>NC_071509.1:140327301-141734301 GCF_027887155.1 Malaclemys terrapin pileata
GAAGATTATCCACTTCAAATGTGCCTGACAAGAACCAATGTTCTCTCCATGGCACCTCATTAGGTCTTTGCTAATAAAAAATATTATTTCAGAATGGAGTCATTGGAGAATCACTTTCAAGGCCCTGTCAGTACAGCTGGCCATCAAAAGTGGAGACACCTGAGCCGGGGTGAAGATTCAGCTGAAGAGCACTGACTGCATACTCAATGAGCAGCCCTTTCCAGAAACCCCACAGCCATTAAGGAGAGCCTATGGTAAGCAAATTCTTTCTGGTTTCTTAGTCACAAATACTACAGCAGCTGGTAGGTGACATGCTTTTGACAGGCATTTGTGCCTTCCTCCTTCATCTCAGCAGTATAACTGCACATTCCCAATTGCACCAGGACATATTATACTTGTCACTGGTGAAGGTAGAGGTGAGAGGGGCTTTCTTCAGTGCTTGATGAAAATTTTGCATGACTCTTGCTTGGCCTGAGCAGTGCTAGGGTTACTGCATAGATCCTTGCAAGGTTTTGGAGGTACAGGCTTCACACCCCTTGACTCCGAATTCTTCTCTTTACACGCAGAATTTCCAAACATTGCTGCACCAACGTGCCTGAACTTCTGGAAGGTCCACGGCTAAGGGCAACAGGGAAACTAATCTTCCATGCCCATTCCTTCTGCACATCAGGCACAACCCGCATGCCCTCACTCAGGTGAGAGTCCAGCTGCTCCCAAAGGCCTTTCACCACACTTCGCTATATATGGAGCATCGCTACATCAGATGACACTTTAGAGTCCCCTTTGTGACCTCTCCCAATGGCATCTTTGAGTTCTCCCCCAAGGGGCAGCTGCTACAGGAAAGCCGTCCTGACCAGCCAACCATGCGTGATTCACAGCCAAGTTTTTCATTCTAAATCAGGAAGGACAGAGACTTGAACCTCAGTTTCTGACATCTCAGGGCAGGGTGCTGACCCCCAGGCTATAGATATTCAGTCATATGCTATCACCCACCCTACTCCACCAGACCCAAAACACCTTCCTTCTAAACATTTCATCACAACCAAAACATCTCCACTAAATGTTTTGGCTTTGACCCAAAAAAGCCTATATATTCCATCAAAATGAGTTTTTGGCTGAAGGATTCTGACCAGTTCTACCTAACCCCTTCAAAGAGGTGGGTAACAAATAAACATGGACAATGTCAGTGTGGCCAACTCTAATCAGAAGTCTCCTGACACTTGTTATATACAAAGCCCCAGACCCTGGAGTCATGGAATTACGAGAGAATAGCAGCTTTATTTTATTTATTTTATTTATTCTATTCCTTGTGGTTACAGAGAAAACCATGAAAATGTGACCCTAGTGCACTCTCCAGGCTTAAAGAAGAGCCCAGAAGTACGATGTTTTAAGCCAACCTCCTTATCTTTGAATGTGTGAGGGTGGCAATCCTGAGATGTTTAAAAGAAATCCCAGTAAAAGTCATGGCACCAACAAGCCAGATGTTAAACTTCCCCACTTCGTTTCTATAGCGGCTCAGCACACATCCTTTGTCTGATTGTTACCTGCTTAGACCAAAAGCTTTTCAGAGGTGGGGCCTGCAAAGTGCCCATCCTGCTAACTGCTGCTACCTAAATAATCAGCTGCTAGTCCCACTGTCCTATGTCCCCTTCTATTTCTCCATGCCCCTAATGCTCTAGAAACGGGCTCTCGCAATTGTCTGTGGCTATTTTGTTTAGGACTGGCAAAGATTTTCATGCAGAATGGCGTAGGAGGATGCAGGGGGCTCTGGTGGTTGATTGGCTGGGGGTGTCACAGAGAAGTGTTTTGCTTGGGGAATTAGGATGAAAAAAGTAACCTCCTCTTTTCTCTCCCAGCCCATCCCCCTTTAAGAATGGGAAGCTGACCCCTTTATAGCAAAGAACAAAATGGGAAACAACAGCATTTATCTCCAATCAACCCTGTCACTCCTCTCCCTTACAGCCAGCCTCCTCCTCCAGTCTAGCTCTGACCCACACACCATCAAATCATCCACGCCCACATTCACCACCTGACTCCATTCCTTGCCAGCCCAACTCAGGAATCTACCCAGCACTTCAGCTCCCTCCAACCCAACCCCTATTAGCCTAAAACTTTCCTCCCCCACCACCATTCACCCAAATCTCCACCGAGGGGGTTGAACTCAGCTCTGTCTAGACCCATCCTACTTCAGCTTTGCCACTCACTTGCCTGCCAGGCTCAGAGTATGAACACCCCACCATGCCCAGTGCAGAGAACCCCTCCCCAGGATCAGCGTTCTTGCCCTGCTAGCTGACGCCCCACCCACTGGAGCAGAGCCGCCAGCTCAGGAAAGAACAACGTACCCGTAGCTGGGTCTAGAAAAGCAGGCACAGAGGAAGCAGGGACATGTGCCCGTGATCTGAAACAGCCCCCTGGAAGCCTGTATGCCCCACTCCCTGCCTTCTCCTTCTGTTGTTGGGGCCCAGTAGTGCAATGCTAGAAGCACCCCCACTTGCAGCCCTGCAGAAGCCCCCAGTGACAGAAGCTGGTACTACACCAGCAACACATCCACCCCACTGCACAGCTGTGCCATTATTGGTGAGTTTAGCCCAAGGGTGGCCAACGTGTGGCTCCGCAGCCACATGCGTCTCTTCAGAAGTTAATATGCGGCTCCTTATATAGGCCCCGACTCCGGGGCTGGAGCTACAGGCGCCAACTTTCCAATGTGCCGGGGGATGCTCACTGCTCAACCCCTGGCTCTGCCACAGGCCCGGCCCCCACTCCACTCCTTCCTGCCCCCTCCCCTGAGCCTGCCGTGCCCACGAAACAGCTGATTGGGAGGCACAGGGAGAGAGCAGGAGGCACTGATCGGCGGGGCTGCCGGTGGGAGGGAGGTGCTGAGGGCTGGAGAGGGGTAGCGGATGGGGGGCTGCTGACGTATTACTGTGGCTCTTTGGCAATGTACATTGGTAAATTCTGACTCCTTCTCAGGCTCAGGTTGGCCACCCCTTATTTAGCCTCATTAGCGCCTAACGACTTTCTGCCTCTAGCAGTGCTCTTTACACAGTTTTACGTCTAGAGGATAGGATTCAAGGCAAGAGCTGTTTTCTTTTTAATTTAGAGACATAAGTAATGTATGGCATCCACTTTTAACTTAGAAATGCAATGCTATATTAAAGCGAAGACAACATTTGTCCTGGAATGATCCAAGATAAACCAAAGGAAAAGAGCTGCATGTCCACACTGAGTCCAGTGTAAGTGGTGAAGCCACTTTCATACCATCAAGTTCAAGTCTGCACCCTCTGTGCTGCTATGACATATCCCAAATCTGTGTCAGTTTACACTGACAAGCAATTATCTAAGTGGTGGCACAGACAAAAATGAAGAAGGAGCTTGAGTTCCATTTGCATTTCTGCTGATCTATTTATCTATCAATGGACCTAGGGCTTATTTTATGGCTTATCTACATTACAATTTCTGTTAGATCATAAACAAACTAGGGAAATACAACCTAGCTGGAGCTACTATAAGGTGGGCATATAACTGGTTGGAAAACTGTTCCTAGAGAGTAGGTATCAGTGATTCAGTCAAGCTGGAAGGGCATAAAGAGTGGGGTTCCACAGGGATCAGTTCTGGGTCCAGTTCTGTTCAATATCTCCATCAATGATTTATACAATGGCATAGAGAGTACACTTATAAAGTTTGCAGACGATACCAAGCTGGGCGGGGTTGCAAGTGCTTTGGAGGATAGGATTAAAATTCAAAATGATCTGGACAAACTGGAGAAAAAGTCTGAAGTAAATAGGATTAAATTCAATAAGGACAAATGCAAAGTACTCCACTTAGAAAGGAACAATCAGTTGCACTCATACAAAATGGAAAATGACTACCTAGGAAGGAGTACTGCGGAAAGGGATCTGGGGGTCATAGTGGACTACAAGCTAAATATGGGTCAACAGTGTAACACTTCAAAAACAGCAAACATAATTCTGGGATGTATTAGCAGGAGTGTTGTAAGACACAAGAAGTAATTCTTCCCCTCTCCTCTGCGCTGATTATGTATTGTGTCCAGTTCTGGGCACCACATTTCAGGAAACATGTGGACAAATTGGAGAAAGTCCAGAGAAGAGTAACAAAAATGATTAAAGGTCTAGAAAACATGACCCGTGAGGGAAGATTGAAAAAAAATGGGTTTGTTTAGTTTGGAGAAGAGAAGACTGAGAGGGATCATGATAACAGTTTTCAAGTACATAACAAGTTGTTACAAGAAGGAGGGAGAAAAATTGTTCTCCTTAACCTCTGAGGATAGGCCAAGAAGTAACAAGGGCAGTTTATGTTGGACATTAGGAAAAACGTCCTAACTGTCAGGGTGGTTAAGCACTGGAATAAATTGCCCAGGGAGGTTGTGGAATCTCCATCATTGGAGATTTTTAAGAGCAGGTTGGACAAACTCTTGTCAGGGATGGTCTAGATAATACTTAGTCCTGCCATGAGTGCAGGGGACTGGACTAGATGACCTCTTCCAGTCCTACGATTCTATGAATATTACAAAAGTTCTCCCATCCCCAAGGTGAATACATATGGGGACTGTCAGCTCAGGCATCCTACATCATCTCAACTATCTGGGTAAAATATTATGAGGAAACATGGCCCAGATTCACAAAGATATGGAAGTTAGGGGCCTAAATACCTTTATGGATCTGCACCCATGTCTCTAAGGGTACATCTACACTACAGCGGGGAGTCGATTTAAGATACGCAAATTCAGCTACGTGAATAGCGTAGCTGAATTCGACATATTGCAGCCAACTTACCCCGTTGTGAGGACGGCGGCAAAATCGACTTCTGCCGCTTTTTGTCGGCGGCGCTTACTACCACCTCTGCTGGTGGAGTTAGAGCGCCGATTCGGGGATCGATTGTCGCGTCCCAATGGGACGCGATAAATCGATCCCCGAGAGGTCGATTTCTACCCGCCGATTCAGACGGGTAGTATAGACCAGACCTAAAATACACAGGACCCATTCCATAAAGGGCTTTATAGGAAGACCAAACCATTCACTTGCACTCCGGTGCTAACTGGAAGCTATTGTAGTCCCTGAAGCAGAGGTGTCATGAGAAGTCTTGCTAAGTGTGTGGGCAGCTACATTCTTACCAGCTGAAGATTCTGGGTGTTCTGGAGGTATCCCTGGAGTAATTCTCATTGTGGTAATCCAGTCTGAGGGTGTCAAAGGCACGAATAAATGTGGAGCTCCTCATTCCAATGGAAAGGAACCACCGTTCTGCCTTGTGAAAATGTGTTCTTAGTCACTGCTGCTGTCTGGGCATCTAGAAACAGCCAACCAACCAGCAAGTCCCCTAACGAGGTACAAAACTTGGGTGAGCTGCCTCAGCTGAAGGGGTAGGTGACACTTCTACCCCTTTTTCCTGTTTTCTTTTCCCCATTTCATTATTGTTTGCTGTAAATGGCAACTCTGTCCACAAAATACTGAGTTGATCTCAGCCTCCAGAGAGAGAGGCTACTGCACTAACCCACTGTGCTTCCTGGCGCATCTGCTCTCCCATCTCTTGCCAGCAAGTGTGTTATTTGTTATCTTCTAGGTGTGTAGTCACATAGCGAAGCCACAATGTGATTCAGTCAAACACAGAAAAGTTCACATCAGGTAAAAATTCACTGTTCCAAACTAGCCTTTTCAGCTTTTCATGATCTTTGTAAATCACGCTCTGGTTTGCAATAATAGGAACAATAGGAGAACGATGCTGATACTGATTATATCTCCACTGCTGAGCGCTGCAATTGGCAAAAATTATCTAAATTAGCAGTGTCAAAGCATTTCCAGACATTGGCATGGCTAAATTAATTGTCTTGTGCTCTTGCCTGATCAGTGCTACCCAATCATACAAACAAAAATAGTTTAAATTGCTAGTGTCTAGGCGATGCACTAGATAAATGAGTTGCTGAGTTTACTGAAGTCAGGCTGTTAATAAATGGGCTCTCTCAATGATATTTGTGGTACCACAGGACCCTCTGTTGCTTTTTGTAAATTAAATGTGCCTCACGGAGAGTCAGTGATGAAATTTGAGAATTGCTTTCTTATTGTAACAAGACATAGGGTAAAACAAACCAACCCTGGCATGTCAGCTCCCTTTCGGAGGTTGTGGATCATGCATTTATTTAGACGAACTGTTTTAATTTTCCAGTTCTGTTGGAGAAAGAATAACTGATTTTCTAGGATTCTTTAAGGAATGTGAAACATTTCCAATAGGCCAGCATCCTGAAAAACAATGTGATATGAATAATATATTCCCAGACAAAAGCTTTGTTAATGTAGAGTTAATGGTGAGAACATCTTGTCTTCAGCAGGTTGTTATGGTTAAAAAAATAAACAAAAAAAACCCCCTCAACTCATCACTTAGAAACTCAGGAAAGTTTCCAGTCCTGACCCTCAATCTGTCTACAGTCCCTGCCTACCTTCCACCTATGGTTTGAAGAATGTTTCCATCTGAAATGTAAAACTTGTCTGTCTTTTTTTTTAAGCACATTAAATCTACCATCATAGGGTGGGAGTCTCAAGAGTTCTCCCTGGGGCCTAAATCTACTTCCATTGAGAGTAAAACTCCCACTGACTTGAATGGGAGCGGGTTTAGGCCAATGCCGAGTGTTTTTGAAAACCCCACCTGGGCTCTTAATCCGTATAATAACAGAACTCATGCTGGTCCATCCAGTTGGTCCTGGACATAGCACATCCTCTGCCATGTTCCATGAGGGTTTCAGGCGGGATTAAGGACAGATCCTTGAAGTCTGGTGCCGCAAAGGACACTCTGATCTGATTGCAAGTGCTTCTGAGTAGTTTGGTGGTAGCCACCTGCCTGCTGCCATGTGCAGGACCCAGAGTGAGGGCTCAGAGAAACGGGATGCCCCCTACACTGAACACTGCCTTAGTTTGTTACATGGCATGTGCCTTCAAGAGAGAATGAGTTTTGAGACCCTATTTCTTGCCAGTTTTACAAAAAGTTTCCTTCTTCCCACCAGCATCCACCTACATATGCCAAGAACTTTTAATCCAGATACCAATTTCTGTGAGATGCTGGGCTAAGTGGGACACAGTGCTGTTATTTGAGCTTAATGAGAAGGCGATGGAGAACTAGAGGTCACCCATATTCAAGCAACATCTCATGACCTCCCAGTGATCTAAATGAATATGCACGTTCCAGTACAGCAATATGGACCTGCATATGAAAAGGTAGCCAACAATACAGAGAAACTTTGAGACAATGAAAATGAACATGGCCGATACATTGTCTTTAGCAACTCTGTTTTGCTCATCTGAGTCTGCAAGAAACACATTAATCAAGTTCTATTAAACACTGGAATTAATGCTCATTTTCTCTCCCTTGCTGCATACTTTTGTTTTGAGCATTGAGCTTTCAGAGTTGATCAGGATGATATTTACATGACTTTGATCTACTCTCAAAATTATTCAGTGCTCAGGATGGTAGTGTTGTATCTGACATCCCCATGAATAATACCAAAAGAATTCATCATGATTAATGCTTTTACAGTCAATACCAAATGAAGTACAAGTAATTTGCCACTTGTTGTAAAGTGTTACTAGATTATCTCTCAGTAATATTATGATCGTATACATAACATTACTTTCTTCACCATCTGTATAAATGGAACGATAAAATCCAAAGGGCAAGTATGAACAAAAAAGGCAGACGTGCTGAATGGATGCTCTGAATTCTCTTCTCTTCAATGTGCGGATTTGGTGCTTGAAAAATCTGTCAGCCTCATAACCTTGAAAACCATGGAGGAGATTTTTAAAAGTGCCTATAGGATTTAGAAGCATCTGTCCTTTTGAAGACCATTGGGACTTGTGCTTCTAAATCCCATAGATGCTTTTGAAAACTCTCTCGAAAGTTGTGTAGGTATGTTGGCTTTTTTGGAGGGGGATTGTTCTGGTTTTAAGCATAGATTAATATGTCCAACATGATGACTGGCAGGGCAAGCTGCCTATATGGACCAGCCAAAAATGACCTAAACATTTGACCACTCTTAAAGATGAAAAACATAGTTCAGCCTTCATGCCCAGTTTAGACGGTGGTCTCCCTGTTGAAACCAGAGGTGTCCGTTTACTGCCCACTATGTTATATGTGCTCAGTGCCTCTGCTCACTAGTAAGTGGATTGACACTACCCATTCATTTTACCCAAACCTGTGAACAATGACTAGATGAAAACAGTTCTTAGCATCTACTGACTGGGGTTGGCTTTCAATGAGCATTGTGATGGTAAAAGGCTGGTAGTTGATTGCCAGTGTCAACCGCTAGGATTCTCAATCCACTCCTGACAGCCTTTTTTCTGTCTTCAGTGGGGGAAGTTTTAAAAGGCACAAAGGATAGGTAGGCACCCAGATCCCACTGGCTTTCAATGGGAGTCGGACATCGAACACCCTTGCCAGTATTTGCCAATCGCACTTCTAGCAGAGCCCTTAGATAAGCATCTAGGACGACTTCCTAATAATCAGTGATCAAAGGCAAATCCCCCAGTAGAGTTTGGGGCTGAAGAGCACTTACGTAATGGAGTGGATCTGCTCCACACTCGGGGATAGGGGTTCTGCAACAACTCTGACTCAGGAAGCCCCATCCCAGCAAGCCTACTGGGCATGCTCCAGTTGGAGGATGGGCTTAAAGGGGAGGCACTGCAGCATAGGGACACAGACCAGTAGTCACTGCCCTAGGGGGATTACACTAGTAGGGTGCATCTCCAGGGGAAGGACCACTGCGGGATTCCCTAATCTGCACATGTCTATGGGCCGGGGTGCAGGGGTCAACCACAAGGAGGTATACAGCAGTAGCAGGAGTCTCAGGAGCAGGTATTAGTCAGATCACAGGTAGACAACACTATCCTCATGGGACTAAAGAAAGCACCCTGAGTTGAAACCCAGTGGAGTGGGAGGGACCAGATTCCCCTATTCCCTACTGCTAGTCAATCTTGCTGCCAGCAACTCTAACTACTAGGTGGGGTTGCACTGGGAGACATGATCTAGATGCTGAGAGGAGTGGATGAAGGCTCATCCATCCACAACATACTTTGCACTTCAGGATACCAAAGTGATGAGCAGGGGCATGCGCAGGAATTTAAATTTGACTGCTTTTGGAGGGGCACATTCTGTGACCTCACAAGGGATCCAGGTCTGGGGGAGTTCTGTGCCCCCACCAATTATTGCAGGGAGGTAGCCCTGCTTGACCCCTCTCCCCCCTTGCGCACAGCCCTGCTGATGAGAATTGGGGTTTAGCTCATGCCAAGTTAGCTCCAATCACACTTGGAGTTGCAGCTAACAAGGGATGTTAAGAGTAACAAGAAGGGTTTCTTCAGGTATGTTAGCAACAAGAAGAAGGTCAAGGAAAGTGTGGGCCCCTTACTGAATGAGGGAGGCAACCTAGTGACAGAGGATGTGGAAAAAGCTAATGTACTCAATGTTTTTTTTTGCCTCTGTCTTCACGAACAAGGTCAGCTCCCAGACTGCTGCACTGGGCAGCACAATATGGGGAGGAGGTGACCAGCCCTCTGTGGAGAAAGAAGTGGTTCAGGACTATTTCAAAAAGCTGGATGAGCACAAGTCCATGCAATTAAGTTAATGCACACCTAAAGAAGATCTTTTATTTCAACACTAAAACCATCCAAGTCTGGGACAAGATTTTCAAAAATAGGAATTTAAAGATACATTCTTAAATCCATACTTAGAAACTGAAATCACTGGCTTTATTTTCCAAAGTTCTGAGCATCCCGAAGTTCCCACTTATGTCAGTGAGAGCAGCTTCATAGACTTCATAGATTCCAAGACCAGAAGGGCCTATTGTGTTCATCTAATCTGACCACTTGTCTATCACAGGCCTGAGAACCCCACAATAACAATTCCTAAAGCAGATCTCTTATAAAAAACATTGCATCTTATTTTAAAAGTTGCCTGTGACAGGGATTCCACAATGACCCTTGGTAAATGGTTCCAGTGGTTAGTTACCCTCACTGTTAAATATGTACACCTCATTTCCAGTCTGAATTTGTCAAGCGTCAACTTCCAACTATAGTATCATGATATATTTTTCTCTGCTACGTAAAGAACCCATGATTAAACATTGATTCCCCACGTAGGCACTTATAGACTGTGATCAAACCATCCTTAACCTTCTCTTTGTTAAACAAAATAGATTTAGCTCCTTGAGTCTATCAATATAAAGCATGTTTTCTAATCTATCGATCCTTCTCATGGTTCTTCTATGAACCCACTCCAATTTCTCAATCTCCTTCTTGAACTGTGGGCAACAGAACTTGGACACATTATTGATGCAGAAGTCACCCCAGTGCCAAATACAAAGGTAAAATAACCTCTCTACTACTAAAAGAGATTCCCTTTTTATGCATCCAAGGATCACATTAGTACTTTTGGCCATAGCATTACCCTGGGAACTCATGTTTAGTTGATTATCCACCATGAGCCCCATACCTATTTCAGAATCACTGCTTCCCAGGACATAGAGTCCTCCATTGCCTAAATACTTCCTATAGTCTTTGTTCCTGTTGGGTGTTCAGCTGTTTTGATAATCAGATCCTCTTATTTGAGAGTATTTGAAAGGATTTAGGGATGTTGTAATAATGGGGGTCTAGCAGGCCTACCCCTGTTGTAAGCTCAGTTGTTGGAAAGTGGGTGAAGGTTCATAAAATGTCACTATCACCTACAGCAATGAATGCTGATAGCAACAGGTACAAGAAGGAGTCAGAGACCGGGATAGTCTAAACAAAAAGGTATATTGATACCCTACCAGGGCTGAGTTAAAATAGTGACTGGTAAACAAGAGGTGAGTGGAACAGGAAATTAATGGACCACAGTTGGTGTATCAGAAATTAGGCCTAACTGGTGGACAAAATAATGAGGGGATGGGCAGTCCTGCCTATTACCCCCTTGGGGGCCTTAGAAAAAAGACTTTGAGAGGTTGATCAAATGGTGGGGATGGGTGGACTGAAAGAATCATGGCTTCTACCCCCACACACTGGGATCCACCATGATACTGTTGGGTCTTCACCACCCTAATCGTGAAAGGTGTCCCGACGGGGCCAGAGGGAGTGATCCAGATGACATGACCACCTACACTGTTTTTCACTCAATCCTGACAACACCTGCTGTCATTCCCTCCCATGTGTGCTCTTTTCATTCCCCACCTTTTGTCTGCTTTCCTTTCCCTCTCCTTTTGCCTTCTGTTTCAGAGCCTGGATTTGCCAGACAAGACCGCATCTTTTGCAAGACTGCTGTGAGCCCGTGACCAAAGCAGCAGCTAAAAGCAAGGCCCTAAACAAACTGATGCTGGTCCCAGTTTGCCATGTCTTAGAAGGGCTGATCAGGCTGTGGGTTGTGCCCATGGTTTTCTAGCCGTTGAGGTTGAGAGTAGCAGTCAACACCAAACATGGAAACTGCCTTTTCTATCTTTGCTGTTCTTTTCTCTCCCACGTTGTGTATATTTGTCGTATTTTGTTGGCAGGGAAATGGGATTGGACTTTCAACAACAACAATTCCAGCCATTTGCAGTTAACTTTTTCTCTCCCCAACCTCCCAAAAAAGTTACCAGCTAACACCATGTAAAAGACTATCAGAGAGTTTTATTGTTTACTTTGAAAAACTCTCTACAGCTAAAGGGAATGGGAATAAGGAATACAATGAAAGCCTTCCTCAATATTTTACATACATTTCAAATGCTTAGTTGCTCCTTTTTCTCTGACTTTTGCAAAAGGTTTAAATAAATGTTAATGGTGGTTTCTACAATGGACATCAACAGAGATAACTTGACACAAAACCCCAGACCACACTTAGTTAATGTTGTAGTGGTTGTAGTAGGACGAAAGCCTGAGACATAAGCTCTTGTATCAGAGGCCTGGTATGAGGCAGAGCCTGCTCACAGAATCTGGCAAGAACAGGGCTGATATTCCTAAGAAGTGCTTGTCATGCAGTACTCATGCAAACACATCCCGATATCAAGTAGTACCAGACCATCCCGATATCAAGGATGGTACAAAAACATTCCCCAAGGATAACAGGAACACACTGATTGTTCCTAAAAGATAAGGTCAGAATGACAGTTCGTAATAGAGATGTTTTAATTGAACCAACATGTACAAGGTGATGGGCAATAACTAGCCACATCAGGGGACAGTAACTAACTATGTCAGAGAGGCAGTACTAAATTGTTTGTATCGGAATATAAAGATGTATCTCAGAGGGATTATCTTTGTCTGGCCTAGAGAGGAACAGAAAGTCCTGCCATTCACTGAGCTGGTCCATTGTTATCGTCATCTATGTATTAGTGGTCTGGTAGAATCTGCAGGGTACTAGTACCGTGCTTCATCGACAATAAACCTGGCCTGGTGCCTTCGTCCCTTAACAGATCTTGTGGTCATTGGGTGGTACGCTCGAGGTCTGCTGTGTCAGCTGTCTGCGCAGAGCTGGGGCAGCACACAGGGAGAACACACACACACAGCCGAACATCTAATCACAGTGGTGAACAAGGGCTTCATTTATCAGACTAGTAGCCATGTTAGTCTGTATCCACAAAAACAATGAGGAGATGCATCTGAAGAAGTGGGTTTTTTATCCACGAAAGCTTATGCCCAAATAAATGTGTTAGTCTTTAAGGTGCCACAAGACTCCTCATTGTTTTTAAGGGTTTCATTAACATCTTACCCGTTGCTGGGCCAATGACCCCCTCCCCTTTTTCCACACATTGACCAGATTTTCAAAAGAGATCAGCATCCAGCTGCTATGATTGTCATCAATAGGAACTGTTGGGTACTGAGCATTTTTGACATTTGGGCTCTATGACCCAGCTCCTAGCTCCCACTGAAACCAATGGGAGTTGGGCACCTAAATACTTTTGAGGATCGGGGCCTAGGCACCTAACTTTAGACCCCCATTTTTGTAAACTGTTAGCCTTGGTGGCTAGCAAAGAGCAAATGTGATCCTTTGTCCTCAATTGAGTGAGCAATCTGACCAAACTGTCAAACTCTGGAGAGCCGTAGCAGAAAATCCAGCCAAAAAGGTGCTGGAACAATTCAAGGGAGAGCTAATGCACACATGGTTTAGAGTTTGTGGCGGAGAGAAAAGGTCAGTCTTGAGATATTTCCCTGGTATCAATACGAGATTTTAACAACCTGGATGCACTTCAAAACTGTCAGCTCTATTATATATACCAACAGGCAACATTTCACCTAAAAATTGCTGTTAAAAAGGCGGTTTAAGTGAGAAAATGGTTATTAACAATAATATTTAGAGAGTTTTTGCACTGAAAATATGGCGTTTATGCACTTCAGGCCCAGGATAAAAAGAAGGAGTTGTAGATCTGTGAGTGAGTGGGCATCTTTGGGACTTAGAGTGGGATTTTCAAAAAATGCCTCATCGTCCATCTACACCAGCAAAAAACCTCAAGCGGCAGCACGTTTCAGAGCCGGGTCACCCGACTCAAGCTCATGGGCTTCGTGCTACGGATAGCAGTGTAGACATTCCCACTCGGGCTGGAGCCCGGGCTGGGCTTCCGAGGCTGGGCTCCTGCCTGAGCAGGAATGTCTACACTACTGTTTTGAGCCTCGTAGCATGAGCACGAGTCAGTCGACCCAGTCCTGAGAGTCGCTGCCGCACGGTTCTTTTGTGGTGTAGATGTAGACTAAGACTGAGATCCTCAGAAGTATTTAAACCAATGAGAGTTAGGCATCTAAACAGCTTTGTGGCTCTCAGCCTCAACTCCCATTGATTTTAATGGGAGCAAAGCACCTAATGCCCTTGAAGATCTGGGCCTAAGTGACTTAGGAGCACAAATCCTATTGCTTTTCAATTAACTGTTATCACATATCTGCCTACTGCCGGGCCTTTCCTCCCCTCCCTCTGAAGCAGCTGGTACCGGCAGTGTCACGGGCAGGATACTGATTTAGATGGACTTAGGAATGGCCAGACTGGAGAAGCCCCGGTGTATTGTATAGCAGCACAAGGAAGAAGTAGCTCTGAGGTCTGTGAAGGGCTTCCCCAGTAGCAGCTGGACCATGCAGCAGGGAGAACGGTTAAACCTCTGGATACTACAGGAGGAGGAGGCGTCACAAAGGCTGAGTCAGGGATGGCAGCAGAGTCATGCAAGACAGACAGGGATCAGTGCAAAACTGTTCTTCATTTCAGTCCGTGGGGCCCCTCCCACCACAGGTTTCATATTGAGCTTGGGTATAAAAAGTTCCCTCCAAAACCCCAACAGAGTCCCAAGGCAAAACTCATGCCTAATGGCTGGGTTTCACGTGGAAACTCTGCCTTTCATGGGAAACCATAACGAGCCCAATCTCATACTCAGTGCAAACTGGCTCCCTGCAGCAGCCACGGATGGCCTCGGGGACGTTTCGCCGACCGAGGTCTGAGTGAGGGCATTGAAAAGGCACCTAGCCCCAGCCCCGTTTCATGGGACTGTGGGTGCCACTACAAGCAATTTATGCAAAGCTGGGAAGTAATTTATGGATGAACAGAGCTCTACAGGACAGTTCCGGAGTGGTGCTGGGCACCTACCTGACAGTATAAACCCACCCAGTGGGGCAAGCTATCACCCTCTAGTGGTGGCTGGGCCACACAGCAATTGATGAGTCTGCTACAGCTTTGACAGAGTTGGGTCTTTCAGCTCGGTTAGTGGAGGATTCTGCTTTTAGAAGCTGTGGCCACAGACTCAGTCCTCCCTGCCAAGGACACACCCAGAGTGCAGTGTAATATACTCAGCCCCTACCAGGCTCATGCACAACTCATTGATGCCAAGGGTATCTGGATGTGCTCATCACCCTTCAGGAGTAGTTCCCCAGGGCCCGATCCAGTTCCTAGTGGGCCACATTCGGATACCCTTGAAATCAGTCAATGAGACTATTCACATGGTGAGGTACTACTAAATGTCAGTAAGGGTGGCATTACCTGGCCCATTGGGAGCAGATTGGGCCCTAAGGATTGAAAAAGAAAAAGGATAGGGGGAAAAAAAAAGAAGCAGGAACTTGCCATCATGCTGAACGGTTTGTTCAATCATTTTAACAGTAATGATTTGCTAACCCTTCAGCATAGGTATGTTCTGCATTTTACACATTTGCCAATAAACCGGTAACGATTTTGGAGCCTATGAGCCATAAATTTCAAAAAGTCATATAAAATGTTAACCTCTTCCGTAAACAAAAACATTTAATAAAAATCCTTCCAGTGGGTGACCCATTAAAAATGAAACCGCTTGGTCTGTTCATCTACTTTTTAAAATTAATTCTGACATTAATAAATAATTGACATAATATATTATTCAGGGCCTTAGGTACAGAATTAAGTAGGATGTAAAGTGAAGGTAATTTATTTAAAAGGAAGTAATATATATAATAAAGTGCTGTCATTCTGAAATAGCAGCAAAGTTGCAGATATATTGAACTCTAGCTAGCCCTGTTCTAGGAGGCAGGCCAGGTTCTGTGCTATTTAATGATCCCTTTTTAAAGTGTTATGTAAGGAAAGACTCTCAGGTCCAGCACTAGGAAATGCACCACTGCAACTCCCTTTGTAAAGTCCTCCCTCCAGAATGATGGAAGAATGCTGGAAACACATTAAGGACTCCAGTATCAGAGGGGTAGCCGTGTTAGTCTGACAAAGTGGGTATTCACCCACGAAAGCTTATGCTCCAATACATCTGTTAGTCTATAAGGTGCCACAGGACTCCTTGTTGCTTTTTAAGGACTCCAGTGTGACTTTGCCAGAAACTCCTGGCAAGAGACAGTGCATACCCCACTTCCGTAGGAACAGACCAGGGGCCATTTGTGACTCCAAGTCACAGTTTAGTCTCTGCCTTCCCACGTGACCCAGGGTGGAGCTAATATGTATCCCTCACCCCAACCAGGAAACAGTTAGTGAGCTCCTCTGAGCTCAGCCAGTACTAAATTGGCCCACCTGCAGAGCCTGCTCCCTTGGAGGAAGGAACCTTAAAAGGGCAAGATTGTCACAACAAGGGGTAGCAACCAGCGGGAGGGCTGCTGTGTGTTGAAACGGATCTTTAATGGCCCACAGCTGGACAGATTGTTGCCAGTACCCATGAAAATTTGGATTCAATTTGCTCAATGCACAGCAGTTTATTTGAGAAAGAATCACACAAGCAGTAAAAGATTATATAATACATCTTCCTAATAAGGCTCAATTCCCCAAGCATAAACCCTCAGTAACTATGTTGGCCTTACACAGTATCCTGATTGGCAAACAAAGCAGGTATAGTTACCAGTTCTAGATGGGGACTTCTTCTCTTCTTTCCCCTCTCAAGTACTTGGTCTGTCAATGTCCCCTGAAGCTGGGTCTTGGTTACTCTGAGGCCCTCTGGTGCAAAAGTCCTAAAAAAGTCCCTCATAGCAGGGTGTTGGCTACCCTGAGACCCTCTGTCTTATAGCATCACAGATCTCTTCAGATGTTAATTGGGGAACTAACTAACTCTGCTTAGAATTTATACCTCTGGCTCTCAAAGGAGTCACACGTCCCAGAAATATACCCTGTGGGTGTTCCATTACTAGTTTTTCTAATTAATCTTTTAAAAGGGACTGCAAAACAGACAGGGACCAAATATCAGCTGATGTTTACTCTCTCATCAATCATTCACTTGAGCTCTTAGTGTGATGCCACCCAAAAGGGTCATTTTGACCTGGGTCAGCCTATGCCAAGCTCACTGATGCCGTGTTTTTGCGTTTTCTTTACTTGGTGAGCTGGCCATCAGCTGATATATTTCAAAGTCCTATGTTGAAACACACATGCAGATAGAGCTTCTAATCACTCTCAGTAAATTTCCATATCAACCGTCTGATGCCAAGAGAGCCTTGCTCCCAGAATCCTCTAGCAAATGCAGACATACCAAGCCACACTGAACTCATGCTCACCACAGACACGCATATCAATCACCAGTAATTTATAATAATAATTTGGCACTCTCCCAACACTGTGCCCCAGAGTTCGCTGCCCCTTGCACAGAGCCTCTGGGGAGAAGACTGCTTGCAAACCTCTGCCACCCCCAAGGACCCACCAGGGCAGCAAAAACCTGATTGCAGCTGGGAGGGATTGAAGATAAGCCGTGCCTTGGGGTCTAGCTGTATTCAACATTCATCAATAAGCCTCTTCAGCTTAGCAGACAGGGTCCAATGGCTGAAAGTTTTGAAATTTGAACAGACTAATTAACCATTGGAACAAACTACCAAGGCTACTGGTGGATTCTGCAGCCCTGGGAAGCTTGAAACCTAGACTGGATGTTTTTCTAACTGTTCTGCTCTAGTTCAGCCACAACTGTTGGACTTGAAGCAGGAATACATTTGGGGAACTTTTCTGGCTGGTGTTATGCAGGAGGTCAGATTGAAGGATCACAATGAACCCTTCTGGCCAGGGAATCTATGAATCACATCCCTTTACACTGAGTTGGCTGGGACATTGCCTACTCCCCATCCACCTGCGTGGAATAGGGAATATTGTCCCCAAGGAAGCTGTTCTGCACTCTAACTTGGTATATGGGTAGTCCATTTGGGGAGGAACGGGGCACCTGACACTCTTTTATAGGGCATTAGACCAAGCCACAATCTTACCCTAAAGAATCAACTCCCAGGCTAAACAAAGAGACATATAAACCATGCAACAGCATTAACAGGATAAACGCAAACCATATGGATCTAGCCCATAATGTGATAAAACTGCAGTGCGACTCCTTCTTGAGAGGTGGATGCTATTGCATTGTAAAAAGGATAGTCCAAAAGATTAATAGCCCAAACCTGCTGGCATTGAAATCTATTTGCTTCTAAGGAAGATGTATTGAATCCTAACCCCAGGGAATATTTCATCTTCTGCAATCCAGCCCACAAACAAAAGGGATATTCCATATACTGCAGATATCCTACGAGCAGTTGTATTCGCCATAAACTAGTGGGAGGGGAACGTTGAGAAATGAAGGGGGGGTGGCTCGGTGATTAGGCTCTAGACTGGCAGCTGGGAGAACTGGGTCCAGTTCTCTTCTCTGCCCAGAAGGTGGGACCTTGGCGAGTTGTTTAGTCGGTTTGTGCCTTGGCTTCCCACCTGTGCAATGGGGCGAATGGCATTTCCCTATCTTACAGGGGTGTGAAGAGGGGAAATACAGCATGTCGTAAGGGGCTCAGCTATCGTGGTAATGGCTGACGTATAAGTACCTAAGATGGGAAAGAGACACAGACAACTGGAAAGGAGATGCAGCTCGTGTCCACTGTTTCTTTCATCAGTACTAGGGGGAAAAAGGGAAATATATTTCCACAAATTAAACATTTTATATTCTTCCAGTGGTTCTTTTTGTTTTTTCAGTTTCTTTCAGTGAGTGTGTGCATGCTTTCACTCTCCCGCTCAGGAAAAAGAGGCAGGAAAGTTTAATAAAAAAACCAAAAACCTGAGGAACAGTGGGCCCCACCAACACACAAGGGAAAAAGTCAGCATTTCTCCTTCTGAAATGTTGGTCTAACATTGAAAAATGTGGCTGACAATTTCTGACCAGTTCTAATTCTAAATGCAGAGCTCAAATTTACTAAGCTGTTTCTTTAGCCACCGATAAATAAAAACTACCTAAGGAAGAGTAGCCTTGAGGGCTTGACTACTGTCACTTGTATCGTGGCATGCTTAGATAGATGAGGCAGCAGGTCCATACCAGACATTTAGTTTCTGCCTGTGGATTGCTGCCTCACTCCAATAATGCCCCAGCATAGCTCACTAGAGCAGGGGAATAGTGTTAGTGTTCAGCCCGGTGGTTCTGGACTGCACAAAACGCTGCAGCATATTCGAAGGTGCCCAGGACTGGTTACGACCAGCCAGACCCACTGTGGGTGATGATACTTGAGGAGTAGGAAGCATAGTTCATTATTCAAAGGCTCTTTTAATTTTTGATTCCTGCCAGGATCTCAGAGTGCTTTACACATTAATGAATTTATGCTAAAATTCAGTGATGACTTGGTCACTAGAATTGAAGCTGAATAGACTGACAGGTAGACAGGCAGGCAGACAAATAAGCAGACCAGGCATTCTTCTGAGGTACCAGTAGGTAAGTAAATATTATTATACCTATTTTTTCAGATGTTTTTGACTAGCCGAGGGTCGCACACCATTTGCCAGGGGAGAGTGGGTTTCCAGCGCTGTGCTCTAGCTGCTAGGTGCTGTTCTTGCCCACTCTGATTCACGAGTATATATGCAGTGAAAGACACCCAGTGTAACTGTCACCAGACTGTGAAGAAAGGGTCAGAACCTGCTCTTTGTCGTGGTGAGGAACAAGGACAGTTACACTGAGCCCGTGGATGAGAGTAGCAGAAAGTCAACTGAAAGGGAAACTGGGCATAAGAAACAAGAAGTGTCTTATTCATATCTCCACAGACATAGGGCTCATTGATCAAACGCCTGTCACTACACAAGGGGCAATTTTGGAGTGTGACCCAAGTCTAACGTGGGTCTCATTAGGAAATGTGCTGGGATCTGGGAAGAAAAGCTGATGTGCACTGAACATGCTGCAGCAGTAATACAGTGCCGACGGAATGAGACTCTTGACTGGACATCTGTGGCTCTTGGCTATGTCATCCTCCTTTCCCCCAGCTAAATACGAAACCATATTTACCTCCTTGCTCTCCATCCATGGCCTCTCCATCTCATGTCTTTGTTCTCCTCATGCTACAGCCATGGCTCGGAATGCTGATGAGGTGGAGAGACGCGCTCCCTGAGCCAGGCAGTTTTAGATTGTTAGATTGACTACTGAACATCTAACTTGCTTGGACTCAAATCAGATCAGGTGAACTGTAGATATTTCCCTGCTACCTGGAACTAACACACATTTAATTCTTGATATAGATAAAATAATTTCTTCATTCCTCTATGTTATCTCTTTAATAAACCAAGTTATCAACTCAGAAAGATAGAGGGAGGTTAAACTAAACAGCGCCGTGTGCTTTAAACCTCACAGCTTCAGCTATGAGTTAGAGAGGCCGGAACATTGTAATTATTTTGATTACCAGTTATAATTAATTTAATTACACCAATCTATCTGCCATAAATCCTGAAAGATCAATTGGATTTCTTCTTGCTCTGTTTAGATGGACTGATGATCTACTTCAACAAATCCAAAATCCCTTAGATTAAATCTCAGGAAAAACTTCCTAACTGTAAGAACAGTAGGACAATGGAACAAACTGCCTAGGGAAGTTGTGGAAGATCCTTCACTGGAAGTTTTCTAAAGGAGGCTGGACAGCCATCTATCTTGGATGGTTTGGACACCATAAATCCTGGATCTTGGCAGGGGGTTAGACTAGAGGACCCTTGTGGTCCCTTCTAGCCACATGGTTCAATGATTCTAAGTCTTTTGCTGTTGATGTCACGTTGAGTGTATACTGTAGTACTGACTCACGCGATGAGAAAACCTGTGCTATGCTTCCGGTATAGGTATTGAGAGCACCTTTTGCACACTCTGATATACTCAACCAGGAAAAACAAATGCAAGACTATTTGGGACGAATTATAATATTATATTTATAATATGTCATGGACATTAGGGAATACTGATGTATACACTGTGCTGGCTTTGTTTCAAGAATGCTCCTCACAGATGGTGAAAATCTTGAACATGCTGCCCCTTTACCGTTCTTCTTTTTTTCTATACTCTATACCCCATAGAGAGGATGGATGGTTCCATGGTTAGGGCAGTAGCCTGGCACTTTAAAGGCCTGGGTTCCGGTCCCTGCCCTACCACAAGCTTCCTGTACAACTCTGGGCAAGTCATAGAATCCAAAAGGACTAGACGGGACCTTGAGAAGTCATTAAGGCCAGCTTCCTGTGCTGAGGCAGGACCAAGTAACCCAGACCAGCCCTGGCCGATGTTTGTCGAGCCTGTTCTTAAAAACCTCTAATGACAGCGGTTCCACAACCTCTCTTGGAAGCCTATTCCAGAGCTTGAATACCCTGATAGATATTAGGGGAGGGGGGAATTACTAATTTACATCTCCCTTGCTGCAGATTAAGCCCATTATGTCTCCTCCTACCTTGAGTGGACACAGAGACCAACTGATCACCATCCTCTTTAAACCAAGTTACTTAATCTCACCTTGACTCAATTCCCCCATGTGTACAACGGGGATAATAGCACTGCCCTGCTTCACAGGGTGACGTGAGGATAAATGCAATGAAGATTGCTAAGTGCTCAGATACTGTGGTGATGGGGCCATAGAAGCACCACTGAGAGACAGACAGAGCGGGCTTAGAGCAATCAAAGAGGTGAAATATCCTAAGGCTTGTAGAAAAGGGTTGTATGCCACCAGAGCTGACCCTATAAGATAGATGTGCTCTCTTCAAGCAAATATTCATAGTTATTAACCAATGGGAATATTAATAATAAGCAAATCAGGCAGCACATTTCACCATGAGGACGTGTAACCAGACTGGCTAGCAGTAACAAACTTCTGCCATGGGGGAGGAGAGCCTACTTTGGATCCATTCACTTAAGGCCTGATCCATTGCTCATTGGAGTCAATGGAAAGACTCTGACTGACTTCATGGGGTTTGGATCAGAGCAGTGACAGTGAAGACTGCATGCTCAGACCCTGAGCTGCTGCCACTGTTCACAGACAAAAATTCTAGGCAAAGTACTAGGGTTATTTAAAGGAGATCTGATGTTTAAAATAAGCATTTCTGGGGGGGGCAAGGCATCAGGCTCAGTGCCTTCAACATACAGGCGGGGTGGGGAGAGCAGGAATCTCAGACAACCCTAGGACCAGAAAACACAGGGCCAGCTTTGATGGAAAGAATTGCGTAAAGATCCCATTTCTCATTTAGGTACCTGTTATTGTTCTCAGTGAGAACTGCTGGGGGCCGAGCACTTCAGAAAATCTGACCGTTTCATTTATGGAACTTTTGAAAATGTGGCCCATGGTTTGCAAACATCCTATGGGCTAAAATTTATTGCCACTTAAAGTACCTGTGGGGCATTTGAAAATCACAGATAACTGACCAAAAATCAGTCTTGTCATGGACAATCATGTGTGCGTGTGTGAAGGGGGAGAACAGGGAATGTGGCCAAAAGTATCTCTAGGTTCCAAAAAGAACAGAGATGTTCATGAAGGAAAGGTCCATCAATGGCTATTATCTGGGATGGTCAGGGATGAAACCCCATGTTCTGAGTGTCCCTAAACCTCCAACTGTCAGCAGGTAGGATGGGACGATGAATCACTCAATAATTGCCTCGTTCTGCTCATTCCCTCTGAAGTATCTGGCACTGGCTACTGTTGGAAGACAGGATACTGGGCTAGATGGACCATTGGTCTGACCCAGTATAGCCGTTCTTATATTCTAATGATGAAATTATTCAAATAAATTGTTCTCAGCAAACAACTTGGCCATCTCGGCTCTGGAGGATGAAAAATGCCCTGCTTATTTTTCCTTCCAATGTTATAAAAACCTGTTTACATGTGTTCTGTATGGCATGCAGGTGTCTGCTATTTGGTTTGAGTAAAAGCTTTAGAATCCCTCTGCTTCAACGATTAGTTTAAACTGCAGCCCCATGCGGTGGAGACGGCTGGAAGGGAACAGACAAGGGAAGCACTGGGGTTAGTTGTAAGCATGATATGTTTGATCATCTCAGCCTTTTATTTGTCCACAGAGTAGCATACCTGGCATTGCTTGAAAGCATCTCAGTGCCATGCCAGAGCCAATCCTTGTACAATGGACCACGAAAAAAAAGGATTGGATTTTCTTCAGAGCCTGGGGAGGTATTAAATGCCTGGGTGGAGCTGGCTTCTATGGAGCCAGTGATAATGGGGAGAACCCAAGTGGCCCCTCCCCTTTGCCAGTGCAGAAGCTGGTGGTAAATTGTGGTAATCAATGGAGCCAATTTTGGAGCTATGGCTCCAGGATGCTATGTTCACCTCCTCAACCCCTCATTCATCTTCCTTGCTTCCTCCCTCTCTGCCTGAATGTCCAGCTCTCCCCAATCAGTGCTCTGGGGAAGAAGTCCTAACTCCTATCCCCAGAGTCTGCTGCGTGCTTTGTGTTACAATAGCTACAGAAAGGATGGATTTTATTCCTGGACATGTTGGATGGAAAGGCTGTTGGTCATGCTGCGATGTCTTCCTACGACTGGTAGCAGACAGAAAGTCCAAAGGTTGGTTGTTTTTCTAAACCAATGGGCCACCTCTCGTGGTTATGTCCCTGTAACCGATGACTGCAATTTCCAAAACTGCAAAGGGAATTTTAGCATCCAGTTCTCATTAATTTTCATAGGAATTGGGCATCCAAACCTGCTAGGCAGATTTGAAACTCCCAATCTACGAATTCATGTTGTATGAAGGTCCTTCTCCCTGCCCTTAGTGTTTTTGCTAAGTCTGCCACATTTATAGACCTAGTTGAACCTGACTAAAATCAGCAGATAAATTGGAAACTGGAGGAGGGGGGAGGGGAAATCAGATCAGTCTTTAAAGCATTCCATTTTGATCTAGCTAATTAGAAGTTCCATTTAGCATTCCAGCCAATGGTACAGTGCATGCATATTCACCATTCTGTGCATTCCATGACTGCTTAATCTTTGTCCTCTCAGAGTCTCAGAGATATAGCGAAACCAAGCATGGGCTAACGGTTTGGATGGTATGTTTTTTTAATGTTTCATTTGCCCAAAGGAAGCCCAATTCTGGTATATAGGTCAGTTGCAAAATCAAATGTTATGTATAGTTTATACCAACTGAATTAGACATGGGTCAAATAACCAGAATACTAATAAACTTACCAGAACATTTATCTGGCACCATGGTCCTGACATTGTGGTATTTGAATTTCCCTCTCTCCTTTAGCCAGGCAAGGCTTAGGAACTCTGGCAGGTGGGAAAAAGTGTTGAAACTGTTTTTGAATGGAAGGTTGGGTTTTCAACAAAATGGATATTTTTGCAAAAAGTGTCTGGTTTCCACAGATTTTTTTTTGTCAAAAACCTGAATATCCAAAGAATGAAATATTGCTGTTCTAAAATAAGTTTTGTTTAGAACAGTCTCCTCCCTGGGCTGGGCTTGCCAGCTGGACTTCATCTCCCAGGAGGCACCAAGTGACAGCCATGATGCACTGCCCCCACCCACCAAGAGAAAAGAATGTAGATGTAGTGCATCATGGAAGATGTAGTCCAACAAGTGACCCTGGCTTATAGAAGAGAAGGTGAGCATGAGCATGAGGCACCGTGGTGGAGGATAGGGGAATGGTATAATTCATAGATTCTAGGACTGGAAGGGACCTCGAGAGGTCATCGAGTCCGGTCCCCTGCCCGCATGGCAGGACCAAATACTGTCTAGACCATCCCTGATAGACATTTATCTAACCTACTCTTAAATATCTCCAGAGATGGAGATTCCACAACCTCCCTAGGCAATTTATTCCAGTGTTTAACCACCCTGACAGGAACTTTTTCCTAATGTCCAACCTAAACCTCCCTTGCTGCAGTTTAAGCCCATTGCTTCTTGTTCTATCCTTAGAGGCTAAGGTGAACAAGTTTTTGCCCTCCTCCTTATGACACCCTTTTAGATACCTGAAAACTGCTATCATGTCCCCTCTCAGTCTTCTCTTTTCCAAACTAAACAAACCCAATTCTTTCAGCCTTCCTTCATAGGTCATGTTCTCTAGACCTTTAATCATTCTTGTTGCTCTTCTCTGGACCCTCTCCAATTTCTCCACATCTTTCTTGAAATGTAGTGCCCAGAACTGGACATAATACTCCAGCTGAGGCCTAACCAGAGCAGAGTAGAGCGGAAGAAGAATGACTTCTTGCGTCTTGCTCACAACACACCTGTTAATACATCCCAGAATCATGTTTGCTTTTTTTGCAACAGCATCACACTGTTGACTCATATTTAGCTTGTGGTCCACTATAACCCCTAGATCCCTTTCTGCCCTACTCCTTCCTAGACAGTCTCTTCCCATTCTGTATGTGTGAAACTGATTTTTCCTTCCTAAGTGGAGCACTTTGCATTTGTCTTTGTTAAACTTCATCCTGTGTAACTCAGACCATTTCTCCAATTTGTCCAGATCATTTTGAATTATGACCCTGTCCTCCAAAGCAGTTGCAATCCCTCCCAGTTTGGTATCATCCACAAACTTAATAAGCGTACTTTCTATGCCAATATCTAAGTCGTTAACGAAGATATTGAACAGAGTCGGTCCCAAAACAGACTCCTGCGGAACCCCACTTGTTATGCCTTTCCAGCAGGATTGGGAACCATTAATAACAACTCTCTGAGTACGGTTATCCAGCCAGTTATGCACCCACCTTATAGTAGCCCCATCTAAATTGTATTTGCCTAGTTTATCGATAAGAATATTATGCGAGACCGTGTCAAATGCCTTACTAAAGTCTAGGAATACCACATCCACAGCTTCTCCCTTATCCACAAGACTCGTTATCCTATCAAAGAAAGCTATCAGATTGGTTTGACACGTTTTGTTCTTTACAAATCCAGGCTGGCTATTCCCTATCACCTTACCACCTTCCAAGTGTTTGCAGATGATTTCCTTAATTACTTGCTCCATTATCTTCCCTGGCACAGAAGTTAAACTAACTGGTCTGTAGTTTCCTGGGTTGTTTTTATTTCCCTTTTTATAGATGGGCACTATATTTGCCCTTTTCCAGTCTTCTGGAATCTCTCCCTTCTCCCATGATTTTCCAAAGATAATAACTAGAGGCTCAGATACCTCCTCTATTAGCTCCTTGAATATTCTAGGATGCATTTCATCAGGCCCTGGTGACTTGCAGGCTTCTAACTTTTCTAAGTGATTTTTAACTTGTTCTTTTTTTATTTTATCTGCTAAACCTACCCCCTTCCTATTAGCATTCACTATGTTAGGCATTCCTTCAGACTTCTCGGTGAAGACCGAAACAAAGAAGTCATTAAGCATCTCTGCCATTTCCAAGTTTCCTGTTACTGTTTCTCCCTCTTCACTAAGCAGTGGGCCTACCCTGTCTTTGGTCTTCCTCTTGCTTCTAATGTATTGATAAAAAGTCTTCTTGTTTCCCTTTATTCCCGTAGCTAGTTTGAGCTCATTTTGTGCCTTTGCCTTTCTAACCTTGCCCCTGCATTCCTGTGTTGTTTGCCTATATTCATCCTTTGTAATCTGTCCTAGTTTCCATTTTTTATATGACTCCTTTTTATTTCTTAGATCATGCAAGATCTTGTGGTTAAGCCACGGCGGTCTTTTGCCACATTTTCTATCTTTCCTAACCAGCGGAATAGCTTAACTCATAGTATAGACATACCTAAATTATTAAAGGGGTGGCATTAGTTGTCTTCCTGGATGCAGGAACTTACTTGGTGCACACCAGCTTGTACAAGGATATGATTCTGATGTGACCTCACAGAAAATAGGTAAGATCGTTAAATTGTTGAGTGCCTTCAATTACCAATGAAGACAATGGGGAACACTTTGCTGGAGTGTTCTGCACCTGGAGGATCAAGCCCTCTGTGAGTGGAGGAGAAATATTGAGAAAAGGCTGAACAGTCACACAATGGTAGCACCTAAAAAAAGATGCAAGTTCCAGATTTAAACAAATGCAGAATTACAAAGCCAAAATTACCCCCAAAATATCACATTTCCTTAGCTTTGCATCAAAATAATATCAAATGACAAAATTAGCATGGATTTATTGCAAAACCATAAATCAGCCTAAAAGTTATTTGAGTTTGGAGATAGAAAAGTGAATTTGTTGGGCTGTGTTCTGAGTTCCATGCTGGTAAATAAACCTGAGACCACGTAATTGCCCAATGCTTTTGAGTTTCAGTGTGAATGTTTTGCTCAGCTCTTTTGATAGTCTTGAGTGAGAGGCCAATTTTCTGTTATCCATAGCCTTCACAGCCACAGCCCTGATTTCTGATGGCTTCCCAAGGAGTAGAGCTCTTGACGAGGGTGTTTTTGAGGCTGACATTGATTCAAGGTCAGGGAATGGTATTTGGATTCTGGCCCATCTCTAATCAGCGCTAAAAAGTGTCACTTTGTTCTGCAGCACTTTGAGTTCCTGTTCACTTGCAGAACTGTATTTATTGTAACAGAACCAGAAATGTCTCCTAGGCAACGCTAGCAAACAAAAGAGGAAAAAGTAAGGAATCAAGACAGGGAAATATGGGAGACAGTCAATAGAAAGAGGCTACTGCAACGCAAATGGAGATATGGCACATATGCAAAAGGGATTACACTTACTCTAGTCCTTGAAGAATAATCCCTACTTTGTCAAAGTACTAAATGGGATTTTAGCACAATTCCCATTCAAATCAGGGGAGGATCACATGACTAGCTGTACGGTGTGAGGTTTTGTACTAAATGTCAATTCTCAATAAAGAAATCAGAGTCTTTTATTCTCGCATAAGAATGTTAGGACTTTGGGGCTGGCACTGTCATTTTAGCACGTTTGCCCAGTGTCTAGCACAATGGGGTCCTGATCCTTTTAGTTACTGTTCTAATTACAATAATAATTAGTACAAGAGAGAGCGCAGGAATGGTGACATAACTAACTCATGCTGACTGTATTCCTATTCATCAAAGGCAGGGGCACTGTGAAGATTCCCCCTCCTTACTGGCCACCCCCTTGTGGCTGGGTGCCCTAATACCAGGGTTACCATCCCAGTTCCTCTCTCAGGCCCCTAAGCACTCCCTGACAGGTTCTCTTGCATCACTAATACCTCTCCTTGGGGCCAGTTTGTTACAAAAATCTAGGCAAACAATCCATAACAAAAGTCCCAAAACATGGTCCATTTATGAGCCCCGGTACATTTAGCTCTTAAAATCCCATCACATGTAGTTCATCAAAATAGCAGATACCTCACCCTGGTGTCTTCCGCCACACCCAGGCTCGTCTCTGATCCTCTCCTGTCCCTCTCCCAAGACAGCCAGTTCAGTCCTTCCAGCTGGAGTGCAATCCCCCCTCTTCGCCACTGAACCCTGCAGCTTCTTTGCTGGGAGAGAGTCCTCCCCAGGACGCTCCCTCCCATTAACCTCATCTCCAACAGGCCAGTAGGTCTGTCCCTGGGCCCTGTCCCGCTCATTGCAGCTCTCCAGCATGGAGACATCACTAGCTGCTCTCCTGCCTTCCTCCCTCTCCAGCCCTCAGCTCCAGTTGTCTCGCTTGGCAGACAGCCGGCAAATCCCTCTGCTCTCTTCAGCCTTCCCACAAGAACAGCCTCTAGCTTCCTACAGGGACCTCTTCTTCTTCTTTGTCTTCTTGGGTTTTTTGGCATAGCAGACTCACTTCCTGAGTCTATGACCGCTGTGCACTGTACTTCATGTCTTGTTCGTGACTTAGAGTTTTGCACAGTCCCAGTATTCTTAAAGAATGGCAGAAGAGCTTTCTTATTGGGCTCCATTTTCCTTGTAAGCCTCTTCCTCTCAGATTCTCCCTGATCCTTTATAGCCCCAGGTGCTGCCACATCCTTTTAATTGGCCAAAGTATGAACACCTGTACTAGCACGAGAGCGCTGGATCTGCTTCATTAAAAGGGACCAGCCACCCTTTAAATGACAGGGGCATTTATATCTTCTGATCTTCTTTCAGATCAAATGTTAAGCTAATGCTACTGGGGTAAATATCCCATGATGCTTTTCAAAAAGATAACCCAGGGATAATGATCCGCTCGCCCTCTCTGAATCAAAACAACACCTTGCATCCAAAGCTGGGCGTGAGCAGTGGCTGAGCACAGAACTGGCATTTGCATACAGTTATAGCATGATCATAATTTAAGTCATTCATTTGTGAAATGCTTTTGGGGTGCGTTGCATATGAAAAGCTCTGTATAAAACCAGATTCCGCATTGTCTTAGTCCAGAGGCCCTGAACAGACCACAAGAGAAACATTTAAAGACATAGGTCCCCCATTGAAGTCAAAAATGTCTGACATTCCCTTCCCTCTCCCTCTGTGTGAAGAAATGCCTGTCAAATGCTCAACGTGCTGATGTATGTCTGTTTGCAAGTCTGCTGGAGTTTCTGCCGTTTTGGTACTCTGAGGAAGAACTTGATTATATAATGCAGACTTTCCGCAGACCGTCTGTGCCTGAACAGGCATGCCTGCTGGTTATGCACTTCAGTCAAGCAGCGGAAGCAGTAAAAGTTGGCAAAAATACAGCTTTTAGGGAGAAATCACACCTGGGTGGTTGTAAAGAGATATGCACATGCACCATTTTTGAAGATATCTGATGGCTCCTGGAGAACTTTCAGAGCCATTCTATTTAAAAGCAATTCTGCTTGGATGTCCCATATTCTGTAATTCTCTCCCCAGATCGTTTGGTTTTGTGACTATGGGGCATTTGCATGCAAACTGGATGTTTGTGGCTTAGGAATGCATTTGCTCTGGCTGCTTATTTCTCACCTGAAGTCATAATCCTCTCTTCCCAGCATCATAATCATCTGCACAGCAACCAAGGTTGATGTCACCAACAACGGGTTATGACTTCAGTTGAGTGAGCGCAGCTGATCTAAACAGAGATCCTGTCTGCATGCAAATGTAACTGCTTGGGGGTGGGCAACAAATGGGAAAGAGGTTAATTAATAGAGTGGTATATTAGCAGAATGACATCTTATTTTCCAGATCCCACAAAGCGTTCAGTGGGTACATATTGGGCCCCAAATCTCTGCTGGCATATATTGATACAGATCACTCGATCGTGGCCCAGCTGCAATCTTTACAGTCAATTGTGGTTTCTCTATTGCTTATTGTACTTGAAGACTGTGGATTCACACGGATGTATATATCAGTCCGTCCCAATTCTAATGCCTCTCATTATCTGAAAACCCTGTGCTCCAGGGCTGGGAGGTGCCAAAAAGTTACAATACAGCTTGGCATCATCTGAGCATTCATTAAATAGACTAGCTGAGCGGCAGATGGGCATCAGAGGCCTGGCCTGCTCACAAGGCTAGTGCCACATGAACCTTAATGCCACTGTCTATCTAAGAAATAATGTGTAATGAAGCTGGCAGTGCTGGTCAGGCTGTCATTCTCACTACTTTCATTCAGATGCCAGGGCTGTAAGAAATTCCTATGAACTTGAGGAGAACATAACCCTTCTTCAGTCACTTCATCCTAATGCCAGTAGAATGGGTGTGCCACTTCTTGGCTCAGAATGAGCTAAAGAAGAGCCCTTTTCATGAGCAGTATCATTAACCCCATTCTACAGAGCGGGAAACTGAGGCACAGTGACTTATCCCAGGTCATCAAGCAGGCCAGTAGCAGAGCCAGGATTAGAACCCAGGTGTACCAAGTTTCAACCCAGAGCACTACCAACTAGGCCACGCTCCCTTTCTTTATTTGGCATTTCCTACCTGCTATAATGTTTATTTCTGCAGAGCAAGAATAATGTTATATGGGAACCTGTGAAAGCCATATTCTTTATTGTTAGAGGACAGGGGCTCTACAACCACAAGACTGGGAACTGCCTCCCTGCCTTGCAGCCTCTCAAGGCACTGTCCATCTAACTGGGAAGAACGGAATGGGACTCCTCCTCAGAGCCATTTGGCTTCATTAATCAACCTTTACTAGAATAGAAAGATCGCTGCTGAGACATGCAAAGCACTCCCGGGCTTTGAAGAACCCAGCCTGAGGATATTTCAGTGGGTTTAAGGAATTTAAGTATGGTTGGTTGAATTTTTTCCATGAAAGCTTTTTTCATTGGAAAATATGATTTTGTCAAAATTTTCTGTGGAAAAAATATCAATGTTGACAAATACTTTGATTTTTCTAGTCAAGAGAAAAAAATTGATTCTGAGTCAACATTTTGGAACAATTTTCATTTCAAAATGTCATTCCAAAATGAAAAAAATCAGACTTTTTCACCTCTACATTTCCAATTTGAAATTTTGGGGAATTTTCATTCCCAAATTTTGGCTTTGCATTCTGATTTGGAACAGAAACTAATTTTGAAATGTCAAAAGTTCCTGTGAGATTAAAAATCCATCTTATAGGAATACCTATTTATTTAAGGCCTAGCAACTCATGCCTTCCTGGTAGTCATAAAAGTAGTTGGCATTTTCTGAAGTTTGATTTTTCAAGGAAAATTTGTGTCCAAATTCCGATGAGAGGAAACACAGAGGCGGAGAAAATTTGGAGAAGTTTTGAAGACTTTTCATGAAATATTTTTCCTGTTTTTAGAACAGCTCTAATTAGTTGCTTTTTCTGCTACTTGACTTCTTTGCAACCACTTAGTGTGCATATTACACCTTAAGCTCCTTTGGATTTGGTAATACAGAGGTGATGTGGAAGAGATGTAAATTACCTATAGCAAGCTGCAGAAAATATAAATGATTCTGAGCCTACCAGCTTTGCCTGCGAACAGTGTTCCAACTGTCCAAGGAAGACAGACAATCCTTGTGGGAGATTCCATACTCAGAAGAATCAAAAGAACATTCTGCAAGGGACGGGTGGACAAGAAGTTGGTGTGCTACCAACCAGGAGCCAAGACACAAGATGTCACTCTAAGATTGGGTAGGCTTTGGAAGTCAATGGCGAGGATCCATTGGTGATAGTTCATATTGGTATTAATGACATGGTGTCATGGGATCTCTCACAGATAGTAGATGGCTTCAGAGAACTCGGAAGTGTGCTGAAGAAGAAGTGAGTCCAAGCGATATTCTCTGAGATCCTTCCTGTCCCACAAGCAAAGGAAGACAGAAGGCAGAAGATTCCAGAAGTGAATCACTGGTGAGTGGTGGAGGGTTTGGGTTTTGTAGAATGTTGGACCACTTTCTGTGGGGAAAGGGGGCTGTATAGTTTGCTTGGTCTCTATCTCAGTAGAAGGGAGACCGATCTGTTCAGGGACAGGCTGGCGAGAGTAGTCAGGAGGGAGTTAAACTAATAGAAAAATGGAAGGGTAAAAAGAGAGGGAAGATATGAGCACTCAGTTAACACAAAATTAAGATGTTGAGAACAAAATTAGTCAAGAAACGAAAGGACATGAGAAGAAGAAATTATTGACTTGCCTGTACACCAATGCTAAAAGCCTGGGTAACAAATAAGAGGAATTTGAATTGTTCATTTATGAGCATAAATTCAATCTATTTGGTGTTACTGAAACCTGGCAAGAGATGATGCAGACAACTGGAATGTTAAAATCAATGGTTCTAATCTATTAGAAAGGCTTGATTGTGCAAAAGAGGAGTGGGAGTGGCACTCTATGTCAAAAATGCCATCACCTGTTTCCGAATTATTGATAAATAAGAGAAAAATAATCTTGAATGATTATGGATCAATGTGCTAACAGACACAGCACGATATGGAGTATTAGCTTGTGTCTGCTACAGACCAGCAAATTCAGAGAAGAGCCACAAGAATGACTAAAGGATTAAAAAGCAGCTCTTATAGTAATAGACTCCAGGAGCTCAATCTATTTAATTTAATTTAACAAATTAAGGGGTGACTTGAATACAGTGTATAAATACCAACATGGAGAACAAATATTTAATAATGGGCTCTTCAATCGAGCAGACAAAGATATACCATGATCCAATGGTTGGAGGTTAAAGCTAGACAAATTCAGACTGGAAATAAGGCATAATTTTTTAACAGTGAGAGTAATTGTGAGGAAGCGGGAATTTTTGCAATATTTTTATTAAGCCTCTGTGTGCCTCAGTTTCCCCTATATGCCAGATTGTTACTTAGTAGGTGAAAAGGGACTGCTTGCTCTGAGGGCAGGCTAGGACACAGCTGTGAACAGTGCCTAGCTGTCTGAGGCCTAAGGTCACATATCAATGGCACTCGTGAGAATACAGTGTCACATTCTACTGCCCGGACATAGACGCCTAGCAACTATACGGGAAGGATGGGCCACATCTAAACCAAAATGGAACCAGATTGCTGGCACTTAAAATTAAAAAGGTCGTAGAGCAGTTTTTAAACTAAGGAAGGGCTGAAGAAAAGCCCACAGGTGCGGAGGAGTACGTGGTTCAGACAGATCCCCTTAGGGGAGGCTCTATGTCCTAATAAGGAGGAGAGGATGGAAGATGATAAAATACAGGTAGGATCTGATGAAAAACAGTCAAATGAAAAAAAAATCCCATACATCATGTAATGGCAGACAGCTGAAAAGTGACAAGTTTTTAAAGTACTTACATACCACTGCTAGAAGTCTAAATAATAAGATGGGTTGACTATAGTGCCTCGTATTAAATGAGGATATTGATATAATAGGCATCACAGAAACTTGGTGGAATGAGGATAATCAATGGGACACAGTAATACCAGGGTACAAAATATATCGGAAGGACAGAACAGGTCATGCTGGTAGGGGAGTAGCACTATATGTGAAAGAAAGCATAGCATCAAATGAAATAAAAATCTTAATTGAACCAAACTGTACAATAGATTCTCTAGGATAGTAATTCCATGCAGTAATAATAAGAATATAGCAGTAGGGATATATTACTGGCCACATGACCAGGATGGTGATAGTGACTGTAAAATACTCAGGCAGATTAGAGGGCTATTAATAAAAAAACTCAATAATAATAATAGGGGATTTCAACTATCCCCGTATTGACTGGGTACATGTCACCTCAGGATGAGATGCAGAGATAAAGTTTCTTGACACCTTACTTGACTGCTTCCTGGAGCAGCTAGTCCTGGAATCCACAAGAGGAGAGGCAATTCTTGATTTAGTCCTAAGTGGAGAACAGGATCTGGTCCAAAAGGTGAATATAGCTGGACCTCTTGGTAATAGTGACAATAATATAATTAAACTTAACATCCCTGTGGTGGGGAAAACACCACAGCAGCCCAACACAGTACCATTTAATTTCGGAAAGGAGAACTACACAAAAGTGAGGTCAGTTAAACAGAAATTAAAAGGTACATCTCCAAAAGTGAAATCTCTACAATCTGCATGGAAACTTTTTAAAGACACCATAATAGAGGCTCAACTTAAATGTATATCCCAATTTAAAAAACATATAGAACCAAAAAAGTGCCACATGAGAGGCAAAAAAGGCATCCTTTAAAAAGTGGAAGATAAATCCCAATGAGGAAAATAGAAAAGAACATGAACTCTGGCAAATGAAGTGTAAAAATAAATTAGGAAGGCCAAAAAATAATTTGAAGAACAGCTAGCCAAAGAATCAAAAAGTAAGAGAAATTTTTTTTAAGTACATCAGAAGCAGGAAGCCTGCTAACCAATCAGTGGGGCCACTGGACGATCGAGATGCTAAAGGAGCACTCAAGAATGATAAGGCCATTGCGGAGAAACTAAATTAATTCTTTGCATTGGTCTTCACGGCTGAGGATGTGAGGGAGATTCCCAAACCTGAGCCATTCTTTTTAGATGACAAATCTCAGGAACTGTCCCAGATTGAGGTGTCATTAGAGGAGGTTTTGGAACAAATTGATAAACTAAACAGTTACAAGTCACCAGGACCAGATGGTATTCATCCAAGAGTTCTGAAGGAACTCAAATGTGAAATTGCAGAACTACTAACTGTATTGTGTAACTTATCATTTAAATCAGCTTCTGTACCAAATGACTGGAGGATAGCTAATGTGATGCCAATTTTTAAAAAGGGTTCCAGAAGTGATCCCAGCAATTACAGACTGGTAAACCTGACTTCAGTACCGGGCAAACTGGTTGAAACTATAGTAAATAACGAAAGTGTCAGACATATAGATGAACATAATTTGTCGGGGAAGAGTCAACATGGTTTTTGTAAAGGGAAATCATGCCTCACCAATCTACTAGAATTCTCTGAGGGGGTCAACAAGCATGTGAACAACGGGGATCCAGTGGATATAGTGTACTTAGACTTTTAGAAAGCCTTTGACAAATTCCCTCACCAAAGGCTCTTAATGAAGGTAAGCTGTCACGGGATAACAGGGAAGGTCCTCTTATGTATTGGTAACTGGTTAAAAGATAGGAAACAAAGGGTAGGAATAAATGGTCAGTTTTCAGAATGGAAAGAGGTACATAGTGATGTCCCCCAGGGGTCTGTTCTGGGACCAGTCCTATTCAACATATTCATAAATCATCCTGAAAAGGGGGTAAACAGTAAGGTGGCAAAATTTGCAGATGACACAAAACTACTCAAGATAGTTAAGTCCCAGGAAGACTGCAGAGAGCTACAAAAGGATCTCAAAAAATTTAGTGACTGGGCAACAAAATTGCAGATGAAATTCAGTGTTGATAAATGCAAAGTAATGCACATTGGAAAACATAATCCCAACTATACATATAAAATGATGGGGTCTAAATTAGCTGTTACCACTCAAGAAAGAGATCTTGGAGTCATTGAAGATAGTTCTCTGAAAACATCCACTCAATGTGCAGTGGCAGTCAAAAAAGTGAACAGAATGTTGGGCATCAAAAAGAAAGTGATAGATAATAAGACAAAAAATATATTGCCTCTCTATAAATCCATAGTATGCCCACATTTTGAATACTGCGTGCAGATGTGGTTGGACCATCTCAAAAAAGATATATTGGAATTGAAAAAGGTTCAGAAAAAAGGCAACAAAAATGATTAGGGGTATGGAACGGATGCTACATGAGGAGAGATTAATAAGACTGGACTTTTCAACTTGGAAAAGAGACAACTAAGGGGGGATATGATAGAGATTTATAAAATCATGACTGGTGTGGAGAAAGTACATAAGGAAGTGTTATTTACTCCTTCTTATAACACAAGAACTAGGGGTCACCAAATGAAATTAATAGGCAGCAGGTTTAAAACAAACAAAAGGAATGATTTCTTCACAAAACTTACAGTCAGCCTGTGGAACTCTTTGCCAGAGTATGTTGTGAGGGCCAAGACTATAACAGGGTTAAAAAAATAATTAGATAAGTTCATGGAGGAGAGGTCCCTCAATGGCTGTTAGTCAGGGTGGACAGGGATGCTGTCCCTAGCATCTGTTTGCTGGAAGCTGAGAATGGGCAACAGCGGATGGATCACTTGATGATTACATGTTCTGTTCATTCCCTCTGGGGCACCTGGCATTGGCCACTGTTGGAAGACAGGATATTGGGCTAGATGGACCTTTGGTCTGACCCAATATGACCGTTCTTATGTTCTTACGGAATCTATCTACGAGCACAGGCAGAAGTTATGCTGTGATTCACATTTTCACATTCTTTACCCCTAGATTGCATTTATCTTTGATCTCCATTTGTGTGGATGGCTTCGAACATAATACACCAAACACAGGGTTTGACTACTTCCTCTCAACTTGCATTCACTTATATCCATGCCTGTACTTTCAGCTGAATCTTGCACTGCCTTACAGTGTTAGAAAATTAATTGAAATACACTATATCATTTTAACTGGAGAAGAAGCTCCCTCTTCTAAAACATGCAGGTCCCAGGCCCTACACAAAGCACTAACAGGTGACAGTAAAAGGGGAAAAAATGAGATGACTGGGACATCTATTTTCTAAATGAAGGACATTACAAGAGATAGTAAATGCTAATGTATGCAGTGGACTCCACTGATGTAGTGCCCATAAAAATAACAATGAAGTACTGTGTGTACCAAAGAAATGTTAAACCAAGGGAGACTGTTAGAAAAAGATATGTATCTCAGGATTGAGATATAGTATGCAAGAGATATGCCTTCAAGGCCATAAAAGGTTTTCCCTCTAGCACATTAGCTGTAAACCTTCTGTAGAAGAGAGGGGGATTATTTCACGCATCCCAGGAAGACTATGTTTTAAGGGTATGTATTTCCATGATATCTTCTATAAGCAATAAAGGAGCTGTCACTGTGGGTGATTCTCCGATCTGTTAAAAGGTATTGCCTAGCGAGAAGGAGGTCTCACCCTGGGATACAATACAGAGAGGAGAACCCCTGAGAGCTGGAAAGCTACCATTAGTATTCTCCCAGGAGAAGCATTGGGAAACAACTGAAGAGCTCTGCTCTGCTTGTTGTCTCCACTCAGAAAGAATTCATGGTTTTCTATAATGTTTCAATGTGCAACTGACTCTCTGAAATGCTGGATTTTAATCGAAGAAGGAAGGAAACTTTTCACAGAAGATTAAAGACTTCAAATATCAGAGTTGGGCTGAAATGTCTGCTGTCTGCTTTGCCAAATTTTTGTGGGGAACAAAGCAGTGTTGTGAATTTCACTCAGTGTTTTTGTGGTGTGAATGATCACAAATTTGTCATTTCCCCCCATTGCAAATGGAGGGATTAAGGGCCAGATTGTGATCTCAGATAAGCCAGTTTTTATCCAGCATAACTCCACTGTCTGGATATGCACTGATGTAAATGAGAAAAAATCTGGCCCTTATTTTTTTGAAAATGTCACTTTAGGGATGTTTCCATTCCCTTTAGTACTTTAATTATTAATTATTATCATTATTTTATTATTTGGCAGAAGAAAAATATTCTTTTCTGGAAAAAAAAAGAATATTAATGGTGTGTCAGAGGAACAAATGCAATGGAGATTGTCAAGGAGTAACAGATGAAACCAAAAGAAAAACAGAAACAGAATGACAGGCTGGAAACAAAGGCAAGCCATATTTCTGGTAAATAAAACAGAGATCTATCAATCAAAGTACAGATGCAGTACAGAGCTAAGCCGAGGGGGCTGCAGTGTAAATAGATTCAAGGCAATACATGGAAGTTATAACAATGTCTGTAAAAAGGACAAAGTTGTTCTTGAAGTAATAAAAATACAGTAATCAACTAACTGAACAGTTCTAAGCAAAGAAAGTCGGCAAGGTCGCTGTTCTGTCTTTCACATATTGCCTCGAGAATGCAGAAGGCTGCAGCCTCTGGACTGTGTGTTGCATCTCTGCTTTGATTTATCCACCATTGTGTTGTTTCCTCCAGCTGTTCTACGCATTGGATACTCACCTACCCCTCTCTGCCTCTGCTCTTACTGTTCAGCATTTCCAGGGCTTTTCTGTTAATATAATTCAATGCTTTTTTCTTTGCAAAAGGATACTTACTTCCCTCTTTCTTTTCCTCCCTCTAATCTGACTAGGAGGTAATTCTAGTTAATAACAGAGATTCTGATTCTACCCTGTGCTAAGACAACTTTGTGTCCTGGAGGTGCTGTTTGCACAGTTACTAGAGAATCTCCTATGGCTTAGAAGCTTCTACATGTAGTTGGGGTTCCTTTGTATCTGGCTGATTCCTGGCTACTGGAATGTCCCCTTGGGACCATAGACAGATGGGGTAAATTACAGCAGCCTGAAGGACTGACAGCAGGATAGGATTGGAGGAACACAAAGGTGATTTAAAGCCGTGGAACTGAGCCACAAGGATCTTTCCATTTCCCTCCTTTTCTCTCCACCTCTAGGAAGGCCCATCATTGTGATCATCCTTGCCAAGAGGGATCTGCAAAAAGGGATGATGTCCTCTCTTCCGGGGGTGAGGATGGGGTGGGGAGGGGATGACAGTGTTGTCTCCACAGCTTACTGGGGGCCACGAGGAAAACTTGGATGCTTTGCTCCTGCATGAAGCAGGCTATGTCCCGATGGAGTACTGAGCAAGTCCACGTTTGTCTCAGATGTGAACTCTCCTACACCCATCTAACCACATTTGTGTAGTAATTAGCTCCTGAAAATGGCCTTGCTATGGATTGCCCTGTCTCTCGCCTCCCTTCTTTGGGCAAGATTCCCGAGGGATAGGTAGAGAGTCAACTCTAGCAATATCCGGCCACTCCCAATATTCTAGATCTCCCCTAAACAGGCTTCTAGACCTCCCCTAGACAGGCCAGTGTCTAGCACAGAGCTGGTGGATGTAGCAAGAAGTGGATGACGATGTGGTCATAAGCAGAAGAGGAAACATCCAGGCAGTCTTCACAATAGTCAGTCATGAGGTACTATGGACCCATTTGCAAGGACTGGCAGTGCTGGGTGGGAATGTATTAGCTGGCCACCTGCTTTCTTCCTGAACAGATCCCAAAGAGCCCTGAACAGCTGTTCCATTTCCATGAATCTTCCCACCTGTGTGGTTCCATAGGAACTAATCTTGTTCTCCCCCTTTACTCAACATACTCAGTAATATCAGTGTTTTCCGCCTAGCATCACAAACCAAGGGAAGAGTGTACACTACTCCAGTGCTTAATGCTCTACAAGGCATTCCCATATTCACCCCCAAAGCAGCCTCAGGGTCCTAGTGCAGCAGTCAGAAAAGCAAACAGAATGTTGGGAATCATTAAGAAAGGGATAGATAACACTGCTCTACAGCCAAAATGCTTCTGAAATAAATGTAGTTAAACTTTACTAATTCTGGGTCACTGAGAATGAAAATGATGCTTAAAATTGTTGATTGGCTCTAGTTTTCAAGATATGCTATTGGGTCAGTATATACGACCCTTGACTTGGGAATGGCGGAGCATAAGTGAGTTATAAAGGGAAGGGATCTCAATTTAAACCAGAAATGACTAAAATACATCTTTGACTGGATCTATGAATAAATCTATGACTGGGTTTGGACAGTACTTGCTTTTTAGGCAAAACAATGAATGATGCAATCTGAAGCTGGTATTGCGTCATACATGATATGAATTGCATCATGTTATTCCTAGAAGTCATGGATGATGCAATCATAAAGAAGCTTACATCACTCTGCTGAACAAATTGCCCTATATCAGCTCTAGAAATCATACAGTGTCGTGCTCTCTTATTTGTCAGTGTTTGATTTTGCAAAGGGACACATTTTTGTTTAGCCAAAGTGAGCAGAGATGCCTCGTACTTGTGTGAACAGTGCAGATAACTTCAGCTATGTTTGTGGGGAAGTGACTTTTGCATCACAAGAGCGCAGTATAACCACTATGGTTAAGAAAGCCTATCACCTTTATTTTGGCTGCAAAATTGGAGATCAGGACAAGAGGTGGACCCCACACATATGTTGCAACACTTGTGCAACAAATCTTCACCTGTGGTTGAACAGGAACAGGAAATCTACGCCTTTTGCAGTACCAATAATTTGGAGAGAGCCAACAGATCATACCAGCAATTGTTACTTCTGCATGGTGCCTCCGGTTGGGAAAGGTGTGTCAAAGAAGAAAAAGTGGACTGTGCATTATCCAAACATTCCATCAGCTATACGCCCAGTACCCCACGGAGAAGGACTGCCGGTTCCTGATGCACCAGAATCATTCTCACTTGAATCAGACGAGGAAGAGGAAGAGGATGAAACTTCTGGTCCTGAACCATCAATGTCACAGGACCCACATTTTCTCCCATCCTCCTCCTCTGAACCACACCTCATAACACAAGGTGAACTGAATGATCTTGTCAGGGATTTGGAACTACCCAAGAGTAAGGCAGAGCTGCTGGGCTCCAGACTACAGCAGTGGAATCTCCTGGCAGGTGATGTTAGGGTTTCCATGTTCGTGACCGTCAAAAGGATCTTGTCCCATTCTTCTTCATGGAAGGTGATCTTGTAGCCTGCAACAACATCGATGGTGTGATGGCAGCCCTCAACATCGTTCACGATCCAGATGAGTGGAGACTGTTCATTGATTCATCAAAGACGAGTCTTAAAGCTGTTTTACTGCATAATGGCAATGTTTTGCCATCAATTCCAGTTGGTCATGCAGTCCATATGAAGGAAACCTATGACAGCATGAAACAACTTTTGAGGTGCATAAACTATGACCAACATCAGTGGCAGTTTTGTGGTGATTTGAAGGTTGTTGCTCTCTTGCTTGGTCTGCAGACTGGATACACAAAGTACTGCTGTTTTCTCTGTGAATGGGATAGTTGTGCAAGAGATTCCCACTACATCAAGAAAGATTGGCCACTCCGACAGTCATTGGAGCCTAGGAGGAAAAGTGTTCAGCATCCACCACTTGTTGAATCAAGGAAGATTTTGTTACCACCCTTACACATCAAGCTGGGTCTGATGAAGAAGTTTGTCAAGGCCATTGACAAAACACAAGCAGCTCTCAAGTACCTCTGTGGAAAATTTCCAAGGTTAAGTGAAGTTAAGTTAAAGGAAGGTGTCTTTGTTGGTCCTCAGATTCGTGAACTTCTTCGAGATGATGCATTCGACCATGCACTGCGTGGCAAGGAAAAGACGGCATGGAAAGCCTTCCAGTTAGTGGCAATAAATTTTCTCGGAAACAAGGCAGACAACTACAGGTTGTTGGTGGAAAACCTCCTCAAGGCATACAAAAGCCTTGGTTGCAACATATCACTAAAGATATATTTTTTGCACTCTCATCTAGATTTTTTTCCACCGAACTGCAGAGCAGTGAGCGACGAGCACGGCAAGCGATTTCACCAGGACATTGCAACAATGGAGAAACGCTATCAGGGCAAATGGAGCCCATCAATGCTTGCAGACTATTGCTGGACAGTGACAAGAGATGCTCCATTTAATGAATACAAGAGACAAGCCAAGAAGCGCCGAGTAGACACTGAATAGGACTAAACTATGTACATAATCATTTTTTGCCTTTTGTTTCATAATACATTTTATTTATATAACCCTTTTGCTGATTTTTAAAGTGTTACATAAACAGGACAGGTGAAATATTATCATGTAAAGCAACCATAAACACATGAAAAGACCTAGGTTTACAATTTATGATTAAAACTCTACTATCTACACAATATACATAGACATAAAATGTAAAACTTAAATATCTTAGAAACAGTAGCCAATCAGTTGTTTTAATTGTCATATTTGAATTCAGCACATCAAAATACATAATAAATAGCACATTTTATCTCTGAAGCAGATGACTTCTCAAAAATTGTAGACCAGTGTAATAAGACAGAAAATATCATGTTGCCTTCCTATAAATCCATGGTGCGCCCACGTCTTCAATACTGCATGCAGATGTGGTCGCTCCATCTCAAAAAAGATATATTGGAATTGTAAAAGGGTTAGTAAAGGGTAACAAAAATTATTAGGGGTATGGAACAGCTGCTGTATGAGGAGAGATTAATAAGACTGGGACTTTTCAGCTTAGAAAAGAGACAACTAAGGGCGGATATGATAGAGGTCTATAAAATCATGACAGGTGTGGAGAAAGTAAATAAGGAAGTGCCTCATAACACAAGAACTAGGGGTCACCAAATGAAACTAATAGGCAGCAGATTTAAAACAAACAAAAGGAAGTATTTCTTCACACAACACACTGTCAACCTCTGGAACTCCTTGCCAGAGGATGTTGTGAAGGCCAAGACTATAATAGCGTTAAAGAAATAACTAGATAAATTAATGGAGGCTAGGTCCATCAATGGCTATCAGCCAGGATGGGCAGGGATGGCGTCCCTAGCCTCTGTTTGCCAGAAGCTGGGAATGGGTGATAAGGGATGGATCACTTGAGGAGTATCTGTTCTGGTCATTCCCTCTGTGGCTAGATGGACCTTTGGTCTGACCCAGTATCGCTGATCTTATGTTCTCAAAACCCTTGGTTAGTTGCCACCTAACCCTGTAGACACCTACATTTCCACTAGCGAAGCCCCCATGGTACCTAGGTTTCTGCGAGGGAGCTTACACAAAACCATTGAAGTCCTGAAGCCCCCGAGCTGCTTAGGGCTGTAGCTCAGACCTAAGCCCCAGGAAGATTCACAAACTGGGTGTGTTCTCACCTGTCCTGCCCGATCTGGTAGCTCAGAGCACTCCCAATATGCACAAAAAACTGCGTGAGGTGAGCAGTTCAGGTATTCTGGGGGTGGGCGGAGGTGTGTGGTTATATCAATAACCCATGGCTAGAGCATTCATATAGGAAGTGGGAGACCCAGGTTTAAATCCCTTTGCTGTCTAATTTGGAGCAGGGATTTGAAAGCCGATCACCCACCGGTCAGGTGAGTGCATTCACGGTGCGGCTGTCTTAACCAGTCTTGGTGAAGCTGTTCCACTGTACAGTATTGAGTGGGCTAGCGAGTGAGAATGACCCTGTAGCCGGATAGCTAAGGCACTCAGCTAGGTACCCATCCCTCTACCTGAATCCTTAATTATTTATACACAATGGAGCAACTCCAACAAGAGAGACTGGGAGAGCACGACCACTGTGTAACCACCAGCCTGATGGCTAGGGCACTTCTCTGGGCTGTAGGAGAGCTGGGCTCAAGCCTCTGCCCCCAGTCAGGCATAGCAGGGATTTGAAAACAGGTCTCCTGTGTCCCAGGTGAGTGCCCTGTCCACTAAGCAAATGCCTGTAACGGGGTGGGGCTGTTTTTCCCCTGTGCTGCTTCACAAGAAAAGCTGACCTGGTTAAGGCATCTAACTCCAGGAGATGGTCCTGGCTGAGAATCCAGAATGGAGGGCTATGTCTGGGATGCGGACAGACCAGCCCAAGTCAGCGTCTCAGAACAATTCACTTAGGGCTGAATCTCAAAGAAGTGGTAAGTGTGACCTTTCAGCTCTTAGTTCAGCTTGTCTTGATGACAAGATGCACTGGAGAGCCTAAGGAGGGCAGTTTGGGACTCCATGGTACGACTAATATCGTAATCCAGGAGTGCACAGTTGTTACTGGCTTGGGGAAATCTACTTATCAAATATCTCACCAGTTTGGGGTCTCTGTCCTGTTTTCTGACAGTCTGCTCTGAGATTGGCACTCTCAAGTGTGAGCTGCGGTGCAGTCCACAACGCTGTACCTGTACGATATTTATAGCAAGGACGCCATACCAGGAAGACACAGGAGGAGCAGAACGTGGGGCCACTGGACAACCCCGCACCGGCAGCTCCTCCAGTGCGGCTGTACCACCCCAGCCCCACCCCCCATCCCTTCCACGCAGCTGCGTCTCCTGAGTCCGGTCTGAGGTCCGTACAGCAGCCCCGCTGGAGGACAGGGTTGGGGGCGGGGCTGGGCTGCAGGTGGTACAGCCGTGCAAGAGAAGCTGCTGGTGTGGGGCCGCCCAGCAGCCCCACATTCTGCTCCTTTCGCCGCTGCAGTTCCCGGGAGAGCCCTGAACCGCAGGGCTCTCCCGGGAACCACCGCGGCGACAGGAGCAGGGAATCACCACGGCAAAAGGAGAAGAATGTGGGACCGCTGGTAGCTCCGCTGGCACGGCTGTTCCACTCCCATCCCAGCCCCACCCCCAGCCCTGTCCTCTGGTGGGCTGCTGTAGAGACCCCAGACAGGAGATGCAGCTGTGTGGAGGGGCTGGGAGTGGTACAGCCACGCCAGAGAAGCTGCTGACATGGGGCCGCCCAGCAGCCCCACATTCTGCTCCTTTCGCCGCTGCGGTTCTGGAGAGCCCTGAAGTTCAGAAGTCTCTGGCGCAGCGGGAGGAGGACAGAGCTCCCACTCCAGGTAACGTGGGATGGATCATAGGAAGGGGTGGGGGAGAGTGTAGGGCCGCGGGCCGGGGGCAGGGCAGAGAGGAGTCACGTGGGGGGTCACATGGGCAGGGCACGTGCCCCCGCCCGCATTTAGCTGGTGCAGCTTACTGGTAAGAAATGAATTTTACTTGTACCACTGCTTGTGAGCTACTCCAGACAGCGTGATAATCTCTCTCTCTGGCCTGGGCTAAGCCAGGCACCTAACTTGGGGCTGAGGATTGCACTGAGTCATGGGGTGCCTCGGAGTTAGGCAGCGCAGCGTCTACATCCCTTTGTGGCTCTAGCCCCAAGTGCTTCTGTTACTTTTGAAAATGAGACTTAGGCTCCTAAGTCAGTTAGGCCTTGCAACACAGAGCAGATCAATGCCTTTAAACTACTTGTAGAATTCTGGGCCTAAGTCTTGTGAACATAGGCCTTAGGCACTTTTGAAAATGCTATCCAGTGTGTTTATGAATACGTTTCTGAATCAGGGTTCAACTCAACTTTGTCTTTACGAACCTTGTGAGGTCAGCACGTATGTATGAGCAGCGTTCTTATTATCCTGCCTTACACGGGAGAATTCACCTCTCTTTATGCCTATACAATGCCATATGGCTACGCTCACCAGTGATTTAGGAATAAGAGGTGACATTTTTTCCATGACTTGCACACAGGACATTTTCCAGAGACTAGTATGGGAAGTAAAAAAACCCATCTGGGCCAGATCCTCATCTGGTATCAATTGGTGTAGCCCCACTGTAATCAGTGGAGCTATGCTGATTTACATCATCTGAGGATCTGCCTCGCTGGCTTTCCATTAATGAAGACGTGCCATAGACGCGGATACATCATTTCTCACCTGTAAGAAAATAAATTACAAGAGCTGATGGGGAGCTCAGCTGTAAAAGTCAGGGAGCGGGGTGGCAAATGAAGCTGAGTAAAATGAAGACAATGCAGGAGAATGACAGTCCATCCAACATGGAGATGTGACTGAATTAATGGGCAGAAATGCATTTAATTCAGATAGACACTGCAACGAGAAACCAACCCAAGGGACAGAATACAGACAGACACGGATGAAAGGACCAAGAGAGCGAAACTCCAATAGGCAGCTCATAACCTGAAGGACAAATAGATTTAGACATTGCAACTTTCTGGAGACAGGGTGTCTATGAATGGAAACATCAAGCAATGTCACCCAAATACTTTAGGTGGTGAGCAGTACTGGAATAACTTGCAGGTGTAGAGTGATGGAAAAGAGGTGAGAGGCTAACAACGAACTAACAGGTGATTTTCACAGCATGTTTGGTTCACATGAGAATGGTTCTGTTCTCCTCTAACCACATGTGTGTAGGGAGTGGATTCCTGCAGTTTAGTTATAATGGAACGGGGGAGGCATTAAATGTGTAATATGTGTATTTTAAGGTACTTTGGGGTGAATATTATTAATTATTTATATCAGTGTAGTGCTCAGAGGCCAATTCCAGCCAAGATCAGAGCCCCATTGTGCCAGGCACTGCACAGACTCATAGGGTGGGACAGTCCCTGCCCTAAAGAGTTTACACTCTCCACAGCCAAGGCAGACAATGGGAGGGGAAAGAGAAGCACAGAGAGTGGCAGTGATTTGCCCAAGGTCACACAGCAGGTCAGTGGCAGAGTCAGAAAAGGAGCCCAGGTCTCCTGACTCCCAGTACAGTGCCTTTTCTGCGAGGTCATGCTACCTCCCTCTAGGCAGAGGTTCTCAAACTGTGGATTGGGACCCCAAAGTGGGTCATGACCCTGTTCTAATGGGGTTACCAGGGCTGGCATTAGACTTGCTGGGGCCTGGGGCTGTAGCCCATGCCCAAGCCCCACCACCCAGGACATAAGCCAATGCCCGAGCCCCACACCCTGGGGCTGAAGCCGAAGCCCAAGGGATTCAGCCATGGGCCACGGGGCTCGGGTTACAGGACCCTGGACTTTGGCTTTGGCCTCCCCACCCATGGCGGTGGGGCTCGGGCAGGCTCAGGCTTTGATCCCCACTCCCGGGGGTCATGTAGTAATTGTTGTTGTCAGAAAGGGGTCATGGAGCAATGAAGTTTGAGAACCTCTGCCCTGGAGGAAGGGCTGTTTATTCAGGATAAAGCCAAATAAATTAAATAATCTACAATTATTATAAATCTCCTGTTATTCAATCACTGTGCAGCCAGGCCAGGGCTGTGGGGGTCAGCACTTTCTCCAATTTGAATGACTCAATTGGGCTAATCCAATGAGCTAAAGCGGTGTCCCTGCAATCTGTACAAAGTAGGTTGTGCTTGGCTTTTGTGTTGGAGTACATGGGCAGGGCCCTTGTGCAACATCTTGTTGACCCTCTTGTGATGAACCCCACACTGCTGAAGCAAGGGTAAGGAGTTGCTCTGGACACAGAAGGCCCCACCTCGCTGCCCCTGCTGGGCATGCTTACAGTGGAGGCAGAGTTCAAAAGGGAGCGGCTCAGCTCAGTCTGGGTGGACAGAGCAGGAGAGCAGTCGGGTGGTGCAGCCTCCTGCAGAAAAGCTGCCGAGGCTCCAAGTGGCCGGGACCAGGCCTTACAGTCAAGCCACCACAGAGCCTTCAGCTGCAGAGGCTGAGGATGATGGGCCATCGCAGATAGAGGGAGACCTGAGAGTGCCCCGAGAGATCTCAAGGCAGATCAGTGGCACTCCAAGAGGAACTGAAGCCGGGATAGGAAGTGGCCCAGAGAGCAGGCGGAGCGGTGCCCAGCTCCTAGGCTGCACATTTCAAATGATTGTTTCTTTGGGCCCTGGGTAGAAACCTGGTGGAGCAGGGAGGGCCGAGGTACGTCTATCCCTAGCTGCTGACTCTCACCATTGGGCCACGCAACCCAGAGTATTCTCATTAGGCGGTCCTGCAGGCCTTGGCTCAACCCCTCTTTGATATGTGGTGGAGAACGTGGGCATTGCCCATGTCCTGTATGGAGGGGATGACTCTAAAGCGAATCGTGGATATGGAAAGCTGCTGAAACGGATGCTGGAGAGCCAGCAACAGCAGGGGGCCCAGCAACAGCAACAACAGGGGCAGCTACTGCAGCCCAGCAACAACAGCAAGCGCCCAACAGTAGCAGCAACAGCTAATTTGGGAGCTGGCGGCCCAACACCAGGCACAAGAAGAACACCTGATCCAGCAGGTGGGGACACTACTACAGCCCCAGGGAGGTAGGATGCTTGGATGCCCATATGGCTCATGAAAATGGGCCCCAGAGATGACACCAAGGCTTTCCGGGTCACCTTTTGATGGGTGGTTACTGCGGCATGTTAGCCACCAGAACATGGGTTCTCCTGATTGTCCCATACCTGACCAGCCTTGCGCAAATGCCATATCAAAGCTTGGACTCCACTGAGGCGCTGGGTTATGCCAAAATAAAAATAGCCATACTCGACTATCTAGGTATCAAGCCTGAGAGGCTTTGCCAGGAGAGATACCTACCAAGAGCCCTGCTCCAGGTGGTGGCCCAACATCTGTGGGACCAGTGTTGGTGCTGGTTAGACATGGAAAAGCAGACTGGAGTGCAAGTAGTGGAAGCAATTGTATTGGAGCAATTCCCCCAGATTCCCCCAGGCAGAGGGAGGGAGTGGGCGAGTTTGACCCTCGACCCTCATGGAGAACTATGTAACCCCAAGCATCCGGCCTCACCAATGCTGAAGTCAGGCACCCCTGAAAACAAATCTCCAACACCTAGCGGAGGCCAGGTAAAGAGGGAAAATCAAGGACCACTAAACAGGCTAACACCATGAGAAGTGCTTTTAACCAGAGAGCAAAACCTGACCACCGAAGCAGAATGGAAGTGGGACCAGAGCCCCAGAAGAGAGGGATACATGGACCCAGAAGGCCCACTGCCTAAGAACTGAGCGAGCCAACTGGGCCCTTGAAAGGCCCATGCTTTGAGTGTGGACAAAGGGGACACTTCCGACAAGACTGTCCCTTCAGGGACTGGAGTTATGATCAGGCATGGGTGGCAGGCCCCTGAGCCCGGAAACGAGGCCCATCCAAGCTGTTGCTGCTGCTACAGGTTAATATCACCCAAGTGATGGGCCTGGTGGATTGTCCGGACAAGCTTGGTAGGGGGTGCTCCTATCTACCTCCAGTGTATCCATGGTGAGGTGTGGCCCTACCCAGTGACCAAAGTATGACTGGAAATAGAGGTCCACACAGAAACTTGCTGAGTTGGTTTAACAAGCACCCTGGCCTACCCTGTGGTATTGGGGTGAGACTGGAAGTAGTTTGGGGAGATCCTGAAGTAGTGGAGAAGAAATTGCCCCACAAAAATTGATGAATTCCCAGCTGTTGAATCCAGCCACTAGACAAAGCGGCCTCTGGTTCTCGCCACTGGGCGACACAGTCTGGAGTATCACCACTAGGTGGTACTGCTGGCCTTGGACTCAAAACCCCCTTTGACACCTCTTGTTATCTAACAGGAAGTAGGCTAGAGAGAGACATGACTCCAGACAGTGTTTAGGGGCTGTCTGGCTCAGACACTGAATACACTTTGTGCCATCCATGTTGTGAATGTAATTGTTGTCTGAAAGCACTTCCCTGAGACTCCTGTCTTCCTCATTCCACCTCCGTGCACCAGTGCGAGACTGACACAAACATTTTGATTCCTGGAAGGGAGAAGAAAGGACATTTCCTCTGCATGAGATGTTAACATAGGCATACAATCAATAAATAAATAAATAAATAAATAAAATAAACTCTACACAAGGGACCTGAATGACGGAAGAACATAAATCTGCCAAGTGAAATCACTTCATGAATGCCAGCAATTGTTTTTCATCTTATTTAAAATGCATGGGACTGGAAGGTTTGGACCTTTCTCAAGAAAGACAATAATTATTCTGGAGTCAAACAATGAACATTAGGCAGCCAGTGGGCTTTTATGAAGAACTGAATTTTGTTTCCTTCATGTAGCTGACAGTTTATCTACACCCTGTTTGTTTTGGGTAATCTGAGTGGTTTCTCATTAAGAAGTAGGAAACACTATTTACCAGAAGGACTCAAATTTAATAAGAATAGCTGAGGTAAAACTGAATCTAGCTGTACACAGTAATTTCCCCATCGCTATCCCAGTCTAACTCTGCATTTCTTTTTAAATGTGCAATCGCTTTCAATACATACATTCATTACACAAGAGTCCATGATATAAATAGTGGCACAAAAGTGGGATGCACTTTATGGATTCATTTTGGCTGAAACATATTGATCTGTGTCTACACATTGTCCTCTGACATTGAAATTGATATTACGTAACCTAGGTGGTGGAGGTTGTGGGGTGATTATCAGTAAAGAATTTTCCTTCTTATACTCGTGAATTCCTTTTTTTTATTCTTCCCTGTGATTGCTAGCCTACGGGAATGATTGCACAGTGAGTACTCTGTTAATTATCTTCATTCACTGCTGTGAATGGTGCGGGTTGTGTGTATTTCTGATGCTTTAAACTGTTATCAACCCTGAAGGAGAAAACAGCAGGGAAAAAAAGGAAACTTTTGTTAAAAGCCTCTGACAAAATGAAGAACATATTTAATTAATTATTTTGTGATTACCCTCTTTGAGAATAATATGCAAGGTCAGCAGCTATATGTCCCTGAGAATCAGAAAAAGGAACTGCGGGTCTGGAATAAATTGAATATTCTTCAAATGAGACAAAGAGGTTAAATCCGTGCTTTACATCGAAATCTCAACTAAGTCTTAACTTGAGAGCCGTGACTTGCTGCTTATGCAAAAGTTTCCTTTATTTAAAATAGGAGGAAAGGAGAGATGTGTGTAGCGCCCCTCTCCACCTGGTTACCTCCTTTAATGGCAATTCACTTACAGGTTTTGATGGACAGGTCTGGGTTCTTTTGGATCCCGCCATCCACTCAGCAGGGTGAATCTTTTTTTTCTATGAAATTATTTGGCGGTGCCTCCACCCCCCTCGCGCCTTTCTGGCAGGTTCACTAGGGCAGCTTGGGCGGAAAATTCTAACTACAGAGTAATCCCCTTACTTGCCAGATAGTTGGAGACTTCCAAGAAATAACACAACACATAAAAATATATTCAACACAATAATTATATTAAACAGGCAACAAATACAACATAACAGGGTGAAACGCTATTTTTAGGGTCACCGGTACCCACACTGAAAATACCCATGACTTGATGTAACAAGTGTAAAATTAGTGTCCTGTTGGTACGCGTACTTTGCTGGGGCCCTAGACGACCTATACAATTCTGTGCAGTGGTTTAGCAGTGTGGCTGACTGGGTTCAGTACAGCCCAAAGGACCCACAAGTGGGAGGAGGTGGTGAATTCCTCCACAGGTATAATAAGCAGCAGGTTATAAAATCCTCAAACCCTCACTGCCTGGCTTGAGGACACAGTTCAGGGAGTAGGGGGTCCCCAAAACAAATTCCCTGACTAACTAACTAAAAAAACGGTGCACTCACAAACTCCATCTTCAGATTGGAAGATGACGCTGGACTCTTCAGTCACTGCAGAGGGGCTGATTTCCGCTGGTAGGGATTCTCCTCAAACAGGAATCAGGCTGTGTCGGTCCCAGGATTTCCCCTCATGGGGTGCAGGGCTCAAGGTGTAGGTTATACAACTACCCTAACATTCAAACTGTAGCCTCCTAGCCCAGCCTCCAGTCACACACTCAGCAGGCAGCTTCCCTGGACTAGCAGAGCTGACCGTGTGGTGACTGGTCTCACCTAGGGGGCTGGGGGTGAACCCAGCCTGGCTGGGGAAATTTCTCAGCAAACGCTACCAATTGGTACTCATCTGGGGGAAAGAAAACCCAGGTGAGGGGTCGGCTGTCAGGTCCCTAGAGGCCAGTTCTCAGGGGGAACCCTGCTTGCAGGCCTGGGACTCACCAGCTCCCCACACAGCCAGTCCTGTCCTTGCCCTGGCTGGCTCCAGCCTCTCCCAAAATGGCTTCTCCCCTCTCCTGAACTCCCTGGCAGGGGCATCTCACTCCCTATCGGTTGCGGGGCAGACTCTGAGTTTGCCTTGGCTTCTCCTCCCTGAGCTGCCAGCAGACATTGCTCCAGGAATCTATGTAATCTCCTTGGGGGTTACATGTGTTTTGCAGATTGAACAACTTCCTTTGATTAGCAGGAATGAAAAAAAAACAACATTATGGTGGTACCCCAAGGCTCCAACTGGGATAGGGACCCTATTGTTCTAGGTGCTGTACAAACATAGATAGGAGACAATCCCTGCCCTGACGAGTTCATAATGTAAAAGATACTTAAAAAAACCCCAGTGTAGACACAACTATGCTGAGAGAAGTACTTTTCTGTCAGCATAGCTAATATTGGTTGGGGATTGTTTTTCTTTCAGCTTAGTAACACCACTTTTCTCAGCTTACACAGGATATAGCTATAGTGACATATCTATGCCGACAAAGCATTTGTAGTATAGAGAAGGTATGACGCAGTTCACTGACTGCTCCTAGCGCCTCCTCCTGCTGTCCTGGGAATTAGCTCTGCCAGCTACTGTGCCCTCCTCAGCGGTCTCTCTACCTGTCTTCTTCTCTCGGTCCGCAGCCTCTTGCTCTTGGAGCGACAGCTTCTGGTCCGTGGCTTGGCCCTCTGGCCAGGTCACTAAGTTCCTCCCCTTCTGAGGAAATCACAGTCCTTCCGGACTAGCTGTCCAGTGACATCTTCAATGCCCTGTGCCACTACCCAGTGGCTGGTAGGGGAACCCAGGCTCACCCTCTACAATGGGTCGCAGTCCGGAACCCTATAACATGCAGCCAAGGCCTGTATTGTCATAACCTTTGCTGCTGTTTCCCTGGGCTTCTTCCTACATAACTGGCTCTCCTCCCTCTTTGGGTTTGCAAGCCCTCTCTCCATCCTCTCTGAGAGTGACTGCAGATTCCTTCTCTGCTACCCCCCTTTGCTGCTTGCAGCTCCTGGTCTTTACACGGGCCCCTCCTGTTCCTGCCCAGCTGAGCCTGTTTTTAATCAGGGGCTTGCTTGCTTGGCCTAATGTACCCTCTCAGGCCCAGTGTGGGGAATACACCCCATCACAGAAGGCTGAAACTAAAACTATCCTCAGCTTGAAAATTCTCAAAACCCATTCCAAAGACACACAAGGCAAAAACTAGTACATTAAAATCAGTGCAAACCATCGAGGGAACTTTTGGGTAACATATTCTGGGACTTAAACTCAACACAAAATCCAATAAGCCAAGTATCTATCCTGTTCATTACTAGTAAGCTTGGTGTCAGTTTGCAAACAATCAAGTAATGAAGTAGCAACTCAGGATCTGTCTGTCTGCACCTTTAAACAAAGAGGAAAGAAATCTTTCAAAATGCTAGTGCTTAGTGATAGCATGTAAAGCAAGGGGTCTGGGGAGCTCCCTCTCTGTCTCAGTCTCACCTCACTCTGCCCCTGAACAAAGGCAGACAAGCCTTATTAACTGGCTTGCTGGTTCTTGATTGGTCATTATTTCCTCTAGCCCTTCTAGGGCTCTGGAGGACTGTCTTGTTGTTTGCCCAGTCTGAGTGGATTTTCCTTTGGCGAGGAGTGTCAAGGTGCTGATGCCTCCAGCCGGGGTCAGGAAGGGCCCGATACAACCCGTCACGCTATGGTAAAGTTCGAGTGGGTAAAATGGCAAGGTTGATGTGCAAGGTAGTACAGGCCCTGCACCTGCACGCTCTGCCTGGGAACTTCTGGACTGAGAGGGGAAGAGGAAAGACAGTCCCATGGAACCATGACTCCAGTTTTCCCCTGTGCGCAGGAGAGTATAATCCATTCCTTAGAGGGTGCAGTACTTTATGGGTTTCCACCATGCGTTGGGAACTCAGGATGGCATTCTGCCTTTCTGAGTCAGCATACCCATGGAACTAGCCCTGGGGAAACATGGGTCTTTACAGCCCCTAACAGGGCTGTGCCAGCCTGGCATGATCTAGCCCTGTGCTAAATGGCAATATCTAAAAGGTGGGAACACAACTATGCAATTATGAGAAATGGCTTTGCTTTCCTATAACACAGGAAGTACTTCCATTAACAGAGTGGGCAAAGGCATGACAGTACGGCCAATGGCTGCCTCTGTTGGATCCCCCTTCTGTCTCACATTGGTCAGTATTTGCTGGTAGCAAACTGGGAGAACAAGGCTCTTTTGGAATTGGGGGAGGAGATCTCCATTTTCCTCCCATTTGGGATAGGAGCCAGACATGATAGGAGACAGCAGACAGATCACAACTGGTCTCAGCCTCCTGCCAACACGGAGAGAGTTTATGGGTAAGTAATTAGTTCCTGAACCTAAGTGGCTGCCAGCTAAATAAATACAAATGACATTTCCTATAAAAAACAATGATAGTTTGGGTTTGGGTATATTCTAGATGTACGGTGATGAATACCTGGCATTTATTAGATTTCCCACGTGTGCACGCACACACACACACACACACACACACCCCAACATTAAAAATACAGCAGCGAAATAACACAAAAAGCTTTGTGTTACTTTCTTTGGAAACTATCTTTCTGAAGCATCTGAAATCTAAATTAACTCCACTCCATTGATTAAAAATATTGCTTACTGAGATTTGCCAAAAAAATGTGTTCTGAAATTTAAATTAGGTTAAGTATTTTGTAGCAGACTGCCATAATAATTTTCCAAAGCAATAAAATCAGTTATCAGAATTAATGATACATAAAATTCATTTTATGATTTTACTTACATTACCTTGCTCCCCTCCTGCATCTGTTTTCAAACCAAGTCCCATCACTTTCTAATGGGCCTTTACACTGTTTGGCGATCCTGCTTGAGGGTACATGGAGCACAGGATTCACAACACTGCTTTTAAGATCACTGAGTTATAAATATAGGATGAAGTCATGGGGAAATGCAAAAAGTGATAGTGGCAACTTTACAGAATTTCTGTGCTCATACTACCACTGTACGGCCTTTGAGGTGGCAGCTGTCAAATCAAATGAGTTCCTTTGATGTCATAAAGATAATTCCTGGTTTCCCCAGTGCTTTTAACAGAATGAATGAAGCAGCTGCTACAGTAGAGGGATCAGTGAATGGCTATCCAGTAGAAGAACAACTATCTGGGTTGCAACTGGATTTTCTCTCTGGCAGGAAGTGGTGGCTGCTTCTCCACCACTGTAGAAAGCCTCCTTTCCAGATAGTCCATAAATGGAGACAATGGATGTCTTTATTACTTGACAGCCTGCTTCTGGCTTACAAGTGAAACTACATGTTGAGAAGTATTTCTGAAATAATCTTGCATTTGCAAGATGTGATGTGATCGCAAAGCTCCCCGAAAAGATGGCCAGAGTCTGAGAGGCACTGCTAGAAAACTAGTTTCAAACCCTTGAGAGGAAGATCCATTGGTAGACAAAGATAATGAATCATTGTGCTCACAATGATTAGCAATAATGGTCCATACTTATCCCTGATGGGACTCCGTGGTCAATACTGGTAAGTGATGTTGGTAGGATAGGGGAAGCAATAGATATGCTGAAGATTCCACCTGCTCCTTTAATTTACAGTGTTTCTTTCCCAAAGCCACAATGCTGCAATGGCTTTCAGCAGCGGTTCACAAACTGGTGTCTCCTTGGTTTAAGAGAGTGAGTTGTTGGCCAGAATATTTGGGTCTTTCTCTTCTCTTTTTCAAAAGTATCCCAAGGGGCTTTTATTTGTCACAGATCTTGGAAACAACCATTGTTTAATGTCTCACAAGATTAACTAATACAATTTACTGATATGGAACTTTTCATGCAAGGGTCTTAGAACATCTTACCAACAGAATTGTTGAAGGGCTATGTTTTCTGAAGTGACTAGCAATTTTGGGGGCTACATTTCTGGGGATCCAACTTTAGTCACATGATTTTCTGAAAGTGCTGAGCACATGTTCTCAGAAAAAACAGAGGTATTTCAAGCGGGGCAAAATCACTGCACAGCTATGGGTTTCAGTGACCATTGGAAGGGTGCAAAGTGAGTCAATGGCAGAGTTGAGAACAGTCTATCTAGTTTCCAGGAATTTTGTTTCCCTACTTTCTAACCACTAAACACACTGCCTTCCACAAGACCTGCAAAGGGCAAAAGGTATTTGTACATGAGTAATCTGTCACCGGAAAATCTCAGTTGGAACTTTGGTAACTAAATTCAACACGTTGCAATACCTATGTAGTAAAGAAAGGCAGAGAGATCAGATTTATGTAGTTTTTGTACTGAAGCTCAAATGAATTCCAAACCTTTGTTTCTTACGAAGGTCAATGGATCTTAATAAAAGTTAGGACTTATGTTTTTATAAAATAATAACAAAAAGGCATGAGTACAACAGGTATATCTTTTCTTACAAAATCAGATGGCAACTATTTTCCCCAGATTGCAGGTAATTAGAATCTTTGTGAATTAGTTCCGTGATGATACTTCATTTCATGTATTTGATGATACGTTTTACATAATGATAGCCATGTTTCTTACTTTTATGGCTGTCGCGGGTATGACTCTAAACTACTTTTTCCAGCTGGCTGGGTAGATCACTTCAAATACGTTTTTTTTAATATTCAAACAAATAGATAAAATAAAACCACTAAGATACAAGATATTGCTTCAGACCTCACGAAAGAGCTGTTGGGCTGTGACCCTTCAATCTTGAATAGGACATGAGTCTAATAATAACTAGAGGTGGGATCCTTTATCACCTGAACTACTTCCACCTTGACACAAAAAAATACATAAAAATTTGGAGGGAATGGAAAATCTGACCTAATTTTTTTGGCAGGTTTGACAGGTTTTCTTTTAAGTTAAAAACAAGATGAGACTGAAGTCATTCTGTGAGATGTCTTACAGCACTGATGTTTCAATACAGCAAATTCCAAAAGATACTTCGGTGGAACAACTCCAGTATGATTGCAAAGCCACAGCTTGAAGGAGGCGGGATGTTTAATAAACCATGCCATAAATCTATGGGGGGGGAATTATTTTTTTCTGCAGAGGAGGGCTGAAGAATTGGTGAGGATGAGATGTGTAGATAGGGATCTGTGCTTCTGGCTACATGTAAACTAGGGCAAATTGGGGTTTACATATGACTTTTATATAATCTCACAAAGGACTCACTGACTTTGGTGTGAGTTAAGGTACAGTAGATCAAAGCTTACTCATCTTTCTGATCTAGTTCTGGTTTCAATCAGAATACTTTTGAGTCCTTCCAACCCTTTAAACCCCTAAAGTACTCAAATTTTTAACTAATGCAGAGCAGAAAAATACCATATATTATATTGGGAAAACATGCATACTGCCTGTATATTTGCATTCATTTCTCAAACTCTCTCTCTCTCTCTTTCTGTTCACCCTGTGAAGGCATAATGGTTTCACCATGAATACTTGTCCATTCGCATGCAGATTTAGTATGCAGATAAAATATGACAGAATTTTTCTACAAAGAAGAGATTATATTTTACGCTGTGACATTTCTATTCTTTTCTTCCTGGGATGTTAGTAGCTTTACTGAGATAGAATAGATAAATGTAATGAGAAAACTTTTGTTTCAGAGGGGAAATGTTGCTGCCTCTTTAAAAATGAAGGGAAAATATTAAGATAAAGAAGAAAATAATGAATAATACTTTGCATTTTTAATACAGCTTTCATCCAAGTATTTCAAAAGTACATTGGAAATAGTAACCAAGCTTCACAACAACTGTGTGGAAGGCAAGAGTTCTTTGTAAAATGGGTGATCTGTACCCTCAAGAGGTTGTGGCCTACATTTTTGAAAGCTTATGGGGTGCAATTCCCCATTAGAGCACTTATTCTGGATACCCCAGACAGGACTGGGAAGAGTTAGGGTGGCCAGGTAGGCCTATTTACTCTACGGGCTGCACCTGGAAGGAGAGCCAGGGAGCAGTGAATTGATTGCAAACAGGTGCAGCTGTGCAGAAACAGTGGGGCCTATAAAGCCAAGAAGCTGGCAACAGACAAGGGCTGCTACTGGGAAAGGGCAGTCAATCTCTGGGAAGAGGGTGGAAGGTTTTAGGAGCTGCAGGGGTGTGTCGGCTGCAGTCATTCCCTGGGAAAAGAGCAGAGGGTTTGGAGCTGGTACACCCAGAGAGAGGAGGGGAACCAAGAGTGGTAGGAAGCAGTTTAGGTAAGGAGCAGTGAGGACTGGGATAAGAAAGCCCAGAATTGTGGATTTAGGGTCCCTGGACTGGGACCTGGAGAAGAAGGCAGGACCAAGTTCCCCTACCAGCCACCAGGAGCATGGCATAGACCAGCAGGGCAGTGAACGGGAAGACTGCCTGGGTCACTGTAGTAGTGACAGAGAATTGAAGGGCAGTACCCCAGAAGGGGGAGAAATATGGAGTGACCTAGCTGGAAGGCTGAGTCACAAAGAGGACGCTGTGGTTGCTGGGCAGAGAGGAGCTGCAGACCTCTGAGAGAGAGAGACGGCGCGATGGTGTGTAAACCATGGAAGGGGGCATTCTCCTAAGAGCTGGAGGAGGCGCCAGACATGGTGAGTGGAACATCCTGTGACTGGGTGCTCAGGGAATGTATGTGCTGAAGGATGGACATCTGCAAGGCTGGATTGTGAGCGTCACCATGGCGATAAGCCTGTTGTGTGAAGATTATACAGATTGCTTTAGGTAGCATATGCTGTAGTTGTGCCAAGCTGTCCAAGATCTGTGCAGCTCTACCAATGCAGTTTTATACAAATTCTTTAATATGCAAATCAGCCCACTGATTAATTTGCATATTTGCTAATAATTTGCATGTGACTATCAACTCCAGTGTAAATCAGTACTTCCTGTTCCTAACTATGGCAGGGGTGGGACATGAAGTTGCCCCAAACCTGGTAGCAGTGGTAGGTCATTGGATGCCGAAGAGTTTCTGGGGAGGAGGTGGGTGCTGGGTGGGGGGACAAGCCCAGGGATCTGGGTTTGTGGGGGTGTCTGGGTGGGGTAGTTATTTGACCATGGCTGGGGGTAGCTAGGTTGGGGGTTTGTGGTAGTAGCTGTGTGAGTGTCATTAGTTGGGTAGAGAAGCTGGGGGAAGTTAGGGAGTATCTAGTGGGTAGCTGGTGAATGGGGGTAGAAGCTGCGGAGAGCTGGGTTTGTGGGGAGGTGGGAGTGGTGGCTTGGACCTTTTCAGAAGGGGCTGGCTGGTTGCTGTGCAGAGAGCCAGGGTCAGAACTGGGTGCCCCTCCCTTTCTGTACCCGCTGCAATTTGCCTGCTCCTTCCCCACTCAGATCCAGCAGGAGGAGCAGGGAGGTGGAGCCTGCATGGCTGCCTGGCCTCTGGCAGCTGGGACATAATTGCAGACCATTCCTGTAGCCCTGCGGGGCACGTGAGATGCAGTCGAGCTGTGGGGACTGCATGCATGAGCGTTGCACAAAAGACCTGATTCCCGGCAGGTCCAGCTTGGGCCAGAAGGTGTAAACCAGGCAGCACAGCGGGAGACGGTTTCCACTCATCCCTCTGCAGGGATAACCCAGTACAGCTCCAAAGAGACCGCACTGGATGGGAGAGAAAGGAGCAAAGAGTGATCTGATGCTGCATGGAGTTCTTCTCTGGAGGAGTCTGGTGTGTTTGGACACACTTGCATAGTGTAGAGAGGCTAACTATTAATTCCTGGCACTGCTCCGGCCTGCTGGTTTTTGTGGCCAGGGCCAATGTGCATATGTTAATCATTCATTAGCGGATGCTAATAGAACTGCCACAGACATGGCCAGGAAGACATGGCCAGCCAGGTTCATTGGTGCCCACATGTGCCTGCCAGATTGCTACACTGGGTCCTCCATGGGCAGAGCTTGCAGGTCAAGTGGCTACCCAACAACCATGTAACAAAGGGGAAAAACTATCCATTGATCCACAAATGCAAAATGGCCATTTTAATCCAATAATACACTCTCAGGAGAGCTCAGCGGGATGTCTACTTTAGCAAAGGCCGGTACTTTGGCTTCTTCCAGTGAGGTCCCAATCCACACTCTGCTCTCAGGCAAAACTCCTGTTGGAGTTCAGGACAGTGAGTGTTTGGCCTGCACGAGGAGTGCACAGGTCAGAAAATATTTTTTTTTCCATCACAAAATTCTGACAAAATCTAGTTTTCATTTTATTTGTATTTTTGTTGTTGGAAACCTGAAAATTTTCAATGAAAACATTTTTTGCAAAAAACAAACTTCTTGAAAAAAAAGCCATTTTCTGTTAGAAAAAGGTTTTTAATGGAAAACTGATGATCGTCACTAATACTAAATACTCTACCTCACTCCATCGTCTCTAGTAACCAAGGGAGTACAGGTGTTCACCAGCCACCAGCATTTTTACCACTCTGTCTAGTAGACACAGAAAATTCTAGCAAACAGTTTACAGTATTGCGAACACCAGTTGTTCAAAAATCATAAATCAGGCCCCAAAATCATGAGATTGGCTTCAAAATCATGAGACTGTAAAACATAACTTGGAGGTGCTTTTTATTTGTTTCTTAGATGCTAAGCCTTTCAGGCACAGTTGCTTCACATTTTCATGCTTTTCCCCACAACCACAAAGACTAAACACTTCCTTTTTTAAAAAAAATGAAAGCTGAGAGTCTTCTCCAGTCTCCTGATTCCAGAAGCTGGAGCTTTAGAAAAAAACACCAAACATCTTTCTCCCTCTTCTCCCTACAGTCTTAGCCCACTTGAAATAATTAAGTAGGAAGATTAGAGTCAGTATCAATAGTTCTTTTTTGTGTACTGATGATAATTACTATTTGTTTGTATCACAGTGGCACTTAGAGGCTACTTCTGGGATGGAGGCTACTATTGGGCTAAGGCCTGTACAGACACATACGGTTTGTCTACACTGTGCATTAGTCCACACCAGAAGGATATAAATTCTAACGCACATGAGGGGTTGGACACTACCTGGCCCATATGGACCCTGCTGGCATTCACTAAAAGTTCCCTAGTGCACATGAATGTAGTCCAATTTTAAACAGAACTACGTTAATTTGCACTAGGGAACTTTTAGTGCATACTTGCAGGGTCCACATAGGCCAGTTAGTGTATGACTTGCTATCATGCACTAGAATTTACACCCCTCTAATGCAGACTAACACACCGTTTAGATGAGCCCATAGTTGGAAATGGTTCCTGTCCCAAAGAGCTCACAATCTAAGTGGACAAGGCAGAAGGTGACAGAAAGTGCTGTTATCCCCGTTTTACTGATGGGGAGATAGAGGCCCAGAGAGGTCAAGTGACTTGCCCAAAGTTACACAGGAATTCTGTAAAAGAATCGGGCATCAAATCCAGATTTGCTGAGACTCAATCCAGTGCTTGAACCGCAATACCATACTGTGTTTTAGAGGGAATCAGTGAACCAGCCAGAAGACTAAAATCCTTGTGGGTCCCTTGTCTGATATGAGCATGCTCCTTTGCCTTCATTATTATTCTTCATTTTTAAAAGAGACGGGGGTTCTTCCCCTTATGTATTTGTGGGCCTGCAAGTAACTGTACAAGAAAGGCCAGAGGAAATGGGCAGAGTCTGCTGAAATCCTTGAGAAGCTGCTCTCTGCATTTTGTGCACATCAATGAAAATGTTCTGTGAATGAGTCTTGGCTCGAGTACTGAAAGTTGGTATACTTCCCAGATTGCTTGTAATTATGTGTCCTTATTATGAATAGATATCGTATTATAATGTGCCTAATCACAGCTCAGTTGCCGATACAGAAATGTATTTTCTTCTATTGTCTTTTTGAACATTTAGTATTTTATGGGTTAGCTACTAGTATATTTCCACTTAGCAAAGGGTTCAATTAATGGGTCAATGAAAACAGAGCTAATGGATGACTGTAAAACTCTACTTATTATAAAGCGTGAAGAGTGGGTTCCCTGCTCCAGTGCTCTACCTCAGTTCAACTGATGTCATTTGTTAGGGCAACAGTTCTCTGGAGCTTCCATGCAATTAAACCCTTTTAGGGGCTTTAATTTAAACAGCCTTGTGATTAATTTCTAATCCATCTCCCAAATGGCTTGTTACTAGCAGCAGGGTGGCGTAATTAGTGTCACCCTAAGAACATGAGAACGGCCACACTGGGTCAGACCAAAGGTCCATCTAGCCAATGTCAGGTGTCCTAGAGCGAATGAACAGAACAGTGATCCATCCCCTGCTGCCCATTCCCAGCTTCTGGCAAACAGAGGCTAGGGACACCAACCCTGCCCATTCTGACTAATAGCCATTGATGGATCTATCCTCCATAAATTTATCTAGTTCTTTTTGAACCCATTACAGCACATATGTAATGGATTCTGGGTGGGAGTAATCGGTGACAGGGCAAAAATACTGGGGATCTTTATTTTTTGTTTACGGAACTCATCCCAGAAGGGGAGTGTGACGGGGTGCGCTTGTCCCACACCGGTACTGCAAGGGTTAACTCCACTCTCTGGGCCGAAAAGGCTATGCTCCCTCGGCCCTGCTGGGCATGCTTCAGCTGGAGATGAGGTATAAAGGATGACCGCCGAAGAGAGAGTACGCAAGCTGTGAGCTCCAGCCCAGGAACCCCAAAAGCCCCAGGTGGCAAAAGACAAGGATGCTGAAACTCCAGCGGATGCCCAAGGAGTAGCGGAGCTGCTGGGAGCTGCACTGCCTGAGGAGCCCAGAGAGAGGCTGGGACCCCGGCATCAGGAACCAGGTAGAAAGTAGCTCAAGGAGACTAGTTGTGGTGCTGAGTGGGGTCAGCGTGTTTTGGGCGGATTCCCTGCTGAACTGGTGGTGGGCATACTTGCCACTGACAGGGCCCAGAACTGGGACCCAGTGAAGCAGGGAGGGCCCGGGTGCCCCTACCTGGCTGTCACACACCCTGGGATGGCGGCCCACTCCCCTGACAGGCCACTAGACTACGAAGCCCCACGGAAGAGGCAGTTATACTGACTCAGGCCACTAGGCCACGCGGGCCAAAGAGAGGGTGACCTTAGTGACTCTGACCCATTGGGCCACACAACCTTGAGAGAGAGAGAGTGGCCATATTGACTTTTACCATTAGTCCACACAACCCCAAGACAATGGGTGGTCTATGTCATATTATGATACAATGTCATATTATGCATTATTACTACTGACATGTCATGAAATAATTTAAAATAATAAATATCACCTGGATCACCTGGATCGATTGGTCTTCAGCTGTCGTTAGGACTGCGCTGATCACAACACGTCCATATATAACAAATATAAAAATGAAATAAGTCAAATAAATTTAGAAATGAAAATTTTGTTTTCAAATTTTCCCAAAATGAAACTTACCAAAACAAATAAAAAATAATTTCAGGAGAATTTGTTTTCATGGTATACTTTCTCAAAAATAGATATGATTTAGGAAAAACAATTTGTTTTTGTGAAAACAACATTTTCCAACAAAGATTTGTTTCAACAAAAATTTTCTAACCAGGCCTAGTTAATAGGAATGAAAAATTGGTATTGTCTGAAGACTATTGATTTCTGAATAGTGATGAGTATATTCTTCAAATAAATGAGCAAACCTGGAAATGTCAGGTTCAATTTTTAACTACAATTTTTTTAATTGTTTGCACTAGTCTTTGTGATTGCGTTCCACAAATTCAGTTTACTGACTGCAATGGTTGCCAAAAGAATGAATTTTGAGCCAGTGTTGCAGAAGTTTAAATATACAATCAGGAGTAATCACACTGGAAACCTGATGCTCATCCCATCAGGAAACAGAAACATACCATGTATTCTGTGTGGCCAATGAAATGATCTCAGATTTTTGAATATTGAAGATTTACAATGCACTGCTGGCAAGCTATAATAAACCAATAATTATTCGTAGAAACTATTCTATGAATAATGTTTAATATCAAGTACAGTTGAGAGAGACACCATCCGTTTGTGCACAATGCAGGAACAGAGGTTACAAACTGGATGTTGTTCTAAGAGAGATGCTTGTGTTCAAACAGAAATTGTTTAGGGGCAGGTCTCTGGCCTGTGCTAGACAGGAGGTGAGACTAGATGATCACAGTGGTCCCTTCTGGCCTTGCAATCTGTGCATTTGTTAAATAACTGTTTGTGGTGAATTATTCACCCAGTACTAGCAATGTATTGTTGATCTTAGCTCAGTTTCTAATAAACTCAGCTGGGATTTTCGAAAGGGCCTAAGAGTTAGGTACCAAAATGCCATTGAATAGCAATGGGAATTGGGTGCCTAACTCCCTTAGGCTGCATTGGAAATCCCAGCCTTTTGTCTAAATAACAAAACACTGCCACCACACCTGGCAGAGGTGCCAACTTACTAAGTTCCCGGGGCTCGGGAACTTGGTAAGTTGGCACCTCTGCCAGGTGTGGTGGCACTGTTGGTAAGTTCGACCCCTGCTCCGCCCCAGGCCCTGTCCCCACTCCACCCTGCCTCTTCCTGCCCCTGCTCCTTCCTCTCCCACGCAGCGCCCCCTGCATGCGGCTGAACAGCTGATCACGGCAGGTGGGAGGCACTGGGAGGGAGGGGGAGGAGCTGATCGGTGGGGCCTGCTGTCGGGTGGGAGGGCTGGGGGAGGATGGAGAGGAGCTGAGGTGCTGAGCACTCACTACTTTTTTCTGTGGGTGCTCCAGCTCCGGCGCACACACAGAGTCGGCGCCTATGACACCTGGACTACGTGGCTGGACTGCTTCCTTGTGGTGGAAGGGACCAGCATGCCTTGGACCTCAGGTGCTCAGAGCATGCGTAACTAATATGGAGAGTATGTCATTGTAACCCAGTAGCCTGCTGTTAAAGGAGAGGAGGGCTGGGGCTAGCCAGCACTATTCTATCAGCCCCTGCTGTGTCAAAATCAGCTGCCTGCAAGCCTAAGGGTCTGCACTAATTGGGGTCAGGTGACAGCCCGTTAAACGCCTAGGCCGGATAGGAGGGCTTGGAAAAGGCCGTTTGTAAGGGGAGCATGGGGACCTAGCTGGGCTGCTGTGGGGAGCACTGAAGGGGGTTTGAAGGGCTCCAGGGAAGCAGCCTGGGGCTCTATCCCAGAGTCAGCGAGACTTCCCGGTGACCCAGAAGGGAGGGGGAGCTGAGCCTGAGTTCAAGAGGAGCACAAGTAGGGCAGAAGACCCGTTGGTTTTCTTGTGACTTCTGTTGCTACTGAAAGGGGATTGGACTTTTCGAGTTCCGTGCTGAAGGGTTGAATCATGTGAATTGCTGGAAGAGATGGAAAACCTGGGTGTGGGAAACTGGAGCAGGGAGCAGCTTTGATGCTGGCCTGCAGGGGGGGCTATAAGGCTGTCACGCCCTGTGACAGTAACATATTGTCTTAAGGCACGATTCTGCTCTCATTGACGTCCATGGCAAAGCTCCCACTGCCTTTAATGGGAGCAGGACCAAGTCTCCCCTTAGTGCTCACGTCTCCCACTAGCAGCTTGGTCCAGCTGCTAGAACAGCTAGCTGAGTTTCCTTTACTTCAGTGGCAGCTGCCTTTGGTTTTGGTGCTGAATATTCCATGTTTGACCTTTGCAGACAATGGTCTATGTAAATGCAGCCACAGGACACTGGTACCATGCTCCATGCATGGATTGTACATGGTTCACCAGAACTTGGGAAGGCTTTGTGGAGCAGGTTACAGTCTTGGCTGTTGCCTTCTGTAAAAATTGTTAACTGCATCAGTTTAAATAGGTTACAAACTGCCCACAAACAAGCTGATCTGAATACTATAAATTCCTGGGTGTCATTACTAAAGTCTTCCCCTGTAATGCCCTATCTATGATTATAGCAAAATAATAGGGCCTGACTCTCTAGCTTCTCCTTTTCTCACTGCCCATCAGCCAGCAAGATACCAAAATCATTGCCTGAACCCCAGTTCCATAAATCACTGTGCTGAATCAAGTAGCTTCAATTTCAGAGATCAGCCCATACACTGCATGCAAAACGTCGCAAGGGCAGCTCAGTTGATGTTAACTATACCTTTACTATAAACCTGGATATATGCAGTGTTGCCTATTGCAGTGCATATGCTGTGTAATCATCTTAGAGAAAGACCTTTTTGTAAAGGTAATGAATACATGCAAGCGGATGAAGTTACTGCAAGACTCGTAGTGCTTGTTGGGGCAGATTAGCAACACAGCTCAATAACCACTAGCGCCCATTGACTAGAATAGGATCTATTGAATGCTGAGCCCTTTTGAAAATCTGGCTCTTTGCGCCTGTTTTTCCCATTGCCGAGCACTTTGTGCACACTAACAACTGTGCAAAATGGATTTGGCAGTAACTTGTACCCACTTGCAAAGTCGCCTTTCAGAAGCATACAACACCCTTTATATTCATGGCAAAGAGCCGATTGCTTAAACAGACGACAAAGTAACTTCGTGTTTCACTATATGACTTGGCTAAGTCAAAACCTTTGCCTAGTTAAATCTGTTCATTTTTGTCCTTGAGTACTTAGGGCAAACCTCCATCTAGCTGCAACAACTGAGCTGCAAGTACTGCTTTTTTGCATGCAGTGTGACTTCTGAAATTTAAGCTCCCTGATTTGGCAAAGTGAGTATGGAACTAGTGTGGGAGCCTATGATTTGGGGGGGGTGGGGGGGGGCGGAAGTGATACAAATCTGACATCTCTTACAGTGTGGTTGTCCCTGGGTAGGCTTCGTATGTATCTGTGGGGTCCAGGAATTTCAGCTGCTGACCATTTCTAAATTGTAGTTTGTGGTGAGTGTGTGTGGGTTGGTGGTTTTTTTAAAAAACATCTTTCATTGTCTCTAGTTCCTGCCTTATTTTTTTAACGGGAAGTCAAAACAAGGAACATTTAACCTGAGAAGTTGTCCAGATTCATCTAACACAATAAGACACTCAGCACTGCTTGTACTAAGTAGGTCAGAAAATTCCCCACGGCACTCAACATGCGTTTTGAGTAAACACGGGATGGTGGGCAAATGAGCTAAAGAAAAAAAAGTTTCAGAGTAACAGCCGTGTTAGTCTGTATCCGCAAAAAGAAGAACAGGAGTACTTGTGGCACCTTAGAGACTAACAAATTTATTAGAGCATAAGCTTTCGTGGACTACAGCCCACTTCTTCGGATGCATATAGAATGGAACATATAATGAGGAGATATATATACACACATACAGAGAGCATAAACAGGTGGGAGTTGTCTTACTAACTCTGAGAGGCCAATTAATTAAGAGAAAAAAAAAAAAAAAAAAAAAAAAACTTTTGAAGTGATAATCAAGCTAGCCGAGTACAGACAGTGTGATAAGAAGTGTGAGAGTACTTACAAGGGGAGATAGTCAACGTGGACTCCTCCGGACGGTCGAAACAACAGACTGGATTTCTACATAGATTGCTTCCGTCGACGTGCAAAGGCTGAAATTGTGGAAAAGCAACATCACTTGCCACATAACCTCAGCCATGCTGAACACAACGCCATCTACAGCCTCAGAAACAACCCTGACATCATAATCAAAAAGGCTGACAAAGGAGGTGCTGTCGTCATCATGAATAAATTGGAATATGACCAGGAGGCTGCTAGACAGCTCTCTAACACCACATTCTACAGGCCATTATCCTCTGATCCCACTGAAGATTACCTAAAGAAACTACACCATCTGCTAAAAAAACTCCCTGACAAAGCACAGGAACAAATCCGTACAGACACATGCCTAGAACCCCGACCAGGGGTATTCTATTTGCTACCCAAGATCCATAAACCTGGATATCCTGGACGCCCCATCATCTCAGGCATTGGCACCCTAACATCAGGCTTGTCTGGTTATGTAGACTCTGTCCTAAGACCCTACGCTACCAGCACTCCCAGCTATCTTCGAGACACCACTGACTTCCTGAGGAAACTACAATCCATCGGTGATCTTCCAGAAAACACCATCCTGGCCACTATGGACGTAGAAGCCCTCTACACCAATATTCCACACAAAGATGGACTACAAGCTATCAGGAACAGTATCCCTGATAATGTCACAGCTAACCTGGTGGCTGAACTTTGTGATTTTGTCCTCACCCACAACTATTTCACATTTGGGGACAATATATACCTTCAAGTCAGCGGCACTGCTATGGGTACCCGCATGGCCCCACAATATGCCAACATTTTTATGGCTGACTTAGAACAACGCTTCCTTAGCTCTCGTCCCCTAACGCCCCTACTCTACTTGCGCTACATTGATGACATCTTCATCATCTGGACCCATGGAAAAGAAGCCCTTGAGGAATTTCACCATGATTTCAATAATTTCCATCCCACCATCAACCTCAGCCTAGATCAATCCACACAAGCGGTCCATTTCCTGGACACTACTGTGCTAATAAGCGATGGTCACATCAATACCACCCTATACCGGAAACCTACTGACCGCTACACTTACCTACATGCCTCCAGCTTCCATCCAGGACACACCACACGATCCATTGTCTACAGCCAAGCTCTAAGATATAACCGCATTTGCTCCAATCCCTCGGATAGAGACAAGCACCTACAAGATCTCTATCAAGCATTCTTAAAACTACAATACCCACCTGCTGAAGTGAAAAAACAGATTGACAGAGCCAGACGAGTACCCAGAAGTCACCTCTTACAAGACAGGCCCAACAAAGAAAATAACAGAACACCACTAGCTGTCACCTTCAGCCCCCAACTAAAACCTCTCCAGCGCATCATCAGAGATCTACAACCTATCCTGAAAGATGATCCTTTACTCTCACAGATCTTGGGAGACAGACCTGTCCTCGCTTACAGACAACCCCCCAACCTAAAGCAAATACTCACCAGCAACCACACATCACTGAACAAAACCACTAACCCAGGAACCTATCCTTGTAACAAACCCCGATGCCAACTCTGTCCACATATCTATTCAAGTGACATCATCATAGGACCTAATCACATCAGCCATACCATCAGGGGCTCGTTCACCTGCACATCTACCAATGTGATCTATGCCATCATGTGCCAGCAATGCCCCTCTGCCATGTACATTGGCCAAACCGGACAGTCTCTACGCAAAAGAATTAATGGACACAAATCTGACATCAGGAATCAAAATACTCAAAAACCAGTGGGAGAACACTTTAACCTGTCTGGTCATTCAGTGACAGACCTGCGGGTGGCTATATTACAACAGAAAAACTTCAAAAACAGACTCCAAAGAGAGACTGCAGAGCTAGAATTGATATGCAAACTAGACACAATTAACTCCGGTTTGAATAAGGACTGGGAATGGCTGAGCCATTACAAACGTTGACTATCTCCCCTTGTAAGTACTCTCACACTTCTTATCACACTGTCTGTACTCGGCTAGCTTGATTATCACTTCAAAAGTTTTTTTTTTTTTTTTTTTTTTTTTTCTCTTAATTAATTGGCCTCTCAGAGTTAGTAAGACAACTCCCACCTGTTTATGCTCTCTGTATGTGTGTATATATATCTCCTCATTATATGTTCCATTCTATATGCATCCGAAGAAGTGGGCTGTAGTCCACGAAAGCTTATGCTCTAATAAATTTGTTAGTCTCTAAGGTGCCACAAGTACTCCTGTTCTTCTTTTTAAAGAAAAAAAAGGACACCGACGATTTATCATGCAAATATCAGGCTCTCTCCTTGGAATCAGAGGGGAACACTTGGTACACACAGAGTCACAAAACTGATACTGCTGCAGGGAAGCGGTTTGGCCTGTTGGACTGGAACTCAGGACAAAGTGGATTTAATTCTCAGCTCTGCTGCTGGGTGAACTTCAAAAAGTTATTTCACCTTCCTGTGCCTCCAGTTCTCTATCTATACAATGGGGATAATGATTGTGCCCTCCTTTGTAGAGTTCTTTGCGATCGAATGATGAAGAGCTAGTGGTTACTGTTATCCTATTTCCAAGCCGTGGAAGTGTCTCTGAAAAGAGCCAGGGCCTGTGTGTGTAATACATAAAATATCTACTTTGTTAAAGGTTCATCCCCACTGTGCCATGAGTGGAGTGGAATGGCCCATTGGATAGACAAATTAAACTAGCCATAAAGGGAACCAGTTTTTTCACTTCTAAAAAGGAATTATTTTCCATCTTATTTTTCTCATGGGGAACAATATGGTGAAGCTAAGAGCATTGGAAACGGTTAGCCAGGGCTAAGCTTCTCAGATGTTAAGGCAGCGAGAAGCCATGAAGATCATGTAGTCTGACCTCCTGCATGACACAGGCCAGAGAACGGTACCCAGTCATTCCTACAGCCAGCCCAATAGTCCTGTGGTTGAGGTACAGCAAATATTTTAGAAAGACTCAGTCTTGATTTCAAGATTCCAAGTGATGGAGAGTCCACCACAACTTTTTGGAAGCTGATCAAAGCTTAATCATTCACTGTGCCTTATTTCTAGCAGATGAAGTCATAATGTTTTCTCCCTTTGTAAGTGATCACATTGGTTTTTAACCCTTTTCTTCAGTAAGGGTTTGTCTAGATGACCAGTTAGTCTGCTGCAAGCTGGGTGTGAATCCGCCCTGCAGTAAACTGCTATGCACTGTGTCTGTGTGGACCCTGCTGCCGTGGACTAACCAGTTATGTAGACAAGCCTTTAGCGAGACAGACTGGGCTCCTTCAGTTCCTTGTTGTAAGGCAGGCTTCCCTTGAATCATTCTTGTAGCTCTTCTCTGAACCCACCCAAATTATCAACATCCTTTTCAAAGTGTGGCTACCAGAGCTGGACAAAGAGTCCCAGTAATGGTCTCACCAATGCCATATACATTAGCCCACTGACATTGGACTCACCCTGCTTGGACTAACCTCCTGCAGCATGGCATGGCAGGTGCACCTGCCTCAGTTTCCCCTTCATTTGCCCCTGGAAAGGAACATAGTCTTTGTGTCCAATTCAAAGGCCTGCTTTTATGCATAATTTATTTATGTACACTAGTCCACAGAACCCTTCTGATAAAATTGTTGCTCCCAAAGAACAGGTACTATCCCAGAAGATTTCCATGCCCCCTCCAGGCTCATCACTTCCAGCTTGCCCACCCAAGCGTCTGTCTCCAGTCTGTCACCAGTGCCTTTGCCCCTGTTCCAGGGCTTCACTTTCCAGGCCCCCATCAGAGAGTTACCAGAGTTGCTTCTCTCCCATGACTCTGCTACCACATCCCCCACGTCAAGTCCTCCTCTCAGAGCGCTTCCCACAGGGTTCCATACACCAGCCCTCCCTGCCTGCAAGTCCTACCCCCTACTCCTGGGATCCACCCTCCAGCATCAGCGCTCTTCTTTCCAGGCTTGGCTTCCCCTGACCAAGATACTTTGCCCAGTGACCTCTGCATGAGATTTCTTGCATCTTAGCAGGATTCCCCAGCTTTGGCCAGTCTTGCTAAGCACCTTTCTTCAGCTCCTGTTGTTTCAACAGCTGTCTATACTAGCTCTCATGGGACTCCTGTGGTTCTCTGCTAGTAACTCTTGCCAGTTGTCCATGGTTCCACCAGCTCCTTCCTGGTGCTTCTGGGACACTTGTTGCCACAGCATAGCACTAGGAGCTCACAATTAGTGTATCTACAAGGAGAGGGGAACAAAAAAAAGTTTTGGACAAATAGATTATTTGCTGAAAATGCAGTTTGGGGTCAACTGTAACTATTCACAAAGTGGGGTTAATTTGGCAAATGGTTTTACAAAACAAAAGGGGGAAAGTCAAATCAGTTCATTTTAACCTTTTCTAAATGAAACCTTTTGAGTTTTTTGTTTTGAAATGATGTTTCATTTTGAAATCTAGCTAGATTTGGGTTTAAAAACCCACCCCAAAACTAAAAGAAATTAGATTTTTGGGGGGTTGAACAAAATGTTTTCTTTGACCTGTAATGCATGTTTTCCCCCCTACTTTGATGAGGTCAGACAAAGAATGTCTGTTTCAGGTTGAACAAAAATACAAGTTTAAATTATTTTTAGGTTCAGCCACCACACCAAAAAACAAAAAACACTTATTTGCTCAGCTCTGTCTCCAGTGGTCCCTCAATCTTTTCCAGTGATTTCCTGCTTTTCATAATATAGTTCTGTAGTTGTGTCCTGCATTGTTTGTTCCTAGATGTATGATCTTCCACTTAGCTGTATTAAAATGCTCATTTGATTGCATCCAGCCTACCAGCATCACTTCTCTGGCACTTATGAAAATAAGAAGGGCCATACTGGGTCAGACCAAAGGTCCATCTAGCTCAGTATCCTACCTTCTGACAGTGGCCAATGCCAGGTGCCCCAGAAGGAATGAACAGAACAGGTAATCATCAAGTGATCCATCCCCCCGTTGCCCATTCCCAGCTTCTGGCAAACAGAGGCTAAGGACACCATCCCTGCTCATCCTGGCTAATAGCCATTGATGGACCTATCCTCCGTGCTGCACTTAGGTATAGCAAAGGAGTTTGAAAAAACTGGGACACACATTCATGTCACAGGAAGTATTCTTAAGGCTTAATTGTGCTCTATGCAATTAGGCTGGGATTTTTTTGAAGCACCCCAAGGGAGTTGGGCACCCACATCCCATTGATCTTCAGCTATAGCCCCTTGTGTTCAAACAACTCAGTCTCAGTGTTTCCCCTTTATTCTTCTCCCCAATTTATCCCTCGTATCAGTCATCCTTCTAATTGACTTGCAATATCTTGAAAAAAAGACCTACATTTTGGTCTCTTCTGGACAACAATTCCAACTTATTAATCACTTGCAGACAAGCTGGAGAGTGGATAAGACCACAGCAGGTAGGTGTGTGTGTGGTGGGGGGGAGGGAGTTATTTTTTTTTTTCTTGAACATATTTCTATTTTTTCCCTAGGAACGGTTTCTTCAAATCTGAATTTCTGGGGGAAAGAAGTGGCTTGGCTGACATGTTGTAATATGACATATCTTGTCCTGTTTAATATAAGTCATCTCAATTTTATGTTCCTTCAAGTGACACAAATGGAGTTGATGATTCACAAAATGATGCCCTAGTTTAGGAAACCTGAAAATATGTTTTGTTTTTCCATCATTCAGACAAGCTCTTATATAAGCTACAAAAATTGGAGGAATAAGGAGCTGGAATTGCCCAAAGAGGGCACAATTCAGGAAAGTATCACTCTTAAGACTATACATGACTTTCAGCACATTCTTAAGTCCTATTGGAGCTTATTGGACTTAAGCATTTGCTTAGTGTGCTGTCCTGAATTGGGGTTTGCATATGTTTTTTCCTGAATCACGGACAGAATTCTAGCACTACGTACCCAACCATGGAAGATCAGGTAGGTAGATAAAATTAGATGTAGGAAAGTGGTAACTAGGGAAAGCTTGCTTGGTGGCTCCACTCTTTCTGTATGGTAGGCATTACAGCTACAATATATAAATAGAGGAGTGCACTAAATCCCAAAATGGGAAGGACGATCTTGTGGCAAAATCAGAGGCCTTGTAGTCAGGAGAATTGTATTTTACTCCTGGCTCTGCCCCAGACTTAGAATCATAGAAGATTAGGGTTGGAAGAGACCTCAGGAGGTCATGTAGTCCAACCCCCTGCTCAAAGCAGGACCAACCCCAACTAAATCATCCCAGCCAGGGCTTTGTCAGGCAGGGTCTTAAAAACCTCTAAGGATGGAGATTCCACCACCTCCCTAGGGAACCCATTCCAGTGCCAAATGAATTCTGGGGCAAGTCATTTGATTCCTCTGTTTCCCTGTCTGAAAACTGGAATAATCCTGCCCTACTCTCCAGGGTGTTGTGTGGCTTAATTCATGTTTGTAAAGTGCTTTTGAGATCCTTGTATAGATGGTATGTTTGTGCTGGGCAGAACTGATTTTTTTTTAATTTTTTTTTATAATTTTCATGGGTAAGATCAATGTTTGTCAAGCATTTTTTAAATTTTTATTGATTTACACTTCCACAGTTGCAGGAAATTCTGCTGGGTATCAGGCAATAATTATTTAATGACAAACTCTGAGATTCAAAAAGTTAAAGCTCTAACTGTTTAAATCGCACATTGTCAACATCACATGTCAAAATATACAAAGTACATATCCTTAAATGAAATTAAGTTCTCAAGCAGCATTTTTCTTGCTTTGCCTATCTGTACATTTCTATTACAATGGAAATAGTATGCATGTGTGTACGGTGAAACTGACGTTTACTGATAAAAATCTAATCCTTCCAATCCTAATGATATATAAGTGTATGAAGTATTTATTATGTTTTATATCCCTTGTTCATATGGGTTCTTAAGCATGGACCTAACTTGAACCACTTAAGTACATGCCTAACTTAATGCAACTTAAATAACTTGCTAAATCTGGGGGCCTGTTACTGCTGCTGTCCATTGTCAAAATATAGTACAGACTGATTTCTCTATGCGTGGCCTCCCAGCACTTCCCAATAATGGACAAGTTAAAACCAGCCATTGACATTGGCCCCCATTGTTATAACTGGAGCAAGGCAGAAACATGAACTGATTGCTACATGAGCTGTTGCTGTTATACTTTTAAATCATGTACTTATCATGCTGATAGCAGTAATGCCAACTACAAACATTCAAAAATCACAAGTTAGGCTTCCCAAAATGATGAGATTGTATTAAATCATAATTTTCTTACTAATGAATTTGGGCTTTTTAATTTGTCTTCAGGTTTTTCAATCTTTAGAGGGCACATGGGTTATATTTTCAAGTTTTTCTCTTCAACCATGAGAATGATAAATATACTTTTGTTTTTTAAAGTGATGCTAAGATTCTCTCTCAAACACATGACTCCAGAAGCTGGGGCTTTAAGAACATAGCCAATATCATGAGACATACAACACTCTGGTGAGAGAGGGCAACATCGAAAGGCACTTTATAAACACTGATAGATAGGGCTGGTTGAAATTTTTTCAAACAAAACTTATTTCATGGGAAAATTGGGGGCTTGAAGAAGCTAAATGGTTTTGCAAATAAGTGTCTACTTTCTGCAGAACTTCTGTTTTTCATTGAAAAAATAAGTGCCCCCAAACTGAATTTTTGGACAAGAAACAATTGGAGGGGGGGGTGTCAGAGGGGAGGAATGCTATTTTTTATTCAGATTTCTGTAGAAAAAATCAATATTTTCAATGGTGAGGGGGCAAATTCTGACCAACTCTGAGAGACACTTGACTTTTTATCTGTATTTCTGGGAGATACCCTAAAATTATTGTGGAAGATTGTTCTGAACTATTGCTTTCAAAGGGAAAAGTGTGTTCTATTTCTGAAACTGTTTTCCCTAGAAAATCTGCTCATGGCATGCATTGTATGATCAGTGCAACTGATCAAACCAATAAAAATAGTTTCTTAAACAATTAAATATTGGAAAATTTGAGAAACATTTTGGCTTGTGATGCAGAGCGTGGGCTTATTTCCAAAAGGTGATGAGCTCCTTCATTTCCTATGAGAGTCAATGGAAGTCCAGGTTGCTCTACACACCAAAGGACTGAGTGAAGAGAGACTTGAAATCAGCTGTTTGTGAAGCAAGTATTCTATTTATTTCTTTGGTGTACTGTTCGGGCTTGTTTTAGCAGGGCATGCGTTAGAAAGACTGCAGATATGATGGATAGCTGAACCTGGCCTGGACAAAACAATCTAGCAAAAGTTATCATTCTAATTCAGAGGGATTTTGTATTTGTAAATTATTCCAAAATCAAATCATATGCGATGGCTATCTATCTCACACAGATTTTAACATTATAATAAAGCATGTTCTATCCACTGGAGCTGCAGCAGAGTTCATCCAAGATCTGAATTCTGGGAAACAAACAACTCTGGCAAAGCTGAAAAGTGCATTGTTGTTTGTCTGCTCGCTCTTGTAGCGTTCCGGGTGGTAATATATATACTAAAGTCTGGACCTTCAAAGGCATCAGGCCCGACAACTGGGGCTAGAGTTTCAAAAGAACTCAGTGAGAGCTGCTGTGTGAAGCTCTTTTGTATGTTTAGTTGCCAAAATGGGGGCACTTAGGGATTCAGATCTTCTGAAAATCTGGTCCTATATGTTCAGCTAGATTTTAGTGGGGGTTTTTTCTCCTTATGAAGGAAGCCCAGGCTGGGTTTTCCCCCTCCTTAGCATCCCAAATCCTAGCAATGTGAAGGAGTCTTTCACCATCCTCAGCCCATGCTTCCTTTGCTTGCAGTTCTAGAAAGTCAAAGTCTTGCCCTCTTCTTAATAAAAACCACCTATGGTGTGTAATCAGCCAAGCTATCAGTTGTAATTGGAATATACCCCTTTCAACACCATTTTGTCCACCTGCAAGATGTGTTTATACATCTACTGCTGAGCCCTGGAGAGACAATCAGCATTTAGCATGTTTGATTCGGCAGATTTTCAGGGAATTCCTCACTGGGAACCTTTCTTCTAAATGGAGATGCCATGCCTATTGTCCTCTGTCTGTGCCTCATGAGGTATTGGTTCAGCAACAGATCGCCACTGTTTTGGAACTCTAAAAACTCCATTTGCAAGTAGTCCCTTCTCTGCCCCAGACACATGTGACCTTGGGCAAGTTATTTAGCCTCTCTGAGCCTCAGTTCCCCCTCTGTACAATGGGGATAACAGCCTGCCTTACCTCAATGGGGTGCTATTAGGATAAAAACATTACAGATTATGAAGTGCTCAGATACTTATATGGATGCCATTATTGTAGTAAGATCAACAGCTAGATAGAAGTAATGAGTAGAGCTGGGTGATTTTTTTTCAGCAAATAGTGAATTCGCTGAAATTCATTCTTCAGGGCACAAACTATTCACAAAATGAGGTTGAATTTGGCAAATAATTTTGGCCAAAAATACACAAAATCTAAAGTCAAGATACTGTGTTTCATTTCAGCCATGTTGAAACAAACTGTCTCAACTCTTCATTTCAAAATAGCATTTTGTTTTGAAACTTAACTAATATTAAACAACAACAAAAAAAACATAAAAAGGGGGGTTAAATCCCTGAAAACCAAACCTGAAACAAAACATAGTTTTGGGTCACATGAAAAGTTTCATTCAACTCAGAATGAAATATTTTCTTTTTCCTTTTGGTGACAAACTCAAAAAAAATAGTTTTGGGCTTCTCAGTTCAACCCCCAAACTGAAAAATCCCAAAGACTCACTCAGCTCTAGAAATGAGCCATTGACAGGAAAGATTCCAGTGGTAAAGGCTGCAATATACAATTACAGACCCTTACCTGTCATGAGTTAGGTAACCTCTATGGAGTCTTAATACTTGCTATTGTGTATGTCTCAAGGGAAAGCGACAGTAAAATCTCAGTTTGGAGACAATAACTGATGTGGAAGGGCTGAGCCATTCCCCAGCCTGAGCCGTCCGGCTGTCCCCGGGAGAGTTCGGTGCTCGAGGGAATTTCTGCGGCGCTGATGAGGAGAACACAAAGCCATCCCATCAAGGAGAAGCTAAAAGCTCCACTACAAGTTAGTACCTACCGCTCCTCTCATTTTCTCTTCAAATCCTCTTCTCTCCCCCATTTCAAATCCCACAGGCTGAGCACTGGGCTTAAACGAGAGTATTTTCTGAGAACAAAGTATAAACCACCATAACCACCTGATGTGGGGTTTCCTCAGTCTCTCCTGCTACAGCAGTTCCACTGGGCATAAATAATTAAAAAGTCATCAGAGCAGTGGGACTGGATCCTGTATCTCCCATGTGAGAGCTCAAACCACCAGGCTAGAGATTCACTTTCATGCTTTCTCTCTCTCTCTCCCCCCCCCCCCCCCAAAAAAAGGATTCTCTTATTACTTAGCTCAGTGGAACAGCTTTCTCAGAAGAGACTGAGAGGACATCCCTCCACACACACATCACAATATCCCATACCTAGTGGTTAGGGCACTCTCCTGAGAAGCAACAGAGCCCTATTCAAAGCCCTGATCCCTCCCATATCCCAGCTGAGCACCCTAAGCACTGGGCTAAAGGGTGAGGGACATCCTCCCGCTATGGCCATTTTGTGTAAGCTCACCTATAAGGGCCTGACCCAATAGGTGAGCTCTGAGCATGCTTACCAGAGTGGGCCCCACATTCAAGTAAGGTGTAGGAATGCTCGTCTTCCCCCAGTTCTGTTTCACCCTGGGATGGAGGTATCTGGTTGCCTGGCGTGGGGCTGCAGTGCACGTGTGCGCAGAGAGAAACATAGACTCCTAGAGAATGCTTTCTGCAAAAATGTAGGTGCTGAGTGAGTTAAGGTGTTGGGTGGCAGCTGAGCAGGGATTTTGTGAATCCCAGTGGGGCCTGATTCTGGGATTTAGGTGCCTAAAGTGGCAATTAGGTGCCACGCCCTCTTGTGAATCTAGCTCCAGCTGCCAAGCCATTGTGAAGTGTCTTGGAGGCATGCCGGCAGAGGAGGGGGTTAAGGAGAGATTTAAAGGACACAGGTGGCTTTGTGGATTTTTACAGAGGGCTCCTTCCAAATATGAAGGGTGGCCTGGCATGATGGTGCTTAAAGGAAAATGTAAAGGATATTCACAGCCGGTGTCATTGGCCGTGTGGAAGAGTGAATCTGTGTCTCTCTACACCTCAAATTTAGGTCTACATAGCTACAGCATTCGGGGATAGGAAAAATCCGCACCCTGAGCACCATAGGTAGGCCTACCTAGCCCCTGGTGTAGATACTTCTAAGTCGATGGAAGAATGCTTCTGTCGAACTTGCTAGCATCAGTCTACAGGTGAGGTTCTTACAGGGACAGAAACCTCCCTTCTCTTGTAGTCTGTCCAGACTGCGGGGCTACAATGGCATAGCTACGGGACCATGATGCTGTAATGGCAATAGTGTAGACCTGGCCTACCTCTCCAGAGCGTATGAGAAACGATGGGTAGGGCAGGGATAGGTCTTCACTCCAAAGACCAATAGGTTTGGGCTTGGTGGCAGTGGAAAAAGGGAGTCTTGTACCCAACTTGAGCACTGACACTCTCTCCAGCTATCAGCCATGGTCCAAATCTTGCATTGTGGGATAAGATTATGGGATCAGTGCCAAGACAGCTCTCACTGTACATTACTGACTATGGTTTTCTCAGTCTTTGCCTGTCTAGATTCCAACCTCTACATGGCACAGAGGCTGTACTTGTCAAACCAGTCTGGTGGTTTGGGTTGGTTGGTTGGTTGGATTTTTTCCCCCTCCTGGAAAAGCATAAAGATTAGATGTACAAGCCAATGTCATTAGATCTGTTGCCTGACTCTGATACTGTGGATCATGCTGTGCTGATGCTGGTGCATCTGTGGGACTTACGGGATGTGGATGGAACTGATCATCAGTCATCTTGTTCCTGTCTTGGGGAGAGATCAATGAGGATAGATGGGGGCGGTTGCTCTTCTTCCTGACGGGCTGTCTCCTGTGAGGTACCATGCCATCACCCCGCTGATTCACGGGATGTGCAAGGCCCCTGGGAGAACAGGCAGGCAGCCGCAGTGCTTTCTGTATAATGATAGCTCAGCTGGGCTTGTGTAGCTGAGCACCTCTTCCAGGGTCTGGGTGAGACTGGGGCACAGATGAGGACAAACTGGCTGAGACTCAGTCTGGAGAGGCCTGAGATTATTTGGGTGGGTCGGGAAGAGTCAACTGGAGGCTTTGTCTGAGGCTATCCCAGCCCTAAGAGTGGGGCTGTTCATTCAGATATATAGAAATGACCCAAAGGAGCCTGCGTATAACTTACATACATCGTAAGTGTAGCTGTACGCTCAAAGACAGCCCGCCACCAGTGAGGCAGGAAGTTTAAAATCTCAAATTCCCCTCCTCCAGTAACAGTTCCCTAGCCTTACAGCTCCCTCAAATACACACCAAAAAAACAGAAAGCTCACAGTTCCTCTAGTGCCTAAGAAAAAATCAACTGTTTTCCCTATGAACCTTCCTAAATATGAATGAAGAAAGAACAGGTGGGGCAGTCCAGCCTGAACAGCCCTTTTTAATTGTAGCGGTTCAAATTAGTAGAATAGTTACCCCGTAATTATCTCAGGGTCGGATGTTTCCTGGCAAATAGCGACTGTGTGAAGGAATGAGGCCCAAGGTTCAGCCAAGCTTACTTCACTGAGCTGGTCATTAGCTGCCAGGCAATGCCTGACCCGGAGGGCATCACAGCTATTATACACCATGAAAGTATAAAGATGTAATTAAAGAGTAAAGCAATTACCATTTTTGTGAAGGAAAGCTAAAAGTAGAACTGCTGGTTGCCATGGATATGGAGTTCTGTTGACCCTGCTGGTGTCTCCTTTGCAGACAGAAGCCAAGGGTCCAATGCTGCTCTCGAAGCTGTTCCATGTAGACCTGTGTGAAGCCAAAGTGAGCCTAGGTTCCATGGAGCAGCTGGCCGCACCAGGGAGTGACACAGTCACTCAACCTGGTCGGAAAATGTCAATTATTTTTGAAGGAAATCTTTAGAAATTAAAAAAAAAAGAAAATCCTGAGATGTGTTTTGAGTGGAGGTGGAGAGAAGAAAAAAATCAGGTTTTTAGAAACCCAAACTGTGACCATTACCACCAAATAACCACCAAAATGAACTTTTTTTTATCCTGAAAGCCATTACATTTACTGAAAATACCAATCAAATATCTGTCAGCAACATTTTTCTTTTGGATGAAAAGCCAGTTTTGTTCAAAAAATTGTTGATCAAATATTCTGACTAGCTCTGGGAGGAGCTAATAGGACAGTAGGACTCCATGCTCGTTGTTTCATTTGTTTAATCCGGTTCTGCTGAGGCTCGCGTGTGCCTTTGCCTTTTGACTGGTACAGGCATTTTGCAGTTGGAACGATATGCAAATCAAGTTAGCTTTTTGTGAGGAAACTATCTCCCTTTGAATTCTAGTCCCAGTTTGATTCTCTGTGTTCTCTCCTATTCATCTGCAAAGGTTTTAGGAAGTTGTTTTGTTAAATATCTTTACTGTATATTTCGTCTGCTGATTACCATAGGCACATGTGGTAGTGTTATAGGGCAGGTGAAACATTTAACTCGATCACTACTTTGTGCTCTGTATTTACAATGAAAGTTGCAGCAGCAAGAGGAGATTGAAGATCCCAGTTATTCTAGCAGACTCCCCATAGCATTGCCCATTACATACTAAGCTATGTGCTTTTCCCACTCCCAGGTGGTACTGCTGTTGATGGCTGGTAGCAAATCAGGAATGGGAATGGATAGGTGCAGACTTTTAACATCGAGGCTCAGGCTAATATTCTAGTGCTGTATTGATTTTCCTTTGTATAGTTTCAGTGTTTTGTACACTGTTGCAAAGAGATAACGGGTTTTCACAGGTGGATGTCAGAATTACACTCATGCTCAGCTCATATAGCCGTGAGTCAATGAAGCAGACTAAGACAGTCTCCTAGAAGTTTAGAAATCCTGTAAATTCCAGAAAGAGTGACCCAGCCACTCGGCTGGAATAAATCAGCATAGCGTTACTGAAGGCAATAGAAGCTATGCTGATTTAGTCCAGTTGACAACCTGACCAGTATTAACTTAGCTGATCTAGTCAGTTTGGGAAATAATCTCTCCATGACCCAGTCCTTTAATCCCTTTGCACATGCTCTGGAGTTCAGAGTATAAGTTTTTTGCACCAGATCATTTCATCTGAAAACATTTTCTAATTCAGACTTACAGGCCGCAATAACTCCCCACCAAACCAAGTTGTCCCAAATCACAATTTTAACACTGGGGAAGGGAGGAAGTAAATGTCAGTCCATCTGTAAACTTTAGCAGTCCACCTAATCCTCAGTGGTAATGCTGTGTGATTTAAATTTGGCTGGAAAGTGTATTTGGACTAAAATGGTGTGGAAGCTTCAGGCCAAAACTTGAAACCTGCTGAAAATCCCCAAAGTTGCCAAGTTTTGGCCCAGGTTCAGTTGAATGTCTAGGAGAGCTCAGGCCCCACCCCCTCGCTGAACTTCTGCAGTCCCTTGAACAGAAGTGGGGGTGGTCGGGCATTAAAACTGTGCTAAAATTACTAGCTATCACTCTAACTTGCAAAGGGTGCCTGGTCCTGCTTGCAGACTACAGGGCTCTGAAGAGACGCACGTGATCAGTCAGTCTGCAAAGAGTGAGTCTGGAGTAAAGTGGGGTGAGGTGTGACTCTCTGTTTTAGGGAGCAGACTGTTTTGTCTCTTTTTGGGTTTGAGTTTATTTCTTAGAATTCAGTACACAAAAGAAAGTAATGTTACATTGCAACCTTCAGCAGTAATATATGTTTTGATCTAACTTCTGTGTGTTTGCCATGAGCATAACAGGGACCTTTCCTCACCCTCCTTTCCCAGGTGTTGCAGTGCTTTGTAATACATATTAAGGCTCTTCTACCTGTTTGTTTCCAGTGGTATGAAATGCTCTCATTTAGGGCCAGACTGTGGCAGAAGAGACGAGGCGAGTGCAAGGAGTCTTCCTTTCCTTGCTCTGAACCTGGTCACAACTGGGTACCCTCGCACTCTCAAGTGAGAGCTGGGCCAGGGCTGGTGCTGCTCCAAAAGGGAAAAGTAAGACAGGGTGGAAATGAGGTTATGGCCTCACTCCTACTCCAAACTCTGCACCAGCTAGTAGTGCCTGCTGGCTACGGAGGGGAGCGCACACTCCAGGCAATGCCAGCTGGAGCTCTCTTTGGGGTGGGGCAGTTCTGCACCGTGCCTTAACCGAATAACTGACTCTTAATGTTTGGGTGGCTCTGCAGCAGTGTTGCTCACCGAGTGGTGTTTGGTATCACCCAGCCAGGGCACAAGGGCAATCCACAATGCAGGGGAACACAGCTTCCGATGAATATATATTACAATAGCGCTGAGTGCTCAGATACTGCCGGTCAGGGGCAAAGCCAGGAATGGAGTCTGGGAATCTTGATCCAATGGTCCCCATTGTAACCATTAGACTGCATGAAATCCCAGACTCCAGCAACGTGGGGTTCAGCTTTGTTTCCATTTGCAGATTCAAACACTAACTAGGGGGAGGGTGGGGGCTGATTAGAAAAACACTTAAAATGGAGCTTTAGGAGGTATTTAAATAGGGCAAATGTCCTGTGCTGGCCTTCTTCATGGAGTAAATTTCAGCCATGGTGTTTATTCATAGTGTCCTAGATTCCTTATAAACACAATGCACTTACAGGCTCTCTGGGGTGCTCTCGTTGTGGGTTACAGAAGCATTCCCAGAATTCTTTGCTCCACACAGGCCTTTTACTGTATAAAATGTCCAGCACCTCCAACTTTGTGAGACACTCCCACAGTGAAGATGTATTTCTCCAAATCCCTTGTTAGTAAGAGTTAGGCCCAGCTCCTCAAAGGTATTTAGGGTCCTAACTCCCATTGAAATCAATGGAAGTAGAAGCCCAAATACCTCCCCCATCTCAGACTAAAGAGGTAAGAAAGAGGAATACAAAATCTTACTCAAAATGGGTAGAAGAAAAGCAGGCAGGAAATCAGCCATCAGGGATAACATCCAGGGAAGAGACAAAGAGGCTGAGAGATTCATCAATGAGTGGAGAAATCAGCAGCAAACCCAGAAGCCATCAAACACAGGAGGAGGAAGAATCAAGAGAGTTTTTTGGGGGAAATGGCTGCCATGAAATGCTGCCTCTGGAGGCTAAAACCAACAGAATTAAATTCAAGCAGCCCAGTGGTGCTCGTCTTGCAGAGTCTGTCATACACAGGGCTGGGATAACTAGGTTGCATGATGACCAGATACAACAAAGTATTGAGACCAAATCAGAAGCTGGAGAGAAAATCTAGGGGAACAATTCTAAAAACCTCCTGGAAATCTTTGTGTAATTGCTATTGTCCAAACAGAAAGTCAATTGATCTTTGGATAATCACCTTTTTTTAACTTCCAGGTTTAATCCACACTAAGGCTAGCCCATTTTCTCTGCCCTAGTGCACTGCTGCCTTTGACTTGGTGGCAATGTCAGCTCTCTCATGCTGACAAATGCATCACATCAGAGAAGTATTTCCATGAATAGATTGTTACAACATCAGTGATGCACCAACTGCTAACTCCTTTCTCTGGGAGATCAGTTGTAATGTTAGTGGGATTAGTGCTGAGTGCTTCCAAAGCAAGAATTCTAAGTTTTGACAGCAATATTTCGATGGGACTGAATTTGATTCAGTACACAGCATATTTCTGTCAGACTTCTAACTTCAGTTCCTCCAGCCACCTGCAAGTAGCCACAGTGGGCCAGAACCCCAGCTAATGTTAATTTGCAAGCTCCATTGAATTCAGTGCATCAGCTGAGGATCCGACCCAGTGTTTCCATTTGACTTATTCTGTACAATAGTCAGACAAATGCCCCTCCTACACTGAGAGGTTCAGGGGAAAATTCTTAAAATGCCTTTAGCCTTTTGCTGACCCTGACTAGGACCAGTGATAAGGAATAACAATATAAGAAATCAGAGTAGTCACAACTGGCGGCAACAGCATTCTCACCCTTAAGGATGGCGCACTCAGCATAACAGCCCCCTGAGAACAGAGACCTGAAAGAGGAGACATTTTGTAAGACAAGAGGCCTGCCATTGTGAGATGTGCTTTACATTTTCAAGATGTGCCCTGTGATAGTGTTTATTTACAGGGAAAAATACCTTTCCCCTAGCATCAAAATTAGAGCTGGTCAAAAAAGGCAAAAAACCTGTTTCTGTAAGATACTTGGAAAATGTTGAGGCTTTTATTTCAAACTTTTTGAAATGGGCCCTTTTCATTTTTTAATTGTTATTGATTTTTTTCAATTGCTATCAAAAACGTCAAAATGGTCTTAGTGAACAAAAAAGATTGATAGCCATCTTGCTGGTTTTGATTTAAAAAAAAAACCCTGAAAAACCCAAAGGCCATGGATTGTCTTTGTTTGGCCAATCCCCTTTCCCCCCACCAAAAGTCCACAGTTGTGTGGGGCATGGTGCGGGGGTGGCGAGATCATTCGTGGGGGAGGGGGAAAGACCACCTTTCAACACAAATTTGTTGAAATCCACCACAGGATTAACCCTTTGTCACCTGTGATTGATACCCTCTGCTTTGCATGGCTTGTAATAGTAATTGGCGCAAACTGGAACCTCCTATCCAAAGCCTTTTGAATGTCATAGGGATTCCTATTTGAATCCTTACATCCAACCCTCTTCCTAAAATCACATCCAAATCTGTTTTCCATTGCACCTCAGATGGGTCCAAAATCTCGGCACAGCGGATGATATTTCCATCATTGGGGCCTTAATCTCTCATGAACAGCTAGTGAGATGTCAGAGTTATTGAATCTGAATCTAAATGCGAGCCATTGTCCTGATTATCCTCCGCCCGGAAATACCGAACCCTGACCTCATAGCTCTTGAGAAAATGGAGCCAGCTCATCGTGCTTCAAGCACATCCTTTATTTAACACAAGCTGTAAGATTTTTGGAAGCTTTGTTTTTCATCATTCTTAGTTTGTCCCCTATCCCTGAAATGTACCCACTTTAAAATGCCACTTACAAGACTGGAAACACAAAGGCAGGGAGCATTCTTCTGTCTCTTTGACTCCTCAGCAATTTCATTGAAAGACTTTAGCTCACATTCCCCTCTTGGAGTGGGCCCATAAGTCTCTGCATTTTAGAATAGGTGAGGGTTTGAGGGGATGAAAGCAGCATCTGTGCCACACATTTGATTCACTAGTGTTCTTTTATCTTCCGATTAAATTGGACAGGCATAATAAAGCACCAGGGTGTATAAATACTGAGAAACACACATGGTAAAGTAACTATATGTTCATTTTTTTCTTTCATATGATGTCCCTACTCCCTGTGTCACAGGAGCTTCTGTCAGGGTGCCTGAAATGTCCTGGCTTGTCATTTCCTCAATTGAAACATCTAGCTTTTTAAAATTATTGTTCAAGACTGCACTCAGCGGAATTGTATTTTTAAGGAACAACAACCAATTGGAGTGAGTATTCAGGGTGATGGGCAGTGTTTGGAATGAAGAGAAAAGCATGTAGAGTAGAGGTGGGTCATTTCTCTTACGCAGACAACATCTGTTGCAGTACTCAGGCCCGGACGTTTCACGAACTTGATGGCATCTTAAACCGGGACATGATAAAGTTAGCTGCCCACTGTAAGACTTGGCGCCTCCAGCCAAGCGTCATAAAAACAGTCTCCAGTTTGTTCCATCTTCATCACACCAGCGCAACCCGAGAACTAAATGTTTATCCGAATGGTCAGAAGGTGAAGCATAAAGTAGAACTGGTCTATCTGGGTGTGACCTTAGACCGCCTGGTTTTGACCTGCCCCATCGCCAATGGTCCCTGTTGAACAGGTTCCAGACTGGGCAAGGTCTCTGTGCAGCCAACCAGTATCGCTGGGGCCTTCGTGACAGCCCTTTGTGCAGCTGCGAAGCAACACAGACGATGACGCATATTCTCGATGAATGCCTGCTGACTAGGTTCAGCAGTGGCCTAGAAGAACTGCATCACGCCACTGAAGATGCCATTGCTGGGCTTAAATGACTATGCACACACTAAATATATTTCTCTTATGCAAAAGTCTCTTTTTTTTTTTAGCTGAAAATGCAGATTTGAGTGGATTGAAACAATTTGTGAATTTGATGGTTGATTTCAGTTAATTGTTCTGGCCCAAAAAAGGGGTGGAGGGGGGATTGTGGAAGTTTCCCTGTTCAAATACCTTCTCATCTGGGGGAAGGCGGGGGGCTTGAAACAGTGTCCCCCACATTCTGGGTGAGTGTCCCTAATCACTGTGCAAAAACTTATCATGGAGGCCCTCTTCTTTCCCTCCCCCCACGTTGTGTGGAGTTGGACAGCCTCTGTGCATGCCTATGGCCTGGGCCCGATGGGTGAATACCTGTCTCCCCCCACTTAGCGATCATACGAGGCTTAGGCATGAGATAGGCAGCAGTGTGCACGCCCTAAGGCAGGAACTGGGTGCAGAGGGGACTTTTACAATGAACATTTAGCTTATGGGTGAGTTTAGGCACCTACAGAGTTAGGCGGCAACTGAGGGGTGGTTTTGTGGACTACGGTGGTGCCTAAAATCAGGACTTAGTGCCTAAATCCCTAGCCTTTGGTGCCTACCTCCCTTTGTGGACCTGGTACTCATTTCTCTCTCATTCTGTGCAGCTTGAAAGCTGCTATAAGAATGCACATTGCTCTGTTCAGCTCCCGTGTCTGAAACTGATCCCCTGTTTGGTGAGAGAGAACCCATGTGGGGTTGTGCCACTTTGGTGGAAGAGCAGAGACCTAAGTGCGACTGTGAGCCCACAGGTCCTTTACTCTTTGCTTTTCAATCCAAGGCAAAAGTACCAGGTCCTAGTTGAGGGTTGTTTTTCTTCCTGAGAGGCTACTCCCCTGACTCTTAATTAAGCTGTATTTTGGAAAGTTGTTCAAATAAGAAATGTCGGCTTTCCTGAAGGTGAACACTACATGAGTATGGTGGAAACTAGTTAGGAGGAACCTCAAAATGTTGATTCAGGGAAGCATCTCTTTGTTTGGCTGCTTATCTGAAACCGGACTGACACTCAGCCTTTCCTGGTTTTTGGATAGCGCTGTGGGGAGGACAGGCGTTCTGTTTCACGAAGGGTTTCGAGATTGCAAAATCTGGCTTTGTTCCCAGTTGCAATAAAACTTGAAGATTTCAAATTATCCATGAAATGAAGCTTGGGGGTGGGGAGAGTTTCAGGTAAATTGATTTTAAAAAAAATCAGAATGTTTCTTGATTTTAACTTTATTTCATATTATATTATCATACAAAAAATTTGAAACGAAAAGTAGCTTCACAATGAAATATTTTGGTCTGAAAATGTTGACATGGAACAATTCTGACATTGTCAGAACTGGTTTTCTGTTCTTTTTTTTCTTTGTCTTGTCCATTTAAAATGTAAATGACTTACTCTCCCTATGTGTTTGTACAGCGCCTAGCACAATGGCTCCCGGCCCTCTCGCACTATTATAATACTGATAATAGATGAAATGTAACTGTTCAGGGCCGCCCTATGCATTCTGCACCTTTCAGCACTAAAATTGAAAAGCAATCAAATACATTTGGCAACGCTGAAGTCCTTGGAAGAACGTCTCCTAAACTTTTTGATCTGCCTAATAACAGGAAACCCATGCACTGAAGTATATAACAGAGGCCTGAGATGGCATTACTCTCACTGGGTATAGCATGCATATGGTTAAAAGGGGGCGGGGAGGCGGCTAGGGCTGTGTCAGAATCACCAGCTTGTGTAGTGAAGCATAGATAATGACAACAGGACACTCACCAGCTGCTGCAATAAAAAATACTGCAGGGCAAGGCTTTGCTAAACTGCGAGATTGGACACAGGGCAGGGAAGGGGTTTATATACTGTGCAGCCCCAGTGAAAACAAACAGAAAAGCTAGGGTGGCTAATCAGAAGTAAATGATTTCTGAAGTCAGCACACCATGCTGAGCTAAATCATCTTTTCTGGCTTCTGCTTAAGGAATTTTAAATCAATAGTTCTAGTGGGCACTTATCTATACAATTTTCAGCAAAGGGACTTTACCTTGCAACATCGTGGGTTGAAGCTGTTGTAGCAGAAAATTTGCAAATGATCCAGAAATAGAAAATCATAAATGACACATTCTGCATAACTTTGCCGGTAAAACTTGGGAGTTGGGGCGGGAGGAAGGGGATAAGAGTTTTGGTGTTTTTTTTTCCTTTGGGTTAAGAAAAGTTTGGTGGGCAAATGTTTGTCTTCAGACACTTAGCAGTACTTAACGAGGACTTGTAACCTGCTGCGCGTACTTTGTTTTCCCTTTCAGTTTCCTGCTGCTCACATGTACCCTTTCCTCATGTGCCTATTGGCCCCTTCTTGGGGAGCAGGGCTGGTGACATGAAGCCATGGCTGAGGCACTCCCTCATCCCAGGCGATTACTCCAACCACTGAGCTAACAGTTACAAGGGAGGTGGGCCCCCTCCTCAGAATGCCTTAGGTGACTAACTTCAAAGGCTCCTGACTGTGATTCACTGGCAGAGATAGGCACGTCCCTGCAGCCTGGATTTAGGTGCCCCTCTCTGAGAGAGGTGTAGGGTTTAGCACAATCCCCTGGGCTTGGCATCTCCTGTTAGCTGCTGGCTTCTGTGAACCCCAGTGTAGTGTGCTTCTTCCTCCCAGGGCCGCCCAGAGGATTTGCAAATCTAGGCCCAAATGACTTGTCCAAGGTCACATACGCAGCCCGTAGCAGAGCACGAAATGAAGCTGACTCAGTCGTGTCTTTTGATCACTTAAAATTAAAATTCCATCTCTTGTTTATTGCAAGTCATTTGCTTGTACTGTATTTTTCCCCTGTCCTTCTGCACCTGCTTTTATCATTTTTAGCAAGAATAAAGCACTTTTCATGCCACCACCCAACTGCTTTCAACCTGTGAAAGCTGGTTAATGAGTGGTGAGAAATCAAGAGCTCCAGCGAGTAAAGGCCAAAGGATCTTACCTCCCCAAGCTCCCACGCGACTGATTTTTAGAGCCAGTTGACACCAATGCTACTGCGCAATCCAAACCCCCAACACTTTAGCTACAAGAGCCAGCAGATGGCCTAATTCATGGCTTAAAAACTCTTGTCTTTGTTTTCCTTCTTCCATGCTTCCCTTTCATTTCCTCACTGACAGCTTTTCACACACAAGTTCCTAGTAGTTAGAAATTCTGAGACTGCGGTTGGATAAACTCAACAGGAAGCAGCCAGCCCATATAGTTGATTATCAAACACCTAGATCGGCTAGTATTATTTGAACCACAATTCACAGCTCAGGCTTTAGAGGGCCCCTGCACTAGGATTGCATGCTGGGTTTAAGCCAGTGCTGGTTCTCATGTGAACTATAAATTGGGTTGATATGACTATTTGGGGCCTCCAACACAATCAGCCACAGTTTCTAGCCCTTTTTATTGCCCAGCACACACAACAAAGAAACATAGAACAACATAAAACACTTTGCCAGGTTCCAACCCGGACTGTGTGCCCGCTTGCCTCCAGCAGCCTTAATGGTCAGGACTTTCCTCAGGCTAGAAGGGTCTGCAGGGCCCACTTGCCCCCATGCAGCCTTCTGCTGCAGCCACAGGACAGCACACTCCCAGTCCCCACATGTCTTTTATATTTCCCCAGCGGGGACTCCTCAGCACCTGACAGCCTCAGCCAGGCTCTTCTCCAGAACAAAGCTGGCTGGGCTCCAGCTCTTACAGGCATCCTGCCCTGTTACAGACCCCTCATGTGTTTGTTTTCTTGGAGACATTTTCTCCTGGGCAGGGAGCTAATGCAGGGTCTTGGGCCCATTTAAGTCTCTCTGAGGGCGTAAGTGGGATTTAAATGGCATCTATGCCTCATGTGGGTAATCGGCATTTGCGTGAATGTTGCTCTCTCTAAACATTCATGAAAGCAGGAATCTTGTTGACAAAACCATCTGCAAAAAATAGTGGTGTGAGCGCACTTGCTCAGTGCCTCGCTCATACTGAGATTACTCTGATGTCTCCCAGTGGGGCTGGGCATGAGGGCGGTGAGTAGCAGGGCGAGACTGTCATGTTCTGCAGTGCAATCCAGACCTATGAGGGGTTGTCCCCCCTGCCATGTAAACCTAGGTGCCTCAAATGCCCTGCTGTTGTGCTCACAGCCTGGACACCAGCAGACAAGCATGCAGATTCACACCCTGAGTGTCTTGGTGCTGACTCCAGCAGCCTTGGTTACTACTTGGATGGTGACTGCAACAGACTCCCGCTCCCAAATTTCCCTAAAACATTCCCTCATGCATCCAGACCTCTCCTGGACCACTTAGGGAAATAAATATGGTTTCTATGATCCTTTAAAGCAGTGGTTCGCAGCCTGTGGGCTGCTTGTGGCCCAATCAACACACAGCTGCAGCCCATGTGACATCCTCAGGCAGTGTTTATATTGTTCGGATGCAGCCCACATAACACAGAGAGCTGCAGATATTGTCCACAAGGGTAAATAGGTTGTTAACCACTGCTTTAAAGAGACAAAAGCACATCACAGTTTATTAACTTAACCGGGGTAAATATACCCTTCCCTTCGAGCACAGCGCTGAGTTGGCTTATTGTAAAAAGAAAGCAAGTATTTTTAACAAAAGGACATAGGTTAAGTAATACCAAATAGAAGGAATAATGTTAGAGAGGTTACAAACAAAAGTAAAAACACACCTTTTAATGGCTAAGACCTAACTTAACAGCCTTGGCTGACTACAGATTTCTTACCAATCTTTGTTCTTTCTAGTCATGGCTGACTTTCCCTCAGTCAGAACTTCCCACAGAAGTACCTGATTCTGGCTTCCCTTGTCCTCCTAGATGAAAGATCTTTGCCTATGCAGGTTTCTCACCTATTTTCAGTTCTGAGAGACTTCAACACTGCCTTGGTTGAAGGACCCATCTTTCTCAGCTTGCAAGAGCTAGGGTTCCTTGTCTGTCTAGTGCTGGATGCCAAAGATGCCTTTTGTCCTTCCTCATATTTTCCAAAATTCAGTGACTTTGTTTCAAGAGGCAGGAAGAACTCCTGCTGTTCTTCCCTGCCTGTGGTCTTCCCATCCTCCTGCTGATTTCTATGTGAATGGGGCTTCCATTGTTTTTGGTCACATCTTGTTTAATTTATTGGAGGCACGTAGATAGCTACTTTCCCTCCTGCCTGGGGAAAAGCCTGTTTCTCCCTTTGTTTGGCCAGACTGAAAAGTATAATATCAGTGAGTATCCATAATTGCTCCTAGTGTTAGTATATCCACTTTATGATATTTCATAAAACACCCAGTCACTCATTATACGTTTATAATGCAGGAACTTTATACCATCTATTGATTCAGTTGCTTGTCACTTGAGGTTCAGACCCCCTGTTCTTATAGGCCCATAAGCCTTTGCAATGTGTTCTTATAAAAGGAAAACCCAGACCAAGCTTCACCCCAGCATCAGAGAGAAGATTCCATTCTCTCTCTTCCCTCACTCGTTAGCTTTCTTTACCTAATATTAAATGGACCTTAATTGTCTCTGCCTCACAGCAGGGCTAATCAGAGAAGCAAACTTATTCCTCTGTCTAGGGCAGACCTGATTACCAGCTCCCCAGATGTGGCTGGTTTACACACATTTTAGTAGTCATTCCAGCATGTATCCAGAACCTTTCATACATACCCCATACATACATCACACAAGAATATTACTGATCAGGGAGTTAGTTTTCCAGTGATATCGCATGGTCGCTATTAGCTACGGATGGACATCAGTGAACTGGGGTACTCTGAACTGGTCAGGCCAGCTGAAACTCATTACCTGATACCAGTGAGCCCCTTGCCTTCTGGCACTGGGATGCTTTTAGGGTCACAGGGACACAGGCAGAAAGAGGGTTAAAATAAAAACCAGCATTGTGAGACCAAGTAGCAGGGCCATGAGGGAAGGCAGATACATTAGAAATCGCAGCGGACTATGCTGGCAGTACCTCACTCTTTCAGAAAAGTCAGAATGAGCACAGATTCTGGGATGGGGTAAAAATCAATGCCTGGGAACAAACACCCACTGGATGCACCTGAATCAGGGGCACAGGGAAATTCACAGCACTCAACCGACCCCCCCACCCCCCATTCCTGCAAAGCCTGGGTGAACTGTTCAGTCCCACAGATATCAGGATGGGCAGGCAGAAGGGGAGCACGGATTCATGGCTGCTGCCCCTGACCATTCTGTGGCTGGAATGAGAGAGGCTGCTTGGCAGCGGGCTTGACAGAGCAGAAGCGCTCACCTGAGCAGAGAGAATGGAAACCTGCCAAGGCCCAGCGGCTCCTGAGGAGAGACTGAGGGAAGCTGCGGGAGGCCAATCAGTGGCTTGAGGAGGACTGGCAGCTCCTGAGGAGAGGTTGAGAGGCACTGCAGGCAGGATTTTGGCTGCTTGGAGCACTGCCAGCAGCTCTGGCAGCAGGAGGAGGATGTCGGTTTTGATTTTCTCCCTGTTCGGGATAGCAATTCACAGGTTGTACCTGCTTTTCCTGCTGTTTGTATTTTATAAAAGGGTAAATAGCACTTCTCCGGTCACTTTGTCCACACCATTCATGATATTCTAGGCCTCTATCACATTCCCCCCTTACTCATCTCTTTTCTAAGCTGAACAGCCCTACTCTTTTTAGTCTTCCTCATAAAGAAGTTGTTACATCAACCTTATTCATGTTTGCTGCCCTTCTCTGAACCTTTCCAGTTCTATATCCTTTCTGAGATGGGGTGACCCGATCTGGACACAGTGTTCAAGGTGTGGGTGCACCTTGAAAGATGGTTTGGGATGGGGAAGTTCCTTGAGTTTAGTTCATTAAATGCAGAGTTCATGGGTCAGGGGCAAATCGAGGAATTGCTTTGTTTTGTTTGCCGATTAGTTCAGAGGCAAGATAGTCTGGTTAGGGCCTGGGAACCAGGTTTGATTCCCTGCTCTGCTGCGCTCCCAGTGTGACTTTGCACAAGTCACCAAGGTACATCTGAAAATATCACCCTTGGTCTCTCTTTGCCTAGTTCCCATCTCCAAAATGGGGATAACAGCACTTCCCTACCTCCCGGGGTGTAAGAGGATAAATTTGTAGATGTGAGTGCTCGGACAGTGGGGTAATGGAGGGCCATATATATGTCACAGACAGACGGCTCTTTAGTGAAGGAACCAATCTTGTGTTGAGCAGTCAGAAGGGAACTGCTGTTAAATTACAATAGTCTGATTGGGTAGTGCTATAGTATAAGCATTGATGCTTACTGCAGTTTGGGCCCTATAGAGGGAATTGCTTTTCACAACGTAAAGAAATCTGGCTGATGGAGTGGTTTATTGCATTAGCTGGCTGACCTTGCAGTTTTTCTTTCGGGATCCTGCAAAGCAGAACTAGCAAAAGGATGGTGGGAGGAAGCCCTGCCCCAGTCTGTCTTTACATCTCCTGCCTACCTATAATGGGAGAGGATCATTTCCCCTATCATTTCCACTATCCCTTCTTAGTGCAGGTGTACCAGGACAGGTCTTAGTGTAGTGCAGGCTTAACAGCACTCTGTATCAAATCCTTCTTGGTCACCCCATCTTGAAGGGGCTATAGCAGAAATAGAAGGAGTGCAAAGTCAGGCAAAGGGGATAAGAGAGACTAAAAAGGATCAGGAGTGTTTACTTTAGCCTGTCCCCTCTTATTTGTATCTGCTCTAAAAGTATGCACAATAATGACTGGTAAGGAAGGTGGAATGAGCCCACCTGTTTACTTTTTCCATAATAGGAGAACAAGGAAACATTCCATGGGATTGAAAGGTGGCCAGTTCAAAACAGTCACAAGGAATTGCTTCTTAGCCTCTGGAATTCATTGCCACAAGATACCATTGGGGCCAATAAAATAAAAGTGTTCAGAAAAAGGTTGGGGCCCACTGGATAACAAGAATGTCCAGAGTAGTTATAGTAAATATTGTATCCTTTCCAAAACTCCTGATGATTTTTTAAACTGTCACAAGCCAGCATCCAACTAGGGGGAGCTGGGAGGAAATATTTCCCTGGGGGTGGGTTATCCCATCACTGCAGGATTTTGGGCCCCTTTGTCTGGAGCAGCGAATGTTGGCTGCTCTCAAAGACAGGCTGCTGTACTTGGACAGTGAGTCCAATCCGGTCTGGCGATACCTATATCTTTATAGAACCAACTCAGCCTCATTCTTGCAATCTCTGATTCCGGTGATTTCTCTTTCTGAAAAGTGGGGCACCTGCTTCCATGGGGAAGAATGGACCTGGAGCATCAAGAGATGAATTGCTCCTCTTGCATAAAAACTCAGGCTTGGGAGTGGGGTTGGGTAGTAGGCTGGGGGATGCTCCCTGCAGAACAGCCCATACCCCCCACCCTCCCACAAACCTGCAGTTTCAACATGTATTCTTAGGAGGTTCATGGGCAACCCAGGTCATCCATGCAGACACCTGTTTCCACTTTTTATAGGATTCCTTTTTGATTTTCCTGATGGATCCATATTGACCTGTGACTATTCTTCCTCTCATTCCTTCACATCAGGATAGTTTGCAGTTGTGCCTTTAAACTTCTTGAGAAACTGACAGCTCTGCTGCACGCCTTTTCCCCTAAGATTCCCCCTCCCCCACCCTTCAGACCTTATCTACCAGTTCTATGCATATTTTAAAGTCTGGGTTTTTTTAACTCAATTGTCTTTCTTCTGCTGCTTTGACTCCTTCCTTTCGTTATGATCTTGAAATCTCTCATTTCATGATCGCTTTCCCTCAAATTGTCTTCCACCTTCAGATTTGCTACCATTTCCTCCCAGTTGGTCAGAATCAAGCCTAAAATGGCTGCCCCCCAGTAACTTCTCTGCTTTCTGAAATAAAAAGGTGTTCCCAATACATTCCAAGAATTTACTGGAAATTTTGTGTTTTGCCATATTACTTTCCAACAGATGTCTGGGTTATTAAAGTCCCCATTACTATCAGATCTTGTGTTCTGGATATTTCTGCTGTTTGTTCCAGAAATGCTTTATCCACCTCCTCTTCCTGAGGAGTAGTAGAGGGCTCTTGAGTCCAGCAGAAAGGCACAAGGAGATCTAATGGCTGGAAGGTGAAGCTAGTCAAATTCAGACTATGTCACTGGTGGACAATTTATCTTTGCTCAGTTCTCCTCCTTGCGGGCACAGTGACTCCTGTGGGAGACTAGGTTGAAAAGTCCCATAGCCATGTTCCTTGTTTCATTACTCTTCCTACCTGTTGTATTCTTTCATGTTTCTTTCATCCATAACTATCTGAAACCTATCTTAGGCAAGGTCATCCTTCGGTTGCAACCAATTTACCTACTCTCTGATTCTGTCAGTAACTCCCATGTGTTTTTGCATTCCCTCCACCTTCTCCTCTAGAAAGATGGCAGTCTTGTACATCATGTGTAACCCAGTGAGGAGGGCTTTAAACTAGGTTCACCGGGGGAAGGAGAAAGCCCTGATGCATCTGAAGAAGTGAGGTTCTTACCCACGAAAGCTTATGCTCCCAATACTTCTGGTAGTCTTAAAGGTGCCACAGGACTCTCTGTTGCTTTTTACAGGAAGGCCAAATCACACTTGGAGTTGCAGCTAGCAAGATATGTTAAGAGGAACAAGAAGGGTTTCTTCAGGTATGTTAGCAACAAGAAGAAAGTCAAGGAAAGTGTGGGCCCCTTACTGAATGAGGGAGGCAACCTAGTGACCAAGGATGTGGAAAAAGCTAATGTACTCAATGCTTTTTTTGCCTCTGTCTTCACAAAGAAGGTCAGCTCCCAGACTGCTGCACTGGGCAGCACAATATGGGGAGAAGGTGACCAGCCCCCTGTGGAGAAAGAAGTGGTTCGGGACTATTTAGAAAAACTGGATGTGCACAAGTCCATGGGGCCGGATGCGCTGCATCCGAGGGTGCTAAAGGAGTTGGCGGATGAGATTGCAGAGCCATTAGCCATTATTTTTGAAAACTCATGGCGATCGGGGGAGGACCCAGATGACTGGAAAAAGGCTAATGTAGTGCCCATCTTTAAAAAAGGGAAGAAGGAGGATCCGGGGAACTACAGGCCAGTCAGCCTCACCTCAGTCCCTGGAAAAATCATCGAGCAGGTCCTCAAGGAATCAATTATGAAACACTTAGAGGAGAGGAAAGTGATCAGGAACAGTCAGCATGGATTCACCAAGGGGAAGTCGTGCCTGACTAACATAATTGCCTTCTGTGATGAGATAACTGGCTCTGTGGATGAGGGGAAAGCAGTGGATGTGTTATTCCTTGACTTTAGCAAAGCTTTTGATATGGTCTCCCACAGTATTCTTGCCAGCAAGTTAAAGAAGTATGGGCTGGATGAATGGACTGTAAGGTGGATAGAAAGCTGGCTAGATCGTCGGGCTCAATGGGTAGTGATCAATGGCTCCATGTCTAGTTGGCAGCCGGTTTCAAGCGGAGTGCCCCAAGGGTCGGTCCTGGGGCCGGTTTTGTTTAATATCTTTATTAATGATCTGGTGTGGACTGCACTCTCAGCAAGTTTGCAGATGACACTAAACTAGGAGGCGTGGTAGATACATTAGAGGGTAGGGATCGGATACAGAGGGACCTAGACAAATTAGAGGATTGGGCCAAAAAAAACCTGATGAGGTTCAACAAGGACAAGTGCAGAGTCCTGCACTTAGGACGGAAGAATCCCATGCACTGCTACAGACTAGGGACCGAATGGCTAGGTAGCAGTTCTGCAGAAAAGGACCTAGGGGTCACAGTGGACGAGAAGCTGGATATGAGTCAACAGTGTGCTCTTGTTGCCAAGAAGGCTAATGGCATTTTGGGCTGTATAAGATGGGGCATTGCCAGCAGATCGAGGAATGTGATCGTTCCCCTTTATTTGACATTGGTGAGGCCTCATCTGGAATACTGTGTCCAGTTTTGGGCCCCACACTACAAGAAGGATGTGGAAAAATTGGAAAGAGTCCAGCGGAGGGCAACAAAAATGATTAGGGGTCTGGAGCACATGACTTATGAGGAGAGGCTGAGGGAACTGGGATTGTTTAGTCTCCAGAAGAGAAGAATGAAGGGGGATTTGATAGCAGCCTTCAACTACCTGAAGGGGGGTTCCAAAGAGGATGGAGCTCGGCTGTTCTCAGTGGTGGCAGATGACAGAACAAGGAGCAATGGTCTCAAGTTGCAGTGGGGGAGGTCCAGGTTGGATACTAGGAAACACTATTTCACTAGGAGGGTGGTGAAGCACTGGAATGCGTTACCTAGGGAGGTGGTGGAGTCTCCTTCCTTAGAGGTTTTTAAGGCCTGGCTTGACAAAGCCCTGGTTGGGATGATTTAGTTGGGGATTGGTCCTGCTTTGAGCAGGGGGTTGGACTAGATGACCTCCTGAGGTCCCTTCCAACCCTGATATTCTATGATTCTATGTAAAATATGCAGCCCTTGTGGCCTCTGTATAGAATGAAGAACATGCTTCCTCTCTGAATTGCATTGCCCTGGCTGTGATGTATGTCAGATGGTGGTTTTCATTACAACAATCACTTGCTGGAAATTCTCAGTGTTGGGTCTTCGCTGCATTTGAGTTTCCCTGTAAAGAGCTCCCAAAATGCAGTTCTCAGTTTTGTCAAAGTGCATGCTACACAACTAGTAGAGGCTTGAGGCAGAAGGGCTGTTTGGGACCTAAGAGTGATAAGTAGATGGAAAAGTAGAATGCGGATGGGGCTCTCATTCTGTGTGTTTCTCCCATTGAATGACCAGAGCAAAAAGGACATAACTTAAACTTTGCTTTAAAAGTTTAAAAAAACCTAGGCACTTCCGAAGCAAGCAGCAATTTGCATATCAGATTCACTCCAATTTATTGTTAACCTATGGTGCACTGGGAACAGTCTTCTGCTTAGTCATGTGTGCAACTGAAATTTTAATTTAATTTGTTTAATTTCCCCCGTACACAGACACTGTTGTAAATTTATTAGGCTTCCCTTATGCTTTGTCCTTTGCATACTAGACAAAGTGATAGATTATTTAGTCATTCAGAGTAAACCATTTGTCAAGCCCGCAAGTCGGGTACTTCTAAGTGCATAAATAATTTATTACCGACTGTAGCAGTGGAAGGAATATACATTTAGCAAATTGTAATTAAAAATAATCAGAAGATTAATCACTTGATTGAAAGTTATTTATTAAACTGAAACAATCTCTACAAAGATGTTTTAGCCTTGGAGAGCTATTGTGGTTTTACGATAGATCCTGCAAAGTTAAAATAGTTGTTGAATAGAACTAATTTCCTAAAAGAAGTGGCAAGTTTAGACATAAAAGAAAAAAATCAGGAAAAATACTTTAGAAGATACTCCCTTATTCACAATTCAGTTATTAGGCTGTAGTTCCCCTTGTTAATGTATAGGAAGAGCTAAGGTTGAGACACTTATGAATGAGAACAGTTTTTCTTGAAACACATTTTCATGTGAAAGTAAAGTGCAGCATAACGTTAGCACCAATTTACTTACCATAATCCATAGAATCATAGAATATCAGGGTTGAAAGGGACCTTAGGAGGTCATCTAGTCCAACCTCCTGCTCAAAGCAGGACTAATTCCCAACTAAATCATCCCAGCCAGGGTTTTGTCAAGCCTGACCTTAAAAACCTCCATCACCTCCCTAGGTAACCTATTCCAGTGCTTCACCACCCTCCTAGTGAAAAAGTTTTTCCTAATATCCAACCTAAACCTCCCCCACTGCAACTTGAGACCATTGCTTCTTGTTCTGTCAAGTGGATCTTATCAGCAAGAGCCTCGTTTACCAAGACTGTACAATTACAGGATGAAAATATTTTTCTGGGATTTCAGGGCACAGAATACAACATAGTGGAACAAATTCAGACCCAGTGTAGGGAAGTGACTCAGTGTAATGCCAGGCCCATTCCTTGATTAGGCACATTGCCGGTTCAGTGCCTAGTTAATGGCCCACTGCTATGAAGACCCCCAGATGTCAGTGGAATATGGTGAATGTGCAATGGTCTGCCTACCTTTTAACTGCAGCATTGAGCTATTCTCCGTATGCCTTCAGCATGAGTACTTTTATCTATAGAAGCTGTCACGGACTCACAGGTCATGCCCACTCTTGGCCCTGTGCGGTCTGTGGGGGGTGCCCCTTTCAGTGCGACAGCCCTTCTCGGGGGTCCACTCTCTCTCGGGGTCAGGCCCCTTCACCTCCTGGAGCTGCACCTTTCTGAGCCTTAGCACGTCTGTCTCTCGCCGTGGGCCCCCTCAGGGAGTCCACTCGCTCTGGACCCCCGAAGGCCCCCACCCCCGAAGGGGTTGATGCAACCCTGTTCTCTAGACCAGAGCGACACTCAGCCAGCGTAAAATAGGAGGGTTTATTGAGAGTTGAACACAGCACAGGAAACTCGCAGGGCCTCAGGCCTGGCCTCCCTCAGAACAGCACATCCCAGTCTCCCCTGCATCCACGTGGGCTCTGCCTGCTCCCCCCTCTCCAACCCAGAGCCCCCCTGCTTCCCAGCTGGGCATCTGTGATCACCGGCCCAAGCCCTGCCTTTGTTCATGTCTTCTCTCCAGGTAAACAGGATCATAAACTGAGGCCTCCTCTCCTCTCTTCTGTCCTCTGGCTGGAACTGGCTGGTTAGCCCATTGTCCTCCCACTGGCCAGAACCGGCTGCAACTCCTGAGCAGGCCTCCGGGTCACCAGGTTGCCAGGTCACCTGTCGCTGGGGTATCCATCTTCCAGGCCATTGGCTGGGGCCCCAAGTTCCCTCTCTAGTCCTCTGTAACAACAAACTCCCTCTCCCTTCCCCTCCCCTCATTAAACCAGTAACACCCAGGGAAACTGAGTCCCACCCCCTCCGCATGCAAACCATTGGAAATCCACAGAAAACAAGAAAATTCCCCACTTTGTCACAGAAGCAATCCCATTTGTTTGAGGAACTAGTCACATGAATAAAGGCATTTGCCTAAGTATGTGTAAGATGGGGGAGGCATAGCTCAGTGGTTTGAGCATTGGCTTGCTAAAGACAAGGTTGTGAGCTCAATCCTTGAGAGGGCCACTTAGGAATCTAGGGCAAAATCAGTACTTGGTCCTGCTAGTGAGGGCAGGGGGCTGGACTCAATGACCTTGAGTTTTGTACTTTGTAACAGCCAAACTTCCTGCCTCAGATATGGGAGCTGTTACATCTGATAGACCCCTGCAGGGTACCAGTATCCCACTGTGAGGACAGTGGGGAAATGGCAGGCACTGCTGTGCCGATAAATAGGTGTAAGGACCAGTAGTAAAAAGGAGTTGTATCAGCACCCGATTTGCCAGCTAAGCAACCCAGCAATTGTTTCTGTTGTTTAATACTTTTTGTTCCACACCCAAAGTAGAGAGGATTTTCAGGGAACAGCTATGTTTGTACACGAGTATCTGGAAAATGAATAGACTTGTTTGGATAGCATTGTCCATACCTCAAAACAAAAAACTAAACAGCCAAACAACCCTGAATCTATTCTGAGACAGAGATAGCACGAGGAAGTCCCCCCCCCTATTTTTGTTAGCAATTCCTGGAAGAGGAAACTAGGGAATATTTGAAAATCTCCCCTAAAGATTGGAGCTTGGGAGCTTTCTAGTGTGATTTCCAAACCAAATGAGCTTTAGGCATTGGCCAAACCTTTCCCCAGATAAATGGGATTGGCAGAAATGTTGAGGGTTGTTTTTCACTGATACTGATCAGAGCTGAACTGAGGAGGTGGAGTTTAGATCAGGATATGATTTAGGGTAGCATTCAGGAATAGACTTTGAGACTGGCTTCAATGGCACTTAATCCTTTTGAACCCTCCTCATGGGATTTTAGCCCCAAATGGCATCATTTTAATAAAGTCGGTTGATCTCACATGTTGTCTGCTGTTTGGAGTGTGGGGGCTCACATAAGATTACCCACTGCCCTGAGCGTGGTTAAATCTGAGCCAGAAGCAGAAAACAGACCTCTTCTGCTTTTGGGTAGGATCTAGAATCCAAACTTTAGTGTGATGCGTGAATTCATGGAATTGAGTCCAATTCTCCCTATCCTAACACATGAAGGTGTTTGGATCTGAGGTTTTATTTTCATCCCACCTCTTACACTGATAGGTCCAAAAGTGAAAATAATCTAGTACTAGAAACTAAACTTTGCCTCCGATGGCATTGCCCCTCTTTGAAATTGCTCAGCGGACAAAGGATTTTAGAGGTGAGAATTTCTCCCATTGTCAAAGCAAAGGAATACAAGCACTGAACGTTGCTGTACTTGCAGACAGTCTTGTCATTTGTTTATGCGCATAAACCAGTACAATTTATGAAGATATAGCATAAAACTGTGCATGCAGCTCATAAATCCAGGCTTGTACAGTCCATATTTGAAGTTTATTAGCATATCTTCTCTGTCATTTGCATGTGCAACCATAAGTTATGCTTTCAAAAAATGTGTTCAAACAGATTCTAAAGAACACTGACATGGAAAAAGGGGATGTTAATAGCGCTCCCTAGGGGTTGTAGCACACAGAGTTCCAAGCTACAAGCACCTAATGTGAGTGGAAAAGAGAGAAGAGACGGCACCACATAAGAAAACATAGAAAGGGGCAGGGCTGCTAACTCCTTTAGGAGCTGAACTACTCTCACCCAAACAGGGAAGAAGAGGGAGCCGAGACACCGCACACCAATTCTACAGATAGCAGTGGCACCAGAGCAAGGCTGCTTGACACTGAAGAGAGCTTTAAAAGCCAAATTAAACATAAAACTTTTTAGCAGAGAGGTTGTTTTTGAGGTGCAAACTTGAGGGAATTCAAGTAACTGGGCCAGACCTATCCCCTAGTTTTAGGCACCACTGCCATCGACAAAAAGCACTTTGCCGCTGTCTAATCCTGTAGGTGACTAAACTCTCTCAGTGACTGAACCTCTGCTGTAAAAGCCTCCTAGGCACTTATGTGTCTACATCTGGGCATGAGCACTGCTGTCTCAGGCAGGTGCCTGGCACCTATCTCACACCGAGCCCCAGCACGAGCCTCAAATCAAATGAAGAGAGGCATTGCTTGGCCTATTTCACCTGTGGGGTCCGATTTGGTAGGCATGCTCAGAACACACCTAACCCCACATAACACAGCAAGGGGAGGGACAGAAGGCCTCCCTTATAATTTTTAGCCCAGTAATGAGGATATTCTCTCTATTCCCTCTATTCAGCACTGGTGAGGCCACATCTGGAGTATTGTGTCGAGTTTTGGTCCCCCCACGACTGAAGAGATTTGGAGAAATTGGAGAGAGTCCAGCAGAGGGTAACGGAAATGATTAGGGGGCTGGAGCACATGACTTATGAGGAGAGGCTGAGGGAACTGGGCTTGTTTAGTCTGCAGAAGAGAAGAGTGAGGGGAGATTTGATATCAGCCTTCAAGTACCTGAAGGGGGGTTCTAAAGAGGATGGAGCTCGGCTGTTCTCAGTGGTGGCAGATGACAGAACAAGAAGCAATGGTCTCAAGTTGCAGTGGGGGAGGTCTAGATTGGATATTAGGAAACACTATTTCACTAGGAGGGTGGTGAAGCACTGGAATGGGTTACCTAGGGAGGTGATGGAATCTCCATCCTTAGAGGTTCTTAAGGCCCAGCTTGTCAAAGCCCTGGCTGGGATGATTTAGTTCGTGTTGGTCCTGCCTTGAGCAGGGGGTTGGACTAGATGACCTCCTGAGGTCTCTTCCCACCCTAATCTTCTATGATTCTATGATTCAGTGTTGCAATGCCGAGGTCCCTTGGTGTACCTGGACCGAGAGCTTTAAAATCAATTTTAACGAAATAAATGTTTGTGGGGACCCCAGCTCTGCATTGGTACAAGGACCCAGCTGCAGTGGAAGGATTTACACAGGAATCTAGCATTACAGAGAAATATCTAGAGTCTTCATATAAATCACACTATGCTGATTAGCCAAGATCTGTTGGAGCCAGCAGAGTTCAGGGATCTGATTCATTACTGCATAGCTCCAGTCACGCAGTGGCAGGCACAAGAGTGGGAAAATCCAATGACAACTGTGAATCAGAACCAACATGTCAATGGGGAAAAAAATCCAACCATGCAGTTATGAATCAGTGACTAAAGAATGGCTGCAACGATCAACTTCAGAATAGTGTCTGTTGTTATCAGAACTAAATAAGGGGCATGGATCAGCATTCACGACGTATTGCCTGTCAGTACCCATCCCAAGCTGGGGAAGATAATGATCTAACCAGTGGACCAAATTCGGTGATGAATCCAGGTCACATGCCAACTGAGGCATGTTGCACCTTTACTAAGAGTACTAAAATGCATGTATTTGTTGCAGGCATGGTTTAAACATGAAAGAGATCTGTAGCTCTGACAACTGAAGAAGTTTCAAAGCCTAAAACTGATACTTGTAAACTGAACTAGAAGCTGGAAATTGTGTTGCCTTTAAAACAAGCCCTGAAGTGATGAAGCAGGAATAAAGCACCACCAACATTGTGCAGGTAGGGTCCATTGTAGTGATCAGCCAAATCCAGAACCCCTAAACAGACAATCACATTTTGGGAGATAGATTGATATACCCTGCTCTCAACTCCCAGCTGTGGTGTTGGTTCCAGGTTAGATCCCAGACCAGAAAGAACCTATTTTCTGGATCCACTTTGATTACAGCTGAGATCTCACCTGTACTTCTGTGGCCAGATTTTCACAATTTAAGGTGCCTAAATGGTGAGTCTACTTCTTCTTAGCATCTGGGCAACATGCCTCAGGTGGCATATGACCAGGATTCATTTGTTCCGCTGGTTGGATCATTAGCTTCCCCGGTGTGGGCTGGGTACTGATGGGGAGCACGACGTGAACACTGATCCATGTCCCCTGTCACTCTACTGACAAGTGGCATTTTGAGCCCCTTATATGAAAAAAATTCTCTCTCAGGTGAATTTATGTAGATCGGAGAATTGAACATACATTTTTCATTACATTTTGTTCCTAAGTCTCTCTCTACTGCACTTTAGTCTGCAGTCCAGAACCTGTTGACTTCCGTTAGAAAAGGCTTGTACTCCCACTTAGCACAACTTAGTGACACTGGTGTTCTCTACATCTGGGGAGAAAAGACTAATAGTCCCATTAATGTATTGTTGCTACAGAAGTTGTAGGGGGTATGTGTTGTGGTTCCTGGAGAAATACTGCTGCTAGAAATTACAAAATGGAATTTCACCAGAGATTACAGAGATTTATAGAAGCCATTGCAGAACTACACAACTTTCCAGTTCATTTATCAAAGTGCCTACAGTTCCCATTTCAAGGCAGGTGAAACAATAATAAATATTTGCAAAGTAAATTAAACTCTATTCAGAGAATTTTAAGAAATACAAGGTCAAAAAAAAAAAAAGTGGAGCCCTATTAGCTCTTGCCTAGTCTATAAATTGATATTTGATTGTTATAGCTTAAAAAAGTCCCCCAAAGTGTTAGTTGCAGAAACTCAGTGTTCTGTTAATTCTCTAACATGCTCAGCCCCATAGACAATATTTTAAACTAAGATTTCTATTGTGTTAATTATGTTCTTTGCAAACAAAGAACTGTCAAACTTTGCATTTTGATTACCCATGGGAGAAACATAAGTGGTTTGTGTATTAGGTTGGATAACATCCCAAAATGGATGCTTATCTGAACCTAATCCAGGCTCTTCAACTCTCTTTGGTATGCAAAATTGGACTAGAATATTTTTCACATTTCTTCTTTGCACTTGAGCCAGAACTACCTGTGTGAGGTATGTCAGCACCTCTAATTCCAACCACAGCAGAATGGGGGATTGCAGAGGCATTCACACCAAAGTTAAACCATCTCCCTGAATGACAGAAGACTGTGACTGTGACTGGCATTGTTCCACTAGTGCAATGCCTGTGTGGGAGCTGAGTTACTTGTACCAGGACAAACAGTCCCACAGAATAGCCTCTTTGGGGCAGGGAATCTCTACCCAGGCTTGGTCTACACTTTTAAATGAGATCATCCTAGCTACCTTGCTCAGGGCTGTGAAAAACTTAGTGCCCTGACTGCTGTTCTTAGGTCGACCTAATCCCCCACACCGCGTAGACACAGCTAGGTCAACAGAGGAATTCTTTCATCGATCTTGCTCTTGCCTCTCGGAGAGGTGGATTAACTACATTGACAGGAAAACCTCTTCCGGCAATGTATGAAGCATCTATGTTACAGCTGCGTAGTTGCAGCTGTGCCGCTGTAGGACTTGTAGTGTAGATGTAGCCCTCATGTGTTCAACCCCATTAGAGCCTTGATCCTGACTGCAACCAACAATCATTTTACACAGTTGTTCTGATTGCTGCTGCACTTCAGGAAAAGCTTGGTTTGGTTCAGTTAGAATGGGAGAAGGTTCTACTTAGTTTTGACTTTAGCCAAATTGGCTCACTCCTTTAACTTTAATTCACGCTGACTGACGACCTACACTGAATCTAGTGTTTCTAATCCTGATTTGTACTTGGCTTTCAAGATTCCATTTCTCATCACAAACAAATTTGATATTTTAATAATGATTCATCAGCTTGCATATTAATGTATTATCTGCCTGGATAAGTGTATTTTTCTTACAGCTCAAATTAAATCTTGATATTTATTTTCCTCTGCAGAATTGGCTAGTCTGAAGTCATGTGTAAGCAGAGTCTGGATGAGCTTTACCCTGACATCTGGTGGTGAATTGTGGCGAGTTGTGGAAAAGAACTTCAGGGGCTGATCTTGTTTGCATAGGCACACCCACCTCGCATAGCATGAGCCCACAGCAGCCCAAAATGGTCACTTTGGCTGCTGTGGGATCCCCAGTTTCTCTGTTATTGGGGCAGGAAGAATAAAGTGTTGTTACCATGATTATGTGAATCAAGGCCAGTGGAACTCTTTTATGAAGAGGGACTCATCATCAACTAAGCAGCACTCGCTAGACAAGGAACATGGGTTCCAAAACCCAGTGAATTGAGAGAGGCAGGGGACAGGTATTTGTACCTGATGGGATAGGCCCGAAACACCAGTTGCACCTGTTCCTCTCTCCATTGTTGGATAGCAGAGCTAATTTTGATTCCATTAAGAGCCTAGTTACAGGCTGCTATGCTGAATTCACTTTGGGCCAATGGTGCACTAGCACTGGGGCTTCCCTACTACAAGCTGAAATCACTAAAGAGCTAAAATTACTAAGAGCTGAGTGTTGTGTTAAATAGTGGGGAAGCCTGAAGATTTATTGCTAAGCAGCTGTCAGAGCGGAGCAGTTTGTGGGACGGTTGGAGCGGCCCATGGGACAGCGAGTGGAGTGGTGCTGAGCAGTTTGCGGGATGATTGGAGCAGCCCGTGGAGCAGAGCAGTTCTTGGGACAGCAGGAGCGGCTCACGGGACAGGCTGGTGGAGTGGAGCAGCTTGCGGTGCAGGCTGCAGCAGAACCCTATGGAGAGGCAGGGCAGTCGCCCTCGGACCACGTAAGGTGCCCCTTAACACCCCGTGTGCCCCTTCCCTCTTGCCTCCACTTCCACCCAGGCTGGGGGGGTAAAACTCTGCAGATAAACTTTTGAACTCTGGGGCTGCACTGACCAGGGACTGAGACTTTTGGGTTGTTGGACTTTTGGGTGATTTTTGGTTTGCTGAACTCAAGAGACTTTTGGGGAGATCTTTTGGGTTGTTGGACTTAAGACCCTGAGGGGAAAAGGATACTGCCAAACTTACTTGGGGGTGGGTCTTTTGCTCATGGTTTGTGTTATGAATCCTGTTTGTGGTGTTTCCCCAACATAATGCCACGTTGTTTCCCTCCTTTATTAAAAGGATTTTGCTACACTCAGATTCCGTGCTTGCAAGAGGGGAAGTATTGCCTCTTAGAGGCGCCCAGGGAGTGGTGTGAAATTGTCCCAGGTCACTGGGTGGGGGCTCGAGACGGTTTTGCATTGCGTTATTGAAACGGAACCCCTAGATACTGAACCCGGCCCTTGTTGCTGCCAACTCAGACGGGCAGAAGGGTTAAACATGTTATACAGTTTTTATTGCCATTTCAGGAGTTATGACTGTACTGAAAGGTACTTCATACAGTGTTTCTAGTTTCATGATTATTTCACATCTCACATGCATTGTCTGGATGGGTTAGGATACAGCACACAACCTAATAATCTCTTCTGCAGCATACTTTGTACTACTACCAAGAATATATTTTATGCTACCATGAAGTGGCTATTATATTGGGAGAAAAAAAACAGTTTTAATTTCTGACCTAAGAATTAGCGGTTGCCTAGGTACCAGTGATCATATATTTCATTGTAATCTTGCAATTACATATATGACTTGTGATGGTCAATTCAGACTTTTTATTTAAAGGATTCCTAGGTTATTTCATCATGAATGTAAAAAGGAAAGAGCTTTGGCACACTTAACACAATTGGTGTTTTCTGATTGGCTACTCTCTGAATTTGGCACATTTCATCTTTCTTTGTCAATTTGACTATTGATTTCCAGGTGTTGAAGCATTCACCTGGCTCCTGTCCAAATCTATAGTAGCTGCTGATAATATACAGCCCTTTGGGTCCCAAATCATGGATTTATGTCACTAATTTCTTCAGGCATGCAAGTTAGACAATGTTGGCCTAAGTTTCAAGCCCTCAAAGACACCCTTGACCAAGTAAAACAATTGCTAGGATTGAAATATTGCCAGTGATTTTTCACACAGAAGATGAGTTATTCATGTTCCTTCCTACAGCTGCCTCAAACACTTCACAAGCTGGCAGCTACTGTATGCTTTCCCCACATGTGGAATGGGCATTTCTCGCAGTCTTGTGCATAGGGTTGCCAACTGCCTAATCACACAAACCCAAATACCCTTGCCCCGCTCCCTGCGCCGCCCCTTCCATGAGGCCCCACCCCACTCACTCCATTCCCCCTCTCTCTGTTGCTCGTTTTCCCCTACCCTCACTCACGTTCACTGGACTGGGGCAGGGGGTTGGGGTATGGGAGAGGATGCAACCTCTGGGCTGGGGCTGAGGGATTCACAGTGTAGGAGGGGGCTCTGGGCTGAGCCTGGGGCAGGGGGTTGGGGTGTAGGAGGGGGTGCACAGTGCAAGCTCTGGAAGGAATTTGGGGCATGGGAGGGGATTCAGGGCTGGGGCAGCAGGTTGGGGTGCAGGACGCGGAGAGGGATCTGGGAGGAAGTTTGGGTGCAGGAGGGGGTAAAGGGTGCAGGCTTCTGGCCGGAAAGTGCTTACCTCGGGCGACTCCCGGTTGATGGCGCAGTGGGGCTAAGGCAGGCTCCCTGCCTGCCCAGACTCTGCACGGTTCCCAGAAGCAGCCAGCACATCCCTGTGGCCCCTGAGGGACCAGGGGTCTCCACACGCTGCTCCCACCCCAAGCTCTGACTCCGCAACTCCCATTGACTGCAGTTCCCAGCCAATGGGAACTGCTGAGTCAGTGCTTGGGGCACAGGCAGCGTGCATAACCCCCCTATCCCCCCTCCAGGAGCTGCAGAGATGTGCTGGCCACTTTCAGGATTGGCATGGAGCCTGCCTTAGCCCCGCTGTGCCGCCGGCCTTTTAGTGCCTAAAATCTCCCCATTTGGCTTCAGTGGCCTCCGGGAGATAGAGCCCGATTCCGGGAGACTCCCGGCAAAACGGGAGGGTTGGCAACCCAGTTGTGCAGCATAGCACAAAGGTAGGATAGATGTGGAACCCAGTACTGATCACCCTGCTCCAAAGTCCATTTCACTCCGTGAGTCCTTGCCTCAGACTCTAACACAGGGGTCGACAACATTCAGCACACGGCCCATCATGGTAATCCACTGGCGGGCCATGAGACATTTTGTTTATGTTGTCCGTCCACAGTCACGGCCCCCCACGGCTCCCAGTGGCTGCAGTTTGCCGTTTCCGGCCAATGGGAGTTGTGGGAAGCGGCACGGACCACAGGGACATGCTGACTGCCGCTTCCCGCAGCTCCCTTTGGCCAGGAATGGCGAACCGCGGCCACTAGGAGCTACAGGGGGCCATGCCTGTGGACGGTCAACGTAAACAAAATGTCTTGCGGCCCGCCAGTGGATTACTGTGATGTGCCGCATGCCGAAAGTTGCTGATCCCTGCTCTACACTCTCTGCACAAAGAATCTTTCTCACTGTGTGGCAGAGAATAATATCTTTTTCTGACTCAGCTTCGGAACATGCCCTGGTCTCTGATATTTAATCTATAATTTCACTAAGTGACACCCTTCAGCAAAAACTTAATCAGAAAAGGTGAACGGTGGAGACCATCTAAGGGTCACAGCAAAACAAAACCAAAATACAACCAAAACACCACAACCTTCAGTTTAAAAAACATCAACATAGAGGGCAGTGATCCATCATGCCAAACACTTACTCTGAACAGCTACGTAGCTACTTTAACCAAAGGTATTTTAAATGTGACATCAAAGCCAGCAGGTTTCTAATCTAGCAGTTAAGTGTCAAGGGAGTAGTAATGAAAATAAAACATCTCAATTTGCTTACAGAGCAAGAAGATGTTAAAGAACTTGCTGAAGCATTTGCGTCATTATATTAACCGGTATGGATCCCGTGCTCCTGTCCTCTTGTCAGAGCAGAGGGACGTGGGAACTGTGTGTCACAGTTCAGGGAGCTGCACCTGTATCCTGCTCCAGCTGGTGAGCTGTCTATCACTCCTGTTGCAGTGGTGTGCTTGGTCTACAAAGCCTAGTTCCTGCATCTGTCAGTGTCTTCCCTCCAGAGCATTGCCTCCAAGACCTGCCCCGTCTACGGGTCCGCTCCCAGCAGACTGGAGGTTCTCTGTCTTCCAGGCAGATGTCCCTTTCTCTGCATAACTCAACCAGCTGATTTTTCTCCAGCTGTTCCTTTTTCCCCCTGTCTTTTTTCTTTATGCTTTTTCCCAGAAAAAAACCCTAATGAGCCTTTTTTTCTTCTGGGTGCTTCTCCTTCTACAGTGCTTACTTTTACTTCTGTTGGCACTTACAATGTTCACATGGTTCCAGATCCCACACCTGCTGCCACCACATGTGTCACATTTCAGGGCAACTGCACCTGTGTGTCCTGTCGGTGGTGCAGCAAGGGCACCCACTCATCTTCTAGCTCCCCAGCCATTGCCTTTCTGTTTGGAGACTTGCATCTCTCCCCCTTCTGCCTGGGGTATTCCCAGGCTGTACAGTTCCCTCCCCCACTGTATTTCCCAGCACACACAGGTTGCCCGAGGACACCTGTCTGTTTTCTCCTCAGAGACAGAAAACAGGTGTAATTGCTACAGTTATAAAGTACCATATAGTTCTTTCTGTGCAACCCAACTTTGTTCTTAAGGTAAAAAGCTCTACAGAGAAAATATTAACAATAAAAGAACCTACATGCATGCTAAGAAGCTTACCAGAATTAACCCCAATCCTAACCTGGATTCTGGCAGGATACGTCCTTCAACCCCCCTCCTGCTCCCCCAACCCTCTTTGGGTTACCTTGTAGTTCCAGTCCATCAGCACTTCAGCTCAGAACAAGCACCCAGTCCTTCCAACCCTACCCTAAGGATTGGGGGCCTCCAAGGATCAGGGGTCCTGTCCATTTGTTGGATCAAGAAGAAGGCTTTGAGCCAGATTATAATCAGGGTATTTATCCAAAAAGAACCTTGCTTTGGCTGTTGGTCCTTGGAGAATCCAATCTGAACAAGTATATGTCCACCTCTCCAGGGGGTGGCTTCAAAGGGTTGATAATGGAGGTAGTACACTAGCATCCCCCCTTCCTCCTAGAGAAGGTACATGAACTGTCACAACAACAGACACAATTGAATTTTTAATACAATGTTCCCCAAATGTGTTAACCCTAACTCAAAAAGCTTTAACTTAATACCGTTCATTTAGGATATTGCAGGCAATTGTCAGTCTATCACACTATGGGAAGACAGATAGACCATGAAAATTTCTATTCTATTCTTCTTATGCCATCTTCATCATCATACTATCTGAGCACCTTTCAGTCATGCATTAAAGAGAAGCAAAGCTTGCAGAAACCACTGTATAGTAATTGTGCAAGGAGAGTTACCACCCATAAGGTTAACAAACAAACCCAAAACAGGACATAAACTTTTGTTTAGTCACCTTAAGAAAAATCACAATCTACCCGTGAGCAATCTACTCGGATATTATGGTGACATAGGAACTGGGCTAGATGAAAAAAATAGAAGCCTTGAAAACCTTGGATCTATGCTAGGTTTGAATTTGAGTCTAAGTGTCGAGGGGTTGGGTAGTTATAACCAAGAGCAGAATTTAACCCAGTGTCTGTGTTTTTGAGAGACAGGGAGTAGACTTTGCATTAATGTAAGAACCAGGTCCTGTGGCGAAATCATTTGGAGTTAAAGGGCCCGGCTAAGCATATCTGCCAAAGGAACTCTCACATGCATGATGTGAAAGCACCTTGGAAATGAAGAAAATAAACTCTCTTTATATCAAAGGTGATTCTAACAAACTGGAGCAGAAGTTCAGGTATCCAAATAGGGCCAATGTCTCAGGTCAGCTGAAGAAGCTAATTTAACAGCTCACAAAACAGTTTGCTCCAGGGGGTTTTGCTACTTCAGCTGCATTTATCTTATACATTGAAAGAGGGTGAACATTCAGTCAGTGCACAAGAGAAAGCAAAAGGGGAACAAGACTTTCAAGTAGGGCTCCATTTTTAACTTTCAGCAAAACTAACCTCCATCCCCACCCACCCAAATCCCTGCTCAAAAAATATCAGTGAATGGATACAGCCATTCATGCCTGCAATGGAGAGAACAGGTGTAACTAAGAGCAGAACTCACCTCTTGACTGCTGGTGACATCTTCAATTCAATCCATTTGGGTTCAGATGCCAGAGCAAATAGAATGGTTTTTAAGACATATAGTTTGTAACATACATTGTACAGTAAAGTAACAGTAATTAGCGGCAACTGAGTAGGAGGGGTTGAGTTACCCATTCCAGCTCTGTGTGGCCCAGGCTTTGAAAAGCATGCCAGTTCCCAATGGCTGGTGAGACTAAGGGAGTCTGCCAGCGGAGGAAGGTAGGGAGATAGAGTGTGGGGTTGTGTTGTAGTGCCCCCCCGAACTTTCTTGGTGTTCTACAAGAAAGACCCCGCAATGAGAGAAACATGGCACATCACCAACGCCACTGCTACATCGTCCTCTGCTTGAATCTGTGGGGGTCCCTGCCGCAGAGGCGTCCTGATCCTGGAGGCTTCCACCCAGGCCCTGGTCTTGACTTGTTGGGAAAATGGCCTGCATGTCCCTGCCCAAGAAACCAGGCAGGGGGAACCACCCAGTGCAAGTGTGTCTGTTGTTGGAGTCCCTTGGGAAGCAAGTGAGAGCTGCAGAAGGAGGTGGCTCGTCTGTGTAGCCACATGTAGGAGGCATCTGGGGCGGAGGTTACTAGCTGGGAGCAGACTCCAGCAGCACCAGAGGAAGAAGAGGAATTGTCTGATCTTCAAGGAAGTGATTGGCTGCTGGCCATATCAAGCAGTAAACCATACTCCACCCATCACCACCACCACACTGGTCCCCTGTCCATTGCTGTCAAGAATGCATGTGCTGCACTGGCAAGAGAAGGAAAAGAACAGACCCCAGTGGCTTGAGGAGGAACCATCTGCCCCCAGCGCTGGGAGGCTCACAGCCACGACACCCACGAGAAGGAGACACAGGGTGCTAGTGGTCAGGGCCTCCCCTCTCAGGGGGACGGTGGCATCCATCTGCTGACCTGACATGATGTCCTCGGAGGCATGCTGCCTGCCTGGAGCTCATGCCCAAGACATTACAGAAGGTTGGTAAGGCCCATCTGACCTTCTAGCCACTATCCCATCTGCTCACCCACCTGGACACTAACAATACTGCCAGGTATGACCTTGAGCAGATCAGTAATGACTACAGGGCTGTGGGAGTTAAGGTGGAGGAGTCAGGGGTGCAGGGTGTGTTCTCATCCATCTTCCCAGCTCAGGGTCAGGGCCCAGGCAGGGACATGCATATCCGGGAGATGAATGCACGGCTACGGAGATGGTGTAGCTGGGAGGGCTTTGGCGTCCTTGCCCATGGGGTGCTGTTCCGGGAAGGAGGATTGCTGGGAAGAGATGGGGTCTACCTAACCACGAAGGAGAAGAGCATCTTCAGGCACCAATTCACTAGCCTACTGAGGAGGGCTTTACACTAGGTTCAAAGGGGCCAGATGACAAAAGCCCACAGGCAAGTGAAAAAGGTGAGTTTAACAGAGGGCTAGCCATTGGGTGGGGTGACATAGAAAATTACAATACGGTCATAGGAGCAACAAGAGAGAAGTGAGTGGGGGAATCTGCTCAACCTCTTAGATGTCTACAAACAAGTGCAAGGAGTACGGGAAATAAACAGGAAGAACTGGAAGTATTGGTCCATAAGCTAAATGACAATTGGCATCACAGAGACTTGGTGGGATAAATCTCATAACTGGAATAGCGTAATAGAAGGGTATTGTGTGCTCAAGAAGGACAGGCAGGGAGAAAAGGGAGGAGATGCTGAATAATACATCAAAATACATACACTTGTTCTGAGGTCTAGCAGGAGGAGAGAGGCAGTGTGGAAAGGTCACTGTTACCTCCTGAGCACCCCCTTGTGGGCGAGTGTGGCTCTGCAGTGGCCTGCCTCAGTTTCCCCTCCTGAATGAGGTAACAGTGAGGTCACTTAAACGGGCCAGTCAAGGAGATCTCCTTTACAGCAGCGTATTGCCTTTTAATAAAGCCTTCTGCATGGAGAGTTTGTACAAAGGTTTAAAGGTTCTTACCAGAGACCCCGGCTAAAAGTCCCCAAAGCCAGGTCTCCAGGTTCCAGCAGCAGTTCCTTCGGCTGTAAGGCCTCAGGCTTCCCACTGCCTAGAGAGCTCTGCAACCTTCACCCTGTTTGCTCAAGCTCTCTCCCAGACCTCCGTGCCTGGAGAGTCGTCCCTAGCTCAGGCTCCCTCAGAGCGCCCAGGAGTGTCCCCTCAGCTGAGCTCTCTGAAGCCTTTTATTAGGCCTAGGTCTCTTTGCTTACTTAAACTGCCTTACAGCTCTTTGGGCATTTACACTGTCGCCAGGTGGGCCAGGGCTGGCTCATTCCCATCCATGGAGCCTGTTACAGCTAGGCTGGGCCTCTGACTCCCTTGAAGGGCCAGCCCCGTGACAGGCAGACCAGTTAAAGTTTCTGGGTGAAAATAGCAGGAGTGATATCATGATAGGGCTCTACAACAAATCACCAAATCATTATGAGTAAAGGGAAGGAAAGTGTTGGTCCTCTACTTAAAGGGGAAGGGAAGCTAACAACAGATGACCTCAGGAAGGCTGAGGTGTTGAATGCCTATTTTGCTCCAGTCCTCACTAAAAGGGTTAATTGTGATCAGATACTTAAGAACAATTAATATTAACCACCGGGGGAAAGAAATACAAGCCAAAATAGAGAAAGAACAGGTTGCAGAATATCTAGATAAGTTAGAAATATTCAACCCGTCAGGGAGTGATGAAATTCACCTTAAGGAAGTAGCTGAAGCAAGCTTGGAACCATTAGTGAGTATCTTTGAGAACTCATGATGGATGGGTGAGGTCCCAGATGACTGGAGAAGGGCCAGCGTGGTACCTATCTTTACAAAGGGCATGAGGGGAAGAGGACCCAGGGAATTATAATTTCAATAGCTGGAAAGATACTGAAACAAATTATTAACTAGTCAATTTGTAAGCACCTTAAGGATAATAGCAAATCCATGCCAGCTATTTCTTATAACCCTAAGACCAAATCATACCAACTTAGCCTAATTTTGTTCTTTGATGGGGCTAGGGGTGAAGTTGTAGTGGTGATATACCTTGATTTTAGTCCCACATGAAATTCTCAAAGGCAAACTAGGAAAATATAATTTAGATGAAATTATAACCAGGTGTGTGTGTAACTGGTTGAAAGACCATACTCCAAGAGTGATCAATGGTTACTGTCAAACTGGAAGTATCTAGTGGGGTCCTGCAGCGGTCAATCCTGGATTCAGAACTATTCTATATTTTCATTAATGACTTGGACAATGGAGTAGAGATTATGCTCATACAATTTGTGCAGGACACCAAGCTGGGAGGGGTTTCAAAGACTTTGGAAGAAAAGATTAGAGTTCAAAGCAACCTTGACAAACTGGAGAACTGATCTGAGATCAACAAGATGAAATTCAACAAAGACAAATGGAAAGAAGGAAGGAAAAATCAAATGCACAGCTACAAAAGGGGAATATCTGGCTAGGTGGTAATACTGCTGAAAAGGATCTGGGACTTATAGTGGATCGCAAATTAAATGAGCCAACAATATGATTCAGGTGAGGAAAAAGCTAATATTCTGGGGTGTATTAACAGGAGTGTGGTATGTAAGACACAGGAGGTAACTATCCTGCTCTACTTAGCACTGGTCAGACCTTAGCTGGGATACTGTGTCCAATTCTGGGCACCACAGTCTAAAAAGACATGGTCAAATTAGAGAGAGCTTAGAGGAGAGCAACAAAAATGATAAAAGTTTCAGCAAACCTGACCTAAGGGGAAAGGTTAAAAACACTGGGCATGTTTCATCTTAAGGAAAGATGACTGAGTGGGGACCTGATAAGTCTTGAAATATGTTAAGGGATGTTCTAAAGAGGATTCTGATCAATTGTTCTCCATGTCCACTGAAGATACGACAAGAACTAATCAGCTTAATCTGCAGAAAGGGAGATTTAGGTTACACATCAGGAAATTTTCTACCTATAAGGGTGGTTAAGATGTGAAATAGGTTACCTAGGAGGCTCTGGAATCCCCATCATTGGAGATTTCTAGACAAACACCTCTCAGGGATGGTCTCGGGATACTTGGTCCTGCCTCAGTGCGGCATTTCTACGATTCTAACATACTTACAATGGATCGTAAATGTTAAGGATATTACTGTGTTCTGTCTTTACAATTGATTTTACTTTTAAAACTTTCCCTTTGGTCTGTATCCTTTGCCATGATGTCTGAAATGCTCAGAATAAAACTGAAACCATAAAATCCTCACCAGGTTTGGGGATTTACGACAAATTCCAAGTTCAGAACAGATCTGTCAAAAAGCTTGATGAGAGTCACAAAACTTTGTGAAGCTGGCACTAGGCTTTCAAACAGACATAGGTTGATGTATGGCTAATGTGGAAACCCTGCATATTTGGAGTGTTGCATAGTTTTGATACAAAACTACCAGAATCACAGACATTTTGGCTGACTTTTGGCTTTGGTTTTCAAGTTCATTTGAACCTGAAATTCTAAATGAAACAGCAGGCTGAGAAAGAATCCCACTCACATGAATCAAAGCTGGACATGTTTGCATGAACCAGCAGGTGGTTACACACTTCTAATATTTTCCTGTTTGCATTAGCAGGCAGATAATGGAAGGGGGATGGGACACTCTGAGCTTGAGCCAAACCTAACTGAAGTCAGTGGAAAGGCTCACATTGTCTTCAATGAACTTGAAGTCAGACCCTTTGAGAAAGATGGAGAAGGATAATCTTACTGAGGTTAAGGCACTGCAATATCAGTCAGGAGACTTCGTGTCAATTCCCAGCTATGCTGCAGTCTCCTTTTGTCACACCGAGCAAGGCACATACAGGGTCTTGTACAGGTACTGGGAATTGTGGGAATGCCAGTGGAAAACTGTCTAGGCCTGAGGCCAAGTCATTGAGTCTTTGTTATTTTCGCATTAACAAGGTACATGAGAGGACAGATGACAAGTCAACATGTGTTCTGACCATACTCCCAGAGAACCACACCAACTCAGGTTCAATGCACCCCGAGGTACATGTTTATGGGGTTTGTGTATGGATGATAGAGAGCTATAGGCAAAAAACCACAGCTCCATGCTCAGAAAGAATCCAATGAAGGGTAACATTTTCAAAAGTGCTTAGATGACTTCGGAGGCTAAGTCCCACTTTCAAGAGACTTAGGCTCTTAGGAGTAGAGCTGGTGGAGACTCAGAATTCCCATTTTGTGGGAAATCTCAGAAGCATTTTCATTCTGATTCTGAACAAAAAAAGTAGAAGAGGAAATTTAGAACTCTCCTATAGAATGGGAATTCTGGAAAAAAAATGTTTGGAACATTTTGAACACAAAGGTTCAATTTTGACTTCTTACTATTTGCATAATGAAAAGATTGCTAGTTTGCATTAATATCATTCTCTTCAAACAGGATTACATTAATGTGAAGTAGGAACTTTTTAGTTTGTGTCCACAGTGTGCACGCAAGGGAGCCACAGCACAGCACGCTGGTGTGCATTTCTATTCAACCCTCCTTGTCCAAATGGCAGGGCAGTGGAGAAAGGCCAACATATTGCTGTTGTTCCATGCCATCGACACCACGAAGAAGAATGTTTTGAAATGATTTACTTGTGAAATAAGATCCTTGGCTTGTCAGTACAGAAAAAATGCCTTAAATATAACAATCCCCTTAGTATGGATGCAATTATAGTAGTATCGCTTATTCCTGTGAGGGAAATAGAATAAACTGTACCAATATGGCAGCATTCACTCCAGGGTGTTGTACCAATTTAACTATTTTGGTAGGGAAAATAATCACATCCCTAACTGGTAGTAAATAAATTGGTACAAAAAAACTGTGTGTAAACGAGGGCCCAGTACTCTTACCTCCCAAAAAGAAAAGAGGAGAACTCAAACACTCAGCCATTTCCTTTGCAGTGGTCAATACATATGTCTCATATTGAGGTGCGGGGGGGAACAAACCTGGAGGACCAAGATGCCACGTATGACTGATGATGAAGGAAAGCTTTTTATGCCTAATACATCAGTGAAATTGTTCATCAGCAGACACATTCTTGAGGAAATATCACCACTGTGATCCTGCCAAGGTCAGTGGCTGGATGAGTTATCTGCTTCTGAAGTGCTAGTCATGTGAGTCAGCATGCCTGGGACCAATGTTAAGTTGCACACCTGATTTGATAAAAATCCTTCCGAGTTGTTTATCTTTCAGGCAGTGTAATGTTTCCTCTTCTGCCGCTCTTCCCTTTATTTTCACATCCTTTCTGGTTCCTTTCCCTTACTCACACACACATTTTTGTTCTTTTGATGTTACTTACCAACGTTGGCAAGGATTTGCCTCAAATTCTGCCTTCAGGTGGGCATGTGCAATTCCTACTGATTTCATTCATGGGATCTGGATGTGTGCATATGTCTGAGGGAAGAATTTGACCCTCTGTGAAAATCAGTATGAGAGAAATTTGTCTTCTGGGTAGCCCCCCCCCTACACGCACATACATTACAGAAACAGTAGCAATTTTAGAATAAACAGATCCATAAACAAGTGAACAGCTCCTTTGTTTAATATATTCAAATCACATTGGATATATGAAAAGAAAACATGCTGTAGTACCGGCAGCCTACCATTACAATAAATGCTTATGCAATAAAGTAAAATAAAACAGAAATATAAAGAGATGATTATTACGCTCTTGATGCCCAATTTACCAACAATTTGTTTCAGCACAAGTGATAAACAATTTATTCTTTTTTTACTTTTCTCTGATAAATTTTGCTGAGGCAAAATCAAATCAAAGCCAAGACAGGTTCCCTGCAGTCAATGTAAGGCTGTAATATGCAGTTAGCGAAATATAAAATAGATATTTAAGAAAATAACTAATATTTATGGTCACCGGGTGACCTGTAAAAGAACTTGTTATGAAATGTATTCTATGTTCAAGGTTGTTTATTGGATGTAAAGAAAGTTTTGGTGGATAGTCAGCGGTAAGAAATACTATGTGCTTACCTCACACAATTTTTAATCCCCATAATAAGGCTCCATAATATTGGCTGCCAGGCAACTCTCCAAGACCACATTCTACAGGCCACTATCCTCTGATCCCACTGAGGAATACCAAAAGAAACTACACCATCTGCTCAAGAAACTCCCAGCTACAGTACGGGAACAAATCTACATGGACACACCCCCAGAACCCCGACCAGGGGTATTCTATCTGTTACCCAAGATCCATAAACCCGGAAACCCTGGACGCCCCATCATCTCAGGCATTGGCACTCTGACAGCAGGATTATCTGGCTATTTGGACTCTCTCCTCAGACCCTATGCTACCAGCACTCCCAGCTATCTTCGAGACACCACCGACTTCCTGAGGAAACTACAATGCATTGATGTTCTTCCTGAAAATACCATCCTGGGCACCATGGATGTAGAAGCACTTTATACCAATATTCCACATGAGGATGGACTACAAGCTGTCAGGAACAGTATCCCTGATGAGGCCACAGCAAGCCTGGTGGCTGAGCTTTGTGACTTTGTCCTCACCCACAACCACTTCAGATTTGGGGACAACTTATACCTTCAAGTCAGTGGCACTGCTATGGGTACCCGCATGGCCCCACAGTATGCCAACATTTTTATGGCTGACTTAGAACAACGCTTCCTCAGCTCTCGTCCCCTAGTGCCCCTCCTCTACTTGTGCTACATTGATGACATCTTCATCATATGGACCCACGGAAAGGAGGCCCTTGAAGAATTCCACCTGGACTTCAACAATTTCCACCCCACCATCAACCTCAGCCTGGACCAGTCCACACAAGAGATCCACTTCCTGGACACTACAGTACAAATAAGTGATGGTCACATAAACACCACCCTATACCGGAAACCTACTGACCGCTATACGTACCTACATGCCTCCAGCTTCCATCCAAGACACATCACACGATCCATTGTCTACAGCCAAGCCCTAAGATACAACCGAATTTGCTCCAACCCCTCAGACAGAGACAAACACCTACAAGATCTTTATCAAGCATTCATAAAACTACAATACCCACCTGGGGAAGTGAGGAAACAGATTGACAGAGCAAGACGGGTACCCAGAAATCACCTACTACAGGACAGGCCCAACAAGAACAATAACAGAACACCACTGGCCATCACATACAGCCCCCAGCTAAAACCTCTCCAGCGCATTATCCACGATCTACAACCTATCCTGGAAAATGATCCCTCACTCTCACAGACCTTGGGAGGCAGGCCAGTCCTCGCTTACAGACAACCCCCCAACCTGAAGCAAATACTCACCAGCAACTACACACCACACCACAGAAACACCAACCCAGGAACCTATCCCTGTAGCAAACCTCGTTGCCTACTCTGTCCCCATATCTACTCTGGCAACAGCATCAGAGGACCCAACCACATCAGCCACACCATCAGGGGCTCATTCACCTGCACATCCACTAATGTCATATATGCCATCATGTGCCAGCAATGCCCCTCTGCCATGTACATTGGCCAAACCGGACAGTCCCTCCGCAAAAGAATAAATGGACACAAATCAGACATCAGGAATGGTAACATACACAAGCCAGTAAGTGAACACTTCAATCTCCCTGGTCATTCTATTACAGATTTAAAAGTCACTATCATTGAACAAAAAAACTTCAGAAACAGACTTCAAAGAGAAACAGCAGAACTAAAATTCATTTGCAAATTCAACACCATTAATCTGGGCTTGAATAGGGACTGGGAGTGGCTGGCTCACTACAGAAGCAGCTTTTCCTCTCCTGGAATTGACACCTCCTCATCTATTATTGGGAGTGGACTACATCCACCCTGATTGAATTGGCCCTGTCAACACTGGTTCTCCACTTGTGAAGTAACTCCCTGCTCTCCATGTGTCAGTATATAATGCCTGCATCTGTAACTTTCACTCTATGCATCCGAAGAAGTGAGGTTTTTACTCACGAAAGCTTATGCCCAAATAAATCTGTTAGTCTTTAAGGTGCCACCAGACTCCTTGTTGCTCCAGGATTGTCGCTCTGAAGCGTAGAATGCCAGTCCAGAAGCGTGAAGCAATGGAAGCAGCTCCAAGCGTGGCTGAGGGTTCTTTTTGTTCAGAATATCACCAGGTTCAGTCGTCACTGGGCCCTGTGGGAACCAAATGAGCTGCTGGCAGCCAAAGGTTTCTGTGCTTGTTGGAATACGACGGATGATCAGAGAAGGTGGGACTGACAGCTCTGTTGGGTGTCCAAGGGGTGATTGTGCCTCCCACCAGGGGGCAGCTCTGTGCACAAACTTTGGGGAACATGCACAAAGTGCGACGTTGTTCAATACAACACAGCACAGGGCACGGAACCAAGAGCCTCCATTCTCAGCTTCCTTACGCCCATGGCTTTACAATAGCACAGCTTTCAGCTACGAGCATTAACATATTGAGCGTATCGGCCAGCTTCTGTTTAACATACTGCGGCCTTGTCTTCATTACATTGGTCAATTGTAATGTCCCTCAGTCAGTAGACATTGCCCTAGACCCAGATCCTCAAAGGTATTTAGGCACCTCACTCACAATGGGAGCTTGAGGATCTGAGCCTAGTGTCCGCACACAAATTGACCACCCTTGATTATCAAGCTGGGCATCAGAGATAATTACCCCAATCATTCTTATGGGTAAGCCCTTGATCAATATAGGCTCAATCAGGTTCCCACATGGAGATACCACCATTTATAGTGCTATTCCACAGTCCACCACCAGCCACCGTGGCAATGGTAGGTGTGGCCAGCTTTCTGCGTTCCAATGCCAGGAAGTCACCTGCTCATACAAATAGCACTGCGTGCTGTGAGTAGAACTCCATTGTGAGTTACTTTCTGAGCAAGCAACTTCCAAACAGAGTTGTTTCCTCTGGATACACAGCTGGGGACCTAATGGGTGAAGTAAGAGTTGTATCACAATTAAATTACACCAGTTTGGCAGTAGTTCTAATACAATAAAAGTGACAGCTCACGCACTATCCTGGACAATGTTTGTATTGTATAAGCCTACTGAGACTGGCTATCTCTACACTAGTGAGCTTACAGCTACACCAAGTCACCAGTTGATTTCCAGCTAGGTTTAATTGCATTTAAGCCTATCATATGTTAACAGTGACAAACAGGCATGGGCCATGGCAAACTGGCAAAGCATGGACTGCTACACCGATACCGAACTACCCTCTCAGTGCTAATGTCAATTCCTGCCGGTCAAGGTGTACGGATAGAGGAAGGGCTTTGCAGTGAGAGCTCTGCAGTGGTGGGACATTTGTACAGCAGCTGATTAGGAGGCATGGTGGGCCATGGTTAGGGCATTGGACTATACCTAAGGAAACCCACATTCAATTCCCCTCTTTCTGCCACAGGAGGAGAAAGGTTTTGAACAGGGGTCTCCCACATAGTGAGCTATGAGAGGCTCCCTCAGTGTCTCCTGCTGAAGTTGTTCCAGGGGTGCTGGAATAATTTGTACAGTGCAGGTGCTGAGAGCCATTGAACCAAACTGTAAACCCTGTACATGATGGAAACCACTTCCAGCCAGGGGGTGCTGCTGCACCCCTACTTCCAGCCACTATGAGTTGTTCTGCTGTGAATAAATAATGAAAGAGTGATTAGAACAGGGGACTGGAACCAGAGTCCCCCCACACACACATACCAGATAGGGTGTTTCTCTACCTAATAGTGCAATTATGAAGCTTAATATATTGGAGACTGAGAGATGCTCAAATACTACGGTGATGGGGCCGAGATTAGTACCTCAGACACAGATGTAGTGTCCATTTGATGTATAATTAGAGGACTTCAAATTCCAGGATGCATTTGACAGCCCAAGATCCCATTATGCGATTCACATTCTATTTCATCCCTGAAGATGCAAACAGAAGTTGATACTGTATATGATACTTTTTGTAAAAAAAAACAACGTTATCTCTAAATGGAATATTTTTCCTACTTTTAGATGAAGTTTAAGTGGTGCTAAAAAAATATCTGGGAATTCAAAGTTTTAAACCTCAGCTGTTACAGCAAAGTAGCTTCTGGGATTAAAGAGAGTTTTTTTAAACAAAAAAAAGGGCATGGGGGGAAGGCCTGAGAATGGGAGATGTAAAGTGAGCGAAGGTGGAGGTCCTGAGATATTTCTAACTATTCTATAGCATGATTATAGTCTACATACACAAAATGCAAAATAGACTTGAGTGAAATAACCATTGAAAGAGGATTTTCCAATTACGTTTGCCTGGTTATGAGTTTGTGAAAGTTCTACAAAATTTGAGCAGTTGCACAAAGTTGCTGGGTAAATATTTTCCATTATGTAAATACTGTGGATAAAAATAATAAAAAAGCCTCAAACTCAAGAGTTGGAGCCACCTGCAACTGATAAGCTCTTCTGAGACCTTTGTATGCTCAGCATTGGTCGTGGAGCCAGGTGGGTCTGAAGGGGAGGGGTCAGTTTTCATACGCACTTAAATAACTTAGGAGCACTAGTTCCATTGAGTTTCAGTGAGACTTTGGCTCTTAAATGCCTAAGTCACTTTTGAAAATGGGATTTTTAGTCCCATCTCCAGTAACTGGCTTTAATACTTGGCACACAATAGCATTTTACACGTGTGTGTGCTTATGCCTCAGAATCAAACACCCCTCTTAAGCAGCTAAATATCACTGCCCCCTATCTTTATAGCTAGAGAATCTGAGGCAGAGACTGAGGCCCAAATCATCATTCTGTAGGACCTGCCAGGCAAAATATTTAATCTCTTTTAGCCTGTTTCAGAATCTGTATAATAATATACCTAGAGATGATCAGGAATGTCAAAAAATGGTATTTTGTCAGAAAATGTCAATTCATGAACATCTAAACTTTTAATGGAAATGTATCAGTTCCATCAGGAAGGTTTCTCAGTCCAGGATGGAATTTCTGGTCAAAACCAGAAAGAGAGAGAAAGAGAGAGCGGATCCCAGAGTCTTTCTTGCCCAGTTCTACTTCAATTTGCTTATAGAGCTACTTAGGAATTCCTCCAACCCCACCCCCACCCTCCGCTCCTTAAAAACATTGATGAAACAAAACATTGCTCTTCTGCATCTATTGTCTTTGATTTTTTTTTCCCAGGAGGCTGGGGGGAGGGAAGCTTTTTGTCAAAACAAACAAACAAACAAACCAAATTGTATATTACTATAATAAGCCTCAACATTTTGGTTTTAAATTGAAGAGTAATCCATTCTGGTTGCAATTTTGGGGTCTTGGTTAGCAAAAAAAACCAACATAAAATAAATAAATGTCTGGGTTTTCTAAAAAACATATACATTTTCAACAAAACCAGATTTTTTAGTCAAATCTTGTCAAATCCATTTTGTCAAAAATATATTGTCGATCAAAAAAAGTTTCAGCGGACAATTTTCAACCAGCTTTACTGCCTACGTGTATAGTTGGACTTAGCCCAAATCCTGCATGTTTTCAGATTTTACCTTGCATAAGTGAAATCCACCAATTTTGCATGTTTCCTCAATCATAAAATTAGCCATTAATGATGTGCTCCATGGGTGACAACAAGGAACAATTCCATCAGGGCCAGCTCCAGGCATCAGACGAGGAAGCACATGCCTGGGGTGGCACATTGTAAGGGGCGGCATTCCGGTCAATCTTGGGGCGGCACATTCCGGCCGTCCTACCGTGGTTCTTTTTTTGTTTTTTTTTTGCTTTGGCAGCCCGGTCTGCAGCTCCAGAGCCCCTGGCCGGCTCCCCGTGCTCCACCAGTCCCAGCCCAACCCTGCAGGGGCATGGATCCTGGACCTGGGGGGCAGGAACTAGCGATCCCCGCCGCTCACCGTGCTGCCGGGCTCCCCAGGATGCGCCACTCCTTGCTGCCTGCACCAGCCTCCACCTCCCGTGCTGCTCTGAGCCCAGACCGGCCGAGCCGTCTTTAAAGGAGCATCTGAGCCAGCACCTCCTGCAGCCCCCGGGGGCTCCACCTGCCCGGCCGGGAGAGGCACCCCAAGGCCGCAGGGGGGAGCCCCTCTCGCCCGGCTGCGAGTGGGCTGCAGCGCCCGGCTGCCCATGGGTGGAGGGAGTGGGCGGGCGCCGCCCTTCACCCCCCTGCGAGCCACCTTGACCGCCCTCCACGCGCTCCCTGCATCTGCCGTGGGTTTTTTTGCTTCGACAGTCCGGCCGCCCCCTTTTTTTTTCGCTTCGGGCGGCAAAAAAGGTAGAGCCGGCCCTAAATTCCATGCTCTTCCCCCTAGAAGTGTAGACAAACATACCATTCAAAATGGTGGCTGTGAGTGAGTCTCTGTGGACACCTGCCAATTTCTATTTGGTGTCTTCCATCTTTTTCACCCTGCTAAAGCTAGTGTGTAAAACGCCACACTGAGCAGAGCCAGAACCCCTTTTCAAACCATTTTAAAATGATTTGATTTTTCTAAATTGACAAGATACATAATTACCCCTTAATGTGTGTTTCTAAATTTGTTCTTCAAAAAACAAAACATTTAAAATATATGTTAAATAATTTCAAAAATAGGAGCAATAACTAAATATACTATGAAATATAGATTTGTGTACATACCTTTTGAAACAGAGTTTAAAAGTTGAGCAGTGAGTCACGTGGCAATATTTTGTGAAAGCATAAGCACAAGGATATACTCTGTATCTGAGGTCAGGCAATGCAGGACCATAATAAGAAATATTTTACATTAAACAAAAATGCTGCAAATCTATGGAGAAGTATTATAGCTCTGGGGCACATAGCTCAATGCTTCAGTTCCTGAGCTCAGATTTAAGGGATCAGACAGCTTCAAAGGAGGAAAGGCAGTTATTTTTCTCAGCTGCAGTTCTTTCATGTTTATACAGAAGGCCTTTCTGAATGAAACTATGCATCAAACCTGCATTTTGTGGAGCCCTTCCTACTTTGCAGCATGGAAAACCTGAGCCAAAGCAAACTGAAGTCAAGAGGAAAGATTCTTTGCACTGACCTCTGTGGAAACCACATTTGTATTGCAGTTAGCACATGTTGGGGTGACCACGTGACAGGGACAATCCCAGTTTCAGGGCCTTTCCTAGGTCCCTTTCTGTATATTCTCCTGGCTTTTATAAACTCCAGTAGCATGAGCGTGGACAAGTGAAGGAGCCACCGGCCAGTTGAGCAGATGAAATAGAAAGGTGGCTAAGGGGATCATTGCCTCAAAGGTCACCCGCCCCCGCAGGCCCATCGCATGTTGTCACCCTGTCCTTCCCCCCACCCAAAGCCTTCCAGTGAGTGTGCCCTTTCCACATTAGTCCTTGAGCCAAAACTCCCCTGCACAGAGGCAGATCTTCAGGTGCTGGGACAGGAGAGAAGAGGGGGCTGTTTGAGGAGTCTAGATAGCTAGTGTGGTGAGATCACTGCTTGTTATGCTGTTTATAATCGTCTCACTGTTAGCTGCGGGAAACACGAAGTGTTTGTTGTACCTGCTTGCTGTCTTTTGTCTGATACTTAGATTGTAAGCTCTGTGGGGGAGGATTCATTTTTTTGTTCAGTGTCTGTACAGCCCCTACCACAATGGAGACCTGGCCCATGAGTGAGTTCCTAGAACCTTATGCAATACCAATAATAAACATAAGGAAGATGGACACATTTTTCTTTCCCTTCCACCCCTCCACACTTCCTTGGCTCCTGCTAGAACTCTCTTGTTCTCGTGTCCTCAGACCTCCCCCACCACGACAGAATTCCTGGCTTTTCACCATGAAAATCTGGTCACTATGGGCCTCATCCAAAGCTCTTTGAAATCGACAGGAATCATTCCCTTGACTTCAGCAGATTTTGGATCAGGTACACAATTACATACACTCACTTTTGCTCCTAGCTGGCAACAAAGACCCGCCGCAGTTCTTCGGGTGTAATAGTGTCACCCTGTCACTGGGTCCACTCACTGCAGATGGGGCCTCCTCCTGGCCGCTCTGGGGATTAGCTCTTTCTAAGTCGGAGGCCCCCTTCTGCTGCTCACTGCATGCCCAGCCATTGCTTTCTCTCTCTCTCTCTCTCACTCTCTGTGGCTCAGTGTGCTCCCTCTTCATGACTTGACCCTCCAGCCGGGTCACTATATGCGTTTCTCTCTTTGGGGTAATAAAGGCTTTCCTTACCAGCAAGCGTAGGTAGTCTTCCCATTCACTGCCCCATGGTGCCACTTCCCCAGTGGCAGGAGGGGAACCTGAACCTGCCCTTTACTCCAGGTTCTAGCTGAGGGACTGTCTAATTAGCAGCAAGGTCTGCACCCCTCCCCCCCAGACCTTACTGCCTTTTCCCTGAGCCTTTTCTAACCTTCTGGCTTCCACCCTTCCCTGGCTTAGCCAGCCCAACAACTCCCTTCATCCAGGGAGTAACTACAGGCTACTTGCCTCTCTAGCCCCAAACACACCTCCTTTCTCCCAGGGAGTGACTGCAGCCTACTTCCCTGCAGTCCCTCTCTGCTATCAGCTCCCTGGCTTTATAGAAGCCCCACCTGTTCCCACACAGGTGATCATCCCCTAATTAGGGCTTTCCTTTCAGCTTTAATTCTCCCAGTTTGCAGCCTAATAGGTTAATTGGATCCTCTGGCTTCCATCCACCCCTTTGGGATGAGGGTGCGGTCAACACCCCATCACACCCCCTTTTCCACCCTCCCCCAAAATTAAACATTTAAAAATATTCCGGTTTTATCTGAATTTCCCCTCATTCAAAAACAAGTTTCTTTCAGTGTGGTGTGTGAAAGGACAGAAATTAACCCCACTTTTGTGCCCCAGGGGAATTTTAAATCCACAGTTCTAAATGGAAACGAGGGCTAGTCTATTGTACACAGTTGTCTGGGGCCATCGCCATCGTACAGGTGTGCCTCTCTGTCTAATGTATTCACCCTCACCACAGCTCCCAGAGGTACCGAGCTTCTGTGATCATCCCCATTCGACAGAGGGGAAGCTGAGGCCAAGATCCTCGAAAGGTGTGCTCCAAACTGCCATTGATTTCAGTGGAAGTTAGGAGCCTAAATATCTTTGAGGGTCAGGGCCAGAGAGACCCAGGATTACATTTTCTAAAAGTGTTTAAGTGCCCAGTAGGTGTTTCCCTAGTGAGTTAGGGCTACACAGTGAGCTTCTCTGCACTGGGGGGCACCAATTCTAACATGCACTAGTGTGATGCGTGCTAACCGGCCCATACGCAAAGCTCCCTGGTGCACATTATTGAAGTGCTGTTTGAAATGGGACCACATTAACCTGCACTAGGGAACTGTTAGTGAGTAGCAGCAGGGTCCACATGGGCCACTTAGCATGCTCTGGAATTTACACCACTGTAGTAGCATGGACAAGCACACTGTGAAGACCAGCCCTTAGGAGCCTAACCTGCTTAGGCGTTTTTGAAAAGCACACTAAGCACATACTTACGTCTCTAGGCACTTAAATCCTCTTGAAAAGTCTGAGCATAAGCAATTTGCCCAAGGTCACATTGGAAGTCTGTGGCGGAGTATGGACTTGAAGTGAGGTCTCCGGGACCCCAAGCAGGCACCTAGCCACTGGACCACAATTCTATGGTCCCAAAGCGTCAGCCATGTGTTGCTCTAACTGAACAGTTACAGAGCGCTTTCTTCACCTCACAAACTACCTGCTCGGCTTGCACCAACGGGGAGAACATGAGCTGCAGTTTCAGCGGTGACAAGGAAGAACACTACAGCACATTGGCTCTCAGGGAAGGAATGTAACAAATCAGGGTATTTTTCAATCACCGTTTAATGGGAGGTTCTTACATCAGTCAGATAAAGGAATAGTGAGTGCACCATGTCCTGCATGCTGGTGCATGGAGCCACATTGCGTTTGAATATTGCAGGAACCCTTCATTTTCAGCACTGCTACGAGCGCCTAATTGGCAAATCCTGCAGGATATGGTGGGGCGATGGCTCCAGTTGTACTGAGCACTGCTTTTGCTTAGCTGGTGCAATATTTTGCAGCAATTTAGAGTCCGGAGACGAATGCTGAACTAAAGCACCGGCATGTTCATCTGCTGATACTGGCAGGTTCATGAGCTGCAGTGTTCGGTAAAAGCAATGCATCATTTGACATCACAGATGCCTCCTGAGACAGTCCAAAATCCCATCTACAAATGGAGCATAAGGTTTAAATCAGCACCTGAGAAAGAATAAGGGAAACTTCTGCTGATCTACTCTAGCTAAATGTTGGAAATTTCACTTGCCTTAAGATTAAGCACCCAGTGATGTGGCCCAGTGATTAAATTCCCAGCCTCTAGATACAGTTTCTTTCTAGGGCAAATGCAAAGGAGCTGACTGTCCCTCCTTAATCAAACCACTCTGCTCTGTCTTCCAAGGCTGCAATCCACAGCAGAGACTGGGATCTGCTAAATTAAAACATTAGTAATAACTTAGAGAATGTTTAACAGTGATCATCACTTTACAAATAAGGGTAATGATTCCCCTGTCGCCCAAGCTCCATGAGAAATAGCAAGTAAATGTTATGTTTCCTATTAAAGTGTTAAGTATTCGTAAAGCATCCCTCATTAAGAATATAATCTTGTTAACATGTTGCATCTCAAATCGCTGTGCTATCATGCTGAATGCTGGGCTACACCCTGAGTTGCTTTAAACCAAATTGGCTACGCCTCAAGAGAGCTAAACCAATTTACATCAACTGAGAATCTGGCTCATTGGGCTTGGCACTGAACGGGTGTGAATACAAGTGTTATGGAATGAGTGATGCATATAATGGCTCTGTCATTCATCTTTGGGTTTTGTTTACATGGTGACTGGTGAAAGCTATTTTTTCTTTGCCTTTTCCCTGCTCTATTTTGTGGTAATTATGGGTGATTTGGTGTCTGTTTATGGAAGGTTGTAATTGAAAAAGAAAACATCCTTAATTGACGTGGTTATTTGTTGCGCTGACGATTTGATTGCTGACTCCGAGGTTGATTGAGAACACCCTTGCTAATGACAGGCTGCAACGCTGACAGATTTGTGATGGTGTCAGAGCCTCATTTTCATCTGACACTTGCTTAAAATACAAGCAGACGGCTCTGGGCCAGATTCTTACCTCACTTACATTAATGCCACCCTGTTGAGTTACTAGTTTAACTGAGAGGAGCATTTGGCACCATGGCTGAAGTGGGAAATGCTCTGTGGTATCAATGTTACCTGAAAGACTGTCTGATGGCTCATCCATGGGTGCCACTGGGCGACATGAGTGGCCATGGAACGTCAGCTCTTCTAGTTCTCCATGACTGTTGGTGCCATGGAAAAACGGGGTGTAATCTGGAAGAAAGGGGCAATATTATGCCCCACCACCCTCCCTGCCCGCAGAACCCCTCAGTGCAAACAGGTACACCCATGCCTGCCGTATGTCAGCTCTGTGGTGAGTTACACTAGCGTACAGGGCTTGGGATGCCTTGGGATTCCTGTGTCAGCCATGGTTAGAAAGGGCATAGAGAGCCGCCTGCTAATGGAAGGCTGGCCTGTAGAAGGAGGATGCTCTTGTGAAGGAAGCAGCACAGGCCTGGGACTGAGATGATCTGGCTGTACCACAAACGTCCTGTATGTGAATGTTGTGCAAGGCACTTAGGCTGACACTGTTCACACTTGGTGCCTAAGTTTAGACACTGAAATGAAAGTGGCCTGAATTTCAGAGGTGCTGAGCACATCCTTGAAGTCAGTGAGGAGCGCATGGCGCTTTCAGGCCAATGTCCAAATATGGAACATAGACACTTAGCTTTAGGGACTGAAGTTTGACACTCTCAGCCTGTACCTGTCTGGGTGTCAGTTCCATCCTCTGTTTAGTTAAGATAATACTTCCCTATGCTGTGCGGCTATTGTGAGCCTAAAATCACCAATGCGAGCAAACCCTCTAAGGTCCCAGGATGGATGGTACCTGAGAAGATCATGGTTTTCAGTATTATAGAGTTGGCTGGGCTCAGCGGAAAGCCAGACAAGGAAGAGCCAGTGGTGGGACGCCAGCAACGAGGACACAGCTAGCAAACAGGCAGCAGTGGGAATCTGCAGTGCTGACTGGCATGCATGGTAGGGCTCATTCAGGAATCAAGTCTTTAAATGCCCCAGCTCCCCTTTGCATCACTGGCTGCTGGAGAGCAGTGGACAGACAAACAACGTCTTCCTTTCATGGGTCTGCAGCCCCAGGGAAGCTTGCATTCATGCAGAGGGATCAACCTCTGCCTTATTTACCCATCAGTGGAAATATGGCCCTATATGAAGTCATTTGCAATGCCAGATTATATGTCTTTAATGAAGGATCTTTAAGCCAAAATGATGGAGTGGGTTCCTCAGTTGTTTATTGTGCATGAATTTCCTGCTCTTTAATGATAAAAATGATTATAAATTTGTCCTGGGAATGTGGTTTGGCTTAAATATATGTGGTTATATCCTTATTATAGAAAGGGCTATAAAACACAATAAAAATAATGTTCTATAAAATATTATAAATACAAAATAAATATGACATAACCATCGTGGTTTAAAAATATATATATCCATAAAGCAGATCGTTCTTGATTTCATAGCAAATGAATGAACTAACTATGCAGAAAGCACTAGGTGTATACCTACTTTTATAATAACACTGGACGCCTCCTTTGATTAAAACGCTTTCCATTTATATAGAAAGCCTGGCATACAAAAGGGTGGCAAAGTGCTTTACAGACTGTTGCTACAGTATATAGAGATCAGTTCACCATAAAATGAAATGCAGCCACCTCTGGGGTGACAACTCTTCTCCACCAGCAACACCACAAGCCAGTTTTTGGTTGCAGGAGTTCAGAATAACTTATCAAAAGAACCTGATGCTGAGAACAGTCTAATGAGAGGTAGATGACTTGGTGGGTTCCTTCTAAGGGTGCTGGGCTGTTTGGAGATGGAGCCTGGGCAGGAAGCAGGCAGCTACTGCCACCCTTCCCCAGCCAGGCTCTCCCGGGTAGCTGGCTACGCCACACAGAGCAGCGACCAGGAGCAGCCCCATCCCACTCTTTGTCTGGGCTTGGCTTCCAGGGAGAGCAACTGAATGTGCTGGGGGTGGGGAGCCTCCCCCCGGGTAATGTGAGGTGGGAAGGGAGCAGGGAGAGTGCAGAGGCCCCGGGCTGGGGGTGGGGTGGAGACATGTGGTACAGTCATGTGTCCTCCCTTTACCTTGTGCCCCCCACCCAGTATGGGGAGGCATCAGTTGTCTCCGAAATTTGATAATTGAGGGCTCTTAATCTAGCAGTCAAAGGCCTAAGAACAAACAATAGGTGGAAGTTGAAGCTAGACAAATTAATACTAGAAATAAAGTGCACATTTTTAACAGTGAGGGTAATTAACCAGTGGAACAATTTACTGAGGATTTGATAGATTGGACATTTTAAAATCAAGATTGGATGGTTTTCTAGATGATAGATTCTAGTTCAAACACAGCTTTGCGCTTGAAGCAGAAATTATTTCAGGGATGTCCTATGGCCTGTGTTATACAGCAACAGTCAGAATGTCACTGAGTCAAGTCTTCAGCTGGTGTAGCAGGATGATGATGGTGTGACATTCTGTACCTCGGGGGAACACCCAGCACCCCCATGTTCATCCTTATAATTTGGTTGTGTGGTATCTAATGCAAAGTGTGTCATGTTGGGTGGCTTAGGAAGGTTCATGATGCACTGAGCATTGTTCTTATAGCAATGTTATAGGTTGCAATTTCATGTATATAGTTACGAGGCTGAAAATGTGTTCTCGTGACTTAGAGCAAGCCCAGACAAAAACAAGAGCAGAGGGGCAGTTCACATCTCATCAGGGCATGAGCAGGGGGTTGGATTAGATGACCTCCTGAGGTCCCTTCTAACCCTGATATTCTATGATTCTATGTATGGGACAAACTCTGCCGAGCATCACAGGAACAAAGGACACTGGCCTAGGCAACAACAAAGGATCTGTTGGACTCTCGAGTGAGTAACCCCCCTTCCTTTGCTCAGCTTGGGACTGCGATGAGGTAATGCTCACCTGACTCTGAAGGGGGGTGAGGGGGCAAAGCCAAGAGGGAAGAAAGAACATGATAAAAGGGAGAGACATTTGCCATGCTCTCTCTGTCTCTTCCACCTACATCTAGAGACACCACATCAAGCGACTGAAGCGCTGATCAAAGGGGAGAACTTACATGTCAGAGGCTGTGCGTGAACAGCCCAGGAGCGGGGGTTCTCACAGCAGAGCAGGGTAAGGCTGGCTCCCAGAGTCAAGGATTGTGAAATTCTCAGGGAGATTAGACAGGCTGCAAAAACAGAAACCCCAATAATAATGGGGGATTTCAACTATCCTCATACAGATTGGGTACATGGCACCTCAGGACAGGTTACAGAAATAAAGTTTCTACACACCACTAATGACTACTTCTTAGGACAGCTAGTACTGAAACCCACAAGGAGAGAGGCAGTTCTTGATTTAGTCATAAGTGGAGCACAGGATCTCATAGACTCATAGACTTTAAGGTCAGAAGGGACCATTATGATCTTCTAGTCTGACCTCCTGCACAACTCAGGCCACAGGATCTCACCCACCCACTCCTGTATCAAACCCGTAACCTGTGTCTGAGCTATTGAAGTCCTCAACTTGTGACTTAAAGACTTCAAGGTGCAGAGAATCCTCCAACAAGTGATCCATGCCCCACACTGCAGAGGAAGGCGAAAAACCTCCAGGGCCTCTGCCAATCTGCCCTGGAGGAAAATTCCTTCCCGACCCCAAATATGGCGATCAGCTAAACCCTGAGCATGTGGGCAAGACTCACCAGCCAGACACCCAGGAAAGAATTCTCTGTAGTAACTCAGATCCCGCCCTGTCTAGTGTCCCATCACAGGCCATTGGGCATATTTACCGCTAATAGTCAAAGATCAATTAATTGCCAAAATTAGGCTATCCCATCATACCATCCCCTCCATAAACTTATCAAGCTTAGTCTTGAAGCCAGATATGTCTTTTGCCTCCACTGCTCCCCTTGGAAGGCTGTTCCAGAACTTCACTCCTCTGATGGTTAGAAACCTTCATCTAATTTCAAGTCTAAACTTCCTGAAGGCCAGTTTATATCCATTTGTTCTTGTGTCCACACTGGTACTAAGCTTAAATAATTCCTTTCCCTCCCTGATATTTATCCCTCTGATATATTTATAGAGAGCAATCATATCTCCCTCAGCCTTCTTTTGCTTAGGCTAAACAACCCAAACTCTTTGAGTCTCCTTTCATAAGACAGGTTTACATTCCTCGGATCATCCTAGTAGCCCTTCTCTGTACCTGTTCCAGTTTGAATTCATCCTTCTTAAACATGGGAGACCAGAACTGCACACAATATTCCAGATGAGGTCTCACCAGTGCCTTGTATAACAGTACTAACACCTCCTTATCTCTATTGGAAATACCTCACCTGAATCATCCCAAGATCGCATTAGCTTTTTTCACAGCCATATCATATTGGTGGCTCATAGTCATCCTCTGATCAACCAATACTCCGAGGTCTTTCTACTCCTCTGTTATTTCCAAGTGATGCATCCCCAGATTATAACAAAAATTCTTGTTATTAATCCCTAAATGCATGACCTTGCACTTTTCACTATTAAATTTCACCCTATTACTATTACTCCACTTTACAAGGTCATCCAGATCTTCCTGTAGGATATCCCGGACCCTCTCTATATTGGCAATACCTCCCAGCTTCGTGTCATCTGCAAACTTCATTAGCACATTCCCATTTTTTGTTCCAAGGTCAGTAATAAAAAGATTAAATAAGATTGGTCCCAAAACTGATCCCTGAGGAAATCCACTAGTAACCTCCTTCCAGCCTGACAGTTCACCTTTCAGTATGACCCGTAGTCATCTTCCCGTTAACCAGGTCCTTATTCACTTTTCAATTTTGATATTGATCCCCATCTTTTCCAATTTAGCTAATAATTTCCCATGTGGACCGTACCAAATGCCTTACTGAAATCGAGGTAAATTAGATCCACTGCGTTTTCTTTGTCTCAAAAATCTGTTACCTTCTCAAAGAACGAGATCAGGTTGGTTTGGCACTATCTACCTTTTGTAAAACCATGTTCTATTTTGTCCCAATTATCATTGACCTCAATGTCCTTAACTACTTTCTCCTTCACCACTTTTTCCAAGACCTTGCATACAACAGATGTCAAACTAACAGGCCTGTAGTTACCCGGATCACTTTTTTTTTCCTTTCTTAAAAATAGGAACTATGTTAGCAATTCTCCAGTCCTGAGTTTGCAGATTCATTAAAAATTCTTGCTAATGGGCTTGCGATTTCATGTGCCAGTTCCTTTAATATTCTTTGATGAAGATTATCTGGGCCCCCTGATTTAGTCCCATTAAGCTGTTTGAGTTTGGCTTCTACCTCGGAAGTGGTAATATTTACCTCCATATCCTCATTCCCATTTGTCATCCTACCATTATCCCTAAGCTCCTCATTAGCCTCATTAAAGAGTGAGGCAAAGTATTTGTTTAGATATTGGGCCATGCCTATATTATCCTTAACCTCCACTCCATCCTCAGTGTTTAGCAGTCCCACTTCTTCTTTCTTTGTTTTCTTCTTATTTATATGGCTATAGAACCTTTTACTATTGGTTTTAATTCCCTTTGCAAGGTCCAACTCTACATGGCTTTTGGCCTTTCTCACTTTATCCCTACATGTTCTGACCTCAATAAGGTAGCTTTCCTTGCTGATCCCTCCCATCTTCCACTCCTTGTAGGCTTTATGCTTTTTCTTAATCACCTCTCTGAGATGCTTGCTCATCCAACTTGGTCTATAACTCCTGCCTATTAGTTTTTTCCCCTTTCTTGGGATGCAGGTTTCTGATAGTTTCTGCAACCTTGACTTGAAAAAAATCCAGGCCTCCTCCGCCTTTAGATCCACAAGTTCTTCAGTCCAATCCACTTCCCTGACTAATTTCCTTATTTTTTTTAAAGTTAGCCCCTTTGAAATAAAAAACCCTAGTCACAGATCTAGTTTTGTTTATCCTTCCATTTAGTTTGAACTGAATTAACTCATGATTGCTCGAACCAAGGTTGTCCCCTACAACCATTTCTTCTATGAGGTCCTCACTACTCATCAAAACCAAATGTAAAATCGCATCCCCTCTTGTTGGTTCAGCAACTACTTGGTGAAGGAATCCATCAGCTATCGCATACAGGAAAATCTGATCCCTATTATTATTACTAGCACTTGTCCTCCAGTCTATATCTGGGAGGTTAAAGTCTCCCATGATCACACAATTCCCATTAGTATTTACGTCATTAAAAAACATTAAAGAGGTCTCCATCCAGATCCAGATCGGATCCCGGCGGTCTATAGCACACCCCATGCACTATCCCAGGGGAGGCTCTAGTAGCTTTCTTCCCCAATGTGATTTTTGCCCAGACAGACTCTGTCTTATCCATTCCATCCCTTCTTATTTCTTTACAGTCTACCTCATCACTGATATACAATGCTACTCCACCACCTTTGCCTTTATTTCTGTCTTTCCTAAACAGCACATACCTGTACTCCAGTCATGGCTACTATTCCACCATGTTTCCATTATCCCTATAATACCTGGTTTCACTTCCTACACCAATAGCTCTAGTTCCTCCATTTTGTTACCTAGGCTCATCACATTAGTGTACAAACATCTTAATTTTTGCTGTTTGGCTTCTCTCTTTACCCTATTAGGCACAGACATTCTACTACCAATTTCACCTATTAGACCGGTATCTACACTACCCTTCCGCCTTATGTCCAGTCTCCTACCCACAGCTGTATCCTTTCTAACTTTGTTTTCTTCTCTCTCAGTGTTAAAATCTGGCATGGAGATTACCTGGACATCTCCCAACTATCTCCCCCAAATTCCTAGTTTAAAGCTCTCTTAATCAGTCGTGCCAGCCTCCATCCTAGAAGTCTGTTTCCCTCCCTACTTAAGTGAAGTCCATCCCGAGAGAACAGTCCTCTGTCCATGAATGCCTCCCAGTGGCCATACATCCCAAAGCCCTCCTTATAGCACCACTGTCTGAGCCATCTGTTGATCATCATAATCTTGTCACACCTTTGTTGTCCTTCTCTAGGAACAGGCAGAGTCCTACTGAAAATCACATGACCGTCAATTTCCTTAAGCATTTTCCCCAGCCTTGCATAGTCTCCCTTGATATGTTCCAGCGAGAATCTAGCCGAATCATTCGTTCCCACATGAAGGATAATCAGTGGATTCTTTCCCGCTCCTGTTAGGATCCTTTTCAGCCTCAGGTCCACATCCCGTATCTTAGCACCCGGCAGACAGCTCACCCTTCTGTTCTCTGGATCAGCTCTAGTTACAGGCCTGTCTATTCTTCTTAGTAAGGAGTCCCCAATCGCGTAGACCTGCCTTTTCGTGGTGATGGTGCAATTCTCTGGTCTATCCCCTGTTCCCTCTGGCTGCAAGTCCTCTCGATTCCTATTTTCCATTGCAATCCTCCGCAACCCATCCCATATCCTCCTGGGGCTCATATTTGGTGTTGTTATCTCCATTGACTCTTCCCTTCTTCCTACAGGACTAGCTGCTCTTCTCATCTTCCTTGCCCTCTCACCTTCAGCAACCACCTGCTGTGCCCCTTCTTCATTTTCCAGCTCCGCAAACCTGTTCCTGAGCTCTATTGCTCCTTCACTAGCCCGTCTTTTCCTCTGCCTGTTTCATTTAGTCACATGCTTCCACTTTCCTCACCCAGCAGTCTCCCCTCAGAGTTCTTTGGTCCTGCTCCCATCTGCAAGTCTGAGCTTTTCCCTTCAGCCTCCTCATGTCTTTGCTCCATCATCTGCTCGAACCCCCTTCTAAACTCAACCAGAGTCTCCACCTGCATCTCCAATCCTTAGATCTTTTCTTCCATCAGCTCTATCAGGCAGCACTTCATGCAGATGAAATTCTTTTGAGGTACCCCCTCCAGGATCATGTACATGCCGCAGCTTCCACATCCAGTCATCTTCATTGCATCTTCCACTGCTTGGGTCATTACCACTGCTGCCTCTGTATCTGTCATAACCTTCTCACCTAAGTCCTGTTAGTCCGGGAAACACAAACCAAACCAAAACACCACCACCCACCGCAACACAAACCCAACAAGCACCAAAACACTGCCAGACCACCACACACTCCTTTCACTAGCCTGGCTCTTAGTCTTCCCCTCAAGCTCCCCTTGCAAACTCCCCTGTTTACAGCTCTGTTTGCTGGCTCTTGTGCCGCTGCATCTGTCTAGAAGAAGAAGTAACCATAACTGAACCACTTGGTAACAGAGAACATAATATATTTAAATTGAACATCCTTGTAAGGGGAAAAGTACCAGAGAAACCCACCACAGTAGCATTTAACTTCAGAAAGCAGAATGTAGCAAGGCCTTATTGAAATTCCAGGAGGCAGAAGGAGGAGGGGCGGCCACGGGGGTTAGGCAACTAGGGTTTCCAGCTGGTTACAAAGATGACACCCTCCCGGGTCTTGGGGTCCCAGGCACCCTTCTGTGCTGGGCCAGCGGGAAGTCCCTCCAGATGTGCCTTATCGCCTGGCAGAGGTAGCACCAGGACTCCCCCGAGGAAAAGTGCACCCGGTAGGGGGTCCCCTGGTGGGGCACCAAAAAGGACCCCTCTAATGCAGCCCTGCTGGCAGGGGGGGCAACAGGGTTCACTCAAGTGGCCCCACCCATGGTCTCCTCCGCCATTGTGGCAAGGGACAGAAGATTGCACTGGTTGGTGGGGAGAGAAGGAAGGGGGAGGTGGGAAGGGTAAAAGCTAATCACTAGTTCCTGCTAGGCTGTGGGCAGTGAAGGAGGATGCCAATGTGTGTGAGGGTGAGACCGATCGAAACAGGGAAGTGGGGGGTGATCACCAGCATGGGATGGGGATACCAGCTCCCCCAGCTGCACTGGAAAGGGAGGGCTGTAATATCATTGGGGGGTGCAGTGAGCAGAGAGGAGCAATGTAAAAAGGGGAAGGTGCACAAGCGCTTAGGGAGAGGACATGAATACATAAATAAAATTAAAATTAAAAGGAGGAAGCCAACAAAGCAATCAGTGGGCCATTGGATGATCGAGTTGGTAAAGGAATATTCAAGGAAGACAAAGCCATTGTGGAGAAGCTAAGCGAATTCTTTGCATCAGTCTTCACTGCAGATGATGTGGAGGAGATCGCCACACCCAGAACATTCTCTTTAGGTGACAAATCTGAAGAATTGTCCCACATTGAGGTGTCAATAGAGGAGGCTTGGGAACAAACTGATAAATTAAACAGTAATAAATTACCAGGACCAGATGGTATTCCACAAGAGTTCTGAAGAAACTCATATATGAAATTAAAGAAATGCTAACTGTTGTATGTAACTTATTTGGTAGGCTCACGAGGTGATCCTAGCAATTACAGGATGGTAAACCTAACTTTAGTACCAAACAAACTGGTTGACACTATAGTGAAGAACAGAATGATCAGATACAGAGATGAACGCAATGTGTTGGGGAAGAGTCAACACCATTTTTCTAAAGGGAAATCATGCCTCACCAATCTATTAGAATTCTTTGTGGAGGCACCAAGTATGTGGACAAAGATGATCCAGTTGATATAATGTACTTGGACTTTCAGAAAGCCTTTGACAAGGTCCCTGACCAAAGGTTCTTAAGCAAAGTCAGCAATCATAGGATAAGAGGGAAGGTGCTCTCTTGGATCACTAATGGGTTAAAAGACAGGAGATCAAAGGGTAGTAATAAATTATCAGTTTTCACAAGAGAAAAGATAAATAGGGGGATCCACCAAGTATCTGTACCAGCACCATTGCTGTTCAACATATTCATAAATGATCTGGACAAAGGGGCTAAATATTGAGGTGGCGAAGTTTGCAGATAATACAAAATTACTCCAGATAGTTAAGTCAAAAGCAAACTGTGAATAGTTACAAAGGGTACGTCTACACTACCCGCCAGATCGGCAGGTAGTGATCAATCTATCGGGGATCAATTTATTGTGTGTAGTGTAGATGCGATAAATCGATCCCCGATTGCTCTCCCGTCGACTGATGAACTCCAGCTCGGTGAGAGGTGGAAGCAAAGTTGACGGGGGAGCCGCGGCCGTTTACCCCGCGCCGCGAGGATGCAAAGTAAATAATTTTAATTCGATCTAAGATACGTCGACTTCAGCTACGCTATTCTTGTAGCTGAACTTGCGTATCTTAGATCGATTCCCCCCCCCCAGTGTAGACCAGCCCAAAGGGATCTCACTAAACTTGGTGACTGGGCAACAAAATGGTCAATGAAATTCAGTGTTGAAAAGTGCAAAATAATCTCCATTGGAAAAAAATAATCCGAACTATGCATACAAAATAATGGAGTCTAAATTAACTGTTACTATTCAAAAAGGGTCTTGGAGTACAATTGGGAAACAGATAGATAATAAAACAGAAAATATCATAACATCACTATAAACATCCATGGTACACCTACACCCTGACTACAGTTTACAGATCTGGTTGCCCCTATCTCAAAAAAGATATATTAGAATTGGAAAAAATTACAGAGAATGGCAACAAAAATTATTAGGGTTATGGAACAGCTTCTGTATGATGAGAGATTAAAAAGACTGGGACTGATCATTTTAGAAAAGAGACATCTAAGGGGGCTAAGATAGAGGTCTATAAAATTATGAATGGTGTGAAGAAAGTGAATAGTGAAGTGTGATTTATCCTTTCACATAACAGGGGGTCACCCGATGAAATTAATAGGCAGCGGGTTTACAACAAACAAAAGGAAGTACTTCTCCACACAACACACTGTCAACCTGTGGAACTCACTGCCAGGGGATAATGTGAAAGTCAAAAGTGTAACCCGGTTCAAAAAAGAATGAACTAAGTTCATGGAGGATGAGTCCTCCAATGACTATTAGTCAAGATGGTCAGGGACACAACCCCATGCTCTAGGTGTCCCTAAACCTGCAAATGCCAGAAGTTGGGACTGGACGACAGGAGAGACGGATCACTCGATAATTGCCATGTTCTGTTCATTCTCTCTGAAGCATCTGGTGCAAGCTTCTGTCAGAAGATAGGATACTGTGCTAGATGGATCATTGTTCTGACCCAGTATGGCCATTCTTATGTTCGAACTATAGAATGTCATGCTTATATCTTTGGAGGTTGTCAGTTCACTCCTGGTGTTGGCCAAAATGCACCCTCACAAAACAAAGTGGAGAGCCAGGCATGGGGAGAACAGCCCCTCAGGTTTAGATAGGTCTCCATTACAAACCCCTTAGGTTACTTATTAATCTTCATAGATCATCCATGGTTATGGCCTAATTTTAAAATATTTTGTCATAAAGCTATATTCTCTGTACTGACTTAGAAGGTGCAACCACCTAAGTCACAAACATCGCTCACTGTGGTACATGGGTTTTCCTTGGTTGTCTCCCATCCAAGTACAGACCAGCCCCAACCCTCTGAGCTTATACACTTATAACATTATCAAAGTAAAAATAATGTATTTAACTCAACAATAAGCCCTCTGGCTGGGATCTTCAGAGGGTCCTGAGAGTTTGATTGTCAATAAGCTTGGAAATTTATGGAAGCTAGGTGCATAACTCCCTTAACCTCCTTGTGAAATTATCGGATGGGGTTTTTAACAAGAAACATGCACTTTCTCAAGTGTCAGAGTGGTAGCCATGTTAGTCTGTATCAGTAAAAACAACGAGGAGATTTGTTAGTCTCTAAGGTGCCACAAGGACTCCTCATTGTTTTTTCTCCTTTCTCAGAGCTGATCAGAGGGAAGAGAAAACATATTTTTCCAGGAGAGAAGGCAGATTAAAAACAAAGAGTTTAAGATCACTTTGTACTGACAAAAGTGACCGTTCCACCTTCTGTTCCCTGGCACGCAGCAAGCACACATTTTAAATAATTCATGCCAACCTTAAACATTTTAAATGGAGAAGGGAAGCTTTTCTAACAGGTCAGTGAGTAAGAGATAGAGGGAAAAGAAACTTTAAAAAAGTTGAAAATGTCTATGAATCATTTTAAAGTGAAGTATTTTATTCATATTTTCCACTGAATAGTGTCTTTTAAAAGCATCTGAGCTGAACATGTAATTACAATGATTCCTCTTGATGAATTTTTTTCATTGCAATACAGTTTAATCCTTTTAGTTTGATTTAAAATAAAGCAGAGCAAAGAAGAGCAAATATTTAAAAGATTTGTGCATCTTGCAAGATTAAAGTTACAGTACCTTAATCTCCTGTGAAACTTAGACACATTTTTAATGGGTTCTTCATTTATTATTTTAAGGAAAGCATTTTCAGCTAGATAAAATAATAATAATAAAAGGATAGTAACTCTTTATATAAACTATTGTTTAAGAGATGCTTTCCTTGCTCAGGAAGAAAGACTATAAGACCACAAGCTCTTCACGGTAAGAACCATCTCTTTTGCTCTGTATTCATAAAGCGCCTAGAACAATGGGGTCTGAGCCATGACTGGAGACCGGCTGCAAAACAAACAACAATAACTTATATGGTAGTGGGATACTCCTCCCCCATTAGCCCAGCTGCAGGTGGGTGTGGTTTGGGAGTAGCTGGGGGAACGGGTGACACAGAGTGTCTGTTATTCAGTGCCAGTTGCCAGGCAGGTGCTGTTAGGTGAGAGTTCTGGCTGCCTTGAAGGTTGTTGCATTTTTTAGCCAAGGTGGCCTTGCCTTATTCCTTTGCATTCCCCTGCTGATACAATATTAGTCAAACACAAGAATCTTTTGCTAACATACATGCCCCTGTGTCCTTTGGGTCCTTCTGAAACACACAGGTGCAATTCCACAGCTCCAGGTGTACAAAAACCTGGGAGCGGAAAGGTATTGGGGGGCATCAACAGGAATTGTGTGATGTAGAGACCCCCACCCTGAACCCCAACAAAGCCAGGAAATGAAGAGTCCAGGCGATATGTCCTACTGGAGAATAAGCAGACACAGCTTACTTCCTCCCTTGTTCTGAGGAAGAGAAAACTTCTCAACATGTGAAGCAGCTCTGATTGGCTGCCTTTCCCCAAGAGGGAGAGGAGAAGGGATGGGCAGACAGTCAGAGACAGTTTCCCAACAGCCTGATGGTTTTTCTGTAGGAGGGTACGAAAACTTGCAGGCTATGGGAAAAACCCTGAAGAGTTGGTAGCCCTATTACTCAGATGCCTACATATGGACTAGGAGTCTGATGTAACTACATCCTTAATTGTAAGCAGTGAGTACTCCGTTAGGTATCTCAGTGTTGCTGACATCATGGATTACTCACATGTTTAAGCCTTGCACTAAAAGTATTAACTGAAGTGTCATCCAAATCACACACATGTGTGTTTGGGGCTATTTTGTGGGATGGGGGTGGTTGTGTTTAGTTGTGACTAGGGAGTTACCCTGGGGGATTATGTTTGGGTTGCATTGGGGAGTTTGTGTTGAGTTGCACAGCTGGCAAACCAACCTTTAAGCAACTCTGGCAGTTGGTCCAAATAATCCACCATCTGTGCAGTCTCTCTTATATCACTGACTCATTACAACGAATGGAATTGTTGCATGCAAATTATTTGTAGAGTAAGGGTGGTGGTTGGTAGCGTTATTGCTGATATTCCCATTTTTGTAACTTTGCAGTTTTGCCTAGAGGGGAATCCTCTGTGTTTTAAATCCTATTACCCTGTAAAATTACCTTCCATCCTGATTTGACAGAGGTGCTACTTTTACCTTTTTCTTTATAATAAAGTTCTGCTTTTAAGAACCTGATTGGTTTTTAGTGTCCTAAAACCCCAAGGGTCTGGTCTGTGCTCACCTTATTTACCCATTTGGTTGGTATATTATTCTCAAACCTCCCCAGGAAAGGGGGTGAAGGGGTTTGGGGGGTATTTTGGGGAAACAGGAACCCCAAGTGGTCCTTTTCCTGAATCTTTGTCTAACTCACTTGGTGGTGGCAGCGATACCATCAAAGGACAAGGAAGAATTTCTGCCTTGGAAAAGTTTTTATCCTAAGCTGGTAGAAATAAGCTTAGGGGGTCTTTCATGCAGGTCCCCACTTCTGTACTCCAGAGTTCAGAGTGGGGAGGGAACTCTGACAGAAAGCTACTTAAAATCCTAAAAAAAAAAGAGCTGTGTTTGTATATTCATTAATTAAAACTGATCATCTGGGCAATTCAATTGTATAGAAGATTTTGATTCCACCCCTCTCACAGTTGGATTGCCATGTATAAAATGCCTAGACTGCTCCATTTCCTTATCCCTACTGCTTTTTTGAATGCAACATGTTAATCAATGACATACAGTTGACTGAATAATCAATGTTTCATTACTACTGATGGCTCTTTTAGATAGCTCGTGAGAGAACAGGGCATTCATAATTAAGGATAATCAACTCTAAGACTCTGGGACTCTAAGGAAAGATTTATACTGTTGTCAACTAAACACTGAGAAATTCCTGGAAGGAAAAAAAAAGTTGTGTTTATACTAAACTGCAAAGAGAAGAAAGGAAGGCTGGCCTGGGAATCGGGAGACTGGGGTTCAAGTTTCTGCTCTGACACAAGGTTTCCTGTCTGGCCTTGATCAAGTCACTGAGTCTCAGTTTCCCATTTGTAAAATAGCACCTCCCTGCCTCATAGTGGTGTGGTGAGGATAAACAGATTGCAGATTGTGAGACACTCAGATACTGTGGTAATGTGGGCCATATAAGCATCTACGTTACATATCGTACAAGCAAGAAATAAGCAAACCAGGTAGATCGCCAAATTTAATCTCCATGCCAGTGTACAATTGCTTTGTGGTCTATTTCCAGTGCTCTCTCCAGTCTCCTTCTAAACTGTTTGAGTGATGACACTCCCACCATTTGCCTCAAGAGACTGACTTTCAGACTGTTTTAATATTTCCCTCATGGAGAGTTCATTAACCTATCCCTATTTTCTCTGCTCTTGTGAGAATCTAGTTGAGTGATCGTGGAACTTGTGTGTGACTGCAGCTAACACTCCAAGGTGGTGTCTTATGACACAAGGATTCCAAACAAGGGTGGTTTCTTCTATAGGATTCCTAGATCACAGTTGAATGAAGCAATTGGTGCAGTGAGGGACAGATAACCTCAACCATGATTCGGTACCTACTGAAGTCAGGGGTAAAAGTCTCACTGGTTGCAATGGTGCAGGATCATACCTTGTCTGTATGATGTGAATTGGAAAAAAGAATTGGTATCAGCCCCACCTCTATCACTGATCAGAAAGGGCAGCAGAAGTATGCAGTGGCAGGGACAGAAACAGCAAATCTCAGTGAATTACAAGAAGAGTAGTTTGCCCATGGTAGCTAAGCATGTACGTGTGCTTAGGCTCCAGTCCAAAGCATAGTTTTTCAGTGCGTGAATAAACCATCCTTCTTCAGCAATTCTTCAGTTACGATGAATATTTTTCATATGCTAAGCAATTTCCTACTAAACAATTTTCAGCGCTTCACCATCATGTTCTCCACTATTTTATACAAAATATGCCACAAACAGCATTTGGCTGTTTGTAGTTCAAGGTCTATGTTTTAGATATTCTACATGGTTTGCCATCAAAATCGTTCGCCAACTTCTACTTAGAATCAAATTTAAAAACACAGAAAGTCACTTTGCAGCCAGTTAGTAATACAGCTTTTGATATTTCCTGGTGAAAAATTGATACACAGCACATACCACAGTAGCACTGTGTTTGAAGACACTTCTCTGAACCACCGCTACTTTCCCATTCACAAGAAAGGGACCTAATATAGGTGTGGTGATTAGAACTGGGTGAACATAGGAACATAAGAATGGACATACTGAGTCAGATCAATGATCCATCTAGCCCAGTATCCTGTCTTCCAACAGTGGCCAATGCCAGATGCTTCAGAGAGAATGAGCAGAACAAGGCAATGACGAAGTGATCCATCCCCAGTCGTTCAATCCCAGCTTCTGGCAGTCAGAGATTTAGGGACAGCCAGAGCATGAGGTTGCATCAATGACCATTTGGTCATTGACGGATTATCCTCCATGAACTTATCTAATTCTTTTCTGAACCCTGTTATCATTTTGGCCTTCAGAACATCCCCTGGCAAGAAGATCCACAGGTTGACTGTGCGCTGTGTGAAGACATACTTCCTTTTGTTTGTTTTAAACCTGTTGCCTATTAATTTCATTGGGTGACCCCCTCGTTCTTGTGTTATGTGAAGGGGTAAATAACACTTCCCTTTTCACTTTCTCCACACCGTTCCTGATTTTATAGACCTCTATCATATCCCCCCTTAGTCGTCTCTTTTCCAATCTGAATAGTGCCAGTCTTATTAATCACTCCTCATACCGAAGCTGTTCCATACTCCTAATCATTTTTGTTGCCCTTCCTTTTCTATTTCTAATATATCTTTTTTTGAGATGGATCAACCAGAACTGTAATCAGAATTCAACGTGTGGCATACCATGGATTGATATAGTGCCATTTTTATATTTACTGTCTTATTACCTACCCCTTTCCTAATGTTTCCTAACGTTCTGTTCACTTTTTTGACTGCCGCAGTACATTGAGCAGATGTTTTCAGAAAACTATCTAGATTGACTTCAAAACCTATGCATCCGAAGAAGTGGGCTGTAGTCCACGAAAGCTTATGGTCTAATAAATTTGTTAATCTCTAAGGTGACACAAGTACTCCTGTTCTTTTTTCAAAACCTATGCCGTCATTCCTATATATTTTGTACCCTTGGTATTACTGTGTCCATTGATTGACATCTTTATAAAAAGCTTGGTGATACCTATTATATAACTAACTTCATTTAATACCAGGTACTTAAGTTCACTCATCTTAGTATTTAGACTTCTCATATTTGCACTTATAAAATTTGTCACATTTTGTTGTCTGACTTCATGTGATGTAAATGAATGTGGGGAATGGTTTTCCCATCTCATGGATGTGTTTGAGATTTCAAAGAAATTTCCTGATGAAACTGAGAACTGTTGAGAAGTTCTGGAGTTGTAACAATAACAAACCGAGTGAGACCATGTCAGTTATGGCCTATGGAGATGATTAATTAGGATGTCAAGGTCAGGATTAAATGAGGGAGGAATTCCCATTACAGCCAATCTTTGTGGGTGCAGTGGGGGTGGTAGAAAACCTGTGGTATTCTACCACGCTTGTGTGGCCCTTGTTTATTTCATTCTCTTCACTCCTTTTTAATTGGCGCACTGCACTCTCTTCTTTCTCACTTTTATTATAGTTTTTTCTTCCCCCCTCCTCTCACTCTCTTCCTCCTGTGGCTTCTATTTTATGCCTCATATCCCTTCAATGAATTCTCAGAGAAGTACTTCCAGGACCTTTCAGATTATTCTGTTAGCTCCTCCTCTCCTCAGCTTTGAAATTGTGTTTCATGAGTGACCACTTAGTCTTTTCAGAAATACCTTTATGTTCGTGCCATTTCTTGCTTCAGTGCCTTCCTTTTTCTGGTGTATTTTAATCTGTGCCTGTTGAATGTGAAGACTACACTTTCTTGTGCAGTTCTGCAGATATCTAGGGCTTAACCTGCACCATCGTCCCTGTAATGGGGTCTGTACCCCACACCCAGGCAACAAAAGGGTTAATGTGGGCCTGAGAGATTAATTATGCTATCTGGCTGCACCTGCAGCGTGGGCTGGGCCTAATTAAGGATGAAGCCCAGCTGGGGAAGGAGCTGAGCGACGATTATAAAGAAGGGAAGCACAGTTTAGAAAAAGAGTTACTTGTTGGGACTGGAGGGGGAAGAGACTGGCAGGCTCCAGGGGGAACCCCAGAGTAGAGAAGTGTGGCAGGAGGTACACGGAGCAGCCACTGGGGGTGGAGCAGACTCTGGTGGTCATCCCTGATAAAAGGGAAGGATCTGGACTTCCGGGGAGAGCACCCTGGGGAGGTGTTCAGTGGAGGAACATGGCAAAGGAAACTTAAGTGGGATAAAAAGGCCAAGGCGGGCAGGAGATGGTTTAAGTTTGTAATTTTGGATTGGGGTTTTGTTGGGGGATTCCTGGGGAGAGCCCTGTAATTCCTGGCCCTAAGAGAAGAGTGAACTCAGCTCTGGGAGAGGCCTGTGGACAGGCTGTGGAAGGAGGAAGTCCAGGGAGGCTGAAGCATAGAGTCTGAGGGGACAGACCTCTTATGGGGTCTGTAGACTGGAATCCAGTATAGTGGGAGGGCCGCAGTTCCCCTACCACTGGGAGCCGCGATCAGTCGAACCTGTGGAGGCGGCAGGTACACAAACCGGCCCGGCCCGCCAGGGGCTTTCCCTGCACAAGCGGCGGAACAAGTTTGGGAACCACTGGTATAACAACATTACAACTAGTCACAGGATTATCTAGTGACTCTCATCCAAGAACTGCAAATCTTGATAAATGAGCATGATCCCGGTTTTGAATGGGGGAAACTGATACACAAAGAATTCTAAGAGGTGGGACATTCATGAGCATCCAGTATTTGCTTAACTCTCTTCCAATGAAGTCAGTGAGAGTCTTACCCTGGAATTCAATGGGTGCACAGTTAGGACAATGCTAAGCACACTTGAAAATGCCACACAGCATTGTTTAAGTTTCCACTAATTCTGAATGCCTTGGTTTGTTGGAAGCCTAGTTTGAAATAGTCTGGGCCTGATTTTTTTCAAAGGACAGTCATAACATTATAGAAGCGTAGGACTGGAAGGGACCTCAGTAGGTCATATAGTCCAGTCCCCTGCACTCAGCCAGAGTCATGGGTGCTCAACACCTTTGAAATTCAAGCCTCAGGTCTCTCAAGCTGGACTCCCAAAATCTGAGTTACTCTGAGTGAGTGGACATTTCTGTGTTACCTGGGCCAAGTCACTAGGCTTTAAATGTTCAGGAGTTCTGTGGTAGTATTTGGAACAGAATCTCAATTCCTCTGCCCCTTCTGTAGCCACTAGATTGCAACTCTTAGTGACGGAAGGTTCTGTTTTGTTGCTGTTTGTAAATTCAAACAGAATGCAGAAATATATAATGGACCCAAAAATACACATAGGTTCCTTGCATCTTTATTTTCCCTTGCACACCCCACTCTGGGGCCAGGCACTATGTAAACTTTCTCACTTGCTGGGATTGGACATAGTGGTAGGCCTGGCACATGTAGAGCATAGATTCTGGACGTCTGGGTCTAATCTGATTCCACAAAGAGTAGGGAGATGGCTGGGCCATGCCCTCAGATGGTTCAGCCACAAACGGGAGCATAGTTTGCAATCTCTTTACAGATGATTCTCTGGCTGCACTCCTGGGAGTTCTAGGAAGTGATCTGTCCACCTGACAAGAAGCCAGTCACAGGAACACCAACCAGCCACTACATTCAGGTTTTTTGACTTGCAAAGATACAATTTTCAAAACCCAAGAATTGTCTTCTCTTTGATTCAAAGGAGAAAATCTTCTGTGCTGATCCCATCCAACATAGCAAGACACTCCCAATGCTCACTGCAATAGAAAGAGAGCCTGAGACATAAGGCCTGGTATGAGGCCTGAGGCCTGAACTAAAGTAGTGGGCAAGCTTGGCTGATAGAAAGCAAAGTGAGCAAAAGTCAGGCTGTGAGCAGAAGGCAGGTGGCCCTGCTATAAAACATGCCTACTTGCAAGTTCACAGAATCTGGCAAGAACAGGGCTGGTATTGCAAAAACACACACATTCCTAAGAAGTGCTAAGCACAGGACACTCAAACAAACATATTCCAGAAGGATGGTACCAGAACACCCGATACCAAGTATGCTACAAACACCTCCCCCAAAGATAACAGGAACACACTGACCCATCCTAAAGATAAGGTCAGGATGACAGTGTGATAGATAGAGATGTTTTGATGGAACCAATATGTGCAAGGCAATGGGTGGTAACAACTCATGTCAGGGGGCAATACATAACTTGTTTGTATTGCTGTATAAAATGGACTGTCAGAGGGAGTGTCTTCGGCCAGCTGAGGGGGCAGTGGAAAGTCCCATCATTGACTGAGCTGGTCCATTGTCACAGGTATACCTGTGTTAGTGTAACTGTGGACATTGATTCGGGGAGCTAGGACCTGCCCGGGTGCCTTCACTACTAAACCAAGTCTCATGGTCTCTGTGGGCAGTTTGAGTGGAGCTGTACGAGCTATCTGGCCAGAGCTAGTGCAGCACACAGAGAGAACATACACATGCAAACAACATCTGACGACACTCTTTTGTACCCATCTAAAGCTGTCAGGAGTAACTTTCTATCTGGGCTCAGGGAAATGAGGTGAAAGAAGAAAGCAACAATCTTACCCAGAATGGGGTACAGAGCAGTGAGACCGCAACCTCCTGGCTAACTGAAGAGGGAAAAATATCATCACAGAAATAACTGGCTGTGAATGACTGACCAGGAGAACTTAAAAAACCTGATGTGAATCTCCTCTTTGGAGGATGACCGGGTGTGAAATCAGCCACTGGTGACAACATGCAGGGAAGAGACAAGACCATGGGACTCACAGGTGTGTAGAGAAGCTGCAGAAAATCTGGAAGATGTTGAACAATGAAGGAGGAAGAATTTACGGAATTTATTTTTAAGTGGCCTCTCACCCAAAACTACCCCTCCAGGCTAAAGCCAACAGAATTAAATTGAAGCAGGCTGATTGCTCCTAGTCCTAGAGTGTCTCTCAGACACTGAACTGGGGTAAGTAGGTTGGACAACTAACACAAGCTGCAAAAAGCTATGACAGCAGATAGATATAGATGTTTGTCCTTAAAGTTGAGGAGAAAATATAGGAAGACAATTCTGAATCTCCTAAAAGTTGCGGTATAAATTGCTATTGACAAAGCAGAAAGTCAGTTTGCCTTTTGAATAATCCCCTTCTTTAGCTTCCTAACTTAATACACAGTGAGATTAGCCCAGTGTTTTTTCAGCCCTAGTGCCCTGCCGCCATCAACTTGGTGGGAATATCAGACCTCTTGTCCTGATCCATCCCCAATTAAGAACTAAGACAAAATGCCCTGGTACCACACTTACTTACACTAGCGAGAGTCAGGAGTAAGACTACTGACGGAGTTCTAGCTCAATGGAGCTGCACCAATGTATCTGAGAGAAGAATCTGACCCACAGTTTTCAGTGGAAGTAGAATGAGGCCATGTCTGGACTATAAAATTGACTGAATTCCTAGGGAACTTGGATTATATCGAATTTTACTACTTGTAATCCCAATCCAGAATTGAATAATAATTCATGTTCAATCCTTAGTGTGTGTGTGTTTTTTCTCTTGATTTAATTATTTTTGCTAGTCAAAAAATGAGAACATTTAGTTAAAACCCAAGAGGAGATTACATCTGCTATTTTTGAATTACAGACCTCTTTCAGCTTTGGCAAATTCTTCTGAGGTGGAGTGAATTGAAGACACTAATGAATAATTTGAGAGAGTAGAGAGGAGCTCAAGTATAGGATAAATGCTTATAATTATGAAGAAGGACTTGTTTGTTCCTGTAATAAAAATGGGGGAAATTAGGTTATTAGCCACTGGTCCTGGTGGTGTGGGGTCGGGGGGAGGCAGGGGGTGAACCCAACCAAATTGTTTTTTTCTGATTAAAAATGTCTTTTTGACAAAAACAGATTTTTCTAGCAAAAATTTCCATTTTTGCCAAATTTTGTGATTTTGTTGAAAAGCTAAAAACAAACATTTTTAGATGCTGAAAACTGAATACTTTTTAGTTTCCAGAGGTTTCAATATTTTTGCTGAAACCCCCCAAAATGGTCATGAAAATGAAAATATTAATCTTTTTTCTAATATTTTTAGGAAAGCAAAGTACTCATCAGAACCAGCTCTATTATCCACCTTCTAATGAACAAATTGGACAGATCTAGATATAATAAGGCCAAATCATTCCTTTACTTTTCGTCCGAGTGTGGATAAAATGCACATAAAATACAATTCAAATTAGCCAATAAGGGCCAAATTCTGACCCTTTCTTTGTACAGGAACAAACTTCACTAAAGAACCTGGCTCCCTCAAGAGAATGTTGCAGGAACCTGGTGCTAAACATGCTGGTGAAAATCCATTTCACATGTTCCCCCTCAGAGAATGAGGGGCATACACAGAGACAAGGGGGCCAGGGGAAACACAGCTCTTAAAGGAGCCATGATTAATGAGGAAGGGACAAAGAGGGCAAAGGACATCCATATGGGCCATCTCTGTGGGTGGTCAAATATCTACACCAGATCCCTATGATCATGAACTAATTCCTGGGCTGGAGGACCATGGCTCATCTGTAGACATGGAAACAAACCCTGGCCCCTCAATCATCTGACAGAAACTCCACCGGTGAAAACTTACAGAATTTTCCTTTCACTTAAGCACTGTTGCAAGATGTTTTGTGGGGGCAATAATTTGGCCCATCACTAGTAATGACTCTGAATAAGACCATATCCATTGGTGTCTTTTTTAAACACTTATGAACAATTGATTAGAAGCAAAATGCAATAGGAGGAAGGAAAGGAACAGAGACGTTACAGTCCCTCAAACAAGGGCTGCGCAGACAATTATTTTTCATTGATATGCTAAATTATGAACAACAATGTTATTTAAAGAGATGTCATTTGGTCCTAGACCAGCCCCTAATCAGAAAGTCAGGTGTGTATGTTACAGGAATATTGGGCTAGATTCACAAAGGGACTTAGGCGCCGCAGTTCCATTTTAAGACACCAGTGTGATTCACAAGCTTCACTTGACTGCTGCCTAACCCAGTAAACGCCCAAACTTGTCCAAGGCCTACATTTTTGCAGTGAAAGTTCCTTAGGTGCCTAAATTTCTGCCTGTGGGCACACACACATCTGCTCCATTTTAGATGTCTGGGTACCTGTCGTGCACCTCAGCCCCAGAGTGATTCGTGAACTAGAGGAAGATGGGTGTTCGCCTGCCTCTCTCTCACATGCACAGCCCGATCTGGTAAGTGTGCTTAGAAGTCACCCACTGGATCGGGTCCCATTCAACATCTGGCAGTGGCAGCATGCACCATTTAAGTCTTAGCTCCCTGGCTAGTGCAGCTACATGGCATGTGGGACACCCAGCTTCAGTGCCCCCATCTGCCTGATGGGGAGAAAGGATGTGAACAGGGGCCCACCAGCTCTAAGGTGAGTGGTCTAGCCATTGAGCTATGAGCTGGTCTGATGCAGGGTTTGCCAGTCTCTCCTGCTGAAGCTGTTCCACTGTGGAGAAAGACTGAGGCCACGGTTACACTATATAGTTAGGTCGACCCAGCTATGTTGCTGTGGGGTGTGAAAAATCCACCCCACTGAGCAATGTAGTTAAACTGACATAACCCCCAGTGAACACAGCACTGGGAATTCTTCTGTTGACCTAGACACTGCCCCACAGTAGGATTACCTGGGCTGACGGGAGAAGCCCTCCCACGGCACAGGTAGCATGTACACTGACGCGCTACAGCTGTGGAGCTATCGCATGTCAAACAGAGACAAGCCCTGAGAGGATGAGACTGACTCTAGCCTGGTGATTAGGGCACCCACGTAGGAGGTGGGAGACACAGGGCCCAGTCATGCCGCTCCAGCCACTCTCAGTCTTTGCGCACAACTGAACAGCAGAGATTGAGGGAATCACTTTTCAGACTATCCCATGTCTCAGTGGTTCATGCACTGTCCTGGGAGGTGGGAGACCCTGTTCAAATCCTTTCTCCTCCTCAGGAAGCTTGGGCAGTTGAACCCAGGTTGCCCACATCCCAGGAGAGGGCTATCATTGACACCACCTGCTCCATCCGCTTTCTGTGAAATCGGATGCCTGCCTAGCTCATTCTCACATTCTCATTCTCTGCTCCAGCAGAGCGGTTCCTGCCTGTGGGTTGCTAGCAGAGATGGGCACCTCCCTGCAGCCTTGGGGGAAGGGCTTATGACACACCCCTGATGTCAGCATCTCTCATTGGCTAGCTGAGGCAGCTCCCTGCCTAGGTGCCGGCTTTTCCGACTTATACTCCAAGGCATCTATCTCCCCATTCATTTGTATCGGAGCTCAGGATTTTTGAATTGCAGTGTTTTTCCAGTGATCTTCTAGGTGCCTAAAAGCTAGGTGTTGTGATGAACAGTATCACACTGCCTGAGGCCTTCAGTGCATCTAGTACATTATACTTAGAGGGGGTTTTATTTGTGCATGAGAAGTTAACTAATGCTAGACGTCAGGCTGAGGTTGATGAACTCAGTGATATGCTAAGTCTTTTCCTGCTCTGTGATATAAAACACATGCAGCATATATTGAAAAGGAAATATAAATTGTCAGACTAAAAACCCATATGGTGGGCAAAGGAAAATACTAGTTCCAGTAAATGCACGTTTCACTTTAGTTTCAGTTCCAAGCAGTCATTCCAGAAAATCTCAATGACATTTCTCATCTCTATAAATAATGCAGCATCATGATGAAAGGAGATGAGCCATTTCTATAGGACAGCCTTATGCATGAAATTAGATGTCCTGTAGCAAATTTCAACTGGGGAGAATTTGAATAGATCAGGAACTTATTACGCTTCCAAATGCCTGTGAAGGAAAATGTGGAAGAGCTCTTAAACATATGATGAATGGTTGACCACCTGCTCACAAAAAATAATTAAAAGCCAAACTGATGGGAGAAGAGCTGGGTGAGATTCCGGACATCCTACAAATGAGCATACAATCAAGTTGCTCAGCAACAATTTTTAAGGTTTGGTCCCAAACCTGAGATTATCTCAGCTGTGAGCTGTAGTGGCTAAGAATAATACAGACAACTGTTATGCTATATAAAATATAAACAAGTAGGTGATTGGGGGGAGGGATGTCAGCAGGGCATCCTGTATTTGTCATGTGACAATGATAAAGAATGACAGAAAAATTGCTTTGTTCTAATACTGAGCTAGGAATTTCATTACCAGTAAGGAAGACAGTCTCTCTCTCTGTGCTTCACTGTTGAGACACTGCTAGAATCTTCCTCCGTTCCCTTTCTGCCTGGCCTCCTGTTACAGTTTTAAAGAAACAGTGCAGAATATACTTACAGTGTTGGTGTACATACTGATTCCAGATCCATCTCCCAACTTCACTTAAGTTTCGGAGGATTTCAGATGGGTAATTTTGGCCTGGGGCCTTCTTTTGGTAGGAGCTATGACTTATGAGCAAAGTATGGACCAGAAGACATGTCTCTACTAAGTTTTAGAAATAGAATAATTTAAATTCCCAACAATGAGAAGATTTGGATGACCTCTGTAACCATACATGGCCCATTTTCGGTACTACAGAATGCAGTTAACATTGAGTAGTGTTGAATAAACAATACCAACAAAAGGCCATCTTGGTGAGTTGAAACGGTTTCTTTAAGGGGGGGGGAGGAGTGGATTTTTTAAAATCAAGATTTACTTGCAAATCCTTGAGAGAGGAAAAAGAAAAGGATTTATAGGAAAAAATAATGTGTGTGCCCAGCAATCAATTCTGTGAAGTATTTTCATAGCTCATCTTTTATACTAAAATACCATTTTTTATATTTGAGACTATAAATAAAAAATGGTATTTTAGTATAAAAGATGAGCTAGTAAAAAAAAAGAAGAAGAAGAAAGATGCTGTCTGCAGCTTTTTCAGTGTTACTTATGGGTTTACCTCCATCCCCCAACAAGTAATGTATCCCACAGCAAATCAAAATCCTGGCTAATGGGATACAAAAAGAAGACAGAAAAGGCTGGGATGAATTATGAATGACCTGGAAGAATTAATTTATTCACTTACAGCAGTTGACAATCATAGTATGAAAGAGAAGTGATGAAATTTTAAATAACTTTATCTGCACTTAAAAATTGTATAAAGCCCTGGATAGTTCATTTGCACATTACTGAATTGGGAGGGGGTTATGTGAAAACTAAAATCAGAGTCAGGGTACGTGATCAGGCTCTATCACAAAATACAAAATCAAGGTAATTAATTTTGTTTGTCTAGGTAATGAAGCAGCAGCTGATAGAATGCAAAATAAATATTGTTTTGTGTAAGAAAATTTGCCTTTGCAAGAAAAAGGATTTTATATGAGCATGCAAAATATAATGTCAACACTAGGGTTGTCAAATGATTAAAAATATATATTTGCGATTAATTGCATGATTAAAAAAATTCATCATGGTTAACCGTGCAATTAATTGCACTGTTAATAAGAGAATACCGTTTATTTAAATATTTTTGGATGTTTTCTACATTTTCAAATATACTGATATCAATTACAACCCAGAATACAAAGGATAGCACCATTGGAGGCAAACTGAGCCTAGGGAGCTGAGGACCTGGCTATGTGAGTGCTGGTGGAGCTAGGCCGTCGGAAAGGAATCTCATTTTGCTAGAGTTCCTTTATACTCCTCTGGCTGTGTAAAGTGGCATTCAGCTACAACTGAATCCATGCAAAGCCCTGTACGCGGTGTAACGAGGCCCTAGTGTAAATGAAAATCAGACCCATTGATTTCAAGTGGAGTTTTGAAGGATTAGACCCAATATTAAGGGTTCAGAATTGGACCTGAGACTGTGTAACTATTACTGACTGAAACATTTTGTTTAAAATGGTGGTTGTTGGGTTTTGGTTTTTAATGAAAAACTGGCTTTTACGCCCAAATTTGAGTTAGGGCCCTCTCTTCTAGAAAATGCCTGGCAGAATGGAGGTATTGGGGGCAGGGATAGCTCAGTGGTTTGCGCATTCGCCTCCTAAGCCTAGGGTTGTGAGTTTAATCCCTCAGGGGGGCACTTAGGGTTCTGGGGCAAAATCAGTGCTTGGTCCTGCTAGTGAGGGCAGGGGGCTGGACTCAATGACCTTTCAGGGTCCCTTCCAGCTATCCAGCTAAAATATCTCCATTTATTATTAGCTATACACAAATAATGATAACAATGATTTCAGTGGACTCGGGACACACTGAATTTGCCAATTTAGTGGGGTCTACAGTGCATCGTTGGCAACCGAAAGTGTTCAATTATCATGATTTAATGATTACTCAGCTGTATTACTGTAGTGCCTCAGAACAAAAAGATGGTCCCTGCCTCAGAGAGCTTGCAGTCTAAATATTGCACAAGAGACAAATGAGGGATATAAAAACTCCCATAGGGGAGTACCAGGATACAATGAGACATTGATTTCAGTGGGAGGTAGGCGCCTAACTTGAATATGCACTAGTGAACATCCGCTAGGTGCCTTTCTGTAGCGTCAGGTACTGAAGTACCTTTGCAAATCTAACCTGTAGTCTCTCTGTGCCTCAGTTCCCTAGATGATTCCTTATCTCATGGAGCTGTTGTGAGGTGCTCAGATACTGTGGTGATGTGGGGGCCATATAAGTACTTTATATAGACTGATCACTTGTGTGTGGTAGCGGGTTTTCTCAGGTAGTGTTAGAGGGCTCAGATACAGACAATCCACCATGTGGTGTGGGTGTGTTTAAGCCCTGTCACCCATCCAGGATCAGCAGTATCTGGAGAGCCAACATCTGATATACATAATTGTCTGGCCTGACTTATGTTTCTAGATAAAACTGTTACAGCTGTGGGTAGGCCATTTCTCTGAGTTTGCTTAATACTAAGAACAAGCAAAGACAATAGTGAAACAGCAGGGACCTGTTGTTTACTGTCTCCTTCAATGAATGTGGCAACTGCAGCAGACCCCTTTTAACAAACCACCCCTCAAAGAAGCCTCATCAAAACTAGTGCACAGGCTGTGAGCTGAGACTTAATGACTGGCCTGCAGGCAGCACAACCCTGTATGTGGGAAAGATGGCACAGAACATTTCTATGCGCTCTGCTCCTGATGAAACCACCTCCCGTCACTGATACGGTACCCTCACTGGCTAATGCTAGCAAAGGGCCCTAAGGAGGAGACCTTCAGAAGTACCTAAGGGGTTTAGGAGCAAACATTAAGTGCAAAATACTGAAGTAGTGAGGGGACACATTCAAAGGTATACATGAAAGTAAGGTGTCCAGCCACCATTGACTTTCCATGAGCACCTAACTTCCTCTGTGCCTTTGCACCATAGTGTGAGTCTGAAACAACAGCAGCAATGTCAGGATCAGAATTCAGTATTCATTCCCAGCATGCCTTCCCCCTGCTTCATCTGTCATAGCCCATCAGTCTGCCACGGTGACTTGGGAGTGTGACTCAGGCCACTTAGGGCCCTAATAAAAATGAAGGGCAAAAAGTTTCTATACTGTACCTCCAAGCCAATGATAGCCTGGTCTCTCAACCAAATGGCACCTACCCATAGGACTGGCTGAAACTGGGGTAGTTGCATTCATTTCTGGGGCAGACCATTAGAAAGAAGTCACCTTCCTCACCGGGAAAGGTGTGCCCTAACGTCAAAACAGAAGAGATCATGATTGGTCTAGGAGCAGAGTATAACCTACCTAAATCACACCTAAATGAGACAGAAGCAGGGTGTTGTCTTTATGATTTATTTGTAATACAGTAGTGGCTGGAGGACTGCTCACTGAGATCAGGCCCCATTGTGCTAGGTGCTGTACACCTGGAGACTGTTCTTTCCTTAAAGAGCTTGGACTTTCTCTACATTTTGGCAGATAAAAAAATTAAACTATGCAAACAACTAGAATACTGTGTTCTGCCCTAGCAGATAAATCCTCATCATTTCAGGGATCAGCACGGTAATATTACTAATAGGCCTGTGGCAAATTACTTTGATCCACGGGACATGGGGCTTGAAAATTAATGAATTAGAAATGAAGGTCTCATTACTATAGAGAGACAAGAGCCCGGAAAATGGAGGGTATTTGCTTCCCATGTTTACTTTTCTTACTTCATTGGCCTTGCTGCTAAATTAAGTTAGAGGAAGAATTAGCCACTTAGCTCCTGGTTATTGCACCTAGGCTGGTGGGCACCTTCAGCTGCTTATAGTGTGGTGTCTTCCAACTGACCCCAGCAGCTTTGCTGGATTTTCTATGAAGCAAAAAGCACTTCACAAACAACAGAACTATAAGAGAAAAATCTGCCTCTCATCAATCAAAACCAGACTGTTTTATTAACCACGTTATGGTTGGGTGGGTGCAGATAATAAAGAGGGGGGGGAAATTGCCTCTGACCCATGAATTGCCTTTGGCTACCTGAAATAATCTCAGGTGCAGCAGTGACTCTTTTATATCCGTTATAAGGTACTATTTCCTTTGGGGTCTTGTTATAGGGGGTGAGACCACTGGGAAATAATGACCCAGGCCACAGTAAAATGCTGTGATATGGCTCTGCAGCTCAGGGAAATAACGCCACGCACAGCTGTAGGAGCTATTGGTGGGGCCTTTTATCCTATGCTGAGCCCACGTGCTCCACTGCGATTATCCTGCATAAAGCCAGAACGATACAACTCTCTCACTGAAAACAAACGAAAAAGGGGAGTTTAAAGTGAGTATTCACTTTTATTGCCATGCGGGGTCTGTAATGTTTGCTTCTCTCTTGAAGAAGAAAGTAGCGTGGAAATGCATGCTTCTCGGTGTGGAGGAAAATGGAGTTTAAGTGCCACAGTGGTAGAGTTGAACTATGAAATCCTTAGCAAGCAATTTAGGAAGTGGGTGAGACAAAATTGTGCAAAATGTGGCAGTTCTGTCCCAGTGCTACCTGACAACGTGTTCATGCAAATGGCTGTAATGGGGAAGAACTCTAGCTGGCATTTGCAAATCCACATAAGGGATCTGGAGGCTATTTCTTCCACACAAATTTGCATGGGTGCAAGTCAGCCTCCACATTTTGACTATCTGGCAACGTGCCTATGGATGCAGAACTCACTAGAGTCAAAGGACGTCACACAGGCAAGTGCTGAATTGTCAGACCCAATCTAGTCTGATGAAGCAGGATCATGTGACATAGGGCAGGGTTTTCAAAATTGCCTGAGTTAGGTGCCTACTTTGCGTAGATGCTTTTGAAAATCTCACCCATAAAGTATTCCTGTTGCCCTGCTAGTCAATCAATAGCCTTAATGTTACCTCACCCTGTGATAGCCAGCTGGACTGTATTTCTCTGTCTAAATGGCAGGACCCTTTCCTTCTTCCACCAGTTTTTTTTTTTTTTTTTTTTTGGGGGGGGGGGGAGGAGAAGGATGGGAAAAGGAGGGCACCGCAGGAGAAATCTTACCGACAAGCCATCCCGTCTCTCTGTTGAAGCAAGGGTGAGGAGATTTTCAAAAGCATTCACCATTGGCCTGACTATACTCCTAGCTAAGTCAGTGGCCGTTTTCTCAACTTTGGTTGTTTAATGTTGAGTTACACTGTGACATCTAGTACCTTCCAGGCTCTGATGCACCACATGATCCTTTGTCAGCTGCAGGATTATCCTAATTGAAATCACCAATTTCAGTCATGATTTAAATCAGAACACAGAAAACCTGGATTTAAATAATTGCTTTTAATTATGCTCTGCATTTGTACTCTTTAGTTATTTTCCCCCAAAAAGGTTCATTCTCATTGGTTGGCATGTATCACCATTAAAACGGGGATTTCATTTTTTACAACTAAATGTACTCTTGACACTAGATTTAGTCCTTCTTTTTGCTAACCAGGAAGATATGCCGTAACAAAGATTGTGGTGCATTTGCCATCACTGGCTATTTTAAAACAGGATGGGATGTTCTTCTCAAAGATCTGCTCCGTTCAAACAGGAATTAATTCACAGAAGTCCTAATGCCTGTGCTATATAGGAGGTCAGACTAAGTGATCACAACGGGCCCTTCTGTCTATGAATCTATGATCGAAACACATTTGTTTAAGCAATGATATAGCTTAACATACATTTATTCAGATTCTTAATTTCTACATTTCATTCATTATGTTAGAAAATGGTGAACGGTGTATTTCTTATTAGATAATTAACACTTTTACATACGATCTGTGTCAAAATGCTTTCAAATGGAAATTGGAATTCAATAACAAATACACAAAACAGCCTTTTAAAACTGTTTTTATCGATTCAATAAAATTACTAGATTTTTTCCACTGTCCAATTGTTGATACCTGTAATTGAAGAAAGCACCATGTCTCTGATGAATAGACTGTGAAAATAAAAGTGTTTCTGTTCAACTCAAACCAAGAGTCATTAAGGCAAAAGCTTCTGTGCACAACACAGGCTGAAAGTACTGACAAATGTGTGTGTGGGGAAGGAATGAATACAGGCATTCAGTCCATTATAAAGACTGCAAATAAATTAGATATTTCATATTGTGCCATATTTATAAAACTTGATCTCTGCAGTTAAAGGTGGTTTTTTTCTTCCTGATTCTGTTTATTAAAAAGCAGCCTTTAACTCGTAAGTTAAAGTTTGTGAGGACAGCTGATTAGTTCAGCACATCATCATTTTAAAAAATATATATATTACAGTAAGTTTAAGCCTTAGGTTGTCAGATTCAAATTTATTTGTAAACAGTTTTATTTTTAAAAAGAAAAAGATTTAAAAAAAAAATAGATTTTTACTCCCCTTGGCAGATGACACTTCAGAGAAGGGATGAAATATGTATAGTATTAGTTCTTTAGAGCTCTGATGCCCCCACTGGTTCCTTTGAACTATAAAAGATTGAGATATTTATTATATAAACAATTATTCTGATAAATACTATAGCAACCAATCTAGTAATTTGGATCAAAACATAACTTCCATTACAAATACCCCTTTTCAGTTGCATTACAACTTTATCAAACAGATTATTTTGCTGGGGGCTGGGGACGACGACATATTTTCCATGCTTGGTCTCTGCCCAGAATTGGACTATTTGGAAAGTTGTGTTCCTCATGTGTTTAAAATCAAAACAAACAAAATAAACCTGGTCCTAATCAGGAATTTTGCTAATGGATAACTAAACAGTAGCTGAATTCTTGAATAGCTATTGTCCAAACTTGCTTTGTTTTGTAGATCTTACTGAGCTGCAAAGAACAATCCATGTTTGAAGGAAATTGTTCATATCTTCAAACTTACTGAAACGCTGAAAGCTTTTTCATGTTTATACAGTAGGGTTTGGAGTTAGGTTTTTGTGTTCAATCTATGACTTAAAAAGCCAGTGGGACACGTGTTCATTTTTTACATCATATTTCATTTTATGTGCTCATTTTTGCATATATTTTTCCTATTTTTTCTGCTCATTCTACAGCACCGTTGTATGTTAGAGAAACTGAGATTTATATTAAAGCCAAGTCTCAAGTCTATATATACAGTTCTGTAATTTACTGTATATAAGGGTACAGAAATTATTCAACTTTGTGTTAATATAGTGAATTAACTGAAAATTAATTTAACATTATACAAAAGACCAGATTTTAGGCCATAAGTACAAGAGGACAGAGCTTTAGCTCCGTAGCTTTCTTGTGGCTATAGAGGGGAAAGAAGAAAAAAACTTTAGCAGCAAGTGCCTAATTAACCATAAAAATAACTATTATCAAGCCAACAAAATGACTTGACACACCAAGGAACTGGTATATATATTACACTGTTACGAGATGTGACCAGAATTGTAACAAGAGTATTAGCATTTTGTTTTCAGATCACTTGTAACAAGTAAAGAGTTCTATCTTTGCTAAATAGCTACCTTTTACTTGGGAGAGAAAGAGGGAGAAGACCATTTCTATGCCTCTTGCAAAAGTAATCTAGCACATATGGCTGGATTAATGGCCCCAGCAGGAGTTACTGTAGGGAAGCTGACAGCAGGGCATAGGCCTAAGGGCTAAAAATAGGCATATCGGGAGAAGGATTGTTTGAAGACTTCAGCACTCTGCTTTTGATTCATTTTATTGCATGATTTTGGTGACTTGAAAATAATAATTGTAGTGTACGCCTGAAACTTGAATGAGATTAGATACAAGTAGCTGGAACATCTGCTGTTAGCTTGTCAAAAGTTTACACTGAATGTGTAATCCATAAACCTACAGAAAAGGGACAAAAAGATAATTCAGGTGAAAGGCTATGAAGCCTGCTGAACGGAGGGATGGGTTTCTCAAAGACTAGTCAGAAGCTGAGGCGAGGCGGGTTAGGCCTAGCGGCTGGAGAGGTGGCAATCAGGCCAAGAGGTCAGAGGAGGGCAGGAACAAGGCAAAAGTAAGGCTGGGAGCTAGGCTGGAGCCAGAGCACAGCTGGAGCAGGACTATGGGCAAGACTACAGCAGGAGCACACTGAGGCTGTGGAATTTGTCACCACAATCAGGCAGAGGAGAGTTTCAAGCCATGGAGTGACACTGAGTAGGGGGTTAGACGAGTTGGCTCTTGCAGTCCCTTCTAGCCCTATGATTCTCTGATACCTGCCCTGAGAATTGCCAGACCAGCTCCTGGCTTGTGGATTGGCTGCAGTCTAACACAGGAATGACTCATCACCACCTGTGGCTTAATCAGGTGCTAGTCCAGGGACAACTCATCACCTCACAACAATCGCTGAGTGAGTGGCCACAGGTTAGCAGCCTTAGAAATGGACCGGCCTGATCAAACGTAAAGAGAGAACCAAAACTGCCAGTGGAGATCTGAACCACATATGGCCAGTAGAATCATCAGCCAATGCAGGGCTCCCTGCTACTGGCAAACTCTCTTGGCTAACAACAACAAGGAGTCCGGTGGCACCTTGAAGACTAATGGATTTATTTGGGCATAGGCCTTCATGGGTAAAAAACCCACTTTTTCAGATGCAGTCTCTTGGTTAAGAGAGTGTGTACTGTCTGTAAATGAATGGGTGAAATTCTGACCCCAGTGAAGTCCATGGCAAAACTTCCATTGATTTTCATAGGGCCATGATTTCTCCCATATGTCTGGGTGTTGAGAATCTGTGTGTACATGAATCCTGGCTTCTAAGGCTCCACTTTGGGGATGGATTTAGCATGTGCTTAAATGCTCTCCTGTTCAGGAAAGCACTTAAACGTGCACTTAACTTTCAACATGTGCTTAGATGCTTTGCTAGATGGAGCTTCAGTCTGGGAAGTCCTATCAATGGAAGCGATGAGAAGTCTCGCATTCTGCACTGGGATGCCAAGGGGATCTAGCCCATGCCCCTGCAGCCCAGGGGTTGCTCTTCACAAGTGGTGCAGCAGCTTTTACAATAAAGTTACATTTAAAGGCCTGAAATAGGCGTTGTTTTCAAGCTCCCAGTTCAATTTCTGAAGAGTGGGAGAAGTTGGATTGCGGAAGAGGAGGCTGATAAAAGAATTATGGGAGCAGAATTATATTGGTAGCTGCCAAATTGACATTTAAAAGGAACCTCCTGCTCCCCAACCATCATATATTAAATGAGGTGCAAGGGAGGTGGGAAAGAGAGGAACAATACATCCACGTATACTCTACACAGTGGTTGCCATGAATAAGTTAATGTTTGCCAGTGTTCGTCATGGGGGTACATTGCAGAGAGACGTGTGAGTGTCAGCTTGTGTAGCTGTATTTATGCTAGTGGTCTAGTTAGCTTGCTAACAATAGATGTGAAGAAGCTGCTGTGTTGTCGTCAGCACAGACTGCACAACCCTGCATGACTGCTCTGATTACATACTCGCCTGTGCAGGAGGCGTTGAAACCTGCACTCCGACATCCTCACTTCTATTTGAAGTGATCTGGCTCGAGTACTGCTAGCATGGGTACAGCTAAGCGAGCTGCCCTCACACACCCGGCTGCATTGTAGACGTACGCACAGTAACGTCAGAGTGTGGTTTGGTAACACGTTCAATGGTAAAAATTCATCACCAGCAATCACTGTATCTCACCTGAGATAATACATTCACTTTCAGATTTTTCCAATCCTAAGAAATGGAGCATTTCTATCTAATGGATAGAATTGGGCTACTCATCTGTCAAAGGCTACAGAAGAAATGGAAGTAGTCCAGAGAAGAGCAAAGCCAGTGATTGACAGCATAGGAGAAGCTGCCTTAAGGGGAGAGATGAAAAAGACTAGTGTTCACAAAAGAGAATCCTGTCCTAGAATCTAGGCTACACCTAAACCATGAGCGAGAGGTGTGATTCCCCTGCTTATGTGCACATCCTTGCGCTGCCTCTCGGTTAACTGGCCCTAGTACAAATAGCAGTATAGCCACGGTAGCACACGTGGGGGCAGCGAAGGCATGGCTGAGCTGTGCCAGGGAAATACCCACCACTTTTAGGTGTGTTTGTCCTTGGCACAGCTCAATGAGATCTGGAGTGAGTATGTGTATTCGTGCAGGGAAATCACGCGCCTAGCTCGGTGTAGATTTAGCAATAAAAATGCAGGCTTGGAAGGGTACTGAAGAGGTCGTCTAGTCCATCCCACCACAGTGAGGCAGGAACAAGTTGTTGCCGGCACAGAGGGCCCGAGGGGGCAACAGCGGGGTTCGTTGCCCGGTGTGCTTTGCGCCAATGAACACACCAGGGTGGAGAAGGAGACAAAGTTTATTTAAGAACTCTGAATAGGCACTAGGAGACTAGCATGTCTCAAATCAAGCGCACCAACATAAGCAGTTTTTCTCTTTTTATACTTTACTTTCTCCCCCTCTTTCTGCCCTACTCCCCTTTCCTCCCTTTCCCCCTCCCTCCTCCTACAGCAGTTACATTTAAGCAGTTAAGTCATCTTGGTGGCTATAAGTCTAGCTCGTTAGTAACTCTTCTTTGAACCGTTATCTTGTCCTTTTCCCTTTGATCTGTTATCTTGCCTTTCAGCCAGAAGCATGCAGGCCTTATTACTATTGCTTCCCAGCTGCTGGCCTGTGAGGTTAGTAAAGTTTAACATGCAGGGGCCTTAGTTCACTTTGGCCTAGTGTGGGGGGGCTTCATTGACTCTCGTGGTCTTCCAACCCCCCGAGTTACCTAGGGTGATGCCTAGTGACACCAACAAAGTAAACCATCTCTGATAAGTGTTTGTTTATCCTGTTCTTTAAAACCTCCAGTGATGAGGTTGTGGAATCCCCGTCATTGGAGGTTTATAAGAACGGGTTGGAGAAACTTACCAGGGATGGCCTAGGCTTACTTAGTCCTGCCTCAGTGCAGGGTTCCTTCCACCCCCATATTTCTGTAATTTTCCTTCTTGGACCCTTGTCTTTTTTTCATCTCTCCCCATGAGACAATCTCTTTCAGGCAGTAAATCACTTTCTTTGCTCTTCTCTGGACTATTTCCATTTCTACCATTCCTTTGAGAGAGGAGAGGTCCAGTTCAATCCCTGTATATAGATGTTCCCTTCCTATTGCAGAAAGGGAAAGAGTATATGGCAGAGGAGATTCCATCGTCATGTGAATGTTACTTTGAAGACTACCATGGCGTTACTATATTCCCCAGCAATACCAGAACAAGAGGGTCAATAATGAACTCAAAGGAGAAATATTTACTATGGGAGCCTATAAAAAGGTAATAGCATAGTAAGATTTTGTTAGAAGTACCAAACCCTTAAAAGATCAGCATCAGTAGCAATTAACAAATATTACAATGAGTATTGATCCTTGTTCTTTGTGGAACAGGCTAATTGCTAGGGGCAGAATGGATTTACCCTATGAAGTACTACTGGATGTTTAGCCAGATGCATTATGGGCATTTTCCATCATCCTTTGAATTAAAGGATGTATAGGCTGTTGCCAATCAGGACACCCGACTAGCAGAACAATTCGTGCAGTCTGGTATTGCATGTCTTGCAGTGACTGATGACAATATTTTAAGCAATATGTGAAAGCAGTCAAAGATTTTCAACAAGAAATGGCTGGGATGTGAAAGCAAAATTTAATCTTTGTGATATAAACAGTGTCACAACCCCTATTACAATTATGCACTGAAGCAGATTGGACATGAAGATTTTACTAACACTTCTATACTGACCTTTCTTTGTTGTTTTAGACCAGCAGGAAAAAAAAAATCACTGACTCACACATTTGTGCTAAGTAGAACCATATAAAAGACAGCAGGAGCAATAAAAAATGTGATTACTTTTTGGGTTTAGGTGAAGCTAACATAATTCATTTATCCTTCAGTCCATGGTCCTGATTCATAAATAAAAGATATAAAAACACTTGGCTTCTTCTGGCAGAAATAACCGTTTGAAAACAGAAGATACTGTACTTGGAATTCTGAAAAAAATATGCTCAGTTAATTTAAAATGTATTTAAAAGCCAAATGAACTCCCCACGTCACATGGGAGTGTGTTAGCCCAAATGACATCACAAGCATCGACCCCGACTCTTCTGCTCAAGAAGAGGTTCTGAACTATTTCTGCCTTGCTGGTCTTGTCTTCCCATGGGACTCCAGCAAGATAGTAATTCCGCCAAGTGGATGTTCAATTTCTTGGTCAGCCCCATGTCTACAAAACAAGGGTCCAGATTCTGGCTGGGGAAGCTAAAGCTGGGAAGAAGACGAAACAAGTGGTGTTGGCCTGGGAGGATCACGGTGGGTTTAAATATTTTATTGTTTAAAAAGGGCAAGCAGAGAAATGTCAATATATTTGGTTTATTGTTAAGTTTGCTTGAACTCTGATACTGAGAGTCAGGGAAGTGCTGACCATGGGGAAAACATTCATGAAAGTATGTCTCAGACAACTAATATTTGGACACTAATGATCTGCTTTGGAGAAATGATGATCATCCCTAACTCCCTTTGAACCTCACTGGGAGCAGGGGCTCAGGCCCTTTAAAAAACAGGCCAATGGATCCTTTTCATTTGTTTGCCAAAGAAAGCAGCTGGCCCAAAGAGCTGTTCTACTGCTCACAGCTGGCCTTCAGTATAACGACGGGGGTGATTTTACACAATGTTCAGTGCTGACCTAACCGCTCCCATTTGCCCATCAGTGGCAAGTGTCATGAAAAATCTCTCCCCTGATGTTTTCTCAATTTGCTTAGTGTTTACCATTGGTTTTGTCATGTATATCCACTAATTAGCCTGGTCACTTGTCCTACCTTTTAGCCCTGGCTGCAGAAATGGCTGCAGTGGCTGTGTGTGGGAATTGGTGGGGAATTACATTGCTGTCCCTCTCTCCTCCTGCATAGATCACCTCTGGAAAGTCTTAGTGTTGCCAACTCCTGCAGTGTTATCACAAGTGTCAGGATATTTGGTGTTTTTCTTGAAGCCCTAGTGTCATGCAAATTCCATGAGAAATTCCACTGGGCCCTTGAAGCCCAGTGTTATCCAATTCCATGAGAATCACAGCTTTAATTAAGAGAAAAAGTATGTTTCTAGCCCTTATGGTTTCAGAAAAGCTTGAAAAAATGAGTCCAGGGAAGCCAGAAGATTCAAACTCCAGAAGGCAAGCAAGAAGTGTACTGTTTTTTTTTTTTTAAATCTTATGATTTTTAAGCCCCTCTCAAGAATTTTTTGAAGTCTAATTCATTAGTTTTGGAATCGGGGGCTAGCAATATTGCATTAGTGATACATTTTCACCTTTAAATGGATTCTAGTAATAATAACAGTATTTAATTCTTATATAGCACTTCTCATCAGTAGATCTCAAAGTACTTCACCATCTTTAATGTACTGAAATTTAATGCAAGGCCGGTGTTCTCATGCTCACTGAGATATAATCACATTGTTACAATAATTATAGTAAAGTAGATGGCAGTTGTACCTTGATGGATGTACTGTATGCAGGCAGATCTCATGTGGATTTAAAACAGAGCATGTTCATATGCCACAACATGATTTTATCCCTTACTGTGTCAGCCTATTTGACATCTTTGGTTCTCTTTCACAATAGATGTGTTCTTGGGGATCTAAAACCAGACAAGGAAATTAATAGGTGCACTGGCTTTCTGCAAGACCATAATCTAAGCTTATTGCATATATTAGTAATGAAGCAAGTCTTCCAAATGACATTTCTTAGACATTAATAGATGCAATATTTTATTGCTCTGAAATCTTTTTAGTTTAATCCTTCAAATGAAAAGGAACGCCCTTCTTTAAAAAAATAAGATAAACTAACTAAATGTGAAAGAAAAAAATCGACTCTCTGCCAAGCTGTTTTTAATTAGAGTGACAATAATTTTCTTAACTATAAAAATTGCATTCTTCAAGTTACGCTTCCAGACCCCAAAATTAGTTAGAGGGTGTTACATATCACAGTTTGATCAGAATATAATGTGACATATTTCAACAGATATTCAATGAAAATTTTCCAGTGTCCTTGTGCATTTCCATGGCCGGGTAATGAGTTTCAGTATATATGATACCGTTTAAAAATCACAGGACTCTGTTATGCCTGTTGAGAGATTTCATGTTTCCACATTCCACAATATGAATTGGTGCCTGTTGAATACCAGTATTCAACAGGCACCAATTCACGATCTGATCTATGACAAACCAACTCTTCTCCCATCTACTTCCCTTTCAGAGTGGAATATTTCTTTCAATTTGTCCAATACATCTATATGGAAAAAGAGCTACCGGTTCCATTGGCACTAATGCTGTGACTGCTTTCAGTGTGTTATAGGCTGGTGGTGGAAGTGAAGCTAGTTTGGTTTACTCTGAAACCTGCAATCTGTTATCATTACAATAGCTTTCTGTAGTTAAGGGATAATTTCTTTTGCTTTATAGCTGCTGAGATTGATTAATAACCAAAATGAAGTTGAGGCATTTAATCAATCTCTAAAGCTATTTATTCTGTATGTTACAAAGCAACAGTGATTATACAATTGGAGCATAAAAGCTAAAATCTTGTTCCTTCCCTCATGGGCGCTTGAAAATGCTAAGCTGCTTGGTTTTTCTGACATACCACAAAGTCTGACACTGTTGCTAGGAAAAATAAGGGGCGAGAGGTATGTTAAAGTGAATAATATTTTAGGTACAAATTTGTTTATTAGAGAAACAATGTGACTGAATACAAGGGGCAAATTAACTTCAATATAGCCCAGCTGATGTTCCTGAAGTTATCCCAAGGCTGGAGTAATCTTGCCTATGTACTGGCAATGCACCTTTTTAACATTGAGAGTAATTAATCATTGGAACAATGTATGTGGGGTCCTGATGGATTCTCAGTCACTTGAAGACTTTAAATCAAGACTGGATGTCTTGCTAAAAGAGATGCTGTAGCTCAAAAAAGTTATGGATTGATGCAGGAATCACTGGGCAAGTTCTATGGCCTGTGATATACAGGTCAGACTAGATGATCATAATGGTCCTTCTGGTTTAAATTCCATTATTCTTTTAATCTTTCAGCTATCTTGGATTTCGTGGAACACCCCAGATTTAGCTGATGAAATGGTGGATCTTTAATCCCCTAGTGAGTGCCACGTTACATTGAACTGTTGGAAAACTATGCATGATACAACATGATTATGGTGGATAAGACACCACTGATGTCATTTCCTACTTGGCACAGTACCTACCATTCATCTTACGGTCATCTTCATAGTTGTTCTAGGACATTTTCCTGGCTCTAATTTTCAGCCAATTATGATTTTGTGGATTTTCCCCCCTATCACCTTCTTTATGGGATCAGCAACTTTTGACATTCCTACCTCTTCCTTTCTGAATGAAAGACAAGACAAAATAAACTAGAACTAGAACAATAGGTTTTTGTCTTTGCTTATTTAAATTGAGGCCAAAACTTACCCTACTTTGTGGTTTCATTGGGACCATTCACAGAAGTTTGGAGAGCAGATAGGTCCTTTAGTGTGAAATATGTCATCGAATGTAATTCAAACATCATTCATCAGGAAGTCCTTCCCTGACTCTCACACACAAAGCCTCTGGAACCTCTCCCTGGTGGGAGGATGACCACTGTTGAACATGCCAATGATATTCAGATCTAGATGGAATGCAGTGGATAGAAAGAACATAGGAATTGGAAGACTGGATCAGACCCCTGGCCCATCTATTTTAGTCCAGATATTTCAGAGAAAGGTGTAGAACCCTGTGGTAGGATAATCTATTTCCCTACATTTGGTCTCCCCTGATTGGTAATTGCTAAGCCCTGAATCATGAGGTTTTATATCCCTTCAAAAATTCTTCTTAGAATTAACTATTATACCTCTGGTAGGTAGAGTCTAGATTACTGCTTGGTCGTCTGTGATTATATCTACACTACAAGCTAGGGGTGTGAAACTAGTGAGAATGTACTCAGCACAGCTCAGCCATGCTGCCGCTTCCCCTACCAGTGCTATCGCAGCTACTTGGCTATTTATAACCTTGAGCTAGTATCAGTGTAAGTACATGAGCAGTGGGCTCTCTTGCAGTGTAGACAAGTGGCACTAAAAATGTGGCTTTTTACAGGCTGTCTTGGCAATGAGGAAAAAAAGTCAGCCCTGCTCTGGTCCCTCCACCTCTGGTGTGACACACACTGGAGACGTAATGTGGGAGAATGCTCCTCTTGTGCTGTTTCTGTGGATAAATGGAGGACGTCAGGCTCCAGGGCTGTCAGTCCAGCACTTGCCATGACTACTAAAATTGACACAAGTCTTGACAGAGGTCTAGGCAGTGTGGCAGTAGGCAGATTTACTTTCCAACATAATGTCCTCAGATATTTCCTTATCCCATTATGCAACCAACACCTGCACTTCTCCTTTGCTCCCCACACACCCATTTGGGTGCAATCCTGGCCCCACTGAGGCCAATGGCAATGCTCTCCATCACAGGCTGACTTAATGAGGGAGAAGAATCTGGTGCACCTGGACATTGCAGGGAGTAAGAAAGCCCCTGTAAGGTGTTGACTGTGGGGAGACACCAGCAAGGAGGACCTGTGGAAAAGGCCCATCTCCAAGCCAAAGGTGCTGGGAGAGCAGGGAGACAGACCCTCAGCGAGAGGGGGATTTCAGTGTGAAGTCAATGTAGAATTTGTTTTCCATAGACTTATATCCACTTACCATCGTACACAGTACACTACTCTTTAGGTCACCTCATTTGATCTAACATGTGCATTTGACCGGACATCTTCAAGAAGGTTTGAGGAGCAGAGTTTTGCCCTAATTATCAAGATGTTTTGCTTCTGAGATGTTCATAGTGAAACCAGTGAAATGGAAATAGTGAAACTGGATATTGGTATATTTGTAACTTTTCTGAGAAAAGGAGAAAAGACTATATGCAGTCTTTCTCTCCCTTGGTTTCCTTTACACACACTCCTTTCCAAAGAGTTCTGTTTAAGGGTAATAAAATTATCCACACCTTCCCTTAAAGCTTAAAGACCTCTGTTTTAGAGTGAAAAAAAAAAACTAGAACACAAATGCAATTTATTTTAATTGCTATTCAAACGAATAGGGTTGCAGTAACATTTCCGTGAGTAGCTTACAAATGGATGCTTTGCTTTTATCCACATTCACTTAAAAGACATTTCCATCCTCAACCCTCCCCCCCCCCCCCACCCAACAAAGGTTATAATGAATTCAGGAAGCTGCTATATTTAAAATACCTAACAATTCAACCTGAAAGAGATTGCTATCATCAACTTAGCAGAGTGTTTTTGATAAAGATAGGAAAAGAAAATGCATACTCTTTGATTTAGTGAGATGGAGAGAGATGAATTATTGTCTGCCTGTGTGGACTGTACACTGTTGTAGATCTATGGATTCCCCAAAGACAGTGTGTATCCCCTGGACTGAATCCTTTACCTTATTATTATTTGTATTTCAGTAATGTGTAGACTTGGGCCCCAATAGGGACGTTGCAGTCCTTGCCCCAAAGAGTTTACAATCTAAATAGACAGGCAAAGATTTGGAAGGGAAACAGAGAGCCAGAGGGGAAATGGTTTGCTTAACCAGGCTAGTGATGGAACTAAGGTGCCCTGATTCTTGGTGTATAGCATGAGCCACTAGACCTCGCAGCCCGTTACAGAAGGCAATATGGAAGGTTTGTCCTGATAAAGCTCTGTAGATAGCTTTATTCTTAAACAGTGCAAGCAAACAGGAAATCAAGGCAAGTGTTTCCCGTTAATTCACATTTAATTTGTATGTCGTAATAATAGCAAACTCCCTCTGGGGAATGGAAGTTTGGCCTAGACCTGGTTGAGCAAGACAGTTATTTGTTGGAAGCTAAACATTTCATGGAAACAGGCCAGTTTCAACCAGATGTTCATCAGGAAAGGTTTCGCCAGTTCACGATGGGTTTTCTGGGGATGGGAAGGACCCGCATGTGAGTTGACAGGTGATTAGGGCACTCACCTGGTGTGTGGGAGGCCCAGAGTTTTTCTACATGACTAGGGCTACAGTTGCAGTGCTGAAGCTGCACCTCTGTAGTGTAGTGTAGTGCAGTGTAGTGTAGGAAGGGTTTTTCTCTGTTGCTGTAGTAAATCTAACCCCTCGAGAGGTGGTAGAATTCTTCCCTTGACCTAGCTGTGGCTATACTGGGGCTTGGGTCAGTTTAAATACATCTCTCAGGGGTGTGACTTTTCACACTACTGAGTGACGTAGCTGGGTCAATCTACGTTTTAGGTGTGGACCAGGCCCTGTGGTCAAGTTTCTGCTCTGCCTTGGTTTCGTCACAATGTGGAATGGGGAAAAAGGAAATCTGAGTTTTGCAGGGTGGGAAAACCATTTTATGCCCCGCTCTAGGAAAGCGCTAACCCTGAGGAGGAGTGAACAAGGAGGCCACACACGCTGCAGGCCATCCAATGATATTATTTCTCATTTATTTAAAATCAGTTGGCAGTGTAACAATGCTGAACACCTATTTGGAGCTTTGCATCCACAGAGCCTGAAGTGTGGAGCATAGGCGGGTCTCCGTAATATTATCTCCATCTTACAGATAAAGAAACTGAGGCACAGAGAGGTTAAGTGTCATGCTAACATGTGCAGTAACTGACCCTGTTGTGCCCTGTGAAATTATAAGAATAATAATTCCTATATTTTTTTTATCCATAGCTCTAAAAGGGCTTTACAACAGAAGCTGATATCAATAGCCCCACTTTATGGATGGGGAAACTGGGGAACAGGGTGAAAATCCCTTGTCCAAAATTACTGACAAAGGGAGGAATAAAACCCAGGTGGCCTGAATCCTAGAGCAACGTGCTAACATCTAGGCCACACTGTATCTCCCATGTAGGTCTCCCAGGAGAATCTGGTAGAGATTGGGCACCCCCTGAAGCCCCTTCTTAATCTAATTCTGAGGAGCCCAGTGGCATTACAGATAAGGAGAGCTTGCTTCTGAAAAGAACCCCCTATTCAGCGCCCCCCACCATGGGTCTGTAGGTCAGGCATCCCTTCGTGTGTGGATGTGAAGGGGAGCATGGAACCTTATATCTTGTTTAATGTCACCCTTTTCATGAGTAGCCCATTTCTAACAAGGCTGGATTTCATGGCTATGATGTCTAGATATAGCAGAGAATTACAACGAAACAAAAAACCTTGGCTTTTTAACCCCATGAGGTAAAGAGCTATCTTTCTGAGTATGGAATACAATGTTTTCCATGGAAAACTGATTACATAGGCCACTGAAAAAATGTTGTCCATGTTTCCTCCTCCCCTTCATCACCCAGAATAGCACTGTAAAATAGCAGTAACCTGGTTAGCATTTTGTTTTTATCTGATTCACAGAACAAGAGGGCACTGTGCTTTCTAGCTATAACAATCACTTGTATTACTGTAGCACCGAGAAGCCCCAGTTGTAGATCAGGATCCCATTGTTCTAACAAACACAGAATGAAATGATGGTCAGACACGACCTGGAGTGGTTTGGGAAAAGTTGGAACTTCTCAAACTCTGGGAGGGGAATTGAATTGGATCTGGTGTTCTGGTTTGGGCCTCTCTTTGTGGCTTGTTAGAGATGGGAGTGAGATGTAACGTCTGGCACATAATTTAACCTCTAGTACCCTCTTTCCCCCCAAAAAAGTGTCTATAACATCCTGGTCTGGGTGGTTAGCTCAGCACATAATGGAGCTATGGGGCCTGCTGTGAAATTCAGATCCAAATCCCAGCTCAGAATGCTGGACTCTATATGTTTGGTTGCATCTGTGATTCTGGTATGGGCCTGTTTCTAGTTCTATTATTTGCATTGTATTGATATTCAATATCTTTCTTAATGATCTGGAGGATGGCGTGGACTGCACCCGCAGCAAGTTTGCAGATGACACTAAACTGGGAGGAGTGGTAGATATGCTAGAGGGTAGGGATAGGGTACAGAGGGACCTGGACAAATTAGAGGATTGGGCCAAAAGAAATCTGATGAGGTTCAACAAGGACAAGTGCAGAGTACCGCACTTAGGATGGAAGAATCCCATGCACTGCTACACACTAGGGACCGAATGGCTAGGCAGCAGTTCTGCAGAAAAGGACCTAGGGGTTACAGTGGACAAGAAGCTGGATATGAGTCAACAGTGTGCCCTTGTTGCCAAGAAGGCTAATGGCATTTTGGGCTGCATACGTAGGGGCATTGCCAGCAGATCGAGGGACGTGATCATTCCCTTCTAGTCGACATTGGTGAGACCTCATCTGGAGTACTGTGTCCAGTTTTGGGCCCCACACTACAAGAAGGATGTGGAAAAATTGGAAAGAGTTCAGTGGAGGGGAACAAAAATGGTTAGGGGGCTGGAGCACATGTCTTATGAGGAGAGGCTGAGGGAACTGGGATTGTTTAGTCTGCAGAAGAGAAGAATGAGGGGGGATTTGATAGTTGCTTTCAACTACCTGAAAGGGGGTTCCAAAGAGGATGGATCTAGACTGTTCTCAGTTGTTAGCAGATGACAGAACAAGGAGTAATGGTCTCAAATTGCAGTGGGGGAGGTTTAGGTTCAATATTAGGAAAAACTCTTTTTACTAGGAGGGTGGTGAAGCACTGGAATGGGTTACCTAGGGAGGTGGTGGAATCTCCTTCCTTAGAGGTTTTTTAAGGTCAGGCTTGACAAAGCCCTGGCTGGGATGATTTAGTTGGGGATTGGTCCTGCTTTGAGCAGGGGGTTGGACTAGATGACCTCCTGAGGTCCCTTCCAACCCTGATATTCTATGATTCTATGATGTTGACATTTTTCATGGGCTTTTCTGATGCCATGGGGACACATTTATGGGGCTTAAAGTAATGTGAGAATTGGTCTCCTGCAGATGGAAATATTATGAGAAGACCAGTTCCCTTAGACAAAAGAATAAGGTGGAAAAACATAGCCCCAAATTCAAGATAGTTGGATGCCTCAACAAACCAAAAGCCCATCCCTGCACAGAGCCACAGTGGTTGGTGCTTGTGTATTAGGCCTGTTGTTTCTCACACTGTTATAATCTCAAAGGTAAATATGCTGCACCATGTCATTTGGCAGTTGCTATGGTAACTATATATTTTTGTTGAATAACTGACAGATCAGTTGAATAAAATATGTACAAATTGTCAGTGTAACTGTCAGTAATTGTAAGGTACTGATGCCATGGAGACTCAGTAATATATGCACTTCCATTTCATCCTTTTCTTTTTTCCTTCATGCAAGTATGTTAGGTGTAAATACGTGGCTGTTTTTTTCATCGGCTTCCCACTACAATTCTGCCCGTTGTTCAAGCTGATCAGGGAACACGCACACCTCCGACGAAGTGAGCCGCAAAGAAATGAGTCAGTGTGGAGCAAGGCTCGGCTCTTATGTTTAACCTTCTCAGGAGCTGTGAGGAAATGGCTCCTACCTAAAAGTGGCCTGATTTTTAAAGGTGCTGCTGGGGCCTTGCAGCTCTGGAAAGCAGGCCACTTTTCTATCGGTGTCCTATTGCGCGCACTCAGGTTGGAAAGTTTTGTCCCACTTGAGCTAAAGGAAGAGTTCTGACCTCTGGCCCACCTCTGGAGAGGGGAGCGACATACACTTGGCCACTGGGTTACTAATGGTTTGCTAAACAGCAATAGAGGGCTGGGAATCTGGAGGCCTGTCTTCTTTTTGTGCCACTAGGAGAGCTAGGTGGGCTGGCTAGGTACATCAGTTCATCACACTCATTCTGTGGCAATGTAGATTAGTCTTGGGTTTGCTCTATTGCAGGGCTGGCTCCAGGGTTTTGGCCACCCCAAGCAGCCAAACAAAAAAATAACAACAACAAAAAAAGCCGCGATCGCGATCTGCAGCGGCAATTCGCTCCGAGCAGGAGTGAGGGACCGTCCACCAAATTGCTGCCGAACAGCTGGACGTGCCGCCCCTCTCCGAAGTGGCCACCCCAAGCACTTGCTTGGTAAGCTGGTGCCTGGAGCCGGCCCTGCTTCATTGTCTAGTTCCAGCTCTGCCTGGGGATAACCTCTCAGTGAGGGAGAGAGTGGACTGATAGCTGTCTCCCCCTCAGGTAGGAGTGTGTGGCTTGTGAAACCCACTGGTGAGTGTGTGATGTGCATGATACACAGGGAATGTGAGTCGGTGACAGTGCTGCTGATAGAGCCTGGCTGTTTAGCTCACACTGTCGACACCCATGCATTTAGTTCAATCCTCAATGTCTCTTAAGATAGTGCCCATCATAGTTGCTCTGTAGTACAAAAGTAAAAACAGCAATAAGTAGAAGAGGTAAGGGTTTTTTACACACCAGTTCAGTGCACATTCCCCTGAGGCTGTGGGGAAAATGCTCGGTCCCCTCCTTTCTAGTTCATTTTGATCATCCCAGTGGACATTCAGTGGCTACAGCATCTCAAAATTAAAACACAATTATCAGTATCCATCTACAGTTACTCCCTGATTGCATTGCAGTTATACCAGGGATGATTTTGTCCCATTGTTCTTCTCTCCCCACCCCCAAGTGTTTATCTCCTATGTCCTTTTAACATCCATCAAATAAAATGAATTGCCGTAAATATGATGAGAAAATGATTACTTGCTTTATCAGCGTGAATGCAATTCCAGTGACATGGTAAAATTGCAGACATCAAAGTGAATGCTAAATAAATATCCAGTGGAAATCACATCCATTAAAACAACAAAACAAACAAATAACAAACAAACCCTTTCAAATAATGAAAGTTGGAGATAAAAGAACTTCAGGGGTCCAAAGCTAAGTGTATATTTGTATTAAATTCTGCGGTAGCCATATACTTGGGTGCCAATTTTCGACAATACACCTCTCTTGAGTGTGTGTGTGTGTGGGGGGGGGGGGGGGACAGAAAACACTAGCAAGGAAATATACAGCTAATCTTGCCAGTGGTGGTGCCGTTGGGTAAGATGGTACAAGAGTCAAAAAGGGAGTAAAGTCAGCGAACTCTCAGCAGGGCATGAGTGTAAAGACGGGGAGCCAAACACTGAGCTTAGCTACATCAATGGAGTTACTGTGGCTGCTGAAAGCCACTGCTGATGCAGCCAAACGGGGACTGCTGCATTAAGGAGGAGAGGGGATGGGGAGGCCTAGCTGTGGCCACCCCTCCCCCCAGCACCCCCAACTCAGAACTGTGGCGGGGAGACCCACTCACTCTGTGGAGACTAGGACCCAGGGGTCTCCCTTTCCCCCCGCCAAACTGGGGGGCAAAACTGCAGAGGAACCAGCCAGTAACTCCAGTTGATAGGGGCCAAGGCAGCAGAAGCAGGGACAATGGGAGAGGATTTTTTTATAGTTCTGACTGGCCTTTCTCTGCCCTTGGCCTCCCCTCTTCCTCATAGCCTTGTCACCTTAGCTTCATTACACCCCTGCCCTGGTCCCCTCAGCCCCTTCCCTTCCCTTCCCTTTTCTTTTATTTGGGTGATCCCTTCTGAAGAAAACCCATCAGAACCAAACAACAACCATGGGACTATCCCATTGGTCACCCTGCAGGTGTGTGCTATTCTTTCCTTCACCTTGTGTCTGTCTCGGCTACCTATACTGCAAGCTCTCTTGTACAGCACCTAGCACGATGGGGCCCAGTCTTGATTGGCCTGTAGGCACTGCCATAATGGTCACAATTAGTTTACCCCCATGTAACTGGAAGCAAACTCGAAGTGTTAGCTTAATTCATCAAAATTGTATTAAAACCTGGCCGTTCTTGGTGCAATTTCCTATTATAGGGCCACGTCCAAATGACACTGAAAGAAATAGGAACTTTTCCATTGAGTTTCTGGGGATATGGATAAACTGACTGACGAACCTAGCCACGCGTGTGCACAGGGCACCACTGACTTACTAACATCACTCTCAATTGACCAGCATTTGCTGACCTTTGAGCTTTGGCTGTCTTTAACTAGGGAGTCTCACCAGGGAGAATCATCTTACCCTGGGCTGCACATTACACGGATTGGCCATCACACACTTGAATCTAAAGGAGGTTTATTTGCTCGGAAGTTGCAAGCTTGGGGAGAAAAGTGCCGAGCAGTCTCTGGTTTGATCAATGTTTGTATATCTCACAAGCGAGAGTGCTGTTGTTCCTGCATTAGAAAACAAGTTATTACGCGCTGCAAACGGCCTCTTCTTGGCTGTTCCACTGCCTCACTTTATCGCAGCTGCTTGCTTGCAAGGCCGGCTGTTGTGATCAGCCCTTGAGTGGACCCTGCAATGAAGGCACAGGGGAGACTTTGTGAGTTTCTCTCTGGTCTTGTGCATCATTAACAAACTGGCCCATCAGCCTGATTAGCTCCTCTGCAGTGGTAGATGAGAAAGACACCAAAAATGCTGCCACTCGCATAAGTAAGAAGCTGGCCCAGATGTCCAGCTCCACGCAGGCTGTCCTAAACACAGCTTGTGCCCAGCTCTGGGGACAGAGCTGTTCAGTGAAAAGTATGGGAAGGCAGGGATTCAGGAGTACAAGATGCCCAAGTTTAGCTCTTGTGTTGCATTGTACTACTATAAAGAGGATGGTGATCAGTTATTCCCCATGTCCATTGAAGGTAGGACAAGAAGTAATGGGCTTAATCTGCAACAAGGGAGATTTAGGTTAGAGATTAGGAAAAACTTTCTATCAGGGTAGTTAAGTTCTGGAACAGGCTTCCAAGGAAGGTTGTAGAAGCCCCATCGTTGGAAGCCTTTAAAAACAGGTTAGACAAACCCCTGCCAAGGAAGGTCTAGGTTTACTTGGTTCTGCCACAGCACAGGGGCCTGGACTTGATAACTTCTCGAGATCCCTTCTAGCCCGACATGTCTACGATTACCATGCAGTGCTGCTGTGATATCATTGCCAACCACAGGAATTCTTACAGTCCCAGGGGCCCCTGCCCTAACTGGTCAACCACCTGGCCCTTTTGAGCTGAGAACAGAGCTGTGTGTGTCACATCACTGAATGTGACTAAAATGTTGACATGAAACATTTCAATCACTTCAAAACTTCCTAACTAGGGCTATCACCAGATCCATCTCTGCTTCGCAAAAAAACGTTTGTTTGGCACTTTTTGCTGAAAGTCCTTTTGCAGAAAAATTCCTGACCAGCTCTCCCTGAGAATGACAGCCCTGTCTTCAGTGATGTTACACTGGTATAACAGAGAGCATCTTGGTCTAAAATTGGCCAGTATTGTCATTTTGAAAATCATGAATGAGCCACGCTATAATCACGAGACTGACTTAAAAATCATGAGATTTTTAGACCCAATACATGTGGCGTTTTATTTTTCTTCTTGGGTTTGAGCCTTTTGGATCACATTTTCAAGTTTTTCTCCCCAAACCTCAGGGATAGAAACTGACTATTAAGAAAAGAAAGGAAAGTGGAAATTTCTCACAGTCACAGGACTCCAGGAGCTGGAGCTTTCAGAAAAATGCTAAATATCACGAGATTTGTGATAAAGTTGTAAAATTTACAAGAGTGTTAGATTTAAAAATCAACACCCCATTGAGATGGAAGGGAGCAGCTCACAGCGCTATTAGAGGGGCAGCTATTTCAGAGGTATAGGAAAGGTAAAATAGAATTAGTGGACCTGATTCTGCTCTAACAACAGTATTAAACTGGTGTAACTCAATTGATGTCAGCAGCGTTATTCCCAATATACACTAGTGAGATCACAATGAGGCCCATAATTTAAAGGAAATGTGGAGGAAGAAATGTATTTTTAGGTTAAATAATTTCCTTAAATTCTCCTGTTCAGCATGTCCTTAAGAATCTGAGCAAGCTCAGCAACTGAATAGCTTTACAAAATGTTAGTTGTAACAGTGTCCCTAAGATCTAGGCTGGTGAAGCCTTTACTCCCAGTGAGTAGCAGCTACTCGTTGTATTAGTCAGGGAGAGTAAATGTATCCCAATGCAACTCTAAGCTTGCACTGCTTATCTTGTAAGTAGTTCCCTTTACAAGCGCATTTTGGAATTAAAATGAATTTGTAAAGCATGTGCTGTAACGTTTCCAAACTGACAGAATAGTAAATGCTTTTAAAAAGAAAGTTATTTAAAAACATACTTTTGAGAGACAAGGGGAACTGTCAACCATACTGAAATTTGATGACAGTTATTTTGATCTTTTATATTCTTAGAGCCTATTACAGACAGATTTCTACAGAGGCATCTGTGAACAGTGTAATTGATATACAACAATTGTTACTCAGGGGTCTCAAAATCTTTTTTTTTTTTATTTCACAATGCAGCTTTTTCCATCTATTTGTTTTCAACTATCTTTTTCCTGTAGAAATGTTGTGTTATTTAGAACAGTGATTCTCAACCAGGGGTATGTGTACCCTTGGTGGTATGTAGAGGGCTTTGAGAGGGTACATCTACTCATCTAGAGATTTGCCTAGTTTTACAACAGGCTACATGAAAAGCACTAGCAAAGTCAGTACAAACTATCATTTCATACAGACAATGACTTGTTTATACTGCTCTATATACGATACACTGAAATGCAAGTACAATATTTATATTCCAGTTGATTTATTTTATAATTATATGGTAAAAATGAGAAAGTCAGCAATTTGTCACTAATAGTGTGCTGTGACACTTTTGTATTTTTATGTCTGATTTTGTAAGCAAATATACCTCTACCCCGATATAACGCTGTCTTCAGGAGCCAAAAAATGGTACTGTGTTATAGGTGAAACCGCGTTATATCGAACTTGCTTTGTCTGCCGGTGTGCGCAGCCCTGCCCCCCCCGGAGCACTGCTTTACCGCGTTATATCTGAATTCATGTTATATCGGGTCGCGTTATATCGGGGTAGAGGTGTAGTTTTTAAGTGAAGTGAAATTTGGGGTACGCAAGACAAATCAAACTCCTGAAAGGGATACAGTAGTCTGGAAAGGTTGAGAGCCACTGATTTAGAACATGTAAGAAATGTATATATTAAGAGTCACAGAAATAACACATTTTTATAACTCACACTACACTTAAGTATTTGAATAATTCAGCAATGTTTCACTTCCACAGGAAACACTAGTATGAGACTTCAGCAGAATTTCTACATTTATGAGTAATCAACCAATGAGCACTAGGGGCTAGATTCCCAAAGGGACTTAGATGCCTACATGCCACTTTAGGCACCTAAATCCCAGAATCAGGCCCCACTAGGATTCACAAAACCCCTCCTCAGCGCCAGTAAACCCTGCAAGTGCCTAAACTTGCTTGGGGTCTAAATTCCCTAGGCGCCTGTGTTTCTGAGCATGTGCATTGCAGCCCCAGGCCTGGTGTCCGGATGCCTCAGCCTCAGCGTGCTGCATTAACTAGGGCAGATAGGTGCTCCTCTGCTAACTGGCCTGGGGGTCGTGATCTGGGAGGTCTGATCAGAGATGGACTCGAGTTGGGCCAGCTGTGGTGAGGGAGGCCCTCCTTCATAGCTTCAGTCCAGTGATAAGGGGACTCGCTTGGCATGCGGGAATCCCCCATCCAGCTGAGGGGGCAAAAAACTGCTGGACTGTGGGATATTCTAATGTAGTTGTGGGATGGGACAAGAGGGGATTCTCTTAGTCTCTCCTGATGAAGCTGTTCCACTGTGAATAATTAATTTTAAAAAGTCATTGGAACAGGGTCATGTTTCCTGGCTCCTCAGTAAATGCACTAGTCACCAGGCAACAGTCATTTTCTCTCTCTTTTGCCCAGAGATTCATTTGTTATTTAATCCAAAGTGGAATTACTTTAACAGATGAGACAGGGGGAAGCACCACATCAGAATATTTTGAAGCCCAGTGGTTAGGGCATGCTGGTGAAAGATGGCAGATCCCACTTCAAATCCCTTTTCCCAGGTGGTGGAGGGGGGACTTGAACTGGGAGGGTCTCCCCCGCATACCAGCTGAGTACCCTAACCACTGGGCTAGCAGTTACAGGGAAAGACCATCTCCCAAGTTTATTTGTGAATGTATCCCTAGGTGTAAAAATCGAATTGTGTTGAAAATGAAGCCCATAGCAGTATGCATGAGTCTGACATTTAGGATGTGATTTATAACATGTGTAGGGGAACCAGAAGCCTAAATCCCATTAATGCTAATGGGAATGGTTATCTGAGTCCCTTAGAGAGCTTTGAAATCTCAGCCTCAACGTGAACTAGACCTGATTTTATACAGGTTTGGGATGAAACTATCCCTTATCCTTGACGGAGTGAAAATCATTTGGTGGGGAAAAACCCATTTAACAGAATCTTTTCTTGTGCTAAAGCTTGAAATAAAGTTTTGTTCCTGAAATGTATCAATGACAGCTGGTCAAAAAAATGGTGATTCTTTTCCATTAGGTCTTGCAAGCCAAGTTTTTTTTTTTTTTTTTTAGTTAGTTAGTTTGAATTTTTTGTGGAATTTTCCATTTTTCCCCCCAACAAAATGATTGGAAAAGAAATTTCATTTCAAATGGATCAGAAATGAAAAAAAAATGAGTTTCAATTTCAACGATACGTGACTGAAACTTGTTTTGTTCCCTCTCTCTTTGTTTCCTTTCCCCCAACACAGCCTGGCTGGGCACTCCAAGGGGAGATGGGCCTCAGCAGGGGCATTGGAACGAGGGGTGCTGTGGGTGCCAGAGCACCCTCTGGCTTCAAGGAATAGCGGCCAAATGCATGGCCTCCATCCTATGCAGAGTTTGCAGTACTGTTCAATGGCTTTCTGTTCCAGTGCACTTGTGACAAGCCCTCACCTCTCCAGGTGGGGCCAATGAAGGTCATGGGACCATTGGGTCAGGTGATCCAATCAGACCTTTGATAAGGGAGAGGCACCAGGTTGAGTGGGAGCTTGTAGTCCTGCAGTTAAACATGGCTGGGGGTGCCAGGCAGGTGGACCAGAAGCTTGGGATGCTGCTGCTGGCCTCAGGAAACAGTTGCCGGTGAGTGCAGGACAGAGTAAAACTGGCTTCTTGGGGAGCAAAGGGGGTGTTTGGAGTATAACCTGGTTGGTTCTGGCAAGGACGGCTGTGGGCTCGTGACTCAAGGGGAGAAGGTTATTTGAGCTGTGGAACTGGTGGTTGAAGGAGTCAGCTTCATTGTACGTTGTATGTTGGCCAAACCGGACAGTCTCTGCGCAAAAGAAGAAATGGACACAAATCAGACGTCAAGAATTATAAGATTCAAAAATCAGTCGGAGACCACGTCAGCCTCCCTGGCCACTCAATTACAGACCTCAAAGTCGCAATTCAACAAAAAATTTTTTCAAAAACAGACTCCAATGAGAAACTGCAGGGCTGGAATTAATTTGCAAACTGGCTACCATTATATTAGGCTTGAATAAAGACTGGGAGTGGATGGGTCATTACACAAACTAAAACCTATTTCCCCACGCTAATATCCCCCCTACTGTTACTCACACCTTCTTGTCAACTGTTTGAAATGGGCCATCCTGATTATCACTACAAAACTTTTTTTTTCTCCTGCTGATAATAGCCCACCTTAATTGATTTGTCTCGTTAGAGTTTGTATGGCAACCCCATCTTTTCATGTTCTCTGTATATATATATATCTTCCTACTATATTTTCCACTCCATGCATCTGATGAAGTGGGTTTTAGCCCACGAAAGCTTATGCCCAAATAAATTTGTTAGTCTCTAAGGTGCCACAAGTACTCCTCGTTCTTTTTGCTGATGCACACTAACACGGCTATCCCCTGAAACCTGTTGTGATATGCTAATATCAGTGACTTGGGTCCCCCTCGAGAAGGGGAAACTTTTAAAGTGATATGGACTGGGTGGAGTTTTTGAGGAGCCCTGTGTGAGAGGGAAACTGAGGCAGGGTTCTGCAAAGCCACCCCTGGCTGTGAAGGGTTTTTCGGAAAGTAGTGGCCTGCTATTCTTTCCTCCCCCATTTCTCACTGAAAAAGGGGAATTATAGGAGAAAAACCCATAAAAATAAAAACTGAAAATTAAAAATGTTCACTCTTCTTCCAGTTCATTTGAATTGCAATGTAATGGTTTTCGCTTCAAACTGGTCCGTCAAAATTTCTGTGAAAACATTCACATTGTGTGAAGAAATACTACTACTTTTGTTTTAAACCTGCCACCTGTTCATTTTAACCTGCTGCTTTTGAACCTCCTGGCACTTGTGGGTTTAAAATCTTAACCTTAATGTTGAATGAATACAGACTTTTATTCTTCCTCTGGGGTGACAGATGTGGCTATTGGTGTATTCCATGAGATTCATGTCCCCTATGATTAGACCACTAAGGGCTGAATATTTTTACCCTTGAGAGAGGCAAAGCCATTATGGGAGTGGGACATGGCATTAAGCCCCAGACTTGGTGGTGTTCCTTCTGCTCAAAGGTGGACATTTCCACCTTGGTGCCCCTCGGCTGCAAAGCTGCATGTTGCTGGCAGAGGAAATCTGGGTAGGTGTCCTTTTCCCAGCCCATCAATGGTGCTTCCAAATCCACAGGAAGGGTCACCACCCAACTACAGGTCTTCCCCCAGCCAATGAGCCCTCTGCCTCCTTAGCACGGCCTGTGCTTATGATGCTTTGGGATTTCACTCAGTCCAGTTAGGGCTTCCCACCATCTGCCCTGTAACCTTGGATGTGTCTGTGCTGTGTAGCTTCGATCAGAGCCCTGGCACCTGCAGCCGGATCACAGCACCGTGACCTCCCACCAGCCTGGCTACTTCTGGCTGGGGAACACCAGAAGCCCCTCTCGCTGTAGCACTACAAATCCTTATCAAATTTGCTGCTCCATTAAAGAGACAGAACAGAGCACCAACCTGTTAGTTAAGCTGAGGATTTCACTCTTCGGCGTGTAATGCTGCACTGCTGTGGTTGTGTAATGAAACAGGATTAAGTTTAGCCCCAAAGAACAGATATGTAAGCGATACCAAGTAGAAGGATTTGGGATAGAAAAGGTTATAAACACGAGTGAAAATACGCTGATCAGACTAAAAGCTGACTTTACAGACTAGAGTAATCGTCTCACCACAGTCAGTCTTCAGCATGGCTGGCCAGTCTTTGGCCAGGACCCAACGCAGTGCTCAAAGTGGTTGGCTTCTTTGTCTCCTGAAGCGACAGATGACAAAATGGCGCCCTCTGCTTATATCCTGAAAGAGTCTCTGTGTTCAAAGCAGGCAGCCCTCCTGGAGCTCAGCTTGCTGTCTCTGCCTGGCAGTTGACACCACGTTACCTTTCACTGTCTCCTCCCCCATCATAATAGTTAAGAGGCTTCCTCCCTGGCTTGCTAGTTAGATGACTTTGTGTACTTTCATTGTCTCTCCTTGCTCAGTTTACATTGCAGATACATTCAAGCAGGCGGGACTTCCTTCCTTGTCTAGGGCATGTGACAAGCCCTGCCTGCCAAACACCCTTTACGGATATATTTCCAGCACACAGTTATAACTTTTCATCCATCACCCGTCCATACATCACATCATAATATTAATGACCCGCATGTTACCAGTTCGCATAGGACACCTTACATGACCCCTTTTAGATACAGATTATAACAACAGTGAGTTGGCATACACTGAGCTGGTGTGGCCCCCTGAGACTCCCTGCTAGATACTGGGGAATCCCTTGCCCTGTGGCATTGGGGTGCTCTTAAGGTCACAATACTGATTTGTTCAGAGAGCAAGAGATGGGCACCCACTGATGGTCATGCTCAAGTGCACTGTCTTTCTTTCCCTCTTTAATCCTTCCTCCTCCATCCTTCTTCCCCTTACCACCTTCTTCATCTTGCTCTCCTCCTTTTCCTGTTGGGTCATCTATCTTCTCCCTTTCGTAATTCAACCCACATGCTCTACACCTTCCTCAGCATGATCTTTCTCCTTGTCTCACCTGCAGGCACTGTCTTTCTTTGTCACCCCCTCCTGTACCCACACTTTCTCTCTTGTGTATATACATAGCCCCTCTTTAAGTGCTCCATACTGTGGGCTATGCCCCAACTGAGTTCCTCCTCGTCAAGGGTTAATGCGAATGAGGTTAAAGTGAATGTGAACATATGTAACTCCCAAAAATTTTGCTCTGTATTATTTATAGGCTGATATAAATAATATTAGGTATAGTGATGATTGTGTAAAAAAGACATTCCCTAGCCCTTGAATTAATTAGCTAATGCAGAGCTGAAGGTTGTCCAGCAGACACACAGATACAATATCTTTACCAAAATTAAAGAGCCTGGGATATGTTCATTCAAATTTATTTACAATAAGTAATCACTCTCTTGTTTTAATACTTCAGCTGTAAAGTTGTCAATTTCTTTGGAAAATATCTGGGGTCAATCCAAGGCTAGTAATTATTTTCTTTCATATTAATTGATGAATTGTTGGCCAGGGTTATTAACTGGTTGATGGCTTTTATTTCTTTTTTTTATGATTAATTCATTTGTTCTTATGCGTTCTTTCATTCAGTCACTCACTCACATGTGTTTAAATTTCTTCATATACGCCATCAAAGTCCTTGGTGGTACGTCTGCACTCTCTACCAAAACAAAGTAAGCAGTGCCCTTGAATATATCAAGACACCTAGTATATGAAAAGTCTCAACATGCAATTGCATTAAGCACTGCTGTTTATCTGTAGTGTTTGCCAGTCCTTAACAGCTACCCTCCTACCTAATCATTCACTCACTTCATTCCCAAACCTCAAAGTGCCCTGACTTTTTCCCCTTGACTCTAAGGCCCATTTCCTGGCAGTATAGAGGAGTATTAAAGTTGCCTTAAATATATATTTACATTCAATTTAAGGCCATTTCATACTGCCAAAGCTATGTAAAAGGGGGGCATTAATGCCAATGGGAAGAGTCCCAAAATGTTAAAAATCATGGTCATTTTAATTCATATGATTTTCCTGATAGACAAAGGGCCAGCTATAAACTGCTTTGGTCCTACATTAATTTTAATAGGGCTCCTTGCAGAGCAAGGTACAACCCCACATCAGCAATCTGGCCCCTGAGAAGTATGTTGTATGCTTTCCCTGGGTCTTCTCTTTAAAACCGAACTACACCATAAACGCAGTCCCACTTAGTCAATAGGAGTTCTGCCCTGGTGAGAGTGGGAGCAAGAACTGCACTGGGGGAAGAACAGGCTGCTGACCCAAAGTCAATGGGAAATTCTACTCTATATGGCTCTTCATATCACACTCATCATAGAATATCACAGATAGAAGGAATCCCAAGAGGTCATCTAGTCCAACCCCCTGCTCAAAGCAGGACCAAGCCACAGACAGATTTTTGCCCAAGATCCCTAAATGACCCCCTTAAATACCCCAATCCTTAGATTGAACTCACAACCCTGGGTTTAGTAGGCCAATATTCAACTACTGAGCTGTCCCTCCTCCCTGAAGGAAAGCTGATGCTCCTGGTGAGTCTTGAACTCACAACCTCAGCAGCACTCCATACAGCACCTCTCTATAAGCACTGTGCCCTAACCTCTTACGCCACTGGAGTGCCTTCCAGCTGTACGTTAAGCAGCGTGACAACACATCTGTCACATGTGGCAATTTCATGGGAGACCTTACTGAACTAATTTTAAGTATCTTTGTGGTCTGTTGTACTAAATGCAAAGTGTATGTATTGTTGTGGGTCAGGAGGGTATGTAACCTTTCCAAGTGGAAGATGTGATGTGAGGTGTGGATGATCAAAGGACTGTATTGAACTATGTGCCAGTGAATGCAAAGCCTTTCTCCTCCATGTATTCAAAAACCAGAGTCTCAGTTCAAAAGGCTGGGGAGTGGACCTTTGGTTGCTTATCACCTATCACCAAAAAGCAAACTATATAAAAGAAACACTGAGCTCTTCATGGTGGTTCTCCTTCTGAATCTGGGTCAGTTACAAACTTGTAACCATGGGTTATATAACTTGTAACCTGGGTGTGTAGGTGCCAGAACTTGAGATTGGAGTTGGGGTGACCTCTGGTAACTTTTTAGCATGTGTGTGGGGTTTTTTTTATTGGTTTTAATGTTCTCTGTAATATTGTCATGTGCTTGCTTAGAAGGAGCTGTGTGGTAACTTGTGACTGAGGGCAACTACACTAGTCATAACTTCTGGTAGACCATGAGCGGGGAATACAGGAGCCCTGAACCGTGATATGTTTGGTGTCTCATCCTCTTCCCGGGGAAAAGTGTATGCAGTGGAGTATCTTGTTCTGGTCGGGTCTTTTTATGATTACCTCTTGCTCTCCTTGTTAGAGAAGTCAAGGTCAAATAAATGTGCCTTGCACTTGGAGTGGTAAGGTTACTGATGGTTCTTAGCTCCTGGGGGAGTTCATTCCACAGTCTGGGACCGACCCCCAGGGAAAGTTCTGTCTCCCTCGGAGATGAACTTTACTCTTGTTGTTGAGAGTTCCTCTGTATGGCCTGTGCCAGAGGAGTGGCCTTGTTGACCATGGTCTTTGTTCCAGAGCATAAGATGGTCTTTTGGAGTGCTCTGTAGATAAGGACCAAGCCCTTGAACTTGATAGAAATTCTATGGGAAATTTTCTTGGAGCACTTGTATCTGCATTCCCTCCCCTGCCTCACTCTCTCTGAAGTTGTGAAAGGCCACAGTTTGCAGCATAGTGCAGCCCTAGGGCATTGCAGATTTATTACAATTTGCTGAAACAAAGTAAGCTGTCAGGCAGGGGGAGCAGTGAGGAGGTTTTCTGCAAACCTCGGAAAGCCATGGATGGGCCTAGTGAGCAGAAGGGCCACAGTGATTTAGAGTACTGTCTGTAGACGTTCTTATCAACAGTTACTTGGCTGGCTAGCAGCGAGTGGGAGGACCAGGAAGCTGTTGGCATTCAATACTTGAAGTCTAATTTATTATTTTCCAAAGAAGTAAGGCTTTTAGTGCAATTGTTCATGAAGAACACAAAGTGAGAAAGGGAGACGCAGAGAATGGATGGTGATTCAGAGGCCTGTCCATGAGTCAGTGCCTTCTTAGGGGGGGGGGGGGGGGACGGGCTGCCTACACCCTGTTGTTCAGAGCTGTTCCCAAAGCTACGATCTAGCCCTCACTTGCTATTAAGAGAATCAATGACTATTATTGGGCTAGATTCTGATACCCTGAACAGCATTTTACTCCACAAGTTGCCCCACTGAAGTGCACCAGAGCTATTACTAGTGGAGTAAGATACTTTTACTATGTGTCAGAATCTGGCCTCCTGTGTTGAGTGCTGACTTGTTCTCAGCACTGTACAGAACATTGAGTCTACAAGGCCCCTAAACTTCCAACAATCAGTGATTAATTAGCAGGGTAGCTTCTCTTTGAATGGTGGCCTAAACAGTTCAGGGCTCAATTCTGTAGCCCTTACTCACTTGGAGTAGAACCTTACTAGGCAAGCAGTCCCCCTCATTTCAGAGGGAGAACAAGCCGAGGGTTCCATTGATGCCAATGGGGATCTTTCCATTCACTTCAATGGGAGCTGGACTAGGCCAAGGGTAAAATGGCCATGAAACTGATTCCCACAACACTAACAACCTTGTGTATCAACTAAGCCAAAGAGTAATCTTACACCAAGCGGAGTTCTGACCCTGTAAAGGTAGAAGAGCCAGTGTCTCCATGAAGTCCACTGCGGGCTTTGCTAGCAGGAGGGTTCTCTGCCAATTGAAGTCACTAAGCCACAGGATTTGGGGACTTCAACAGCAGAGTCAAGGGAAAGGGTAGGGAAGGCTTTGTGGCCTGCAGCATGCAGGGGGTCAGACCAGATGATCATAATGGTCCCTTCTGACCTTAAAGTCTATGAGTCTATGAGTCTATTATCAGGGGGTAGCCGTGTTAGTCTGTATCTACAAAAACAACAAGGAGTCTGGTGGCACCTTAAAGACTAACAGATTTATTTGGGCATAAGCTTTCGTGAGTAAAAACCTCACTTCTTCGGATGCATAGAGTGAAAGTTACAGATGCAGGCATTATCTGTAACTTTCACTCTATGCATCCGAAGAAGTGAGGTTTTTACTCACGAAAGCTTATGCCCAAATAAATCTGTTAGTCTTTAAGGTGCCACCAGACTCCTTGTTGTTTTTATGAGTCTATTGTTATTGATTTTTATGAGGAAGGCACCCAGACTCTCCAGTGATTGGCAACAGTATAAAATGCTAAAATACATAAAATGATTAAGGGTGGCAGTCAGTTGTTCAGTCAAAGATTTCCTCTCATCTCCTTTTGTCTCACCACCAGCAATCTTGCCAGGAGTATTTCTCATTGGGCACTGAGTTGACATTTTGATGCACGTCAGAGAGGAATTCATGTAGTTAATTAGTAGAATGAGTAACTTGTAGAAGTTCTGGTGTTTCAGCTTCAACATAGCCCTAATAACAAGAGTGCTGCAGTCATTTGCTGCTTTAAAAAACCAAAACAAAGGATAGATGGCTTTCTTTGGAACTAATTCTTAGAACAGCAAAGAGTAAATAATCACTGAAGCTTAATTTATATGCAAATACAACTGACAAGAAATAATTCACTGTTTGGAGCCTTGTTACTGATGGGTTTATTCAAGAAGAACGGAGCTCTCTGGATATCTATTTCCTGGTTTTATAGTAGATTTTTGCATTTGATTTACTTTTCATATTTAAACTGAACTAATAATGCGTGCTCATTTCACAGATCTAAGATGCTGAAATGAGAAATCAATAACACAGAACATAAACTGATCAATACAAAATGTTTAAATGGAGTATGCTGCAACAAAGGGCAGAGGCTATCTTCATTTTTTGCTTGCTAAACTAGTATAATACAATATAACTACTAAAATATGACTAGAGTATTTTCTGAGGTGGCTAGTTCCTTGTGTTCTTGTTGATCAAACTCCTGAATATACCCAGAGACTTTTGTAATACTATTTATGAACACAAAAAAATACTCTCTAAAATATCTGGTGCGGGACAATAAGTAATATGATCTTTATTTTGCCATGTCCAAAGAATAGATTTAATTGTACAGTGTAAAGGACTTAGTTTAGTGAGATGCCCATTGTACTGGTCACCTCACTTCCGAATCTGAAGCAGTTTGCTCTCATGACTTATAGGGAGTCAGAGAATTTCATAGGAGACTTTGGGCTGGGTTTTCAGTAGTGCTCATCACTCATTTAGACATCTAAATCGGTGGCTGGATTTTTTTTCTAAAGAGTTAAGCATCCAACAGATCTCATTTAGTCACCTAAAAATGTGGTTGGCTTTTTCTAAAGGGCTCAGCTCCCACTGAGAAGTGGAAAATAGCCTCCCTTGCCTCACAGGGAGCTGTGGAGCACTGAGCCCTTTGGAAAATCTGATCCAACCAGTTTTATTTGTGGAAAATCTGGAGCCAATGAAAGTTAACCAACAAAACGAGAGGAAAGAAATAGGAGTCCCATGCACACAGATATTTTTATGTGTTGGAATTTATTTTACAAGTGAGTAGCAATGGAGAGGTGATGGTGGAGGTATTTTTTACATCTAATATTAGTATTTAAACCATTGTCATCAAAGTGACACTAATACTCAAATTTGCATGTAAATCCGTGTTATCCGTCATTACAGAGCATGTCTAAAGCAATGAGAGGTTGCACTTCCAGGCAAAATAGACGCACTCCAGGCAAGCTGGATATGTCCTGCTGACGGTGAGATGTAGGAGACAGGAGAGGATGATTGCCATTTCAGTAAAACCTCCTCTAGGGAGGATCTGAGACTTCATTTTCAAGGGTAAATATTCCCTTTAGCTGAAATGCCACTTTACCATGGCACAGCAACTACAAGTTCCAATAAGCAGATTTTCCAATTTACATCTTTACTACATGCCTATCCCATTAGCACGGCCACCTTGTCTCTCAGACCCCTCTAATGCTCACTTTTCAGACATTTACACCCGGTGTTTGGCTGGCTGGTTGTGAGATTATTGATTGCCAGCACTTATTGGGAAAGTATGAGGCAATAAGCCATAAGAGCTGTTGATAATTCAAGAGGCAAAGCTGGCAATTATATAGGGATCAGGGGGATTATTACATACAGGGCCTTGGTAAATATGACTGATTGCTATGGTGCTGCTGTGATGACTGCTTGAATTAAAATGTATTATTATTGATTTTGTTTGTTTTTATTGCATTTTAAATCTACAGCTTACTCTACCCTGCAGCCAGAATATGCTACTGTAACTTGCTGATTTATGAATATATCCCGAAGTTACAGTATTTCCATCCCCCAGTACAGGTTTTTTCTCTCTCCTCAACTGCTGCTTTTGGAATAAGACACAAATAAAAAAAATCACAAATGCTGCCTCTTGCTTTCATTGACAGTTTTGCATTGCCATTAAGGAAGATTTCTCAAATTATGGAAAGGAAGAAAGACTCCGAAGGAATGAAGCTTTAGAAAAACCTCTCCCCCCAGCCCCTTTTCTCCTGCTTGGCTTTTAGATTTCCTGTGAATTCAGACTTCGTTTCAAATAAGAAAATCAAAAAGCTGTAAAGTCAAAACAAAAGGATGTGCTTTTGAAGAAAGATGCCTACTGCCACTGGTCTGAATTCAGTAAGGCTTACCTGATCATTTTACATAAGCTGAGCTAGTTTAGATGTGCTGTTCCATGATCCTAAGAATCTGTTTTCCTAGCTCTCCAATTTACAGATCTGTAGCTGATGATAAAATAGGCCCCAATTCAGCAAAACACTTGTGCTTAGCTGTAAGCAGATGCTTCGTTTAAACCTGAATTCTGGATTTAAGCCCCTGCTGTAATGCTTTGCTGAATCGGGGCCTCGATGATCAGTCATTGAAAGAGGGGGAAGGACTGAGCGCATCCATCTGACTGGATGTTTTCTCCTTCATACAGGGTTTGATTTTGGTAGTTGTAAATATCAAAGATACAGGGCCTGATGGGCTGCTCCACCACCCCAGTTACATGGCGGGATAACTGCACTGAAATCAGAGTTACACTGGTGCAAGGGAGTGGTGAATCAGGCCTCTCTCTGGAGAGATGAGCGTCAGTCACAATGTGGGGTGGTGGGAGGAAGAACAGTTTGAACTGTTCAGTGAATTGCGCATACAGCACTGGAGAATGAGGTAGAGGGAAGGAACTCCGCTGGGCAAAGCTGTCCTTGGTCAGTGCTTGGGGTGGAGGTTCCCTCCAGTTAGGGTGTGTCATGACTCTGATAAAAGGAGTGTTTCTAGAACACATGGCTAACACGTTCTAACTAACACCTCCTTAGGCTCTCGTGTGGATGAGGCAAGGTGTCCTTCAGCATTTACTAGATGGTTGAGGGGAAGCCTGGGGTTTGAGTAGATCAGCTAGCAGGTCTCAAAGCACAGCTCACCTTACCCACACTAGAGTATTAGGATGGATTAGTTAGAATGTGGTAGGCCACAGACTCCAAAATCAAACCTCTTCTCCCCCAGAAGACCAATGCCAAGAGGAATCATTGGGTGGCCATGGAACCCCCCAATGGCTCCTGTACCACCCCACCTCCCTGTAGTGATTGCAGGCTGCTGCTCAAGGAACAGAGTACAGCAGGGAGGGCCTTTGCTCATGATCACTAGATGCTAAAACAGCTCCTTTGACAACTGCTCATGGTCCACAAATTAAAGCAGCCTCCTGGCTACTCCAGGGCTCTAGGCTGGCACCAAAGGGCAGCAGGATAAGATGGAGACAAAGCTGGTGTAAAGTTATCTTTATTGTGCCCTTCCTCCTCAGGGTTTCTAAGCCAAATCTGAGCATCAGGGCCAATGACTTCATCAGCTTTTGTGTTCTCTTCTCCCCACCCACCTGTGCATGGATGGATATAAAAGTGCACAGAGGCAGCCGTATCTCTCATGCACAATCTCTCTACCCCTCTGCCAACATACATACACAGACAGACACAGATTTCATGTGATAAATTGCATGGACTATTCTCCTGGGACTGATCAGATGCCTTCTGCCCATTCAAATCCATCTCAGCCGATGCTGCTCCCCACATTCAAACCTCTGAGCAGCTTCAAACCACTGTTCTTTAAAAATAATAATTAAAAAACCCTACCAAGGAAACATTTCTTCCTCAATGCAATTTTTAAGGATTCCCCTGCATCTCAAGCTAGTCTGTGGCACATCACAGACAACATTCACTATAATCCGGTTCACCGGGGGAAGGAGACCAAAGCCCTGAGGTAAGTGGGGAAATGGGATACTGGGAGAAAGCATGAGCAGGAGAGCGCAAGAGGGGAGGACTCCTGTCTCATACTGAGAAAGCGAGACAGTCAGCAAGTTATCTTAAGTGCCTATACACAAGTGCAAGAAGCCTGGGAAACAAGCAGGGAGAACTGGAAGTCCTGGCACAGTCAAGGAAGTATGATGTGATTGGAATAACAGAGAGTTGGTGGGATAAATCACATGACTGGAGTACTGTCATGGATGGATATAAACTGTTCAGGAAGGACAGGCAGGGCAGAAAAGGTGAGGGAGTTGCATTGTATGTAAGAGAGCAGTATGACTGCTCAGAGCTCCAGTATGAAACTGTAGAAAAACCTGACAGTCTGGATTAAGTTTAGAAGTGTGAGCAGCACGGGTGATGTCATGGTGGGAGTCTGCTATAGACCACCAGACCAGGGGGGGTGAGCTGGACGAGGCTTTCTTCTGGCAACTAACAAAAGTTACTAGATCACAGGCCCTGGTTCTCATGGGAGACTTCAGTCACCCTGATATCTGCTGGGAGAGCAATACAGCAGTGCACAGACAATCCAGGAAGTTTTTGGAAAAGTATAGGGGACAATTTCCTGGTGCAAGTGCTGGAGGAACCAACTAGGGGCAGAGCTTTTCTTGACCTGCTGCTCACAAACAGGGAAGAATTAGTAGGGGAAGCAAAAGTGGATGGGAACCTGGGAGGCAGTGTCCATGAGATGGTCAAGTTCAGCATCCTGACAAAAGGAAGAAAGGAGAGCAGCAGAATACGGACCCTGGACTTCAGAAAAGCAGACTTTGACTCCCTTAGGGAACTGATGGGCAGGATCCCCTGGGAGAATAACGTGAGCGGGAAAGGAGACCAGGAGAGCTGGCTGTATTTTAAAGAATCCTTATTGCGGTTGCAGGAACAAATCATCCCGATGTGTAGAAAGAATAGTAAATATGGCAGGCGACCAGCTTGGCTTAATAGTGAAATCTTTGCTGATCCTAAACACAAAAAAGAAACTTACAAGAAGTGGAAGATTGGACAAATGACCAGGGAGGACTATAAAAATATTGCTCAGGCATGCAGGAATGAAATCAGGAAGGTCAAATTACACTTGGAGTTGCAGCTAGCAAGAGATGTTAAGAGTAACAAGAAGGGATTCTTCAGGTATGTTATCAACAAGAAGAAAGTCAAGGAAAGTGTGGGCCCCTTACTGAATGAGGGAGTCAACCTAGTCACAGAGGACATGGAAAATGCTATTTTTGCCTCTGTCTTCACGAACAAGGTCAGCTCCCAAACTACTGCACTGGGCAGCAGAGCATGGGGAGGAGGTGACCAGCCCTCTGTGGTTCAGGACTATTTAGAAAAGCTGGCCATTATCTTTGAAAACTCATGGCGATTGTGGGAGGTCCTGGATGACTGGAAGGAGGCTAATGTAGTGCCCATCTTTAAAAAAGGGAAGAAGGACGATCCGGGAAACTACAGGCCAGTCAGCCTCACCTCAGTCCCTGGAAAAATCATGGAGCAGGTCCTCAAGGAATCAATTCTGATGCACTTAGAGGAGAGGAAAGAGATCAGGAACCATCAGCATGGATTCACCAAGGGCAAGTCATGCCTGACTAACCTAATTGCCTTCTATGATGAGATAACTGGCTCTATAGATGAGGGGAAAGAAGTGGACGTGTTATTCCTTGACTTTAGCAAAGCTTTTGATACGGTCTCCCACAGTATTCTTGCCACCAAGTTAAAGAAGTGTGGGATGGTTGAATGGACTATAAGGTGGATAGAAAGCTGGCTACATCGTCGGGCTCAATGGGTAGTGATCAATGGCTCCATAAGTTGGCAGCCAGTGTCAAGTGGAGTGCCCCAAGGGTTGGTCCTGGGGCTAGTTTTGTTCAATATCTTCATTAATGATCTGGAGGATGGCGTGGACTGCACCCTCAGCAAGTAGATGAGACTAAACTGGGATGAGTGGTAGATATGCTGGAGGGTAGGGATAGGATAGAGAGGGACCTAGACAAATTAGAGGATTGGGCCAAAAGAAATCTGATGAGGTTCAACAAGGACAAATGCAGAGTCCTGCACTTAGAACAGAAGAATCCCATGCACTGTTACAGACTAGGGACCGAATGGCTAGGAAGCAGTTCTGCAGAAAAGGACCTAGGGGTTACAATGGACAAGAAGCTGGATATGAGTCAACAGTGTGCCCTTGTTGCCAAGAAGGCTAACGGCATTCTGGGCTGTATAAGTAGGGGCATTGCCAGCAGATCGAGGGACGTGATCATTCCCCTCTATTCGACATTGGTGAGGCCTCATCTGGAGTACAGTGTCCAATTTTGGGCCCCACACTACAAGAAGGATGTGGAAAAATTGGAGAGTCCAGCGGAGGGCCACAAAAATGATTAGAGGGCTGGAGCACATGATTTATGAGGCGAGGCTGAGGTAGGGTGACCAGATGTCCTGAGTTTATAGGGACATTCCCAATATTTGGGAATTTTTCTTATATAGGCACCTATTACTCCCCACCCCATCCCAATTTTTAACACTTTATAAATATATATGGAGATATACCTATCTCATAGAACTGGAAGGGACCTTGAAAGGTCATCGAGTCCAGTCCCCTGCCTTTACTAGCAGGACCAAGTACTGTTCCTGACAGTTTTTTTTCTATCTGGTCACCCTAGGCTGAGGGAACTGGGATTTAGTTTAGTCTGCAGAAGAGAAGAATGAGGGGGGATTTGATAGCTGATTTCAACTACCTGAAAGGGGGTTCCAAAGAGGATGGATCTAGACTGTTCTCAATGGTAGTAGATGACAGAACAAGGAGTAATGGTCTCCAGTTGCAGTGTGGGAGGTTTAGGTTGGATATTAGGAAAAACTTTTTCACTAGGAGGGTGGTGAAGCACTGGAATGGGCTACCTAGGGAGGTGGTGGAATCTCCTTCTTTAGAGGTTTTTAAGGTCAGGCTTGACAAAGCCGTGGCTGGCATGATTTAGTTGGGGATTGAGCAGGGGGTTGGACTAGATGACCTCCTGAGGTCCCTTCCAACCGTGATATTCTATGATTCTATGAACCCCCGTGGCAGATCTATGCTATCTTGTGGTGCTCCAAGGCTAGGAAAAGGAGCGTTCTATTCCAAGCTTTCCTGGGACACAGACAGCAATTTATAGTCTGGGAAATTCCTTGGAGATCTTGTACTTTAAATCTGTTACATTTTTCTGAACAGAAGAGCTTTTTTCAGGTAGCATCTCAACGTGTTTTTATAATGTATTAGTTGCCATTTTTATCTCGCTGCCATCTGCACAGCTGGATTCCACATAATAACAAAATCTGGGTTTACAGGTAGGGGGGGATTCTAACAATTCCAAATACACTTCAGACTACTCTCTGAAATCTTCTTAAAGTCCGCTTCCTATATACAGGACACATGGCACAAAGAGTCTGTTGTCACTTGTTTCGGATGGCCTAGATCTCTGACTAAGGGCTTCACCACTTGCCAGTACTATTGCTCTTGTTTACTATGGCAGTGCCTACAGGCCAGCCAAAAATGTGGTCCCATTTGCTAGCTGCTGTACAAATACAGGGTAGTAGACAGTCCCTGCCTCGGAGACACACATTAGGGGAAGGGAGATGACTTAAAAATAGATTGAATACCTGGTGTCAGAGCGTACGTGTCTGCTGCTGAAAAAGGAAAAGGCCACCACCATGAGTCTATAGCCTTGTGCTCACATCATGGTGCTAAAAATAGCAGGGTAGATGACCCCACTTTGGGTGGACCTCCGGCTCTGAGACCCACTCCCTTGCTGGGTTTGTCTACACTGCTATTTTTAGTGCCATAGCCCAAGTCTGTAGACCTAGACTCTGAGACTTGCTCCCCTGGCTCTTTTTGCAGTGTAGACATAGCCTGAAATGGGGGAGGTGTATGTGAAAGAGAGAATCAGCTAACTGGGAAGGGCTGGGGGTGAGAGAGTCAGGTGTGGATTAATGTAGTCATCCGAAACTCATGACAAAGAAAGCTTTTGAATTGCATTGTATATTGCACCCAGATATAGGGGTCACTCTTGAACTACCCAATAACTAAATAAAAGAACTTCAGTATTTGCAGTGTTCTGTATAAGAACAGGAATTCTTTCTCACATATAGGGAGTATTCTAAAGTGAAGTAATGTTATCTATTTATCAACGTACACCTGGGAACTCATTTTTTCTTTATGCTGGCTGTCCGCATCCACCTGTTGCCTCTTGTCTTAGACAGTCAGCTCTTTGGGGCAGGGACTCTTTTTGTTTTGTTTATATAATGCCTAGCACAGTGGGATGTTGGCTCATGACTAGGGCATCTTGGCAATACAAATCAATAATAAGGTATTGATCAGAATCTCAGCTAGTGTAAATCAACATAGCTCCATTATTAAAATCAGTGGGGCTACTCAATTGGATACGAGTGAGGATCTGACCTGGCCTATGTATTCAGATGCTCTACACCCACGTCAGAGATCCTGCCTTGATCTCTAGAAAGAAATCATGTAACACTACTGTAGTGAGGCACACTATCTTGTAAAGGCAACAGCTTATTTTGCGAAGGTTTATAGGCACAGGATGTGTGGATGCGTTATTACCGCAGAGATCCCCAACAAGCAGAGAGGAAGTTGCATCATAAAGCAACACATGGTGGCTTGAGAGGCTTCTTTCTGAGTCAAGCAAGAGACAGTCAGAACAAGCAGCAGAGAATCTACCCTTGAATAAAGTGCTTTGCGGTCTCCCTTTATTGCTGCCCCTCACATGTGATAAGCTGTTCCCTGAAGGGTGACAGTTATGGTCGTTTAAACAATAGGCTGTTTTAATGGCAGCGGTGTCAAGATTATTAATAAGAATTTCATTCATGATCGCGTGACCTGTAGCCACACAGCCCCAGCTGTCTTGGTACCTCTAGGCAAACCCAATTAAGTTTAAAGAATCTGACTTATTTACTTGATGTGCATCTTGGGCATCATAAATGCAAGAGATCTTGATAATCTGCAAAACTCTAGAAAACCGAGCAGGCAACAATGTTAATTGTTAATGGATTTGCCTATTTAATGCACCTGCAATGTCACTGCAAATGATTTAAAATGTCAATTTTTATGTCATGACTCTATCACAATAAACCCAAGCATGTTTGAGCCAGATTTTGATACCTTTACTCAGGTGGGTTTGGACCTTACTCCATGATTAACCCCACTGAGTTCAAGGGGACCCCTTGCGGAGGTGGTATGGATGCAAAAAATCTCCATGTTCTTGTTTCCTGAGTTTGAAAATAAACTTTCAGTTGTGGTTTGGGGGAGGGGAGAAGTGATGAAATGCAGGTGCTCAGGCCTGAATCTTTAAAACACCTTTCATTTTCATGGTCCCTTGTGGTTCCAGCCAAGACAGGAAAGCCTGGATGGGGGAGCAGGGCTGGGACACATAGTGTAGCCTAGTGGATTGCACACCATGCAGGGATTCAGGCAACTTGGGTTCTGTTCCTTACTCTGTCACTACCAGCTGGGTGACCTTGAGCTACTCACTTTCATCTCTGTGCTTCAGTTTTCCCATCTATAAAATGGAGAGAAAGATGTTGATTCCCCTTGTAAAGCATGCTGGGATCAAGTGAGAAACATGCTATATAAGATCTCTAGGCCATGGTGTTGTGGGTCCCCCCCGCTGCCCAACTGAAAACAGAAGAAGAGCAAATCTTGTGAGTTTTTTGGCACAGTTCTTGCAAATATCCATAATGGTGTTGCTTCTCTGAGTAGGCCCTGCCAACCATCTATACATCGTCCGCTGCTAGTTACTGTCCATTTTGGAGATATTAAGGAAGTTTAACAATGCAACACGTCAAGTCAATTTTTATGGAGTTGACACCAGCCAAAGCTGGAACTTGCATAACTCATTGAAAAAGGGGGTAAAAACAGTGGCTACAGAGAAAACAGAGATGAACCCAAGCACTAACAGTCAGGGTGAGGTGGAGTCATAAAGGTCTGAATGCTTTATGCAAATACCTATGAGCCCCTTCATGGCCTACACTGCAACCTTCTTATTGGTAGTGTTGTTTTTCATAAGTAGGTTCGGCAGAGCTGCTGAATCCTCTTCATTTCCCATGCCCAATACTGTCCCTTCCCCCAGAACAGAATTTGGAAGCTGCCTTCTCCCTTAGGAAGAGATGAGGGGGATACGTCTCTTCAAGCCCACTGCAGCCCCATCTCTATAATGGGCATCACCAGAACCCTCGCCCACTGGTAGGGGAGACATTTGAGACCTGGGTTCCCAATTCCCTATTGTGCGGCTTGAGCCAATCTCTGAGACGAATCAGAATCTGGGTCCCAGCTTGAAGCTCTGATGCGTGGCTATCATCCTGGCCATCCATAACCCCCTGAGTGTGCACCAACCCGGCAGCAGAGGGCCAAGGATGTGTAGTGTGAAATAATATGGACCCAAAGGAAGGATAAAAGGGAACATAGGATGATGAGAATGTGAGTCCAAAAAAAGGAAGGAGAGAGGCTGGGGTATTGTTTCAGTCTATTAAGCCTAAGAGTGGAATACAGCTCCGTTTATATGCCGTGTGAAAGGGTTCACAGAGGCCAAACCAAAAAACCCACCTTCCCCCTTCATAGACTAACATTTTCCTCCTGAGGAATAGTTGGTGCATGTTGTGAGGACAACAAACAAATATACAAGGTGTTCTGCAACTGAAAGGCCTATGAATCAGTGAGCACCTTCCCTCCCCTCAGCTCTGCAGGAACAGATGGACTGGAGGATACAAAGCATCAGTTATTTATGAATGGCTGGAATGGTGCTTTGTTTAAATAAAACAACACACCACAGGAAAGACATGGGCTTGATCCTTTGCTCCCAGGCCCCTTCCTGCTGAATTCCTCCAGTGGTGCCTATGGAAAGCACTCATGAAGAAGTCACTTCTCAGTCTATGTGTCTAAAATGATTAATAATATAGTTTAATGCTTTAATATAATTAATCCAGATAGTCAGTGGATGGGCGAAAGAAATTAGTTCTTTTCTTTAGAAATGATCTGAATATAGTCTGTGCATTGAAAAGATGCAGCACAGAGTAACTCACTTTGATCTTTGACACTGGTGTAGATCTTCAAAAGTATTTAGGCACCTAACACCCATTGAAATAAAATGCCTAAATACCTTTGAGGATGAGGGTAACTTCCTGGCTCGGTTGTTGCTGTGAGTAGTTCTGAATGTTTGGAAGTCAGGGTTGGTCAATATTCCCTTACAATACACTTTTGTTTCTCATCATTATGGCCTACCCTTGAGCCAGCAATATGCACTTACTTTAAGAGTGTGAATAGTCTTGTTGACTTCAGTGAGACCATTCATGTGGTTAAACCTAAGCAGGTGCTTAAGAGCTCTTCTTGATTGGGGCCCAAAGGACTACTACTGATAGCAACTTGTTTTGAATTCTTCCTCTTGGGAGTTTTTCCTAATAGAATTGTATAATGGTATTCTATTGTATCATGTAGAAGCTAAGGTTATATCTACATTGGAGCGGGGATTGTGATTCCCAGCTCGAGCAGACATGCCCATGTTACCTACAGAATGTAGCTGCAGCCGACCGAGTGGTCCGAGGGCCCCCAAGTATGGTTACATATCAGGGGCTAGGCAAATACTCGGGGTAGCTAGCCCTTCCTGCCCCTCATGCTACAGCAGATACGCTCTATTTTTAGCTCATTCGATCAATCAGAGCTAGTGTGGGTATATCTCCTTGAGCTGGAAATTACACCTCCAGCTCCAAGTGTAACCATACCCTAATTCTGAAGGGGAGATCTAGCAGTGGATTGCTGGGGGATTATTCTATTCTGAGACTGCGGTTTGTTTAGTTTAGGGGCATGCCCATTTGTTCTCATTTTAAAGCCATTTGGATTTTTATATATCTGTTTCTTGTTGCTGTAGGACAGTCATGGACAAGTCCTGTGTGTTCGTACCCTTTAATTTTTTTAATGTTTATCAAGTTTAATTACAAATATTATTGGCAGGGGCTTAGTGCTGTCTGATAGATGGGCTAGGAGCCAGGAGGCCTGAACTCTCTCTCTCGAGCTCTGCCACTGAGCGGCTCTCTGAACCTGGGCATTTCCCTGAAGGTGTGACCTACAATGCAGGTACCCCACATGAGGAACTAAGGGAACACCTAAGTCCTATGTCTGTGCATAGGATGAGTGGCAATATCTCCTTCAGAGGCTGCTTTGAGATAGCTGTCGGGTTTAAGCATTACAGTCGCTTCAATGACTTTTGTTGCCGTCTGCCTGATTTGTGGGGTCCTTGTTACTTGTCTACATGGTGATTCATTGAGGTCGTTGGTGCTGCTGCTTTTTTTCATGTTATTTTCGTTCAGTAGTTTGTTAGCCTTAGTGGGTTTGTGACTCATTAGGCTGGCTTAACAGAAAGTTCAGAAATGACACCTTGGTGTCCTTGTTTCCAGACACTCCCTTGTCATTAATAATGAGAAATGACCCATTGTTCTTATTGCACTCACCCAACGGAATTACAGCTTTGCTCCCCTTCAGATAAGCAATGTAAAATCACGTCATTAGTTACCTTTTATTAAGGCACAATGGGCATGAGTTGCACGAGGCCTACAGAGCTAAGTGTCATTTTAGGCTCTGTCTACTCTGGCACTTTCATCGCTAAAACTTTTGTCCCTTAGGGGTGTGAAAAAACACCCCCTTAAATGACAAAAGTTTTAGCAACGAAAAGCACCGGGTGTGGACAGCGCTTCGGGGTCAGGAGACACACTCCCGTTGACGAAGCTACCGCCCCTCGTTGGAGGTGGTTTTATTTTGTTGCTGGGAGAGCTCTCTCCTGGCTACACACAGTGGCCACACAGTTCACCTTCCAACGGTGCCACTACAGTGGCACAGCCGTGCTGTTGTAAGGTGCGCTGTGTAGACATAGCCTTACTCAGGCCTATTTTTTCTTGTTTAATTTCATTGTGGATTACTGCTCGGCAAACAGCTCGGCTGTGCAGAATGAAGCTCCTTTCCACATTTACCCATGTATGTTTTCAGTAAAGCAAAGAGAGCTTATTCTAAACAGCTGCCATCAATGACTAAATCAAACAAACGCATCTGATTCAGGCACTTAACAGGACGCGGGAATGTACTTGCAATAATACATAAAGAGGAGAGCAGTTAAATTATGTTGGAAATTGCCTTTAGGGTCCACAAAGATAGACATGAATATTAATGGTTTCCCAATCATTTGATCAGCTTTCTGTTTTCATTTGGCAATGCATGAGCAAACGTACTGAGAATTATTGATTGGTTGGCAAACTCTAAATAAAAATCAACAAAACCTGACTGCAGGCATAGTAGGACCAAGAACAGTTAATTTAAGAAGCTGAACCATTTCCAGTAAGTTCCTTTCTGCCATGCTGTGAGATCTGCCGATGGAAAGTCCTATGCAAGAGGTAGTTATACCCACACCAGTAATAAGAATATTTTAAAATAACAAGGCCAAGATTTTCAAGTGACTAGTGACTTTGTTTCGGGGTGCTTCCATTCTTGGGTACCCGATTTGAAACAGCTCAAAGGGACTTGATTTTCAGGAATCACTGAAGAATGATTCATTAATACTTTTGAACAATCTTGATTTGTATTCCCCAGTCCTGTCATGTAAACAACAGTCAACTGTCTTAAAATCCAACTTGAACAACGCACCATTTCAAAGACTTAGAATGTGCCCAGAGGATGTAGTCTTCATGACAAAGGGCATGGTCCCCTTGGGTTATAATTAATTTATTTTTATGTACAAAAATGGATACAAAGATAGAATGACAAAGAAAAAAATGAAAAATATACTGCATTCATTACTGTACAGTACTGTATTGTAGTGGATTTTCCTTTCAAATCAGAGGTTTGTACAAATTGTCCTCCGTCACAACAAACAGTGTTGGAGAATAATCAGCTTACTTGGGTCATCTTCAATAATTTAATGTCTCTGTGGGAAATCCAGAGGGAACTGAGACAATGCACAGGATTCTAAAATGGCATCATTTATAAATTCGTACAGTTCCCCAGTGTGTAAACATTCTCTTAAATGCTTGTTGTGTCAGTTACACTCCCTGAGGCCTGCATAACGCTAGAGTTTGCCCTACTAAATATGTTTGTGCTACAGTACACAGTGCTGCTGCAGAATAGAGAATTCCCACACAGGTGTAGTTAATCCACCTCTCCGAAAGACAGGAGCTAGGCGGAGGGAAGTATTCCTCTATTCATACCGCTGTGTTTACACCAGGACTTAGTCGACCTAACAATGTTGCACACAGTGTGACATTTTTCACAGCCCTGAGTGATGTAGCTAAATTTAGCGCAGTTTTACATGGAGACCAGGCCTAAGTCTGAGCAAGTCTAAAATCCATTGAAGTCAGTGGGCCAAATTATGTTGATAGTGCTGTTCATGGCGGCTATTTGTGGCTACAGTTCAACAAAGTACTTTAAGTATATGGATGAAATTAAATGCATGAGTAGTTTCAGTCACATCAATGTGACTGCTCCTCTTCTTAAAGTGACCCATTCATCTGGTTGGGAGCAGGGGCTAGAATGTGACTCTCCTACATCTCAGGGGAGTGCCCTAAGCAATGGGCTATGGGGCCATTCCCTCTGGCCCAATGAATAGTTCATACCGAGTGGGACAGGAGAGATTGAGACCCACCCAGAATATCCTGCTGGTCAGCACACTCATGTGGAAACTTGAGCCCAGGTCTCCCACTCTGAATCTGTCAGCGCATGGATTTGAACCCAGCCTGGATTTGGGAGAGGCCTAGGTGCTCTAATCATGGGGGTATATGTAGGGTGAGCATATTTCCCAAAGGGAAAAGGTGACACTGCATGGGGCTAGCCAAAGCCCTCCCCTCCCTCACCATCCCATGAGCAGAGCTGGCCCTAGCCACTCACCCGAATCTCCCTCCCCACGCAGGGCTGGCCTGAGCTGCTTGTCCAAGCCTTGCCACCCCATCCCCCCTGCGTGGGGCTGGCATTGTCGCTTGCTCCCACACACACGGTCCTCCACACACCCCCTTTTTTTTTTTTTTTCAAAAGTGGCATTTGTCCCATTTGCTCTTGCCAACTTGATCAGTTGGCAAAAGCAAACAGGACAAATGCTCACTCTTGCAAAAAAAGTTGGGATGGCCAGGTCCGGGCTTAAAAGGGGGGACTGTCCCGGCCAAAATGGGACGTATGGTCACCCTAGCTATAGGGGAACAACTGCCACCTCCTGGCTGACCAGGCTTAGGTGCCTAACTCCAGGAAAGCGTTGACAGCTGTGAATCCTGAAGGATGGGTCTCCCTTCAGCCTGGAGTTAGGTGCATAAGTCCTTTTCAGGGGAGGGTGTAGGCCACACCCCTCTCCTCAGGATATTCTAGTGGCTAGCTTAGGCAACTCTCCGCTCAGCCTGCTGGATCTTGTAAATCCCATTTTTAGACACCTAATTCTCCTCACATATTGTGTAGTGCACCTTGGTGCCTATGGAGTCCATGAGGCAGTTAGGTACGCAGACACATCCCTGCAATGCCTAATTTTAAGTCTGCTTTGTGGAGCTAGCCCTCAAAGTGAAAAAGGTCCAAATTCAGAGGTGATGTGTATGGTCGTGTAAACTACCTGTTAGTCAACAAAGACCCAACAGAAGGCCTACATGTATTAGGTGGTGGTGGTGGTGGTGTGTTGAGAATCCCTGAGGTAATGGACACTTGAATATAATGGAGCTCTCCTTCCTTCTGCATACTAAGACTTGATTTGTTTCTGACTGCTGCAGTACACTGAGCAGAGGTGTTCAGTGAGCTGTCCATGGTGATGGCCAAGTCTTCTTCCTGAGTTGATAGTTCGTATAGAACCCAGTCAGGTATTTGAGTAGTTCAAATTTTTCCTCCCCATGTGCTTTACTTAACAGTTGTCAAAAATTAACTTAATTTGCCAATGCATTACCCATTCACCTACCACAATTAGGTCCCTCAGAAGCTACTCATGCTCTTATCTGGACTCAACTAACTTAAATACTTTATATCACCTACAAATTTGCCATCTCATTGCTTGTACCTTTTCCCAGCTCCTTAATGAATATATTCAACACCTGTCTGAGTAAAGAAGCCTGAAGCTACTTGCTATTAACCTTTTGCCATGAGGAAAATTGGCCACTTACTCTTGCTCATTATTTGCTGCCCGTTAGCCAGTTTCTGCACTGAGCCTTGCACTCCATGACTACTTAGGTGAAATACTCCCTATGTTCCTAAAGTTTGCAAATCCAAACCAACAAAGAAACCAAAGTTGTAGATGTATCTTTGGCTCCTGCAAAAGCCAAAAGAACATAGCTACAGGTTTGTTGAAACCAAAACAGTCTCCCCACATCTCCTTCAGTATCTTGGAAAATATTGCCAGTCATGTCAATCACTGTCATTATTCTGTCAAGGGAGTTACCTACTCTCTCTGCGGGTTGCCTCTTACCATTTTCCATATGAACAATATTTTCACTTTCAGTGTGATTCATGTTAATTCCCCCCGCCCCCTGATTTTTCTTGTAGACACATGAGTTATTCTTCCTAAAACCAGAATCCTGGATGATTATCACATACACACACATAACCTAGGTATTGCTTAAATAGCACAACACCCTGCAGTACATATTTTTCCCATGCAGACCCTGCTTCTGTCAACACAGAACAAAATATTTCAATTGTTATTGGCCTAAGCTTGACTTTTGCTCTTTTTTTTCAGGCTCCAGACTCATCCTTGCAAGCCTAAGGCCTAATCAATACTGTGCTAACTGCTCCATTAATCCTCTCCCGCTGCCTTTCTCTCTCATCTTTCCAGGAGGCTGCTGACTGTTGTTACCTTAGAGCAGATAATTGATTTTTCTAGGTAATAACTGCAGAAGCTTATCAGTGATATTTTCCTCCATCCCCCCTGTGCCACAGGTCCCTATCAGGGTCTGACAGATCAGAGCTCCTTTCTGATTATCCCAAACTGATGACTGTATATACTGCAGCCTAATGCAGCAAGCGGCAGCCAATACAACCTCCAAACAGGGCTAATTGGCTTATACCTAAACCTTTACACCTCAGACACTGCAAGGAGGCAAGATGGTTTGAATGTTGCAACCTGGAGGGGAAGACACTCAAATAACTGTCTCATGCATAAAATGCCTGATTAAGAATGACTGTGGGTAAATTAAATTTGGACAGTGAGAGTTTTCTGAGTTATGGTTCTTAATTCAGGTTCCCATTTTATTCAATCCAATTTGTAAACCTACAACATGGAAACCTGTGGTACAAGAGAGTGCAACCTGCAAATCTTGAGCTCAATTCTGCCCTTGGAGGCATTTGCAGTCCCTCAATTGCAGCCTATGCCCACATCTGAGAACTTCCTGTCCCTCGCTAATGGGAAATCAAATAAGCATTTCCTAGGCAAGTATGTTAATGCCATTGGACCAGTGGCATGTTTCCTGTTTGTTGCTATGGGAGAAATAGTGATCAGTTTGGCACAAATTCTCAAAGGTTTGTAGGCACCTAATTCCCATGGGGTTCAATGGAAGTTAGGTCCCTAAATACCTTTGAGGATCTGGGACTTTGTCTTCAAGTACGGTCCCGAAGAAGTCAATGGAAAAACACCCATTGGCCTCTATGGGCTTTGGATCAGGCCCTATCTTACTCTGAAATATTATAAGCCTTAAAACAAACCAACCAAATATATGTTCAAACTTGTAAGAGATCACCAAAGGAGTGAGACATCTCACTGAACGATATAAGAACATAAGAGCAGCCGTACTGGGTCAGACCAAAGGTCCATCCAGCCCAGTATCCTGTCTGCCGACAGTGGCCAATGCCAGGTGCCCCAGAGGGAGTGAATCTAACAGGTAATGATCAAGTGATCTCTCTCCTGCCATCCATCTCCATCCTCTGACAAACAGAGGCTAGGGACACCATTCCTTACCCATCCTGGCTAATAGCCATTAATGGACTTAACCTCCATGAATTTATCCAGTTCTCTTTTAAAGGCTGTTATATTTTATTACATTTATTACAGTACTGGTCTCTTCCTAACAGTTGAAGAGTGATACCGTTATCAGTGAGAAAGGACTTCATTCTATATGCTCCATTCGGTTTATTAGAATAGCACATTTAAGATTTGGCTTGATACAGTGTTTAAATATGTCCCAATGCAGGAAAGGATAACTTTTACTGTTTGCTAGTCAATAGAGCTAAACAAAACACATTTGTGGGAGAATTCCTCAATTCTTTCTGGGACATGTCAACTATGAGAGCCTCTTTCCTAGACACATAATACTCTGCTGGTCTGGTTAAAGTCAGGATTGTTCCTTCTTATCTGGCAGTTGAAACTAGCTACCCAGAAGGTGCACCATGAATGCATAGTAGTAAGCTCAGGCCTCAGACAATGGCATTCCTGCTACAAGGGGCAGAAACCTTGAATAATTCTCTAGTGCAAAGCTAGGTATCACTGGCATCTTTACTTCAGATACCCATCGTTAAGATAGCTATGCATTCGGATGGGGACAATAAACAAAATTAAGACTGCTCAGCCATTTGCCTTGCTGCTTTCTCCTCCAGAAAGGAAATATGGCAACATAAAATGAAGGGGGGGGGGGAATGTAGCAGCCTCATCTCTGTGTGTGTGTGTGTGTGTGGGTGGCTGGTTACCCCTTCAGCCCAGGGGAGATCCCCTTGGGGACTTCTGTGGTAATGGGGAATTGAGGACCTGGGAATCAGGTATGGGTGCTCGGAGCCGGCAGCACTTCAAGAGGGATGGAGAGCTTGGGCAAATAAGGGTGTGGGGGCCCACGTGACAAAGTGCCTGGGTCAGCATATAGGACTGTGTGGGACAGATGGGATAGGGTCAGCATTTAGGGATGGGGTACATGAGTGTGGGGCACGTGGAGGGAGCAGGTGGGGTGATCATAGAATCATAGAATATCAGGTTTGGAAGGGACCTCAGGAGGTCATCTAGTCCAACCCCCTGCTCAAAGCAGGACCAATCCCCAACTAAATCATCCCAGCCAGGGCTTTGTCAAACCTGACCTTAAAAACCTCTAAGAAAGGAGATTCCACCATCTCCCTAGGTAACCCATTCCAGTACTTCACCACCCTTCTAGTGAAAAAGTTTTTCCTAATATCCAACCTAAACCTCCCCCACTGCAACTTGAGACCATTACTCCTTGTTCTGTCATCTGCTACTACTGAGAACAGTCTAGATCCATCCTCTTTGGATCCCCCTTTCAGGTAGTTGAAAGCAGCTATCAAATCCCCCCTCATTCTTCTCTTCTGCAGAATAAACAATCCCAGTTCCCTCAGCCTCACCTCATAAGTCATGTGCTCCAGCTCCCTAATCATTTTTGTTGCCCTCCACTGAACTCTTTCCAATTTTTCCACATCCTTCTTGTAGTGTGGGGCCCAAAACTGGACACAATACTCCAGATGAGGCCTCACCAGTGCCGAATAGAGGGGAATGATCATGTCCCTCAATCTGCTGGTAATGCTCCTACTTATACAGCCCAAAATGCTGTTAGACTTTTTGGCAACAAGGACCCACTGTTGTCTCATATCCAGCTTCTCGTCCACTGTAACCCCTAGGTCCTTTTCTGCAGAATTGCTGCCTAGCCACTCGGTCCCTAATTTGTAGCAGTACATGGGATTCTTCCGTCCTAAGTGCAGGACTCTGCACTTGTCCTTGTTGAACCTCATCAGATTTCTTTTGGCCCAATCCTCTAATTTGTCTAGGTCCCTTGTATCCTATCCCCACCCTCCAGCGTATCTACCTCTCCTCCCAGTTTAGTGTCATCTGCAAACTTGCTGAGGGTGCAAACCATGCCATCCTCCAGATCATTAATGAAGATATTGAACAAAACCGGCCCCAGAACCGACCCTTGGGGCACTTCGCTTGATACCGGCTGCCAACTAGACATGGAGCCATGGAGATGGCAAAGGGCAGCCAATCAGATGGGATTCCCAATAGACATGAGGTTTTCCCTATACATCTGTAGGGGAAACCTGGTAGTGTTGGCAGGTTTGGGACCAGATCTGTGTGCACATGGAGTGGATGGATGTAGAGCAGGGAGGATGGGTGTGCCGAATGACAGGTGAGATATACTCAAAATAGAGATGTGTGTGCACACAGAATGAAAGGGTGGTTGACACAGAGTTGTCTGAGATTGGTATGCATGTGCCTATTTAAACAGTATGTGTAAAGATTGGGGTGGTGTGAAAATTAATGTGGAATGAACAAGACAAATGTGCAACTGTTAGGTAAATTTATTCACATTTACCAAAATTTATGCAAATTAGAATCTGCTGGGGCTTTAGTTGTAAATATTGTTAGGATGGAGAACATCAAATAGTGACTGTAAGTAGTGTACCAGCAAAAATACTCATAAATCAGCATACTGACAATGAGCTCTAGGAACAAGTATCAAGAGATAGTAAAATATATTCATTTATTTATCTCCACTAGTAACTGTCAATGCTCTGTGTGTGTTTCTGAGATGCAATATATTTTTTCTGTTCTTAGAATCTTTTACCTTTGCCAGGAAGAATATTACTGGCAGTGAGGGGAGGCTGGGATAGGCTAGAGTACTAGTAACAATATTGTTTGAGTTGGTAACAGTAGAAAGAGGTATTTCTTCTTTACTATGTGATGGAAGGATAACTTTCTCTTACAGTCTCATAAACATTCTTACCACCATTAAAAAGAAGAGTATTTCAGCAAACATCAGTATAGTATGGTGTATGATTAGGGTTGGGTAGGAAATGGTTTTCTTATCCCAGGAGAACTTCCAAGATTTAAAAATGTTTCCCATCCCAAATCAGGACAAAAAATGAAAGTTTGAAAATTTGTGTGAACTGACAAACAGGGGGGAAACCCTTGTTTTGGGATCAATCAAAACTTTTTGTTTTGATAATTTTGAAATATTTCACTCCAATTTTACCTTTTTTTTTCTCTTTAAACTTTTGTAAATTGTGCATTAAGTTAAATTGTGAAACCAAAGGTCATTTTGAAATGAAAAAAAACAAAATGTTCCATTTCAGAAACATCAAAATGAGATGCTTCAACAATTTTGAAATTTTTTTCAACTTTTTTGAGTGAGAAAATTCATCAAAACAACAAATTTGGAAAATTCACCACTTTCTCCCTAAAGTTTCAGTTTTGAATCATCAGTATTTTTCAGCAAAAAATGTTTTTGTTGAAAAATTCGCAAACAGTTGTATAGATGATACAAGGACTATTCCCACTCTAGTCTCCCCTGAAAAGTTTTGTTTTCTACAGAAAGCTTTTGAATATCAACTTCTAGCATTCCAAATATGCATTGATTCAGCACTGTGGTCTTCTGGTGACTTGAAGTGAACTCACTCATTTCCCCCCCTCTCCTCTCTGTTACTTTGTGAAGGGCTTGTTGCTTCTTGACAAATGATGCCATTTGTAGATAGATTTCTCGCTGATTGGTGTGGAGGATTTGTTTTGCTGGTTGAAGTGAGTGCACGCGAGGAAATAATACTTCAGAGAAAAGTCTGATTATACTTGTGTGGTTATATCTGTCGCCTCTTCAAACAGACATCCCAAGATGACAAGTGCTCTTGTAGGGCTGTAATTATGGGACCTCGGTGCACTCTTTACACATTTTTTATGCTTGAATAGAAAGTAGTGAATGGAAAAAAAATCATGCAGATTTTCTTCTGCCCTAGTTACAAACTCTGGGTCAAATCTTCAGTCGGTTATAAGTCATCAGCAGCACAGAAGGGCCATATCCATCTCTTAATGCAGCAGATGGCAATTTCCCTGTCACACAGCCACCCTGAGCCTCTACCCCAACTAGCACGGCAGGCATTTTGTAGGGTCCGTCTCTCCCTCTGCATGCTCAACATTCTTTGCCAATTCTGATTGGTGTGAGGAAGGGTTGTCCAATGGTTAGTGCACTAGCCTGGGACTCCAGAGATCTGGGGTTAGTTCTTTGAAGGCTTCTTGTCTGAGCATGGGCCAAATTTTTAAAATCTGTGGGCATTAGGCACCTAAATACCTTTTAAAATGTGGACCATAATCACTCTGTACCTCAGTTTCCCCATCTGTACAGTGGGAATAACAACACTTCCCTACTGCACACGGATGTTGTGAGGAGAAGTACATTAAGGACTGTGTGGTGCTAAGATACTCTTGTGAACGGGACAGATAATACCATAGATACACTCTATCTACAAATATAACACCCTAGAGGAGCCCCGAGTCTGCTCTAACTTGAAGCAGGAGTTTATCTGGCCCCAACACCCCTTACAATTTGGGGATAGACAGTGTTGCATGGCCAGCTATGGTCCCCTCCCCCTCATCCAGTGCCATCTACATGCAATACCTTATGAGGTACACAGCTTGCATTATAGTGGGCACTCTTCATCTGGCTGCATAGGACAAAGGCAGAGCTAGTTTAAAAAGAAAAGCGGTATCTCTGATGGCAGTGAGCATCACACTATCTGATGAAATGAGACAAAATCCCAGGTATTAAGGTGGTGCGCTAAGCAATTCCACAAGTGGAAAGAGCTTTTAGTGTGTCATTAATCACCATTTTGCCCTAGCCATTCTCAGGATGCGTTTCTCCCAATGATCCCTGCAACTCCAGTTACATTTGGTCGGTATAGCCGCAAGTGCTGATCTGCCTTAAGCGAAGATCCCATTTTGAGCCTTTTCAACCTTTTCTAGCACACTAAGCCAAGGACAGATTGGACTGTATGCTTTAAGGTGTGAAATCTCACTTTCCCTTAATTTTCAGTGTCGTCCTGACCTTCGGATCCTCTTTCAAGACTTAGACTGAATGCTGGATACTTTACTAAAGCCCATAAGAAGCACTTTCCGGTGTATGGCAACTTTGGTAGAATGAAATATTGGATCGCTCATAAGCACTTAATCCAAAGTGAAAGGGGTTGTACACTGGGAACTTTCTTGGTGTCTGCTTGTTATGGTGCTCAGTAGCTGTCTTTAAAATGTTTGAGGGATTTGGTGCTTATAGATACTAGAGCCTGACAACACATGCTTGTGTTAAGCTTAGTACAGGCAGGTATTGTGCAAAATTTAAGAACATAGGAATTACTAGATTGGGTCAACCCCACTGTCCTTCCACTCCAGCATCCCGTCTCTGGCAGGTGCCAGCACCAGATGCTTCCGGGGAAGGTGTAAAATCCCTGTGGTGTGGGATAATCTCCCCATGTTATGTCTCATCCTACTTTCTAACAGTCATATTGGCTTAATCCCTGAAGCATGAGGTTTAATATCCCTACCCAAATTGTTATAAATCTGGATATTCTTGATGTCCATATAGAAATGTCCAATCTTGTTAAGCTCTTGGCCTCAATGACTTCCTGTGGCAGTGAGTTCCACTGTCTAATTACACACTGTGTGAAAGTACTTATTTTAATTAGTTTTGAATTTGCCACACTTTAATTGCATTAAATGACTAGTTTGTATGTTATGAGACAGGGTGAACAAATTCCTAATATGTCTTCCTTAGACCACTCACTGTTATATACATTTATATTGTCTCCTCTTATTCATCTCCCTTCTAAGTAAACCTGTTCTTTTCAATCTCTATTCATAGTTTTACCACACCTTAGTTATTCTCCTCACACAAGAATACATCTTTGTTAATGCACATCAGCTGAAAGTTATAACACATTTGCTAAGGCAGTCTTTAGGCATCTCAAGATCAGAGACTGCAGATCATGCTGTAATGGTGGTGTGATTGTATTTAAAGACAAATAGAGATTTGGATGGGATCACTGTACTAAAATGACTGCAATGGGTTGGGTTGGGTGGGTAGCTGGTGATGAAGTATGGAGACTTTCATGTCTAAGCCACCACTATGAATTTTGTCACAGTGGCCAAAAGGTAACATGCTACGTGCTGTGCTTTACATCACCCAATGACAATTGGATATGCATGTGCATGGGCTTCTGAGAGACACGGCCATTTGGGACTGAATCAGGTGTAACATTCAAGAGGTGAAAGGTTAGCCTGCAAAACCCACTCTGCAACTTGGTTCCTCCTTCCTGTTTCTCTCTATTCCCTCCTTGGCTGAGTTGGGGGAGCTAGTAATTTTCAATACTTTGGCCAAGGAAGGATTGGCTAAGCCAAGGAACAATGAAAGCAGACGTCATATTGGTGCTGTAACTAAAACTAATGTAAGAAATCAACTTGAGAAATGTGTGTGGCTTGCTGGCGGCACAGATGTATTGTGGAGCAGGACGACAGAAGAAACCTGACACAATGTGAGGAGTGATAGCCCCATGGAGAACAGTAAGAGCTGTTGGGTGGTGAGGCCTTTTTGAAATACGGCCAACTTGTTTTGGTGCATAGATACAAGCTGATCTCTTCTAAAAATCTTCTATCCTCCTGCCTGTGCCGCAATGAATCAAGGAGCAGAATGAAGCCAATATTTGTGTGCGGGGACAATCTCACTGAACCACAGAGCTGTAAACAACAGCCTATATAAACTTCTGAACAACTACTCATTTGAGATCAATGCCATAGACCCAGTGGAAGAATCTGCCAAAGGTCTGAATTTGTTGCATGTCTTTTTCAAACCAATAGTCCTCACATTGCTTTTCAGATTTTCAAAATGTCTCCCCAGGGCTATGAAACAACACATTTAACATATACTAAATGATGAGGATAAGCAGATGAGTCAGAGAGAACAGCTTCAAACTGCCGATACGGAATGAAATGGTGCAAACAAGTTGAGACAACATGAAAAGCATGAGTGAAAATAAAGCTTTTTAGCTTTGACTGAAGTGTTTGAACAGGTCTGTTGAACCAAATGTTTAAACAAACTCTGCTAAAGATCCACTGCATATCATCTCAATGTGTCTGTGGTGGTATTTTAAACTTGGAGCAAGTAAACATACATGAGACAAAAGTGTTGGAAGGAGCATGAATATTTTAGCTCTAAGCACTGCAATTTAAAAGTATTTTCATCTTAAAAGTATGCATTTCACAAAGTTACTCTACTCTCTTCCAATAGCACTTTGCACTTGGAGAGAACCATCCAGCTGAGGGTCACAAAAACACCTTGCAAATTAAGTATCATCTTCATCTGGCCAATGGGAAGTTAAGTACCTTGCCCAAGGTCACACTGAATCCAGAGCAAGTGACCTGCCAACGCTGAGTTTTCTGACCTTTCTGCAGGTCTACAGGGAAAATACCTCATCTCTGGGGAAATCCTTCTGTCACTCTAACTGGGGTATGTAACCTATCCTTTAAATAAGCTTCTATACCAGATGACTGGAGGGTAGCTAATGTGATGCCAATTTTTTTTAAAGGCTCCAGAGGTCATCCTGGCAATTTTGGCCAGTAAGCCTAACTTCAGTACTGGGCAAATAGGTTGACATGATAGTAAAGAAGAGAATTATCAGACACATGGATGGACATGATTTGTTGGGGAAGAGAGTCAACATAGTTTTTGTAACAGAAAATCATGCCTCACCAATCTACTAGAATTCTTTGAGGGGGTCAACAAGCTTATGGTCAAGGAGGATCCAGTGAATATAGTGTACTTAGATTTTCAGAAAGCCTTTGACAAGGTCCCACATCAAAGGCCCTTAAGCAAAGTAAGCAGTCATGGGATAAGAGGGAAGGTCATTTCATGGATTGGTAACTGGTTAAAAGGTAGGAAACAAAGGGTAGGAATAAATGCTCAGTTTTCAGAATAGAGAGAGGTAACTACTGGTGTCTCCCAGGGGTCTGTACTGGGACCTGTGCCATTCAACATATTCATAAATGATCTGGGAAAAGGGGGTAAACAGTGAGGTAGCAAAATTTGCAGATGATACAAAACCACTCAATACTGTCAAGTCCAAAGCAGACTGCGAAGAATTACAAAGGGTCTCACAAAACTGGGTGACTGGGCAACAAAATGGCAGATGAAATTCAATATTGATAAATGCAAAGTATGACACTTTGGAAAACATAATCCCGACTATACATCTAAAATGATGGGGTCTAAATTAGCTGTTACCTCTCAGGAAACATTTTAGAGTCATTGTGGATAGTTCTCTGGAAATATCCACTCAATGGGCAGCAGCAGTCAAAAAAGCTGACAATATTGGGAATGATTAAGAAAAGGATAGATAATAAGACAGAAAATCATACTGCCCCTATATAAATCTATGGTACGCCCACATCTCGAATACTGTGTGCAGATGTGGTTGCTCCAGCTCAAAAAAAAAAAAAAGAAAGAAAGAAAGAAAGAAATTGGAATTGGAAGAGTTTCTGAAAAAGGCAACAAAAATGATTAGAGATATGAAACAGCTTCCATATGAGGAGAGATTAAAAAAATGGGACTTAGAAAAGAGATGACTAAGGGAGATATGATAGATGTTTGCCAGAAGCTGGGAATTGGTGACAGGGGATGGATCACTTGATCATTACCTGTTCTGGTCATTCCCTCTGGGGCACCTGGCATTGGCCACTGTTGGAAGACAGGATACTGGGCTAGATGGACCTTAGGTCTGACCCAGGATGGCTGTTCTTATGTTCTGCCATTTCCCACCCAGATGGAGAGAGACTGCCAATCACAACTGCTACAAAGGCTGTTGGACAGCCTTGCCCTCAGCCTGTGTGACAAGCAAAGCTCCGTCCCATGCCTCCCAGGTATGTAATCAAAGGGCTGCATGCACTGATAATCTCTCAATCAGCCAGGAAACATTTCCAGCCCAGCTGAAATGGCTGCTGTCCAGGCTGCTCCCCCCCTCTCAAACCCTTATATGCACTCCTTTCCCTCATCTGAATGTGCCACATCTTTCTCCCTCCATCTGCCCCAGTGTCCATGTCAAATAGGGTGACCAGACAGCAAGCCTGAAAAATCGGGACGGGGTGGGGGGTAATAGGTGCTTATATAAGAAAAAGACCCCAAAATCGGGACTGTCCCTATAAAATTGAGACATCTGGTCATCCTAATGTCAAAGCGAATGGGCTGCTAAAACATCATGTAATTACATACTGTATCATAATGCTCATGCACCAGGGGGCAGATTAAGGCTGCCAAAGCCACCTTCATTCTGGCCTTTCCTAACGTTGGAGCGTTCCACACTGCAGCTGAACATTCTTTTACTAGGCATCTTTTACTAGGCATCGCCACCTAATGGATAGAGCACTTGACTAGCGCTGAGGAGACATGGGTCCTATTCCCAGCTCTGTCATTGGTCTTCTGGCTGACCTTGGGTAAGGCACAGCCTTCCCTGTGCCTCAGTTTCCCCATCTGTAACACAAGGAGAAGGATACTGACCTCCATTGTGAAACAATGTGAGATTTACTGATGAAACTCACTACATATGAGGCTATAGGGTATTATTTTAACATGGGTTTGTTGGATGTAATTTATTATTTGTACTGTGGTTGTCCCGAACAACTCCTAACAGGGAACAAGGCCCTATTGCACTAAGTGCTGTATATAAAGGAAAAACAAAGATGGTTCTGGCTCCCAGCGAGCTCACAGGGTAGGGTATATCCCTTTTTAAAAAAACTCCTCATTCATGTTTTTGCATACTCCAAAATGGTATGACTGTAACTTAACAAGTTCATGGTGTTGCAGTACAGTGTCACATGGTTATGAGTTTCACAATCTATATTTGGGTTTTGTATTATACTCAAGATCATCTAATTATTCCCACATAATCCATCTAGTTTGCTTGCTATGAACTCCACTGCTGCTCCTTTCACAGCCCATAGAGCTGGTTGGGGTATGATGATCCTTCCTCCCCCTCCAAACACATTAGAAACATTTTTGATGACTAATGTTTGTTTTAGTTGACATTTATGGGATTCTCATTTAAATAAAAACCCGAATGCTTCAGCTTTCAGAAACCAAAACCTGAAACTTTTCTATTTGTTTTTAAATTCTACAAAAACAGATGGTTTTACAAAAACTTGTTTTGTCACAGCCATTTTCTGTTGTGAAAATACTTAACGTGAATGCTTTTGACCACCTCTTAAAGTTATCAACTGAACTGAAAATGGGCATCTTCTTACCCACCTCCATCCGTTTATACCTTATGGACTTCATTGTATTCTTTGCTCACAGATTCTCCTACATGGTTTCTATAGGCCTAATCCACTGCCTGTTGATGCCAGTGGTAAGATTTTTATTGACCTCTTTTGGCATTGTATCGAGCCCTCAGTGTCTGAAACAATTCAATGTAGGGGCTATGTAGTAAAAGGATATGTATTTCTACAAATACCCCAATTCAGTAAAATATTTAAATGCCTGGTTAAGTGCCAGTGATTTCAATACAATTTAGGTACATGTATAAGTTTCTTTGCTAAATCAGGATCTGAATTGTAGAATAAGAATTTGGAAACTCTGTGTAACAACCAGGTTATAGATTCACCCCTAATATTCTACAACCCCACTTACTCATCCTTTCTGGAAAAAGAGAGCATGGTCAAAAAAAGAAAATGTTACAAGACTTGCCAGAAACAGAAAAGGAATCAAGAGAAGAAAGATGTTACAAAATAGAAGATAGATAATTCACAGTAAAAGAGTGATATAAATATAAAAAGATAAAGAAAATAAAACATAAGGACAGAAAGCAAAGGATAAAGAAAGATAAATAAGAGATAAAGACAGCAGAAAAGAGGCACATAAAGAAAATAAAATGGATTTCAAAATATTTCATCCAGCCAAACCTAATATTGTGTAGAGAAGAAATTGTTGTGCATAAAAACACAGCTCTCACCCAAATACATGCATAAATCATATAATTATTTTGCAATATCATTTGCAGAGAAATAAGGAAAACATCTGAATGGACAATGTAATCATGCAAGTCTATATCAAAGTAATATTAAGGACCAGAATTTTAGAAGGTGGTGTAAACAAATAAAAAAAATTAACACATGTTACTCTTGCAAAAAAACTGAGCACTCTGACTGAACATACAACCTGGCAGGTGTTTCAAGATCATTATAAGGGCAAAAAAGGATGTTTTTTGAGTTCTCAGTGGATGGATGTGTAAGCGTGTGGGAATATATGCTGTACTCCATTCTGAGAAGATCACCCTCCCATTCTCATCTTGATGTGTATGGTTCACTCCTTAGTACATTTTGTTAGCTAAATGGGCAGGAGCCAGCCACCTGATCACACTGATTTTTCACATGTTGGTGTTAACTTGTCATGGAAGGACATCTTCACTGTGGAGATGTGATATGAAGTTTTTGCACCAAAGAAAAAAGGTGCAAACTAAGCAAACTCATTTTTGTTGCGCAACATTGATTCTCTGCAAATAATTTTGTCAGTGCAGCTGATTAAATAAGAGTTTCATAGGAAAAATCAACAGTTTCTATTTAGCCATATTGCAAACTCTTAAATGATCAAAAAGCATGAGATTATTTTTTTAAAAAAATTGTCTGTTTTTGTGCTTTTTCTAGTTTCTGAGCTTTTATGGTTGTTGGGTTACCATTTAAAAGCAACTAAGTATCAAGCCATAACATTGAGACACACCAATATGCATTCACAGGGAAATTTCTAATGAAGATTCTTTTTAATGATTCACAAACAAAAGCGGACCTTGAATGAAAAGAGTGTAAAGAAGATAGGAAGTGTTGACATTAAGAATCACCCAGGTCTTCCATGATGCCCTCCTCCCCTTTTTAGTAGATTGAGGGTAGCTCAGAATATGATTTGTAATATTGAAATATAAACATATGAATGGTAAGATTAAAAGCTTTGATAGCTATATAGTTAATGATTTATAATTATGTTTACTGAATGAATGCAGATGAGGTAACACTTAGGCCAAGGCCTGGCTGGTATAAGTGTGGTTTTGCCAATTCTTCTTTTCCACAGAATTGCTAATCTACTTAAAATGTTACTGTTGACAGAACAAAGGTAACATGTCACATTGGAAGATATAAATAAAAGATACCCAAACGTGTAATGATAAATTTAAAAAGTTCCTTTTTTTCTGGGAAGACCCAGAGCAAGGTGACATAAAATGACATGGCCCATAAACTGCAAAACCAGCAGGAAAAATATAGAAGTTGGGTAACTGAAGCTTGCACATGCATTACATAAGGTACCTCAACCCTAAAGGCTTGATGTGCTTTAAGCCAATTGGATAAAGATTAAGGAATCTGTAATGTGTAAAAGACCTAAGTGTACACAGGGCCAAACTGGAGAAACATCAGACCACATACTGAAGGACAAGACCAAGGGATCAGGGAAGTCAACAGCTATCATGGAAGGTGGAAGAACATCCTGCTGCCTCAGAATGTGGTCGTTTGGACCCATTTACTAACTTTGCCTTGCCTAGACATACATTTATGCCAGATAGACTGTCTGTTTAAGTGAGAGCAATTCTTTCTGAAATTGTATAAATAAAGGCAAAAATTGATTAAACCTAAATTGGGTTGACTTGTGACGGTTTCCCAACTCTTATCCCCAACACGGTGTACTCCTATTAGACTTTCAAATAAGCTGGATTTGCACCATAATCACTTGACTCCGGGAGCTGGGGATTAGGGAAAACACTGAATTCATGAGACTAATATGAAATAGAATTGCAGGACTGGAAGGGACCTTGAGAGGTCATCTAGTCCAGTCACCTGCACTCATGGCAGAACTAAGTATTATCGAGACCATCCCTGTCAGGTGTTTGTCCAACTTGCTCTTAAAAATCTCCAATGATGCAGAATCCACAACCTCCCTGGGCAATTTATTCCAGTGCTTAACCACTCTGACAGTTAGAAGTTTTTTTTTTTCTAATGTCCAACCTAAATTTCTCTTGCTGCAATATAAGCCCATTACTTCTTGTCCTATTCTTAGAGATTAAGGAGAACAATATTTCTTCCCTCCTACTCGTAACTACCTTTTTATAGATACGAAAACTGTTATCATGTCCCCTCAGTCTGGTCTTCTCCAGACTAAACAACCCCATTTTTTTCAACCTTCATATCTTGTTGCTCTTCTCTGGACTTTTTCCAGTTTGTCCACATCTTTCCAGAAATGTGGTACCCAGAACTGGACACACTACTCCAGTTGAGGCATAATCAACGTGGAGTAGAGTGGAAGAATTACTTCTAGTGTCTTGCTTACAATACTCCTGTTCATACATCCCAGAATGTTTGCTGCTGCTTCTTGTTTTTTTTTTTTTGCAACAGTGTTACTGACTCATGTTTAGCTTGTGATCCACTATGACCCCCAGATCCCTTTTGGCAGTCATTTCCCATTTCGTATGTGTGCCACAGATTGTTCCTTCCTAAATGGAGTACTTTGCATTTGTCCTTATTGAATTTAATCTTATTTACTTCAGACTTTTTCCTCCAGTTTGTCCAGATCATTTTGAATTTTAACCCTGTCCTCCAAAGCATTTACAACCCCTCCCAGCTTGGTATTATCTGCAGAATTTATAAGTGTACTCTCTATGCCATTATCTAAATCACTGAAGATATTGAACAGAACTAGACCCAGAACTGATCCATCTTTCAGAATGGTTTTCCAACCAGTTATAAATCCACCTTACAGTGGCTCCACTTAGGTTGTATTTCCCTAATTTGTTTATGAGAAGGTTATGGGAGACTATATCGAAAGCTTTACTAAAATTAAGGTATACTGCATCTACCACTTCCCCCCCATCCACAAGGCTTTTTACCCTGTCAAAGAAAGCTAGTAGGTCGATTTGACATGATTTGTTCTTGACAAATCCCTGCTGACTATTACTTATCACCTTATTATCTTCTAGATGTTTCCAAATTGATTGCTTCATTATTTGTTCCATTATCTTTCTGGGTATGGAAATTAAACTGACTGCCCTGTAATTCCCCAGGCTGCCCTTATTCCCCTTTTTATAAATTGTCACTATTTGCCCTTTTCTAGTCCTCTAGAAGACAGGAGAGATTCCATGACTTTTCAAAGACAACCGCTAATGGCTGAGATATCTCCTCAGTCAGTTCCTTGAGTATTCCAAGATGCATTTAATCAGAAATAGGAGCGTTGAGCCGCAAAAACCTAAACCAATCTCAGCAAGTGTTGATTGTCAAAGTAGTTCACTAGTCCGAAACAACTCTGGGCACTTACCAAATTAGACCTGGCATATAATTTCAGAAAGATAGAAAATGGCTCCATGCACTTTCCTCTGTAATTTTAAATACATATCTTTGAATATGTTGCCTCTAACAGATGCTATAGCCACAGGGGATGTCCAAAGACTATTGTATCAACATGAGACATATGATGTGGATCTGTACGGGCTAGGGATTGTATTCTGGCTCTTGGGGGTGTTATAGGAGTTTCCTACAGGAAATAACTTCACCGGGGGGTAATTACCTGCCTTGGGATTTGCATTAACAAGTCTGGAAAAGCCTTCCCCTTGGGGGAAATCTCATTATACTAGTTTGACCTGGTTACAGTTCTTTGTGTGTCTGTCTCTTGAAATGATATAAATGACAGGCCTGATGTGGGGAGAGGTCACAGCCACTCTTTCCAAGAGCTGACTGCCATGAGACTGTGACCAGAGGGGCCAGCCTGGCAAGAGGACCTGAAGTAGCTAAAACCTGGCAAGGTCACCATGTGGAAATGGGCTGACACCTGGGGAGCTACACCTGTGTTCAAGCGTTTTGTAGTTTTTAAGATATCTTTCCCTTCTAGTGCTTTTGCTTTGAATAAATAGTACTTTGGCTTGTCAAGGCTGGCTGATGGCTGGTTAACCCTGTCACTGCCCCTGAGAGAACAGGATGGCAGGTGCTGAATGAAAGACCTGTGGAGGTGATCCCAGTGAATTGCAGCCTGGATTCCCAGTCTAGAGGGGCAGAGTTGTGGGACTCTGGAAGCCTGAGACCTAAGTAGGGTGCCTTGTAAAGGCCAGGGAGGGGTCAGAGGTGCAGTTACCTCTGCAGCTGTGACAGTGGCTACTTATTTATCTTTGTTTAACCCTCCCCCAACTAGGAAAATACCGGAAGGCCTAAGGCTCCTACTCTACAGGTGAACAGAGGAGTCAGAGCCACATCATTCCCTCTGCTGTGTGGTTTGAAGGGGAGGGTAGTAGAAGAAACCCTTTCTCAATGAGCCACAGCAGTCAGAGGGATGGGGGACAGGGCAGAATAGCCTCACCCTCTTTCTCCAACCTCCAAAGAAGCTTCTTTGTCTGAGCGGGAGATAGTCCGGCTTCAGTGAGCTCAGTGGGAGTGTCCGTACAGAGGTGGGGTTCTGAGTGCGCTACTTTAGACAGAGCTGTATAATCTAAATGGTCTCTCTCAGGGTTCCCCCCCACACACTCTGAACTCTGGGGTACAGAGGTGGGGACCCACATGAAAGACCCCCTATGCTTATATTATACCAGCTTAGGTTAAAACTTCTCTAAGGCACTAATTCCTTAGACTCGTATTGCTGCCACCACCAAGTGATTTACACAAAATATTCAGGGAAGGGTCACTTGGAATCCCTATCCCCCCAAAATATATCCCCAAGCCCCTTCACCCCATTTCCTGGGGAAGCTTGAGAATAAACTACCAACCAGTTGCCTTAGCAATGTGAGCACAAAGACACTGAAATCAATCAGGTTCTTAAAAGAAGAACTTTATTTATAAAGAAAAAATTAAAGAATCATACCTGCAAAATCAGGATGGAAGTTAACTTTACAGGGTAATAAAAAGATTTAAAACACAGAGGATTCCCCTCTGAATTCAGCTTCACAGTTACAAAAACAGGAATGAAACTACCTCTGTAGCATAGGAAAATTCGCAAGTCAAAACAAGAGATAACCTAATGCATTCCCTTGCCCTACTCACAGTTTCTGTGGTTTTAGATGGATTATTCCAGGTATATTTCCAGGAGATATTGTACCTGCTTGGCTTCTCCCTCCCTCCGGAGAGGGAACAACCCACAGAACAACAAACAAATCCTTCTCCCCCAGATTTGAAAGTATCTTCTTTTCTTATTGGTCCTTCTGGTCAGGTGCCAAATAGGTTATTTGAACTGCTGAACCCTTTACAGGTAAGGTAATCCAGTACAGTTGCCAAGGATACATAAAACTTGCTACCCTTCCCCCTCTATTCATGACAGTCTCCGTTTCTGTATTAATTGATGCCATTCTTATTAATTATTTATACAACACCAGAAATGAACACTGCTAATGATCGGTGCCGCTATACATGATTTTGCATTAGCATTTGAAATGTGCTAGGCACTTTGCAAACACAGTGGGAGGGACAGGGTCTGCCACAAGGAGTACGTGGTCTAAGGCAGGCCCCACAAGCAATGTTCATGCAAGATGCCAGCATGCCTGCGCCAAGGAGGTTACACTATTTATGCCTGCTGGCCCTAGACTGAATAATAGAAACACACAGAAGAGTGGTTTGGATGGGTCAGTGGTCTTCCTCAAAAGGCTTGCAGGCCATTGGAAGAGCTGTACTTGGAAAGCACTCCTACAGAAGTTATGGCCAATACTTAGGGTCTTATCCTTGTCCAGCACCATAGTGGTGAGTGCCTTCCATGTAAAATCAACAGCAATAATGAGATTCCTCTACAGGCAGCAACTCCTGTTAGCTGATCCTCAGTTATCACAGTCTCCTCCTTAGCCTTCCTGGATATAGGGAACAATTTGGATCCAATTCATCGTTCCCTGCCCTGCTCCTGTGGCATTCATCCACAGTTGGTCAGTTAAGGGGAAAATGGGTGTACAAAGCTGTTATTCTCATTTGGTAGTGTAATACACTTATGTTACAACTATACAAGCTGTAGGGCAATGATGAATTCATGGCCCTTCATCTTTAATCGGGAAGAAAATAGTGGTGGTAATAACAATGAGAAAAGGACTGTAAATTAATTCCAAAGCATGGGTAGAGCATGTCATCTGAGAGCAAATAATTTGTAATGTTTTTGATCAGTCTGGATGTTGTAATCTAATAAGTAGGCATGGCATTATGCAATTGTAAATGAAAGTGCTAAAAGCTAACTTTGCAAATTGCTTCTAATCCTATACATTGTAGTGCACTCAGCGCCCCATTAACACATTAAGTCAATGGGTTGTTAATTCGTGGCATAATGAGTTGCTGGATAGTTTCTGATCTTTAAAAAGTTTCTAATGAGCTGGGTTGCTATCAAAAAGAAAATTGGAATTAATGAATAATACAATGACTAAATGTAAAGTAATGGGTTTGAAATGCACTCACAAGTGCTTTCATCTAAGGTGAGTAATTGGTGCTCATTTATAGTACAGGCTTGCTTTAGTAGCAGCACATAACTGCACCACCATAAGTGAAGCATTGTGTCTCAAACTACCAGTGACACTCCTTCATCCCTTGGGAAGATGTGCCATATGCTGCATGTGTGCGTCCACTCTGCTTCGCTGGCCAGTGTAGAAGGTGGGAGGGCCACAGCCCCGCCTGTCAACATGGCCCCTTTTTGGGTTGGCTAGCACCACAACAGGCAGTTATATGCATATATAAAGAGACTTCAGAACAGCATCCCCTGGTACCTAGGTAGTTGTTCAGAGGCAAAGATGAGAACAATTTTGAGGTTTTAGAATCTATCAGTCTGCATTTGAGTGAAATAGACTTAAGTTTTAGTGCCCAGCATTGCTAGTAGCCTAGCAGTTAGGAAAATGTTGTGGGGGGATGAAAGAACCAAGTTCCAGTCCCTGCTCTGCTGGATTTAGAAAAAGAACTTAAACCTGGTTCTTATACATCCCCACTAAATGCCCTAACCCCCAGGCTATGATCTCTCTGGCTTTGACCAGTAATTCCAGCCTGGACCCAAGAATGTTCCCAATGAATGTCTCATTAAAACTGATGCATTTCTACAAAAAATGTTTTGTCAAACAGGGCAGAAAAGGTGGGGGAGTTGCATTGTATGTAAGAGAGCCGTATGACTGCTCAGAGCTCCACTGTGTATCTGCAGAAAAAACTGAGAGTCTCTGAATTAAGTTCAGAAATGTGAGCAACAAGGGTGATGTTGTGGTGGGAGTCTGCTATAGACCACCAGACCAGGGGGGTGAGCTGGACGGGGCTTTCTTCTGGCAACTAACAGAAGTTACTAGATCACAGGCCCTGGTTCTCATGGGAGACTTCAATCATCCCAATATCTGCTGAGAGAGCAATACAGCGGTGCACAGACAATCCACGAAGTTTTTGGAAAGTGTAGGGGACAATTTCCTGGTGCAAATGCTGGAGGAACCAACTAGGGGCAGAGATCTTCATGACCTGCTGCTCACAAACAGGGAAAAATTAGTAGGGGAAGCGAAAGTGGATGGGAACCTGGGAGGCAGTGACCATGAGATGGTCAAGTTCAGGATCCTGACACAAGGAAGAAAGGAGAGCAGCAGAATACGGACCTTGGACTTCAGAAAAGCAGACTTTGACTCCCTCATGAAACTGATGGGCAAGATCCCCTGGGAAAATAACATGAGGGGGAAAAGAGTCCAGGAGAGCTGGCTGTATTTTAAAGAATCCTTATTGAGGTTGCAGGAACAAACCATCCCGATGTGTAGAAAGAATAGTAAATATGGCAGGCGACCAGTTTGGCTTAACAGTGAAATCCTTGCTGATCTTAAACACAAAAAAGAACCTTATAAGAAGTAGCAGATTTGACAAATGACCAGGGAGGAGTATAAAAATATTGCTCAGGCAAGGGTTTTTACAGGTATGTTAGCAACAAGAAGAAGGTCAGGGAAAGTGTGGGCCCCTTACTCGATCGGGGAGACAACCTAGTGACAGAGGATGTGGAAAAAGCTAATGTACTCAATGCTTATTTTGCCTCTGTCTTCACAAACAAGGTCAGCTCCCAGACTACGGCCCTGGGCAGCACAGCATGGGGAGGAGGTGACCAGCCCTCTGTGGAGAAAGAAGTGGTTCAGGACTGTTTAGAAAAGCTGAAAAAGCACAAGTCCATAGGGCCGGATGTGCTACAGCCGAGGGTGGTAAAGGAGTTGGCGGATGTGACTGCAGAGCCATTGGCCATTGTCTTTGAAAACTCATGGCGATCGGGGAGGTCCTGGGTGACTGGAAAAAGGCTAATGTAGTGCCCATCTTTAAAAAAGGGAAGAAGGAGGATCCGGGAAACTACAGGCCAGTCAGCCTCACCTCAGTCCCTGGAAAAATCATGGAGCAGGTCCTCAAGGAATCAATTCCGAAGCACTTAGAGGAGGGGAAAGTGATCAGGAACAGTCAGCATGGATTCACCAAGGGCAAGGGACTAACCTAATTGCCTTCTATGATGAGATAACTGACTCTGTGGATGAGGGGAAAGCAGTGGACATGTTGCCTCTTGACTTTAGCAGAGCTTTTGATACGGTCTCCCACAGTATTCTTGCCAGGAAGTTAAAGAAGTATGGGCTGGACGAATGGACTATAAGGTGGATAGAAAGCTGGCTAGATGATTGGGCTCAATGGGTAGTAATCAATGGCTCTATGTCTAGTTGGCTGCCGGTATCAAGCGGAGTGCCCCAAGGGTTGGTCCTGGGGCCGGTTTTGTTCAATATCTTCATTAATGATCTGGAGGATGGCATGGATTGCTCCCTCAGCAAGTTTTCAGATGACACTAAACTGGGAGGAGTGGTAGATACGCTGGAGGGTAGGGATAGGATACAGAGGGACCTAGGCAAATTAGAGGATTGGGCCAAAAGAAATCTGATGAGGTTCAAAAAGGACAAGTGCAGAGTCCTGCTCTTAGGACGGAAGAATCCCATGCACTGTTACAGACTAAGGACCGAGTGGGGAGGCAGCAGTTCTGCAGAAAAGGACCTAGGGGTTACAGTGGATAAGAAGCTGGATATGAGTCAACAGTGTGCTCTTGTTGCCAAGAAAGCAAATGGCATTTTGGGCTGTATAAGTAGGAGCATTGCCAGCAGATCGAGGGACGTGATCACTCCCTTCTATTCGGCATTGGTGAGACCTCATCTGGAGTACTGTGTCCAGTTTTGGGCTCAACACCACAAGAAGGATGTGGAAAAATTGGAAAGAGTCCAGCGGAGAGCAACAAAAATGATTAGGGGGCTGGAGTACATGATTTATGAGGAGAGGATGAGGGAACTGGGATTGTTTAGTCTGCAGAAGAGAAGAATGAGGGGGGATTTGATAGCTGCTTTCAACTACCTGAAGGGGGGTTCCAAAGAGGATGGAGCTCGGCTGTTCTCAGTTGTTAGCAGATGACAGAACAAGGAGTAATGGTCTCAAGTTGCAGTGGGGGAGGTTTAGGTTGGATATTAGGAACAACTTTTTCACAAGGAGGGTGGTGAAGCACTGGAATGGGTTACCTAGGGAGGTGGTGGAATCTCCTTCCTTAGAGGTTTTTAAGGTCAGGCTTGACAAAGCCCTGGCTGGGATGATTGAGTTGGGGTTGGTCCTGCTTTGAGCAGGGGGTTGGACTAGATGACCTCCTGAGGTCCCTTCCAACCCTGATATTCTATGATTCTATGAAAAAAAATCCTGACCAGCTTTAGCTACTCCCCTCCCTAATTTGCATAGTCACACACAAAGCTGGCATAGCCTGTCCCTTCGTTACAGATTAATTGCGTTTCACAACCTGAGCAACATTCTCTTCTTATGAGCAACAAGAATGGGGTTCAGGTTCACACTCGCAGCACTATACTAGTTTGTGAAGCACCAGCAGGGTGTTCAGTGTTGTGTAAGACATGAACCACAGACAGCTCTTGTCCTGAAAAAACAAAAACCTAACTTTCATTTATATTTTGGGGGGCAAAAAGTGCACAGAGCTCTGTTACTACAGCAAGAATTGTAGAAACTGCCATATTTAAGGCTGAAGTACAATATTTTTCATTATGAACACAATTTTCTAATTGGCCACAACTGAAGCTATTCGAAAAATGTAATTTGTTTTTTCTTGAGAAAACGTTGACATTTCAAAATTTACTTTTATTCCAAATTGGAACATAAAGTCTAACATTTTCACAAAATGAAAAATTCCCAAATGTTTCAAATCAAAATGTCAAAACAGAGTCTGTACTCTCTATTGAAACTAAGCAACTCAATATGTCAAAACACTTTTTAGTTTTGAAACAACATTTCAAAATGAAATTTTAATTTAAACTCGACATGTTGAAAGGAAAAAATGTCATTTCAAATTGACAAGAAAAACACTGTTTCATTTTAAAATGTCAGTTCCAAATGATTTTTTATTCTCCCTATTAGAAATTAGAAAAAAAATAGTCAATCTTTTAATTAAAGCACAATTTCCAATGGGAAAACTTTTTTGTGCAAAATATTTTGACCAATTCTAGTTATCCTCCCCTTCCCCCCCTGCCCCCATTTTTTAAAGAAAAAAGAGTAGTCCCTTACCTGAATTTGATTTAGTTCAAAAAATCGTGCTAAAATCTTCTAGCCATTTCTGGGTACTGCTTGTGTAAAAATATAATATAATTTTCCTATATTTGTAATCAAAACAGTTGCAGCAATGTACCAATAGCTGAATGGATTTAATCAAGCTGGGCTTGTTTGAAAGAACTGACCAAGAATTAAAGAATTCTCCAAACTTGCAATAGTGTCCACTAATCTTAGGACTTGTTGAAAAACCAACCAATATAAAATGGATACATAGACATATTTTAAAGGAAAGGGATAACAAACCTTTAGAAATCAGTGCTGTAGGATATGAGTGTGGTAAAATGGTTAGTAATATTACAAATATTAGGGATGAAATCCTGCCCCATTGAAATCAATGGCAAAACTCTCATTAACTTCAATAGAGGCAAAATGTCAGTGATAGATAGATAGATAAGGGTAGCATCTGTATTTGCTGTTTTATCAGATTGTGCAAGTCTATTCTCTGGTTCAGGGCATAAATAGATCACCCGCAGGGCTCCTCTTGTGAGACAATATTGCACAATTATGTGTATTTTAGTGTGGGATTTCAAAAGCACCCAGCAATAGCCTGATTCCACCCCCTTTTAAGTCAATGGTAGAACTCCCAGTGATATCAATGGCAGAAGAGTTACTCCAACACTGAGCATTGTTGAGCATTCCACCCTCTAACGCATCTGTCATTGGTTGCTGAGGCCCAGATCCTATAAGGTATTTAGGTGCGTCTCTGATTTCAGTGGGAATTAGGTGCCTAAATATCTTTGAGGCTCTGGGCCACCATCACTGTTGGACCATCGGTCTGTTCTGATTGGCAATTCTCATGTTTCCTCTCCTTTCCAGTCTGTTTCTTTCAGTATACATGTGTGTACTAGTGCTGAGAAAATACAGTGCTATGACACTATAAAATATTATAGGACTTTATTAGAATTATCAGTGTTTTTAGTTTGACAAATATTTGGATTTGTACCTAGCAGCTGCAAAGTTACTTGCCAGGAAGAAAACATTTAGCCTAACCATGAATTAAAGAGCAGAGCTCAATGGGGCCAAGTTTGGAGCAAATATTATAGTCATAAATTTTAAAGTTTTAATTTCCATAGAAAAAAGACTTAGAGAATATTTTATAGTGTTTTTAATGAAGATTTCTTCTAAGGAAATTTTAGTTTTGCTTCATGAAGCAAACCTTTGCAATAGAATGTCTTTCATGATCGGCACAAGAAATGTGGGTTCCTTGAACATATACACACCATGTCCTGGAAGTCAGGCTGAGATTTTTCTCAAACTGAATTTTTTTGCTATGGATAAACAATAGAGAACAAAATAAAAGTGTCACACAGAATTGGATTTGGGTCTAACAGGTTCCCCAAAAGAAATGGCCTTAAGGATTACTTGGTATTACATTTGATTTTTAGCCAACAGAAAACTTTCAGCTAGAGCAGAAGTCTGAGATTTAACTGTAGAAGATGAGAAAAACCTCTATTAATTTTGTCTCCAAGAAATCAATGATTGGAGCTTCAATCTCTTTTAGGGGCATCTGTATTCTTTATCTCCCTGTCTGGTCTGAGAAATAAACTCCCCATATACTCTGCCATATGATTTACAGGTTGTTGGCTTGAGACATAAGGACAGTAAGTCAATAGTCTCTTTCTGAAAATCCTGGTGAAAGTTCGGATTGTCTAATATGAGACATGCGAACAGAATCAATCTGCTGTTGTGGGGTTGTATTCTCCTACTTTGTACAGAAACAGCAACTGGGATAATTTCCCCAGAGTCTTCTGAAGACCTGTCCCTGAAACACAAGAGAGTTTGGAATGAAAGTCTGGAAGGCAACCAAGGGCCAAAGAATGTCATCTGTCAAGTCCTTTAAGTTTCATTGTAGCCGTTAGTCAACTCTATGAAAAGGAGGAAGGCACATACACGACATCCTCAAAGATTCAAGAGCTATAAAAATAATTGTTTTGTAAGTGTATTTTTTTCCAGACCGATAATTCGTAACATTTGAAAACAGAACATCACTAATGACTTCTGCCTAGACTCACAAAAGTGCTTATGTGACCAAGTCTGGATTCAGGCACCTAAATCTCAGTTTTGGGACCCTGTGACTCTCAGAACATCTTCTGAACCCTGTGGGCATCTAAATTCACTGGGTATGTGTTTTTGCAGTAAAAAGTTCCCTAGTCACCCACCGATGGTTTTGCCTCGGTATGTGCCCTGTTTCCTCTCTGTGGGTGTCTGGGTGCCCATCTCCTGTTTAATCCCCAGAGTGATTCACAAGCTAGGGGAAGATAGACATTTGGCTGCCTAGGTCAAATGCAGATCCTAATCCAGTAAGTGTGCTCATGGTCATCTACCAGACTGGGTCCCTCATGTGAGTTCACACAACAGCTGGTGGCAAGGAAGAACTCCCCCATAACCTGGTGGTTCATCACTCATCTGGGATGTGGGAGACTCTCTTGGCTCAAGTCTCCTGCCCCCCCCCCCACTCCTCCTGAGTAGAAAAGGGATTTCAAGAGGGATCTGGCACCTCTCAGGTCAGTGCCCTAGTCATTGGGCTCCCACCCCCCCACCCCCCAAATTCTGGCAAAAATGGCATAAGCGCCTAATTCCAAAAAGGGTTTCTGGCTGAGAATCACTAGCAGAGATAGTATCAGAGGGGTAGCCGTGTTAGTCTGAATCTGTAAAAAGCAACAGAGGGTCCTGTGGCACCTTTAAGACTAACAGAAGTATTGGGAGCATAAGCTTTCGTGGGTAAGAACCTCACTTCTTCAGATGCAAGACCTCACTTCTTCTGTTAGTCTTAAAGGTGCCACAGGACCCTCTGTTGCTTTTTAGCAGAGATAGGTGACTCCCTGCAGCCTGGATGTAATCTCCTATCTCCCTGAGAGGTGTAGGGTTTAGCATACACCCCTCTTGTTGACAACTTATGGCCTAGTTTAGCCAGCTCTCTGCCAACCTTTCTGGCTTTTGTGGATCACATTCTAATCTCTACCCAAATTAGTTGTATAGAGAGCCTAGGTGCCTAACTCAGGCTTTGTGCATCATAATGAGTTCCTGTGGCTATCTAGGTGCCTAAAACGTAGGGGCTGTAACTCTGAGCATCATGGGGCATAACTCCCTTTGTGCTGAATATTGACGGGCTCCTTCAGGCCTTCACAATTAAGGTTTTGCACAGATTCCAAGGCCAGAAGGGAATATTGTGATAATCTATTCTGACCTGTATAACACGTGCCAGAGAACTTCTCCAAAACAATTCCTAGAGCAGATCGTCTAGAAAAACATCCAATCTGGATTTTAAATTTGCCAGTAATGGAGAATCTATCACAACCCTTGGTAAATTATTCCAATGGTTAATTACTCTCACTGTTAAAAACTTACACCTGATTTCCAGTCTGAATTTGTCTAGTTTCAACTTCCAGCCTTTGGATTGTTTTAGACCTTTCTCTGCTAGATTGACGAGCCCATTGTGAAATATTTGTACCCCCTGTAGGTACTTACCCACTGTAATCAAGTCACCCCTTAACTTTCCCTTTGCTAAACTAAATAGATTGAGCTCTTCGATTCTGTCACTATACGGCATGTTTTCTAATCCTTAATCATTCTTGTTCTTCTGTGGACCCTCTCCAATTTATCAATTTTGGTCTTGAATCATGGACACCAGAACTGGACACAGAATTCCAGAAGCGCTCACACAAGTGCAGACTATAAAGAGAAAATAACCTCTCTACTCCTACCTTAGATCCGCCTGTTGTGCAGCCAAGAATTGCATTAGCATTTTTGGCCACAGCGTCCATTAAAGAAGGTACAGAGGCCTTCCTACCTAATTTCGTTTGACCATGCAAACATTTTATAAAGATCATTCTTTTGTGAGTGAAGTTCTATTATTTTTAAATAAGATTGGCCTACAGGGAAGTATGCAGTATAACAATGCCACAATCCCCTCAGAACATGGAATGATAGAAATCTAGGTTAATATATATAAAATCTTGGCACATTTTCTAAAGAGCCATAGTGGTTTTGGATGTCTCCAATTTTGAGTGCCCAACATAAGATATATTTAAGGGTGATTTTAAGAAAATACTGAACACCTACTCTCTGAAAAGCAAGCCTGTTTAAAGTGTCTCAGGTTGGGCACAGGAAAACGGAGTCACTCCAAATTATTAGCCATTTTATGAATTCTAAAACCTTTTGCTGTTGCTTTTTGTTTTCTTTTCTGAATGTTTCAGAATTCCGAAAGCCCCTCAGTATAGGTCATTTAACCTTTTCCTTCTCATACAAGAGATACACATGCAGGAATTCAAAGGGGAAAGAAATAATTGTGTACTTGGGAAAGGCTTTGTTATTTAAAAGGTCACATAGACTTAGAAAAATGGATACAAGTAGGAATAAGGTAGGATTGCAGTCAACTTTGACTTCTTCCTACATGTAAAAAAATATAAAACCCAATTACGCAACAGAAAATGTTTGACTTTTTTGTTTGTTTTTTCTCATCCGGCTTTGCTACAGTCTCTCAAAAGACAGTGGCATGTGGAAAGAAATGACAGACAACTAATGAGCTCATGCCACATGCCAGCTCCAGCTATGTTGTATGTTTGATTTCTTATCAAGAAGACTGACTACGGTTTGAGACCGGAATTTTTAATGCCCGTAGGAAAGGCTACATAACAAAAGCTACTGTGAAAAGGTGCTGACATGAGAGAAGGCTTGCTTTTGTTAGATAAAACTGTCTGCTGAAGCTTGGAGAGGTAATCACACTGAAATATGGCACATGCTGGGAAAGGGGAACTGATCACTGGCCAAGAAGATAGTTTCATTGACATATATGAATAACCTCAAGTGAACGCCCCTTTAAAAGGAAACCACAGGACTCAAATGCAGTATTAAAGAAAATCCTTAGAAGTTAAATACTCCCTTTCTAAGATGAGCTGGGGTATTCTCACAAGGGCAGCTGGCGGGAATTTTCTTGTTCTAAGCTGGGACCCAAGCTCCCATAGACTTCTTCAAAAACCTCAGGCTGACTCCCCCTAAACCAAATGCCACCACTAAATCAATTTAAAAAATTTATCATAATCAAATACCCCGGTAATTAACAGGTCTGACTCTCCACTCATCTACATTAGCTTTACTCCATTGTAACCCCACCGAAGGCAGCAGAATTACCCCAGTGTCAGACTTGCTGTAACTGAGTGAAGAATCAGAGAATCAAGCCCAATATGCTTTAAATGTAATATGAGATGATAAATCATTTACTGAATTTTGTATTGTTTGACAGCTCAGACCATAACGTGGTTTTCAAATTATCATAACAGTCTAACGCTTAGTCTGTCATTGTGTCTCACCCTATAGCAAATATATAAGTTGATTGACTGCCTACCATAGTATTGATTTGGGATAGATGAAGATGACAAAGTGCCTGGCAGTCTCTAAAAGGCTTTCAAAATTTTACAGTGTGAATATGATTCTTGGTGAGATTTATTAAAACAGGAGTGGATGTATTCATCTCAGTCCAAGCCCTTCCCCCAAACCCATCATTGTAAATTGCTCAAAAGAAGTGTATCCCTAATAGATTGTCACAAAATCAATCGCTTTTTCTAATCTTCTCTGGGTTGCAGTCCTTGATTAATCATCCTGCTTTGATATTAGTGAGCTAGCAAAGAGTTTGATCCCTTATAATCCATGGTCCTTTGGCAGCTATACAGGTGAGCAATCTAGCCTTCAGTTGCTGAGTGAAATGGGAGTTCATGCTGTTGTTTGTTTGCTGGCTGTCCAAAGGAACATTTTAATCAATGGCCACATAACACTGATATTCTGTTGGTTCATGACAAACATTCTGGTAGTTTTTACAGATTCCTAGGTCATTTAATTATGGTGTAAATTGAATGAAGATGATCAGCTTCATTCAGGTTTGAGTTATTAATAGACTGTGAAAATTAGGTCTAATTGGGAATGGACTCATTTCAGATCTGTAATTTGAACACACCAGAGGATGGAGTAAACAGATCCAAGCTTTTGGGTTGGCTTAGTATAAGAAAAGGCCAATTAGGGATTTGCAGAGTTCACACTGAGGTTAGCAATTCCCCCAAAGACGTGAGGCTTTCTTCATGGGGTTTTGGTTGGGCCTAGTCTCTAGATTTGAAACAAACTCTAAACAATTGTGACTTTCAGCTGCTGGGGATGCTGTAATAAATGGGTGCCAAAGGAAAGTGCTGGTACAAGTGGATGAACTTCATTTAAGTCAGCTGACATGGGCCAGGGTTACAGAAGGTTAGTATCTATGTAGCATGGCAGGGAAGATTAATAGCCAGTGACCGTAGGGCCTATTTCTACAGCTGAAGACCACTCTAGTCACTCCCTGGCTCCTCAGTCCAATCTTGGACTGTCCTTGGTTCCCTGGAAGTTTTCTTGGGGAAAGTCTGTGTATCTTTTCATCCCCTCCCCCAAAGGACAAAGAAGGGGGAACATAGTGTACAAGTTACCTCCTTAGCTCTGGACGATTGGAGACTTCAGCCCCTTGCTGCCTCCCCTGCCCCCAGCTAACCATGTTTCTCTAGGCTTTTCCACAGTGCTCATTATCGTGTTGTTCGAGCACCTCACAACCATTCATAAATTAGCCCCCCGGCTGCCCTGTGAGGCAGGGAAATGCTAGTAGCCCCATTTTGCAGATGGGAGGAACTAAGGCCAAGAGAGGTTATGTGGCTGGTCGAAGGTTACACACACAGTCTGTGCCAGTGCTAGGAGCAAAGCCAGAGCTCCAACTGATTCCTAGCTCCCTCACCATCCTTGATCTCAAAGTCAAAATGGGGGCCCTCTGCTCAGCTCTGGCACGGAGGTATATGATCACCGCAGGCGGGGTGGCCAAACTTGCAACCCCTTAAGCCCCACCTCTAATTTTTTGGAAAAATCTTAAAACCATGTTTTGAATCTACAGAGCAGGAAGTTCCAGGTAGACGGTGGTGTAGCCAAGTCAGCTCTGTACAAAAAATGTTGATGGACAACTGAGCAGAAGAAAGGTGTATTGTGCAAAGACAGGCAAATATTTGCCCAATGTCATGGAGCAGAGTCAGAGCTGGGACTAGAATCCCCAGTCTTTCTGCTTCTGCACCAATGCCTTCCCTACTAGGCAACATCACCACCCCAGTACCTTGGACCCTGGTGTCCCTTCCCTAGTCAAAGGATGTGCCACATGATATCCATTGCACATGTCTCCAAGAATGGCTCTGCCATGATCCAAGGGGTCATGCTGCAGCCAAAATTCATAACACCCCATTTCAGATTTCTGGATCAGTGGGCTCCATTCTATTCTTTCCCCCCTGACTCTACGTAGTAAACAGTTAATAGAGACGGGGTGGCTCAAGGCACCCGCACACCAAGCGCGTGCCTGGGGCGGCAAGCTGCAGAGGGCGGTGTGTTGGTCGCAATGAGGGTGGCAGGCAGGCTGCCTTCAGTGGCATGCCTGCGGGAGGTCCGCCGGTCCCGCGGCTTCGGCGGCAATTTGGCAGCGGGTATGCTGAAGCTGTGGGACCGGCAGACCTCCCGCAGACATGCCACCGAATCCACGTTACCAGCGGACCTCCCGCAGGCATGCCGCCGAAAGCCGCCTGACTGCTGTGCTTGGGGCGGCAAAATACATAGAGTCGCTCCTGAATAGAGAACTACCCTGATCTCGCTCATCCCTAGAAATATGACTTTTAAACAATTTGCCACATACACTTCTCAGTGTATTCAGGCTGAATGAGGGTTCTAATCTTAAGAAATTCCAGAGTTAGTCTGAGGAAAATAAGTGAATTTCCCCTTTATGAACATGAAACAACACTGCAGCAATTGTCTCCCTCACCAATTAAAATATTGGGGGGGGAGGGTGTCTTATTTTAATTGGCTCATTTAGTTTGTGAACCCAGCCTCCTCTCCTTCCCTCAGGGAGTGTCAGAAATACATATGCTCTTCCCTTGTGTTGTATTTTGCATTGGGATCTCAGATTTCTCTGGCAGATGTGTAAAATCCCAGTAGCCAGGTGATTCCCTAGTGACTGCCCAGTTGATAATACTGAAGAACCCAAGTTATTCAGGCAAACATTGGCATTTACTTATGCTCACAGTTTTCCCTCTGGATTTACTTATGCTCACAGTTTTCCCTCTGGATCCAACTTTTTGTGATTTTATGATATAGTTCAGGAGCAGGCTGTGGGTTGGGGTTCATGGTCTGGCCAGGAGCTAGGGTGAGGAAGGGGGCTGAGGGTTGGGGCAGGAGGTTGGGGTATGGAGCGCTTACCTGAGGCAGCTCCCATTTGGTGCGAGGGGTGCAAGTGGGAATGTGGGGTGTGTGTGCAGGAGCTCCCGTTTGGTGCTCAGGGTGGGGGTGGGGATGTGGGGGGGTGCAGGAGTCAGGGCATGGGGTGTGGGGGGGGGCTGGATATGTGTGGGGGTGCAGGAGTCAGGCCTGGGGGCTGGAGTGTGTGAGGGGGATGCAGGAGTCAGGACATGGGGTGTGGGGGGCTGGGGATGTGGGGGGGTGCAGGAGTCGGGGCAGAGGACTGGGATGTGCGCTGGAGGGGGTATGATGTGATTCCATCCCCTTCCCCAAGGCCCCACCCCCACCTCTTCTCTGCCTCCTCCCCTGAGCGGCGAGCACACTGCGGCTCCACTCCTCCCCCACCCTCCACTGGCAAACAGCTGTTTGGCGGCAGAGGGGAGGGGCGGAAACATGGCACGCTCAGGGGAAGAGGTGGGGAACAGGGGGAGTTTGGCTGCCGCCAGAGCCTGCCCTGCTGCAGCAGGAGCCGGCAGGACCAAGCTTATGTCCACTACCCCCGCAGGAGAGAGCGGTGGGTGGGGAGCAGAGAAGAGTGGGCTGGGCCGGGGCCCCTTTGGAGCATTGGCCTGGCGCCATGGCGCCAATGTTGCCATGGTAAATCTGGTACTGGGAGCTACAAGACTTGTGTTCTACTCCAGGTTCTGTTGTGAACTAGAATTGGAATTAGAATTGGAAAAGGTACAGCGAAGAGCTACAAAAATGATTAGGGGTATAGAACAGCTTCCGTATGAGGAGAGATTAATAAGACTGGGACATTTTAGCCTGTAAAAAGGAATGACTAAGGGAGGATATGATAGAAGTCTGTAAAATCATGATTGATGTGGAGAAAGTTAATAAGTAAGAGTTATTTTCTCCTTCACATAACACAAGAACCAAGGGTCACCCAATTAAATTAATAGGCATCAGATTTAAAAGAAACAAAGAAGTACCGCTTGACAAAACACACAGTCAACCTGTCGAACTTGTCCGGGGATGTTGTGAAGGCTAAAAATATAACTAGGTTAAAAAAAGAATTAGATAAGTTCATAGAGGATAGGTCCATTGATGGCAAATAGCCAGGATGATCAGGGATGCAGCACTATGCTCAGGGTATTCTAAGCCTGTAACTGGCAGAAACTTCGAGTGGACAACAGGGGATGGATTACTTGATAATTGCCCTGTTCTGTTCACTCCTTCTGAAGCACCTGGCACTGGCCACTGTTGGAAAACGGAATACTGGACTAGATGGGCCATTGGTCTGACCCAGTATGGCCGTTCTTACGTGTGACTTTGACAAAATCACTTTTCCCCTTTTTCCCCTCCCACCTTTGGCCATCTTGTCTATTTAGATTGAAAGCTCTTTGGGCAGGAACTCTCTCTCATTTATGTATTTGGTAGCTGCTCTCACAATTGGGGCTCTGATCTCAGTTGTACAATTATACAAATAATAATAAGCCATAATGTGGAACTGATGGTATTAAATGACCGAGACCGACTCTTTAAGGTTATCTTTTTGCAAAGTACAATGAACAAGTTGGTTAAAAATTTAAAAAAGCAAATATGTTTCCAAAGTTAGACAGAAGATTCAGGTTTGCTTTTTTGGAGGACTAATTTGTTCTTCCAGAGCACCCTGTTTCGTCCCTTTCTCCTTGCTAATCCTGTTTCACGTTACAACTGAATATGAAAGGAAATTTAAATCAAAAGAAAAGTCCGTCATATCATAATTGCAATCAAACATGGAGTTGAAACTGATAAACCATTTTTAGGTCTCTACAAAATATCAGTGAATTGATTCAGACTGCACATGTACAAAAATGAAAGGCTAAAGTACTACTAGAGTGATCAAGTAAGGCCATGTCTACTCTACAAACTTTTGTCGATGCAAGCTACGTTGGCATAAAGCTGCATCAGTTAATAATCACTTGTGCATGTTCATCTGTGGTTCATCGTGTCAGCACTGTGTATACTCACTAGGAATGCTTGTGTTGATGCACATTGTGGTGCACCAGGCGTAGGTGTCTTTTGGGAAGTTTTGGCAATTCATGGTGAGGCAGAAACCAGTCACGCAGGAGTGAATGTGAGCAAGGGGTCAACTTCCCAGCATGCAACTGTCTCCTACCCATAATGTCCTCTATATCCCATAACTTTTGCACATTTGTTTAAAGAAAATCCCTTGCATCTGCATGGCCCTCCTCACTGTTCACCATGTCTAAGAGAAACTTGGCACCTGTGCAGCTTCACACTATAGTCATGAGCATTGCAATCACAGGATGCATGATCCTCCAATATTTGCAGAGCTTCCCCAACCTCAGTGTTGACTGGTTGGGGAAGATGTTTGATACTTGCATCTTTAAGAATGCTGGACTGTTCAAAAAACTATGAGCAGGGACTTCTTTCCTGACCAGTGATTACCATTGGTGATGGTTAAAATGCCAATAGTGATAGTGGAAGACCCAGTCTATTCCTTGCTCGCCTGGCTCATGAAGCTATTCACCGGCCACCTCAACAGCACCAACAAAATATTCAACTACCAGCTCAGCAGGTGCAGAATGACAGTTGAATGAACTTTTTGGTTGATTGAAGGGATGATGGTGGTGGTTACGCACAAGATTGTATCTCGGTGGGTGGGGAGGGGAGGACATCCCAATGGTTATAGCTGCCTGTTGTGTCCTGCAAAAAATCTGTGAAACAAAGGAGAAAAAATTGACATTGGGGTGGAGTTTGAGTGACTGACTGATGCGTTTGAACAGCCAGAAAAAAAGGCTATTAGAAGATCTCACCGCAGACCTATATGGCTGAGGGAGGCTATGAAAGAGTAAGTTAATAGTGAGTAATGTGGTATGGTGTACTGTGCTTTACCGGGCCTTGCCCTTTCGGGGCCTGTTAGGAATTGTGTTTTGTTTAGTGTAAATTTATGATCATTGCACTGTTTCACTTTGCCTATGAGTTGTCACACTGCACAGTAACAACTAAGTGGGTGCTTTCAATATCGGTAGGTACCTGTAGTGTATGTTGGAAACTAATAAAGATGAATTATTTTCCAAACAATAGCCTTTTCCTGAGTAATGAAAACACTGCAAAAATATCCAATATGCGATAAAAGCAAATATATTAAAAACTTAATGTATGGAACAGAGCTTAAGAGTGAGAAACAACATTCATCTCCATTTTAGCTATGCATACACCGACCTGTGAGAGCCATGGTTGCTGTATGTGATGCTGTGGTTTTCCTTACTGTCCCCCCAGTGTGGAGTGGCAGGGGTAGTGCGGCATCTCCTGATGCCACATGGAATGTGGAGGAGGAGTGTAGGGAGGTGTTACAGTGGAGTTCCTCCACGGACTGCAGAGGGAGGCGAGCCTGGGCTTGTTGAACCTGTAGGTCCACAAGAGTCTGCAACATCTTTGTTTGCTGCTGTATAAGCCCCATATGTCCTGGTGCCTCTCCCTCGCCTTTTGCTGCTGGGATTCTTGGGCCCTTCTCCTGTCTGCTCTTTCCTTCTCCATTCCGTCTGAAATATTCATCTTCCCAGGCCCTCTGTTCATGCTCTGTTGCAGCACTGGCTTTCAGGATCTCACTGAACATGTCATTCTGAGTCCTCTTCTTTCTCCTGTTTATATGGTTCCATAGGTATGGAGAGGGAATCACTTAGTACTGCAATGGCAGGAGCTACAGATAAAACGCACAGAGGTATCACTGTCAGTATAGTCACAATGGAAAGCAAAACTTAACATTCAGAATTCCCTTCCCTTGCTCTCCTACAGTTTTAAACAAGATGTGCAAATTGACACTTCTGCTTCAGAGTGCTTGTGCATGGTGCCACACACTGCTCCAGCCATGGTGGATATGGCCTGTCAGGGGTGAGGGAAATGAGGAGGGAATTGCTCAGTTGTGTGACACAGAGTATAGGGCAATGGCAGTGGTGACATTAACTGATGTCTCACTCCTGGGGGTGACAAAGGCACAGATATCACAGCTGCTGCTGGTCTCCTGAAGGCGCCCGAGCCTATATGCTACTAGTCTACTTACTGCACAGGTGCCTGCTCAAATTATTGCCAATTGGCCTGGGAAAGTGTCCTACCACAGAGGAAGAAATAAGGCTGCCCTCCCTAGAGACTTTCTGGAGAGGATTGCAGAGTACCTTCATGGAAGTTTTATTGAGCTCAGTCAGGAGGATTCAAGGGACATCCCTATGCACATAGACAAACTACTCTGCTTGCCCCCCTCACCCCCCACAACTTTACAGGGGAATGAAAAGCAGATAACAACGCTACCTCTCTTTGCACAGCTACCTTTTCTACTACAAGTACATTAACAGGACACAGCTAGTGACTTCTCATTAAGTTAGGGGCACCATCAGTACATCACTGTAATGGAAATACACGTACATGTTTACCTAAGGTTCCTTCTCCTGCATCGGGCTCATATATACTTGACTGCAGCACAGTCTGGAATGTGGTGGAGTCTCAAACAGGTCCTGGCTCATGGCATAGCTGAACCCTGCCCCCACCCCCCTGATTGCGTGTCCTCCATCCCCCGGCAGAGACCTGTGACTTAGGCTCCCCAGAGGTCTTCGGGGTGGTAGTGGGGTCTCTGCCGAATATGGCATGCAGCTCTTTGTAACACCGGCAGCTTTGCCGCTTGACACTGGATTGACTGTTGGCCTCCCTGGCCTTCTGACATGCCTGCCACAGTTCCTTGTCTTTTACATGGCACTGCTGCTGGTCCTTGTCATACCCCTTCTCCTTCATCCTCGGTGCAATCTGCTCATAGATGTCCATCCTTCTATGGCAGGTTCAGACCTGTGCCTTCACAGCCTCTTCTTCCCACAGGCCCTGGAGATCCAATATCTCCTTTCACCTCCAGGCCAGAGTGCATGTGGAGCATATACCTGGAATGGTCAGCTGGGCAGTTTCATACCACAATGAACAGCTCTTAGGTGTGCTTGTCAAGCCAGGCAATCAGGAAAAGGAATTTTAAAAATTCACAGGGTTTAAAGGGTGGGGCAGGGCTTCCAATCTCCATGATCCCTGGCCAGCAGAGTTCACAACTTTGATCAGAGCAATCAGTGTCTGGAGATTGTGGGACAGCTGCTGGAGGACGGTTAGGCTCAACATAGGTAACACCGTGCCTGAACTCACGCTGAGTCCACCAACCCTGGCTCAGTGCCGCTACGGGAGGTGGTGTCACTGTGTTGCCATAACAGGTGCTTACACTGGTGGGAGACAAATTTAAGTGTAGGCGTGCACATTAAGTCAATGCAATGTGGCTTACATTGATGTAACTTTGTAGTGTAGACCAGGGCTAAGAGAATTTAACTTCAAATTTGAGGCAGAATAGAAAAATACTATACCCACATTTCTGGTTCAGTGAAATTAAGGGCTATGTGTGCACCACATGTCCTTTATCAGGGCTCATTCCCAAGCAACTTTGCAAAGGGAAACTATAAATGTATTTTTTCACCTGCATACATGTTGTGCATGTAAGATGTAGATGCTTTATTAAAGGCTCTGGTTAAGAATTTGGGCAGCTGTATTTCCAAGGGTTATATGCTTGTATGAGCTGCTCGATATGGAGTGAAGAGCAATATCACAATATTCTGCAAAATGTGTGTTCTGCTCTGAATGATACCAGGCCAACACACAGGCCCCAGAACCCCACCCTACGATCTGTGCAGGTTGAGGAAGATGGAGCCATAGAGTGGTAGTGGAGTTATTCTGAAGAGGCTACTCAAGCCCAATGTCCCTTCCATGGAAGAGGAAGGACCAGAAGATACATGTAGACTGCTGGTGCATGGAAGAACTGCTGTCCTCTCAGTCCTGTCCTCCCATCTTGCACTGGTTCCAAGGCCTTCCAGCTCCTGGAGGCAAGGAGCAGTATTTACTCCCAGTGGCAGCTTTACTACCAAAATAACTGGATGTGCGAAAGTGGGAGGAATCGAGTCACAGGATTATTTATGCATGCAGGGGGAGGGATGATTTTAAAAGACACATGAGGGAGAAATAGAGGCTCCCACTTTGGAAGTCAAGGCCAACATTTTCAAAAAGACGTGCCTAAAATTTCGGAGCACCCAGCAGCCCTTACTGACTTTGGTGCTCAATACTTCTGAAAATCAAGCCACTTGCTCAAGGGCCTCAATATGGACTTGGAAGTAGAGATTTTTGTTTGTTTATTTATTTTTGCTTCATTTTCATTGAAATTTTTCATGAGATCAATTTTTTCAAAATATTTCTTCAAACGTTTTTTTGGGCTTTTGTCAAAAACCTACAATCCAAACACTGACATTTGTCATGTCCCGGCCAAACTTCCATCAAGTTTTTGTTGCCAAAAACAACAAAAATAGTAAAAAGAAGAACAGGAGTACTTGTGGCACCTTAGAGACTAACAAATTTATTAGAGCATAAGCTTTCGTGGACTACAGCCCACTTCTTCGGATGCATATCATCCGAAGTGGGCTGTAGTCCACGAAAGCTTATGCTCTAATAAATTTGTTAGTCTCTAAGGTGCCACAAGTACTCCTGTTCTTCTTTTTGCGGATACAGACTAACACGGCTGTTACTCTGAAACAAAAATAGTATTTGTGACAACCCCCTCCCTCCCAAACTGTTGTCAAAAATGGAAATTTCCCATGGAAATTTTTATGCCCCCTCCTTTTTCTTGAAAATGGACATTTTCTGCAGAAATTTTCATTTTGATAAAAAAAAAATAATTTTTCATCCAAAAAAATAAAGAAAGAAAGAAGGAGAGAGAGAGAAACTTCCAACCATCTCTACTTAGGAGTGTGACTTTAGCCACCTGATTTTTAAACCTTTGCAATAAGAATATAGATCATTTCATCCCAAACACATGCACAATATGAATATGTTGAGACTTATTTGATACTTTATCCGCTATGTAATCGATAAAGAACCTACACATCATTATAAAAAGGAAAAATTAATCTACTTACTTGGCTCACTCCTAAGAAATCTATGTTTTTATCCACCCAAAACTTTCATGATGTGGGTAGTCAGTTTCTGTGAAGATTCAGATTACCTGGCTGTTTGTTTGTCCCATGAATGGCTACAAATGTGTTGTTTACATCCTGTGATGCATTATTTTATCTCTTCTTTTATGTCCCAGGTGTCTGTTGGATCTTATTTCACTGTACTGAGTTGCTGAAGCATTGTCATGGGACTTCAGCAGTAACTGCTGAGTGGTATTTTTAAGTGTGAATATGCTTTGGAGCCTTCTAGTACAGTTTCTTTGATTTATAGAGGTCAGCTGGTGACTGCATAGATCAAAATTTGACTTGTTTTCAATAAGGGTCTAGTTCAGTCAATCAATAGGCTAGCACGTTTCAGACTATGGTCCCAAAAGTCCTTGAAAAATCTCTCCTCCAATAGGATAGACATCTCACACTTCTCTCCAGCACAATGAAGCAAAATCACAAAGATCTTCTTTCTTTCTTTGTAAGAAAATACAAATTCTTTGTTTATTGCCTGAATTTCAAATAGACTATAGAAAATTTCCAAGTGTGAAGGACACAACCGTAGCAAGCTTTGTCAGGTTTGGTTAGTGCTTTCTGTAGTTTAATGCAGAATATATTGATACAAAGTACAAGGCATGATCTTGAGCCATTAGCAAAATACCTCACCATTCCTTTTCAGATCTTATTATAAAGCATTCCCCCCACACAAACACACCTATAATTTCTAATTGTCCTGGCCTCCATTAGTGGCTTCATGACTGAATGAAAGCATTTCTTTCCCACACAATGTCCGCTTTCTGTTGCGTGTTAAAAACAAAGTTGTATAGTACTAGCAAATTAGTTACATGTATGTCATTCATGCTGTTTTCCATGAAACTTAAAAAGCATAGGAGAGAATTTGATTCTTAATTAAAAGAAATATTCTGCGCAAAGTAAATGTATAAAACGTAAGCAATCTTTCTGTCTTTTCTTTATTAACTGACTGCTGCAAAAGAAGATGAGTCGACAAACACTGCAACAGCTAAAACAGATTAAACAATAAGAACAGAATGAATTTGTAGGTATTGTTCTACTGTGAACCAACTCCCCAACCCCTCTTCTTACCTTTGTCTGGCATATTACCTGTATATAGAATGTCTTTGTGAGTCTCTGTATATTTGTCTTATTATCTTTGATCAAATAGACTATATTAAATACAGAAAGAAAAAGGTACTTTTATTATTATAGTTATATTATTGTTATTGTTTCTACTATCTTACACACAGACCTATTCATCATCATTGTCATCATAAATAATAATAAAAGGATCAGGACCCCATTGTGCTAGGCAATATAGACAAAACAAGAAGATAGTCCCTGCCCCAGAAAGCTTATAGTCTTGGTCATTCAAAGTCATGTTGTGTACTTTTAAGGACACACTATTGGTGGCCAAACATATCTGACAGATCTTTCCTTATCACAAGGTCCTGGTCATTCACTGAGGTCAGAATTGTCAGGTTATTTAACACTTAACTCTGGAAGCCATGTCCTCATGAAACTTGCATTGAATCTAAGAAACTGCCTTCTTTCCTCTTTGGCTATATGAGAGATTGCAACCTTTCTTCTCAGGTGCGGACCTCCCCATTATTATCCCTAATGTGTTCACCCAAAGGCTGGAGAACTGGACGGCACGCTGTAGGGGTTTGTTATTGACGAACATTCCGAAGATTTGACTGCTCCAAAATATGGCTGTCTAACTACCAAGCAGGACAGATGAGGGAAAATGTTTCATATTGCGCCTCTGCTCAAACATCTCCACTGCCTGCCAATTTACTTCTGAATAAAATTCGAAGTGCTAATTACTCATCTGTCTATCTGGGTTATAGCCCCTTAACTTTTGGCCTGGTATTCCTTCTATCTGGTCATAGAGTATAAGGCCAGAAGGGAACACAAGATCCTCTAATCTGACCTCCTGGACTTCACAGGCCACTAAACCCCACCAAGATACTTCTGCACCAAGTCCAACAATCAGAATTAGACCAAAGTATCACAGCCCTCAGGCGACTAAACTATTGTGTGCCACAGGCAGAGAACAAGAGGGACTGAGGTGCATCAGTGCCCCACGGAGAGTTGAATGGCGAGGAATTAACTGAGATATACCCAAATGATCCCATCAGGAGAGCCATGCCTCACACTGCAGAGGAAGGTGAAAACCCCCCATGGTCATTGCTAATCTGACCGGAAGGAAAATTTCTACCCAACCCCACATACATTGAGCAGTTAGACCCTCAGCATGTGAGCAAGACCCACCAGCCAAGTGACTTTCAAGGATATTGATTCAGTGTGATGGGCGAACACCTTAAGAATAATAATTGGACACTCACTCGCCTCCATTTTCTGTTTGGATGGCTCAGTCTATCAGTTGCATTTGATTGTTTTTTTTTTAAATGCTGATACATTTTAATGTATATTGTAAAACAGCATGTAACCCATGGCGAAGAATGTTTTAGAAATGTATTCTGCTGATATTATTTTAGATGCAGTGGATTTTTTTAAACCAATATACCACATAAGCCATAGAACCTTCTTACTCTGAATAAAACTAATATAAGTGGATACAATATTTAATCTGACATTATTTAATGTCTTTTTTTTTTTTTTTTTACAAGTAGCATTTCAATCAGAGGCTTCAAAGGTCATATTTAATGTCACCTCACCTCTCTCCCAGAAACACTCATTTTTTTTGCTCTGGGGTTGGCAATGTTAAACAAATATCCTAGGTTCTGGTCTTTATCTTCAATAAGGTCCTTCTTTAAACATTATATTCCAAGAATATTAAGATATCCAACTTATATTTGCTAATCCTGGCATTTAAGTGCCCAATTCAGTGCTCTTTTCACTGAAAATGCTCCCAGGATATGTCTACACTGCATTGCAAAGCCGGATCTGTGGGACCCAGGCTTGTGGAATCAGTATGTCCAAGCCCCTATTTCAGCGTCCACATAGCATGGTAAACTTGGGTTTACAATTGCTGGTTCTGGGTCTCCCAACTGTGCTAACACGTCTACACTGCACTACGCAGGCCTTCTGACTCAGGTCTGCGGCTTGAGCTGCATCCATGCTGCAAAATGATGACAGGGCTTGGACCCGAGTCACTGCAGGACGTGCATTCTGACCCATCCCCCCCTAGCAAGGGCCTAGGCCCCAGGTCCCGAGTGCTTGCTGACCCACATCAGACTGATTTGTGTGTGGACAGAAGCGGGGCTTGGGCTCAAACCTGAGTGCGAATGCAGGTTTTGTGTGCAGCGAGCTGCACCCCATAGGCCTCGAGGGGCTTCAGATCAGGCCCAACACAAGTAGCACCCATGAACAATGTGTCAGGTCATGCTCACATGTTAGTGTTACTGTGGCAGAGAATCACCGAAGCTGGGGAGCCTGGGATTTTGAAATGATGCTCAGGAAGTCAGGCATCCAATTCCCAGTGACTTTCAGTTAAAGTTGATGCCTAACTCTCTTATGGCCATGTTAAAATCCTAGCTGTAAATGGTATCTCTGCCCATTTATTCTATTCTCCAGGGACCATTGCAAGGTTGGTTTCAGTCTTATGACTTCAGCTTTAAACATCTACAGTGACGAAGCTACCACTAATTTTCTTCTAAGATTATTCCATGGGTGATAGAGTTAATGTAATGGGACTAGAGTTCTGATCTGGTTCAGATGAGAATCTAGTCGTTATCTGAATGTACCAACCCCCTTTGGTTAGTCAAAATAACCTTTCTCACAATAGTTTGATTATTCCCCTTCTGGTTCTAGCTGAAAGTGGAAAGTTCATAGATACATGAAAATCAATACAGAAAAGTGAATGAAAGTGCAGGCGTACAAGAGGGCAAGGGTAACGCTTCTCCTCAAGAGTGGGAAGGGAGACTGGAAAAAAGAGTTATTTAAACACAACAGTTGTGGCTAATAAAGCAGAAATGGAGACAAAGCAGGGCAAAGCTAATACAACTCTCCTCAGCTTCAGAGGAGTCAAAGTCTAATTGAATTATTAACAATTATACAAATCCTGCATTGTGACTCTGATGTCCTTACCCCCTGGAGCTGCAAAGATTTTACTGGTGGCAGGATGCTGAAAGCACAAAAAAGTGAGTCTGAAATGCAACAGATTGATTTGTATCAGGATTGCACAAAGACTACTGACCAATCACAACGCAGGACTCTCTCGTCTATTTTATAGTCCCACTGGGTTTTGCAGTGAGTGCATCATAAAAATATGTTAGGGCAGCTTATGACATCCTTACTCGTGCTCAGTGAAAACAGGGACCCTCCAAGGTGTCTCCTAATGGGCAAGCAAAGAATGAGGCATCCCAAATCACTCATCATTTTTGAAAATCTTGGTCTAAGATAATGATGCAATCCTGCCTGTCCCTATTCAAACAGAGAGCAAACTCCTCACTTTTCCATTACGCCACTGGGTAGGGGCCAGCCAGAATCTCACACAGCAGAGAGTAGGACAACACCCTAATCAAAAGGACAAGGTGGTATGGATGTTGGGCAGCTGGCTTTGGGGACACTGTGGGATTCCAAGGTGGAAGGCGAACTGCCAGGCCCAAGGACGCTAAGGATTCATCGGCTTTTAACAAGGAAAGTCACTACTCACTTCTGTCTCACATTGAAAGTAGCTGCTGCTTGAAGGCTCCTCTGAAGTACCTACACTGTTAACTACACACGGGTCATATCCTGGCTTCCTATGCAGGCACGTGAGTGATACTGAAGTCTTTGCCTATCAATGTGACAAAGACAGGTCTGCTTGGTTAGCAACTTCCCTTTGAAGTGCAGCAATGCCTTTTGCTTTGCTACTGAGGATCCTTGCTGAAAACCTCTCTGTCTTGGACCCCCAAGGGCTATATTCTGCTCTCAGTTACAATGGTGTACATCTGGAGTCACTACACGGAACCCAATTACTAGATTCCAGATTCACCCAGCTGTAACTAAGAGCAAAGTCAGGCTGCAAGAATCCACTTGTCTTGAAACACCAGAATCTTATGGTCCTTTGATAGTGTGTTTTCAATTATGCACAAGAGTTACTGTGATGGCGTATATATCCCGCCCTGGCAGAGGAAGAGTTAACGTCACAGAGCAATTAGTGCACCTGATTGCACCAGGCTTAGTTTAGAATTCAGCCCAGATGGGGAAGAACTGGCTGGCTGAACTGAGGATAATCCCAGTTCAGATGAGGGGGGAGGGAGGGATAGCTCAGTGGTTTGCACATTGGCCTGCTAAATCCAGGGTTGTGAGTTCAATCCTTGAAGGGGCCATTTAGGGATCTAGGGCAAACATCCCTCTGGGGATTGGTCCTGCTTTGAGCAGGGGGTTGGACTAGATGATCTCCTGAAATCCCTTCAAACCCTCATCCCTCTATGAAGAGGGCCTAGAGACAGGCTGAGGTAGCAGGTGGTTCAGGGAGAAACAAGAAATCTAAGGAAGCAGATCTTAGCTGTTCATGACAGGGTCCCTGGGCTGGACCCCGAGGAAAAGGCTGAATTCCCCTATTGGTGAGTGAGAAAGGTGGCATGAACACCCCACCCCACCTCCCTGAAATAAGGAGGGTAAAGACCACTGAGCCAGAGAGGGAAGACCTGGCCTAAGGTCCCAGGACTGTTCTCTATTACCTCAGAAGTGTGTGGTGCAGGGGAACCATAAGTGACCTGGCCAAAGGACTAAGCCATGAGAAGGAGCAGATCACCACCATGATGGAGTGTGTGCCAGGTGAGGACAGTCTGCTATGCCTTGATTAGCCATGAGGTGGTATGCTGACCCATGAGTCACTCTACTGCATTTCTATTACTGATGGGCTGACTGGATCCTAATTAGATTTAGGGGTAGAGGGATAGGGTTCAGAGTCTGGCTCTGGGGCCAGACAAGACCTACATTTCACTTATGTTGAAATTTGCAAGCTGGTCTTGCAACCAGTTTTTAAAGGATCAGCTGTTCTTGTGAGATTTCTAAGCTTTTGGGCTGTATCTGAGCGGGACACAGGGAACAGGTCAGTGCTGTTACTCCAGATTTCAATGAGTTGTGACTGAGATCAGAGCCTGGCTACAGATCCTCAGACAGTGTCAGTCTGTTTGGCTACATGGAAGTCAGCAGATCTGTGCTGATTTACACAGGCTGATGATCTGTTCCCTAGAGGACATATCAAATTGAATCAGAAAGAAAGAGAGAATAACTTTTAACTAGGGCTAGTAGATACTGGCAGGAAACTGCCTAAATCTGCAGAATGGTTTCTCTTCTGGGAGCTTTTTTTTAGTTTCTTTTTCTTTTTTTGGGGGGAGGGGGGTGTTTTTGTTTTTTAAAGCAAATTCTTTAAGTATATATTCACAAACACTAAAGGCCAGATTCTGAGGTCCCTGCTCATACTAAGTAGTAACTTACACTTCAGGGAGTCCTGTTCATTATTTCCTCAATGCTTATGGCCCCATCTTTCAAGGCAGTAATGGGGCAGAAGAATGGCTCCCCCTTCTCTCTGCCCCCTTTTCACAGGGGGAGTGGGAGCCAGCAGTCCATGTTCTCCTCAGAGCACACTGAGAGCTGGGAATGCCATCATGATATGGCCTAGTTTCCCCCCTGTGCAGCCAAAGAGGGTTTCTGGCACCTAACCCCAGTAAAATCTGACACCTAACCCCAATAAAATCGAATTTTTATTTCACCCCATCTTGCCTTTTTAAACAGACAAACATCCTCTTATAATGCCCTGAGATCTCATTCCTTCTTGAAATGTTTCCAGTCCTCATTCAATTTCCCTCTTCCCCTCACCCCCCCCCCCTCAGCACTGTGCTAAAGACAAAACCACAAACGGATAGCTGAGAAAACATTCACTAATGTGCAGCTTTCAAACCCGCAAGTTCATTCTAGAGGAATATGCTTCAACCCCACACTAGACAAAAGCACACAGCTGCTGCTGCTTTTTACTGCGGGTGAAGCTGATAGCCCCTAGATACTAATAATGCTAAGGATGCCTGGCCTTTTCCATTATAAGTCTCTTTTTCAGGTGCTTGTAACTTTGACATGCTTTAATCATTTCCCATGCTGGGTATCTGCCTCAGGCTGGAGCTTTTTTGGAAACTTCATCTGAAGTGGTCAGACCGTTTCTAAGAATGAGAGTAGGGAAAAATATGCTGTTTTGCCCATGTTAAAAAAAAAAAATCGTACAACCATTTTATTAAGAAGCTCTGATGTGTCCAGGCTTTGGAGCAGGGACCTGAAATACTATGTAATCATACAACTGTGCATGTAGTTCTTCCATGATGTTTTTGTTGAGCAAAGCCACAACAGTGATTACATAATTACAGGTTGTAAGTACTATAATACATATCCACAAGGGGGTAGGATTCGGGATTCCCAGGCAACCCTAATTCTGGCACTTTTCATTGCTTGATTTTTGCAACCTTAACATTGTTTTAACAGATGGCTTTTTAATAGAATAGTCCCTGCTGGATGTTTAGCTAGGAGTTTGTACTATGAAGATCAACAGTGAAACAGATAAGAACATAAGAACATGAGAACAGCCATACTGGGTGACACCAAAGGTCCATCTAGCCCAGTGTCCTGTCTTCTGAAAGTGGCCAATGCCAGGTGCCCCAGAAGGAATGAATAAAACAGGTAATCATCAAGTGATCCATCCCCTGCCGTCCATTCACAGCTTCTGGCAAACAAAGGCTAGGGACACCATCCTTGCACCTCCTAGCTAATAGACATTGATGGACCTATCCTCCATGAATTTTTCTAGTTCTTTTTTGAAACCTGTTATAGTCTTGGCCTTCACAACATTCTCCGGCATCCTCTGGCAAAGAGTTCTACAGGTTGACTGTGCGTTGTGTGAAAAAATACTTCCTTTTGTTTGTTTTAAACCTCCTGCCTAGTAATTTCATTTGGCGACCCCTAGTTCGTGTTTTATGAGAAAGAGTAAATAACACTTCCTTATTTACTTTCTCTACACCAGTCATGATTTTATAGACCTATATCATACCACCACCCAGGCAGTCATCTCTTTTCCAAACTGAAAAGTCCCAGTTTTATTAATCTCTCCTGATACGGAAGCCGTTCCATACCCCTAATAATTTTTGTTGCCTTTTCTGACGTCCTCATTTTTGTATAGTCCCCCTTTCTGAAATTAAATGCTACAGTGTTGGGCTGCTGTGGTGTTTTCCCCGCCACAGGGATGTTAAATTTCATTATATTATAGTCACTATTACCAAGCAGTCCAGCTATATTCACCTCTTGGACAAGGGTGGTGAGTTATATGGGCCCATGGTGCCCAGGCTCCAGAAATATTCAGGGCCGGGGGCCCAGCTCCACCAATGTTTGGAGCCAGGTCTCCATGACTTGGACCCGTTCTGGGCACCACCAAAATTTATACAAACCTGACGCCACTGCTCTTGGACCAGATCCTGCACTCTGCTTAGGACTAAATCAAGAATTGCCTCTCCTCTTCTGGGTTCCAGGACTAGCTGCTCCAAGAAGCAGTCATTTAAGGTGTCAAGAAACTTTATCTCTGCATCTCCTCCTGAGGTGACAGGTACCCAGTCAATATAGCGTAAGGATCAGTGCATAGGTGCATTGTACCAGGGAGAGCACCAGGAGCAATTGTGATCAGGTCCAGAAATAAGAAATGTTCAGTAAATCACTTTCTGTGACATACACCCTTATCAACAGCACAAATAGACACATCAGATTATTTTTTACTCAGGGCAGTAAAGTGGGGAGAAAAAACACACAGAGATCCAGGGAAGCACTTTGTCACTCTGAAGGTAACAAATGTTTGGGATTGTCTACCTGGCAAGATTTCTGAGGGTAAAATACTAGGGTCATTCTAGAAACAAGCTGATACAATCCTAGAAAGAATGAGACATTTGGAGAGGTTAGCTATTGCGCACCAGATAGCTTACCTTGATCCTAAATTTCTTATGTTTTTTATCGTGTTCAACAAAAGCGCTGTTCACTGCATCTTGTCTGACAGTTAAGGTACATAAAATGGCCATTTTGTTTAAATGAATGGCAGTAACCTTTATACTGCATGGACAGCTAGTCCACCGGGGCAACAGTATTTTCTCTGCATTTCCTCTACATTAACGCTTTACTTGTTATGGTTGGATAAAAATCATACATTTTTCTCTTTTCCAATTTGCTACACTAATGATACACAGGACTCAATGGAACAACACTGATGGACACCAGTTGATCACCTGGACTATATTTTGCAAATAAGGGGATAGGATTTTCAAAAGTATATAAAGGAATTAGGTAGCCAGTGGGAACTGGGTCCTCACTCAGGAGCTATTGGATATGGTTATGAATTTAGAGGCTGATCCATAGTTCACTGAAGTCAATGGAAAGACTCCTATTGGCTTCAGATCAGGCCCTTAGTTCTCATGGAATGTGCTCAACTGCAACCATGTAGACTTTACTTATCTATAGACCAAGAACATCCTTGTGGGGCAGCACAAGCCACTGCAGAATGGGGCTCTACTTTAACTCAGATGAACTATATGTGAGAAGTAGCTCATTCTCTGTCCCATCAGTCTGCATTAACTTTGTCACGTAGGCACAATTGAAGTCTGGTTTTGTGGTCATTTCCTTTCAGAACACTGCTGTTTCCCTCCCTTTTCCATGATGCCTAACTAATCATCCAAATCCCAGACAGTTAGTCCCATCTGCCAGCTATCTCACTGAACTACTCCACATTGAAACCCACTCCTCTCTGTGACTTGTATTGTACAAATGCCATTGATTATACCTTTTACAATATCTAAAGCTGGACGTATTTCTTCCAATATTGGGACGTGATGGGTATGAGGTCTTCGTATTGTGGTGACCTTTTCTGAGGGCAAAACCCGGAAATTCATCCAAATATTCTTTGGAGCAGGGGCTTGAACAGGAATCTCTTACATCCCACGTGAGCATCCTCCCACCAGACTATAGAGTTGTTTTCACATTTGCTTCCCAACTAGGGTGACCAAGTGTCCTGATTTTATAGGGACAGTCCTGATTTTTGGGTCTTTTTCTTATATAGGCTCCTATTACCCCCACCCCCTGTCCTGATTGTTCACATTTGCTGTCTGGTCACCCTATTCCCAATCAAAGAATATTTAATTATTTTCCAAGTGGAACAGCTTCAAAAGGAGAGATTGAGAGACCTGTTCTAGAATACCCTCTAGGCTTGGGCTTGCCCCTGGAATGTAGGATAACTAGTTTCGAGTCTGTGTTCCCAATCAGGTAGAATGGAAATTCAGACCCAGGTCCTGCACATCCCAGGTGAGTGACCCAACCACTGAACTGTTGGCTATAATGACACTCTCAAGGGGTGCGTGGAGGGAGAGGTTTGTGCATGCACATGGGAGAAAGGGCTTGACTTGAGGATTCATTGCTGAGTACTCTGTGCAGAGATAGGTGCCTCCTTCTAGCTTGTCAGTCAGCTGCTTAAAGCCCAGATCAGCTCAGAATTGCAATACTTAAGTCCCCTTTGTGAATCTAACCCTATCTGCCTAAGTCACTTGAACATGGGACTGGCTCCTAAGTCACTTACATGCTTTTGAAAATTCTACCTTTTGTCCCTGAGTGTTTGTTTGGTGTGGCTTCCACCCTGGCTGTGGACCCATGCTAAATACATGAGCAAATAACTGTTTTGTTTATCAATAATTATTCCATGTTAAAATATTAATTGCACTTGGCATATGTTAGCACTTCACATTTTATAGGAAATGTATTTTTCAAAGATGTATCACTTTAATAACTAGTAAAGCCCTAAGTGATCAAAGTACTTGAAACAGGGAGGGACATCCCACTCTCATTGTGGTTAATGGAGTGCTAGAAAGCTAGTATACAAATGGATAGAAAACATTTGATTGAGATCAAGACCCATTTTCGACACCACTTTGTACATGAGCAGGGGCCTGAATCTCCATGGTCTAAGCCTGCTGGACTTTTAATATTCTCATAAATACCACCAAACTGTAAACACAAAGCATTGCTTTAGTAACGACAGCATGAGAAGCAAATGCTCTTGCAGTGAAAAAGGAAGAGGAAGATTTACACTCTGTTGGTTGGGCTTGGAGATGCTGATGTTCTGGCTAGGAAAAGCTCTGAAGGCAGGATACTAAGATAAGTGGCTTAATACAGCACCTTTGGAAGGACACTTTTCTCCAACGTACTCCCTTCCAAGTATTCCTGGACAATCTAAATACAACTGGGAAATGTGTGAAGAATATTTCCACTTCCCAAACAATTAGCTACATTAGGGGTTCTCATTATTTGTAATACGAACAGTGATACTATTTCTGAGCTCTCGGGCTGGTATTTGCTGGAGCCAGTAATAGTATATAAACATAAGCTATTGTCTTTCGTCCTAAAAATTGTCTGGGAACTACAACATAATACAAGTTAATAGAAAGCACGTTTGCACTAACAAAGTGCAGTGGAACATAGCAGTACATTGAGACCCAGCACAGAATATGTAGGGCGTCCTACATCTGGGAAAATACATATAAGGGAGAACTTTTCATTTTGGCTCCAACATAGGAGCCAAACTCAGATCAGAATCTGGCCTAAAGTAACTTCTTTAATCACTCTGATTTATTTTTTTTTAAACCTACAATGCTCTTATCTATGGAAAAGGTACAGGGTTATTGTCTATGAGCACAATATCTTTCCCTAGAGCTGTTTGACACATAGCTACAGAGCTAGGGCCAGGTTCACAGCATTAGAGCCCTGTACCGATGGATGATAAGGAGGGGGCACAGTGCTTCGATGGAAGCTGACTCGGGGTCTTTGCGGCGACACAGAGAAATAGTTAGCCTTACTGAACTGGCATGAGGATTGGCACTTAGTAGGAGAGTTACAGGCTTGGAGCAATGCTGAGCTGTAGTTATAGCAAAAGATTGCTAGGCCATGGGCTTAGAGCTTCTGTACTGATATGTCTGAGTGGCCAGCCATTGCTGCTGCTTCTGCCCTCTTTTGTGCTCCCTGTGTAGCTGGCCCTGTCTGTAGGCAGGTACACCTTTCTGTAAGGCAAACAAGGGTTTTGGTGCTGGGAGGAATTTCGCCGCCGTAATGCAGGCACCCTTACGGAGTGGTGCATCCACTGTGCTCACTAGCAGTGTGGGCCGTTAGCAAACAAGTATGTACAGGAATTGGCATTTCCTGAACATGGCAGTGGTTCATCCACCAGCAATGCTAGGATTTTCAAAGCAGCCTAAGGGAGTGAGGCACCCAACACACATTGACTTTCAATGCACTTTGGGCCCCTAACCCTGTTCGATGCCTTTGGAAAATCTCTGCTTGAAGATGTGGGAATTTCATGTACCCTTCAAACCAGAGCCCCGCACCCAGCAAAGAATAGGCTTAAAGTTAAACACATGCTTAATAGCTTCGCTGGACCAGAGCTCAAATGAGTTATCTGGCCACTGCAGGGTTTCTTGGTCACACTGACAATCAGATAACCTAGGAACATCTAGAACTCTGAATGCAGCCCATACGTACAGGATGGGGGACTCTATCCTGGGAAGCAGTGACTCTGGAAAAAAGATGTACGAGTTGTGGTGGAGAATCAGCTGAACAGGAGCTCCCATCACAGTGCAATGCTGTGGCCAAAAGACCTAATGAAATCCTGAGAAGCATAAACAGGATTCTTGAGTAGGAGCAGAGAGGTTATTTTACCCCTGTGTTTGGCACTGGTACAACTGCGGCTGGAATTCTGTGTCCAGTTCTGGTGTCCACAACTCAAGAAAGATGTTGATAAATTGGAGAGAGGTGGCTCCTCTCTGACAAGAATTATTAAAAAAACATAGTAATAGACTTGAGGAGCTCAATCTATTTAGTTTAACAAAGTGAAGGTTAAGGGGGGACTTGATCACAGTCCATAAGTACCTACCTGGGGAACAAATATTTAATAGCGGGCTCTTCAGTCTAGCAGAGGAAGCTATAACACAATCCAACAGATGGAAGTTGAAGCTAGACAAATTCAGAGTGGAAACAAGGTGTAAACTGTTAGCAGTGAGAATAATTAACCATTGGAACCCTTTATTAAAGGTCATGGTGGATTCTCCATCACTGACAATTATTAAATCAAGACGTTCTAAAAGATCTGCTCAAGGGATTATTTGGGGAAGTTTTCTAGCCTGTGTTATGCAGGAGGACAGGCTAGATGACCACAATGCTCTCTTCTGGCCTGGTAATTTATACATCTATTTTAAATATTTTCTAGCTTAATTGTGTGGGGATGGGGTTCTATTTTTTTTCTGACTTGTATCATTTTAAAAATTAAACAAACCCTTCTCCCCCGGTCACCATCTTCCACGTTTTCACTCTGCTATGTGGCAGGACTAGCTGCAAGGGGAAGGTTGGACTATGCAGGTCTTCAGCAGCCATCATCTGCCTTCCTAACAAACCATTTCATTTTTGTATGTCTCATCAGAGCTGGAAATATAGAGCACTTCTCTGCAGCCCAACCTGCCATCTGGGATTGAATTCCAGTAACAACCCACCATAAGGAATAAGTAATGAATAAATGTGAGTCATCTCTGTTGTCAAAAAATACAGCTTTGCAAGTTCCCGCTATAAATTTAGAGGATTTTTCCCCCTTCTCTTCTGAATAGAGATCTGCCAAATTACCAAGAAACAATTAGGGTAGTCTACAAACAGAGCTGTTCTTTGGATGGCACAGTTAAATTCCTAATAATTGAGGACACTTCTGCCTACAGAAACTTTTTGTTTGCTTTTTGTTTGTTTGTTTTATTAACATGGGAGCCAAGAGATAAGAGCGCAAGCTGTCATTAGAGCTATACAGATATTAAAATGGACTCTAACCGTGCTGAGACCAGCATATTAAAATAACCCCATAACAACAAGAGCAAAAATAATACATCTCTCTTATGGAGCTCTTTTCATCTTTAGAATATATTCCAAGCATTAACCACTTGGTAGCCCTTCCAGAACTGGCAATCAGCCAATCAGAAATTTGAAAATGGGTGTAGCTCCATTGACCTTAAATAGAGTAGTCTGAATTACTCACATGAATAAGTGTTTGCAGAAATGTGGCAGAATTGGGGTTTAATGTAAAAAAAGAGGCACAGGAAGTGGTTCATAGCATGTTATTGGATCCATTGCAAATCAAGGTATAACAAACTACAGGAGGTGAGATGTTGGAAACCCACTACAGAAAGCTAAATCCAACCGATATTTTGTGGAGAATTTGTCTGTGATATATACTGCTATGATCTGACAGTTATCCTTGGACATTTGGCACGTGAAAGGCATAAGTAGGTGTGCGAAAAGCGTTTCCAAGCACCATGCAGTCTGAGATGTAACTCACAACCTACATCCCACACACCAACCACTACCATTTCCAGATGGCTTTTGCATACTTGGAATAATACCAACTTGTTTTATACAACTGAGGGGCAGGGGCGTGCTGAGAGCAAGTTGCTGCTGGCCAACCAGTACAATAATTTACAGTGACTTTTTCTGATAGCAAACTCCATTATGTTTGCAGGTTTTCCTATGTTATTGTGTCTATCCTCTCTCATGTTTTGTCCAGTTTTCTGGAATAAATAAGAACAGCATCATACAAGGGGGAGGATGTGGAGCTTCAACTTTTGAGGCAGGTTTTCATCCATTTTACTGTGATTTCCACTCACCTATGCCAGCTGGATGAATATTTGCAATTTCCCAAACTCAAAATGTCGTGCTATAAAACAGGTACAGCATAAGCAGGGACAATGCAGGCTCCTAGCACTCCCTAATCGCTAACTTGCAGGTACCACCTCTAAGAATGAGAGTGCAGCTCTATCCCATCAGAGTGCTGAATGTTGCTTACTGTTGTTATTATTTGGGCTGGTTTGGTGATGCAGTCATTTGCCCACTGGAAACAGGGTTGAGACCACCATCATCACTCCACATAGCTACTAAACTTTAAAGGTTTTTGGTTGCTACCAATCTTGGCTGAATTCAAACCAATAGCTTGGAAAAGCAATTAAAAGGCTCGGGAGACCATTATCAACATCTTGAGCCATCTAGAACCACAACAAATTTGTTTGCAATAAAAATTTAGACCATTGTGTTATATATAAAAAGTTCAGATAGTCTCTTATATACTATGGTAGTCTGCAGTTTCATGTAAGAGAGGGCATTAATTCCCACAACTTGGACCCAAGAGGATTGGAGTTCATAAATGTGAAGCTTCTGTGTCTTGAGCTGCTTTTCACTTCTCTCTGGCAAAGTTTGCAAATGAGTTACACTTTTTTCTCATCTGAACCATTTTGCCTGGGGGTAGATACTCGTTTTAAATTCTGGACACTTGTGTTTGATGTTTGTTTCATTAGTATTTATTTTGAATGAGTAGCCACCATCGCTTGTATGAATTATCTCCAAAGTAAACTAACCCACATCCCAACACACAGTGCCTTTGAGGGACTCAAATTCATCAAAGTACTATGAGAACCTCTGTAGGAGTTACCACTGTATGGATGCATCTGAAGAAGTGAGGTTTTTACCCACGAAAGCTTATGCCCAAATAAATCTGTTAGTCTTTAAGGTGCCACCAGACTCCTTGTTGTTACTGTATGGGCTGAACAGTCTTTCTTTTTCCCCAGTGCAAAGATGTATTTTTCTCCCATTAGTACAGTGACTGTTCCTAAGACTGGTGCTTTATACAAGCCCATGAATTCATAATGAAAGAGGAGAGAGCTGCTGTATTTCTGCCTAAGTGCTGGGGTTAGCAAATAAGTACAGCTATCCTTATTCTACCTTAAACTCATTGTGTGGCAAGAAGTCATAATGTACATCTTTAAGTAGAATTTTCCATGGTTTGTGTTTTTAAGCACTGTGGCAGAGATGATCCATACCGGCTGATAGTGGGGGGAATGGGGAGGGGCAGAGTGAGGGCAGCTGGCTTCAGTAGATTACTGAGCATGCTCAGTACAAGCCAAGAAGAAAATTGGGGGGGCACGTGATCTTGCATGCCCCCCCATGTGTCGCTTCTGCTGGGGGAGTTTATAAGAACAGGCTACATGATACGGCCCTAGGTAAATGACACAAGGGATGTAACTAATTATAATAATTTAGAAGAAGGGAATGAAAGAGGGAGAAGCAGAAAGTAAAGAGGAAGAAATAAGAAAAGTGAAGAGGAAAGAAAGAAATATTAATAATGACAAAGATGGGTTCAAGCATTATATGGAATTATTCCAGACTTACAGTGGTTTAAGAGGAAGCAGAATTCACCGTCATCCAGAGCCAGTCTACTTGGCGTGTCTGTTGTGCTATATCCCATTATGAAAACTGGAAGAGAGACAGAGCTTTCTCTGTCAAAGAGCTGTGCTCTACAATACTCTTCCCTCTCTATTTGCCCAACTCTATCTATGGCATCTCATGGGTTTTCTTGTTAGGGTATATTGCCATGTGTCAATATACTGGGAGCATTTTTATTCCTGCTCTTGAATTTGTTGGGTAAGTTCCCAGTTAACTGTGGCCCGAACTAAACATATTCAGAATTGGAGATCTAGAGATGGATTTGAAAGACAGTCACTTTTATTTTGGAACCGAAGTGTAGATTTAAGTGCCCTCACTTCAGAAACCTTCATTAGGGTATTTAAAAAGTACAATTTATGAATGCATTTAAACACACTATATACTGAGTCAGGTCAAAATTTTCAAAAATAGGTGCCTCAGTTTAGGACAGATTTTCAAACACCCAGCTTCAACAATGGGCTGAGTTTTCAGAAGAGCTCGGCTATAGTTTAGACACCTATGTGAATTGACTAGACGTTCAACAGGCTTCCGCACCCAGCAACTCTTGTTTTTCACAATGATGTTTTTAGTGGGAGCTGTTGGGACCTTTTTTTAAAAATAATAATAATAATAGCCCTTAAATCCTTATATAGTCTTCTCAATAAATGGCCTTATTTACAAAATTACTGAGTCCCCTGAAGTTCCCAGTGAAGTCCATGGGAACACCTAGGTGCTCAACAATTTTGAAAATTGGATTACTTTTTTGAATTCCTACATGGGTGCTAGGACTAACTTTAGTTTCCTATCTTTAGTTTCCTATCTTTGAAAATAAGAACATAAGAACATCCATATTGGGTCAGACCAAAGGTCCATCTAGAGCAGTATCCTGTCTTCTAACAATGGCCAATGCCAAATGCCCCAGAGGGAATGAACAGAACAGGTAGTCATCAAGTGATCCATCCCCTGTCGCTCATTTCCAGCTTCTAGCAAGCAGAGGCTAGGGACACCATCCCTGCCCATCTTGGCTAATAGCCATCGATAGACCTATCCTCTATGAACTTGTCTAGTTCTTTTTTGAACCCTGTGATAGTCTTGGCCTTCACAGCATCCTCTGGCAAGAAGTTCCACAGGTTGACTGTGCATTGTGTAAAACAATACTTCCTTTTGTTTGTTTTAAACCTGCTGCCTATTAATTGCATTTGGTGACCCCTAGTTCTTGTGTTATGAGAAGTAAATAACATTTCCTTATTTACTTTCGCCACATCAGTCATGATTTTATAGACCTCTATCATACCCCATTTTGTCATCTCTTTTTCAAGCTGAAAAATCCCAGTCTTATTAATCTTTTCTCCTATGGAATCTGTTCCATTCCCCTCATCAGTTTTGTTGCCTTTTTCTGAACCTTTTTCAATTCCAATATAAACTATTTTTGAGATGGGGCGACCACATCTGCACACAGTATTCAAGGTGTGGGCGTACCATGGATTTATATAGAGGCAATATGATATTTTCTGTCTTATTATCTTTCCCTTTCTTAATGATTCCCAACATTCTGTTAGCTTTTTTGACAGCCACTGCACATTGAGTGGATGTTCTCAGAGAACTATCCACAGTGACTCAAGAGCTCTTTCTTGAGTGGTAACAGCTAATTTAGACCCCATCATTTTATATGTGTAGTTGGGATTATATTTTCCAATGTGCATTCATAGAATATCAGGGCTGGAAGGGACCTCAGGAGATCATCTAGTCCAACCCCCTGCTCAAAGGGGGACCAATCCCCAGACAGATTTTTCCCCCAGATCCCTAAGTGGCCCCCTCAAAGATTGAACTCACAAGCCTGGGTTTAGGAGGCCAATGCTCAAACCACTGAGCTATCCCTCCCCCTCAAAAAAATGCATTACTTTGCATTTATCAACATTGAATTTCATCTGCCATTTTGTTGCCCAGTAACCCAGTTTTGTGAGATCCTTTTGTAGCTCTTTGCATTTTGATTGGGACTTAACTATCTTGAGTAGTTTTGTATCATGTGCAAATGTTGACACCTCACTGTTTACCCCTTTTTCCAGACCATTTATGAATATGTTGTATAGGACTGGGCCCAGGACAGACTCCTGGGGGACACCACTATTTACCTCTCTCCATTCTGAAAACTGACCATTTCTTCCTACCCTTTGTTTCCTATCTTTTCACCAGTTATTGACCCATGAGAGGAGCTTCCTCTCTGCCTCAGTGCCCACTCGCAAGCACAGTGTGGAATCTATGCGTGCAAATGGGTGAATACACAATCTGCATGTGTCTACTTTAAAAATGTGCCTCAGGCCCAATATTTCCTTACGAGTAGGGATTTCAGGCTGCTGTGTTCTTTACCAAGTAACGACATTCTTAGCATATGGATAGTGGTGCAGATGTGGAGGAACTCACTGGGAATAACCAAAAGCCCATTGAATTCTCAGTGATGGCAGCAAAACCAAGAGTGAAATGTGAAGCTGATTAGGCATGGAGGTCTGTGATAATACCTAGGGTGTGCTCTGTAAATCTACAAAGGCCCCTAGCTGAATTACTGATTTATTTATTTCCCTTTCTATCTCCAACTACTGTTTATCAGCTTCTGCAATTCTTCTGCCACTTATCTGTCCTCCTGCTCTGAGAACAGCAAAATATAGACAGAAGATGGGAAAGGGGAGGCAAAATGTCTACATAGGTATTCATATTTGGGTTTGAGTTTGATTTGGGAAGCTGATGGGCAGCAGCATAAGTCTGAGATCTTTCTCTGGACTTCCCCTGGGGCTGTTCCACTCCCACCATCCCTTTGTTTGATCCTATCCAATGGGAAACATCTGTCTTTAGCTTTCTACAGGCACATGTAGGGTGTAGAGCCCTTGGACGCCCAGGGAAGGTGGCGAGAGCTGTGAATAACAATGCCATGAGTAATTTATTTGATACTTGTGATCCATGTTATTGTTCCGAACAATATGATGTTCAAGTGACTTGGTGCTGTGACTGGTATCTTTGAAGCTGCATATGGGGAATGGAAAAGGCAGGACAGGATTACGGAAAGAGTAGTGTTGGAATGAGGGTGTGTGTAGGGGAAATAAATGATGGAAAGACTAAGGAGGAATACAGTCATGTGGCCTCCTAGAAGCCCATGGTGGGAGAGGGGGAACAGCACACACAGAGAGAGAATGCAACTCTTGCAAACAAAAACTGGATACTTTGTCACATGTCTAGCACAGCTACAAATTAAAACGTTCTCTAACGCTGGACAAGCAGGTGTTGCAAACTTCGCCACTGTAATAGAAGCATGTCTGCAACAGCTTTCCACTTATGCTCCCAATAGTGGTTTCTTCAATTGCTCTGCACTGCAGAGCTCTTCGTAGTCACCGTGAGCCATAATTCATACCAAACCCTTTCCGCTCTCTTAATCCTCCCAGGGAACAAAATTGGCCAGAATAGAACCCCGAGGAAAGCGAGGCTGCCAGTAGAGCCCTATCCATCAATGCAGCTGAGGCCTTTTGAAAAGAATCATTGCATTCCAGACAGCCCTAATTGGAGAGAGCTGGTAATGTCGGGCCCATTGCTGCAGCCCCATCAAAGTCAAACCCTCAGAGAAGTACTGCCTGCAGGGCTGGTGCCTAAAATAGCCAGCTGGGTTACAATGTTTTTGTAACAGAATAGAGTCTCAACGTTACCGTTAGTCGTCAGTTCGAAGAGGGAGGCTGAGGTTTCCAGAAGGGCTGATGGGATAACGTACCCAACTGCTTTGAAAATCCTAGTGGAGATTTTTGGATTAAGATCCTGACTTTTGAATTCTTTGCCCCACCACATTCAAATACTGGGAGGACGCTAGCTAAAAGAGAGAAGCTGAAGACTCAGTTTTCCAAAGGGATGACCACCCAGCAGCTCTTACCGGGAATAATAGAGACGTTTCCACTTTGCTGAGAACATGGGAGGCTGCAGGATACTGGAAAATTGGCCACTGCACTTAAGTACCTAAGTGGATGCGTTGGGTAATTTGACTCCAAGCATCCATCTGTACATCATAACGGTTTTTAGGTCTTCCTCCCACCAGAGAAATCTCATATTACGCATGTCATTTCACTTACTGCATCAATCAGTGGAAAGAGAAACCCACTCAGAGATTTGCCTCAGTTTCCCCACCTATCAAATAAGGATATTGATACTGACTCTCCTTGGTAAAGTGCTTTCAGCTCTACTGAAGTAACGTGCTATTATTATCTATAGTTTTCTACTATATTTTTTTTAAATTAGGCCAATCCTGTATTTGTGGGATGTGTTTTCTTTTTAATAAGTATTCTTGGAAATTCTTGGCTCACTGGCTAAAGAGGTGAATGGATCCCAGTGCTGAGAACTGGACATCTTACCGGTATGTAATACAGTGTGATTGAGGTGCATTTCTGGTTCTGTCATCCATTCTCTGGAGCGTCTCACCGCACTTTCTGTGCCGTGGGGGCACTCTCGGAAGTTCTGTCAGGAGCTGGATTCCCAGCTAATGTAAAGTAAAGTGGCCCCACTGAAGTTAAAGCAGCCATGCCAATTTACACAGCGGATCCCCTTCACATCTCCCTAGAGCTGCTCAGTAGTGGGGTTTCATTGCTGGTGATTTCACACCGGGAGCAGTTTTGGCAGTGGGGGTTGCGTGTGAGTGGACATGCAGACCAGGCCCTGAGGCTCCCTGTAGCAGGGTGCTGGTGCAAAAGCACCTAAGTAGCCCCTGCCCAGTCAGCTCCAATCCAGGGAAACAGATTGGGGCTGATGGAAAAGGCCTGATGCCGGCCTGAGGATTGGCAACACCTGCTGGCCTGACAAGCCAAGAGCTATAAAGGCTGGGAGGGAGCCGGAAGGCAGGAGGCAGCCAGGGAGAAGTCAGTTAGGGAGGGAACTGGAGGCTCCTAGTTGAAGGCTGCCTCTGCCTGTAATGGAGGAGATTAATCCTGTAACGTTGTATATAGACAGACACTGGTGGTGGGATAACCTTTAGTAAATAAAGACACGGGTGTTGCACAACCCTGAAGCCTCTCTGAGCCTTATGGGGGGCAGCAAGAGGGCCCCAGGAAGAGGGGCAGGTCGTTGACCCTGTTACACTCTCAAATTTCTGGATGGAAATTGAGGTTGGTTTTGGTAAAAGCAGCAGTTAAGGTGAGTTAAAGGAAATATTTCTCCTTCTTACAGGTCTTACTATACAAAATAGCCCCTTTGTGCCACTCCACTGGGACCACATAGCTTTCTTAAATACCCAGCGAGAGAATCCCAAGTGGCATAAAGATGGAAGAGCCGACTGCAAGCCATCCTGTCCTGACTGTCCCTGGGTGGCAGGGAGAGGAGGAGGTGGCCAAATGGAAATTGCGGCTCCTTGGGGGCAGAAAGGAGGCAAAAATAATACTAAGATTTTACCATGAAGTGACGGAAATCGTGAATTTGAATAAAACCTGTGAAATCTTGGGAATGGCTGTAAACACACAGGACTGTAAACACAAATATCCAAACTGAGTGGCATTGCCACCTGGCACGTGAGTTTTGCAGTGCCCCTCAGGTTTGGACCATCCACACTTCCATCTCCATAGGAGCAGACAAGCCAAACCTGGATGGCACTGCGACCTTGTGTGCCAAGTCACAACTGCTGGAACAAGGACCTTGGCCCAGTCCCAGAGCACAGGAGCTGCCATTGAGGGTGGATTCGCTCTCCCACACCTTCTCCCTGAGCCCGTTTCCATGACTTATTTTCTTTCTTGCACATGTGCTGTGAAATTTACTAAAAAATTCTGTACCAAAATTATAGTCTTAGGTCTAACTCCTGGAGCTGGTCAAAGACTTTTGGGCAGACGTTTTCTATCCAAAAATGCAGTTTTATCATTCTAAACGGTTTGTGGGAACATGTCACTTACTTCTGACAATTTTTAATTGGGGGGAGGGGAGTCAATACAAATCTCTTCAGCTTTATCATTTTGTTTCAGTAATGTCAAAATAGTTCATTTTGGTAAGGTAAAAATACACCACTTCAACATGACATTTAGTTCCAGCTTTATTGTTTGCATTTATTTGGTTTTGACTTTTACATGTAATTAAAATATGCATTTTAATATATTTAATATCATATAAAAGTGAAAAGCAAGTGGCTCACAATGATAGTCAACAGGAAACATCTTACAGAAATGATACAGTTCAGCATTATCAAAATGAAATGTTCTGATAGTCCCAAATTGATTTTTTTTTTTCTGACTTGGAATGCAAAAAAAATTCAAAATGTCGAATTTCTTGTGGAACAGACATTCTGGTTTCCCGGCAACTCTAGTAATGCCACTTCTCTCCCCAACAAACTGGAGGCTCCAGACTACCTAATTAATTGAGTTCTAGTGATGATCATGTAACAGAACAACTGAGCTCAGCACACAGATTGGCACTGGTACTGGTCCGTGGAAAGAGAGGGGATAAGCTGATCAGCCCTGCAGAATGTGGGAAACTTCATATTCTTAGGTCCTTTGTACATGCTCATCTACGGGGTAAAAATAGGGCCAGGGCAACTTCCTTCCTGGTCTCTTTATGCGTTAGTAAAGTGATGCACCGGCCCTCCTTACACCCTTACCCAAACTCAGAGACTGGGGCAGATGAGGGCTATTGCTGCTGCTCGTGCTAACCTCTAAAGGGAGAAGTGAGAGGATGTGAAAGTGGGGTAGGTGGGGATAATAGATCAAGTAGGGAAAAGTGGGAGAGAAATGAAGTATGAGGAAGGCAGAAAGACATGATCTTAGCAGCTAGAAGCAGAAAGCACTGATCAGATGCCTGAATGCAAGACATAGTTCCCATTAGAGGATGAGCCAGATATTAAATTGCTCCTACTTGATCTCAGTCAACACAGAGAGAAGAAGGGAGCACGTGAGCTAGTTATCATTATGTATATTACAGTAGAGAGAGCCATGAATTTAAACTAGAATCCTAGTCCAGAGTCTTAAACACACAAAAAATAACTGCAAAGGGCCAGGTAAGCTTTGATGAGTGCCACAGTTTGGGAACATACCCATACCAAACCCTAGGTCAGCTGCGGTTACAAACCCAGCCCACCCTATACCTTTACAAGGGGCAGTTTGGTCCATGTCACATTTTCTCTAACCGTGTGTGTTAGCCTTAACCAGGAGAAATAAAATTATATTTTGTTCATTTTTAAAGCCAGTAAATTCATGTGTTAGAATCTAACTTTCTTTTTTTTTTTCTGGTTACAATCTCTCTCATTCCTTTAACAAAATGTTCCCAATAGAGTTTTAGAATTTTCTTTGCTTCTTTATTGGCTGTTAGATGCATGCAATGGCTAATGACTTTGCCCTACTTTCCTTCATTTTTTCTCCATTATACGAGTCTTATAAGTCACCACAACAAACTGTGAAATAGATTCTTTCCTTTTTCTAAAAGTTACTGGGTAGAAAAGAGAGAGAGTTTAAAAAGGGAGAGATAATAAAAGACACTATAAAACAGGGACAAGGACTAGCCAAATGTCTTGGAAACAATGAACCAAAAAAAAAAATCTATAAGCATTATTCTATTCCAATCATACTGTGGGACAAGCTGGGCTGTTATTCATACCTACTGAAGTCATCACATGATGACAATGGGTATAAGACCTGACCCAAAGCCCACTAAAGTCAATGGGACACCTATCATTGACTGCAGTGGACACTGGATGGGGACCTAAATGAAGACAGAACCTGCCCATTTTCTCCTACATAGCAATTTTCATCTGAGGATCTCATGGTGCTTTGTATCCCATCTGGTCTGAAGCTGATGATTATTATACCCATACTAGAGATGGACAATTGAAGCACAGAGAAATTGTCTTCCAAAATTTCCCTTCTTGAATTACTGACAGCATTGGGAACAGAATTCAGGAGTGCCAGATCCCAACCCTGACTCTCTCCATTAGACCACATTCCCTCCCCTTAGCTCGCCTGCTCTGTTCTTCTCCATGTTTCATTTCACAGCACTCAATCTGGTTATGACAAACTTACAGTATACTGGACAAACATGGAAGTAAGATAAACTTTACTGAATTTGGTTCAATACCTTTGGGGTCCGTTGTATTAAAAATGCAACTGTTTCTGTATTACTGTAAGATTGTATGTCACTTTTCTAGGGAACTGACTAATGTAAATTATGGGAACTTCAAAGGACTTTTTGGGACAATGCTTGTAAAGTGGATTTATTAAGAGATACCTGGGGAATGAGGGGAATGTAAATGACCCACTTTGAATTCATCCTTTTGGAGTTACACGCTGGGGAGAGAAACCTGTTCACCTGTTTCAGGAAGCTCCAGCTCAAAGACCCCTGAACTGTACAAAGGGTGGACTAAACATGTAATGAGGGTGCTTGTTCTGAGATGAAACTGTGATGAACTTGAAACCACAAGGAAGCTCCTCGGGTGCCATTTTGAAGAACTGCTCCTGCCTGAGCCCATCGCAGGGTTGAGGTGATCTCTGGTGAGTGTATTAGCATGCATGTAGGGGACTTTTTATTTTATTTTAATAGGTTTTCTCTTCTTAATATACCTTAAGAACAAAAGAGCCTTGCATAGTAAATGCTACGTGGTACCTTTATAACTCTGGGCAGTCCCACTGTTAACTCTCTCCAAAGAGAAAGCAAGTAGGCCGCTCGGGCAGCGTGTCTCTGCTGGAAACAGCAGTGAAGGCGGAGAACTGTTCCGCCTGGAAATAAGTCTCTCTTGGTTCTAACCAAGGTGTTTCCACTCAAGAGGTGATGGCCAGGGGAGCCTGAAGCCTAAACGTGGGTATCCTGGCTGTACCACAGAGGAGGAATACAAGTGCAGTTGCCCCAAACCATGCCCATTGTCCTAGCCTCAAAGAAGCAGGAGTCTCAAGTTTAGGAGAAATCCTATTATCTGTTTTATCAACCATGTACCAGATGAAACCAGATCCAGTATCTTACCTGCAGAAGCCCTAAACCCATATCTCTTCAATCATGGCTCTCTAATCTCGTGCCTCTGCAGTTCCTGACAGATCCCCGCAGTGTGCACAAGTTGGTGCTTTGCCACCCCACCCCCCACCCCGCCCCGCCCCATGACATGTCACTGATCAAACCAGTGTTTTTAATATGAAATGGGAAAATTTCACCCTGGGTCAAATTTCAAACCCTACAAAAACCTTGTACTTCGAACATTGCTATGACGAGGGAAAAGTGGACATTTTGAACAACTTTATTGTTCAGAGAATTTCTGTAGAACTTAATGATAAACTTTCTGTAGAATATCTAAGTAAATACTTATTCTGCAGGTTGGTTTCAACATTCAATAGGGAGGATGCATTTCTCTATTAAATGTAATAGCTTTTTAGAGTACACGATATAATCCTATTTCATTTATATAGAACCCTTCTGCTTTCATCCCTATTATATTGTATATGACGGTTCCATATGGAGTATATTCAGAGGCATGAGCAAGAGGGAGCAATTAGGAAATTAGGTTAATATTCATCAGCAAAGAGACTGAGAGGACATGACTAAAGTGTATAAATGTTGTGGTATAGAAAAAGTGCATGATGTAATATCTAAGTGAGGTAACTGACTCCAGCCAATTAACCCCCCAGCTCCTGCACATATGCACATGAGTGAATAAAATGCATGTGAATAGGCCCATTGAATTCAGTGGGTAGGATTTTCAAAAGGACTCAGAAATAGCTCTGCATGGAAGTCAATGGGAGTAGAGTTAGGGCACCAAAAGGAACACTCATGTACACGGAGTTACTCATTCTAGACGGGCTGACAGGCTCATTCATGTCCCCACCTCACCGTGTTGTTGCGATTTTAAATAAAGCAATTAAAATAATCAATGAAGTAATGATCAAATGGATAATGAACATCATAAACTATATACATTAAACAGAGCTGCTGTTTCTCTGAACTTCACAATGACAGAGGAATAACAATCGCTCCATCAATGGCCCTGCAGCCTAAATATGCCAAGATGCAGAAGAGCAGCTCAGAGTGTGGAGATTGCCAGCAGGAGAATGGAGGAAGGACGGCTAGAAGAGGTGAGTTGTAAGAAGAGATTCAGAAGGGTGAGGCTTGCTGGATGTGACCAGGTAGAGGGGATGTGCAGAGTGGCCGGACCAAGGAGAGCCATAGAAGGGAGCAGACCAGAAAAAGGAACGGGATGTGTTTGAGGAGCAGGCAGCTGGAAATGAGAGCTGAGATGTTAGAGGAGACAAGACAGGGTCTTCTCAGTGAAGATGAGGTGCTAGATGCAATAAGAGACAAGGAACCGATGGATGTATTCAGGCTCTGATTCAATGTACATTGAAGTCCACAAGAGTCTTTGCATTGACTGAATTGGATATTGGATCCAGGCCTGAAAGAGGATGTGATGTGGCTAGGACAGCTGGAGATGAAGATGATTTTGGCAGCAGCGTTTTGGACAGATAAGAGTCACGGGGAGGGGAGAGGCAGGACAGCCAGAAAGGAGGAAGTTGCAACTGTAATCCCAACCCAGTCAGTATTACTTTCTGTCCCCCTCTAGTGGTGGCTGGGTCCCACAAAGAGTCTGTTGAGCCTGCTACAGCCTTGTCTTGCAGAGGAAGGTCTTTTAGCTTAGGCAGCTGAGGTTCATATTTTACAATCCAGGTATCTTAGATTTGAGTCTTGCTGTTGATGACACAACCAGGAGTGTGATGCAACACAGTCGGGCTCAAGACAGACCAGACAAGAGCAAAGGTGCCGGCAGTGGAGACGTTTTGATAGTGGAAAAAAATCCAGTACCGTTTCCTATTTAAACTGAAATGTGCGCTCATTTCCCCCTCCTCCACTCCTCTCTCCACACTTGGCTGCACGTACTTACTGACCCAAACCCAGTGTTCCATGTAGTCTGCACAGCGTTACCAGGAGTGGCCTGGTGTATCTTTCTCTCCCACCACGTGAACATTTCTCTCCCTGCCTCCCAGGATCAGTATTCATGTGTGGATATTGTGGAGGGGCATTATAGATAATAATTAATGAGGTGCCAGGCATGAGCATTTCTCATCTTCAAGAATACAACCCTAGAACTCCATAGTGATCAAGCCACCCCTACCTTTTTGAGACAGGACACATAAGTTATCCCCAAATCAATCATGTTATATTGCCAGTAATATTTTAAAGCAGAGGTTAGAGGAGACTGAAACTGAACAGCATTTGCCTGTCAGAATATAGGTGGGTGAGAAGACAAACTTAGTGGAGGGAATGGAGCGAATACACAGTGCTTCCTATATCTAAATCAGATGACTGGTGCAGATGTGCGTGCTCTGCTTATAGTGGGAAACAGAAAACTTTTTGTATTGTGTTGCTCTGATTTCCTTCTGGATAAACATGTCTCAGTAGGTATATTAATGCCTTAAGTATCCTTCCAGACAGGGGAATATCTACGTAATATGCCGTTAGAAAAAGCAAGTAGGATCTTACTGTAATTTAGTGATCAAATGAAAATCAGTCATAGATCGTGCAAAATGTATTTACATATTAAAAGTTATGAGCTGCATGAAGTCTGCCAATGCCATAATCCCCTCCCAACAGCCCCTGAGGTGCTTAAGAACAGAGGCATTAGGTGTGATCAAGCTAGTTTAGTATTCTGGTTGGGAAATGCCCTGTACCTAGAGCGGGTTGAAATTCGGGAGGCTTCTTTACATGTTGAAACATTAAAAACATTTTAAATTTCTCTTAACTCATCATATTTTTTCCCCAGTGAAAAAAAAGGAGGATGGGAAGAAAAGGACTGAAGGAAAGTGGGAATCTCTCCATTATTTTGAATGAAACAATTTCAGAAAGTTAGAAAAAATTCAACATTTTTGTTTTGGAATTTTTTAAAACATTTTTTGCAAAACCAAAGTCATTAAAATGAATTTGTTGCAGAAATGTTTGTTTTCAAACATATCATTTTTTTGGATGAAAAAAACCTTTTCACCTCCTCCCCCCCACCAAATTTTAAACAGTCCTTCCTGTCTGTACTACCTATTTCAGAGGAAGATTCAAAAATTGTACTTTGAGTTGATTTGGGGGATAGGGACACAATAGGGGCCTGGTCTCCATTGGAAGTCTTAGGTGTTACTGTAATAATAATCATTTTTATTAACCACCACCAGGTCCTGTTCTTAGATCTCAGATGGAAAAGACATACCTCCACGGAAAAGGGAGGAGGTCTCAAATTCAAAATAAATCTGAGTCAGTTAAGACTGAAAGGGAAAAGAGAAGGTGCAGGGATGGCTCCAGGCACCAGCACACCAAGCGCGTGCCGGGGGCAGCAAGCCACAGGGAGGCTGCCTGACAGTGGGTGTGAGGGCGGCAGATAGGCTGCCTTCGGCGGCATGCCTGCGGGAGGTCCGCTGGTCCCGCGGTTTCGGCGGCAATTTGGCGGAGGGTATGCCGAAGGCGTGGGACCGGTGGACCTCCTGCAGGCATGCCACCGAATCTCCATTACCAGCGGACCTCCCGCAGGCGCTCCACCGAAAGCCGACTGACTACCGTGCTTGGGGTGGCGAAATACATAGAGTCGCCCCTGAGAAGGTGGCAGGAAATCAGCATGTGTTAAAAACAGCTCATGGGATTATAGGGGAATAAAATTGTTTTTATAAACATGTAATAGGCAAAAGGACTACTAAGGGAAAGACGGGTCCATGAGTGAATGAGGAGTGGGGAAGAGAAAGATGACTCAGAGAGAAAAAGAGAAAGATGCCTCAGAAATAGATCAATTTTCCAGTAAGATAAATGGTAGAGCTCAGAGAATTGGGAAGTGAGGAAGATTTTATGAAAATAATCATTGATGAAGATCAGGCAAGGGAATATTTGAAAAAAGTTCAACATCAACCAAGGCACTGATTTGGAGGTTGTGTGTGGTATGCTCCGCCCTGGTATAAATGTGTGCTGCTCCACTGAAGGCAACTTGACTGAAATGAATGTGACATCTATAAAATCATGACTGATGTGAAGAAAGTGAACAGGGAAGTGTTATTAATCCCTTCACGTAACACTGGAACCAGGGATCACCCAACGGAATTAATAGCAACAAGTCTAAAGCAAACAATAGGAAGTACTTCACACAGCTCTGTCAGGAGTAAGGCCCTTATCTGTGCCAGCTCAGTACTCCTGACACCCTAGTGAGCCAACTAGGCTGACTGATGGACTGCCCTGCCTGATGGGCTGAGGAAGCCAGCAGGCCGGTTCTTAAGCTCAACAGCAGCAGTAGCTGACTACTCAACACACCCACCCGCAGACTCTCTGCCTCCCTGTGCGCCTCTCTCCAAGTCCTGCTCCTCCACAGCTCCATCACAGATCCTGCCCTGCACCCATCCTGTCCCAGCTTTGCTCCTGCCTTCCCTAACTCCTGGGAATCTGGTGCTGGCACTCAGGTCTGAGTCCTGACTCCCACTCTGTCTCAACCCTTGGCTCTGGCATTTGGACTTGGACTCCAATTCTGACTTTCGGCCCTGCTTCCTGGATCTGGCCCTGGCTCGACGTTGGGCTCTGCCACTCAGACTCTGGTCAGTAGGCCTGACTCCCACTGCGACCTCGTCTCCTGACAAATTCACAATTAACCTGTCAAACTTGTTGCCAGGGGATGTTGGGAAGACCAGAAGTGTAACTAGGTTTAAAAAAAAGAGTTAGGTAAGTTCCTGGAAATCAGATTCATCAATGGCTATTAGCCAAAATGGCCAAGGAAGCAACCACATGTTCTGAATGACCCTATACCTCCAACTGCCAGAAGATGGAACTTGATGACAGGGGACAGATCACTCAAAATTGCCCTATTCCATTCACTCCCTTGGAAGCACCTGGCACTGGCCATTGTCATGATACTGAGCTAGACGGACCATTGGTCTGATCCAGCCTGGCCATTCTTATGTGTCAAGTATCAGAGGGGTAGCCGTGTTAGTCTGAATCTGTAAAAAGCAACAGAGGGTCCAGTGGCACCTTTGAGACTAACAGAAGTACTGGGAGCATAAGCTTTCGTGGGTAAGAACCTCACTTCTTCAGATGCAAGTGAAGAAGTGAGGTTCTTACCCACGAAAGCTTATGCTCCCAATACTTCTGTTAGTCTCAAAGGTGCCACAGGACCCTCTGTTGCTTTTTACATTCTTATGTGGTTATTCAGTACATTACATAAATCCATGAAGTGTTTTCATAGTACCTTTCCATAATGCGGATAAATCAAAGTGGTGTGCCAACATTGTCAATAATAATTAAACTATCAGTTTCACAGTAACTCAGAAAGAGCTTATTGGAATTTGGGAGACCTGAGACTCTTAGAAATGAAGAAAATAAAAATATGCCCAGGGTGAAACCTATTCCACTGATGTTTATGGGGGTTTTGATGTTGACTTCAATGAGACCAATTTTTTACCCCTGTTTCTTTAGGAACAAGAATAAATCCCCAGGAATGAAAATCACCTGCAGGAGAAGAGGAGTCAATCAGCTCTTTGTAAGAAAATAGTCCTCAGAGTGATCTTATAGTTATACAAACATCACACAACATGATTTTCTCAAGCAATCCCTACATTTCTGTCCCCATATGCCAGAGGTCGGCAACATTTGGCACGTGGCTCGCCAGGGTAAGCACCCTGGCGGGCCGGGCCAGTTTATTTACCTGCTGATGTGGCGGTTCACCATCCCGGGCCAATGGGAGTGGCGGGAAAAGGCGCAGGTGAGGGATGTCCTGGCTGTAGCTTCCCGCCGCTCCCATTGGCCTGGAATGGCGAATCGCGGCCAGTGGGGGGCCGCGATCGACCGAACCTGCCGCGTCAGCAGGTAAATAAACTGGCCCGGCCCGCCAGGGTGCTTACCCTGGCGAACCGCGTGCCAAATGTTGCCGACCCATGGCATATGTTAATCAACAACCCAGGTGTGGGACAGGTTTTATAGAAAAGTTCCTTGTTTGGACAAAATAAAGAAAAGAAAAGAAAAGAAAAAGCCAAAACAAGTCTAATACCTTACACAGAACTCTATGTAGCACATAAGAATGAGGACAGTGTATCATTTCCTACCTCAGATATTGTGTTGGTGTTTTTGACTGTTCCTTTTCTTCAATTAGGATACTGTTATGGTAGGAGTCAGTAGGTGTCACTGTTACACATAGTTTTACAAATTCAGATTCTTAGCATGCAGTACTGTTCTTTCTTTGAAGAAATGCTCTATTGTCGTTAGTCTGGTGATCCACTTTCTTTTTGGGAAACTGTTGCAAACAGCAAAGGTGTTTGCTCATCTGCCTTAATCTTTCTCTAGCTAGAGTCAATTAAATATAAGGCGATATACCTATCTCATAGAACTGGAAGGGATCCTGAAAGGTCATCAAGTCCAGCCCCCGCCTTCACTAGCAGGACCAAGTACTGATTTTACCCCAGATCCCTAAGTGGCCCCCTCAAGGATTAAACTCACAATCCTGGGTTTAGCAGGCCAATGCTCAAACCACTGAGCTATCCCTCCCCCATTCTTGGTGCAGCATTGCTCCCTAGGAACTGAGCATTGGTATTGGGTTGAGATTTCTACAGAGGGTATTGGCTGAGTGCTGCTTGCGACTATCTCTGTTCCAGAGCTGGGGTATACAGTGTAAATAAACAAGTTACACCAGCAGTACACCCAGACTTCCTGTCACTAATTTTTAGTCCAATGGGAAACCAATCTATAAAGCCCCAACATCTGCTACTGCTCATCAGAGGGCAGATATGCAATAAGCACAGAGGTAGTGGTTAGGGTACCGATCTGGGCTTCTGTAGACCTGGGTGCTGCTCCCAGCTCTTTCGCTGACCTGCTGTGTGACTTTGAACAAATCCCTGCCCGCCTTTTGGCTGTCCTGCTTACTCTAAATTATAAGCTCTTAAGAGCAGGGCCTGTCTCTTGCTGTGTTTGCACAGCGCCTAGTATGAAGAAGTCCAGATCTCAGCTGGAGCCTCCAGATGCTAGTGCAATTCAAATAATAATGATACATGTAGGATCTTTTTTAAAAAAAATTCAAATCCTCTGTATTCAGTATGGAACATACCACACACTTCTAACATCAAAAATAAACCTACAATCAGATGGAACTCTAATGAAAGTGTGAAATCTTCCCCCACCAGAGCAGGGTATTGATCATTTTGCCAGATCTATAAAGCAAAAAGAATTTAGCTGAAAAATAACAGGATGCTAAAGGAAGGAGCTCTTGGCTCCAGCACGGATGGAACATATAGCATCTTTGTGGGCATGTGGATAACAATAGCCTCAGAACTGAGGATGTACCTCAAGGCAACAGAAGGGTGATTAATTATAATTGAAAAGGACCCAACGGGTATCTAAGAACAGAATTTGTGATTTGTCACAAGCTGCGACTGAAAAACAATAAAAAACCAGTAAACAGGAACCGTGTATGTAGCACATTGGATGTAAGACATTCATATATATATATTTCACAGCATCTTTATCTATACCTGTAACAGCTACTGTAGATATGAAAATATATGGGCTGTTGGTATCATTCAGGGTTGCTCATGTAAAACTGATAATGCTCCTGCAACATGAGAGTTTTATCTGCAAAATTTGTTCCACCTGTTTTTCTTTTGGAGTCATTTTGGCTTTAAGGGGTTTTAGCAGTAAATATGATCAAAATGAATGAATCTTAGTTTACAGCACAATCCTAATATATGGGGAATTTTTTTTATTATTCTTTTTTAATGTGAAAAGCATAAAACTCCACACATACCCCCCACCCACACTCCAGTTATGTTTTGTCTAGTACAGGGAAGAGAAGCCTTCATGTATTGTTTGAATTTTTTCTCGAAAAGGTCAGATCGCTGTAGAATTGATATTAGTAATTTGTGCAAAAGCATAGCTGGCCCTTCAAAACATCTTTCTTCCAGCACTATCCGTTCTTGGACCAAATGAGTCTGAAATAAAAGTGTTTGAGCAGATCTCTGTATTTGAGAGACGTTCATGCCGAGTGGTTGCAGGGACGGCTGTACCCATTTGGTGGGCCCCAGCACTCAGGAAGTGTTTTGCAGTCAGAAGCTCTTCCCAGCCCTGCCAGAACCTTGAATCCCATTTGTCCACTAAAGTTAAAATTGGCGTTTTTAAAGAGCTCCTTCCCTGCTCCCCTCTGGCAGCTGCTACCTTGCTCAGAACAAAACTGCATCTGCCATCCTTTGTGACACCCTCTGAGAGCACTCTGGTCTGTACGTTGCCACAGCACTAATTTAACAATTGAAGGGGCATCTTTAATATTTAACAAACACTATAAAAATAGAGTCAGTGTTTTGTGCCCAGGGGAGGGCTGTGGGATGAGAGACAGGTGCACTCACATACCTTGTTTGCTCAAGAGACCATTAGCTGCACACCAGAACTGTACAATTTGTAACAAACTGATAGCACAGGTGGAACTGGGCTGTGATCTGTACTGCACCAGGTTGGTGGAGAGGGCATCATGCACGCCATATATCCCTCACCACCTCACACAAGGTTGTCCGTCTTTCTAAAAGATCTGCGATAGCTCAAGTAACAATTATGGGCTTGAGGCATGGGGCGAGGGGTTCTCTGAGCTGTGCTGGGCAGGAGGTTGGGCTAGATGATCAGAATGCTCCTTTCGGGACTTAAAAACTATGGACAATTTATGTGCAAGAGCAGAACACCTGAGCAGTCTCTGGCAGCAGGAGCTGCTTAGTTCTTGTATAACCCATTGTTCAGTGTGTGTTTTACACACACACCAATTGTTCCTGATTCACAGTAGAGATGAGTCTGTTTATAGCTTTTAATGCCAGAACCTGCCTCTTTAATTCAAGCTGTAGATACCTCTGTATTCATCTCTAGAGGTGCTTCATTCAGTCCTTGGTGTATCAACTTGGTGTATCGTCCAGAAAGGTTTGGGCCGGAGGTGGAGGCCCTGGAGCAAAACAGGTTCATAAGGAGGAGTAAGAAATGCCCTGCTACTGGCAGGTACAATGCGTATGCTCCAGGATTGTGCTTGCCAACCTGCCTGCAACGTCCAACCAAGCAGCTCCCTTTAATTATAAAGCCTCAGAGACCATTGGTTGGAGGTGAAATAATGCAAGTTGGTCTGTCCAGACTCCACAATGCTGCTAAAAATGGTTAATCCCATGACAAAGAAATACACCACAGGGATGTGAGATGACACTCAAAGAGACTTTCCTGCTGATAGCCACTGGCTGATAGCCTGCTGAAAGGAGTGACTGACCCAACCACCATGGCTTTAACAGTGATCAACAGTCAGCACGCAGAAGCGAAGGTCCTCTCAGGAGAGACAGTGCTAGACAGAAGAATAGCATATATTGTTTCATAAGAATGCTAAGCAAAAAGGAGGCCATCTGTCATGTTAGCATGACTGTAGCAAAGGAGTTGGGGATTAACTCTTTGAAGTATGGTTTCCTGACTCAGTTTGTCACTGCAAAGAGACTCCTTTGTTTCTAATGCTCAAGAGTGAACAGATTCTTTCAGCTGCAAACTGAAGTCGATTCAGGACTTTTCTGGGCTCTTCTGAACACAGCTGTGTAGAGTGAAAAATCACTGATTCCTTTCTTGGGCTTTTGTTCCTTTGGCTGCCGGCCAAAACAAGGGCTGAGCAGGGCCATTGTAAGGTCAGGCTCGGATCACTGCCAAAGCAGCATTAGCATCGGAATCAGCATCCGAACCGTGAAGTGCTCTGGGAACAGCTGGGGGCAGCTGTGAAGAATGGGGAGTAGAGAATGGGGCTGCCCCTTTACCACACCATCACCCACTGGCAGGGCCGGCTCTAGGCACCAGCAAACCAAGCACATGCTTGGGGTGGCACATTTTCAGGGGCAGCATTCCGGCCATTTTTGTTGTTGTTGTTGTTGTTGTTGCTTCGGGCGGCAAAAGCCTAGAGCCAGCTCTGGCAGCAGCAACACGTGATGCGTGCGGGGCGCCCTGGGGCCGCTGCAGTTCGTGTCGGGGAGCAGCGTCCGTACCTTGTGGCTGGGCGGGGCAGGCTCCAAGCGGGGGACACTCAGGCTGGGGGCTGCCCCGCAGGGCACAGGGAGCCGCCTGCAGGTGCCGCAGTGTGGCCGCCCCCCCAGCGCCGCACCCAGGGCTGGGCAAAGTGGCCTGAGCCACCCAGGGAGTGCGGCAGGGTGGCCAGAAGCAGCAGCAGCAGCCGGGCCATAGAGGGCGGGGCACTGCCGTGTGGGGCCTGCGTCCCGCTCTCCGGGGCTCTGCTCCCTCCGGGGCTACCCTGCCCCGGCTCCTCAGCCCTCTGCGGGGGCAGTCCCCAGCTCTGTCCTTCCGGGTCCTGGCCAGTCCTGGAGGCAGGAGCCCTGGCTGGAGGGACCCTGGGCTGAGGCGCGGCCTGAGAGCCCCACTGCTTACCCCAACCCTGCCAGTGCCAGACCGGCTGGAGGCAAGGGGGAGCGGGCGGAGTTAGCCCAGGGCTGGGGCGGCAGGGGGTGCGGGTGTGGGGGGAGAGAGAGACCAGGCCTGGGGTGGCAGGGGGTGCGGGTCGGGGAGAGCACTGGTGGTGGGGGGGTGAGAGCCCAGGGCTGTGATTGGGGGCAGCCAAATTTTTTTTTGCTTGGTGTGGCAAAAAACCTAGAGCCGGCGCTGCACACTGGACCCAATGCACAGAGCCGGTATTGCCAACCCCGAAAGCTAAAAAATCACGAGTATTGCCCCCAAAATGTATGAGACTGGCCCAACATACTGGAGGGTTTTTTTTATCTTTTTGTTTATCTGATGTTTTGATATCCCACATCAGTTCTGCCCCCATATCTGCCTGTCTCCTTTTGCCCTGCCTCTGCTCCTCGAGGAGTTCTTCACCCACCTCTACCAGGCCTGAGGGGGGCAGCTGTGCCACCTTCTGCCCCTTCCCAGGCCTGAGGGGGAGGATGGGGAGACTGACACTTTTCTCACCCGGGAGGGAGGAGTGGAGATGCCCTGAGCTGATGGGCTGTTTCTGCTCCCTCTCCCCTGAGTGGAGCAGGGAGAGCTCTGCCTCCTCCTGCAGCTGCCCTGACTGGCTGTTCTACCTCAGGAGGAAGGACAGTGGGGAAAACAACCAATCAGAGAGGGGTTTCCCGTGGGCAGGGTTGAAAATGCATCTGAGCGCTGGAGATTTTCATGTTGTCATGGACAAGTTCCAGCAGGGGCTGAAATCCTGTCAGTAGTGGTGGTATCACGAGGGTTGGCAGCACTGTGATCCCACCTGGGTGCATCACATGGGGCAGGACTCCCCACCTCCTGACGGTGGAGGGAGAGAAGAGAAACAGAGAGAGATGGATTGGGCTCCTGGACCCAGCATCTGACCCCAGCAACCCCTTCCTCCCATCTCCTCCCCACCCAATTTTGAGGCACCACATGGGGCAAGGGCTTTTCTGATGGAGGAAGTGAGAGCTAGACCAGACTATCCTAACACCATGCCCAGGACCTCATTCAGCACATAGCATGGATGGCACAACTTGCACAGGCACCTGTAACACTGGCATTTCCTAGTGTTGGCATGCTTGAGGCTGTAACCTTAATAATGTTCTTTTAACATATTTTTTGGTATGTATTATTCATATTGTTTGATACACGTCTGCATAATATTTTTTCATTGCCTCCGTTTTCTGAAAGTTCTTCTACGCTTGGGTTTTCAAACAGTTTATCTGACCTCCTTGTAGACGGGATCTGATAATGAACGTATTACAAACCCCTGCAGTCCTAGGATGGTCAACAAGGCATTTAAGCGCATGCTTAAGTGCTGCAGTGAATCGTTACCCTAACCTGCAGGCAACATGCCCCTTGACTTCAGTGGACGTTATGCACATGGAGCAAGTGAAGATGCTGCCTTAGGTATCTGCATTTTTGGTTTAGGGCCCCAGTCTTCAAGGTGCAAAGTACCTTGAACTCCTGTTGACACCAGTAAGATTTGACAGTGCTCACTCCTCAAGCGGTGCTCAACAGTTGCAAATTCCGGCTTTTGGGGCCAAAGTTTTCAGGGCCTCCGACTGAGAACAATGAGCAGCTGCTGAATGCTCAGGGACAGATTTTTAAAGGTATTTAGGTGTCTAAAACTACATAGGAACCCAGTGGGGTTTTCAAAAGCACCGCCTAGGCATCTGTCTGCATTTTAGACAACTAAATACCGCTACCGATCTGGCCTTTGGCCCTTTGGGAAATCTGGCAAACTTCGCTGAGGTGACTCCATGGCAGCTGAGAAATTTTTGAAAATATGGTGTCAACTGTAGGTGCTGAGCACTGTTAAAAATCTGTCTTAGTGCATAATTCTCTCATTTGAAGCATATTTATAATTAAGACACATAATTTCTCTGTGCTTAACATTTTTATATATTTAACACTTAATCTATTTATATTGATTGCGCTTGGGTTTAATCAGGATGCAGGAAAACAGATGGTATAAAAATGACTCCACTAATAATTCATTTTCAAATTGTCCGTTCAGAAGGGTAAGAGATTTTACAATCTTAGAATGCACTTTCAGTTGGTGAAAAATTCTGCTCTTACGGAGGAGGACATTTGTTTAGCTACGTTCTGTCGGCAAAAAGTGGAGCTTGCTGGTTGAATTATTTATTGCAAGGAACATTAATTGTGAATTTAGCCTTAGCTTCTATTCAAGATTGGTCATGAACTGCTGATTCCTTCTGAAAATTCACCTGGTGTTCATAACAGTTTGTCAAATACCTAGGATGAATTATCAGCCTATGGGCTGTCCTTTACAGCTATTTGTTGTTCATGGAGTGTGATTGGTCATCAAAATCACATGGTTTCATTTCTTCTCTCTCATTGGATAAATAAGTTTTAAAATAACACATATACTAGTTGATGAATACCCATATTCTCATGCAGCTACAGATGTTTGTATGAAGAACATCCATTCCCCAACCTTTAGTGCAAACAAAATCATGCAAATAATCACAAACTGTTCAGATAACATGAGCCATGAACATAGCTGAATTGAACAGAATTTTAGTAGCAAAATGGATACTTGTGAACTCTGTGTATAAACATACTGAAATATGGCTCTTAATGTAGGTGTCAGTCCTGCAGTCCTTAGTCACCTGAGTGCAGGTGGGACCACTCACTTGAATAAGGGCTATCGGTTCACGCCAATGGGCAAAATTTTCAAAAGTGCCCAAATTACTTAGGACCCTAAGTTTAATTGAAAGTCAATGGGAATTAAACTCCTAAGTGATAAGGCATTTTTGAAAATGGGACTTAGGTTCCTAAATGACTTAAGTGCCTTTTAAAATTTTACCCAACATCTGGAAAAGGTGAGAAAATATTTTGATGAAGGAATTTTGCCCCCTATAAAAGTTTCCTTATAAGCAAAATAGCTGATGATGATTCCACTGTGAAATGATGTCTGGTTGCTGAGATTTTGGCAGATCAGATGTGTCACTAGCATAAAATATGGTAGCTTTGTTTTAGAAAAATCCATTAAGAATTAGTAGTGGTTTGCTTGACTTTTCTTAACATGGATGAAAATAAGCATCTTCTAACAGCAAATTCAGTTCCCTCCAAGCTACATTGAGAAGATTGTTTGGTTTTTATATTTCATCTGTAAGCAATTCTTAGGAAAAGCTTAATATTCCATTTTGATTTGCACGATATTCTAAACTCCCAGGTTTTAGTAAAGTCTCTGCAGACATTTTGTCTTAAATCAGTTATGAAGCTAACACTTTCCTGCCAGTAATTAAGTCTGCCTCAGTGTCATAACATGGGTCCCAGAAGTTGCATTTCCTGTATGAAGTTATTCAACTTAGTAAACTGCTAATAAACCTATAATGCATGGTGAATATCAGTACTATGCAATTAACACTGCAGTTTAAACCTTAATTAGACCTCTCCTTTGAAGGCAGAGGATTTCAATGCAATTTAATGGTTTGTTTGTTCAACGGTGCTCTACTTCCATCGGGCTTCTGTAAATTTTATGGCATTGCTTTTAAAAATAATTTCCAGTATTGAAACAGAAAGGAAATGCTGAAATGGGTTGCAAGCTTGTTCAGCAGTGAAAAAGACAGATGGGGAGATCATTATTTCAGGTATCTGGCATGCCTGACTTGAGCTATATTGATTATGCACAATTCTGCAGCATAACCATAGTACCACAAGGATGATGTTTGCCTTTGACAGCTATGGAGATTGATTAGAAAGTGTTGGCTTTTGGAGTCCTTTAAACTTTTGTCAATGAAGTAAACCTCAGTTCTTCTTCCAGTATGTGTCAATATGGATCCCACTGTAGGTGCACCTGAGCTTCCTGCATGCACAATTGGGTTTTTTGAATAACCCTGTCTGTTGGGGTCGTCCAGGCAGCCTCCACATCCTGATGCTCCTCTGCATAAAGGGCTGCGTGGCCACCCCATCCTTGGTTCCTTCTTACAACTCATTGGCATCAAGACAGAACACTGTAAGTGCCAGACCCACTCCCTTTGTCCTAGCTTCAAACTCATCCCTTAGGAATAGTTTGAAGAAATACGTCTTCATCCTGTTCATCCTCTAATCTGGACATTTCAAAAACAAAACGCCACACCAGAAAACCCAGGAAGATGGGTGAGTTGCATCACACCGACTGCCCTGATGGATTCTAAACCGTCAGGGATTAAGCCCTGCCCTAACCCCCATGGACTCACCCTCCGGTTGATGGGTTTACTCAATGCCTCTTCTGTCTGAGGGAGAGCTGCATCCCTGATAAGGGCTCACTATGTAAATCCTTCTGCTGAAGACTCAAAAGTCGAGGGATGCATGGCTAAATCTCTATCTGCTTGAACAATTGGTGTACATCACCTCAGACCTGGAGAAGACATCCATCTCACAGGATCCCAAAGGGTTCTCCTCTGTGAGTGCTCCTCCAGGCAGTCATCGGTCTCTGAAGTTTAGCAACAAAAGGGAAGGCAGGGAAGAAACCTGTGTCAAAACTGCCCCATGTCACCTCAGAGCTGATTGTCCTGGCATACGGGGTGCTCCCTACTGGTTCAGAGTAGGAAAATATCTACTGGACAGACATACGTACTCATCTAAATGGAAGACGTTCTCAATATGGGCAGCCCAGCACGGTCTGGATCTAACCCAGGCCTGGATATTAAAGATCCTTTACTCACTGTTAAACTTAAAGCAGATTTTTATTAAGCTCTATTAAGATCCATTTTATGCTAATTTTAGCTTTGCATCCCTATGTATGGTCATGCTCAGTTTTTTCACACTTCATGGTATCAAAATTTCTCAAGGGGCTCTTACACGCTTACCCAATGGTCAGAGAACCTACTTCTGGTGGGGATGTCAATCTGGTCCTCGTGGGACTTAAGGAACTTCTACCTGATCCTTTTCCCAAATGTTCCCTACATCATCTCTCTCTGAGGTTGGTCTTCCTGGTGACTTTAGAATATAACAATAACCATACTGGGTCAGCCCAATGTTCCATCTATCCCAGTATCCTGTCTTCTAACAGTGGCTGGTGCCAGATGCTTCAGAGGGAATGAACAGAACAGGGCAGTTATCAAGTGTCCACTCCCACCTTTAGAGGTTAGGGACACTCAGAGCATGGGTTTGTATTCCTGACCATCTTGGCTAACAGCCATTGATAGATCTATCCTCTATGAACTTATAAAATTATTATTTTTTAACCCAGTTATACTTTTGGCCTTCACAACATCCACTGGCAATGAGTTCCAGATGTTGACTATGTGTTACATGAAGAAGTACTTCCTTTTGTTTGTTTTAAACCTGCTGCCTATTAATTTCATTGGGTGACCCCTGTTCTTGTGAAGGAGTAAATAACACTTCCTTATTCACTTTCTCCACATCATTCATGATTTTATAGACCTCTATCATATCCCCCTTAGTCAGCTCTCTTCTAAACTGAACACTCCCAGTCTTCTTAATTTCTCCTCATATGGAAGCTGTTCCATACCCCTAATCATTTTTGTTGTCCTTCTCTGTATTTTTTGCAATTCTAATACATCTTTTTTCGAGATGGAATAATCAGAACTGCAAACAGCATTCAAGGTGTGGGGAGTACCGTGGATTTATATAGTGGTATGATATTTTGTGTCTTATCTATCCTTTTCTGAATGGTTCTAACATTCTTCTAGCTTAGTTGACTGCCGCTACACATCGAGCATATGTTTTCAATGAATTATCCATGATGAGTCCAAGATCACTTTCTTGAATGGTAACAGATAATTTAGACTCCATCATTTTATATGTATAGTTGGGATTATTTTTTCCAATGTACATTACTTTGCATTTATGAAAATTGAATTTCATCTGCCATTTTCTTAGCCACTCATCCAGTTTTGTGAGATCCATTTACAATTCTTTGCAATCTGCTTTAGACTTAATTATCTTCAGTAATTTCATATAATCTGCAAACTTTGTCACCTTACTGTTTACCCCTTTTTTCCAGATCACTTATGAATAAATTGAACAGTCCTAGACCCAGTACGGGTCCTTGGGCATCTGACTATTTACCTCTCTCCACTGTGAAAACTGACCATTTATTCGTACCCTTTGTTTTCTATCTTTTAATCAGTTACTGATCCACAAGAGGTCCTTCTTTCTTATACCATGACTGCTTAAGGGATTTGGGTGACAGTCAGAGTACACTACTTCCATTAGATCACCCTTGTCCCCCTGTTTGTTTACCCCTCCAAAGAATTCTAATAGATTAGTGAGGAATGATTTCCTTTCACAGAAGTCATGCTGACTCTTCCCCATCAAATGGTATTCATCTCTGTGTCTGATAATTCTGTTCTTCATAGTAGTTTCAACCAATTTGCTTGGTTCTGAAATTAGGCTTATTGGCCTGTAATTGCCAGGGTCGCCTTTGGACCTTTTTTGAAAATTAGTGTTACATGACTTATCTGCCAGTCATCTGGTACAGAGGTTGATTTAAGGTACCTTTCTGCAATTTATGGAATTTCATATTTGAGTTCCTTCAGAACTCTTGGGTGATACCATCTGGTCCCGGTGACTTATTTCATTTTAATTTATCAATCTGTTCCAAAAGCTCTTCTACTGACACCTCAGTCTGGGACATTTCCTCAGATCTGTCACTTAAAAAGGGTGGCTCAGGTGTGGGGATCTCCTTCACGTCCTCTGAAGTGAAGACCAACACAAAGAATTAATTTAGCTTCTTCACAATGGCCTTGTCATCTTTGAGTTCTCCTTTAGCATCTGACTCATCCTTTGGCTCCATTGATTGATGGGCAGCCTTCCTGCTTTTTATGTACTTTAAAAAAATGCTGTTTAGTTTTTGTTTCTCTTGCTAGTTGCTCTTAAAATTCCTTTTTGACCTGCCGGATTATACTTTCATATTAGACTTCCAGAGTTTAGGCTCCTTTCTCTTTTTCTCAGTAGGATTTGACTTCCAATTTTTAAAGGATGTCTTTTTGTCTCTAATCACATCTTTTACTCTGTTGTGTAGCCATGGGAGAATTTTTTGTCCTTTTTGTGGGGGGGGTTTGGGGTGGTGGTCGGGGAGGAGGGCAGGCTATATGTCTATATGAAAACACCAAAACAGGCTCAAATTAGTCTCCATGCAGTTTGCAGTCATTTCATCCTTGAGACTGTTCCTTGTAATTTTCATGTAACTAACTTCCTCACTTTTGTATAGTTCCCCTTTTAGAAGTTAAATGCTGGTGGGCTTCCTTGGTATTTTTCCCAAACAAGGCTGTTAAATTTAATTACATTATGGTTGCTGTCACTGAGCAGTTCAGCTATATTCACCTCTTGGACCAGATCCTGTGCTCCACTTAGGACTAAATCAAGAATTGTCTCTCTCCTTGTGGCTTCCAGGACAAGCTGCTCCAAGAAGCAGTCGCTAACGGTGTTTAGAACTTTTCTCTCTGCATCCCGTCCTGAGGTGACATGTACCCAGTTAATATGGAGATAATTGAAAGCCCATATTATTATTGGGTTTCTGTTTTTGTAGCCTCTCTAATCTCCCTGAGCATTTCACGGTCACCGTACCATCCTAGTCAGATGTTCAGTAGGATATTTCTACTGCTGTACTCTTATGATTCAATCATGGAATTTCTATCCATAGAGATTCCGTGGTACTGTTGCATTCATTTAAGATTTTTAGTATATAAGACACTGTGGTGTCTTTCATAGTTAGTGCCACCCCACCACCAGTGCAACCTCCTCTGTCAATCCTATATACTTTATATCTTGGTATTACCATTTCCTATTGATTATCATCATTTCACCAAGTTTCTGAGACACCTATTATATCAATATCCCCATTTAATAACAGGCACTCAAGTTCACCCATCTTAGTATTTAAACTTCCTCCGTTTGTATTTAAGCATTTCAAACATGTGTATTTACTTGTCTGCCTTGATGTGGTGTAATTGAATGGGACTCTTTTTCATTTGACTGTTTCTCTTCAGCCCCTACCTATACTTTATCAGCTTCTATCCTTTCATCTTTACTAGGATCTAAGTATCCCCTTTAATAAATCCTCCCCTAAGGGATGTCTCCATCCAAACTATGTGTTCCTCCACCCCTGTCGGCTTTCCCCCAGCCCTTACTTTAAAAACTACTCTACAACCTCTTCAATTTTACATGCCAGCAATCTGGTTCCATTTTGGTTTAGATGGATCCTATCTTTCCTATATGGGCTCCTCCTTTCCCAAAAGGCTCCCCAGTTCCTAATAAATCTAACCCCCCCCCAAACACCATTGTGCCATCCACTTATTGAGACCCTGCAGTCTAACTGGCCCTGCGTGTGGAACTTGAAGCATTTTAGAGGTTGCTGCCATGGAGGTCTGGGACTTCAAACTCTTACCTAGCAGCCTAAATTTGGCCTGCTAGACCTCTCCCTTGTGCTTCCCAATGTCACTGGTACCTACATGTGCCATCAACCAAAAGAGTGAATGAGCTTCAGGTGCTTATGATCGAACCAGCCCATCCAACATTCCCTAGGGACAAGGTCATGCTCAGACATCACCCAAACTTCATTGTTAAAGTGGTCTCAGATTTTCATCTAAACCAAATGATCAATTTACTCTTTAATCTATACACCACGGATATACCAGTGATGGAGACAAGGAAATTCATCTGAGTGGATGACTTTGCCCTAGCTGTTCAGCATTCAGGCCTTCATCCCATCAGCTGCACCCTAACCCGAGATCTTAGCACAATGGCTGATTATTTCCAATGCTGGAAATTTAGGCCTAACCCCCAAAATACCCATGGTAACAATTTTCCATCTGAATAATAAATTGGCTAATACAAAGCTTGATGTGCAGTTCTGTGGTCAGAGTGTCAGCCACGAGGCTAATGCAAAGTATCCTGGAGTTACACTGGAGCGGAATTTGACCTTTTGACAACACCTCGAGAACACCTGCAATAAGGTCAGGTCTCCTGTCCTGCTTATCAGAAAACTGGACGGAACATCCCGGGGCTCCAGTCCACGGACCTTACAAATCGCAACAATTGCCTTGGTACATTCTGCAACTGAATATTGTGCGCCTGTGTGGTTTCACAGTAGTCACACTAAACTCCTTGACACTCAACTTAATAACACTACGCGCATAGCGTCAGGGATGCTCAAATCTACCCCAGTTGACTGGCTCCTAGTCCTATCACACCTCCAGCCTCCACAGATTAAAGAGCATCTCATTTTCTTAACCAGGTCAATGCAAACACAAGGATCCTGCTACACGATGACCTGCAGAACCCGCCAAAGACAAGATTAAAATCCTGCAACCTTCTATGGAACTGCATCAAGACCCTTACACCCAACTTCGATGTTGAGGCTCAGTGGAGAGCCACATGGAGCATTTTGATTGCTCAAAACAAAACTGCTCATCATTGACCTTGCTAAGGAACCACCGAGTTTTGGTTTATGTTGGAAAGACTGGTGCAGATTGAATCGCATCAGGACCTTTCATGGGAGATGTGGACAAACCCTCTTTAAATGGAAAATGAGGCAAACACCTGTATGCAACTGTGGTCTCTAGGCATAAATGATGGAACACATCATATCTGAGTGTCCCCTTCATTCTTTTGCCAGGGGCCTGAAGGACATTCACCAGTTCACTACTGTGTCAATGTGCTGGCTATCAAACTTAAATATAAATTTGTAGTTGTTGCCACTTACCCAAACCATATGAAAGAAGAAGAATGTACTGGTCTTCTTCCTGAAACCACACTCTGTACACTCAGTGTATCTCACTGTGCTACCAGCTGCCTGGTGCATCTGTCCTACCAAATACCAAGACTCACTTCACCGGAACGCAAGCAACATCCTCTACTTGCTTCATGCCAGTATCACATCTGCAGGGTGATGACATGGAGTAACCCACTGATCTCTTTCAAGGATCTAGGTTGGATGCTGAGTTCTGGAGATCCATACTACATTCCTTGTTTGATTGGTGCAACTGGAGCCCTTCACTTCCACAATCCTGAGGGGATACTGATTGCCATTCACCTGCCATGGGGTCCACATCAACACACTCAAAGAGAGAACAGTTACTTACCCTGTAGAAACTGTGGCTCTTCAAGATGTTGTTGTCAGTTTGGATTCCAGAACCAGCCCTCCATCCCTGTGCTTTGGAGTCCTCAGACCACCACTGGCTTCAAGTTGTGTGGGGACTGAGGGAGGATCATGGCCATCCCACCATTTATGCCTTCATTTGGGAACCCAATGAGGCATAGGGTCCAGGCCCCGATAGACACTGCTATTCAAAGGAACCTGATCTTGGGAGCATGTGCTCCAAGAATGGGATCAATACTGACTACACCTTGATAAACAACAGTTACTGTAAGGGTATGTGACCATTCTTTATAAGCTGGGACTCTGAGTATGGAACTCTGGTCCGGCCTTCCCATGTCCAACTAAATCAACCCTCCTAGAAAAATCTCTCTCTCTCCTAAAGAAGCTGTGTCTTCTGCATCTTCCAAAAGGGGTGGGGGAATAACCCAGGTGCTGTAATAACCTATGTATATTTGTACGGGTTTGCCCATATGTTAATAAGGGTGCTCAGAGTTGGAAATGTTACCTATCAACAGTATTTTAAACTGACCACAGTTATTTCTGGAGCAGAATCAAATCTCATAGACTCAGACTTTAAAACTTTAATAATTGCACAAACGTCAAAGCAAGGAATGGAGACAATTGCACCAAAAGGAGCATGTAGAGGAGGGAGAGGAATAGAGTTAGGTGATTCAAAAAAGGTCTGTTTGTTAAGCTGCATCTGGGGGAGTTGTTCTATCTCTGAGTAGAGAGGAGTGGAGTGGCCAGTGCTGTAAGGGCTGGAATTTCAAAAGGGGTCAGCTCCCATTCTTCTCGGGGGGTGGATGGAGCATATTTCTCCAGTGTTCTCATTAGCAGCTGCTGGGTCCTCAAGTCTTTTGAAACAGTTGTGGGTGATGGAGTTGGATTCAGGATGACATAGAATGGGCAATTAGACGTCAAAAGACATTAGGCTTGAACAAAAAGCTTCAGGTGTGGAAAAGGTCATTTGGAAATAAGATGTGAAGGAAAAAGAATGATTGTGTGATTCTCCTTTCCAGAGAACTTTGAAAGCTGTCACCCAGATGGAGGGAAAACAGAAACCGAAACTGTTTGTCCAGAGCAAGGAATCCATTGATGTATGGATTGGAAACACAGACAATGGGCATCTGATGAGTGACTGTCATCTCCTCCTGAGTGGGCCTGATGTCACAGGGGAGCAGACTACAGTGGCCTGAGAGGTATAGCAGAGGGATCTCAGGGAGGGAGAGACAGTATGACACAAGGCACCTGAGAGTAGAGGTTACATCTCTCCCATGCTGCTTGCCATGAAGGGTGAGACGGGAGTGAAATACATGCTCTAGAATTGTAAGATACTGTTTCTTCATCTGTAATGGCATACAGGGGATGTGGGCAGGCTGGTTCTGTGGAGTGTAACACTACAGGTGCTGTGCATACCCTTCAGTTGTGGAGTAGGTACACTCCGTGCTGGGTCACATGTGGTGAGAAGAAGGGGGAAAAAAAACTTCATAGCAGCCAGTTAGGTCCTACTTTCATGACCCTGACTATAAAACAAGGTAGTACGACCTAGTGGCTGGAGTCAATGAAGCAGCCCTTCCTCTAAGGGCAGCATGGCCCAATACCCAGAGACAATAAGTGGCCCTTCCACCAGGGCAGCGTGGCTTAATGGCCTGAGTCATTAAAATAACCCACCTCTGTGAGATTGCATGGCCCATTGGGGAAGTGGGGCGCCACTTAGGGGTATGTGGCGCCCAGGGTAGGGGGACTTGGGCCCTCCCTGCTCCTCTGAGTCCCAGCTCAGGGCCCTGGCGATGGTGGGGGTGCTCACCTGAAGTCAGTGGGGATCCTCCCGTAACACGCTGACTGACTCCCTAGTTCACTCACTGGAGAAAAGTCTAAGTCCCCCGGGCTGCTTCCTACCTTTTCTCCCTCAGCGATGCTCCACTGTTCCCCAGGGTGTCTGGGGTCGTCAAGTGGCGTAGCTCCTGCCGGCACAGTCCCTTCTCCGGGCTCATTAGGCAGCCTGGGATCCCCCTGGACCTCTGTGTGCCGTGGCTCTGTAATCAGGGACTGTAGCAGCTCCCTGGAGAGGGTCTACATCCTCCCCTTCAGCAGCCTGTCCAGTCTGAGTTGGGCTGCTTCCTTTTATACGCTGCCTACAGGCTGAACATGCTCATCAGAGTCGGAGAGACGGGGCTTCCTCAGCCTGCAAAGCACAGTTAACTCTTTCAGGGCTGGTGCGGGGTAGGCACACCCTGTCACAACTGCTTTTTGTTTTAATCTCATTTTTGTCTCTTAATAAATGCCAATTCACTACAAGGTGGGTTTAGATTCTTTGGGAGTTTCACATAGACCATCCTTCAGCCTCTATGAAGGGCTGGGGAAGGAAGGGTGTCTGGAATCTACACTGTTTAGGATTCTTGGTCCAACGATGGAGGCTGAAAAGCCCTGTCCCATTCAAGTGTGTTGCTTGCAGGTTGGTGGCCCTAGCGGTGTGCCATGAGAAATGGATAACCATAGAGAAGAACCAAGTTTAAAGGGCCAGAGATGACACCATTTGGTCAATTGTTTCTTTGACATAAATTCCAGCCAGTCGGAATGTTCCAAATAGGAGTCAGGGAAGCCCTTGGGATGTACTGCAGTGTGCCCAAAATAACAAGGAGCAAGAGAGACACCAGGTGGCCGAGGTAATATCTTATATTGGACCAACTTCCGCTGGTGAGAGAGACAAGCTTTCAGACTACACAGAGTTCTTCTTCAGGTCTGGGCTGTGTGTGAGCTCGAAAGCTTGTCTCTCTCACCAACTGAAATTGAACCAGTAAAAAGATATTATCTCACCCACTTTCTCTCTCTAGCATCCTGGGATGGTCACAACAACACTGCAAGGAGCAACAGTGAAACTCAACGCCTCTGTGTAAAGTGCCCTGCCCTCCAGCAGATGGCCTGGGGTCAGCATAGATCTGGGAGGTCTCCCTGGGTTTGGAGACTGAATCATTTGCTTTTTCCATGGGTGGGCAATCCCGTCCTCAGGGATTGATTCTAGGAAAACTGCAAGGTTCACCAGTTTCCTGTCCCCTACATAGGCTACTATTATTATATATTTGATAGATTCCAAGACCAGAATGGACCATTATGATCATCTAGTCTGACCTTCTGTATAACACAGGCCATATGATTTCACTAAATTAATTCCTGTTTGAACAAGAGCAGATCTTTTAGGGAAAAAACAAAAACAAACTTGATTGAAAAATTGCCAGTGGAGAACAGCGTCCCTGATAGGAATTGCAACAGGAATATATTTTGGGCTGGGGAGAAAATACCCCCACTTCTCAAACACTCATTCCAGAAAGCTATGAAGTGCTTTGACCTGTTCTTATCTGCTTTCATGTTTGCTGCTATCTAGGTGCTACTGTAGAGCTATGGAATGGTGTTTGGACCATCCAGGAAGTATTAATCTGTATTCCTCTCTGGAGATTCTGAAAAACCTCTCAACTGACATGTCACCCTATGTTTCTCTCTGCCATTTGACATCACTATTTTCCTTTAAATTAAGGAAAGAGCATTCCCCAACTGGCCAGTGGAGCAGCTAAAGAACTGTCTCCTTTGAAGGTGGAGAGGTTGCCATCTCCGTGTCCTCTCTTCTGTTCGTTGGCACTTCCATTGCTTTGGCACCAGGGGAAGTCTTGAGGTTTTGTAGATAATCCTGATGACTTGAGCCCTCGCACCAAAGCCTGAGTGTCAGGCTAAGGGTAGAGATGGCTGGACAATCTGTCTTTGCAATGGAGGCATTATGTGGCGACTCTTATCTCTACGCTGACAGCAAATCATAAACAAATGAGCACAAGTGGATTTTATGGGTCCAGGTTGAGATTGAAAAACATCTAGTTTTACCCAGAAGAGCCAAGAAAATACAAAGAGGAGAAGACAGAGAGGAGGAGGGAAAAGAAACAGAAGAGGGGATTAGACCATAGCAAAGGGCAGGGCCAGACACAGGTTTTGGGGGGCCCAAGGCAAAATCTGAAATTGAGCCCCCCCACCCTTCCAAAATAATTACCATTGAGGGGAGGCTGGGTGGGGGAGGGTTGAGGAATGAGACTGCACCTAACCTGCAGCTCTTGTCTTGTGGATCTGGGCCTGACTTACCCACTCTGGGCATTGTGACGTGGTGCACAGGGTCAGAGCACCATTCAGGTTTGGCTGCAATGCCACTTGGTTTGGGGGTCCTCTCAGACAGGGAGTCAGGGCAAACTGCCCCTTTAGCCCTGCCCCCCACTCTCCTCTGGGCAGCCATTGTAGAGGGCCGAAAACACGATACAGAGCCTAAAAGAGAAGAATATAGACCAAGGACAAATGACGGGAGGCCCATTGTCATATACAGTAGGCCAAAGACATTCTTCCCCCATCTCCCTCCAGATGGGCAGAGTGCCTTGAATCAAATTACAGTTACTGGAGGACCAAAGAAATTCAGAGCCTTGAGGGCTATTGAGAAGACAAATGGAGACGCTAGATGAGTCAGCTTCAGCACTGGTACCAAACAACTTCTTTGGTCTTCCAAAGCCGGAGGATAGAAACAATTAGACTGGAGAGATCCAAACTCACCTCCTTTACGAATCACTTTGCATTCTGGAGACTACACTGCCCTTCTGCAATGCTACTTACAAATAAACGAACAAGCATTCCGTTCACTGCGCAGTGGCTGCTATCAGATGCTAAGATGACACACTATTAAAAAGCTGGCCTGTAGTACATCCTTTCTGTAGTATGCCCTCAGGCAGCTCTCCAACAAGTCCCACAATTGCTCCCTAACTGGAGCGAGGAGGGAGGCAGTTCAGTTGCAAAACTGTTAATGTGGGCAAGGATCAGTGTGAAAAATGTGGACAGGACTGAGCATAGCTGAGAGAATAATGAGAGAAATGATTGTGAGCTCAGGATTTGAAAGAGGTCACCGAATTCGAACGTATTCACGAATTATCACAAATTATTCACCCAGGGAAAAAATAGTGGAACAATTTTTGGCAAATATCACAACACTGGGCTATTCGGCTCAGCAGGACAGCTGTTTGTCTAGCTTGTCCTAATGTCTTTAGCTCGATTGATCTGTCTCTGACTGTTTGAGGCTCTTGTGTGCCCCCTCTCCCCATTACCACAGTACATAGGAACCTCACAATCTTTAGGTGGTGTCATTTAGGTCTTTAGAGTGCTTAGAAAATTGGATGTTGTGGTTCATATAGGTAGCTAAATATCTTAATTAAAGGAAGTGTAACTGTGGTTACCCAACATAGGATGTTCTCCCTCACTAGTTTTAATTAATCTATGTAGGTTATTTTGCACAATTGTCATGAACACCCTTTATGGTTTACTTAATTCTGTAAGTGTAAAAATGATGTATTTGAAAACACAACTCTGGTACTCTGCTGAACTGAGAGGAAGCCTAGATATGTAAACCAAGTGTGTGTGGGATAAGAGTAGCCATTAGTAGAAAGGAAGGTTAATGAATCGCCAAAATACTGTATATACTCATTCATTAGCCCGCTCGTTTATAAGCCGACCCCCCCAAGATGGATACGTAAAAATGGCAAAAACTGTATGATCCTTTCATGACCCTATATTTCAGGGGTTGGCAAACTTTGGCTCCCAGCCCATCAGACTAAGCTGCTGTCAGGTCTGGATGTTTTGTTTACCTGGAGTGTCTGCAGGCACGGAGCTCCTCAGCTCCCAGTGGCCGTGGTTTGCCATTCCCAGCCAATGGGAACTGCGGGAAGCAGTGCGGCTGTGCTGGCCGCCACTTTCCGCAGCTCCCATTGGCTGGGAACGGCGAACCGTGGCCCCTGGGAGCTGAGGGCCTCTGTGCCTGTGGATGCTCCAGGTAAACAAAACAACAATGTATTAGATATTCAATTCAATAATTCAATAGAGCTTAAAATCATCAAATTTTGGTGTAGACCCATTGATAAGCCGACCCCCGCTCTTTGATGCTTCACTTTTTTACCCCAAAAAATCAGCTTATGAACGAGTATATATGGTACATGTTTGCTGTGGGAATGCAAGTTCAGTGCTTCCTCTGAATTAAGTACAAGTGAAATCTTGAATGGGGTGCACCTTGGTAAATAAATGGTGACCTCTATTTCAGGTGTTTCGTACAATTAGAGTGCATATTGTTTAGCACTGAGAATGGAATGAACTCATCAGTTATTCGTTACACTTCTGTAAATGTCCCTCTATAATTTATAATAGTTAGTGGGCAATCACAATAACATGATTTCTGTATTTGCTTTCCAATTATATAAATGATGATTGCCTTGCCTTGGTGCTGCTGCCTTTATGTTACAATGGGCTATGGATAAGGCTGTGTGGTAGGGTAGTAACCAACTCTGTGCCTTTCCTCGTGTAATTGGACTGATGTGTCTTTTCCATCTATACAGCCGTAACACCTTTCTTCTGCAAACCTAGATTTCCCTCCAGCCCTGGGCAGTCTTTTCACATGGGGTCACCCAACAGCAACTCCTGCAGCTATTAAACTCCATTTTAGATACCTGCATTCATAGCCAAAAAAGCCTTCACTGACTTTCCTTATGGCAACAGTGCAGAGCACCAGTTAATTCCCCCTCCCCGTCTCTCCTTGCCTCGTTTGGAAACCAGCTATTCACTTCTTCCAGTGTTATTGCCAAGCTAAATAACATTTATAGAAGAATCCGTCTTTCCACAGTCATGTCCACAGGGGCTACATCTGCAATTATGTGCCTCAAACATGCAACAGTTTCTGTTATTTAAACCCCCTTTTTTACTCCTTGTTTCTGAAATCTCATCAGTTTATAAAACACCCTGGCATGTAGACATGCATTTTTCTTGCTTATGAATTTCAGTCAATCCCTTTTATTCTTTAGTCTATTATAATAATCCCTTTCTCACTCAGCATGCCTACAAAAGAACACTGTTTATATTCAAAGGCACACCTGGAATACATTTTAGGTGGGCACCAAAATACAGCCTGCAATATGCCTTTGACAGTCACAGGTGACAAGCATTTGCTAGCAAAGCCTGCAGACAAAAAGTAGACAGGCCAAGGGCTCGCCTTTCCGACAAGGCAGAGGATAAGTGGACCCAGATTTCTGTACCGCACTGTATGCCCTTGGGACGTCTTGCATCACTCTTCATTCCTTAGCTGATGTTAGACCAGATCTTTCAAAGTGCTCAGCTCCCATTTGGACACTTGGATGAAGTGGCCAGATTTAAAATAAAAGCCAAACTCAGCACGCCACAGTTCCTGTTGAGAACAATGGGGACTGAGGCTGGGAATTCTCCATTGTTCTTGATGGGACTGTGTGCTGAGCTCTTTTGAAGTGTGGCCTGTTCTTTCTCTCTTCCAACTCACACACACTCACAACCACTATCGGACTCACCGTATTTGTTACATTGTTGGTTACAGTTGGCAATTACAGTAGTAATAGTTGGCAATAACCATGCTTGATTAAAGTGCTGTGTTATCTCACATGTCCTTTGGCTTTAACTTTGTAATGACCTGATTCTGTATTAGACTGCACGTCCTCTGACATTTTGTTATGACCTGATTCTCAGAATCCCCTTTCTTTTAAATGTAGTTGAATCTAATAGAGAAACTTGAGCTAAACTGTTCAGATTCTAAACAGATAAGACAGTTTGGAGTGGCCATGAATTGGTCAGACATTTGGAAGATGTGAAACGGGTAAATAGTCTCTGCATATCCCCATATACCATTGCTATGGAATAGTTACTACAGTATCTCTCCACTTAACGTCCTCTCGCTTAACGTTGCTTTAAACTTATGTCCCTGCTCATTTACAGAACATGCTCCATTTAAAGTTGTGCAATGCTTCGCTATAACGTTGTTTGGCTGCCAGCTTTGTCCATAGCTGGCAGCCCCCCTATCAGCTCCCCTATGCCCCCCCCCCAGCGCCTCCAGCCCACCAGCAGACCCCACGGATAAGCACCTTTCCCCTATTCTCCCTGCCTCCTGCCCACGGCAATCAACTGTCTTGCGGCATTCAGGAGGGAGGCGGGAGGAGTGAGGACTGGGCGCGCAGATGCTCCCTTCCTCCCCTGCCTCCCGAACACCGCAAACCAGCTGATTGCCGCGGGCAGGGTGGGGGAGGAGAGAGGACGCAGCGCACCTCCCCTCTCCCTCCCCTGCCTCCTGCCGCGGCAATCAGCTGGCTTGCAGTGTTCAGGAGGCAGGGCAGGGAGAGGGGAGCCTGCACGCCGTGTCCTCGCTCCTCCCTCCTGTCTCCTGAATGCTGCAAGCCAGCTGATTGTCGTGGGCAGGAGGCAGGGGAGAGGAGCGAGGACGTGGCATGCAGAGTAAGGAGGAGGTGGGGGGAAGAAGAGGCAGATTGCGGGTGGGGGCTTGGGGGATGGGGTGGCATGGGCATGCTGAGGGTTGCCCCCACCCCCTTCCGCCACTGGTGCTTGCAGAGTAGGGGAAGCTGCCGCTGCCCAACCTGGTTCTCCGAGCCTACAGCACCTTCAGCCTCCTTGCCTGCCTCATTGTCTCCAGTGCCAATGGGCTGTGCTTGTGTGGGGTAAGGCGGGGGCACCTCCCAACTATAGTACTGTGCTGTATGGCAAAAAAAAAAATTCCCTGGAACCTAACCCCCCCCACACCATTTACATTCATTTTTATGGGAAAATTGGATTCACTTAACATCGTTTCACTTAAAGTCGCATTTTTCAGGAACAGAACTACAACGTTAAGTGAGGAGTTACTGTACTTTAAGTTTCTTCTTTGAATCACTATTTTAAGTTTCTTGATGAACAATTACCTGCAATTCTGTTTATAGTTATTGGTTGCTGCTTTGCGTTGCATTTGCCCTAGTGTGTAATATGTCTCTGCTTAGAACTGTTCAATAATCTGGTCACCATAACCATGGGCTCATTGGGGACAGTAATACAGCAAGTGGATATTCATGGAAAGAATGATCATGTCTCATCCAAATTGTGATGTAATAGGGGAAGGAAATAACATTAATAATTACCTTGCTTATGGACACATTAAGAGGATTTTCTGAAGAGCTGATCACGCAAGGTGCAGTAGGCTTCACGGATACTTCGCAGGGAGAAATTAAAGAGTTTAAGAACTACTGCTCTCCCTTTTTCTGATAACCTTACACTGACAGTCCTTGAGTAAATAAGTTAGGCCAGAGCTCACTCTGAATGCCTCCAGCTGGGTGTTATGCAGTCAATGACCAAGCACTCTCGGTGCTAGGTCAATCTCTGGTTCTGATTGTTGCACCCTGAGCAATAATTGCATGGTCCCTGGTGAATTCAATTCTTATGGATTTTGAATGGAGAGGTGGACTCTAAGGTAGCCTCTTCCCTTACCATTGAGGACCTGGGAGACTAGGATCAGGATCTTCAATTAGACCCAGAAACAGATTTGGAGCCATCAGAGGCACAGAACGTTGGTTTGGTGTGCTCTTGATAGTTAGCCCTTCATGGACTGTCCCGTGTTGCAGAGCTTGGAATTTGCCTGGGTCTGACTGTCAGCTCCTATGTAGAGAAAGTTACTGTAATCCAGCCCTGAGGTGGCAAGTGCTTAGATCACAGTTGCTAGGTACTTGTCCTATCTAGAGGAATAGGAAAGCTAGAGGCTGAAGAAGACTTGACGTGCTACTATTAACATCTGGTTATCAAAACGTGGAAATTAATCTGGTAAAACCATGAAGTTTTGTACAGTTTTCAAAGCTGGGGAATAGAAAGGTGGTGGGAGGAAGACTGTGGAGGGTGAAGTCTGGCTCTTACTCAAAGTGTCCTAGTGGTTAGAGCACAGGACTGGGATCAGGAGACGAGGGTTCTCTCCCTGATTTTGCCACTGGCCTGCTAGGTGATCTTAAGCAAGTTCATTTCAGCTTCTCCATGCCTCTTTCCCCAGCTGTAAAATGGGAATAATGACACTGATCTCCTTGGTACTGCACTTAGAGACCAGCTGATGAAAAGTGCTATGTAAGTACTGTGGTATTATAATATTCCCACCAGCAATGCTTCCAACTTCCTTGAATTTAGCTTCTACAGCTGTCTCTAGAGCTAACAAAAAATAATCATGGTTCCAATATTCCCTTTGAGTTCTTGGTGCTCTTAGAGACAGAGGGGGGACTAAGTGGCTACTGTTTTGCCTTACCCCAGTAACTCTGAGTTTTTAATGACTTTAACTCTCATAAGTTACACCCTTTCCCCTTCTAGAGGTGATACATCCTGACATTACCTCAGAAGCTGCTGAGTGCTTATTATAACCAAACCTCTCTATGACCTTAGGTTTCCCCAACACTAACAGCGAAGCAGTCCCACAGTTCACTCCAAATGCATGCCTGCATTTTGTATCTGTGGGGATGTATCATCCCTACACCAACCTAATGAAAAGTTCCATGAGGAGGTAAGGGTCATGATGGGACACTTGCCAGGTAAACAAATCATGGCCTTATGTAAGGCCCCTGGTGGTCTAGGATTATATAAGATGATCATGGCCTTATGTAAGACCCCCTGGTGGTCTAGGATTATATAAGATGATCATGGCCTTATGTAAGACCTCCTGGTGGTCTAGGATTATATAAGATGAGGTAAACAAATCATGGCCTTATGTAAGGAACGGTTGAACCAATCGGTGTGGGGCTATACATGTGATAAACACATGATTCTCCTTCTCGTCCAATCCGTAGATGTGTGATTATAGCCTAATTGTGTTATGTAATGTTGAGAAAAACTATAAAAGAAAGCTTGCAATAAACAGATTCGGATTCAGCCTGCAACCACAGTGGTCGTGTGCTTTATCTGCTCCACATGGAACCCCACATGTATCCTCCATTCAGAGCACCACTTAGTATTTCATTAATACTCTGCAGAAGTGCTTTTCTATTCATGGAAATTAAATTGATTTTCTTCACTTTTATTGAAGGAAAATCCATAGAGGGCCCCGTTTTTAGCCACAGCTTGACAGTGGACCCTGGTGCTGTAGCAGAGGATGCAGAGTAGGGAAAAAGGCCATCCGTAAGAGCAGTCTGTGGTGACAGTTCACAGACATGGTGTGGATGGTAATGCCTCCCTGAGGGAGTGAGTTGCTCCTGTTAAGACTAGGATGGACAAGAGGGTGAATTTGTTTTGCTGCCTCTTATACGGTTTACATTCAGCTGTTAAAGTCATTCGCAAGTAGACTCTATCTGACTTAACCACCCTCCTGTGTGTTCCTCACACATTGTGGGGCTCATTTCTAGTGACCATTAGTGACTCTTGCCTGATGTTTCCTGCTCTGTCAATCTTCAGTTAAAGCAGTAACGGGAAATGGCCATCGGGGACTCGTACAGGTGTAAGTAATTTCTGAGTCAGCAGCTGAACACACAAGTGAGGCCCGAGTTCAGCAAGGCACGTAGGTACATACTTACGACCATTCCTGTCCCGTGTTTAAGTGCTTTCCTGAGCAGAGATGCTTTCCTGTGTGAGGGCCGACGTTCTGATTTACAGCCAGCACTCACCAGTGAACTAATTTTGACACCTGACATTAACAATGTTCCTCCTCCTCTATGCTGAATAGAACCCAGCACCTACACATGAGGCCGCAAAGATCACAATCCCTGCATGTTTATGACCGTGCTGAGTTCAGGCAGGTGACATCCCCAGCTCGGAAATGATTTCTCTTCATTGCAGTGTTATTTTTGGCTCTCAAGTGAAGGGAACTGTTGGCCTTGTAACCCAGGTCTCTCTCTGTCCCTGTGCTGTGATGACCCTCAAGCACTTTAAATCATTCTCCAGGCTAGCCACTACACTCTGGAACTGCATCTCCCCAGTCCCCTTGGTTATTGCAGCTGCATCAGCACTGCAGAGCATGGGACTCCTGGGTGCTTTCAGCTGGTCTAGTTACTGATTACCCAGTCTAGTTACCAAACCCGCTGGGTGAGCTTCTGTACTGCACCTCGAAGAGAAGTGTTTAGTGCCCTATCTGCCCTGCTGACCCTGGGCTATTCTGGGGGCAGGAGCGGCCCCTGGGGTAACTGATTCAGCCCTGGGGGCTTGTCTAAGTTATGACTGATTCCCTGGTCTGCCCAGAATTTCTGCAGCACTGCATGCTGTGGCCCTGCTCTGGCAGGCCCCTCCTGTCCCGGGCACAGCCCATAGAGCACAGCTTCTGAGGGGGTCCCCTGGAAGCAGCCTGATGTCTGTCCTCCACAGTGCTGGCACCAGGGGAATCCTCCCCCACCAGAACCAGAGCTGCTGTGTTCACACAGCATCTAGCACCAGGGCACCCTGGTCCAGAGCTGGGGTTCCTAGACTCCATGGTAATACTACTACTAATAGTTTTAGGGTCTCTTTCTGATGCCCTGGCGCTTTTTACCCTCAGTCTACACCGGCCAAATACATGGGGATTTAAGTCTCCTGACTCGCAACCACACGTCCGCACAGCCCGATTAGTAGTAGTAGTAGTATTACTAGGTGAAAGCCCACCTATCACATGGGTGCCATTCGTAACGTGTAAAAGCCAAAAATGGCTGAGAATTTAAAAAAACGGGCAGTGACAGACCACAAATCCCAGTGCTGATTGAATCTGGTGATACTCTGACCAGAAGGAGCTTTCAGCCATCCTTGTAACTGTTTCCATCATTTCACCCTGACTGTACAGATATTCGAGGCCTCACAGCAACACACAGAGTGACAGTCGTGTATATCGATTGTTACTGAGCGAGATCCTCAGCTGGTGACTTCACTGACTTCAGAGGAGCTGCGCTCATTTCTACTAGCAAGTGTTCTGGCCCATTGACTCCAATGGAGCTATGCTGGTTCCAGCAGCTGGCCCAATAGGTACATAGCACATTGCCCATGCTAGGTGCTTTACACACACACGTTCGGTACCTGAGAGCTTTGGGAAGTGAGTGCTGCCACCGTGTGGTCACACTTTAGGCCTGGGCAGCACATCTCCCTGCCCAGTGCTCTAGTCTACTGCATAAAAAAGGAGGGATAGTGCCCTATGCAGCTAGTCAGTAAGGGGCTGGTTACTATACTAGCTCTGGCTGCTGCCTCTCCTCACACGCCCCCAGAGCCATATTTGTGGCGATGGTTGGGGTGGATTTGTAGATGGCATATCCTTATCTTGCCACAGCAGCTGTTCCCCTCCCTGACCAGGGCTCGCTCTGTGAGCTTTGGAGAGGAGATGGGTAGCCTGCACATCGCTGTGCCTGTGTAGTTGTGCGTGCATTTCCCCCCTTCACAGCCTCTGGAATGCTACGGGAGATGAGGGCAGCATTTGTGTGTTATGGTTTCTCTCAGAGTGGGTCAGACTCTCGAAGCGAGGGGCACACTTTGCTTATGCACGTAGGTGCGCTGCCCAACATGGGTGAGCAAATGTGGGAGCTGCACACGCAAAGCCAGTGTTCAGCTACACTTGTCATTAGTCAGACACCTTCCTGACCTGTTCAGACTCATCAAATTAACTTTATTGTCCTGTTCTCGGCCTGGCTTTTAAGTGTCAATTCAGCCTTGAAAGACCACAAAGTATGGTGCCAAAAGATGCCTATGTAGAGTTAGTGAAACAAAGGCTGTCAAACAAGAGTCAGACTAATGACAACATTCCTGTCCCTTGGTGCTATTGATCTCTAGGCAGAGATGAATAAGGGATTGTAAAGTAGCACCTCACAGGTTTATAATAAAGTTCAAATGATGACTTTAAAGGATGATGCAAGATTAGAAGATTCCTGGATAGAGATTTGCTCTGATTTGCTCTTTACACCTATTTGAGTTCTGCATTTCCAGCTAAGATGATAAATAGGAAGCAGACGCACACTGAATTAGACTTGAAAATAGCTGGCAACTCTGGCTGCTGTCTTGCCACTGAGTTACTCCGTGGATTCATTGGGAGTCGCTGTAAATAATTCAGTAATAGAAAGGACCAAATCCTCAGCTGGTGTAAGGCAGCACCGCTCCATTTGAAGTCCATGAAACTGGCCTTTCAATTATATACAATACTTTAAGGATTGTTTCCAATAGTCATCTGCTTTAGGGTATGTCTACACTGCAAATGCTGCGACTGCACCGCTGTAGTGTAGACACTTCCAACAGCAACAGAAGGGGCTTTTCCCTCGCTGTAATAAATCAGTGTCTCCAAGAGGCAGCAGCTGGGTTGGTGGAAGAATCCTCCTATTTAAGGAGATACTACCCAATTCCTACACAGCACAAAGCCTGAGCAGCTCGCAAGTCCCACTTCATCCCTCAAAGAGGATTTAAAGGGAACTTGTGCTGGCTCCCTGCACAGGGGTGAAGTTCACCCTGCACACATAGAAAAGAGAAGGAAAGAGGAAATAGTCAGAACTCTCTTGAGAACCTGGAGAAGTGTTATCACAGGGAGAAATGTGTGTGTGTGTCTGTGTGTCTGTGTGTGTACTGTACTGATTTATGGCACAGTTCTGCTCTGGGAGCTGCAGCTGTGCACTACTGTGGATCTCAGAAATTCTACCGCTGTGTTTGTGTGCACCAGTGCACTGGTAGATTTTTTAACATAAGCCTCATTGGATGCTCACATAGCTAGAGGTCAGATCTGAGCAATCTATAAACAGCTTCAACTCCTACCACCACGGTTAAGTTCCTCTCTTAAGGGATAGGAGCAGCATTAGATACATTTTTTTTTGCCATAAAATAAAATCACTGTAGACAAGCACAAGAGCATTTCAATGTGCATTTACATTAATAGTATGATTATAAAAAAATCTTAGAGAGGTAAAACAATTGAAGTGTTATTGGATTAATTTAATTTCACCAGGCATAACATGCTACAGACCACATAACAGATTTTGGTGATTTTTTCAGAAGTGCCTCAGGGATTTAGGAACACTTTCAATGGGACTCCTGCATCTAACCCCCCTGGGCTCTATTAAAATTTTTCCCCTTTGAGTCCATCTCTTGAAGTCTTCGGCGTGCCATTGAGTGCCTTTCTGGAAGATACGCTTTAGTCAAACGTAAGTTATTGGACTAAATGCAGGAGTGGCTGGGTAAAGTTCTAAGGTATGTGTTATACAGGAGGTCAGGCTGGATGATCTAATGACCTTAGAACCCAGTGATTAATTTTGTCTGGGGAATTTTCTGTCTCCCACAAGGAGCCCTGGAGATATCCCAATTTCCCCACATTCTTCTGCTTCCACTCTGCCACAGCCTGAGATCTAGGGAGCGTTGATTGGGAATCCCTTCAAAATTCAAGGATGCTTTTTTCAATCTGCTGTAGGGGTCACTGTTGAATGACAGATGGAATTGTCCTGATCCATGTTAACTTCCCACTAGCACTGTCTCCACTAGAGCTGGTTGGTTATATTCAGAGAAAATGTATTTTCTTTTTGTCAAACTGGAAACTGGAAAGGGTCGGTTTTGACACATCGTCCCATTAAAAAAAAACATTTGGAAGAAAGTTTCAAAATGTCCCATTCGGACTTTTTTTTTTTTTTTGAAAGAAATATTTAGGGGCTTTTCCAGTTCAAAACAACTTTTCATTTACAGATTTTAGTTAATGTATACTAAAAAAGGTTTAAAAATAGTTAAAAGGCTGAAATAAAAAACGAAATGTTTTAAAGTCATCAGAACTAAACACTGAGGCTAGCCTGAGCTGAATTATTAATTATTATGATTATTATTGCTTCATGAGCATTTTTCAGATTTTGACCTCATCCCAATTCAGTATGGAAAAATATTTTGAATCTTGAAAATTCTTGTGGTGCCAGGAAACCACACCACCTATCAGACTTACCTTTCCCACATGGAACTGCAGATATCCAACACTTCAAGTTACCAATCCTTGAAGGATCCTTGCCTAATTTGAATGGGAACTGTGCATCCACATTGCTTAAGTGACTGAAAAGCTCAACTGTAGCCTTTATTATGTCGACAAATCTTTCCCAAAGTGACACTTACAGCTGTGGCTATATTTGTAGTTCACAATTACATTATTGTCAAACCCAGGCATTCAAGATTCGGAGTCAGGCTTCCAAATATCATGAGACTTAAAATAAATAAATAAATTGTGAGTTCTTTATATTTGCCCTCTGGCTTCTGAGCATTTATGGGTGCACCTGGGCCATATTTTCAAACTTTTTTTCTACAACCATAAAGGCTAAAAACTTACTTTAAAAAAAAAATGAAAACTGGAATTGTCCTGTAATCAGAGGACTCCAGGAATTGGGCTTTAAGGAAAACATCAAATATTGCAAGACTTGTGAGAGTTGGCAACATGAATTATTCGCAGAATGGTTTATGTGGACAAATTTCAGCAAATGGAATACAGTAACTCCTCACTTAACATCGTAGTTATGTTCCTGAAAAATGCGACTTTAAGTGAAACAATGTTAAGTGAATCATATTTCCCCATAAGAATGAATGTAAATTGGGGGTTAGGTTCCAGGGCATTTTTTTTCCATACTGCACAGTACTGTAGTTGGGAGGTGCCCCCACCTTACCCCACACAGGCACAGCCCACTGGCACTGGAGACAATGAGACAGGCAAGGAGACAAAAGGTGCTGTAGGCTGGGAAAAGCACATTGCGCAACGGCAGCTTCATAGAATCATAGAATATCAGGGTTCGAAGGGACCTCAGGAGGTCATCTAGTCCAACCCCCTGCTCAAAGCAGGACCAATTCCCAACTCAATCATCCCAGCCAGGGCTTTGTCAAGCCTGACCTTAAAAACCTCTAAGGAAGGAGATTCCATCACCTCCTCTAAGGAAGGAAATTCCACCACCCTTTCCAGTGCTTCACCACTAGTGAAAAAGTTTTTCCTAATAACCAACCTAAACCTCCCCCACTGCAACTTGAGACCATTACTTCTTGTTCTGTCATCTGGTACCACTGAGAACAGTCTAGATCCATCCTCTTTGGAACCCCCTTTCAAGTAGTTGAAAGCAGCTATCAAATCCCCCTTCATTCTTCTCTTCTGCAAGCTAAACAATCCCAGTTCCCTCAGCCTCTCCTCATAAGTCATGTGCTCCAGACCCCTATTCATTTTTGTTGCCCTACGCTGGACTCTTTCCAATTTTTCTACATCCTTCTTGTAGTGTGGGGCCCAAAACTGGACACAGTACTCCAGGTGAGGCCTCACCAATGTCAAATAGAGGGGAATGATCACGTCCCTCGATCTGCTGGCAATGCCCCTACTTACACAGCCCAAAATGCCGTTAGCCTTCCTGGCAACAAGGGCACACTCATGTCCAGCTTCTCGTCTACTTTCCAGTAGAACTGCTTCCTAGCCATTCAGTCCCTAGTCTGTAACAGTGAATGGGATTCTTCCGTCCTAAATGCAGGACTCTGCACTTGTCCTTGTTGAACCTCATCAGGTTTCTTTTGGCCCAATCCTCTAATTTGTCTAGGTCCCTCTGTATCCTATCCCTACCCTCCAGCATATCTACCACTCCTCCCAGTTTAGTGTCATCTGCAAACTTGCTGAGGGTGCAGTCCACGCCATCCTCCAGATCATTAATGAAGATATTGAACAAAACCAGCCCCAGGATCGACCCCTTGGGCACTCCGCTTGATACCGGCTGCCAACTAGACATGGAGCCATTGATCACTACCCGTTGAGCCCGACGATCTAGCCAGCTTTCTATCCCCCTAGAGTCCATTCATCCAGCCCATACTTCTTTAACTTGCTGGCAGTAATACTGTGGGAGACCGTATCAAAAGCTCTGCTAAAGTCAAGAAATAACACATCCACTGCTTTCCCCTCATCCACAGACCCAGTTATCTCATCATAGAAGGCAATTAGGTTAGTCAGGCATGACTTGCCCTTGGTGAATCCACGCTGACTGTTCCTGATCACTTTCCTCTCCTCTAAGTGCATCAGAATTGATTCCTTGATAACCTGCTCCATGATTTTTCCAGGGACTGAGGTGAGGCTGACTGGCCTGTAGTTCCCCGGTTCCTCCTTCTTCCCTTTTTTAAAGATGGGCACTACATTAGCCTTTTTCCAGTCATTTGGGACCTCCCCCAATCGCCATGAGTTTTCAAAGATAATGGCCAATGGCTTTGGAATCATATCCGCCAACTCGTTTAGCACCCTCGGATGCAGCGCATCCGGCCCTATGGTCTTGTGCTTGTCCAGCTGTTCTAAATAGTCCTGAACCACTTCTTTCTCCACAGAGTGCTGTCATCTCCTCCCCATGCTGTGCTGCCCAGTGCAGCAGTCTGGGAGCTGACTTTGTTCGTGAAGACTGAGGTAAAAAAAGTATTGAGTACAATAGCTTTTTCCACATCCTCTGTCACTAGGTTGCCTCCCTCATTCAGTAAGGGGTCCACAGTTTTCTTGACTTTCTTCTTGTTGGTAACATACCTGAAGAAACCCTTCTTGTTACCCTTAACATCCCTTGCTAGCTGCAACTCCAAGCTTCCCCTACTCTGCAAGCACCAGGGGCGGCGGCGGCGGTGGGAGGGGGGCAGCGCAACCCTCAGCCTGCCCATGCCACCCCTTCACCCAAACCCCCACCCTTAACCCACCTCTTCTTGCCCCCACCTCCCCCTTACTCCGCATGCCGCGTCATCGCTCCTCTCCCTGCCTCCTGCCCACGGCAATCAGCTGGTTTGCAGCATTTGGGAGGCAGGGGAGGGGGCACCTGCATGCCGAGTCCTCGCTCCTACTCCCTCCCTCCTGAATGCTGCAAGCCAGCTGATTGCTGCGGGCAGGAGCTGGGGGGGAGGAGGGAGAAGGTGCTGATCCGTGGGGTCTGCCGGCGGGCTGGAGACGCTGGGGGGGGGGCCTAGGGGAGCTGATGGGGGGCTGCCAGCTGTGGACAAAGTAGGCAGCCAAACGATGTTACAGAGACACATTGCACAACTTTAAATGGAGCATGTTCTGTAATTGAGCAGGGACGTAAAATCAAAACAACGTTAAGTGAGAGGACTTTAAGTGGGGAGTTCCTGTATTTGTGAAATGATCATTTCAACCATTCACTCTTAGTTACTCTTGATGTGTGATTGCTCGGTAGACCTGGGCAGGATATGGTTTTTCCTGCCCCAGGAAAATGTTCAAGATATCAGAAAAAATGTCCTGTCCCAAATCAGGCTGAAAGGTCAAAACCTCAAAAAAAATTATGAACTGAAAATCTGAAAAACCGGTCAGTTCAGCTGAGTTGAAACCTTTTGTTTTGTTAATTTGGAAAGGTTTTGTTTCAATGTCAACTTTTTTTTTTTTTTTTTTACTTATTTTAAATGTTGCTTTGAGACAAAACCAGATTTTTTTTTTTCATTTCAAAGATATCACAATAAAAGGTGTTGACAATTTCGGATTTTTTTTTTTTTAGCTGAAAAATTTGTCAAAAGTAACCCTTTCCCCTAACAAGTTTTAGTTTCACTGAATTAGCATTTGCTGACAAAAAATGTTTTGTCAAAAAATTCCTGACTACCCTTATTGCTTACTGTAGCGGGGCGGTCACCCCGCTCCGCCCCTGGCAGGGTACAAGCGGCCCTGGCGAGGGCTGCAGCTCTGACAGCTGGACTGATTGAGAAGCAGCCATAGCTGTCGCTGGCTTAATAAGAGCCCAGCTGGCCCTTATAAGAGGGCAGTGGGCCAGGAGCAAGCATTCCTTGGCTGTCTGAGTGCTAAAGGGGACTGGAGTGAAGCAGGGCTGGGGAAAGGCCAGAGGAGCTGGGGAGCTCCAGGCCGGCAACTCCCCAGGCTGCAGGGCCTTGTACAAGGGTTGCAGGGAAAGGCAGCAGGGCAAAACCTCCCTTGCCTATGATGACTGGCTTATACAGACTGCAGTGAGCCCCAGTGAAAGGGGGCTAGATGGTGACTGGCAGTAGCCCATAGGCTGAGGCAAGGTGGGGATAGAGGGTGGGGGTTCCCTGGGGAGGGGAGACCCAGATTTGTGGGGTATTGCCTGGAGGGCACCCCAGGTAAAAGAGCACTGGGGTCCTGGGAGGGACATGGGGGCCAGTGGCAGGGGGACACCAGCCTGCAGAGGGCGCTCTGAGAGCTGGAAAAAGAGCTAATTCCCTGAGACGACCAGCAGGAGGTGGCGCAGGGGTGAGTCCCATACCTTTACACTTACCCAAGTCACATTCCGTTACCTCAGCTCTCTGCCTGGATACATGATTTTTTTGGAACTGGAGAATAATGAATGAATAGTGACTATTGGAAAATGCATTGTTTTGGAGTCACTTTAATTGGTGCTACAATTCTCAAAACTTTCAGAATTTGCAATCAATTACAAAACAAGCAAGCAAACAAACAAACAAACAAAAACTTGGCAGACGTCCAAAGATGTGCAAATAATACAAAATGTAACCCCATAAAGAACAGTGAACTGAACTCATCCCCCCAACCCCCACCCATGAATAAAACCAGTACTTGCTCATGAATAATTCTACTGATTTCAGTGAGATTGTTATTTGTGTAAAGATTAGTTACATGAGTTCGCTGGATTGGGCACTTTATTATTGGTTCAACTATGATGGTTAGAGATGGGTTGAAACTGAAAAAAAAATTGGCTCTATAATCAATTTACATACACCTCAGGGGAGTCTGGATCTGGGTTTTTGTTTGAGCCATTAGAGATGTAGGAGCCAGATTAGAGCTGTGTGAGTAAAACAATTTCAGGTCACTGGCTGATCTCCCTCATTCCCCACTCCCCCCCCCCCAAAAAAAATAGTTTGAGTTGAATTAAAACAATTTAAAAAAACACCACCACATTTTTGGTAAACAAATAAGTTTTAAATAGTTTGAACTGAAACAATGTTTTTAAAATAAAACTGAAGCAAATCTTGAAATGAAAAGCCATTTTGAATTGAAAAATCAAATGTTTCCTCTAAAAATATTGAAATAAAACATTGCAATTCTGTTTTGTTTTTGAATTTTCTTGTTTTGACTACAATAATTTGGATTCAAAACAAATTTGTGAAATCTTGCAGTCACCGTAAATCTGCACTTTACTGCAAAAAATTGTTTTGTATGAAAAATCTTGCCCAGTTCTAAGCCATATGCAAAGTTTGGATGTGGGTTCAAACTTCCCCAAAGTTTGGGGTGGTTAGATGGGAAATTTTGGTTCAAGTTTGTCTTTAATGATAAAAATTACTATTAGTTGTAACTCTAGTTCAGAGGTAGGCAACCTATGGCACGCATGCTGATTTTCAGTGGCACTCACACTGCCCGGGTCCTTGCCACGGGTCCGGGGGGCTCTGCATTTTAATTTAATTTTAAATGAAGCTTCTTAAACATTTTAAAAACCTTATTTACTTTATATACAAAAATAGTTTAGTTATATATTATTGACTTATAGAAAGAGACCTTCTAAAAATGTTAAAATGTATGACTGGCACGCGAAACCTTACATTAGAGTGAATAAATGAAGACTCGGCACACCACTTCTGAAAGATTGCCGACCCCTGCTCTAGTTCATTCTATGAGTTCTACAGCATATCAACAGAGGTCAGAGTTCAAGTTGTAAGCAGTGACGGGAAGTGGAAAAAGGCACTTATAAGAAGCAGGAGGAGGAAGAGAAGTGAAGAACTTATTTTGGAGAGATCTCTGGTTCAGACCTGCAAAAGAGCTCAGCATTCAACAGTTTATACTTATTTAGTTGCCTAAGTAGAAACTTTTTGGTCTTTGTCTTTTTTGAGCATCTGGGCCCTCCATATTTAAGGGTCCAGTCAATGTTCCATTAAATGACCTAAATTAATTTCCCCACAACTTGTAACTATATTTTCACATTTTCAAGGTTCATTTAAGGTTCATTCTCCAGGTTAAATAGATTTTTTCCTAAACATTTCTGGGAAACGGAGCAAACATATTTGACAGTTGAAGTCATTTTAAAAAGAGGAGAATTCCTGGTTAAACCATTACTGCAAAAGACTGCAGAAAGCTAGTCCATGAACATGGAATGAGTGGATATATATGGAAAAGGGTCATCCATCCTTTTTCGTAAGACACTTATGTGGAGCACCTGGCCTCCGACAATCGGACCTTTTTAAAGTGTCTCAAGTTGTGCAAAGAAAAGTTGAGGCACCCAAAATCACCAATTATGTTTTAAAATGTAGGCCTCCAATTATTATTCTATTGACTGAGAACATCCTGAAGCTGAAGTTTCATTAGGGTGAAAAAACATGTTAAGCACACTTTTAAAAACCACAGACAACAATAGTTCATTGTGTTGGTTCTGTGGTTTATAACTGTTTTGAATCCAGCTCTTAGCGTCACTGGAATTTCAATGAAACTTTGTGATTTACGGAAAAACCTTTAAAATTGGCTGAGTGCTCATTTACATTTGGTAGGCAGTTAAAATTCTAAATACAAAATTATCATCTGACCAGACATAAAACATGACACATTACAGGTAACAGGGGGTTGGGAGGGAAAGATATAATCTCAAGTAAGAGGTATAAAAGATAACAGGATATTATAACAAATGGTAAAAATTCTATAAGCTAGACCTGAATAGCGAGAAAGCATTTCACAACAGGCATTGATTATAGTAGGATGACTACATTTGAAATTAAGATGGAGTGATGCTGTTACAACAAGCAGAAGATGATTTGAAGACATGGTAGACAGAAACATATTGAAATCAAGACAGCAAGACAGTGCAGCAGAAAATTAATATGCATAAATATGTAGTGATTAAAGTTCAGATCCTGAAAATAACTGCCTACCTGTTTATCTTCACATATGGCTTCAGGAGGGCTTCTCCTGTGTGTTGAGACAGGCACATGCATAAATGACAGAAGATACCAGGGGAATGTTATTGTTACACTATATTCTAAAAGAAGTAAGAAGACTAAAGATGGCAATGAGATTATACCTATAGAATACGTAAGTACAAACTTCTCTCAGCCAATAATCCAGTTATAATATATACACCAAAAAAGTGCACTGGACAATTGAAATCACACAATCACATTATACACATCCACAACCTTCAAGTGAAATCCGTGGCATAGAAGAAAACATATCAGCAATGTTCCTTCAGCTGTGTTTAGGCCATCAATAAACCATTCTCCCAGTAGGCTAAAAGTTCAAACCAAGAGGTTCTACCAACTTTCTCTGAGATGCAAGCTAACCAAAGACAAATATAACACAGTATTTGTCTGTGATTTGGGCTCCTAACTCTCCTATGATACTTTGTAGATCCCACCCTTAGGCACATACTCCTCTTTAATCATGCGAGTAGCCACTGAACCGAGTGACTTTTGCATGATCTAATGACAGTCTCTGGGTTATACAACTTTATTGACAGTCCCATAATACATAGAGAAAATTACTCCATCTCATAAGCAGAGATTCTTGAATTTTAACATGTAAATGTAGCATTAGGTATGGAGGATGTTTAAAAACAAACAAACAAAACAAAAGAACCCAGAAAAACAAAACTAACCTCCCACTACTGTTTCATGCAGACCAACCTTTGCCATCTATAAAAAGGAGAGTTACTCTTATGCAAATTGATTCTTCAGTTCCAAATAACATGGGTGGAGAATCAAGTATAGATGACTATCTGCATTATAGATAGATACTGGATAATAACCTAGGCTATGATCTGTACAGGTATAGAGGTGTACCTCTACAGATCTTAATGCAAGTTCAAGACTCTAGACTCTAGGGATGGGCTGTCTTTTAATAGCTGCCTATGGAACACACTGGTCAGTGTGTGTTATGTATGCCCCTTGGTGCCCAGTGCCAAGGATATGGCTCTATTGCAACTCTTAGTTTCAGAGGGTGACGCTTTAGATCGAACTCTGGAGGCTTATGCTGTCAGTTCTGGAGGTCTCAGGTTCAGTTTCTGGTGTTGGCCAAGATGATGGCTGTCAGGTTTGTACAGCACCTAGCATAATATGGCTCTAAAACCTGAGTGAAGCCCTGGAGTGCTACTATAATATACACAGGTAATTTCCATGTTTTCTCCCCGGACAACTTTTTATCTATTCCCTCGTCTTTCCGCACTTTTATTTAAAATGAAGAAAGTAGCAGCTGCAAGAGACGGGGAGAGACGGGGAAAAGAGGGTTTTGTATTATAAGATTTACATTATAGTCTTGGAGCAGTGAGATCATAGTTAAGGCTGCATCAGAGTTTTCTCACTGTTTTTCAAAACTCTTTTTTGTAAATGTGCCGTGGGGCATTTAAACGAAATTTCCACCACTGATTAGCGTGTATGTGGAGTGATTTCCAGTGTGTGTTTTAGGTTTATATGTTGTGATTTTTTTTAGGACATTTGGGAAAACTGGAGTTTTGAAAAAGCCTGATTCATACTCTCCCCCTCCCCGCCCCTTCCCCCCGCCGCCCACAGTGAACATTTTCTAACCCCAGGCTCCTGTGTGAGCAATAACATTGGGACATCAGAAATAATCAGCCACTTACTCCTTTTAGTTTATTTGCATACTTGGAGAGTCACTATTGCTCTGGTTGTCATGGCAATGGCTGCCTTTGATAACTGATTTCCCCCAGACAACCGTAACGTTATTATAGAGCAGGGTCCCAGGAGGTGCAGTCAGGAAAGCAGACTGGATTTGGATAAGCTCCTGCTGTGCTTCCTTGGGTTTGTCCTGGGGGCAGGTTACCTTTGTTCCTTTTCAAAGGGTCCTGGTTTGTTACGTTCATCAAAACGTAGTTACATGAAAATAAGATACAAACTTCCAGCTCCGTTTCATGTAGATTTTATGCAGACTGCTGCTTACAAACTGGGGGCTGTGACTTTGAATATTTACCTTTTTAAAAAAGCAGAACATTATAGATCAGAGTACCCTACCCTGTGACACAACTTTTTTTTAGAAAAGATGTCATTTAGAATTTGCAATGAAACTTATCCAATGTGGCATAAGTGGTGAAATATGGAGCATCACAAAGATAACCGTGGCAATAAATACACATTCATTGTCTTCAATGTTTAAGTGTTTCATGATTTAAATCAGGGGTCGGCAACCTTTCAGAAGTAGTGTGCCGAGTCTTCATTTATTCACTCTGATTTAAGGTTTCGCGTGCCAGTAATACATTTTAACGTTTTTAGAAGGTCTCTTTCTATAAGTCTATAATATATAACTAAACTATTGTTGTATGTAAAGTAAATAAGGGTTTTTAAATGTTTAAGAAGCTTCATTTAAAATGAAATTAAAATGCAGAGGCCCCCAGACCGGTGGCGAGGACCCGGGCAGTGTGAGTGCCACTGAAAATCAGCTCGCGTGCTGCCTTCAGCAAGCGTGCCATAGGTTGCCTACCCCTGTTTTAAATAATACACACATCAAATATTTTTTTCCGTTAAACTAAGGAAATTCACAAACAAAAATTGTGTTTGGTGTTAAGTTTAATGTTAGTTAAGGTTGCTCTTATCAATAAATGAAACCATAAACCATTAGGAAATACAAAGTTAAGGATTAACTTAACTCCAGTTAGGAATGCCAGAAAGAGCATTGCCCATTGAAACACAGAGGCTTTTGGTGGTTGACTACTCTGCGTCAGCAGCTCGTGCCAGACCAGACATACTCACTGCACCTAACACAGTGTTGTCGGGATATTTGCCTACAAGGTGGCATGTAATATATCATTGGAAAATGAATAACTCCCCGATCATTGATATTCTTGTGTGATGTATGTACGGTCAACCACAAAGGATTAGACAGATGTGCTGGAATTCTGACTAAAATGTTTTTAAATCAGGCACATCAGGGGGAGTTTATCAACAGGATTTTTTTCCTGACAAAGGATTGAGGTTCTGCTTGCTTGAATGTGCCTCCAATGTAAATTGAGCAAGGTGTGACCACAGATAAAGAAAAGCACATTTGAATCCAAGGCAAAGGAAGCCTTCAGGACAGAAAGTGGGGAGTGGGGAAGTGATCACTTAACAATCTCTTTGGGTGTGGAGACTGCACCCCCAGGAAGCCTTCCTGCCTCTTGAATGAACTTTGAGAGAGGTACTTTTCAAAGATTCACTGGACTATAAAGAGAAGGGCAGAGAACCCCTAAGTTACCCACCACCTGAGGAGACAAGGAAATCCAGCACCTGGGTTTCCGTGGGGATCCTGGCTAAGAGCTCATCAGCCATTGCTGGAAAAGGAAGATTGGGGGGGAAAATACCTCGAACGAGGACTGGAGCTTGTTAAGTTGGGACTTAGCCATTAGAAAGCAAATTTCACCCTTTTTTTTTTGTTTGAAACCCTTCCTATCTTTATCTCTTTACTTGAACTCACTTAAAACCGTTCCCTTTCTAACTGAATAGCTTTGTTTTACTTTTTATCTATACCAGTCCAGTGCTTGGATTTACTAAGCAATTAGTAAAAAGAAGAACCGGAGTACTTGTGGCACCTTAGAGACTAACAAATTTATTAGAGCATAAGCTTTCGTGGACTACAGCCCACTTCTTCGGAAGCTTATGCTCTAATAAATTTGTTAGTCTCTAAGGTAAGTCTTTGAAAAGTACCTCTCTCAAAGTTCATTCATCTTTTTGCGGATACAGACTAACACGGCTGCTACTCTGAAATAAGCAATTAGTAACGCCGATCAAGATAACAAGTTGCTGTTCCCATCTCTTTAAAGGGGCAGTGAACCTCACAACTTCTCAGCGTGCTCCAGGACCAGGCTGGACACAGCAGGGAGACACCTTTGGGGGAAATTCAGAACTGGGAGGGTGCTGGGGCCACTCGGGAAACAGTCACTGAGTGGTGGAAGCCAGGGTGTGACCTGCCTGCTTGTCTGCTGGCTGTCGGTGTGCAAACTGTGAGCCATAGAAACATAGCATTGAAGGCAGGCAGTGACACAACCCCTCACTGATCTGGTTTGAATCCCCAAAATGTCACACCTACGCTACTTTCATTCAGCCCCTCTATGCATTATGAGACAGACTTTACTTACATGGTCCCATGTTCTTTTTTACACAGGACCGCCGTTTCATTCAGTGCACAGGATGGGTCTGCTCTGGGGATGAATCAGGGTTGTGTGGTAAAGGAGTCTGTTGTCTGTAGGACCCTTGCTTCATTTGTTGCAGAAGCTGGAAGGTTTGTACCGAATGAGACAGGGACTACCGGAAGCAAAAGGATAGCCTTGTGTTTACGGCAGTTGAATGCTGACCTGGAGAATTGGATTCTGGCCCTGTATCCACCACAGAGTTCCTATGTGATACAGGCCAAGTCGTGGATACCTAATTTTTCACAGGTGGCCACTTCTACTTGTGATTAAAGGCTCTATCATAATGCATATGCACTAGGGGGGCTGAATGAAGGTTGCATGGGTGTGACATTTTGTGGTTCAAAATGGGCCTCATTTATTCTGGCTTTGCACAGTCAAGCACTCTCCAGTTAGGAAATCTTTTAATCCTTAAATTTTTATTTCCTGGGTAGGGGGGTTGTCTGTTTTGTGTTTTTATGGTTTAGTCTACTGATGAAAGCAACTGTAACTAACTTTAAAAGAAGGGGGGTTATTCATGAATTATAAATTGTCACTGAAATGAACATCAGAGTGTGGATATTTCATCTATACCTGATTAAACATTGTCCGTGGTTACTTTTGAATGACAGAAATACCACTGAGATTTGCCAATGAATGATAGATACAAGAGCGAACAGGACTAGCCCTCAAGTGAAATGTTGACGTGAAGAAAATCCCATGGACTGAATCGCCCCTTTCTACACTAGCACCCACTGGCAGAGGATTACATAGAAGAAATCTCTGTGGGCATCTCTGCCCATGGGAACCCTGCCACTCCCTAGAGATTTGCATGAAGGCTGGAGAATCAGCACAAGACAACAGGCAGCCATGCAGAAGTCTGTCTGAACTAGGCTTGGTGCAGGCCCTAAAACGGTGCAAAGATGGATTCCTGGGCTCGTTTGATCCCTAAAGGGCCATTAGGGGATTGCTAGAGCCCATCATTGACCCGTTCCCAACCCTCACGCCGGGGTGTGAACAGACCACCAAAGCACAGGGATTCCCCGACACCAAAGGAAGCTTCAGCAGATCAGTCATCCAAGTTTTATGGCAATTGGGCAAAGCCAGAGCAGTGCAGCTGTTTGTCATGGTGACTCAGACTGGCCCACTTTCCACACACAAAAAATAAAATCACTGTACAATCCAGTGTGTACAACAATGAGTGACAGGCACTGTAGTTTGCCAAAGACACTATATTCCACTCCAGAAGTTCAGCAAAGTTATCAGTGAAGACAGATCACAATTAAAGAGATATGGCTGAATACAGTGATGTTTACAAGACCCTTAGGAAACAAATCACAAAAGGCACATGTCTACATGGTCCATGCTAATTCCGAGCAGAAATAGAACAGGGAGACGCAGCTGGTGTCGGCCATCACAGATGTTTTCCCTAAAGGGCAGTGACGGAACAGCAATCACAAACAGACGTGGCATCCCTCAAGGAACATATTTATTTTTACAAGCATTTCCACAGGAATATATTTAGACAAATAGGAAGCATCCATGTCTTTAATATCATTAAGGATCCAGCCTGTAAAGAGAGAAATGGCATCTTCCATGTGCTAAGCATAGAGTCAGGGCAGGCAATAAAAGAAGCCATATGGGAATAGCCCCTTGTCAAATAAGATTCTAGTGTCATTAATGGGAATAGTCCAGTGTATCTCAGTACAGAAATAAGGAAATCTCTGAGAATTTAACACCATGGATGCAAGGTAGAGGTACATTCCCCAGTCCGCACACGTTTCTGGTGATAACTATTCAGTGTACCTCGTCTGCCAAGGGGTTAGAAATATTATGAATATTCAACTTCTAAAAGCTGGCAAAAAAAATTTGCACAGTACTATGCCTTAATTAGTTTCCTACCTTCCATTTACAAAGATTACATGTCATTAGGCATGCTGGATTTTGTCTAACCAGAAGAATCACATACTTTTAAATCAGAATATAATTTAAAATTGTCCAAAGCCAAAATCATTGATTATCCGATAGCTTACTGTGCAGCAGAGCTAGGCAGTGCATAAAAAATTCTGGGCTAAAGCCATCAGTAAAGGTTATATTTGTTATAAAGAAATGTGTGAAAATGATAATTCATTTATAAGCCTGTGTCATGAGATGCAAATGAGTAACATACGGAAAGGGTACAAAATTGGAATGGGAATTGATATCCCATACTATTATCTTGGTAGTATGCTACAAGAGTTGATAGAAGATCTCCACCATAACAAATCATGGGACCAAATTCAGAGATGAGTCTTACATTAATGTCATGTCAATGCTATATTTACACTTTCTCCACTACCTAGTGAATAAATCATAATAAAAGAGACTCAGCATCTCCTGGACTACCACCCTCTCCCTAGCATATATCTTAACACCTCATTACACATTACCTCTGAATTTGGTCCACTGAGTCCGAATCTAAGACAGTCTAAATTATGTAATTTACATGCCAAGGAAAAGCAGACGAGGTGCAAGTAACAGAATGTTACCTCCTACCTCAGTTTGGGTTTAAATTAGATTCTCATAATCTCATTAATACTCATCTGTGAACACAGCCTATAGAGCTAGATTTTGCCCTGTAATTCACCCCTGCAATCCAGTTGATATCATGGTAGTCAAAGGCATAGTTTGAGCCTCAAAATAGAGATCTTACCTAACAGAAGAGAAACAGGATATGTTGGTGAGAATGCCCGTAGGAGGATGTTAAATCTGATTTAAAGAAATGCTTAGAATACGTAGAAATCAGAGAAAAGAATTGGGTTGGACTCAAGCTTGCTGTGGAAGGCAGCATCAGAAGAGCTTCAGGAGAGCATCCTACAATCAAGTGACTCTTTCAAAAGTGACAGACTATGAGAACAAATGAGTGAATGAATGAAAGGGCTCAAACAGATTGTGTTGCAAATAAACCAAACAAAAACTCAGAGCAAAACCTTGATAAAAACATAGAGACATCCGGGATGAAAATTACATTTCAAGATGCAAGGCATATCTGATAATAAAGTGAAGAACCAGGCACTGAGGAGATTAAGGGGAGCAAACAGAAACAGGCAGATTTTGTACTCTATCACAGAATGGATGCAAAGAACTGGACAGAACAACTGGTGCAGGGGTGAGATGTAACAGTGTACTTGTGGGGCCTGGCAGAAGAACATGTTTTCTACATAGAAAAGAGAGTCTGTGAGAATTATGGAAGGACCAAAACCAAAAAATGCCACCATGGCAAAAGCACAGACTGATTAGAGGCAAAAAGGCATCCTTTAAAAACTGGAAGTCAAATCCTAGTGAGGAAAATAGAAAGGAACATAAACTCTGGCAAGTCAAATGTAAAAGAAAAAGAAGACCGGCCAAGAAAGAATTTGAAGAGCAGCTAACTAAAGACGCAAAAACTAACAGCAGTTTTTTAAAGTAATTTTTTTAAGGAAGCCTGCCAAACACTCAGTGGAGCCACTGGACAATCGAGGTGCTAAAGGAGCACTCAAGGAAGACAAGGCCATTGCAGAGAAGCTAAATGAATTCTTTGCATCGGTCTTCACTTCAGAGGATATGAGGGAGATCCCCACACACCTGAGCTATTCTTTTTAGGTGACAAATCTGAGGAACTGTCCCAGATTGAGGTGTCAGTAGAGGATCTTTTGGAACAGACTGATAAATTAAATAGTAATAAATCACCAGGACCAGATGCTATTCACCCAAAAGCTCTGAATGAACTCAAATATGAAATTGCAGAACTATTGACTGTGTTGTGTAAAATCAGCCTCTGTACCAGATAACTTGCAGATAACTAAGGTAACACTAGTTTTAAAAAAAGGCTCCAGAGGTGATCCTGGCAATTACATGACAGTAAGCCCATTTTCAATACCAGGCAAATTGGTTGAAACAATAGTAAATAATATAATTGTCAGGTACATAGCTGAACATGATATTTTGGGGAAGAATCAACACAGCTTTTGTGAAGGGAAATCATGACTCACCAATCTTTAAGAATTCTTTGAGGGAGCCAACAATTTTCACAATGAAATGAGCTAAATAGCAAGGTTCACCAAGGATCTGTACTGGGATCCATGCTGTTCAACCTATTCATAAATGAACTGGAAAAGGGGCTAAACAGAGAGGTTGCAAAATTTGCAGATGATACAAAATTACTCAAGACTGTGAACAGCTACAAAGGGATTTCACAAAAATGGGATCTCATAAAAATGGGTGACTGGGTAACAAAATGGCAAATGAAATTCAGTGTTGACAAATGCAAAGTAATGCACATTGGAAAAAATCATTCCAACTGTTCATACAAAATAATGGGGGTCTGAATTGTCACCACTCAAGAAAAAGATCTTGGAGTCACCATGGATAGTTCTCTGAAACATCCTCTCAATGTGCAGCAGCAGTCTGTGACAGGGTGTACCAAGCCCTTTGAGGCCCCCTACTAGAGGCTTTGTGGTCCGACCACACCCGACCCCAGGATAAGAGCAGTGAAGAGTCTCCAGGCCTGCCTAGAAAGGCTGTGGGGAAGCAGCCAATCAGAGCACAGCAGGCTCAGTTAAAAGGAGTTGATTGGCCTGAGCAGGTCAGTTCTGGGTTGGGATCAGAGGAGCAAGGATGGTTGCTTGTTGTTGGTCACAGGAGCTCAAGAAGAGAACTAGAAAGAGGGTTCTGGTGATACTTGCATGCAGCAAGGAAGGAGAGGGTTTGAAAACATCAGCCCCGAGGCAAGGGTGAAGAGATGGGTTTATGTGGGAAAAGACCTGGGGACTAACTGAAGCAACCAAGTAAAGGAAGCAGTACATGGCTGCTTTGTGAAGGGTTCCCGGGCTGGGACCCAGAGTAGAGGGTGGCCCCTCTGACCACTAGTGAAGTGCTCTAAGTCCCATGAAGGGGACAAGGCTCTGTTGACAAGCCCAAGTGAAGGGCAAGATTTATAGGGGCCTAGAGGCAGGGCTTAAGACCCTGGTGAGGGCAGAGTGACAGTTCCAGATAGACTCCTCACTAAAGGCCAAGAAAGGGATGAGATTTAAAGGGCCCAGAGATGGTACTGAAGACCCTAGTAAGTTCAGACCATGTGTCAAACCTTTGTTACCCTGGAAGGGGTTCATCCATGCATATTGACTGTATGACTTGGCTGGAGGGCTGAGTCACTGCAGTCCTGCCTGATGAGGGCAACAACCTACAAGGGGCGTCAGGACCAGGAAAGAGTGCAGGATCGCACCCGGCCAACAAGAGGCACTCACAAGGGGTGAGTGCACCTGGTCACAGTCAAAGAAGGTCACAGAATGCTAGGAACCTTTCAAATAGAGAAAATATAAATAAATAAAATGGAAAATACAATCCCACTATATAAATCCATGGTGTGCCCACACCTTCAATACTGTGTGGAGTTCTAAGCACCCCATCTCAAATATGATATATTAGAATTGGAAAAGGTTCACAGAAGGACAACAAAATGATTAGGGGTATGGAACAGCTTCTGTACAAGGAGAGCTTAGTACTAATGTGGTTACGAGAACGAATGGATATAAACTGGCCGTGGGGAAGTTCAGGCTTGAAATTAGACGAAGGTTTTTGACCGTCAGAGGGGTGAAATATTGGAACGGCCTTCCGAGGGAAACGGTGGGGGCGACGGACCTGTCTGGTTTTAAGGTTAAGTTAGATAAATTTATGGAGGGAATGGTTTAATGGTAAAACATAGTAGTCAAGGAAAACCAAACAATGGTAGGTAAATCGTATAATGGCTGACAGGGGTCAGGCTGGTGACTCTTGCCTATATGCTCGGGGTCTGACTGATCGCCATTTTTGGGGTCGGGAAGGAATTTTCCTCCAGGGCAGATTGGCCGAGCCTCTGGAGGTTTTTCGCCTTCCTCCGCAGCATGGGGCAGGGATCTCTAGCAGGAGGGTCTCTGCCGATTGAAGTCACCTAAAACAGGATTGGGGACTTCAACAGCAGAGTCCAGGGAAGGGGTAGGGACGGTTTTATGGCCTGCAGCATGCAGGGGGTCAGACTAGATGATCATAATGGTCCCTTCTGACCTTAAAGTCTATGAGTCTATGAGATTAACAGGACTGGGACTGATCAGCTTCGAAAAGAGACAACTACAGGGTGATATGATAGAGGTCTATGAAATCATGAATGACATACCACAAGAACTAGGTGTAACTCAATGAAATTAATAAGTAGCAGTTTTAAAACAAATATAAGGCAGTACTTCTTCACATAATGCACAGTCAACCTGTGGAACTCATTGCCAGGGGATGTTGTGAAGGCTAAAAATATAATGGTGTTAAAAAAAGAATTAGGTAAGTTCATGGAGGATAAGTCCCTCAATGGCTATTAGCCAAGATGGTCACGGATGCAAGCCCATTTCTGGATATCCCTAAACTTCCCACTGCCAGAAGCTGTGGCAGGATGGATTGCTCAAAATCATCTGTTCCGGTCATTCCCTCCTGAGAATCTGGCAGTGGCTGCTATCAGAAGACAGGATACTTAATTAGAAGTCTAATTAAGCATTTAAAGGCCAACTTTAGACTCCATTTTTTTTGGAAACCTTGGCCAAAGTCTATTGTACATCCTTCTGCGCACCACCAAATCCAAAAGTGATTGATGTATGACGTGACACCGTCCCAGATCTAATAAGAATACTAGGTGAAGCAGAGCAGCTAGAAGATTCATCCCAAGAAGAAGTCCACCTCCTTTTGGGGGCAATGTAGAGAGTTCAGACATGAGGAGATCAGTCAGCATCTAGTTTAAACTCCTTGTTCATTCTCGGGGAAAGCAATTCGCTGTGCAAGTGAAGAGAGGATGAAAACACCAATATAAACTTGGCATCCCTCTTGCAGCCGTGGAGGCTGAGAGAGGCTTGTCAGAGGTAAGATTGGAATCCCAGTTGTGTGCTCCATCCTTCAGACCATAGCTGTTCCCACCGTGCGCCTCAGATGTGCTGCTGCCACCTTTTGGAAGGTTTGGAGCAGCCCAGGTGCCATAGCTGGTTGGAACACACAGAGCTGAATGAGAAGTGGTGGGCACTGTTTGTTCTATGGCTCCCTGCAGCTCTCTGTGGGATTATGTCACAGGTTAGGTTCCTGCACCTGTCCTGACCTGCCACATGAGCCCTCCCCATATTAGGACAGATGAAGCCCCTGCAGAGAGCAGATCTGTGATACACAGAACATCCTGGGGAGACTGTCCCATCCTGCCCCACGCCCCCTTCTCATTTGACAAAATCAGCGGTCAGGCCTTCTCGCGCCTCTGCCTTGGGACAGAAGTTATAGCTCTTTTCTTGGGAAAAGGGCTTCAATTGTGCAAAAATATTAGGAGCCACTGTTCTAAACCCCTCTTGTGAAGGGAGCATACTTATGCCTATCCAATCATTTCCACTTGGCCCCAGAGACCACTTGGAAAAAAAATACCAAAAATGTACAAAGGTCAAGTACATTTCTATCGTGCAACTTAAGCTCTGCCCATTCTGTGGCTGAGACTACTATAATTCTAAACAGACAGAACCCCCCCCCCACAAATTTTATGTCAGATTCTTGATATCCCCCTTTACACAGGAGAGAGCAGAAGATGAACTATTCACAGAGGTCCAGATCCTCAAAGGTTGGAACGTCAGTGAAAGTTAGGACCCTAAATATCTTTGAGGATCTCTAGGCTTTAGCATGTGTAGAAGTTCCCGAACTAGTGATCTAGCTAGATCAAGGCTAGTTTAAGTTACAGTTGCAGTGGAGCTGTGGCAGCATGGTGGGGGGAGACACACGGAGGGCTGCATGGGTTAACTCCACCCTCCCAGGACCCCTGTCTAGCCAGTGCCCCTGCCATGTTGCTGCAGTGTCGCTGCTGTCATTACTCTGGCTAGCTTTGAACAAACTAGATCAAAACTAGTTCCAGTATGTCTAGAAATTCTGCAGTTGTATCTCTTGATTGCAGTGTGGCCACATCCATCGATGCTTAGATTTCTGAGGCCAGAAGGGACCATAATATCATTTAGTCAGACCTCCTGTATAACACAGGCCATTAAATGTCACTCTGTTATCCCAGTATTGAGACCAACAACCCCTGTATTCTACACTTCTGATACCAATGGCAGAGTTTCTGATCCCTCCAGCCCCAGCGGAGCAGAGATATGGAAAGCTCACTAGCTCTGCCCTGGCACAGGGAGGCAGACCAAAGACTCGGAGGAAAAGTGGAGCAACATTAGAGAAGACAGTTGCAAAATAAGAAGTCTTCATGCCTTAAAACCATGTCTTCTTTTGGATGCCAACTTTTGACCAGATCATTGAGTTCTCTGGATATTTTTGTAGTTTAACATGAGTCCATAGACTACATCTACAGACTTCTAAAAGTGAATATGCTTTGGTAGAAAACAAAATGTCCTTATTAAGCACTGGTGAGTATTCTAACAGAAGACATTACAGTTATTCATTTTTAAGAATATAAGAACATAAGAACGGCCATTCAGAGTCAGACCAAAGGTCCATCTAGCCCAGTATCTTGTCTTTCTACATGGCCAATGCCAGGTGCTCCAGAGGGAATGAACAGAACAGGTAATCATCAAGTGATCCTTTCCCAGTCGCTCATTCCCAGCTTCTTCAAAACAGAGGCTAGGGACAGAATCCCTGCCCCTCCTGGTTAATAGCCATTGATGGACCTATCCTCCATGAATGTATCTAGTTCTTTTTTGAACCCTGTTATAGTTTTGGCCTTCACAACATCCATTGGCAAAGAGATCCAAAGGTTGACTATCTGTTGTGTGAAGAAATTCATCCTTTTTTTTAAACCTGCTGCCTATTAATTTCATTTGGTGACCCCTAGTTCTTGTGTTATGAGAAGAAGTAAATAACACTTCCTTATTTACTTTCTCCACATCAGTCATGATTTTATAGACCTCTGTTATATCTCCCCTTAGTCGTCTCTTTTTCAAGCTGAAAAGTTCCAGTTTTATTGATCTCTCCTCATATGGAAGCCATTCCATACCCCTAATAATTTTTGTTGCCCTTTTCTGAACCTTTTCCAATTCCAATATATCTTTTTTGAGATGGGGTGACCATATCGGTACGCAGTATTCAAGATCTGGGCATACCATGGATTTATATAGAGACAATATGATATTTTCTGTCTTATATATCCATTTCTTAATCATCTCCAACATTCTGTTCGCTTGTTCAACAGTCTATTCGCTTTTTTGATTGCCGCTGCACATTAAGTGGATGTTTTCAAAGAACTATCGACAATGACTCCAAGATCTCTTTCTTGAGTGGTAACAGTTAATTTAGACACCATCATTTTACATGTATAGTTAGGATTATATTTTCCAATGTGCATTACTTTTTATTTATCAACATTTAATTTCATCTGCCATTTTGTTGCCCAGTCACTCAGTTTTATGAGATCCTTTTGTAGCTCTTCGCAGCCTGCCTGAGACTTTACTATCTTGAGTAGTTTTGTATCATCTGCAAATGTTGCCACCTCACTGTTTACCCCTTTTTCCAGATCATTTATGAATGTGCTGAATAGGACTGGTCCCAATACAAACTCCTGGAGAACACCACTATTTACTGCTCTCCATTCTGAAAACTGACCATTTATTCCTATCCTTTATTTCCTATCTTTTTACCAGTTACCAATCCATAAAAGGACCTTCCCTCTTAGCCCACGAGAGCTTACTTTGCTTAAGAGCCTTTGGTGAGGGACCTTGTCAAAGGCTTCTGAAAATCTATGTACACTATAGCCACTGGATCCTCTTTTTCCACATGCTTGTTGACCCCCTCAAACAATTCTAGAAGATTGGTGAGGCATGATTTCCCTTTACAAAAAACATGTTCATTCTTCCCCAACAAATTATGTTCATCTATGTGTCTGACAATTTTGTTCTTTACTATAGTTTCAACCAGTTTGCCCAGTACTGAAGTCAGGCTTACCGGCCTGTAATTGCCAGGATCACCTCTGGAGCCCTTTTTAAAAATGGGCATCACATTAGCTATCCTCCAGTTATTTGGTATAGAACAGGGGTAGGCAACCTTTCAGAAGTGGTGTGCCAAGTCTTCATTTATTCACTTTAATTTAAGGTTTCGCATGCCAGTAATACAATTTAAAGTTTTTTAGAAGCTCTCTCTTTCTATAAGTCTATATTATATAACTAAACTATTCTTCTATGTAAAGTAAACAAGGTTTTCAAAATGTTTAAGAAGCTTCATTTAAAATTAAATTAAAATGCTGATCTTACGCCGCTAGCCTGCTCAGCCCGCTTCCAACCTGGGGTTCTGTTTACCTAGGCCAGCAGCAGGCTGAGCGGGGCCTGCCTGCGGCTGGGAACACTGGCTGGCAAGGGGCCAGCAGCCGGGACCCCAGACCTGGGGGAGGTTCAGGGGTCAGGGCAGAGGGCTGGGTGTGGGTGTGGGGGTGTTCAGGGGTCAGGGCAGAAGGCTGTGTGTGGGGGGGGGTTCAGGGGTCAGGGCAGAGGGCAATGGGGGTGTGGGGGTGTATGGCAGAAGGCTGGGTGTGGGGGGGTTCAGGGGTCAGGGCTGGGGGTGCAGGGCAGAAGGCTGGGTGGGGGGCAGTTCAGGGGTCAGAGCAGAGGGCTGGTGGGGTGTGGAGGTGCAGGGCAGAAGGCTGGGTGGGTGTGGGGGGTTCAGGGGTCAGGGCAGAGTGCTGGGATGACTGTCGTGGTCAAGGGTGATCGGTAATATATCCCTACTGCTACATTCTTATTATTAGAGCATGGAATTACTATCCTAGAGATTCTATGGTACAGTTTGGTTCACTTACGATTTTTACTTCATTTGATTCTATGCTTTCTTTCACATATAGTTTCACTCCTCCACCAGCACGACCTGTTCCGATATATTTTGCACCCCGGTATTACTGTGTCCCATCGATTATTCTCGTTCCACCAAGTTTCTGTGATGCCTATTATATCAATATCCTCATTTAATACGAGGCACTCTAGTTCACCCATCTTATTATTTAGATTCCTAGCATTGGTATATAAGCACTTTAAAAACGTGTCACTTTTTAGCTGTCTGCCATTACATGATGTAATTGAATGGGCCTTTTTTTCATTTGACTGTTTCTCATCAGATCCTACCTGTATTTTATCATCTTCCATCTTCTCCTTCTTACTAGGACACCGAGAATCTCGATTAATAGATCATCCCCTAAGGGATGTCTCTGTCTGGACCATGTTCTCCTCCGCTCCTGTCAGCTTTCCCCCAGACCTTAGTTTAAAAACTGATCAAGGACCTTTTTAATTTTAAGTGCCAGCAATCTGGTTCCATTTTGGTTTAGGTTTATTTGGTTTATTGTAATTTCAGTGGTGTATACCAGCTACCATGGTTTCTGAAGATATTCCAAAGGATTAGCCTTTGAACTGAAACATTCCTGATTTCATTCAGGAATCTTTCTGGAATCCAGATACATTATGAAATTCAGACATACTGGCACCATCTATCCCCTCTACAGATGCTATTCCCTGGTATCATCTTCATAATTCATTGTCAGCCTACGCTTTTATGATTTTTTTTTGAAGTTTCAGACTACAACTTTTCCATTTCCTTTTGGGTTGTAGTTTTAATTTTGTTGGGTCTTATACCATAAAAGTCACTGTGCTCTATAACTATCCCTGCTCTATGACACAAAGGCCAGCTACTTACATTATTTATTGTTCGTTTATTCATTTATAGGGCTGTCTGCGACATTCCTCCCCATAGTACTGGAGCACCTCAAAATATTCACAATATATCAAATGAAAGGGCTCCGTGCCCTTTTCCTTAAAGCCCTTTATTTGTTTGACACAGATAGAGGCTGCTTCTTGATCACTTCTGCACCAGTTGGTCCCCAGGGAGTACCATTATAAACATAAGGCATTTGTAGATTCATAGCTTGGCAGGCCAGAAGATACCACTATGCTTATCTTGTCTGACCTCTGCATGACCAGACAAATTCACCAAATAACCCTGGGCCTTTCACTGACAAGGTTCTTCCCTGTCACACTGCAGTTGAGGTGTGAGTGGCCTGTGACATCTTTATTACAAACAATTGATATCAGTACTTCTGACCTACTTACACTGTGTTCCTCACTGTGGTAGCTGACGCCCAGAGCCTCAGTGGTAATTAGGAGCCACTGGTTTTCATTGGGAGTCAGGCACCTAAATACTATTGAGGATCTGGGCCTGAGGGCCTAACAAAATGGACATAACACTGGAGCGTCTGCTGTTGTCTATTCATCCCTCTTCTTGCCTTACCTCACCTCCAGGATCAGGACAGTGTTTTGTTTGCTTTTTATATAGATCTAATTATGGGAAATCTAGGAAGTGGCCAGATGATCCCTGCAAAGGGCTGGGGGAGTTTGATTGGAAGGGGAGCTACAGGAGGGAGGTTGTATCCCGTTACTGGTCCAGGAGCAGAGAGAGAGAGAGGTAGGTACAGAGTCAGAGGCCTCTGAAGCCTGTGGAGAGGGCAGGGGAAAGTGTAGTTGTGTTACTTTGCCAGCTTTTTGCTGAAATTAATAAACTGTGCCCTGAAAGAAGGGCCTGAACGAGACCTGGCTGAGGAGTTAGCCCTTCCTGGGGTGGGACAGATGTATTGCCATGGGCCACCAGCTGCAATGCCCTGCCTCTGGTATTCACTAATCAGACGGCTTTCCTAGAGAGTGCCATTACCCCTCTCTCCAGACATTGTGGTTGCAGATGGAGTGGTGACCTTTGAGCTAGCCTGACTCAGTCTGTTAAGCTCTCTGAATATTAAGAACATGATTGCAAATTAAGTATGTGATTGTAGCATAGAGCAGTGGGGTAGGATCTCTTTAAACATTTTGTGAGCTCTCTAATGGCATCCACCCTGTTCCACCTTTGAGACACTGCCAGAAATCAGTCAGAGCAGTGTTGTTTATGTAGCCAGGCTTCGCATGTCTGTTGGTAAACATTGTTATTTTGGACCCACCTGTGCCCTGTGCTTTCTTCAGCTTGGTTTTATGTGAAGAGCAAGACCACAATAGTGATCGTGTAACTAATGACTGTGTCATGATAAATGCGCTCAAGGGGCTAACTTAAGGTTGCATGCACAGCTTTAATTCTGATTTGCCTAACTTTTGATTGCTGGCTTGCTTGAATCTGGTTTTTAGACTGAGCTCAGATACCAATGAAGTCTACAGGCTTAGTATGTGCAGTAGGAAGAAATATTTACTTTACATTTAGGTGTAGCTGTCATTAACTTCCCAAATCACCACATGTCCCCAGAGATTCCCCTTGCCCCAGCCCATGCTCAACGAGTGGGTTGGGGGAACACAAAGAGCTCTCCCCACACCCGCATGCCTCAGGCAACCACCTTTATACACCCCAGGGGCATACAACCCCCCCAAAACACACCCCTCCCCATCCTGCACAGACCCCCTGCACACTTGAGAACTGGCAGAGGGGCTGTGACGTCTTATGGCCCAGTTCCTCCTTGAGCTCCTTCTGGGCAGGGCGAAGGTGGCTCTATGTTGCTTCCTACCCAGGACAGTGTCTGAACGGCACAATCTCCAGCATATCATTATATGGCACAGCTTAAAAAGAAGGGAGAGGTCAGTTCTTAGGGTGCCCTCCGTCATCTCACATACCATATATTTATTCAGTGCTCTCTGGAACTCCCCCTTTTCTGCACAATTTCACCCCCATGTTTCGTCCCTGCTTTTCCTGGTAATTCACCGGAAGCAATTAGAAAGGAGCACAATACTGCAAATGTTCAACATAATGTAAATATAATAGGTCCTGTAGTGTTTACTATAGGGGCAGCTGCAATGGCCCCTAAAGTTCTGTTTTGGCAGCCAGGGGTTGTGAAAGCATAATAATCCTCCAGGCACATCCCTTTCCTGTGGCCATGCCAGGTAGTGATGGAGTTCCTCTCTCCAAAATGATTTCCCACTGGCCAGTATCAATCCCATGTTGCAAGCTTCCACAAAGTGATTGCCACTCACTTCTCTGCTGTCCGCTTGGCACATGGATCCAAGAATGGGGCCTTGCACATCTGAAAGTTCTGCACCCACTGCTCATCATCCCAAATTGCATGACAATGTGATCCCACCAGTCAATGCTTGTTTCTAAGGTCCAGAAGTGGCACTCCACTGTCTGCAGCTGCTCCGTGAATGCCACCAACAACCTTGAATTGGTTCTCACTATGTTCCTCAGAAATCTGTCCTCCACAAAATTGTCACATTCCCCACTGATTTGGTTCTCCTTGCAGCTCTGGAAATACCAGCGGATCGTGTGTCCTGTGCATGCAATGCTTAAGACAATCGTGCAGAGCAGTGCAGGCTCTATGCGTCTGTCAGAGATGGCAGACAATGAGAAGGGCTGTGTGGATTTATGAGATTTGTTTTAAAAGTGCAAAAATTATGGGCTACGGATGACATTATGGGATGGATAAAGTTGCATGATGGGCACTTAAGATCTTGCTCCCAGTCACCCGTCCGTGACTCATTTCTGCCCCCCCGTGCATTGCCACCACTTCCCAAAAACCAGCACACTGGATGATGGCCAGTTGCACACTGGGATACCTCCCATGGAGCTACAACCCACGCATCCTTGGTGAGCATGAGCAGCGCCAATGCAAAGAGCCAAGTATGCATGCACACAAATGGTATAATAACTGGGGCTGCTCTATGCTGATGTCATTTGCATCGACCAAGGTCTGTAGAGTAAACATGGCTTTAGACTCCTCAAGCTCTGTTCCATGATCAGGAGTCATTTACTCACATTTTCTGCCCCTATGTACTGGGAATTTTCACCTAGCTTTTCCCCTAAAACCACTGCTGTTTCTTCTTTATCATCTGTCGCGGAGTGTGGGGGAGTCGGGGGCCCTGCACCCCAATTCCGCAGTCAGACATGACTCTCAGCCAGCCAGTAAAACAGAAGTTTTATTAGATGACAGGAACAGAGTCCAAAACAGAGCTTGTAGGTACAGGAAACAGGACCCCTCAGTCAGGTCCATCTTGGAGGGTGGGGAGCCAGATCCAGTTCTGGGCCTCCCTCCATTTCCCCAGCCAGCTCGAAACTGAAACCCCCTCCAGCTCCTGCCCTGGCCTTTGTCTCTTTCCCGGGCAAGGAGGCCACCTGATCTCTTTGTTCTCCAACACCTTCAGTTGGCATCTTTGCAGAGGAGGGGCCCAGGCCATCAGTTGCCAGGAGACAGGGTGTTGGCCATTCTCTGTGCAGACACCATCACACTGTCTCTCTAGGGATCTGCAGCAATCACACACCCTTATCCCACCATCTAGATACTTAAGACATGCATAAGGGAAACTGAGGCACACACAGTATTCAGAGAAAAGATTAAGAACATTCCCACTTCGTCACATCATCTCTAGCCTTACAAAGCTGCCGTTTCACTTTCACTTGCAATTCACTCTAAAGAGTACTCAGTTCTACGCTGCTTCCTTTTGGTCGTCCATTCTACCTCCATTATTTGCATCTTTATCCCATTTCATTTTCAACATTCGTTTTTTTCCCTCTCTTTCATCTCTGAACGTTGTTGTACCTTTTTGTCTGTATGCCCGTCACTGTACTGCATTATCTCTCTATTGTACCATCTTTCTCTAAAGCATTTTGTGATGTGGCCTCTGAAGTACGCTGTATAAAAATAAATTGTATTCTATTGCATTCCTTTTCAAATGTGGTTTTTTTTTTTTTTAATTTGCCTTTTTTCCCCCCTCAACAACACAAGGAAAATGCAACATCTTAGCAAGAACAGGCTCTTTTCATAAATAGCATATGCTGGAGTGAAGTACAGAACAATTGAATGTGTTAAATCCATACATTTGAATCAATTCAAAAGCAAGTGACTATAATGCTTCTCATATACTCACCCAACATGTAAAATTAGAGATTCCAGATCCTTTTACAGAAGGCAGTTTGTACATTTTATCTATGTTGCTTTTTGCAGATTAAATTCTAACGCTCTGAAAGCTTCAAATGTAGTGTAAATAAATCAAACTGAGCTATCGGGCACACTTGCCTAAGTGCATTTGCAAACATTCTCCCAGCTGTCAAAGGAATTGTGAAGTATCCTGAACCAATGGCCATCTTTAGGAAGATATCACTGGACCTGTTTCAGGAAGAGCAGTTCTGAAGTCATGGAACAAACTACATACTGACAATCAGCATGAGCCAAGCATATGCTACAGGACCGTGAAAAATTGGAATGACGGACGAATGTTCCAGAACTTCCGTATCTCTTCCATCAACATTTTAAAATGACATTGGAGATTTAATTAGATCCGAAACCTACCATTTGTGTTCATGGTATTTATAGCTTAAAGATGATGTATATTCTTCGACAAAGAAGTCTTCTACTTGGTTGGCTTCCTAAGTGAAGTCCACAAGGATAAAGTACCAAATACATATATTTTAAGTGACATTAATTATACCCGGGACTCATCTATTTGGGTCACATTTTCTTGACGGTTGATGAATGGACCAAACTTAGCCAGTGGACTATGGTACTAATAGTCTGCATGCCGGCAGCACAAGGAATGCCCTGGCAAGCTGATCCTTTTTACCACGTCTGTCTTGTTTTAGCATCTTTCCCTGACTTCAGCAGAGCCGCAGTCTGTGAACAGCTGGCTCGTTTGCCCATGGCATGTTTCAATGCTTTAGTCTACTTCTGTGGTGATTGTGAATGTAACCATTGCTTAATGCTGGGAGTATTTCTTTTACAGCTTCTCATCTTGCTAAATCAGTTAAAGTGAATGTTATGAAAGCAGAAGTTTAACCTTCACTTGCAGAGTGAGCCAAAAATACTATATTGGGATAAGTAAATTAGCTATGGGCAGGTCAGCTGTAGATTAGTCTTGATTCCAACTTTGGGCTTTCATAAAATATTCAAGTTAACTCTGACTAAATTAGATAGAGCGGCATGATAATAGTTGAAATTCAGTATAGGTCACTGCAAGAAATGCATGTTGGAAAAAAAACACGAAAGTACTTATTTTGATAATATGGTAGCGATTAAATCGTTAAGGTTGAATCTCCTTTGCTGTCATGAGTCATGGCAACCATTGATCAGTCCAACTGAAAATTGGCATAGGTGTTCCCTTTTCAGGGTAGTTTTTTTGTTTGTCATAAAAAAAAATAAGCAAGGTTTGGTGGAGGTAGTTTGAAAAAGGAGATGTTTGGGAGGTTTGTTAATGTTTATTTGACATGATAAAACAAACACAGATTGATTTAGGACTTCAGACATGGCTATTCTAGTAATCCTCAAGCACTAGAATGCCTTTGTGTAGCTTTCAGAATATCGCATGGATTTATTGCAGAAAGATAATGCATCTGGATGCAGACACACATGTATGAGTGCAAGGTTGGGCTGAATGCATGGGAGCAGGGTAAGCACTCATCCTGTAGAGAGCCTAAACCTCCCAGCTTAGATTATTTCTCCCCACCATGCTACAAGTACCCTGTGGAACTCAGGAGTAGAACTTGTTTTCCCATTCCTCAGACTTTTCTGAGACATTTCTGAGATTTCAATTAAGTTCCTTATTGGGACTGAGACTTTTCAAAATTTTCCACAGCACAAAAGACCGAGTTCTCCACCCCAGAACAGCCCACAGCCCAGTAGTTCAGGCCCTTAGCTTGGAGACCTAAGTTCATGTCTTGACTCTGCCTGGTCCTCTCCAGCACAGTGCATATCTAAGAAGTCCCTGTGCTAGCTGATTTAGAAGAGGGACTTGAAGGTGAGAGTGCTGTAATCACCAGGCTACTGGCTAGTCTGGGATGGATCAGCCGCAGTCACGCCTGTTGAAGCTGCCTCTAGAGTCTGGTGAGAAGAGCTCTCATGTGGGAGATGCAGGTTCCAATCCCTGCTCCAAATCAGGGAGGGTTGGGACTTAAATCTGTGTCTGCCCCATAACCAGTGAATACTCTAATCACTGAGCTACAGGCTATTGTGGGACAGTCTCTCTTTCTCTTGGTGGTTTTGATCAGAAATTACCTCCTGCACCACAGAAACCTTGAAACCAGCCCTTTCCCATGGAAAGATTTTGTTTTGACAAATTGGCGTTTTCTGATGAAAAAACATTTTGTCCAAACACTGTGAGGGCAGAAGAAGAGTTGGGCGGGGATGGGGGGGTCAGACCCTGTTGAACTCTGCTGGGTAATAAGCTAGAGAACCTCCAGAGCAAATAAACTTTGCAGCGTAATGACAAGCTGGAGGGAGCTAGGGAGGGACTGACCTTGCAGAGATTATTTTCATTACGCTCATTAGGACTGAGGCACCTTGTCCTCCTGCCCCTCTGCAAGTGCCTTGGGGCTCTGCAAAGAAGTGGCTACGTGTATGGGTTCAATGGATCTGCAGCCTTGTGTGGGCTTTAAAATGTCCACCTAGACCTAGGTGTGGTTTGCAACAAGCAAAGTACAAAGAGATTCAATGGCAAAACCCCTCGCTAGCTGGTGGTTAAGCTAGTGGTACATACTTACCCTTGTAAGGGAAAACTAAAGAGACTGTTGGAGCCCCATGCAGAGCTTCATTACCGCTCCCTGACTGACAAGCTGCATCTGCTCCAGCACCAGCATAAATCAGAGCAGCCTCGGTCCTCCTCTCGCTCATGCTAGCTCTCTATGGTGCCCAAGCTACCATATTCCAGTTAAAACCTAGTGGAGCCCAGGCTCCTTCAGCAGCCCCTGATGTGTCCCCATGCCACGTAGGGGTTAGGGCAGCTGACCTGAGAGATGGCTATGCAGATTTTACACCAGCTCCCTGAGGCTGTGGGACTTCTAGGCTGGCCCGTTAGGCAGAGAGACTCTGTCACTGGAGTTTTACGAAGTCAAACACTGGAAAACTAGGAAATATGGATTCACATAAAACTCCAGCAAAAAGTTGGACAGTCTGAAAATGCCCCATTAGGTTCTTCAGTCAACCTGATCTCTGCCCTCACATCCCCGCCACCCAGTGCACCCTCCGTGTAAGGTACACACATTTCTATGGAAAACATCATCACAACTGCGGTGCTTTACATCTCAAATTGGTGGCTGCATTAGGAAACCTGATGTTTGGGACAGCTCCAATCCTGTATATGTTTGTGGTTTACCCATGCCATCAGCATCTATGGATGTCTGTAACAATGGCTCTCCCACAGCTCATGGAGCAGGGTAGCCAGCATATACAGAGTCTGAGGCATTGGCAGTTGCAGGGATCCTTGTCAAGATGGTAAATAAAAACATAAGGCCCCAATTCTTCTCTTTCACCCCTTTCACAGCAGTGTCATTTTTAATTGACTCCAGGAGATCAGACCCTCCAATGTCTGCAAAATGTCCAGTGATTGCTGTGATACTCCGGGAAGATGGGGATGTGGGCAGAATAGACTTTTGGTGTGTGAGGTGAGATGAGGTTGGTTTCTTGGCAATGGAGGGTGAATATGTTCTGTGCTCAATGTTTTTAATGGCTTCAGTATAGATACAAAACTTGGCAATTACAGAGCTCTTTGGGACAGGGACTGCCTCTTCGGTGTTTGTTCAGCGCCCAGCCCAGCGGAACCTGGGACTGCAGGCATTGCCCTGATATAAATACTGAACTACAATCTAATACAATGTCAGCACTTTGGGGGGTTTCCAAAGCCATGAGAAAACCGGGGAACTATGAAACTTGAAAGTAGCAGTGAAAATGGTTTTTATAAGGATGTTATTTTATACACGCATGTGTGTTTTTTAAAAATCACCTGAGTCTTATACTGATACCATTCATGGGATTAAAGGTAGCCAGAAGCCTGGAGAACTGTGGGTGGGTGGGTGAGTGCTGCAGGGAACAAGACTGACTCCTGCAGGAGCTGCTTGATTGTAACCCAGCTCTGGAAAGGAGGGCTGGGGATTCCTGACTTGAGGCATGTGTGAGCGCTGAGGGGAAGACAGACTTTCAGAGAGGAGAGAGTAGGCCCAGCTTGGAACTGGAGTGAGGACGATGCAGGTTTTAATAAGAGGGGTGCTGCAAGGGGAAGACTTGGAATGTTTGGACTGTGGACTTCTTAAGGGGCCTCTTCTCAAAGGAGAAACTGAGGCAGGGTGCTGCAGAGTCACCCTAGGCCATGAAGGGCACTTGGGAGGTGCCTGACCCCATTACAGCACAAAAACCAGATGAGACTGAGAAAAAAGCCCACAGTTGCCTTCTAGCTAGCGTATTGGTTAACGTGAATTTTAAGTGTCCCAGATCTGAGTGAGCGCCCCTTCCTGGCCACACCAGGACTGCTCTCAGGGGAATCCGAGCTTATGCTGGTCTAGATCCTCAGCTGTGTTTCAAGGTCCTGGAGCCTGATTGCAATCCAGCTGCTGTCCCAGTGTCCTGCCCCTACTCACCCTCTTGGGGCCCAGGTCTTCTGCCTGGCACCCCCTTCCAAGTGTTGAAACCTGCTGCCCACCCACATGGCCCCTCTGACTGCAGTGCTGACACTGTAGGCTCCCCAGGACTCTCACGGCTCTTCCAGAATGCCACCCAACAGCTGTGAAGCTTTTGCTTTGCAGTTTAACTCTCTCAGGGGCATGCAGCTGTTGTGAAGCAGTCAGTAGACATATTCCCCAGTCACACCACTTTATATCTAATCCTGTAAAGTGCAGGAGAGTACAGACCATATAAAACACCCTAAAGGAGATGGCTTTCACCAGTGCACCCTTTCTTGGGGTGATCAACTGTGTGCAGGCAGGTAGGTTGTCACCATGGCCCTCCCTTGTCCTAATCTGGTGCAAAATGGCCATCTCCCTCATATGAGTCCCTTGATAGACTCCTTCTGGGTTCACCTGCTCCTGTTCTGTGTTTTGGTAGCTTCCCATTCCTCTCAACCCCTCTCCCTTCAGACAAGAGGAGGTGTGTTCTCCCATGTACAGCAAACCTATTATCCCAAGGTTGGTTATCTGACAAGTCATATTTGAGGTGCTGATTTCCCCCCACCCCACTTGACACAACTCTGCTAACTTAGGGTGGATCCACATACATATCGGCTTTCCAGCACTCCATAAAGTCATCCACAATTCAGAAGTGGTATAGACAGACTGAGATGAAAACCCCTAGAACACTCAGTCTTTTCACACACCTTATGTGCTGCGGGCTTGGTAAAGACACAATATGCTCTTCTTACCAAAAAAAAAAAAAAAAAAGAGATTAGATCCCTGCTTTAAGTGAAAAATGGAACCCAGCCTTAATAAATGCAGAGGCGCTACTAAGCCTCTATAATAATAAAGCACAGGTTAAAAATAACTAGTGTATAATCCATTTGGCATATGTACAAGTGTTTCTTGGCAGGGATATTATGGATACAAACTGTCATCACATACATTTGTGCACCTGTTACATTCATTTCAGTAAAGATGCTCACACTCTCTCACTTTACATCCACATGCATACGAAGTATGAAAGGCTATGGACAACTTTACTAAAGTGAATGCAACATGTTCACACTCTGTGAATGACTGAAATATAGAGTGGGAATGGTTTTGGTTTTGGATACAGATTGTCATAATATGAAGTATTTAGCACTTTCCAAGTTCCCTGCATTTATTGCTCAAACTGAAATAAAGTTCTATTTTCCCCTTTAGCTAATCCTGTCATCGACTCTTTCAAACATTATAAATGGAATAAGATAAATTGCCAACTCTGCCCCCCTACCCCAAACACACCACTCTCTATTGTCAATACAGCAAAAATACAAGTACGAACAGCCAGAACCCAGCCATCATAATGCAAATATGGCAAAACATATCAAACCGCCAGGAACCCAACCCCCTTCCTAGGGACAGAGGCTAGAGGCATGGGGGAACAAAGAGGAGCTGGCCCCAGATTACCAGAATCAGGCTCCGGCTTGGACTGTTACTAATAATACTCATTTGTATTCATGTCTAGGGACTTCAGCCAGCATGAGGCCCCTGCAGAGCCTGTAGTCTTAAGCATGAGACACAACAGGTGAGTGAACCAATCAGACGGAAAGAAAGGAGAAGGAAGCTTGAGGTACCGACCACACAAATGTGGTTTGGCATAGACGAGTCATGTGCAGTTTATTGGTGTTGATCAGCAGCAGGACTCTTACTACTGCATCAGATTCCCTCCACCCTCCTCTACAGCAGCTCCTGGGGAGGACTTTTTCCTCCCATCTGCTATCCCCTAATCTGGCTTGTGGCTGTAAAGGAGGCAGGCTGGTGGGCAACCCTCCAACATGGGTGATTGGGGAGTGCTCTTTGGTGGCGCGTGAAACAATCACCGCCTTGGGTCCTAATCCCCTGCCACTTCCGAAATGACAGGGCACTCTGAGACTTCTCTGTCCAGCATCGTTATACCATGGAAAATACACAGCCCCAATCTCTCTCTCTTTCCTTTCCATTTACCAACCTTTGTGACTAGGCTAGTCATCCCGAGCTCCTGGCAGTAGAGTCTGGATAGCACTCTACACCATTATAGTGCTCTCACTGTCTCTTGTTTTCATCAATATTTTAGGTTATTTGTACCCTAGTTTTTGGCTGGTAAATGACCATGTTTCATGCTTACTAAAAAAGGGCCTAATCCTGGATTCTTTACCCTGGCAAAACACATAGTGAAATCAGCCAGTCAAAACCACAGCAGGCTTAATTTGCAAAAGGACGTCAGTGTGGTATCGCTATGTATGCACAACACATTGCCAATCATTTGTAAGAGCAGTTTTGATACATTGAGACTTGCACTCTTAGGGTATGTCTACACTATGAAATTAGGTCGATTTTATAGAAGGCGATTTTTTAGAATTCGATTTTATAGTCTATTGCGTATGTCCACACTAAGCGCATTAAGTCAGCGGAGTGCATCCTGACTACCATGGCTAGCATCGACTTACAAAGAGGTGCACTGTGAGTAGCTATCCCACAGTTCCCGCAGTCTCCGCTGCCCATTGGAATTCTGGGTTAAGCTCCCAATGCCTGATGGGGCAAAAATTTTGTCACGGGCGGTTTTGGGTACATGTCATCAGGCCCCCATCCCTCCCTCCTTCCGTGAAAGCAACGGCAGACAATCGGTTTGTGCCTTTTTTCCGGGGTCCCATCCGCTGGACCCATTCAGCCCGCTGCCGGTCTGGGGCTCCTCCACCGGCTCCTGTCAGCCGGGGTCCCGCTCAGCCCCGCTCAGCTGGCAGACCTCAGTGAGGTCAATCAGGGGTGCCTGGACAGACATGGCTATCCTCCTCTTAGAGCACTGAATGGAAGTAACTCCAGGTCATTCTCTTCTTTAAGTTTCACCTCATGGAGATTCAGTCCTGCCTGGAATATCATGCAAGATGGAGGCTTCTGCCTCAGGCTGCTCTCCCAGCCGGCAGCACTGCACGGTCGCACCTACCCCAGCCTGCCCCTTGCTCCCATGGCTCATGAAGCGTGGACAGTAGTAAGGAGCAGTTCAAATCCAGAACGAAGGATTGCACTCTATGGGCCACGTTAAGATTATTTCAGAGTCCTAGAGAGCATTTATCATAGAATCATAGAATATCAGGGTTGGAAGGGACCTCAGGAGGTCATCTAGTCCAACCCCCTGCTCAAAGCAGGACCAATGCCCAACTAAATCATCCCAGCCAGGGCTTTGTCAAGCCTGACCTTAAAAACCTCTAAGGAAGGAGATTTCACCACCTACCTAGTGTTCCTAACATTCCAATGCTTCACCACCCTCCTACTGGAAAAGTTTTTACTAATATCCAACCTAAACCACCCCCACTGCAACTTGAGATCATTACTCCTTGTTCTGTCATCTGGTACCACTGAGAACAGTCTAGATCCATCCTCTTTGGAACCCCCTTTCAGGTAGTTGAAAGCAGTTATCAAATCCCCCCTCATTCTTCTCTTCTGTAGACTAAACAATCCCAGTTCCCTCAGCCTCTGCTCATAAGTCATGTGCTCCAACCCCCTAATCATTTTTGTTGCCCTCCGCTGGACACTTTCCCTATTCAGTCCCTATAAAAGGCTTCATGAAAATTTCCCCCCGCCCCTAGCAAAAATGTTAATTTATCAGAGCAGCTGAAATGGTAAGGAACCCGGGACTATAACTTAGAGAGAGCTTCCATATTATTTAACTCATAATTGATATAATTCAAAGTAAAATTTCACAGTGCGGTCTGTTCTAAGACTAAAAATGCAGGAGGGGAGTCAGAAAAAGGAACAGTAACCTGTTTCTGCCTGGTTTTGAACCAGGGACATTTCACGTGTTAGGTGAACAGGATCACCACTACACTACGGGGCTTTCACGTGTTAGGTGAATGTGATAACCACTACACTACGGGGCTTCTCTCTTTTTGCCGCAGATTTTGCCGAATGCACAGGAATGTTTTCTCTAGCTACAGAAGCTACCTAATGCAATGTCTATATCTATGGTCTTTCTGCTCACAAAGTTGTCATGCCCCTGCCCAAGGCTGACACAGCACGGAGTGCATGTGACACAGCGACCTGGCTCGGGCAGGATCGCTAGCGAGGCATGTTACTTTTGCCGTTAAACAAACACAGCAATTCTTTCCTGGCCTCTGCATTACACTGTGCCCTATCAGTGTGGGAGGACTGCATGAGCTCGGAAAAAATGTCATCACAAGTGTGGTTTTTTTCGCCTTCTAATCTGCGATAACCTCAGGGACAGAGATGATAGGGGGAGCGTAGAAACATTCTCAGGGGACTGCATGGTCACCTGTGCTGCTGAGTGCTGCTGAGTTCGCTACGCTGGCCAAACAGGAAATGAAATTCAAAAGTTCCAGGGGCTTGTCCAGTGTAGCTGGCTAGTGCATCTGAGTTCAAAGTGCTGTCCAGAGCGGTCACAATGGAGCACTCTGGGATAGCTCCTGGAGTCCAATACTGTAAAATTGCATCCAAACTACCCCAAATTCGACTCGGCGATGTCAATTTCAGCACTAATCTCCTCGTCGGGGAGGAGTACAGAAATCGATTTTAAGAGCCGTTTAAGTCAACAAAAATGGCTTCGTCGTGTGGACGGGTGCAAGGTTGAATCGATTTAATGCTGCTAAATTCGACCTAAACTCATAGTGTAGACCAGGGCTTAAATGATATACAAAACCCATTTGCACTCGACTGTATGCACAAATGGTATTTGTGAGTGTAAATGCTATCAATTTTGCAAACTAAATTCTAGGGCATGCAAAAAACAGAAATCATATTTAGAAAATTCTACCCCAAAGCTATGATCTGAAGTATATGGCTTGAGGTACTGAAGAGAATGAATGTCAACAACTGGAATTAATGTCATGACTAAGCCAACGTTCTGGAGTACAAGAGCAAAAGAAAATTATGAAACAATTGTCTGATCACTGCTTTTCCCCTGGGAGAAGTCCTAGAATTGTTTTCTTAAGGAAAAGTGTTGTTTTTTTTTTTTTTTGTGAATGGGTGAGATGCCAATGACATCTTTCTCCACAAGTAAGAAGTCTGATTCAGAATGAGTAAAAAGGTTTTCCATAACTCACTGCACTCCATGTTGAATTTGTTATACAATAGGTAATTTTAATAATTATTTCATTATTAGTTCACTTTTTATTTAATATAACCCATCTGTCCAAGCTAGCAATACTAGAAAAATCTCATCTCAGATAGGATACCAGATGTTTAATAAATGGAGAATGTGTTTTATCAGTTCATTGTATATGAAACATGATACATATGGCATAAAATGGAACAATTCAAGGCTATTTCATCTAGACTTTGCTGATGACATCGCTCTTATCATCAAAGATGCTAACGGACTACAAAAATGCACACATCAAGTAAAAGAAGTAATGGAGAAGATAAGTTTGAGATACAATGCAAAGAAACGTTAAGTCATGTTAATGGGGACTACAGGGACAGAAATCAAAATAGACAAAGGAAAACTGGAGAAGGTGGACAATTTTACGTATCTTGGAAGTACCATCAGCCAAGATGGTACCAGTTCTGAGGAAATAAGAATTGGGATGGCAAACGCTGCTTTTGGAAGTCTCAAAAACATCTGGCAACTCAAAAACATCTCCCTCAAGACAAAACAAAGCACCCTCTCACAAATATTTCCAAAAGAAGACATCAGTGGCTAGGACATGTGCTGAGAATGGAAAAAGAATGCTTACCAAATAGCGCCCTTGAATGGAAGCCAGAAAACGTAAGAAGAGAGGAAGACCATGAATACCATGGAAATGAACCGTTCTGAATGAGAGAAAGGTGGAGAGAAAGGCAAGGATGGCAAATGTGGGTAGCCCAATGTGAGGCAATTCACGGGATGGACTAAGGTTTAAAGTAAGGTATATGAAACTATAAGAATTGGCCACTAGATACACAAGGCTGAGTCACATGAAAAACAATACTTCTATCGCATTTGAGGCTGAAAGAAAATACTGTACATACCACAACTCTATAGGGATGTTAAACAATGAACAAATTGATTCAATTCCTTTACATATAGGGTTTTTTTAATTCCATTTTTGGAATCCATCAGATGCAAGGCAGATTTTGTTACAAAGCAATAAGTTAGTTCAATTGTGGGTTTCCTATTGAGGATGGATAGTCAGAGTATTTGAGCTACATAGAAGTATTATGCTAAATGCTGTCAGCCTCACTGTTGATATGATGCAGGGTCGCAATAAAAGTAAGTTACAATGACATACAGCTTTAATGTGTGTCACAATGAATAAACTCTCCGTCACAAGTCCAGTTTAAAAAAATTTGAATGGGAAAATTGAGTTTTGCCAAACCCCATTCATGCAATAGCACTAGGACTGTATGGTTATTCTATTAAGTATTCATTTTATTTATGAACAAATACATGAAGTATAGGAATATTGGCAGGCATTTTCACTCCAAAACTGGGGGAGAGGAAAGATGGCTAAGGGCTTGTCTTGTATAGCAAGTTACTATGGTGCAAGCTAAGGTGTGAATCTATAGCACAGTGCTTTGCCATGCGGTAATGCCCCAGGAAGATACTGCTGCTGCAGAGTGAAAGTCCCCGAGTACACGAGGCGACACACCAAAACTTTCTCTGCACTGTAGCAGTGTCTGTACGTTGCACGCTGCTGTGCAGCAAGCCGCTGTGCTGTACTTCACACCTAGCACCATGACTCACCATGTAGGCAAGCCCTGAGAGCCACCTTGATCTCTCCCCTCGCCCCCCAGTTCCCATGCCTATATAGCTAGGCTGGACCTGGGGATGTGGCCCAAACTGTTCAACGATATTGCACTGATTTCAAATACTTTTCAGGATTTTTTTTAATTTTTATAAAACTTCATTTAAAAATCCCAGTTTTCAAGAGTTGATCATGGGCACCTGAGAGAACACAAAATGTGTGCTAAATGGCTATAAACAGTGTACACAAGCGCAAAGATGCTTGCAGTACGTCAGTCTCTGGCTCACTGACATGGCCCATTTCCATGTGCCCATTGAGCTAGCATCGTGCTAGTAGGTACCCCCATTCATGATGGGCCACTGGCTTTGGAATAGTCCCAGATTTGAAATCTGACCTTTCCATCACAAAGGACCAAAAGGGCATCAGTCATTTTGATCAGGCTTCAACCATCCATGTGCCCTCACATGCAGTTTTGGGGAAAGGAGATCTCTGCTTTTGGGAAAGCCAGTCACCTGAGATCTGGTTCTTCTTAAAAAGATTGCTGAAAGTGAGCAAGTGGTGCCAAAGCTATTTGCAGTCCACCCTTTTGGTGGCTGTGCCTATCAATTGGGATGTAATAAATACACACATGTACCTGTAGCTAATGGGCTAATTCTGGCAATCACTGTGTAAAGGGGATCAGAAAACCCTCAAAGACTAGGAGGAATGTCAGAACTTTCCTATCCCATTTGCCCATCTCCATAGTGCTGAAGAGAGACCACTCCCCTCTTCTAGTGCTACAGAAAAATGTGCTGAGACACAGCAAAGGTCAAAGGATGTGTGTCTGTTCATACAACCTCTACCCCGACAATGGCTCAGTTCAGACTAATCCCCACTCTCTAGAAGAATTCTTGCCCTGCGGTAGGAGTTGGCTGTCAGGATACGGCTGCACACTGATCTGCGTGGTTATTTCAAACCTGAGAATTTTTCGTCCATGTTCGGGGCACAGCTAAAGTGAGAGCCTCTTCACTAATACTGCTGCCATCAGCTACATGGATTCCTGACTGATTTTCCCTGACCCTTGCCACAAGTAGGCATTTGAAAGTGACCTGACCCTTTACTCTTTTTCTACAGTGATTTTAATGTTAGAACTGTGTGGATTGTTTAATACTTGTTTAATACAAAAGCAAAGGGGGAATTTCTGGCATTTTGCTTGAAAAAAAACTGACATAACAAAATGCAAATTTGTTGAACAAATTGTTTTCTACCAGAAAAGCCCTTTCCTCCTAGGACTATAGAGGACCTAGTATTAGTTTATTATTACTACTAATTATTTTGAGTAGCCTATATTTTTAAATAGACCCTTTCAATGGGTAGAGACAGATTCAGAATGATTCAACTCACACTTCCCTTTCATTCACTTCTATGCCATATGCAGAAGAACATCTGCCAGCCGAATTTGGCCATTAATCGGGAAATTTACATTGGACTAAAGAAAAAAGATTAATGATCATCTTGCTATTTTTATAGACCTCTTGTTTCTTTTCTTACTTTTAATGATTAATACATTTTTTCTCTCATAGTTAGTACATCTACTAGTTGGATTAAAACTACATTTGATAGTTGAATTATTAAAAAACAGAGTAAATAACAATATGACACAGTTTCCATGTCAGGGTACAACATTTGTACAGTATAGCACATGACACCACCAGGGGTCTAACAAAGCTCATGTAACAAGGAGAATTTTGCCCCTGCTTTCTTTGCATGTATGCACACTAAACTAGGATCTGGTCCATAGCTTAGTGAAGTCGATGGGGATCTTTCCTTTGACTTCAGTGGGTTTGGAATCAGGGTGTGTTGATATGAAGAAAGAGAATTGTGTTGTCTTCTTGTCCCATAATCTGTCCCTCGATTTGACCTTCTAGACAGTCTATTTCACTTTTTTTTTAAATTGTGAAAGTGTCGTTTCAAAATTAAAAGGAAACCCCTTATAAAGTACTACTGTGATCCAAAGCATTCTTTGAGATCCGAGAAGCTAAAATAACGTTTTCTGTTAGCCTAAATGAGAGATCACTTTTAAAATATATTTCCTTTGGCTTCTAATGCAAACATATGATCTTTCAGACTCTGTTATTCTGCTAGATGTTTATCTTGAAAATTCGAGAACTGGAGTATAGAAATGATAACCCATCTGGCGTAAGGATGTTTCAGGCTCTCCTATTCCATCAGGAATTCCTGCTGTTTTAGAACTTCTCATATTTATCTAAGGCTCCCTTCAGACATCTGTCCATATCTTAGTGTTAGGAATTATGGGTAATATATGCATCAGCTGCTGTTGGCTTATGCTAACAGGCCTCCTCCTTTCACTGAAACAACAGAGTACTTGCCTATGAGTGCTTGGGCAGAAAAGGTTCTGCTCCCTGTTCTAATCTGTTATGTTGTTTCCTTTTCGGGTCTCCCTGGGACCATGCTCTCAAATTCCTTACCTGGCTTGGGTGGCCTCTGGTGATTCTCCCAGTCTTAGACCAGGAGTTGGGTGCATCCCTTTGTCTGTGTATGCCACCCACTTATTACTCCATGTGTCTGACTGGGATTCAGACATGTTTCCTCACTTTGGGAGCCTGCAGCCAAAAGCCTCTCAACAAAAAGTATTTTCATTTAGCAGTTGGAACACAGCATGAGAGAAACATGGCTTTTAAAACAGCCTGTGGGCATATTTAGCCTCATCTACTCTTAGGCTTTAAAACCAACTAAGTTTGATAAACTTTGCTCTGAAGATACAGGAACAGAATCTGCTCACATCCTCTTGAATGTCTGAAGGAATTCAATCTGCTTTTCTTTCAGGGCTGGCCTACAGTGAAGGTTTACACTGACATAGCCAAATCTCTCAGGGGTGTGAAAAATCCAGTGTGGACAGTGCTGGATCAATGGATGAACTCTTCTATCAACCTAGCTACTACCTCTCAGGGAGGTGGATTAACTACAGTGATGGGAGAGCCCCTCCTGTCTCTGTAGTGAGTGTCTATATTGAAGTGCTACCATATAGCTGCAGCTGTCACTGAAGTGTTTTAAGTGTAGACATAACCTTAGCAAGGGTCTTCTTTCTCTTTCCTTAGGTGGGTAGGTTGGGTCTGTGACCCAGACAGACCCTTTAGAGAGAAATGTCCACCCGAATATGGGCCAGATACACCATGGTATTGCTAGATCCACATACTGTATTGACAAGCACCAAAGAACACCCCCATGTTTGTGACACAGTCTCTGCATGGAAATTAATTAATCTCTGGCAGATGCAGCAGAAGACCAGATTCTGATGTTGGTTGCACCAGTAAACAAAAATTGCATCCATGTTGTTTCCTGGTGTAACTTAGACCCAAATACGGCTGGCTTTCTTTATAGTATTGAGACCTAGGGTGACTTCTCCTGGAGGCTGTCTACATGCACGATGGAGCCCTATGAAACCTGAGACGTTCCCAGGGATGTGAAGCTTGATCATGGCTTACACGAAATGGTGATGTATTGTGCTTCTTAATAAAAATGTTCATCTGAAGATTGTTTTTATTGCAATCTGCATCTGTGGGTTGAGGATGGGAGGAAGAAGGGAATATTAAAGGCATCTTCTCAACAAATAGAAAAGCATAGAGCTAAGATTCAAAGCCAACTGAGCTTGTGAAGTATAAAAATAAAAACATTCATTCAATTTATCCTTGAAATTCTGCACAACTTTCCTCCCCCAAAACTATCTATGATATGAAGTCAGAATTCTTTCAAGCAACTAAAGCAGAAGATACAAAGGCACAGAACAACAGGGAAGGCATCCTTTTCTAACATTAGAGAGAGACTAGAAAAGAAAAAGGAAAGTACAAAAAACATTTTGGACTGTCACCAGCGGCACTTGAATCTAGGATGTTCACTCCTCAATGCATCACCTGCTACTGCTTGAGCTCAGGGGCACCCCCTACTGGCAGGGAGTGGTAGACTCTTTACCTCTTTTTCTGGACCAGCTACTGAAGGGGGAGAAAGATGCACACAGTCCAAGTATGGTTAACACCTGGATTTGCTGTTATTAAAAGAACTAGCCATATTATTCATGGATTTGTCAATTCATTGAGTTTAAGGCCAGAAGGAGGCATCTAGTCTGACCTCCTGGTGTGACAGAGGACATTAATTTTCACCCAATTACCCCTGTATTGTGCCCAATAATTGCTTTCTGTGTTTACTAAAGCATATATTCCAGAAGGGCAGCCTGTCTTGGTTTGAAGATATCAAGAGATGGAGAAGCCCTCATTTCCCCTGGCCGATTGTTTCAATGGCTAATCATCTGCACTGTTAAAGAAAAAAATCTAATTTGAATTTGTCTGGCTTCGGCTTCCAGCCATTGGTGCTTGTTCAATAGATTAAAGAGCCCTTTGGTGTTTTCTCTCCATGAATGTTTTTGTACATTGCAATCAAGTCAGCCCTCAATCTTCCTTTTTAGAAACTACATTGATTTAGTTTTTTAAGGCTCTCACTGTAAGGCATTTTCTCCAGGCCTCAGATTAATTTTGTGGCTCTTTTCTGAACCCTTGCTAATTTTTCATCATCCTTTTTAAAACATGGATACCAGAACTGAATGCAGTCTCACCAAGGCAGTGTACAGAGGTAAAATCACTTCCCTCTCCTCACTGCTCCTCTGTTAATACATCCAAGTATTGCACTAGTCCTTTCATGCCTCAGTGCCACACTGGACTTTACAGCAGTCTAGGACTTTACCTACTAGTCATCTACTTCTCTACCTCATGAGTAAACTGCTTAATCTATATGGGTTTGAACATTAGGAGGACACTGGAGTTGTAGCTAGAAATCGGTGGGACTAATAGGTGTGCGCCAGTATCACCCTAATCAGTTTGCCTATAGTTTGCATGCTTTTCCCACATCCCATGGACTGTCTTCTGTGTTTAGAAAATGTCTAGGGTATTCGGGCCCTATTACAGCCTAGTCAATAACTATTATTAATAGCTTCAGCTAGACATCCCCTTGTTCTGCCAATGGTGGATGGACTGTTGCGACACATTTCAAACACTTTCAGGTGTTTCCAGTTATTCTCCATTGTGAAAAACTTTATGCATGATGGACTGGATCCCAAACCCACTGGAGTCCATCAATAGGCTTTGGAAGAGGCCTCTCATTTGGTTACATGTTGGGAATGTCTGGGGAATAAATTACAGTGAGATCTGTTGTTGGTGGGATGAAATCTATTCTGGCTCTGTAATCTATTATTTGTATACTGTACGTGGAGCGTAATTTCCCTTGGCATTCACAATCACGGAATCTTTCATTTTGCCTTAAGGAATCATTTAATCTCTCAGCTCATGTAAATTGGAATTACTCAATCAGTTTGAAGACTATTGTCTTCAGCTATATAGGTTTACACCAGCTGAGGAGCTGGCCTGCCACTGATATAATGAGTAGAATAATATTGATTTCACAAGATGTTTAGGTGCTTAATTCATGTTTCCAGTCACATTAAGATCTTCAGATGGAAGTAGCTAAGGAAGAGCTCAACCTGGAAAGTGCTCAGCTCTCTCCATTCTCCTCGACGTCAGTGGGAGTTGAAGGGCACTCGGCACGTTGCAAAGCATGCTAAGTTGAGGTGGGTGAATCATTTTTTTTCAGTTTGCTGCAGTTCCAAAAATTGGGGAGGCGGAGGGAGATTTCAAGCTGAACCAAAACCAAAAATATTTTTCAACAATTAACTTCAGGTCAAATAAATGTTTCATTTTGTCAAAATGAGTCGTTTCATTTTGATTTTGATCCATTTTTTTTCTTGATAAAAGGAATTTTGAAATAAGTAACTTCAAACCAAACCCCGCCCCCAAGTGTTTCTTTTAGAAAACGTCAAAAAAAAAAATTCAATTTTAAAAATCTTTGGCTGAAATTTGCCCCCAGCTCTTGTGCTGATTAACTTGTAGGACTGTGTGTGTGTACACACGCACATGCGCACACACACACACACACATTTATTCATACACAATTGCAATGAGAGAAGTCTTAGCTCTGCTATATCCCACTACCTTTTGGCAGACAGCACTGTAAAAGTTCTGGAATGGAAACAAAGGGCACATTTTACAGTGTTTTTTGGCGAGTCGCAATGTTACATCTTTATTATTGGTATGAAATGGGAGTTGTTCTCTTAACTCAGTTCTGTCAGGCATACTGAACAAAGAGTAAATCTCCCACCACACTCTCTTGCTTGTTTGATTAATAGTAAACAATGTGTCTCCTATTTAAAAATACACAACGCAATTTCTAATTCCATTCTCATTGGAACAGCTTGCATTTTTTCAATCTTTACATTTTCTTGATCCTTAAAATAACAGAACCTTGCTCCCAATATTCACCCTACTCAACACATGTAAACCACTGCTCACCAAGATCATAACATCAGGTACAAGTGGAGTCTAATATTGTTGTCCAGATCTATCACATGGCTCTAAGAGGAAAATTGTTCCATGAGCCTTCAAGGCAAAGCGATATTATAATCAAAACCAACATTTTTAACATATATATTGCATTTGAAAACTAGTTCATTTAAGGAAGCAGGGAATGGAATTCACAAATAAGTCTTTTAATATGTGCTTCTCATATTTGATGAGGAAAATAATATTTTTTTCTTTAGCCAACCAAAATTGTAGGTCTGTAATTAAGCTCTGAGCTAAACATTAGGCCAGAAAAGTATAGAATGTAATAGTAATTCCTCTCTCTCACTCTCCCGCTCTCTCTTTCTGAGTATCACAGTAGACCCCAGATGTTAGATGTGGAATGTAACCTAGTATTAAGTAACAAGTCATTTTAACTACCAGACAACATTTTAATGGTCCTATATTGAGAATGCAACTGGTACAGGACATCAGACAAAGCAGAACATTTTTTTTCTAAACCCTTTGCAATTTTGAGTGTCACAACAATATTTATCTGAAAATCCTACCTCACGGCAAATCCTGTAAGAAATCCTGCCAGGCTGAGAAAGCTCGTTATTTCCAGACCTTTCATACAAAGATTACATACTGTGCCTATGAGAGATGAGTGAACCTCAAAAGATACTGCAGGTCTAAAAGATTTGGCTAAGCTCTGAGAAAATCTGAACTTTATCTCAATCTTTTCTGGTATTCCTTTTTAATTTTCTGCTCTTCCCTTCTCAAAAAGGTAGTGCCTCAGGCCATCAAGTTATCCCATTACCCATGATCCTCCTTTTCAGCAACAAGTGCATACTGACTAAAACCAAGATTAAAAAAAGTAAGTGCTTAAATAAGTGATCTGAGTTTCAAAGGTGCTGAGCACTACTTATTTCAGCGTGAGCTACTTTAGTGCTCAGGTCTTTTGAAAATCAGGTCTTCACAGGGACACTAATCCAAATTAACTGTTAAAGTGGATCCCTGTGCTGGGAATTAATTTGGTTTAATTTAACTCATTTTGGAAGTGAGTTCAGCTAAAATTTATTCAGGCCACTTTAATTCTGAATGAGATCATCAACATAGGGGTTTATTGCAGTTTAATTAATTCACTTTACATTTACATCTTTTGCTAATTCGGATTACGTTTCCTGCATGTTACTGTGTAAACAAGCCATGTCTCGCTCCCATACAAAAGTCTGCTGATGACACACGCACAATACACATAGATCTTTGTGTGTTCTGTCAGTTTGTTGTTTTGCCAGACCCTCTTGCTCAGTCTAGACATTGTTGTGGCGGCTTTTCCAATGTGGATGTTGAGTTCTGTTTCAAGTGAGAGGTTGACTGTGATAGTGCACCCCAGGTATGTGAACTCGTTCGCCACTTCAAGTTCATAGTTGTTGATCTTGATGGAGGGTGCTTCCTAAACTCCTTCGCACATTATGTCAGTCTTTTTTTAGGCTTATGGTAAGCCCGAAGTCTTGGCAGGCTTTGAAAACTGTCCATTAGGCTTTGAAGATGAGCTTCTGGGTGGGTTGTCACTGCTGCGTCATCAGCAAAGAGAAGGTGTTGGATAAGGGCCTCTAAAGTCTTGGTTTTAGATCTGAGCCTTGCAAGATTGAACAGCTTTCCATCAGATCTTGTGTGCAAGTAGATTTCCTCAGTTGAGGAACCAAAAGCTTGTTTCAGTAGCAGGGAGAATAAGATCCCCCCAAAATTTGGGGCAAGTATACAACCTTGCATAACTCCGCAACAAATCTGGAAAGCTTCAGACACTGAGCCGTCGTATTAGACTGTGCCATACATGTTTTCATGGAAGGATCAAATCATGCTTAAGAACTTGGGGAGACAAGCAATCTTTTCTAGAAGCCCGTATAGTCCACTTCTACTGACAAAGTCAAAAGCCTTTGTGAGATCGGTGAAGGCTATGTAGTGAGGTGTTTTTTGTTCTCTGCATTTCTCTTGTAGTTGTCTCAGTGAGAAAATTTATGTTGATAGCAGACCGTTCAGCTCCAAAGCTGCACTGTGATTCAGGATAGATTCTGTCATCAAAAGTCTGAAGTTTGTTCAGGACAACGTAGGTAAAGGCTTTTCACATAATACTAAGAAGGGAAATGCCACAATAGTTGTTACAGTTGCTCCTGTCAGCCTTGTTTTTATAGAGAGTGATGTTGGCGTCTCTCATTTCTTGTGGTACTTCACATTCTTTCCAGTGCAGGCAGAGCAACTCATGAAGATGTTGCAGTAGAATAGGTTTACCGCATTTTATGACCTCGGACGGTATGCAGTTTTTTCCAGGGGCTTTTCCATTGGGGAGGCCATCTATGGCAAGGCTAAGCTCCTCGATAGTCAGTTTATTGTCGAGTTGGTTCATAACAGGCAGGCTTTTGATGGTGTTGATGGCTGCATCCGTAAGAATATTTTCATGAGAGTAAAGCTCAAAGTAGTGTTCTAATCAGTGATCCAGCTGCTTGGTGCAGTTGTTGATTGTTTCCCCTGTTGTTGATTTCAATGGGGCTGACTTCTTTGATGTTGGATCCAAGTCTTTCTTGATCCCGTCATATATGTTTCTGATGTTGCCTGTATCAGCTGCTTCTTGGATGCTCTCACATAAGTGCAGCCAATAGTCATTGGCGTAGCGTCGAGCAATTTGTTGTACCTTGATTCTTGCCACTCTCAACTCTTGTAAGATTTTTTCATTTGGGTCTCTGTTGTAGTTGATTTGGGCTGTGCATTTGGCCTCTTATGATTGGTGTCAACACACTAGAATATGTGTCAAACCAGTCGTTGGTCATGTTTTTCTTCTTCCCAAAGACTGGCGGAGCTGCATCACATATTGTGTTCTTCAGTTGCTCCCACTTCAGCTGGGCACTTGTGGCCCAATCACTGGTGTCAAGGGCTTGTAGTAGTATGTTCTTGCAATGCTGAGACTTTTCTTGGTCCACTATGGCACTGAGGTTAATACGAGGACATCCTTTTACTTTAGATCTATGTATTTTCTTTGGTTTGTCTGACCTTGTTGCATACCAGAGAATGGACTGTGTCGCAATTAGCACTTTGATAACTGCAGGTAATGAGGATGATAATGTTGGCACACTTTGTCATGATAAGATCCAGTTGGTGCCAGTGGCAAATCTGGAATGTTTCCAAGACACTTTGTGTTGTGACTTTGTCTGGAAGAATGAGTTTGTTACACAGAAGTCATAATAGGAACAAAATTTAGCAGTCTCTGACCATTTCCATTCATCTTACCACCAGCTCAGTGTTGACCAAGACAGCTGGTCCATGCTTCATGATCAGCTCCCACTCTAGCTCCCCTAGCAGGAAAACAGATTTGTGTTTCAGAATCTTGCTGATGGTGGTGTTCAACTGGTTGTTGAACTGGTCTTTGATGTCAGAAGACTAGGAGAGTGTTGGGTCATACACTCACAAGGTTGGCTGGAACCTCAGATGTGAACAAACGTACTGCCAAAATTCTCTCTGATCCATTTGTAGGTGACTCAGTCAGCCCCAGAAGTGAGTTCTTGATGGCAAATCACACTCCGTACTCTCGTGTGTCTTCTGTGCTTTTCCCCTGCCAGAAAAAATGTGTAGTTTTTTTCTCTGAGAGATCAGCTTGATGCTAGTCGCGTTTCTTGGAGGGATGTGATATTCACATTGAGTCGGTTTAGCTCATCATTAATCATGGCATCGTTGATTTGACCCTTTATATTTAATCATAATCATGATTTTGGGCAACAAAAATGATTAGGGGTCTGGAGCACATGACTTATGAGGAGAGGCTGAGGGAACTGGGATTGTTTAGTCTCCAGAAGAGAAGAATGAGGGGGCATTTGATAGCAGCCTTCAACTACCTGAAGGGGGGTTCCAAAGAGGATGGAGCTCGGCTGTTCTCAGTGGTGGCAGATGACAGAACAAGGAGCAATGGTCTCAAGTTGCAGTGGGGGAGGTCCAGGTTGGATATCAGGAAAAACTATTTCACTAGGAGGGTGGTGAAACACTGGAATGCGTTACCGAGGGAGGTGGTGGAGTCTCCTTCCTTGGAGGTTTTTAAGGCCCGGCTTGACAAAGCCCTGGCTGGGATGATTTAGCTGGGAATTGGTCCTGCTTTGAGCAGGGGGTTGGACTAGATGACCTCTTGAGGTCCCTTCCAACCCTGATATTCTATGATTCTATGAGTCTACTTGTGCATTGAGGCTCTGCTGTGCTATTATACTATGTGGTCTTTCCCTGAGATATTCGGAGTACTCTAGGACTTCAGAGAAGTCCCACTTCCACACCCCAGTAGTGTGAGATCACAGCGCAAACTCAAGTCACTGAACGAGACCAGTGATTGACTCTAGATCATTGATATCTAAGGAAACTGGGGAGGAGGGAGAGAAGACTGAGGTAAAGCATTTATCACTTAAAGAAGATATGTGGTCCACAGACATACCGTGGGGTAGGACTGCCAGCCAGTGAGAAAGGAGAGGATTTCCTCATTGGCGGTAAGAGGAATTGAATGCATTTTTTAATTCTTATCCTCACACTATACTGTGGTTTAGGAGCACAACTGTTAAATACATCTCCTCTAAACAAACGGTGCTCCTGGTGGAGGCTGCATCAGACTACAACTCCATCCTGGGCAGGCTGAAGGATGTCATGGGACATATCACAAGGGCAAAGGGCACAGCTGAAACAGGGAAGAATGTAAGCAGGTGTGTTGGGATGCCCCTTCCTGCCAGGGGTTCCCAGAGATCTGTATGGATCACAGGGGATCCCTGGGTTCTGGGAGCAGAACTTGAAGCTTCTGCCACAGAGGAAGATGTGAGGAACAAACAATACCTGTCCTTTTTCCAGTGGAAAAAATAATAGAAAACTCAATGAGACAGAGCTCCTACACATTTTATTTCCATGTAGGGAAACTTAGGGCAACTAGTTTTTTCTTTCTTTCTGCTGGGCTGAGGGTTTCTAGATAAAAATTGTCCCCTGGGGGAAACTTATGAATTTTCATGGAACTTTGTAAAAATTTCTGCTATAAAACACAATCAAATCAGGTTGTGAAAAGCGGTCACTTTGTTAAGCTAAAATAGCATTCGCCAGGGTGTGATGTCCGCCAGATGATGCAGGTAGACTAAGTGGTTTAAGATGCATAAGGTGTGGAATGACTGAGGCAGGATGTTATGGCTGTGCTGGTTTAGAACTGTAGAACTGGAATTAGTCCCCCAAAACTGCTCCCAAAGGGCCTGATTCAATGGTTATGGAATCAATGCTCATTGACTTCGGTGGATCAGATCCTCAGCTGGTGTTAATCAGCAGAGCTCATTGACCTGGAGGGAGTTTAATTGATTTACACTAATTAAGAATCTGGCCCAATAAGCTTTGAGTCACAACCAGTGTTAGGAGTACAGCATTGATGTCTCTGGGTTTCAGTAGCTCAAGAGCTAAAAAAGAAAGCAAATGTACCAGCCTGCCAGAACAAACTAAACCTTCCAAGTCTGAGTCCTTTTGACTGTCTTATCCAAAGTTGTGGGTCCTGAATACCAGCATACAAATTGTTTGAGGAACTGGGCTATCTAATTAGATCATCCCCCTACATTTTAAATATGTGGCCAGTCTAGTTACTTCATAGCACTGGAGAAGCTTCAAAGACAGAAGAGAACATAGTGATAGAGAATGGAAGGCAAAGACTAATGTCTCCTTTGTACCAAGCACAGAGATGTACAATACAATACGTACAGTGTAATGAACACCGGGTTGTAAAAACCCCCAAAAGAGAACATTTTTAAAGGACATACTTTGCTTTTGTTAAGAATGTATTTGAATAGAAGAAAGCTTTGTGTATGCCAAGAAAGAAAGAGAAACCTTTCCAAGATGCTTTGCCATAAAGGACTGTTGTGGAGAGAATATAAAATATTGACAAAGCGGAGTACAGCCACATCTGTGTGCCGTGACACTATTAGACTGGACCATAAGGAAATGAATCTCTGAAATTCTTGAACAAAATAATTCCATAATGCTGACAGGTAGAAGGGTTACTTTCAGCCTTATAAATGAGAACCTGGTAAGCCCCAGAGGGTATACAGGCTCAACTTCAGTTTTCATCACACCTGAACCCTGTAACAATTTTTCTTCCATCTTAGCCTTTTTTTGGTTTGCTGTCTGATGGGTTCTAAGCTCGATCAGCTTTGGAACGGACTGCTCCATTATGGCATTGCTGTAACCGGAATGGCAGGGAGCAATCATATGAACATCCTGATCCTTGTGAGAAAAGAGGTGCCTAGAGCAACCCAGACAGATGTCCTTTCAGAGTGGGATATGAGCCAGCGTGCAGAGGCTAAAATTCATGCCTGATCTTTGTGTATTGCTTCCTGTCTGCAGCACATGAATGAAGTAAGCATCGGATACACATAAACTTTGCCACTCTCTTTGATCCTTCCTCTTTTCCACCAGTGTCTATTTTTTTCTATTTGCCTTGTTAGCAGGGTTGATCCTATCAAGACCACTGAACCTAAATTCAGTAATTAATTACCCTGTTTCCCCGAAAATAAGACAGTGTCTTATATTAATTTTTGCTCCCAAAGATGTGCTAGGTCTTATTTTCAGGGGATGTCTTATTTTTCAGAAATGAAAAATGCCTTATTATCGGTGGATGCCTTATTATCGGGGAGGTCTTATTATCGGGGGGATGCCTTATATTACAACGAGAGACAAAACTGTAAGTAGGCCTTATTTTCGGAGGATGTCTTATTTTCGGGGAAACAGGGTAGTTCTTCCCCTTCCCAAAAAAGACATTTGCCTACCAGAGGACCTTAAAGGGATACTCTGAGTAAGAAACTGTATGCAAATACAAAAGAAAGAAAAAAAGAATCTTTTCAGAATGATGTTCCTGTTCCTTTTGATTTCCAAGTATTTTAATCTGGATAGGGCTTTTTTTAGCATTTCTTTTATTTGTGTTTCATAACGTTTGAAAAGCATTTTTTGTCCAGTTGCTTATGGAAAAGCTGCTCTAAATCCCTTTGCAAAAATCCACAAACCCCAAATTAACTGTCTAATGTTTGAAAGAAAAGTGGGTTCTAATAACACCCTGAGATCTCAATATCTAATCACTAAAACAGTGGGTAGTCTAAAGGGCTGTTAATACAAAATAGAAGCCTTCATTAATTTGATCAAAACAAAGCATTTAAACTGACAGCTGATGTTTCACAGCGTGGACTGGGGTCTGCTTCATTACAGCATGATGATTCAAGAACAGTAACTCCAATGGGGAAAAATCTTTGCTCAAATAGATACAGAGCTGGTTTGCCTACGATCTGGGGGTGGGAAGTTCACCCCTATGTTTGCGATAAATATGACCTGGACCCGACCATAAGCCCTTAGAAGTCATTGTTAAAATGGCCTTTGACTACAGCACCACCCGGAATACAAAGATAGTGTTATGACAAAAGTACAATGTGCCAGAACCTTAATTGTGGGATGAGGTATACCCAGGCCATAGCATATAGAAGAGAAACTGAGAGTAGCATGGACCATGATATAGAAACTCCGGGTGCAAATGCTTCTTTCATTCCTCTTCTTTATTTGTTGCCAAATTTTACATACAAATAGCACGAAAGTCCCCTCCAATGCTGCAAGAATGCAAGGTACAGTATATCTCATAGCATTTTGTGTGTGGAAATTCATCCCAATGCAAAGGGCCAGCACTTAAGACTTTAGCACATTTGGTTTAAAGTGGATATGTTGTTCTATTTTCTATTAGTATTAAGGCCCCAATTCTGCAAGGTGCTGAGACCCAGACCCTCAAAGGTATTTAGGCACCTAACTCTCACTGATTTGCACTCAACTTTCATATATTTCTATGGGAGTTCAAAACTCAGCAACTTCCAGGAGACTGGTTCCCGATCTAATACGTGCAAATATTTTGATTTCCTTTTCATTCTGAATATTTCTTCCTCCTTCCATCCACTCGTTCATGCTAACTAATGAACAGGAAACCAACAACAAAATGTAAAACTCCTGTGAACGTTGGAATTGACTACACCCATAGTGGACACTTTCCCAAAGCATCCCTGGGGCAGCAGCAATGTAGTGTTCACTGTAGAGATAAGTGACTGTAGTGTATAGGCAAATGCCAGCCCTCTAGAACACACCTCATTTATTTACGAGATTGCAATAGTTCTGTCAAGTGCCAAATAAAGTTTCTTGCTCTCAGAGACTGTTGCCAGAGGTCTGCTGTTGAGGTGGGCTTAGCCAGCTACTAAATAATGCAGAGGCCCTTGTGCGTTTACAAAATGCTTCCTGCTACATTTCCATTTTTGCAGATAATACTGGGAGTTGTTAGACCTGTATAACTTAGTATAGTACCAGTAACCTTAAACTTCTAGCTGCTGCCACGCCTCTCCAAATACCCTCTCTGTCTGTACCAGGAACTGGGGAATATCAGCATGCACAAAATGCACCAAACCTTGGCTTTTGTTAAGAAAGTGGTGGTAATTATACAGATAGCTCCTTAGAATAAAACTAGTAAATTGGGCAAACGATGTGTTAGCAATTATTTTACTTTAATATTTTTTCTTGACTCTATCTCATTAAGATCTGTTTTGCATTCTACAGGAATAATAACAAGAAAGCAAATGATGCCTGCACAGTGATGCTTTGTCTAGGAAAGTGTCTCTAGGTACACTCCTTTCATACTTGTAGCTGCAGAGCGCAAAGATTGCTGCTTCAGGAGTCAGTTGCATTCATTGGCAGCACTGAAAATACGGCTATTAACATAGTAGGGATCCATCAGCAATTGGATCCTACCAGAAAGAGGACATTGGTCTAAATGCAATGGTAGTATCCACCTGAACCAGTGGTGGCATCCACCCTGGCAAATGTGCTGTTGGGTTTGAGCAGATGGAATTCATACATTATGTATTCCAGACTTGCTCCCTTACTGGGGTTTACCTTCATTGATAACCTAAATAGCAACAGAAAATACAAATCTCTGCATAAGCGGGGTAGTTCCTAAAGGTTTCTCTGCAAGACCTCCTCCACCTGAGTTCTCCTTCTGAGATGGCCAAAGACAAAAAAAGATTTGGAATTGAATGGAGATTTCCTGTACCAAATGTCCCATGATTTATATACTACTCCTGCAACTAATTTGCACTGACTAATACTGGAGGATCTCAAAGTGGTGGTCCCTACCTGAAGCTTTCTCCCCAAGAGTGCATGTTAAATATGGTCTAATTTTGTGGCATCATGCACTTTTTTGGTTACATGTGAACATTTCTTTAGGACAAATGGGAATGCTATCAGATTCACTGTGGCAGAACACACCCAACTACTAAGTGGGTGAAATTTTTAAAGGGAGTTGCAGCTAGGTGCATCTGCAAAGAGCTACATTTTGCATATCTATGTGTATAACCAGAACAAGTGACTGCATTCCTAAGTGCACATGTGAAATGTACGTTGTATGATGTGTGTGGGGGAGGGTTATTTTGCAGATATGCCCTCTAAATGATCCTTTGAAACATTGCCCTTCAATATACCCATTAGACATGCTCTTTGGGGGGAGATTTTCAATGGCACAAAGGACCCTTTGAAAGTTTTTGGACAGTGGGCACCAACCGTCTCTGCATGCTTTTGAAAATCTTGGCAAGGTCACTGTACAAGGTGGGATGGGAATGCAAGACCAGGGTCCAGATCGACAAAAGAACTCGGGCACCTACCCTCCTCTTTCAGTGCCTAAGTCCCACATTTAGGCACCCCTGCCCTTCACAAAGCCATCACTCACCAGCTGCCTAACTCTGCAGGTGCCACATCCCTCTAGGTGCCTCGGCTGCTGCCAGTAGGTGCCAAAGCCACCTAAGCTCTGGGGGCAACCTACTGCTAACAAGCTGCTCAGAGCCCCGGCTCATTCCTACTTCTCAAACCTGGCGTTCCCCCATCTATCTCATCGGCGGGGTTCAATTGGGTAGGTGTGCTCAGACAGCTGTGTGTGTGTGTCTGTGTCTGTCCCAGCCTCGTGGTTAGATATAAATCCCCACTTTGCTTGATATGGAGCATGGGATGAGGGTTGGGTTCTCTACTTTGCCCCTGCTCCCTCTCTTGTTTTTTTCTGAGAAAGAGCTAACTTCAGGAGAGGCTTCATGGCTGAGAATCCTGAGTGGAGATACGTGCATCCCACTGCCCTGTGAGTCAGGCACCTAACCCCAGACCAATGGAAGTTAGGCACCTAAATACTTCTGTGAATCTGGGCTCTAAGCTTTGCCCGTTCCCTCAGCATTTCATTCCTGGCTACCTTGGGCAGCTGCCTGTTCAGTTTATTGGCTTCTGAGAATCCTATTCTAAGGTGCCTACCCATATTGTCTGGGGAAGCCAGGCACCTCACTTGAGGATGAGAATTGCACCAGGCTGCAGGGCATCTAGTAATTAGAAACTTCAGTACCTAAGTGTCCAGCAGCTAGATGCCAAAGGAAGGGAGAAACACAGAGAATGCTGTGCTAGGATAATCAATTTGGAACCTACGCAGCTTAAGATGCTGGCTATTATGAAGGTTTTCTAGCTGTCAGTTGGGAAGGAAGAGGAATTGGTCATGTTCTCTGCTGCACCCTGTGGCATACTCTGCCATTTTTAAAGTTTTAGTTCATGAGGGAGAAGCAGACACTTCTATAGCCAGTAATAAAACTCAATCAAAAGAGGAGCTACAGTAGGTGTTTGCAATTCAATGTAATAATAATAATGAGATGTGGGGAGAGACTTGTTACTCAGGCCTTGCTTTGGAGTTTCATTTTCCTTTTTGGGCTGTTTTTCATGCCCAGCACATTACTTTGCTGCTAATATGGATTCTTTAAGCCCCTGATTCCTACAAAATACAAGCCTTTATGACCTATGGGGTTTTATCTGTTCTTGAATCTTTTTACATATTATACCGTTTAAAATGCAACACTCTGCACCGTATATTTCTGCCTAGACTGCAGGGCTTGTTAACATTGCTCAGTCTTGAAGCTGTTGGGTACATGCTCTAACGCTGCCGTCTCGGTGGCTCAGGACCACTTGACACTGATGTACCAGTTTGGATAAAATAAAAACTGACCAAAACTTAAACTAGGCCAAATCCCACAAGTGACTGGGCTCAGCAGAGGACTCACTGGGTGAAATTCTGTGGCCTGTGCTATCCAGTAGGGCAGACTCAATGATCTGTAGTCTCTTCTGGCCTTAAAATCTATTGCGTTTTGGTGGTTGACGTTCAGCTACTGCTTTCCCCAACTATTTTATTGTAATTATTATTTATTCTGCAGCAGCACGTTAGAGGCCCTAGCTAAGATTAAAGCCCCATTGTACCAGGCACCATTTAGACTGCAATGAACTGCACCTGGCAGAGGGGCTTGCAATCCAATAGACAAGACAGGCCAATGGTGGGATGAAGGAAATGCTGTTCTCCCACTTTTACGGTAGGGATCCTGGCTTAGCCCCTCTGACCGGACTTGTAGTTCAGTGGGGAAGTCCACATTCAGTGGGCAAGGGTCCCTTTTCGACTGGACATTCTGGTCGAAAACCAGACATCTGGCAATCCTAGTGAGGAGTAATTAACCATTGGAACAACTTAAGTAGGGATGTGGTGGGTTCTCTATCAGTTGGAGTCTTTAAATCAAGATTGGGTGTCTTTTTCTAGCTCAACCCCAAGATGGGGGCTTCATGAAGGAATCACTGGTTGGAATTCTCTGGCCTGTGTTATACAGATTAGACTAGGTGGTCATAACTGTCCCTTTTGGCCTTAACATATACGAATCTATGAACTCACCAGGCTGCACTAAAAGGGAAGAATGAGCAGTCCATCAGTGGTGGTTGATGGACTGCTCAGAGGATGTGAGTAACGAATTATTTGCAGGCCTTCCTCCAAGAAGACATTAGGAGGAGCTGGGACCTGTTGAAGAGTGAAGTGTGTATGGAGGAAGAGAAGGAGGAAGAGTGCTGGTGCCCTTTGGAGGGAAAGGGAGACCTACAGGAATCTCTTCAAAAGTTTTGCTGCTTCAGACTTCTTGTGTACTCTGAGCAAATCCCTTAGTCTATATGTGCTTCATTTCCCATTGGTACAATAGCATTGCCCTACCTCAGTGGAGTATTATTGAGAGAACAAAGATATTAAAAATTGAGGGATGTTCAGGTACTGCAGTAAGGGGGGCCAGGTAAGCTCCTCAGATAGATAGAACTAGCAAGCTGATCATATTTCTCTCTTTTAGAGTGGGATTTTCCAAAGCATTCAATATTGGCCTAACGCTGCTCTCACTAAGAACAGTGGGAGTTTTCCCTTTGTCTTCAGTGAATAATTTAGGCCAATGCAGAGTGCTTTTGAAAATCCCTCCTTTAATCTTTCCTCCCATTTTGTCACCATGGTAACAGGGTGCCCATAGCCAAATGCAATATTCCAGGTGTGGTTACCCCAGAGCCCTATGGGAAGGAGCTAACTATCTGCTTTTTTTATGATATAGTGCTTGGGGCACTAGCTTTCCTTGCCGCCATATCACATTGCAAACTTGTGTTTAATTTTCTCTTTACCATTATCCCTAGGTCTCTCTGTGTTACAGCGTTTCAGGTTTCACCCTCCCATTGAGTAAATGCGTTCTGGATTGACTTCCCCCTCGCGCCGTGGTGTCAGCTTGAAGTTTGCTAATTTGCTTCCTGAATCTGTAACTTCTCTCAGCTCCTAGTATTATTTCTCTGTTTTGGTAGGTGTCCCAACTCCTCCCAGTTCAATATCCTCTGCAAATGTAATTAATTTGCTCTTTTCTCCCTCTTCTAGAGCCTTGACAAAGATATTTGGTCTGCAGCTTATATAGGGAGCACCCTCCCTGAACTATCAGGCTACAGTTCTTTCCTCAACACTGACTTCCCCTGTGACACCTTCTGAGAATCTGCCAGTTAATGAGCTGATCTTACTCATTGATAGGGGGAAAAATACTTCCAAATGAATAAGCACCAGTAATTTATTGCAATTCAAATATGTGACAATTTCTTCTTTCCCTAATTCTATCAACAACAAAAAGGGGGGGAGGGGAGAGGAGACAATCAAGTGTGTCTTGCAAGATCTGTTCTTCATAAACTCAAGCAGTGATTTGTTCCTGGGCTTATCTTTTAGAGACGCAGTAATTTTATCTTTCTTAGTCTGTGTTCCATTATTTTACTAAGGATGGAGGATAGACTTATGGAATGGTAATTTCCAGAATCCTTTATTTTATTTCATTTTGGCCTGGAAAACTGAGGAGAAAGCAGGAGAATAACTATCAAAACTATTGAAATCATCATAAAATGAAAATATATTCTTTAGGTAAACTAAATGCCGTATTATAAATAATTACTCTATGAAATATTTGCTTTACTTTGTGATTTTAGTAATAAATAGTTTATTATATACCTGAAATGCTTCTTGCTCTCCTGTTTCAAAACAAAACCCAATTTCCTAGTGAACTGAAAGAAAGTTTACTTTATACTTCATAAACTCTGTAAGGAACTTTTCATTTGAAGGGAAAGTTAACTATCTGAAACAAAATGACAAGTGTATTGGTCATACTTTTGCATCCTATGTACCAGCAGGGAGGAAAAAAGGGTTATTTCACAGGATTTTAAAACTAGAATAAATGTTTTAAAGGGGAATATATATTTCAGGATGGGAAGTGGTAGGAGGTGTGCTATTTTTATCTGTTTACTCATTGAAATAAAGATGAGCATGTAAATTATAACTAATCTCTTAGGTTACTTTTAAATTCATGGTATAAACAGGTTTTTCTTTGCGTCTCAGTTCTTTTTGGCCTAAACATATGAACAAATTCAGTACCTTGAACACAGCAAATACTAATTTCTGCAGAAAGGAAGTGTTTTCCATTTACTTTTTGTCCACTCAAAAATAAAAGCAATGCTTACAAATCAAAACTTTGAGAATACCCTGAATAAAATGCCAGAGCACCTTTGTTTTCATTTAATAGTAGGTATCTTTTAAGACAATGCACTGCAAATAAGTATGTAGTGTCATTTGCACTATTTGACTTTTGTATTCATGGTTTTCAGAGAAAATAGGTGTGCAAGTCATTTTTAACTTGACACAGAATGTCTAACTCCAGCAGGCCCTTGGCAAAAGTTGTTACAGACAATTTACAGCAGGTCTCATCATCATCTCTGTGACCCAGCCATTAGAGAGCAACATTGCTTCCTCTGTCACACACACACACATAGATACCTTATAGTTAGCCCCACAATGCATCTGTCTCGCCGCCCCCCACCCCACCCCCGAAGGACTACCACGCAGAGCTGGGTGGGGGACTGTTTTCCAGTCCCAGGAGAGTTTTCAAGACATCCACTTCTTTTCCCATCCCAAAATGGGACAAAGAGGCAAAATCTCAAAAACTGGCACAAGTTGATCATCTGAATTGTTGTTCAGCTTGAGTGAATGGAAACATTTCATGTGGGGTTTGGCTAAACAAACATTTTGTTTGTAGCAAGCTCTGAGCACTTACAAGTAACCTCATTGACATCAATGCCACTGTTTGTGTAAATGCACCATTTAGAGGAAAGGTTGCACAATATCACCAATAGAGCCCCATTCTATTTACATGGAGGCCTCTTTACACCTCATTGGCAGTGGTGGAGGCCTTAAAAGGGTTTAAATGATACCTACATCCACTTTACAGCTCCTGTACACAGTCACCTCACACAGGACAAGGAGTCCTGCCAAGACTCTGAGGTGGAGGAGGCACAAGAAGGAAAGGAAGCCGACTTGTCTTTAATACTGAACAAAATCAGGTTGAGTAATGGCTAACACCGAACAATGTGCTGAGGAGAAATGACTTGGGTTAAACTGATTTAAGTGCCAGGACAAGTGCTGCAGAAGATAGAATTAGCAGCAATGAGGCTAGTGTTACAGGCCACCAAACCGAGAATGAAATGCATAACATGAAAATGTGCGCTCTTTCATAAAACTGATGACCTGGAAAATTGCCATAGGAGGTCCGATTCAAGTCATTGCACACCGAAGGCATAGATATAATAAAGTTCATTCACCTTCTGCTCATGGATCTAGCTGGAGGGACAACTCCTCTTTTCTTAACACTAAGTGCTCACAGACTTCCCACCACCAAGCCCAGAAATGACAAGGAACTAACACCAGTTCTTACAGTGTTTTTGAAAAAACAAAAAAAGTTCACACACAATGAATCTGCATTCAAAGTGGTCCAAAATAAAAAGAAATTGTGTATGAAAAGCATTCCGCTTACTTTTTCAAGATCTTTCAGCTGAATTTTCTTGGAAAAGGCAGCATCTAGCAAGCTGTGGTCTTCAATAAGCCTTGCAGTACAGTTATTAGTTGTATTGAAGATTTATACTACTATAATGCATGGAGTCCCCAATACCCCTTGTGGTATACAGTATAAAATTACATTTACAAGCCCTGCTCCAAAGATCTTACATGCTAAGAAAACACAGATGTTCTTGGAAGGGGCATAGACTTCAGCTAGCCCAGCAAAACGTTTGTGTTTGTCAAGGCTCAAGGTCTTGATCCACAACAATAACTTGGCGAAGGAGAGGTCTCTGGGATAACAGAACTGAAGAGGAATAGTATTAGTGCACATTTAACTAAGCACATGACTGACTGTGGAGGATTCTTTTGTTTGGTCTTCCTAACACTGGCTTGTTTCTGTGCTGGTATCTCGGGATTCTGCTGACCATATGGATTCATGTATTGTTTGTTGGTGTTGGAGGCTGGCAGCATACTGTCTCCAATTTCCCATCCGGAGCCCCTGCAGTGTAGTTGTTGTCTGAGCTCCCCAAACCCTCCCACTCAGTTTTTCTGAGCCTGATCCAATGCCCATTGAAGTCAATGTGAGCTAGTCCAGTGTGTTCGGTGGGCTTTGGATTAGGCCCGTAATGGATAAGAAGGACACCATCTGTGTAGATATTTTAAAATGTAGAAGAAGATGCTGAAATTCCCCCTTCATTATGATTATCGGCTCACTGCATTTGCTTTTGAAGAAACCGTTCATTAAATTTTATTTTCTATTTTAATTTATCATTTTATACCAGTTAAACTAGAGCATACCCTAGAGGCAGTTGTGTGAAAAGCCGCTCAGCTTGATTTCAGCTCCTCCTGTAGAGCATTGTAAGAAACGCTCTGGTCCTGGGTTTTTGTTAATCTGACTTTAGTTCACGCTCGGGCTCCAGAGTGCAGCTACTCTAAAAATACTGTGCAGTTTAACCTCGATTATCTGCTGTATGCTCCAGAGAGCTGCTCCTGGAAGGTCTCTGTTTGCTCGCTTTTCCTCCTTGGTTATTGGAGGTGAATTAAAAGTGGTCATTCCTGTTATTGTTTTCTTAGAAAAACATACTCACAGGCTTATATGTTTAATTTAGGCATGTGGGTCACATGTAAAAGCCGACAACCTGGACCTCATTTCAGGAGTGCACTGTGCAATAAAGGAGGAATGCACAAGTGTTTTTAGGGCGTCTTTGTGCTCTGCAATCCTAGGCCAGCTATATGTGTTATCGGGGCTCTCACTGTCAGCAGCCCTAAAGGAAAGTTTGCTGCAGGGCACAGAAACCCCAGCCATGCCCCATTAGCTCTGGAGTCACCCCCCTGCATTATAAGTCTGGAGGCAGTTGCCATAGGAGGGTCTATTGTAGGTGAAGGAGCTGGCAGTGGTATACCTGATTTCAGTGCAACTACTCACATACTTAGCCCCCATCCAGTCAAGTAGCAATGTTGGTTAAGTAAAACACATTGAAACAGAGGTAAATTTAGGTCAAGAGCTATAATGATGTTGATTGATCGATTACATGAAGCACATGCTTCACATCCCATTTAAGTCAGCTGTTATACTCCTAATTGGGACAGTGGATAAAAGATGCATAGTGAATAGGAGGGACAAGGGAGCATTAATAATACCAGTAATACCTAGCTCTTCTATAGAGCTTTTCATTAGACAGAGAGATCATGTGCCCTCGCTTTAAGGGTATTCCATTTCAATCTATAGGATGTGTCATTAATTACCTCCTCACTTTACTCAGCATGCCTCAGCTCCTTCATTAGATTGGGGTTATACTGCCATCATCTAGTAAAAGTAGCCTATTAAGCCAGACAAAGTAATAGAAATTGGAGCGTGATCTGCCCATGTTATAGGTACTATATTTGGGTCAACTAAAAAAAAAAAAATTTCTTCTCATTCACGGTTCATTCCTGTGAGGGACTGAACGCTGGGGTCCAATCCAGCATACAGGTTGGTTCACTGGCTTCAATGGGACAGTGTAGGTGTTTAACTGCTTCGCTGGATCTGACCCTATTTTATTAAGTACAATAGAGTCAGAGTGTAAGGCCAGAAGAGACTACCAGATCATCCAGTCTGACCTCCTGGACATCACAGGCGACCAGCACCACCCAGCACCCACGCTGTACACCCAACAACTACAATTAGATCAAAGCATTTCAACCCTCAGGAAACTAGACTAATATGTGCCATAGGCAGAGAATAGGCGGGGCCGAGGTGCACCAGTGTCTGAGACCCCCCACAATGGCAAGGGAATGATTAAGTGAGATATACCCAGATAATCCTGGCAAGGAACCCATACCCACAGACTGCAGAGGAAGGTGAAACCCCACAAGGTGCCTACCAATCTGGCCCGGGGGAAAATTCCTTCCCAACCCCCCATATGAAGCGAAAGGCCAGATCTTGATCTGATGTAAACTGCCCAACTTCCGATGAAGTCAATGGACTGCACTAAATACACTTGCTGGGGATCTGGCCTGATACCTTATAACAGCCTAAGCTTGAGTTACTCTCAGAATAGGAAAGCAAAAGGCTAATCGGCACTCATGCATAGAGTAAGCACGAAGCCATGACCAGAAAGAAAAGAAGAGTTCACACAGAGGTTTGACCAAGAGATGCTAGTATCTGTAATGCTAGAAAGTTTGGGCAAGATGCAGGGGAAAAAATCAATCGGTGCTAACCATATTACAACTTGTGTCATAGGTCCCTTCCCCAGGTCAATTGGAATAGATTGGGATTGTGTGAAAAGAATTTTGGGGGGAGGATGCAGATATTTGGCCTCTATGATCCATGCAATAACTATAGGAACTGGCCAAGAAATTTAAAATGTTGGCTTCTGATTGAAAGGCACTCTACCATGGTCTTAAAGAAAGAGATTTTGCTAACACCTGCACTCACTTTATTAGGTATCCATGGTAAGTTTAGTAGCTTTAATCAGAATGTGCTAGGACGCTCTTTATTAGCAGAATTGCCAATTACTTTTGTTTCTCAGAGAAAAACAGGTTCTCGCACAATGGCTTACAAATGTGACAGCTTAGCCATAGAGGAAAATGGGCACCCTTAAGATTGGTTTATATGATTGATAGTTGGGTAACCTGAGTCCCTTTCATTATCTGTGCTGAAAGAAGAGGCTGGGTTAAGAAATAAATGTCAAACCAATTTCCCATTTGAAGACTGTAGATTTCAACTATCTTTGTCTTATTCCTTTTAAAACTAGTTTCCCTTTAACCTTCAATGTGTGTTTATCAATTGTAATTTGCAGCTTTTGTACCCTGTGATGGCCAGTGTGTGTGTGTGTGTGTATTGGTGGCAGGGGGAGAGACAACCTGTAGTTTAAAAACTTTGGGTTTGAGTCTCATGTCACTTATAAATCAGGAGTAATGAAAATATATCAGGGTAATGTCAGTGTGAGTGAGGCCTTCCCATGTTAGCTGAAAGCAGAATATACACCTCTACTTCACTATAACGCTGCCCTCGGGAGCCAAAAAATCTTACCGCGTTATAGATGAAACCGCGTTATCTCGAACTTGCTTTGATCCGCTGGAGCGCGCAGCCCTGCCCCCCCAGAGCGCTGCTTTACCGCGTTATATCCTAATTTGTGTTATATTGGGTCGCATTATATCAGGGTAGAAGTGTAGATAATATTTATGTTTATTTTAGCAAAAAATAACCTTTGCCATGATGTCCAAATGACTGTTTCCTACTATGCTACTAGTAGGTTAAAGGACATAGGTGAAAGTAAGCCCATTGAGGCATAAACAAGCAAAAATTCCTGCAGTGTTTCTTCATTTCAGGAAGCATCAATTCCAGCTAGGACACCCTAGGCAGATAACAAGGTTCCCACCCATTGCTGGCCATACTATTACAACATCCAGCTAACCCATTGCCAAAAGACAGTGCAGAGAGGTAACTTCTTCTAGTATCGCTATCAACAATAATAGAATTCCATTCTACCATACAGGTGCCTTATACCAAGTGACTATGGAGTCCGTGTATGCTGCCAGCCACACATACTGCATGCTACGTTTCGCCGACCTTTCCACTCCTCTTCATTAGAGCTGCTCACTTGAGAAGGACAAGCATGATTTGACACTAGTTGTGCTTTTACTTCACTTGGGGTTTTTTTGTCCCTCCCCCCCCCCCCCCCCCCGCGCCTCCCCACCACCCCATTATTTATCTCAGAAGCTGTCCTTCAGGTTTCACTTCGCAATGAATTTAGGATCAGATTTTCAAAAGTGCTAAGGGCTAGATTTTTAATGGTATTTTGGCAACTAAAGATGCATATAAGCACCTTGGGGTGGGGGTGGGGGGTGTTGCAAACCAAGGTGCCTAATTCCCCAAAGTCTGGCTTTTCAATGGGATTTGTGCACTTAGGTCACAAAGGGTACATCTGCACAGCAAGCGGCAGCCAGCAGCAGCGAGTCTCAGAACCCAAGTCAACAGACTTGGGCTCATGGAGCTTGCGCTATGGTGCTAAAAATGGCAGTGTAGATAATGCCTCCGGGGCTGGAGTTCGAGCTCGGAAGAGTGGGGAAGGGGGTGGACTTCAGTGGCCGAGCTCCAGCCAAAGCCTGAACATCTACACAGCTATTTCCAGTGCTGTTATGGGACCCCATAAGCCCGAGTCTATTGACCCGGGCTCTGAAGTTTGCTGCCATGGGATGTGTAGAGGCACCGAAAGGTGCGTTAGAAAAATCCCTCTCTTAGCTCTTGCTGTAGATTGGCTAAGGCATTTTCTTTAGCTGGTGAGTTCTTTGGAGGCGGGACTATCTTTAAGTGTGGCTACTACCGAAAATAAACAAATGATTAATAATATCAATATAAAGTAATGATACAATATGATATTGATATATTAATCATGTATTTATACTAATAGTATCCTGGAAGACTGCTGTGCTCCAACTGTTATCTTTATAAATACTGTAGCAGCTAAATAAACAAGAAAGGCAAAGGATTATCCTTCCTCCCCATCCTCCATTATTGTACATACATACTATAGCTAATTTCCCAGAACTTGCTTCACTTTTACATCATTATTAGCTTTCAAAAATACTTTCACTCTTGAACCTTTAACCACTGAGAACTGAACAGGGTTAGCAAGACAGAAAGCGATCATTTCAGACTGGGAATTAATTTTGAAGCTCTAAATTGGCCTTCAGTTTAATATTCTCAAATCACCTGACCTGCAAACTAACTGCAATAGTCAAGCTATAGCAAGGGAGACTTTTAAAGGATATGTCAGCCGGTTTTTGACATATGGTGCTGGGGACCTACTGTACAAGAATGTCAGCAGTACTCGAAAGGTTAATGGAAGTGGGATTTGCTAAGACATGACTGATTCTCCTAGAACAGGTGAGGGGGGGAAAGCTGATTTGGAAAAAGACCTTTAAAGCCCTTTTGCATTTGCATCTCTCTATCTGAAGGAAAGTAGAGCACTGGTCCCTTTTAACTTAAATCACTCTAATCTCTTGGAGGGATCCAAATCTTGTCAAAGAAAACATTTTCAGACTAGGAATGAGCTCTCAGACTAGGGAAAATACTCAGTGTGGAGCTTAGGAAAACAAATCTGCCAAAGCATAGGAGAGCTGCTGATAACGTTAATACAGTTAAGGTTAAATGTTTTGGGTTGTTTTACTGTATAGGACCCTGACACAAACCCTTGAGAGATTTTCTCATGGCTTGTCCTTTCACGCTGGGTTGAAATGGTCCATTTTTACTTAATAGAAGTAACTAACATTTCTTTACTCCAGTAAATATTCTCGAACAACTTCCCCAAAAGAATGATTCCAATCACTGTGCTCCATTTAATTTACAGTCCCCACTTATAATTTTATGACTAATAATGACTCTGTTCTGTGTTAAACATGATATACCCTCCCTCTGGCATATATGAACTTTCATTGCCCCAGCAGTTATATAAGAAAATAATTAGTAATAGGACTCGCGCTTTTGCAGAGCAACAGCCAGATTGGGAAAACAGGGTGTGTTGTTATCCTGTGTCACCCACAAACACACCCATATATCCAGTGACTGACACATCCTTGCTTTCTCCCTGCCGTACATTCCCTCACTCCCAGGGCCAGCTCCAGGCACCAGCCCACCAAGCATGTGCTTGGGGCGGCACCTGGAGGGGGGCGCGCGGCGCTCCGGCCCGGGAGCAGAGCCCCGGCTGGGCTCGCCGCCCTCCCTGTGGCGCTCTGGCCACCAGGGAGAGCGGAGCCGCGGCGGGCTCGCCGCCCTCCCCCCGGCGCTCTGGCCACCGGGGAAAGCGGAGCCGCGGCGGGCTCGCCGCCCTCCCTCCGGCGCTCCGGCCGGTTGGGGAGAGAGGCCAGCGGCCGGACTCGGCACCCTCCCCTGCCGCACTCCCCGCGGGAGGGGGGGGGGGGAGGTTTTTTTGCCTGGGGCGGCAAAAAAGCCAGAGCCGGCCCTGCTCACTCCCATTAATTATGCATCTCAAAAAGCTATGGCACATCTGCTGCTTACTTATTTTTTTGCCATTTGCTTTGCAGTGCTAAAAGCTGCTCCTGTATGCAAGTAGGGAGATAAATAGATCAAGCCAGTTACTGTCCATCCGCGTAGGTAATGAGATGCCCTGGGGACATGTTACGCACCATGGAAAAGGCACAGTATTTGGACCGAGATGTCTTTCTAAATGTACAGGGTCCCTCTGGCAAATAGTGCCCAGACTCCACCAAAACGTTGCGGGTAACGTGGAGAATACACAGCATGCCATTGGAAGCAGAGAGGGCCATACAGACGTGTGTGGCACTTTGGAAATCAAGGGGTCACAGTATAGGGAATGTTCCTGGAGCTGAATGGTGCTCCCAGCACACCATACAAATGATGCATACATAGAGCACTAGGAAGGCAGCTGCCATCAGCTTTCCATTGAGCGCACAATTCCTCAAACCCAAGTGTTCCCGCTCCACAGATCAGGAACCGTCAGTTATAGGGAAAAACTCAGCAGTCGTGGGCATGTTAGACATTGTGTGGTGGTCATGCTGTAAAATTAGAGACCACTGCAGAGTGGGTCTAGCACTGCTGATCTAGGGGGACCCCAAGCAGTCACTCTGTGCTGGCTCATGCTGGTACCTCTATTCATCTTGACAGAAGCAACAGCAATAGTTTCTACTGACAAACATCTGACAGGGTTAGACACAGTGCTCTTTGCCATTATGCCATCAGTCAGCAGCTCAGACACACCTTCAAAGGGCTTTGCACCTGCATGCTTCCGGCAGGGCTGGGTTAAGACATAAGCGCTATAGGCCCCTGCCCAGAGGTTCAGTTCCTGGAGTCCCCTGATGACCTTAGAATCTCAGCTTTCTGAGAACCCCGAAAACATGATCTGAGTGTAAATGACACAGTGATGTCTGTCTGAGTCTGCAGAGAGCCTGAAACAATAGCTCTGAAAGCTGTGAACTTCCCCATCCATCTTAATTACTGGGTAGTTAGGTCTGGAATCTGGCCAGCCTCTGCCAATACCAGCCAAGTACAGGGCTCTGAGTTTGGATGTTACAGCCCACATTGATCTATGCCAGGCATGGCTGAACCTTGGCTCGCAAACCACATATGGCTCTTTTACAGTTAAAGTGCAGCTCGCAGAGAAATTATGGTCTAACATGCTTTGTGGCTAGAATTAATATTAACATGACATTTTTAAAAAGCTATACAAATTGTTGAAAGAATTTCAAAAATGGTTTTTGCTTTTATTGAGTGAACCCAATAGTCTGAGAGTGAGACCGATAGAAAGAGAAGCTTGCATATGCACATTATATCAGGAAATTGCATTATTCTGTATTCAGGTGTTGTTCTGTGTGGACCTCATGCGCTCATGATCTCTGTAGCAATGCCTGCTCCTGGCCCCTCCACAAACGCAGTTAGAGACCAACTGAAGTGCAGCACCCGTGTCCTTTTATTGTTTGTTTCCGTTCCCACCACCTATTATTTACAGATATTTACAGGGACCAACACTCTGGGAGACTACTAGCTTCCCAGCCAGCAGGGATCTAGAGCCCATGCTCCTCCCTTTCCTGTCTCCCCTGCTTCCTGTCTCTTAGCCAGCTTTATAGGGCAGGCTGGCTACCCAGACCTGCAGGTGGTTCCACTCTGGTAATTAGGGCATGGCCCTTCAGCCAGCCCAATTAATACCCTTCTTCCTCTGGGACAGGGCTAACAGGGGCCTGGCTTATTTCTCCTAGCCAGCACCCTGTTACAATCTCCCTACATTCCACAGAATACAGGCTGTGTTTACAGTTCATAAGTCACATTTGAATAACTTTAGATTTAAGTGTTAACCCAATGTAAATGTTGTGGATAACAATGACATCTTCACATGGTAAGAAACGCAAGTATGAAGAAGAAAACCAAAGTTTTAAGCCAAAATGGGAGGAAGATTTTGCATTCACTGTTAATGGTGGCAAATCACTGTGCCTTATCTGTAATGCATCATTCACTCACTACCAAGCAAGCAACTTGAAACGTCACTATGAAACAAATCATAGTAACTTTTCATCTAAATACTCTCCTGAATCAGAATTAAGGAAAAACAAACTAACTGCATTAACATTATGCGTAAAGAGTCAACAGACACTACTTTCTGTGCTCAGTAAGGAAGCTAACAAAACAATGCTAGTTTTGTTATTCAGGGGATATCTCTCATGCTAAATGTCCATATTCTGATGATGAATTTGTTAAGAAGAATATTGCAGAAGTGGTTGCAATTTTAGATCCAAATAGAACAAAACTTCAATGACTAATAAAGCAAATTCCAATTTTGTGCCCCACTACAAATAGGTGTAATCTCCCAGATCAGTGGTGATGTTGCAAGCAAGATGCAAAATAATCTAAAGAATTCAATTAGCAATATTTGTTCACTTGTTTCTGCGGATGCAATTGTGAAAGAAGAAATGTTGGACTTAGTGGCGCTAAAAGAAACAGTGTTGACGTAAAGAACACACTTGACAAAGCATTGACAAATGCCGATGTACCGCTGGATAGACTTGTTGCAAACGATGGAGCACCTGCAATGGTGGGGAAAAAATATAGGCCTTTTCGGACGTTTGAAAAGCGATCCCAAATTTCCTGAGTTTTTCCCTGTTCATTGCATTGTCTCTCATGAACATTTGGCAGGCAGATATTTCAAGCACAAAAATGTTATGAAAATTATCCTAGAAATTGTCAATTTCATCCACTTGAATGTGAAGACTCATTGACAGTTCAAAAATGTCATCGAGCTGGATCTTGAAGACAAACCTAATGATGTCTCTTTCTGTATTATGAGGTGGTTATCAACTTGCAATGACTTAAATAGATTTGTTGGAGCCTGTCAGTGCTTTCCTTGAAGAAAAGGAAAAGTCCTATCCACAACTGGAAGATGAGCAATGGGTGCAGGATCTGATGTTTTTCACTGATATTACGCGGCATCTGCAAACTCTCAACTTGGCACTACAAGGGAAGCATAAGAGTATTTCAGGTCGTACTCAAACAGTCTTCAGCTTCCAGAACAAGTTAAAGCTTCTGCAAAGAGACAGCGTCAATGCATTTCAACCACTTTCCCCATCTCAAGAGTAGGGTAAACACATCCCCAGAAATCAAAGTAGAAAATCACAAACATGAGGAATACAGAGATAAATTATAAGGATTACTTGATGATCGAGCTCCTCCATACCATCTTGACAACATATCAACCAGATTTCCAAAGACTTATGACCAGGATGGAGACCAACAGGGCCTCTAGCGCTAGCATTAATTAGCTGTGATACAATAAGTGAGATGTTAATATTTTTTAAAAATGCACGTGTAAAGGTTGTGAGTGTCTTGTGACTTTCAAATTTCTGAAGATTATCGTATGTGGCTCAGAGAGACAATAAGTTTGGCCATCCCTGTTCTATGCTGTCATATGGCCCTGCTAGGGTAACATTAGCAGGGGACCCCACATAGAGTTCTCTGCTCAGTTGGGTGGGTCTGAGTCCTCCCTACTGTGAGACAGACCCCACCCCACCTGCAGACAGAGTGGTTGTATGGGTAGGTCACCATCTACTCAAAGAGAAGTGGTGGTGTGCCCCTCCAATCCAGATGATGGCTCCTTGAGTAGTCCTTTCACCATGAGGAGGGGCCGTGCCAAGACATGGGGGTAAGGCCATTGGGTCCCAATCTGGGGTGTGCCAAGTGCCTTGGACTATTTTGATTTGAAGCATAAACCAACCTCTGGTTGCTGGTGGTCAGAAATAAACTTCTCCTACAAACAAATTACTCCATAATTGTCCTCTTTGGAGTTCCAGGCACATTCCCCTGTTGGTGCTGGCCATGGCTGGAGATGTGATATCAGGCTAGTTGGCCTGATTTGTTGTGGCCCTCCTGTGTTTATCTGTTCCTACCCTCCTCAGGGCCTTTTCTCCCACTGCAGGGCACAAGTCATTCCCATTGACTTCAATGGAAGGTAAACATAAGCTGCAATGAAGCAATAGTGCCCCAAGGGTCAGTCCTGGGGCCGGTTTTGTTCAATATCTTCATTAATGATCTGGAGGATGGTGTGGACTGCACTCTCAGCAAGTTTGCAGATGACATTAAACTGGGAGGAGTGGTAGATACACTGGAGGGTAGTGATAGGATACAGAGGGACCTAGAAAAATTAGAGGATTGGGCCAAAAGAAACCTGATGAGATTCAATAAGGACAAGTGCAGAGTCCTGCACTTAGGATGGAAGAATCCCATGTACTGCTACAGACTAGGGACCAAATGGCTAGGTAGCAGTTCTGCAGAAAAGGACCTAGGGGTTACAGTGGACAAGAAGCTGGATATGAGTCAACAGTGTGCCCTTCTTGCCAAGAAGGCTAATGGCATTTTGGGCTATATAAGTTGGGGCATTGCCAGCAGATCAAGGGATGTCATCATTCCCCTCTATTTGAAATTGGTGAGGCCTCATCTGGAGTACTGTGTCCAGTTTTGGGCCCCACACTACAAGAAGGATGTGGAAAAATTGGAAAGCATCCAGCTGAGGGCAACAACAATTATTAGGGGGCTGGAACACATGACTTCTGAGGAGAGGCTGAGGGAACTGGGATTGTTTAGCTTGCAGAAGAGAAGAATGAGGAGGGATTTGATAGCTGCTTTCAACTACCTGAAAGGGGGTTCCGAAGAGGATGGATCTAGACTGTTCTCAGATGAGATGACAGAACAAGGAGTAATGGTCTCAAGTTGCAGTGGGAGAGGTTTAAGTTGGATATTAGGAAAAACTTTTTCACTAGGAAGGTGGTGAAGCACTGGAATGGGTTACCTAGGGAAGTGCTGGAATCTCCTTCCTTAGAGGTTTTTAAGGTCAGGCTTTACAAAGCCCTGGCTGGGATGATTTAGTTGGGAATTGGCCCTGCTTTGAGCAGGGGGTTGGACTATATGACCTCCTGAGGTCCCTTCCAACCCTGATATTCTATGATTCTATGAATAGGGTCACTGGCCCAGTGTTTTCTTATTCCTGTAGCCATTAGATATTTTGTTGGAGTAAATCTGGTAGATGAATTACCAGACCCACTTCCTTGTGTGAGGGTAACGGCTGCTTCACATGAGAACTCCCAAACCAGGGAACATTTTACTGCAGTACCCCTCCAGTCCCTTCCCATTGTCAGTGCCATGCACCACTATTGAAGAGAACACCCTGAACCATCCCTGTATATGAGCTAGGGAGTGTAGTTTGTGGAGTGCTAATGTATACGTTCTACTCCCCTAAACTGGAAAGCATACATCTTTCCCCTTTGCATTTAGTTTTGCATGACATGGGAAAATAATACTCCGTTTGTAAATATAATGGATGATGGCGATTTCAAATTTCCCCCCACGCTCTGATATATAACACTTTACGCCTACAAACTTTGTCAGTGTCTCTTTAACACTGCAAATTAAAAGTAGTTGTTTCTTTTTTAATATGTAAATTCTAAAAACAACATGAAGCTGCATTATCCCCGACATGAATGTTTCTGCAAAAGAAGAATAGCATCACGTAATGTGATTTGATGCACAACAAAGTAATGCATTTTGACAAGATGCACTGATTGACTGATGGCTGTTGACATAATTGTTGGACAGGTAGCCTGAATTCTGAAAGGTTATCTGAGGAGATAAGGAATTGGCTAAAAGAGGGTATTTGTAATTGTCTGCAAGTAACATCTCCAGATGACTCAATAACCTCTAGAAATGGGCTATTTCAAATAGGTTTGTAAGCCACTGTGATTGTTTTCTGCCTGTGTTGTTAAGCATATTGCCTGCTTCCCTCATTTATTTGGTTCAGGGTTGGGTGAACCATGAACATTTCTTTACAATCTATTTTTTTGTGGTTTTCAGAGTTTGAAAAACTAGTCCAATATGCAAACATGTTTTCCCCTATTATTTAACCACATGCGGTATGATTTTTCCTTTCATACTGGTGCAACTTCTAGACAAAGAAGATTGTGCTGTGATCTAGGGACAGAAAAAAACTCCTTAAAAGATTGCCTGGGACAAGTAGAGGGCTTGTGAGCAGTATATATCCTATACTGTTTTTTATTAGAATCTCTATCTCTCCTCTACTCTCTTTCTCTGGGCCTGAATGCGTTTAGTTACACAAATTTTACACTGCTCTAACTCCCAATTTACACCAGTGCAAGTGAGAGACAATTGAAGCCCTCGTTATTTTTCACATTGCACGTTCTCCGCTCAGTTTCCCAGTCTATACTTTTCATGGGATTTCATATTCTCCTCAAAGCCTAATGTATGCATGATAATATTTTGCTGTGATTCTTTCCAACTCAGGATGTTTGGTTAAAACTGGGCCAAACATCTTAGCCAATCAGATCTCTATTTGTTATTATTTTGGGCTTTAGTTTTAGTTTTTGGAAGTTAACATTTCCTTTTTGAAGTAAAAGACCCACATATTTACTAAATGTGTGTGTGTTTACACTTTCCTTTTTATTGCATTGTAGTCCCTATTGCAAAATGATCAACTTCTCTTCAATTAAAAGAGGTCTCAGTTTTGGTGCCAAAAACATAGACAATAGTCAAGTACAAATCTGCCCAGCCAATCAAATCATCATTCATGATATCTGTAGAGTGCTTAGACAATTTCTTTCTCATGCTAACTGTGCAATGGGTCAAAATGCTGCCAAGCCCTTAAAAATTCAGGGTCTAGCTAGTTCTGTGACCTAACATTGAGCCTTAATTTTATCATGAGCCAATGTGTCACCCACCTATGGATCAAAGAAACACTTATGCCACACCATTAAGTGCAGTTTCTGATTGCCAACTCAGGCTGTATACCAAATATTGCATCTATCAAGTTCTTACATGTTGTCATTTTGAAACTTCCATTTAAATGCAAATTCTGACATTTAAATAGAGTCCTCATGTGCTTTATTACACCATAATTACTGTTTCCCATCTCACCAGACATGAGTGTAATAAGGCCATAGGTCACTTTACTAGCCCTCTGAAATGGCAATTGAAATCAAGAAGTCGTCATCCGCTCCTCTTGTGAGTGACACACATTTGTTAGGGGAGATCTCAGGATGGAGCTGAACAGTGCCCTAAAACCTATTTGCTCCACATACTTATAAAAACAAAATAATTAAAAAACCAGCAGACAATTACCTTCCCTATTCAGGATTTTTTTCAAAGGGTAATGACATGGACAGCATTCAGAACAGCGCTACTTTCCAAGGAACTGTTCTTTTCTGAGTAACAGTGGGAAGGTTGTTCCATTAATCCCACAGGAGAGGGGAAACAGGAGACACCAGCATTGAGGGAACACCGATAAAAAATTAAGAGACTGTATGATCTCCTTTTAATATCCATAATGGCAGTGGTTCATCTAGCACACTGGAAAGTTTGTGCTATGCCTACCAACGTGCAATGGTAACAGAACAGTTAGCTCTGAGAGCTGTGAATGCTATATGCGTCACAGTTGTCAACTTTCACGTGGTAAATAAGCACCCTGACTTTCACAATAAGCCAAAAATCAAGTTAATCCCCATTTTAAAACAAGGCCAAAGCAAGCCAATCCCTAAAAACCCCAACACTCGATGTGACTAGATCCCCCCGGCGTGCAGTCTGGGACTGTGTTGGGCCCACTGTGCACCCCTGACTCTCTCCCCACCCCCTTGCCCCTGCTTGCTGGGAGCCAATGGGAAAAAAAGAAGCAACAAGCTACAAGCCAAAAACTAGCCAACAAGCAACTCAAAGCCAGTTAAGCCAAAAACAAGCCCAATTTCTGCATTTTTTCTGCGGGTTTGGCATGTCTGATACGTATGTGTCAGTCTTTCATTGTCCTGTCATTAAAGGATCTGTCTGATAACCTAATAACAACAAGGGTACCTGCAAGCAAAGAGTAACTACAAGTCCATTCAGTCAATTGGCATGACAAGCCAAATAAGGGTTGCCAAAGCTATAAGAAAAAAGCCAGACACCTCAGATGTCCGTCAGGGCAGCCTGAGCCACCCAGGATGGGGACACATTGTTGGATTCAGGATCTGAGTCCCTGAGTCAGGGTCAGCACTGTCCATGCCTGATCCAGTGCCAGGTTGCTATGTAGTGTGATGCTGTCTCCCAGGCTGGGCACAGTTTTACCTTTACAGACTGTAGAGATATGATAGTGAAAGATTATAATTTAGAGAGGCTCCCCCATAAGGGACAGTACTATGAATGTAGGAATTTTGAGACATGCCTTGGAAGCAGGGGGTTGGAGAGCAAAGGTTATCTGTGTACAACCATTCACCAGAAATGCTATCTATTTTTTTAAATAAAGGTCTAATTCCTTTTTCATTCACTGATTTGTTGTTTAATGAACTCTGTATGCGAAAGATACTGCAGTAATGTTGAGGTTAACTCCTGAGTTTGAAAATAAAAACAGAGGACGGGGGAACATATGGATCAGCAAACAAAGAAGAACAAAGTCTTTTGTATATAGTTTATCAGCACAATAGTAGCTTGACAAGATTCGGAACGGAAGAAAGTCAACAATGGATTTCTTGTGAAGTCCATCCAATCTGCAATTGTCAAGCTATTGCAGAGAACTGGGAAAAAATTCCGACAAAGAACTGAATTGTATTTAGTGGCCACAGGGGCAGAGGAGAAAAATGATAAAGTGAAATCATCAATCTTTTTGCATGTTGCTGGGGAGGAAGCATTGGATATGTATAAGAACTTCACGTTTGAAGAAGGTGAAAGCATGAAGTTAAGTAAAATACTAACTAAATTTGAGGAACATTGCATGCCCAAAAGATCTTTGAGAGAGATACACTTTTTATTCTGCATGCAAAAAACTAATGATACCATAGAGCATTACGTCACACAATTAAGGAGACTCGGTAACACTTGTGATTTTTGTGAGCTGATAGAGTCTCTGGTCAGCAATAGAATTGATATGGCATTAAAGGCAATGTGTTGAGAGTGACTGTTCCATGAAGAAGAGTTAACCTTAGAAAAGGTTTTCCAGATATTCAGGGCAGCAGAAAATATGAAAGCACAAGTCAAGGAGCTGAATTCACCATAAGCGGTTATCCATGTACTGAGTACAAAAGGATATAGCCACAAAAGGTCAAATCAAAAAGTGGAACCACCTGTTATGGAAGCAACTACTAGTGGGGAGAGACAGTTATGTGGAAAGTGGGGATCTCAGCATGACAGTCAGGGAAGGATTTCATTTGGGGGAGGAAGGATAGCTCAGTGGTATAAGCATTGACCTGCTAAACCCAGAGTTGTGAGTTCAATTTTTGAAGGGGGCCATTTAGGGATCTGGGGTAAAAATCCATCTGGGGATTGGTCCTGCTTTAAGCAGGGGGTTGGACTTAGATGCTCTCCTGAGGTCCCTTCCAACCCTGATATTCTATATCATAATCTATGACCCCAAACAGTATTTCCCCTTTGGGAAGCTCTGTCATAAGTGTGGGGAAAATAATCAGTTTGCAAAATGCTGCAGATCCCAAATGCAGAAAAGCCAAGTGCCTGCAGCTGAAGCTGCCCTGGTTGAGGAATTTTAAATAGATGTGCCGGGATTGAGCAAAACCGATGAGAGGGACTCTGGTTACTGATGCTGAAGGTGAACGAAACAATTATTCCATTCAAACTGGACACAGGAGCTCAGGTTAATATTCTGAACAAGATTCTGAGAGACTGAAAATAAGACCAAAACTGGGGCCAACAAAAATAAAAGTAACTGGTTATTGTGGGACAAATATACCAGTGAAGGGGAGATGGATTGCTAGCATCAAATATAAAAAGACCACATACAAATTCCCATTCACTATAGTATCAAAGGAAGTGACCCCGATTTTAGACATGGCCGCCTGTGAAAAACTCAGTCTGGTAAAATGGATGCTCTTATTACAAGGTCATACTGGCCATAAGACACTCATCTGGGAATATCATAATCTTTTTCAAGAGTTAGGTTTCTTGCAGGGTGAACATACAATCCAGGTAAACAAGCATATCCCTTCAGTTGTCCGTCCGTGTAAAAAAGTACCATTTGCACTCTGTGATAAGCTCAAGGCTGAGCTCTCAAGGATGGAAGCAATGCAAGTAATACAATACATTGAGGAGCCAGTGGGCTCCCTAGTAATTGTGGAGAAAAATTGCGTGAGCTCCCTAGTAACTGTGGAGAAAAATGATGGCCACCTACCACATACGCTAAGATACCATCATCTGGGCCTCAACTAAAGAGGAGCATGAGTGTACTGTGGAAAATCTTCGGTGCAACTACAGCTGGAAATTTGAAACTAAATAAGGAGAAATATGTTTTAGGGATTACAGAACTGACTTTTGTGGAACTAGTATATCCAGTGAAGGTGTAAAACCTGATAAGAGGAAGGTTTCAGCCATTGAAATGATGCCATGTTCCCAGTCAAACAAAGATGCCCAATGGCTTCTGGGAATGGTGAATTATCTCAGAAAATTCATACCTAATCGATCTACAAAAGCAGTGGTTTTGAGGATAGTCCTAGAATATAAAAATAAATAAATACTGGGGTGTGTTATCCCCTCCAAATCCTTAATGTGTTGGAGGAGATCGGCTTTCCTTTTTACCCAGTATGCCATCCCAGCACACAAACCTTGTAATACCATTCCTTTTTTCCTACACTCCTTTCCCTTGGGGTCTCCCAAAACCTCTCCCATCTCCTTCTCAATCTCATCCCAGGTGGACCCCTGCACCTGGTATGGGCCCTGATTCTTCCTTATTCATTTGTTTACAAAATCTGTTACCCCAGTTTGCCAGAACCCGCAACTACCATCACGAGAGTTCGCCATACCCCCTCCAAGCAGCTGCGCGGACTGTTGGGGAGGAGACTTACTGGCTGCCACTCACCTATCCGATGTGATGCATCCGAGTCATAGCACCAAGAAGTTAGCGAGCTTATTTCTTTACTCTCCCACTTCCCCAGTCCTTCTTGCATGAACAGAGAGCAACAATACCCGAAGTTCGAAGGTGCAAACAATTCAATCTTTGTTGGGGTGAACTTTCAGCAAGTTTAAATCCAAGTTCCTTTTTCCTTATTTTCGAATCCCAACTTACTTCCTGTTTGCCCCTAATTTATATAGTAATATTCTCAGCTATACCGTAACCAATTATTTTACTGAAATTTACCTAACCAATCCTAACATATTGTAACATGATTAGCTACATTAATTATACAGCAGGAGAAACAATCACAGAACCAGACAGAGAGCATGTAAATAAACAAAGCAAAGTGGGAATGATAATGAACAAAACAATACAGAAGTGAGGATTTTACAACTACATCTATAAAGACATAAGGGTTTTCCAGCTGTGTCTATTGATCAGTGAGTTCTTACCAGACAGAAAACTATTAAACTAAATTTTCTTTTACATCTTCTAGGCTCTTCCCTTTCTCTGGAGGTGATAGATCGGATTACCTTCCTAACACCCCAGAATGCCTTATTTCAATGTGACTAGTTTGGGATGTGAGGATGTGACCATTTGCTTCCCAGCTTATCGCTGCCTCTGCTGCTTGGCCAAAGGCCTCAGCCTAAGAACAAGGCCTCAGACTGTCACAGTGAGAAAAGGCCCTCACACAAATTCTGTCTTTTATACCTCTAGAACTAGCTAAATAATAAACATATACCTACATCCTTAAAGTATAGGCCTTTACAGGCAGGCCTGAATATCTATATCCTAACAGGGTGCAGGACAGGAGGAATCATGGAAAGATTTGAAACGAAAACTGACGCAAGAGCCTGTGTTGAAGTTCTACGTACCAAGCAATCCTATTACAATTTGCTTCACAGTCTGGATTAGGTGCAGTGAATATACAGAGCCACCATTGTTGACCATCAGTGGCATATGCATCCAAATCACGGACTGATGCAGAACCCTGATATGTGCAGATTGCGAAGGAGCTTTTAGGAATATTATATGCCTGTGAGCAATTCAGTCAATATATTTACGGCCAGACAGTGGATGCTGAAATGAACCGCCAGCCCTTGATACCATTATTTGGCAAACCACTAAATGATTGTACCTTAAGGATTCAAAGTCTTAAGATAAAGCTGTAAAAGTATGATTTGGTTGTGACCCCTACATGCCCAGTAAATTCATTGTAAGCCCCGTGCCCTGAAGCCTACAAGCAAAGGGGGGTAACTGAGTGCCCGTCTACACTTAAAATGCTGCCTCAGCACAGCTGCGCCACTCCAGCACTTTACTGAAGATGTTCTCTGCTGATAGATGAGCTCTCTCTCATCAGCATCATTCATTTACCTCCCTGAGAGGTGGTAGATATGTCATCGGGAGAAGCTCTCCTGCCAAGATAGAGCTGTCTACACGGGGGTGGGGGAGTAGGTCCGTATAACTACGTCGCTCAGGGGTGTAGTTATACCGATAAAGGTCTGTATTGTAGATCATACCTGAGTGAGCTCTCTGAGGAGATCTGATGAAGAGTAAGGGGAGTTGTCTGAGTGAGGCAGCAACTCATTTCAATATCATCTGTGTGCTCTGCTGTTATCTATTGGGGGGCAAGGAGAGTCGACTGAGTGAGGCGGGACCTCATTTGCATATTAACTGCAGGTAGTTTGGGGAAATTGGGGAGTAATTTGACTAAGTGACATTCTTGGGGCCTTTGTTTTTGGGAATGCCCTGTTGGGATCCTGCCTGGGCAAAGCCTGGACAATGATTGGGTATGGAATCACCCTGATGAAAACTGATCTTTGCCCAGGTGGGATGATAGGGCCTGGACAGCGCTAAGGGGCAAGGGGAGAGAGAGAACTTTTTCTGGCTTGTTGCAAGGAATAATGGTCTGGCTGCTATGGGATCTGATGGGCTCCTGAAAGCACTGATCCCCTTGGCTCTGAAAGAGCTGAGCTAAGAGCTATAATTGTCTTATGTAAGCAGCCCTCACCAAAGATTCCAGTTGTCTAGCCCGTGGCAAGTAGAAGTTCTGGTCAGCAGCATGCAGAGCAAACCAGCAGTTGGATTCCCCCACAGGCCACAACTTCCAGCAGGAGAGCAGAAGGGTGAGAGCAGCTGCGGGCACTGCAGTGAGAGCAGAGGAATTCATAGACGCCATCTACATCAGCTAGCAACTGAAGTTAGGCCTCCTTGTCCTGGCTGCTGAAATCACTATAGCAGGACAGGCAGGAGAGCCCGAGGGCCGCCTATGAAACAGGGACTCTGATTTTCCTGGACTCCGGGAACCACAAACTGAGGCTGGGAGGCAGGACAAACTGCTTCAGCCATTCAGGGTCCAATTGTTTGGGACTGTGGCCTATGCACCATGAGGATACTGGTGGTGGAAGGTGTTAAAATTGTAAATATTCGTCCCAGTTTAATTTGGTTTTTCCCTGTTCTCCACCCCCCTCCGCCCCCAACCAGTTCATTTAAATCTCTGTGCTTGTGAGTGGGTACCAATTTGCCTGGCAAAGGCACCCAGAGCGATTATAGGTTTGGGGCTTGAACCAAACTTGAAGAAAAATCTGAACCTTGAAGGACTTGTCCCTTGTTACTGCTGACACATTGGCAGAAGGGTTACATCATGTTTACTGCTGATGCAATTTCTAGAGTGGAGACTCTCACTACGAAACCAAAACCTCAGAGACAGACATGCAAACCTATGTAGATCTGATTGTAAAGTCAATTCCCGTAGCTAACAAAAAAAACTGTCACGTATATGAGGGGAAACAGACAAAGACCAATCATTGGGGATCCTTAAGAAGTAATAACTAGGGTGGCCTGAGGAAATAAGCAGTTGCTGTCCAAGTATAAGAGACTATTGGAACTGCAAACATGAATTTAGTAGATTAGACAGGGTGATTTTCAAGGACTAATAGTTTGTAATACCAATGAGCCTCCGGAAAGAAATGCTACAGAAGATCCATGAGGGTCATTTAGGAATTGAGAAGTGCAAACAATGAGCGCAAGAGGTGATGTGTTGGCCGTGGATCAATCATGACATTACTAATGTGGTAGGGAACTGCTTTTCATACTTAAAATAAAAGCCATGTCAACAGGCAGAGCTGCTGAGACCTCACCCAGTTCCACAAAAGCCTTATAAGAAGGTCGGCACTGACTCATTTACCTGCCAATCAATGGATTATTTAATAGCCACACATTATTATTCTCTGTATCCAGAAAGTTTCACACTACCCAGTACAAGTAGTAATTTAGTGTTAACTGGCATGAAGGGAATATTTTCTAGACATGGAATGCCAGATGAAGTCTTCAATGATAATGGCCTGCCATTTTCCAAACACAGATTTTAGGGGTATCATTAAAGAACAGCTGCATCCAAGGTCTTGTGTAGCCCCGACCGAGCGAGGGGACATATTTGGATGTAACTGAAGGGATCTAGGAGTAAGCCCAGAAAGTTCCAAAACACTGACAGTAGATGTGGACTCTGGCATTTACTAAGCGACTGATCGTTTATCATCAACGGACAAAGGAGAAACTGGCAAGCAACCAGAGCAGCTCAGACTCTAATGAAAGGCCGACACTGAGAAAATCAGAGAGGGAGATCAAACGTCCTGAAAATCTCACAGGGTATGTCTGCCTGGTCATTGAAAATGCAACGCTGCTCCATGCCAGCTGATTCGGATTTGCAGGGTTCAGACTGCAGGGCTGCTTAATTGCGGTGTGAATGTTTGGGCTTAGGTTCTAGGACTCTGGCTCCCAGAGCTGGGGCTGCAGCCATGTGTTTTTAATTGCATTGTGGACATACCCTTGGAGCCTTGCTAACCTGCCTGAAGACAGGGTATTGGAGGAAAGTGGGTGCTAAAGACTCACTCCAGAGCGATATGCTGGTAACCTGTGCTCTCTAGGTAGTTTACACATTGGGTATAAAGAACAGGAGTACTTGTGGCACCTTAGAGACTAACAAATGTATTAGAGCATAAGCTTTCGTGGACTACAGCCCACTTCTTCGGATGCAAGCTTATGCTCTAATACATTTGTTAGTCTCTAAGGTGCCACAAGTACTCCTGTTCTTTTTGCGGATACAGACTAACACGGCTGCTACTCTGAAACCTGACATTGGATATACAAATTGTAGTTTATGGAAATTTACTATTTGGGTTGAAAATTTGGTGTATACGTTGTTTGATAATGTATATATATAATTGTTTTTTTTAGGCGGGAAGATGTAGAGTTATGTTTGGAAAGATTATACTAAGGGACAGTACTATGAATAGTGAAGTTTAGAGACATGCCCTGGAAGCAGCGGGTTGCAGACCAAAGCGGAGCTGTGTACAGCAGTTGACCAGAGTTGCTCTCTGGTTTTGTTTAATGAAGGTCTGATTCCTTTCTCATTCACTGGTTTGTCATCTAATGAGCCCCAAGATCATTACCCAGACTACAGCTACAAAGCTGTGTGTGGTACAGAGCAAGGATGGCAGAGACCCTGGGCCAGATTGTGCCTGGTGTGTTAGAAGCCACTGGAGTGTGCTTCTAAAAAAAAAAAAAAATCCCTTACCGGGATGCATTGTCCTAGGGATGATAATTCACAATTCACTCCCCACTTGTTGTGTGTGTGTGGGGGGGGGGGGACGGAATCATTGGGGACCTTGTGTGTGAAGCAGGGCCTCCCACATTGGCCCAGTCCGGGATTGGTACACCCAGTCACACAATCGTCTGGAGTCCCTGGTGGATCAGGCAATTGCAGTTAGGGATACTCGGGGCTCCTGGTGGGGCCCAGTCAACACTCTGTCTATGTTGCCCAGTCAACACTCCTGAGCCGCCTGCCTGGGGCAAACCATCACAGTTGGGGCTTTGACCCTCTGGGCAGGGTAAAGCCAACACACAGCTGGCAGCCCCTGGGGCAGGGCAGAGCCAGTGCTCAGTGCCTAGTCTCCTGAGCCTCTTGGCTAGGGCAAACAATAGCACTTAGGGGACTCTAACCCTTTAGGCAGAGCAGGGAAACAGTCAGTCTGTAGCCCCTGAGCAGGGACCACAGCCCCCTTGGACTGCCTGGCTGGGGCAGGCACTAGCAGGGAGGGGAAGAGCAAACAGTCAGTCTGTAGCCCCTGGAGGAGGCAGGGCAAACAATCAGTCTATGGCTGTAGCCCCCAATAACCCCACAAAGTGGCAAGTGTGTGGGGGGGGAGTAGGGGAACCTGGGCCCACCCTACTGCACTGCGTTCCAACCCAGGGCTCTAGGAAGCTGGAAAATTCCCAGTTAAGGGTTCAAGCATCGACTTCTAATACATTCCCTGTGTCACTTCCTACTGCAAGGTGCATCTTAGGCACCTCCTCAGCTGGTAGAGGTTCAGTGTCTGTCAGTCTCCATGGTCAGCTGGTTGCCCGCAGCATAATCTGGGTCCACGGTTCCCACCTCTTAGACAGTCACAGGCGCCTCTGCAGGAACCTGCAGCACACATCCTTCCTTCTCCTCAGCCAGCCCAAACTGTGCTGGGATGCCTCCTTTTATCTGTCCCTTGCCCCTGGAGCATGCAGGGTGTGGTCTCCTGGGCCCATAGTGATTGGTCAGGCCCCGTTGGCCCAGTGCAGGTTTGGTACATCCCGTCATGGGGGGAGGAATCTGTGTCAGTCCTTTACCTTTGGCAGAGAACATTTTCAATGCCAGTCTCCTATCTGCATTTGCATCCTTCCTCTTCCACACCAGCTCATGTGCACTGGCCAGCTCCATTCTGAGGGGTGGCTCCATCTACTCCCTTTTCCTTGTGCCACCCACTTGCCATCCACCTGCATCAGAGGGAGAATATGGCCCTGCAGAGGCTGCTCTCCCTGCTGCACAATCCCCAGTGATGTCTGCAACCCAGACAGGGGTGCAAGGAGGGTCTTTAAGGCGCCTCAGGACACTGCCTGGGCACATGGGATGACCCACAGTCTCACTCGTATGTAGTATTTCCTGTTCCTGCCTTAGTTAATGGCTAGCATCAAGCAGTGCTGTTCATGTTGTCAAATATATACCTCAAACAGGAATATATACCTCAAACTTCCCCGAGTTAACCTGACAATTTTCATTACCTGCATTTTTGTTCTCTTTAACTTTTTTACTTTAATGCAGTAACACAATTGCATGATATATATATATATATATATATATATATATTGTGTGTGTGGGGGGGGGGGGTACCATCCTTATATTTTCAAAGGGTAAGTTCTTTCATATCAGCCTTGACAATGTTCCTTCAAAATGTTTTAAAATACAAATTGCAACCATGAAGGCTATTCTTTGCTCTTCTGTCACAGCTTGCCTTGACTGTTCTAAACATGCAGTGGCTATTGCATAGGTAGGTCAGAATTCACCCTTGCTGTCATTCTTGATGAATATTTTACCCTGACTCTTCCAGAAAAGTGTGAGTCAATCACCACTGTGCATTGCCCATGACTCAATCCATGCTAAATTGGTCAGGCATGGCTTTTCAGATTGTCCCCTTCCCACGTCTGTATTTACCATCTGCTGTTGTCTGGAGTAGTTCCCCATGCTCTAAAGTAGAAGGTTGTTACCTCACATTGCATTTCTAGTGCTAATGTTTTAAAATGAAAATATGGAGCACATCCATATTTAAAAATGCTGTACATTTTATACAGAAAACTTTTTATTCTAACCTAATGGCCATGCTTTCACAAGTTAACTCCTCATAGTTGGAGGTGTCATCCTGAATCAGAGGCTCTCTCTACACACAAAAGTTACACTGATTAAACTAAATCAGTTTAGCATACAATTTAATGAAATCAGTGCAAATAGTTGTTTGGATGCATATATGTCCATTTACCACAGGCTTATATCTATTTAGCTTATGTCAGTAAGTATACCAGGATGTTTGTTTTAATTAAACCAGTGCAACGTCAGTGTGTAGACCTGGTCTAACTTATTGTCTGCCTTGATATGAGTTTAAAGGGACAGGAGTCACCTCTGTTTAAATTCTCCCTTCTACTCTGTATCAAATGTAAAATTTTGACAGGTTAGCACCAATCAGTCACACTCCCACTTGCCCCTGAAATGAGAGAGACATGATTTCTCACTCAGACATACCAGGCTGGATACACATACACCCTCAGTGGGGAACGTATATTCCATACACTCACCCCCACTTCTCACCCCAATAGCTCACTCACCACCACTTCAGTCACTGCACCACTCTGCACACACACTCCTTCACTCAGCTGCCCCTCATGCGCTCTGACCACTCAGTTCCCTCTTTGCCAAGTCATCAGCTCTCTTCCTTGCCAAATCTATTCTCCCTTCATAGCTGCAGCAGCTCCTGCAGCCTCTATCACCAGGGTCAGGTTTCCTCACTGGCTGCTGTGGTGAGACATGCATCTCTCTGCCCCTCTGCTGAGGCCTAGAGGGAAAGGTTGGCTCTGGGAGAAGACTGCCAGGGATGAGGAAGGTACCGGCCAGGCCTACAGTATCTCCATGAAGAAGCCTGATTCAGTGCAGCGAGGCCTGTTGTATAGGGTTACCATATCTAATAAATAAAAAAAGAGGACCCTCCACGGGCCCTGGCCCCGCCCATTTCCCCACCCCTAGCCCCACCCCCCTCCAGCCGCGGCAGCTCTGCTCCTCCCCGACTCTTCGGCTCTGTTTAAGAGCCAGGCTGCCCGAGCGCTACTGGCTTCGGGCAGCCCCCATGCCTCCCAACCCTGCGCCGCCAGAGCCCGGGAGGGGAAGTGCCCGGCTGGGGGCGCAGGGTCCAGAGGCACGGAGGCTGCCCGAAGCCAGTAGCGCTCGGGCAGCCCGGCTCTTAAACAGAGCCGAAGAGTCAGGGAGGAGCAGAGCCGCCATTTTCCCAGACATGTTCGGCTTTTTGGCAATTCCCCCCGGACGGGGGTTTGACTGCCGAAAAGCCGGACATGTCCGGGAAAAAGAGGACGTATGGTAACCCTACTGTTGTAGCACGTTAGAGTTCCCCTACAGATCTGCTCAGCGCCAGTTACACATGGTTCATGTTACAAAGGCACAAAGGTTTAAAAAGCAGCATTGCCAGCTTCAAGAACAATGAGTCAGGTCCTCAAAGCCATAACATTGACTTCAAATAATGAGATGTTAAAAACGAATTTGTTTTCAGTTGCTGTGTAGTCTGAGGCTTTAGGATGCTGTTGGGTTCCTGGTTTTAAGCATTTCTCTACCACCACAAGAGCTAGCGGATGGAGATGGGGTTATAAAGAAGATCCCAAATATCCTGAGACTTGTGATGAAATCCTCAGAGTTGGGAACACTGAAAACGACACCACGCGCTCAGATTCTTCAGAACTTGATAGTTTATTCACACAAGGAAACTTACTCCTCTCTCCAGGCAAGCAGGATATTGCAAAGCATACATATGGTGGTGAGAAAGAGAATATGTTTTTGCATGATACATGTATGTAATTATCTGTATTGCTTTACACAATGCAAGTGGTAATTTAAACTTAGACTCAGCATATGCAGTGGAAATAGACACACACCGAGCTGATTGATTGATCATCATCAAAGCAATTTTCAAGAAGTGAGGTTCTTACCCACGAAAGCTTATGCTCCCAATACTTCTGTTAGTCTCAAAGGTGCCACAGGACCCTCTGTTGCTTTTTACAGATTCAGACTAACACAGCTACCCCTCAACATTAGTGCTGCTCAGAATGTTTTCCCCCATTTAAATGTTGGTGTGGTCCAAATACTGCCCAAAACCAAAATAAGTTCAGATTTTGGCTGAAAATTTTCAGAGTGGGAATTTTGTTTTTCTGACAAAAATAAAATTAAAAAATGTTCAAGTAAGGCATATGTTACCTGCAAAAGAAACCCTGTTGAAAATCCAGTTTTCTGCTGGAAAAAAAAAATGTATTAGAAAATTTTCAATCTGCCCAACTCTGCGTATTTCCAATGCCAGCCTAAAGATCCATGCTCACTCCCTTGAGAGAGGGCAAAGTACAATGAAAACTATGCACCTGTTTAAACTGAGTTAGTTTTACTTCTTCTTCCTTTGCTAATCTTTCTAGGCAAGGGGCTGCAGCCTTCCAGTAATCACCCGAAAAAACTCTTGTGCAACCATAAATTGCACATATTGCCAAACTTAGAAAAACAAATGTATCATCCAGGTTCCTCCCCTCCCCCTCGGCATACACACTAGAAAGATGCATGAATGAGGAAATATGGATGTAGCAAAACGATCTTTCTCATTAGATCACATGGTATAGCAGAAATTGTTACAAGGTCCAAGAACAGTGCCTAAGGCAATGCCTAACCTGAAACTATTTCCAGATGTCAGTAGGAGGTAGTTGAAATTGAGGTTGTAGTTACTTGACTGGTAGCAAAGAGTTGTCATCATATAGCCCCCCAGAATGTGTATAGTATGATTTTTTCCAACAGAGACAATGACACGGTATAGCTAGAGCAATGGATTATGCTGTTATGATATGACTGAGAGTCACTCTTTAAATCTAGATCAACTTGTAAAATAATTTTAAAACAACGTGGATCTCAGACCAGGTCTCTTCATTGTACAACAAATAGAAGATCACTCACTTAAAATCCAAGGGACATAGGTGTGAGGGTTCTGTGAGTCAGCTTGCTACCCCCTGCTAGGGTGACCAGACAGCAAATGTGAAAAATCGGGACAGGGAGTGGGGGGGTAATTGGAACCTATATAAGAAAAAGACCCCAAAATCGGGACTGTCCCTATAAAATCGGGACAGCCGGTCACCCTACCCCCTGCCTCCAGTGTGAGGGAGACCAGCTTGTGCTTAGCTGGTGTCAGCTCTCTCCCATTTTCAGCCCGTTAGCCACCCAAGAACTCTCCTCTGGGCTAGGCCAGCCCTTACTTTGCCTTGAAGGTTAACTATAGGTGCACCCGTCCCTGAGCTCCTTTGAAACATTCCCCTGTAGTGTCCAGACCCTTCTCCACTGACTGCTTACAGAAATACCAGGTCTGCTGTCCCCAAAGGGACAATGTACGTATCAGCTTGTATGGTTCAACTCAGGATCCACACCTTGCTTAATATCACAGCTCTGAGATATATTTCTAGTGAAAAACAACAATAAGCTTATCAAAGATTCAAGATTCCAGTGATAGTGAGTAAGGAAATTGGAAACAAAAGGTTACATATAAAACAAAATCATACAACACTTCCCGGAGACTAGATTAAACTTAACAAATTACTCATTTGTCTAAAGAAGCTTATCTCATCATGTAGTATCTGCAACGTCTTCAACCAAGGCTGGCCGAGGTCCCGTTTTCATGAATGAAAATATACTGCCTGTTCAATTCCTAGGTGCAGGGTGAGGGGGGTCATCTTTGCCTTTATTGTTTGTACTCTGAGACAATGTAACCCTCCATGGCTTGTTTTCCCTGTTGACTTCACATCTCTTTGTGTCACTTTACAATCCTTAATTAAACCACATCAGAGAGACAGTTGAATAAACATATTTTGTCTGACAGAAAACCTCTTTCTCCACCTCTGCAGTGATACCATATCTAAGAACATATTTTCAGTATGTATATGTAACTCCTTACATAGTATCTGTATGCACATTTCATCATGATCTCAATGACCAGTGTGACCTGGCTTTCATTTAAGACCTCACATGACATTCTTTGGTGAATGTACAGACCAGACACAGAATATTTTTGTAATCCCTTTGCATGTTGTCATTAAGTGGTTCTAAAGTCACAACAGGGGTCTGCCAATTGCAAAGTAGAGACGGTCAGGAATTTTTCAATGAAACTGTTTCATTGGAGAATATCAATTCCTCAAAACTGAAGGTGTTTTGTGGACAAAGGTTGGTTATAATAATTTTTTCAACTGAATGGGGGAGGCAATCTAGTGACAGAGGATGTGGAAAAAGTTAATGTACTCAATGATTTCTTTGCCTCTGTCTTCACGAACAAGGTCAGCTCCCAGACTACTGCACTGGGCAGCCCAGCATGGGGAGGAGATGACCAGCCCTCTGTTTAGAAAAAAGTGGTTCAGGACAATTCAGAAAAGCTGGACGAGCACAAGTCCATGGGGCCGGATGCGCTGCATCCAAGGGTGCTAAAGGAGTTGGCGGATGTGATTGCAGAGCCATTGGCCATTATCTTTGAAGACTCATGGCGATCGGGGGAGGTCCCGGATGACTGGAAAAAGGCTAATGTAGTGCCCATCTTTAAAAAAGGGAAGGAGGAGGATCCGGGGGAAGTATAGGCACCTCAGTCCCTGGAAGGGTAGGGATAGGATAGAGAGGGACCTAGACAAATTAGAGGATTGGGCCAAAAGAAATCTGATGAGGTTCAACAAGGACAAATGCAGAGTCCTGCACTTAGGACGGAAGAATCCCATGCACTGCTACAGACTAGGGACCGAATGGCTAGGCAGCAGTTCTGCTGGAAAGGACCTAGGGGTTACAGTGGACGAGAAGCTGGATATGAGTCAACAGTGTGCCCTTGTTACCAAGGTGAACAGCCTCTGACATGTTAGAACAATGTAGGTAAGGGAAGTCGGCAAGCCGGATCCGTAACTTCAGGATAAGGATTGGCTCTAAGGACTGGGTCGGTCGGGCTGGGGCGCAAAGCGGGGCTGGGCACGAGCCACAGCTGGACGAGGTTTTTTTTTGGTTTTCTTTTCTTTTTTTAGATAGACAAGGGGTCAGCCCGTGACCATTAAATGTTGGGGGGGGGGAGGGCTAGCCTGCTAAACCCAGGCTTGTGAGTTCAATCTTTGAGGGGGCCACTTAGGGATCTGGGGCAAAATCAGTACTTGGTCCTCCTAGTGAAGGCAGGGGGCTGGACTCAATGACCTTTCATGGTCCCTTCCAGTTCTATGAGGTAGGTACATATCCATAAGGCTAACAGCATTTTGGGCTGTATAAGTAGGAGCATTGCCAGCAGATAGAGGGACATGATTATTCCCCTCTATTCAGCATTGGTGAGGCCTCATCTCAAGTACTGTGTCCAGTTTTGGGCCCCATACTACAAGAAGTATGTGGAAAATTTGGAAAGAGTCCAGCAGAGGGTAACAAAAATGATTAGGGGGTGGAGCACATGATTTATGAGGAGAGGCTGAGGGAACTGGGATTGTTTAGTCTGCAGAAGAGAAGAATGAGGAGGGATTTGATAGTTGCTTTCAACTACCTGAAAGGGGGGTTCCAAAGAGGATGGAGCTTGGCTGTTCTCAGTGGTTGCAGATGACAGAATAAGGAGCAATGGTCTCAAGTTGCAGTGGGGGAGGTCTAGGTTGGATGTTAGGAAACACTATTTCACTAGGAATGGGTTACCTAGGGAGGTGGTGGAATCTCCTTCCTCAGAGGTTTTTAAGGTCAGGCTTGACAAAGCCCTGGCTGGGATGATTTAGTTGGGGATTGGTCCTGCTTTGAGCAGGGGGTTGGACTAGATGACCTCCTGAGGTCCCTTCCAACCCTGATATTCTAGGATTCATTTTGAAATTTAAGCTAGTTATAGTGAAAAAAATTCAAATGGTCAAAATTGAAATGAAATGTTTCTAAATGATCAAAAAGTAACTTTTCAATTGACCCAAATCAAATTTTTTTTTGGGGGGGAGGGGTGTCAGTTTAATTTTTTTTTAAGATTTTACTTTTGTCTCAATTCAGGATGAAAAATGTTTCAATAGCTCAAAAATGTTCATGGCTTGGGAAAGCTATTTCTTACCAAGCTCTATTGTAACCCACTTGGGGCACTCCAGCAAATACTTTACAGGATGCATCCATGTTGGTGGTGGTGATTGATGTGGGACATTAATATTATGTGACAAAGTTCCTCCTCTATCTTGGTGGGTCCTGCACTTTTTGTCAGATTTCGTTGCCTCAGAGATTCACCATGTGGGTTGGGGAACAGACCAGAGACCTTCCCCTCTGGAAGAACCCACAGTCCAGGTCAATTGGGAGGTTTGAGGGGAACCCAGGCCCACCCTCTACTCCGGGTTCCAGCCCAGGGCCCTGTGGACTGCAGCTGTCTATAGTGCCTCCTGTAACAGCTGCATGACAGCTACAACTCCCTGGGCTACTTCCCCATGGCCTCCTCCAAACACCTTCCTTATTCTCACCACAGGACCTTCCTCCTGGTGTCTGATAACGCTTGTGCTCCTCAGTCCTCCAGCAGCTCTCACTCTCAGCTCCTTGCTTCTCACACTCACACCACAAACTGAAATGAGCTCCTTTTTTAAAGCCCAGGTGCCCTGATTAGCCTGCCTTAATTGATTCTAGCAGCTTCTTCTTAATTGACTCCAGGTGTCCTAATTAGCCTGCCTGCCTTAACTGGTTCTAGCAGGTTCCTGATTACTCTAGTGCAGCCCCTGCTCTGGTCACTCAGGGAACAGAAAGCTAGTGACCAGTATATTTGTCCTCTACCAGACTCCTGTACTCCACTGGTCTGGGTCTGTCACAATTAGCATGGCCCGTCTTTAGTTAATTAACTAATCTACTGATTCCTCATGAACTCCAGATCTATCGGGGCTGGACTGTAGCTTTATGCTCTATCCCAAGGGGAGTCATACAGCAGAACCACCCTGGGAGCAGACCCAGAGAGTCACAATTCCTTCCTTGTTCTCCTCTTTGTTCTGGGAAGGGGACTAAGTTACTACATCCCTTTTTATGGAGCAATTTACTCCCCGACATGTAGCTGCCCAGCAAATTGCGGGACAGCGTCAGGGCTCCTCCCACTTCTTCTCACCCTCCATCCCTACCCACCCACTTGCTAGCAGTGGGCAGGATCAGGTGTGCAGCTTGTGTTCTGCCTTCTACCACAGTGAATATCATAATAGGAGTAGGGCCCAGCACAAGGCTAAGGGGTGGGGCTTTAACGCCCCTGATTCCTCTGAGCTGCTGGGCAAGGACTATGACAATCTAGCCCTTTTCTCATTCCCTAAAAGTCTGTTGTCTCAAGGGTTGATGTAGTGCTGCAATAATAGGGCTGCTTTCGTGGGTTGTCTCTTTTCTATGGAATTTGGAGGTGAGATATGCAGCATCTATGAACTGATGAAGGTAAAGGACAATCCAGTTTGCTTTGCAGTCTTTATTAAAGGATCTACAGTATATACATTTTTCATTTATTAAGCATTCTGTATGTTGTTGTTAAGAGAAACAGCTGGTTGGAGAAGACAAAATGATGATATCTACCAATTTGCCAGGTCCTTGAGATCTTTTTATAATGTATTACTAATTTAGATTCAAGCTGGTCCGCGAAATGAATAGATGTAGTACCTGGGATTTTAATGAGATAACATCTGCTTGCCTTGCAAGGGTTGGAGCTAAGCCTGGAGACAGCAAGATAAATGAGGGAATAAACAGATGGCTTGAAGGAAACAATTGAAAAGAGATAATCATTGTTTGAGTTTGTCCTGTAAGGAAATTCCAGAGGCTAAAAATAACATGACAATTGGAAAGACATCAGAAAGGCCACGCTAAGGGCACCTGTTAATGGAAAAAGAGGACACAATCTCTAGGAAAACACCAAGAACCATCCAGAACATACATCTGTAGTGAGCTGACCTGAGCTAGGAATACATTCTGGTCTCGATTCAGCAGAACTGGTTACAAGGTCTGAAAGTGAAGATGATCAAGGGGTGGATTAGGAACTCTGGGTGTGGTCCATGTTAAATTGTACCAGATAAATTAAAGTATGTAACAGCTCCACACGGTTCTGTAAATCAGTTGGTTGTTCATTGTGGAAAGTGCTTCTATGCAATGTATATAGGCCCAGATGGTCTGAGTTTGGGGCGGTGCAACGTTGCACATTTTCAAGCAGAGTTCCAGGGCCACTGGAGGGAAAAAAACAGACCCTGGACTGCCACATGCTAGGGACTGCAATTGTTAATGGCCCTTGCTCTGCTAGTGAAGGAGGCAAGGAAAGAAGGACCCTCTTGCTGCTTCCCTGTCCCTACTCACCCATGTGCAAGGTCTAGGGGCAATATAGCCCTTTCTTTGCAAGCACTTTGAGTCTGGGATTGTGCGTCTCTAAGGGCATGCTGTTAAGTAACATCATTTTCAGGGTTCTTTCACATCACTACTACTGTGTCTCATTGATAAACAAATCCGAACACAGCAAATCACGCATTTGATTGCATTTCCCACAGGTGCTGCCCAGATTGTTTTGTCATTGTGCGCCGTGTGCGTATTTGAATGATAATGATGGTGAACATTTCGCTAGAACATGAGTTTTTAAGTGATTTTTGACAGCGCTATAATGTGAAGACTTTAAAACTGTTTTCAGATTTGCTGAGCAAACTTTCCATATTTAGAAGCTCAACGTTTAAGATCTTCAAGTGACAAGTCTAAATAGATGTTGGATATAGAAACAAACCCACTTTATTTCCACTAAGGATAACTGAAACTTTGACCCCTATTATATATATGTGTGTATATGTATATGTGTGTGTTACCCTAACCATGATATGGTAGGTTGTTTTTAATTAAATACTCACACTTATGTTACTGCCCTGACAGTCTGGGCCACAGGGCCGGCTCTAGGCTGATTCGCGCGCCGCTGCTCGCCCTCCCTCCCAGGCTCTCAAACCTGGGAGAGAGGGGGAGATCCCGAGCGGCCGCGGCGCGCGAAACAGCTGATTTGCGTGCCGCTGCTCACCCTCCCTCCCAGGTTTGAGAGCCTGGGAGGGAGGGGGAGACTCTGAGTGGCCGTGGCGCACGTGCGCCGCTTCTCCCCCTCCCTCCCTCCCTCCTAAGCTTGAGAGCCTGGGGGGAGGAGGCAGGGCTGGGGATTTGGGGAAGGGGCGGAGTTGAGGCGGGGCCGGGGATGGGGTAAGAAAAAAATGGGGGGGCGGCCAAAATTGTTTTTGCTTGGGGTGGCAAAAATCCTAGAACCGGCCCTGCTGGGCCAGATGCTTGGTGCATTGCAATGAAGTGATTTCCAACACCCAAATCCTCATTTCCCATGAAAGATTTAACGTTTCATTGCTTTGCATTGTTGTCTTTGTTATGACATGAATAGAAGTTAGATACCAGAGCACATTGTTATTTATAGTTTACTGCATTTTATGTTTGAGTAATGAAAGTCAAGCACATAATTAAGAAGCCACAGTGTGTTTAGCAGCCACTATGATTAGCGTCCAGATTTTCAGCCTTGGAGCAGCCAACATAGTCATTGATGCAAATCCAAATACTGGACGTGAGTGTGCATGAGTTCGCCTCTGTACAGAGAGCCCGTGTAAGATCTGTGCATCACTTCTGTCCTGCGTAGACCTAGGCAGTCCCTCTGCATGGGGTGAACTTCCCCCTGTCCTTTCTGAGCCAAATGTCCCACTGGTGTTCTTAACCCTCTGCTTGTGTAACTTATGCTAACACAGCGTGACCCTCTGTCCCCTTCTAGTGGCTGGACCACATAGAGGTTGAAGAGTGTCATTGGCTGTAGGCTCTGACATCTGCGTCTCGTAGCTCAGGCAATAGAAGTGCAGGATTTTAGATCTTCAGGTGCAGGTTCAATCCCTGCTGCTGGGGACATCAAGGGACACCCTATTACATTTGCATGAGTAAGGGTTGCAGGGTTAGGCCCTCATGGCCCCCAGTCCTGCACCACTGAAGTCAAGGGGAGTTTTGCAACTGGTTACAATAGAAGTAGGATCAGGCTGCAGGAGCATAATGAGCTCTCGGGTGGTACATTATAATGTTGGGCCAGCTCTCTCCATTTCATGGAAAAACGTGTGGAAGGGAATTTGGGTGGCAGAAGTCAGCATGGTTTGCCTCACAGACTTTCTCTAGGAGAGCCCTGAGATTTGCCCACAGATGTTGAGAACATGCTGCAGTCACGAGGCCACCTGTGTTGAGTTTCAGGCACCAGCTTCAAGGTTGTTTCTCCTCCTCCTTCTCCCTGCAGTCTGGCTGCCCAGGACACCCCTACCCATAGCTGCCCCGCCATGGGACTCCCCATTGTGAAGGATGAATTAATGTGGTGGTCACATGAACAATCAAAACCTGGGGCCATGCCTCCTTTTGTTTCCAATGGTCAAATCCAATATGAGTTTGCACCTAGTACAGCTATAGTCAGAAACACTCTCCCTGGCTTGTATCCTGCACGGATCATTACAACATCCTGTGTGTGAAACCAATGAGGCCAGCATGGACTTCACTAAAACAGCCCCTCAGCTAGTGTTAGGCAGAGTGGGTTAAAAAGACTAAAACACATCTGGAGACTAGCATGCTGATGTGAAAAGCATACCCTGCAGTGGTGGTGGGTTCCTAATTAGGCAAAATCCATATATCCATTCATAATCTAGAACCACCAAGCCTGAAAACAGAAACATGGTAGCGTCAGTAGTAGAAGTCAGAAGTGCTCCTAACTTCATGATCAAAACCGTGACGATTTTGCACAGCAGAAGTGCCCTAATCTCAATAGGACATTTTGTCAAGCCAGTCCTCCTTTCCCCTAAGCCTCTTGTTAAATGTCAATCAGATGTGCCTATCACTGGAAGCGTGGCTCTGTCCTGAGCATTTGCAAAGAAGGGTGATACCACTGGTCCTTTCACTGTCTGAGAGAGCAGGCTAGGATGTGCTGAATCACTGGATTGCGTGTAACTGAAGAAGGAATCTAACTTTATTTCACAAGGGTATTGGTGTAAATATTCCACAGAAAATCTATGCTGGCCCTAAACCACTGTATATATTTATCATTTATTGTATTGCCTTTTAAGGTGGCCTCTCACTGTGTCAGCTAGGTACTTATATATAATGTTTTAAAAGTACACAAAACCACCCAAAATGACCAGCAATAAAGAACTATTTTCATTGGATCAGGTAAACAAATAGGATATAATAAGCAAACATAGAACCATCTATCGAGTAAAAATGGCTCAATGCACATCATGGTGTGAAGTATGCTACACCGGACTTCTGAAAGAATTCATTAGTTAATGTAATTACAGGAAGAATTCATTAGTTAATGTGTTTAGAGTGCTCTGAAAAATGTGAAGCACGCTGTAAGTGTTAGGCTTTTAATTTATTTAGTAGGTATTAATTTCTTTACTACTAAAACAAGCGAAGGCCAAAGATGGCGGCCCTCAATGGAGAAATTCCTGCCAATCTCTGCAGCATGTTTAGCTGCAGGAACTGATGTCAAGAGATTCACAGCTAATCTTCGCACAAAATGCTGTAGTGTCAAGGGCAATCCCTCACATAACTGGCTCCCGGATCAGTCTCTGCTGTAAAGGTTACAACCAACACTTTCAGCTGCACCCGGAAGCTAGAGGAAAAGCCAGGTTTGGAGCTCAGCTACACCATTGCAAATCTAATTTGAAGGAATTACTCCAGGTTTACTCTGATGTAATTTGAGATGAGAATGGGGCCCACTGAACCAACTTGAGCATGGCTGTAATATGCTCATGTCAGCCCAACCCACCCAAAAGGAATGTAGTTGTATTCTGCATCAGTTGGAGCTGCCATGTGTACTTTAGAGATAGCACATATTGTAAGCAGAGCAGATGCACTTTATATTCTATTTTTATACAGCACCTGGCACAGCTGAGTCCTGGTCCATGATTGGGACTCTTAGGTGCTACAGTAATACAAATAAATTATAATTAATATCAATGCAAGGCTCTTTGCAGTGGTGTTGTAGTTGTGTTGACCTCAGGTGAGTGAGGTAACATATTTTATTAGACTAACTTTTGTTGGTGGAGGAGGGACAAGTTTTTGAGCTACCCGAAGAAGAGCTTTGTGTAGCTCGAAAACTTGTCTCTTCCACTAACAGAAGTTGGTCTAGTAAAAGAGATCATCTCACCCATTGTGTGTGTCTGTTGCAAGGTTTGCATTTTGAGAGGAATATTCACAGCTACCTTGTCATCCATAGTTGACAGAAGAACTGTGGTCTATTCCTATCAATGGGATTCTAGGAAAAGTGATGAACCCATCAAGACCCTGAGACTGCATATCACTGTGGCAAAAATCTCCACTGATGATGCAGACTCTACTTCTCTCCAGTTTTCTACTTCCTTCCCTCTGCCAGAAAACATGAATGCCACCTCATCTGGATTGAACTGCACATTAAACCCATACCTGTTCGTCAGAGCAATTAAACACTGGCTTAAAATTAGGCATATGCCTAAATCCCATTGACTTTGATAGAATTTAAGCACACACTGAAGTTTCATGCTGAATACGAATAGATATAATACACGTGTACAGTTAGGCACTTAGGTCCTGATGCTACTCTCACATATGTCAACACATATGTCCACATTGGCTGGAATGGTGCAGGATTATGCTCTGAATGATCGCACTTTATATTAAGGTTCCACTTATCAGATAGGTTCCATTTATCTGAATGGTTTTTTTTTCAGTTTTGACCTTTCAAAATAGTTTTAACCTTTTTGTCCTATAAATTAAAATTTCAAAACAAAAAAGCACTTCAAGCCAGAAAATGAAATTTTCATCCAAAAACATGTTGAAATAAGACATTTTGACAATTTCAAAGGTTTGTTCCATTTTTTTTTTCAAATAGATGCGTGGAAACCAACATTTTATCAGATAATTCCCGACCATCTCTGGAGGCGAGGATTTCTGTGTATGTGTTTTTGTGAACATTTTCAAGCTTGTTGTGAATTCATGAGGTTCTCTGTACTCATCTACTGCTTGTTTTGACCTTTTTCAAACTGTTTCCAAGGCTCCTTGAGCAGCCAGGACCCACAGCAGCCAAGTAGGGAACTGGGCAGGTCATGGAATGTGGGAACCAGAGCTTCTGGACTGTCAAGGAGCCGAGAGCCTGGAAGCTCAGACGCCCTGGCCCAGGGCTAAGCTGGAGCAGTCTAGGAGCCCTGGCTCCCCAGCAACCAAGGAATAGGCTGCTGAGGAACTTCTCCCACAAACACCTCTGTGCCCTCTTCCATACTGCCCCTTCCGTATGCAATGCTGTCCTCAAACCTATCCATTAAGCTACTACTGTGTCCTTCATGTCCATTCTCAAGTCCACCTCTGCAGAAATGTTTGCAATAAACTGCTAGTGGCTTGGCATGGGGCTGTTTAATGTCTCTGAGTTCCTATTACTGTGACTCTCATCTCCCTTCCACCACCTGCTACACTCACTCCATGCATTTTCTCTTCATATCGATTGCAAACTCTTCAGGGCCGGGATTGTCTCTTGCTGTGTGTTAGTACTGCTTCTGGCACAGCGAGCTGCCTATCCCGACTGGCGTGTCTGGGTCACACAGATAAATGTTGGAAATAATAATGACCTCCAAGGTATTTTCTGGGTGCTCAACACCCTCTGTGAAAATAACAGACGATGCTACAGCAGTGCCTGGCTTGAAGAGTGAAAGGCAGTCCAATTCCAGTAGCCTGGCAGGGAACGGAGCCTCTTGGGAGCCCGTGGTGTGAGCACCAATCATTGAAGAGCTGCTTGTGCTGTTGTTTTTCCTGCAGCATGGCTACTGAGGAGGTGGGCATGGAATGTACTCTTTATCCCATTAGTGAGTCTATATGCACCATTTATTACTATACAGCTGCCAGTGAAGCAAATGAAACTGAGATTAGACATATAAATTATAGGCTTCAGCTGTCCAGCGTTTCATTGTTGAGAAATAGGGATGTGCATTTTCATGTATATCAGACACACATTCTTTCTTCCTAAACACTTTTGCCTCTCATTTTATGCCTTTATCAACACATCTGTAAGCAACATTTATCATTTATATCTAACAGCTTGACTGTAATTGATTGGGAGATGGCAGAATCACACCCATGACTTCACACAACCAACTGGACATTTCACTGTGATTACCTGAGGGTCTGAGATGTCAATCATCAGGGAAACATTGGACGGAAAATTGAGGCTTGTTTTTCATGGTGCAGAGATCAGGAAAGGAGCTAATGGATCGGTAATCAGGGCTGGCTGGAAAATAAGAATTCCACTTAGCAAAAAAAGTTAAGGTTCCAGAATTTGGTTTTGTTCCACATCTGGATAAAAATGAGATATTTTGAAAATTTTCAGAAAAAAACAAGACAAAAAGAGAGAAACACCCACCCAGTAGCTAGGGGCCTGGGATATGCAGGTTCAAATTCTTGCTCCGGATCAGGCACAGCAGGGACTCAAATTGTCAACAACACACATCAAAATATACAAAGTAAATATCTTAAATCAAACTCTAACAAGTTCTCGCATTTTTCTTACTTTCCCTCTCTGCAAATTTTGATTATCATCAATGGAAATGTCTTTTTTGTATGTATATGGTGAAATTGATGTTTACTGACATTTACTGATACTTTTTTTTTTTTTTTTTTGCATTTTTAGATGAATCTGTGGAATAGTTTTTAGTCTGCATATTTCCTAGTGTAACTGACTCCTATGCACTGCAATCACACCATTGTACACTGGGCCAACCTGAAGGCTTGGAGGATGCTTGGTGAGATGATTCTTTGGGGCATCTCCCTCTTCTTCTTTCGTATGGTTAGTGTAGAGAAGCAACTACAATTTCACCTGAAGTTGATTGAGCCAAATAGCCACATCAGGAGTAGCAGAATTTATTGCATATTTATATTTATAAATTGGGCAGTAGGTAGTGATATGTTTGATGGTCTGTCATGGGGATCCAAACTCGCACACTGGGGAGTCCTGGATTTTCCATTTGTTCATTAGATATCTGCATCTACCATGGTTGGTTCAAATTCGGTTTAGAGTTGATGACCATGGAAGGTCAAACCCAGGAACCTTCTGCTTGGAATCTAGCATATGTGCTTATTTTTTAAGTCTTGTTTAGCCCAATCTGTTTTCCAAGCCTCCTTCTGATCATTGTCTGATTACATGAGGCTAAACGAATGTTACCAGAAAAGCTTAGAACATAAGAACATAAGAACGGCCGTACCGGGTTAGACCAAAGGTCCATCTAGCCCAGTATCCTGTCTACCGACAGTGGCCAATGCCAGGTGCCTCAGAGGGAGTGGACCTAACAGGCAATGATCAAGTGATCTCTCTCCTGCCACCCATCTCCATCCTCTGATAAACAGTTTCTGGATTATGTTGGCTCTCCTTTGTATCTTTGCAGCTACCTTCTCAAGATGATCATGGAAGAAGAGGGTGCGGTCAAGTTTCACCCCAAGATACGTTGGACTGTAATCATGTTGTACATTTTTACCACAGAAAGCTACTTTCAGTGTGTTTTTGACAGTCTTATTATCAAGATGAAATGCACTTACACTTGTTTTTCCAGGGTTTGGTTTGAGCCTCCATTTCCGGAAATATTGTTCCATATTTTGGAGGTCCTCAATTCATGTTTTCTCAGTGTCGTGGAGGTTTGATGCTTGGATTGTCATGGCAAGATCATCTACATATCCAAATTTTCACGATTTAGTTGGAGGCATGTCACCTATGTTATGTAAATATTTAAAAGGGTTGGCGCAATTACAGAGTCTTGTGGTAGCCCATTGTTTATGATATGGGGTGAGCTGGTCTTATTACCCAGGTACGCCCGCAGGCATCTGTTACTCAACATGATCCACATCAGGGAAAATGTTTGGTAGCGAGGTATAATTTTAGCATGTTTCGGCATCAGGCCCTTAATCCATACAGTATCATATGCAGATGACAGGTCAACCAATACTGTGCCAATCTCTAGAGTTTGTTTAATAGCCAGCCTCAATGTGAGTTGTGAGTGCCAGAATTTGGTCACAACAACTACATTTTGGCCAGAAGCCTGCCTATTCAACAGGGATTATTGGCTCAGTAGAAGGGTATATTCTTTTGAGGATGATACATTCAAGAATTTTATAGGTGGTATGTAGCAGAGAAATTGGCCTATAGCTTCCCGCTTCATTGCGAGGCTTTCCAGGCTTTGGAACGGCAATTACCATTCCCTCACGCCATATTTCAGGGATCCATACCGTCTTTAAGATAGCAGAGTACAATGGTGCTAGCAATTGGAGTCCATTGGGGCCAAGATGGTGGAGGAATTCTGGAAAAATACCGTCAGGGACTGCAGCCTTCCCTTTTTTCATTGTGGTAAGTCCTTCTTTTACTTCCTCAATGCTGACAGTGGAAGGTTCTCCTCAGGGGATTGATGCAAGTGTTCGGTAGAGTTGTTGATACACGTCTCTTCTTGTGTGTTTATCGAGTGGTCATTTTGTGTTCTCCACCAGTTTGGAGGCTATTGAGTTTGGCCAAATTTTTGGTGGCTGGTACTCTGTGGGATTAGCAGCCCCAAGATGTGTGGTAGTGTCCAGGCTCAATGACTTGAATGTGCAAAATTAAGGTTTTGCACGCAATCAAGCCAACGCTGGTGTCTTGCTGTGTCACAGGAGTGTAGCTGGGCTTTTGCGGTATGAGAGCTCCTGGTCTGATTGTATTGCCAGAGCAATTCTTGCATCTCTCTCGTCCAGCAGGGAGTGTGCTTTTTCTGGAAGCCTCTGGAAATGTTCTTCTTTCTTCTTTCCTGCTACTTTCAGGGGCCCCTGCGAACCATTGATAGCATTCTGCTCTCACTGGAATCTTTCAACAGTTTTCTCAACAGTCTGTTTGTAGGCATCCCAATCAAAATTCCATCATAGTACCTGTTTCGGAAATAACACAGGAATTTTGATGCCTACTTAGATCATTATAGGCTTGTGTTGGCCGTTTGGAAATGCCGATAGTACTTCATGTGTTACGATGAGAGTGTTACTGCTTTGATCTTTAGACATGAATGTTAGGTTGGATTGTACCCACGTTGCCAGCGGCTTGAATGGAATGTTGATTGTTGTTTTAGTTCATAGATTAGTTGTAAATTTTGTGCAAATATCCAGTCCATAGAATCATGATCTTTGCCATCGGTTTCATTTGTTTTATAGCCCCATGTAGTGTGGTGACTATTAAAATCACCTGCATAGATGCATGGAAAGGAGTGCTGGGTAGCGCTGGTTTTGGCCATCTTATGCTAGGGGCTTTATAGACATTGGTAATGTGATGCCAACTACTTGGATAGTTGTGGTAAATGTGGTCTCCTCTTCAGTTGATGGAATAACATTAAAAACTGTGACATTTATGATGTTAATGGCTAGTCATTAGATTGTATCCATAGATATGGTAGCACCTAGCCCATTGGTTGTTGCCAACATGGGTCTCTTTCAACATGAGGATATCAATGTTGTAGGTCTTCAGCTTCAGTTTCCAAGGTGCTCACATTTTTCCAATGAGAGTCCTTCAACATTAAGTTGCAGGATTCTTATTTTAGGGCCTATTTGACACGTTGGATGGCCTGAGGAGGAACTTCAGGATCTGTTGAGGTGCTGGTCTGATGACTGGGAGATCGCTGAGCAATGTTCAGTCGCCAAGTTGATGGCATTCATTGTTAATTCTCACTTTACAGAGTGGGCCCCATGAAGGCTGCCATCTTCCACTCCGGGGCATCCCCAAACAACAGACTCGTTCGGTGGGTGTGTCCATAAGCCATGCTAGGAGCCAGTCATTCTATTGTGTAGGTTGCTCACCACTTCCATAAAAATCTGACAACCCAAGGCAAAAGTATATTGTAAAAAGATCAAGAGGCAAACTATCAGCACCATGCGAGGAAAATTAGGCATCTTATTCCAGTTCTTTCTTCTCTATCCCTAATTCTCCATTTACCTTATGCCATTCCTGTGCATAAGCAAAAAATCTGCTGCTCTCACATTCGAAACAGATGAACACAGATATGGCCAAAGAGTTTACCCCTCAAATATCAGCACTCCATTGCAGTCTGCCCTCACATTCTGTAGAGGATGAGATTTATCCTATATGCCACAGTGATTGGTGACGCCATTGGAAGCCCAGTATCACTGTGAAAAGACTCTGGAAGGATTAGTGCCTTTTTCTATGCAGAAATAATTGGTATGGATATCTCTTGACTGTCGGTGTATTTTAAAATAAGTTAATAATGATAATATAATAAAACCTTTTATACATTCTTTGTCAGGACTTTGCTGCCCCTAATCTTAGGTGGTTGAAACAGTAGATTTAAGGCTTGTTTTAGCTTAGTAAGTGTTCATTGGGTATTCAGACTGCCACCAGCCACTGAAGGTAGGAGTTATTGTACACTTTGAGGTTAACTTTCAATTGAGAAGTACAGTAAAAATAGCCTAAAGTCTGAAAATGTAGCTTTCTAGTCTTGCAGTAATTTTTTTTTGCCTTAAAAATCAAGTGCCTATTCATGATCCCTAGGGTTTGTAAAATACTTTATTTTTTTGGTACTTTTACTACAAAATGAAATAGAATTATTTTAGTCTCTGGTGTATTGTACATGAAGAGACCTATGCTGTGATGCAGATATTAACTTTCCACTGGGACGAACTCAGATGTTTACAGCAAAATATAAGTGTATTATATTCTACATCAAAATTCTATTATACAGTTGCCTCTTATTTTCCCAGCGCAGAAATCATGTTTTCTTTGTAAGGCCCTTTCAACTAATATTTTATTATATATAGGAATCCAAGGGATGTGTTGTTTTTAGGGGTGAGCAAAATGATTTGGATACATAAGGAATGTCTCAAAACCCATATTTCAGAATTCAGACAGAATCGAACCTGAGCCATTATCAGAATTTCAAACGTTTGGTTTGGTTTGTATATTTCCACGGATGGGTGTGTCTCTGTGGAGAACTTCCTGATATAAGGTGGGAATGGAATCAGAGTGAGGAAAGTTCTTTTTGTGGTGTTTATGACCTGGCTAAGTCCAGGATTGCTCTAGAGACTCCTAACAAATCCTTTGCCTTAGTTTTGTGTCCCCATGAACTCAGGAAAAGCCCATTCTTAGAGTTCTAATGTTACTGGTTCCAGCCGGGCGCATCTCCTGCCACACCCCCTTTGCTGGCACAATGTCGGCTAGTATTTTCCCTGCCTATTCCCTTCTGACTTGGGTTGGTGAAGGATTGCTGGGGCTAGCTGTTCCAGGTTGTGTGGCCACCTGGCTCCAGCCCACTGGCTCTCATGACTTACTCACCACGTTGCATCTCTTTACCATTCCCCATTGTCTTAATTCTAGCAAAAAAACCCACTCAGATGTAATGTATCAGCTTTATTGGTGCTCAACGCTATCTGCTTCATTTGCCATATTGAGGAGCCAAGCCTTGCAACTCCTATTGTCTAAAAGAACTCTGCTTCTGTTTCCATTTGCAGTCGATTCTGCCTGGGTCAGTCATCACATGGGCACTCCTGGCTGGTGCCTGTCATTGCAGCTGTGGGCCTGAGTTCTTCCACATACTGGGCTTTTGTACTGCTGAACTCTGGTCTTTATCTTCTTTTCGCCCACCCTTTGTTTGCCTCAGACACTTGCAGTAGGTAGTCCAACAGCTTTACTTGTTGACCCAAGACTGGCTGGACAGTGTCCTTCATAAGGCATGATGTGATGGAACTTAGGGGGACTGGTTCAGCTGTGGGATTCCCTGACAAGGGTCACAAATAGGTGTTGGGTCCCAGGCAAAGTACCTAACAATGCTGCTGGCCTCTTTCACTGTCGCCTGTAATTCAGCTTTGAAACCACCCCTGGAAGTCTTTGAAGTCTTTAGCCTCAAGAGACCAAGAGTGGAGAGGCTCTTCATTCGTGTCACCCATGTGGCATGAGTTCGGTTCGACAGAACCTGAAGTGGCACCGTGACTCCATTGGGCAGTCAGTGGGACCTGTGTTACAGATGTGTACAAACCAACTCCTTGTCAAGCGAGGCACTGACTACTCCAGAGCACTGAGTCTGGGATCCTGGTGTGCAACTCTCCCCTTGCAGCAACGGGCTGATGTCCCTGTCCACCTCACCCTGGGGCTAGTAAATCTGTTCTACAGCCTGAGCCACCTTGGTTTCACCTGATGTATGTATGCTGGCTCTGATGTCAGTACCTGAGAGCTGTCAGTCTCCACAGGCCTTGACTCTTCCGGGACACTCAGTGCTTATCTCAATGCCAATGTAAATGCAGAGCTGATCTTGTGCTGTAGGAGCTACAGTGCTGCCACCCCAGGATCATCTCCTCAGCTTGGGTCACCTCACTGAATGATCCTTTCTTCAGTGGCTTCTTAGCTAAGTGTTTAATCGCCATGTACTTCCCGTTGCTTATCTATAGAATCTGCATAACAAGGAGGCTGAAAAGAAAATTAATTCTCTTCTACGGCAGACTGGCTAACAGCTGACCTTATCTGACCTATTCCTTTATTTATAGTAATTTGTAGCCACAAATTTCATACTTTTTGATGTATTATTTTTATAATCTGGTTCAAAGCTAGCTAATTTTTAGAGCTGGTCAGGATTGTTTTGGCTAAATGCTGTGGTCGGAAAACGCTGATTCATTGAAACCAAAGCTGTTCGCAGTCAAGGGTTAGAATCATAGAATCATAGAATCTCAGGGTTGGAAGGGACCTCAGGAGGTCATCTAGTCCAACCCCCTGCTCAAAGCAGGACCAATTCCCAACTATTTGGTTGGTTTTAGCAAATTTCTTATTTAAAAAAAAAAATATCAGAAGAAAAGTTTGGAAACTGTCAAAACATTTTGACATTTTTAAATGAAAGTCTTTTTTTTTTATTTGAAAGAACTTTTTGTTTAGAAATTTAAGCTAATAGTTTAAAACTAGAGTCAAAATTGAAATGAAATGTTCCAAAATTATTGAAACAAAACATTTCAATTGATCTGAACCATTTTTTTCCAGATTGCTAGTTTTTGAAGATTTGTGACATTCTGACTTTTTGTCCCAGTTCAGGTTGAGAAAATTTTTGAAATCTCCACTTTTTTTCCCAGAGTGGGAAAACTGTTTTCCACCCAGCTTTCACTAGTTTCCTTTATATAATAATATCCTACCTTCTCACTCATGCCTGTCTTGCCGTTGGAAAAAAAAAGATAAATTGTGATTCAGAAAGGATCTATTTTAGATAAGGGATCATGTAAAGAGATGCAATGAATTCCACTTCTTCCCTTAAAAGAAATCATTTCCCCATCTACAGGTCTGAATTTTTTTTTTTAAGTTAAATTTTTAGATGCTTTACCATACACACTACGTGACAACCATGGTTCGCTGGCTCCACTTCACCCTTCTTTTTGCTCTGGTCACTTTTGATTAGCAAATGCTTCACTTTTAATAACTAACTAAAGCTGATATGCTCTAATTGTTTAGTTAACTAGCTTTTATTGCATTCCAACTGGAATACTGCACTTTGCATTATTAGTTCGCATATGAGAGAAAGAGTGGGTCATATAACCATTCTTCCTCTTATACTACTTACTGCCCCACTTCTGCAATAGGCTTTCAAGGCTGAGAGCCAAATGAACCGATAGAGCACCAAGGGGAAATCAAATTTCCAGTGACATGAAGAAAGGATTACACTTGTTTTACTCCTGCTAAAATGCAATTATTCTGTAATGAGGATTACAAATTATGCCCATAACAATGAAGCCTTGCTATGGCTTTAAACAGTTTTAATTCATCATACATATTTGGTATATTATTGACAATTATCTGGGATGATAAGGCCTTCCTTGTTGTATTATGAAAAAATCAACTGATTAAAATCTCCTACAATGAAAGATGGAGTAATACCAATAAAATAAGGAGTTTAACATGGATTTATAAAATTAGACACCCAAAAGATGTTACAGTGATTCTGGGAAGGGAATATGTCTCCTCCAGGAGGGATCTCCTTCTGCTCCTATTGAGGTCAAAGGGAATTTTGCCATTGACTTCAGTGGGAACATAATCAGCTTCAAAACGTCTAAAGTTTGGAATATGTTGATGGCCATCTAAATGAATCTGTTCCATATGAACCACTGAAGTCAATGGGAATTGAACTAGACCCATAAAGCCCAGAGAATTTCAACGTCAGCCCCAAATCTGCCTTAGAAGGATTCTTTCTGCTGGGGAATTTTGGCCAAGTGGTAGCCATAAGTGAGACGTGGAGTTCAGAGTGGTAGGGGAGGCAACACTGCAAAGAAGATCCTGGACAAGGATGGGCACCTGGGGCCCGGCAGTCTCCTGTTCTTCAGCAAACAGTTCCTCCATTTGTGTGTGTCCTCATCCTTTAAAAAGTGAGCTAAGAAATTCCACTTCAAAAGCTCTGTTAAAAGAATGTGAATGTTCCAAAGCGAAGTACTCAGAAGTCAGGAAGCTCCATAGGGTTCGGGTCTATCAGGGAATGTCTGCGCTGCAATAAAACACCCGTGGCTGGCCCATGTTAGCTGACTTAGGCTCACGAAGCTCAGGTAGCCGGGATATACATTTGCTTTGGGACCCCACAAAGGGGGAGAGTCCCAGAGCTCGGGCTCCAGTCCGAGCCCGAACGTCTACACTGAAATGTATAGCCTTGCAGCCCAAGCCCGGGTCAGCTGACACAGGTCAGCCACGGATGTTTTATTGCTGGGTAGGCATACCCCAAATGTAAGCAGGGCTTGTTTCTTCTCACCTGCCTGGAACACAGAGGTGGGAAATGGGTAGGGCATTGGTTCTACATACACGCACCCTCTGCTTGTTTGCCAGGGTAGCTGGGTAGTGTAGGGATGGACTAGTGGTATAGGTCAGCAGCTAACTACTATCCCAGCAAGCGAGAAGGAAAGAAGGGATGCATCGTGACCCAGAGGTCACAGAGGTGTCTCTGAGGCAGAAAGACATAAAGATACCCTGGAGATGTTGCAGCCTCTTGTTCAGGGCTGGGCCTAAACGCATAGGTTGGCCCTAAACAGACAAAGGGGCAGGGATGAAACAAGAAGCAGACTTAGCAGTAGTATAATTGAGTCCTTTTGTTCCACAAATACATTTGTGGGTTGATCGTTTTTTTTTCAATTGTGTAACATATGTTCCTATCATTGGAGGTTTTTTAGAACAGATTAGACCAACACCTGGCAATGATGGTCTCCGTATAATTCATCCTCAAGACTACATTGCCTCTTGAGGAGCTTCTAGTCCTATGATTCTCTTACACTTCACTACACATCTGAGTTTAGTATAGATTTCAGGGCTGGCTACATTGAAATATACTATGAGAATTCTCACCTACAAGCATTAGAGAAGATAATGCAGATACATTGATGCATGTCCCAGCAAATCCTTTTTGACTTCAGAGCTCAGGATTGATTAGCTTTGCGGGACCAGGGTCAAGTCAGGAGCTCCTACAAGCATCATTAGGATGTTGTGTAATCAGGACAGGTGAAGTTTATAGCTCAGTTAGCCAAGTACACAAGTATGACGCCTGCAGTTCCCCTTTGTAAGCCACTAGAGACTGATTAAAGCACAGAAGAACAGAAGTAAAGTGAAAACACCTTGCTAGAGGGACTCCTTATTTCATTGAGATAATTATCTCCTACTATTTGTGAGTGTGACTCATCTGGGATACTGAAGCAGGACATAGAATAGAATGGCAAAGGAGAAGGCAATTTAACAGGCCCTCTGATACTATAAAAAGCCCTCTCAATGTCTCCTTGAAGAAATTGACATGCTACTTCCTGCCAGCAGTGCCCTCTGCCCCCTTTTTGTGGGGGTTCAACAAGAAGGGAGAACTTAGTTGTGCTAAGCAATGCGGTAAGATGAAGGTGGGATTCTGCTATGGCATGAGGAGGGGAGTGAGGAAAAGTGGAGGAGGGAGCCCAGAACAGCAGATTGAGTTATTATTCTTTGTTTTGTTTAGAAGTACAATTAGCCAGACTCTGGTCAAATCCTGAATGAATGAGCACGGTGCAAAACCATAAGGAACCTCTGTCTAATCCCATGCCCTCCACCAGAACTGAACAGAATTCCGGCCCCCTGGCTGAAATGTTTTGATTTCACCAGAGCAGCCATCAAAAATCATGCTGTAGGAATATGTTCAACTATCTTTACCTAGGATACCTAAAGACCGGCTTTTAAGGTTTACAGGCCTAAAATTTGACTTAGCTGGCATGCTGTGGTCAGCAGTGAGCAATCACACCATTCTCTTTTTCTCTGATTATTTTTATCTGAACTGAGCTATAGAGAAATGCATAATACGGTGTGTAAAAGAACTCTGCTTTCTGAATGCACCAGAGAGAGCTTACAAATTGATTCTGTAGTTTTTTAAACTAATGTACAATCAAAAAAAAGCTATATTCATCACAGCCTGGCAATAGAGGCTTTTTCATTTAATTAAAAACTACTACCACCGTATATAAGACTATACCTCATGCTTATATGACTGTATATAAAAGTTCACTAATACCCTGTCTGGAACAAGGGAAATTACAATAACAGTTATGTCTAATTGATGGCAACAAACGTGCATTGCCATTGAGTGCGGAAGGAATATTGATTGGTCTTCATGCTGCTGTAATTCCAACAGAGTAATGCAAAACTGCTGCCGTACACAAAATCAAGACGCCAGCTCTTGCAATGTTAGTTAGCCTATCAGGCATTTGATTTCATACAGCAGGTCTAGAAAATGGCCAACAGGAAAAGATAAATCCTCTGTTATTATATCAGTACTCAGGATGAAGCGGTCATCTTTCCTACCGCCGCTTCCTTTAGGATCAAATCTTGAGAAAAGTTGAGCAGCTGAAAGTCCCACAGATTTTACTGCGAGCTGCAGAAGTACAGCACCACTCAGGATCAGCGAGTATGACTGTTTTGCCTATATCATCCGCTGCTGCTCCACTGACATTGTTCATTGAGAGTTTCTCACTTCCCCCAGTATCTTTCTCAATGACAACGGAGAGAGCTCGCCGATGGATCCTGGGAGCAAAAAGCCATTAGCAGCATCTCACTCTTCCTGCTTCCACACTTAATCTCTTCACTTGGCATGAGGCAAAGAGGTCTGCCACTAAATCCATTCCTAGGTGAACCCAGAGGCAGCATTACCCCCAAGAGACATCACAGCAGCATGACGAGGGAAAATGATGTGTTTTATAGTCTCTCTGGAAGCAAAGGGATAAGCACAGGCAGTGTATTTCATTGTAAAAGTATATTTCATCTCTGTAAAATAGATTTCCAAGCCTAGGTAAAGCCTTACCTCTAGAAAATGTTTATTATGGGTGTTTAAAATAAAAAGAAGGGTTGAAGGGATTTCTTTTTAAAATGGGGACTTCTTTGTATGGTATCAATTATACTGTGAAGAACATAGTGAAGAGAACGACCTAACCAGCACAAATTCTAACCTTGCTGGTCTCCTGAGAGTTTTCACATTGCTGCACGTCAGCGGCCAGCTCCTTTGGTGTTTTTCTTTGGGGTACTTGGGCTCTGGGATCCAGGCAGTGAAAAGGTGTAGCTTTATGATGACCCAAGTTATACATCCTGTCTCCGTGCTTTGCAGGAACAGCTTTGCAATGTGGAAAACATAAAGAAGGGCGCTTTTTAGCATGAGAACCAATGTGCCAGCAGCACCCTAGTGTTTGTAGCAGAGACACTCTGTATACCCTGACGGTTGGGGTTCAGGTTAAAGGATAGCAAGTCACATCGTTCTGCAGCTGATTTCCAAGAGTTCTACAAGCTCCAGTATTAAATGCATTGGTATTGCAAGAAGGACTATACTTCCTTTCTGATCCTATTGCAGAAAACAAATGAAGCAAAGGGCTTGATTCTCCTGCTTACTCTGATGTAAATGAGAAGCAACACCATTGATACACGTGAGAGAAGAATCCGGCTGATAATCCTGGTTAGTGTGCTGCTCCTTGAAGAGGCATAGAGATGGCCGGTGTGATTCCAACGAGGAATCCTGCGGCAAAAAAGTTGCAAAATACTCTGTGCCATTGGTTTCTAAGCAGAACAAGTATCTAGACTGAATGAATCCTGTGCTAAACAATGCTAACACCAGATTTAGGGTGTGATACTGTCCGCTGTGAACAAAACAAAATAATCCAGGGAGGTAGGTGAACTGTACAAAGGATAATTTATATTTTGTGGTATATTTCTGTGTTTATTTTGACAGATCTGTGTGTACAGCGTTATGTGGGAGGGATTCCATCGCTGTGTTTTGAGAATTGTGCTCCAGAGGGTGCACACACCCTATTGGCTATCGCATTCCTAGTTCTGAATGCTTAATCCAGAACAGATTGCCTTCTCCAAAAGAAATTTGAGTCTGTAAATCAATAGATTAAATGCAGCTGTACATATAGATTTTATCTGGTATAGAAAATATCTCCATTTACTAACCAAACCCGGTGTAATTTAATACAAGTTATTACTGTAAGTGTGGAATATTCTTTATTGTAGCTGTTTCACAATATACACTGGAATCACCAGGGAAAATTCTTTGGCCTCTGTTATGGAGTAGGTCAGTTAAGATGACTGTCTGGCCTTCAAAATCTAAGAATACCATGAAAGAGCTGGGACAACACCACTATGGAAACTGACTCTATGAAATAGAACAGTGCAGCGTTGCCAGGCATAATGCTCAGTGAAGTGAAAGGCATGTCCTAAACTGACTGCTCAGCTGAAGTATGCCACCCAGCCTGTGGCATGTTACTGCAGAAAAGCTAGTTTATGTCCCTTTACTGCATGCCATCTGCCACAACATGTTGCACTGTTAATGGCAGAATGTTGCAGCCACTTGGACTGATCAGGTCCACAGTGTTACTAGGTGATTTGAGAGAGACAGTCCTACAGCTAGATCAGAGAGAGGCGAAAGCCATTTGGGTCCTACAGATTCACCCAAAGGTGTTGACACTTTTCAAACAATGCTAATCTTAGTCGCTCTCCTCATCTGCTGTACGTCACTCCTGATAAACAGTCAAGGAGCCTGCCGTGGAATGGATAGGCAGAACAAGATACAGGTGGATGAATAATTCATACAGCAAGTCAAAACTCATCCATAATCATGGTTAATGCATGTTTCGCACAAGTGTAAATAGGAAAGCATTGCTGACACCCACAAACGCAAGCCTGAAACTGCCAAAACAAAGAGAGCAATGCAGTCCAGAAGCTGTACTGCTCTTCCGCTGCCCAGAGGGACCACAGCGATTTTGGGGGAATATTAGCGTTTACAGAGCAAAGGTCAGAGTCAATCCCCAAGCATTCACATTTCCCCTTAGCCTATTCATCAGGCAAAGGCATCGACATATATTGTCTCAACATTGGACATGTCCTAGCTAGTCATTCTTTTTATTGCTAGTGTCACATACAGTTTGTTTTTGAGAAAATCCACAGGGCCCAATTCTGCAGACAAATGTGCCACTGACATGAGTAAAGACAGCAGGATTGGGCCCATAATGGTACCCTGTCAACCTCCATTATAAGGGATGAGGAAGAAAAGAGATAAATTGTTATAATCTGAGTTAAAAACATAACTGAAAAAAATGATATGGTAGGAAAAATTAAGGAAATTAATCTAATAATGAGAAGGAGAGTTTATCTGTATGAAATCTTTCCCTGCTCTCTGTCTGTCACAGTCTACTGTTCTTTTCAGCTCCCTTTGTTGAGTTTTGTATATTTTCATGATTCTATCTTGTAAGCCCCTTGATAGATTGATCATTAGAAACCTACAAGCAATAATATATGATACAATGAACTTAGTTGACTCTTGTCTTTCCCATTTCCCTTTAGCTATTCAATAAAGACACACGTCACACTCCAAACACTCACATTGAAGATCACCTCCTTTAAACTTTATTTAAATGAAACCTCCCCCTTTAAGTAAACACCTCCACCAGATACACATCTTCTCCAGATTTACAGCTTGCTCTCTTTTCCCCACCCCTATTTCCTTTGTCTCCTTTGGTCAAATTTAAGAAATAAAAGATCCATCTATCACTAGTTCAAAGTCTTTGGTTAAAAATGCTCACAGACAATAGCACCTAACCCTATTCTCTACAACTAACCAATACATTATCACACACTAATGAACCATGTATTCAGTGTAATAGTTTTAAAGCAAGAAATCAATTAGAAATATTTCAAGACCTTCATATAATAATGTTTCTCTGTATAAAATGGAAAAAATAATGGCTACTTCTGTTAACTGTACAGTGAGACAAATATAGTCTCTTCTAAGGATATTTCTTGTATAGATTTGGGGCCCAGGTCTCCATTGCACCTCCCCGGCACACTTATTTATACCAGCATACAGTGGGAATAAAACATTACCATATCAAAATATCCACTCAGTACTGGTGTAATCACTACAAATGGTCACACAAGCCCATGAGCTTTCACTGAAATCCACTGTACTGTAACCACCTCTGATCCTTTCATCTCCACTCACTGCTGTGTCCCTGCTTCTATCTTAAACCCTAGATTCATTAGGTCAAATCCTGGCACCATTTAAATCAATGGCAAAATTTCCATTGACTTAAACAGGACCAAGATTTCACATATACATTATTGTAGGACCGCTTAGCAATACTATTGCTGTCCCTCCAGAGCCAGATCCAAACGCCATTGAAATCATTGCTGTTGCTTCAGCAGCTGAAAGACTTTAAAGCCAGAAGGAACTGAATCATCTAGTCTGACCTCCTGCATAACACCGACCATAGAATTTCACCCAGTGATTCCTGCATCCAGTTCATAGTCTCAAGGGCTAGACACTATTTTCAGAGAGATTTGATTTAGGAGGATCTACCACATCCTTTGCTAAATGGTTTCACTTGTTAACTTCCACTGGTAACTTGCCTTTGGATCAGTTAGCAAAATTGTAGAGAGAGAGAGAGAGAGATGGGTATACATTTAGTTCAACAAACGCAGGCTAAATAAAAATGTTGATTGCAACATGACGTGTTGGTTTTCATTTGTCACCAGCATGTCCGACTCAGCACTGAACAATGGCACAATTAGAAGTGATGAGACAGTGGACACTTTGCAACTGCTGGACTGCCGCATTTGAACACTCATTGTGGTTTTGTTAATGGAAGAGTTCCTCCCAAAGGCTTTGCCAAATGTCTGTTTTCATTGAACAGATGCCCCTTATAAACGGGTTCATTTAAATAAAAGTGGGCATAATAAGTTAAGTGAAAAATCAAAGAAACTGAATTGTTCAAGTAGTTGTATAAAAACAGTATGGCAGAAAATCAAACTGTCCTTTCTCCCTTTGCTTTCCTATTGATTTTAAGGGAAAACAGCAGCAGTTTATTTTCCTGGTTTTCTAATTCATAAATTCACTCTTTTCCATAATGATTAAAAACCTGCTCCAACACAGAGGCTCAATTTGTATATGGAAACTTTAAAGCCTTGGAAACAGATAGCCAGGTCCTCCCCCAATTAAACATTTATTTGAGAGCTCTTGTTTTCCTTGCTAATACATCAGGTTCCCAAAGGCTTTCTCCCTTGCCAAAGGGCAACTCCTTGTGCTGATGGATGAATGAGCTGTTTCTCCATGCCTAGAACATGTAAATTAAAGAAAATATTTAGTGTAAAACTTAAGTTACTTACCAGTAATTGTTCCACTCTTGCTGTGTTGATCTGTAGTCAGCGGTCACAAAATGGGAGACAAGGGATGTTGTTTGCATCCTTGCCCACTGGGAAGTACATGATTCCTGAAAGCCTTCAATGAAAGGCAGCGAATGATGAATCGGTCTCAGAAGAATTTGAATTGCACCTAGAAAAAGAGAGCACTACTGGAGTTCCCTTTCCCTTTTTCTGGTCACTTAATCTCTGAGCACTCCCTTTGCCCATTTACCATGGTGACAGAGTCAACAGTTGTAATTAAGACATTACACTTGAAGTTGGTCTAATTATTGGTTTCTAATTATTGGATTTTTTTGTTCTACTTTTTTTTAGTTGATTGCTTTTTTAAATGGCTTCTAATAACATGTTCCTGCTACAAAAGCCATGCCGGCTGCCTACAAGCAAATTTCCTATTAACTATACAGAATAGATATCCCACAGGCTATTTCAGCACAGATCAAGGCAACTGTTTCTCCATCAATCTACCCATTTGAATGGGAGTTACACATGCAAGTTCTCCCTTGCACAAATGGGAGCTCAGATCTTGAATTCCCGGCTGTGACTCCAACCCCATTGGACACTGCTGTCATATAAATGTTCACTGCTACTCCTGCAGAGTACCCATGGGTGAGATTCACAAGGGCGCCTTTGTGCGTAACTCCCACTTTAGGCACCTAAGTCCAGCATTTAGGCACAACTGGCATCCCCATGTTCAGCTGCTGCCTAACTCTTCACTGCAAATAAAAACCCAGGGCTGGCCCGTGCCCCCTGACTCAGGCTATGGGTGCTGGGCTGTGGGGCTGTTTAATTGCAGGGTAGATGTCCGGGCACAGGCTGCAGCCTAAGCTCTGGGACCCTTCCACCGTGCAGAGCTAGAGCCCAGGCTCCGGAAGTCTGCACTGCAATAAAACATCCCCTTAGCCCGAGCCAGCTGGCATGGGCCAGCCACTGGTGTGTAATTGCAGTGTACACATACCTGAAGTGCCTACATTCTTTAGTTGCACAAATTTTCACTGGTAAAGTCCTTAAGGTGCCTATACTTTAGCTGCTGGGCATGCACGCAGTCCTTGCACCACCCAGTAGGTTGGCGCCTAACACACCCGAGACCCAGTAGAATTCACAAAGCAGACATTGCCCTCTGCCTTTGGGGCCCTATGCGGGGGCTTAACCCCCTTCACCTGCAAGGTAGTGAATGCCCCCAGCTAGTCATGCTTTGCACCTGGGGAGGCGAGTAGCTAATTGGCTTCAGGCCAGAGGAGGCGGAGCTAAGCTGTAATCAGTAGTCTGACAGAGCTCAGTTGTGGGGCAGGCTGTGGAGGAGACAGGTCTTTCTGGCTGAGAGAAGCTCAGGGTTAGGGTCACAGACAGAGACAATGGGGGCAGCGCAGACTCCTGCATGGGAAGCCGTGCCTTAGGGTATATAAGTAGAGAAGAGAACCCTTCAGCGTCCGGAGGAGGCAGAAGAATGATTCAGTTTTGTCCGGGCTTGTTTATGATATCCCGGCAGGGGTCTGAACTTAGGTGCCTTGGCTGGAAGGCTGAGCCACAGAAGACCTAGCGCTTGAGGTAGGCAGCCTGCTGGAGGTGCTGAAGCGGATGTTTGTGGCAATGTCCTGAATTAACACAAGGGGGAGCTCCAAGGGTGAGTCCGCACCACTGCAGGCCAGATTGAGTAGACCTGCTCAGAGCATAGCTAAACCCCCACAAACCAGCCCTGCCCTTGTAGCCCTTCGCCCAGGGGCTAGGGCATGCCTCCGGGATATGGCAGTGCCTAGTTCACTTTCCCCTTCTCCCTGACATGCCGCAGTAATTTGAAGTAAAGGTTACTAGGGGGACACCACTTCCTCCTTGTTTTGGGACCTGGAGTAGGTGCCTCACTCCAGGAGGGGATTCTGGGCTGAGAACCCAGAGCAGAGATAGGTGCTTCTCTCTGACCTGGGTAGGGCTTAGGCCTCACTCTTCTCAACACTGTTGGCTGTTCTAGGTGTCTCCCTACTTAGCTTTTTGAATCCCCATCTTAGGCACCTAACTCTTCCTGTGCGTTTTACAGGGAGCCACTAGGTGGTGAGGCGCTTAGCAGTCTGGCTCTGCAATGCTGAGCATGACAGCACCTAATGCCCCCTTGGGGGTCCCACCCTATATGTAACACGTAACCAGCACTGGCCTAGGAACCCTCTCTTCCATTCCTTTTATAGAAAAGGATGCCAGTAAACAACATAACCTCCGGATTATAAAGTCACCCAATATACTAGCTTGTGAAAAATCTCCCAGGAATCTGCAGTTGAATTTTGTCCAAAAAATAAGGCAGCAAACTGGATAATTGAGGATTGTTTTTTAACCTGAAATAAACCATAAGATCAAGAGGGTGTGTCGCTGCCATGTAGGGCATTTAGTCTCTACTTGTCAAGCAAAGAAACATCAGAGGACAGAACATTCAGTATGGTACCCATAATGAGCCATGATGTTTTCTTGCTTCCTAGACAAATTAGAGGATTGGGCTAAAAGAAATCTGATGAGGTTCAACAGGGACAAGTGCAGAGTCCTGCACTTAGGACAGAAGAATCCCATGTACTGCTACAGACTAGGGACCGAATGGCTAGGCAGCAGTTCTACAGAAAAGGACCGAGGGGTTATAGTAGACGAGAAGCTGGATATGAGTTGACAGTGTGCCCCTGTTGCCAAGAAGGCTAACAGCATTTGGGGCTGTATAAGTAGGGGCATTGCCAGAAGATTGAGGGACGTGATCATTCCCTTCTATTTGACATTGGTGAGGCCTCATCTGGAGTATTGTGTCAAGTTTTGGGCCCCACACTACAAGAAGGATGTGGAAAAATTGGAAAGAGTCCAGCAGAGGGCAACAAAAATGATTAGGGGGCTGGAGTACATGAGTTATGCGGAGAGGCTGAGGGAACTGGGATTGTTTAGTCTGCAAAAGAGAAGAATGAGGAGGGATTTGATAGCTGCTTTCGACTACCTGAAAGGGGGTTGCAAAGAGGATGGATCTAAACTATTCTCAGTGGTAGCAGATGACAGAAGAAGGAGCAATGGTCTCAAGTTGCAGTGGGGGAGGTCTAGGTTGGATATTAGGAAACACTATTTCACAAGGATGGTGGTGAAGCACTGGAATGGGTTACCTAGGGAGGTTGTGGAATCTCCTTCTTTAGAGGTTTTTAAGGCCCGGCTTGACAAAGCCCTGGCTGGGATGATTTAGTTGGGGATTGGTCCTGCTTTGAGCAGGGGGTTGGACTAGATGACCTCCCGAGGTCCCTTCCAACCCTGATATTCTATGATGCTATGATTTAAAGACCCCCTTGTGCCCCATTCTGATCTGAGCCCAGCTGCACCCTTGTGTAACTCCACTGACCACAGTTCCTCCTGATTTACACTGGTGTAAATGAGGACAGAATCAGGCTCACTGACTTCTCTTTTGAAAAACATTCTTTCCTGCTTATCAGTCAGCGACTTACTTTTTCCTGTATTTCTATCACTGTTTTTATTATTGAGAACAGTTGCATGAATAAAGATTTCATTGCTTAGGAATTCATTTGCTCAACCTTCTTTATGCCCCCATTGAAATTATTATCCTTTGTTTGTGACATTAATATTAGTTGCTGTGGAGATGATGATGATGATGTCGCAGAGGGCTCTGATTTCAAGGGAGGAATCAGCAGCAGGGGTAAATGAACTATAAAGGAAAAACAGATCTTGTCATCATGAAAATGTCTTTTGGAATATAAAAAAAGAAGGGAAGAAGAAACAGAACATAGATGATAAACTAATGTAACTGTTTCCATGAAAAATATTTTAAAAGTTTTCCAGGAGTCTTTCAAGGGCTACTACTTCAGTATTAAAAAGTAAAGCAGTGAATCCAACCGTGTTTAATTTGGCTGGGATTTCCTTCTTTAAAGTGAAGTTTGCTACTTGTGAAAGGGGTTGAAGTGAGCAATGGGCAAGACTTTCAAAATTAGTAGTCTAAAGTTCAACTCCTAAATCCATAATTAGGCACCTGCTTGATTTCCAAAAAGTGTTGCGCACTCAATGGCTCCCAAAATACCTTCTTATATTAAAAAGTCTTGCCCCCTGTGTTTATCTACTAAATAGGTATTTTGGCTTCAAAGTTTGACTTTGCTTAAGTATGGGCAGTAAATTGAAAATTTTATCCCTCCCTGTAGATCTACTACTCACAGTGGATTCATTTATAGACAGGACCTCAGCATGTGAATGTCAGGTCACTTGCTTTGAAGACTTTTACCTGGTGGTATGTGAAAACCATGAGAAACTCTGCATTTTGTACAGTTTTGTTGCAAGTCCTTACTTGGGCCCAGGATCACTACTGGGGTTTGTGAGCCTTAAGGTGTGACTATGCATCAGAGGTGTGACTGCCACATTGGTAAACAAGCCCCAGCTAGCCCCAGAAGAGTGCAGCTGCGGAAGCTTGGGCTAGCCACTTGAATACATAGTTGGATTCTTGCATCTGAAGAAGTGAGGTTCTTACCCACGAAAGCTTATGCTCCCAATACTTCTGTTAGTCTCAAAGGTGCCACAGGACCCTCTGTTGCTTTTTACAGATTCAGACTAACACGGCTACCCCTCTGATAGTTGGATTAAATGATTTTGGGACCCTGTGTGCTATGGAAATTGGGAGGATCTGGGTGGGGTGGGGTGGGGTCATAGAATCATAGAGTTGGAAGGTACCTCAGGAGGTATTTAGTCCAACCCCCTGCTCAAAGCAGGACCAATCCCCAAACAGATTTTCACCCCAGATCCCTAAATGCCCCCCTCAAGGATTGACTTGCAACCCTGGGTTTAACAGGCCAATGCTCAAACCATTGAGCTATCCCTTCCCCCCCCCCCCCCCCCATCTCTTGGTGGGTGGGAGGCCCCAAGGATGGGGTTGTAGAGCAAGTTCCTGTCCTACAAGACTGGCCTAGATCCCTGCTCTGGCCTATTGGCTTTGCAGCAGTGTGCAGGACCTCCCTCTGCACCGCCCCCTTCCTGGCCCTGCTGTCCTGAGCGGGGCTGTGGTCCATACTATTGATTTGGGCTGGCTGAGGTAAGTTTGGGATTTTGTTTTGGAAGAGTGTAGGGGGTTACCAGTGATCAGGAGCCCTGTGGAGATGGGGGCCCTGTGCAAGTGCAACGAGCGCACATTGGTTAATTCAGATCTGATCCCCAGGGTCAGTCCCGGGTGGGTTTGTACAGCCCATTCTGCCACAGTGTCACTGCTATTGTTATTCAGGCTAAGCAGATCAAAGCTACTTGTGTTATCTACATGTGCTGCAGTCACCTTCTGGGACATACCTGGAGAGAGCCTTTGCACCTCTAGTGACAGGTCCACATAGTCTGATACTGCTTCCAGGTAAAAGAGAACGTCTTTGAGCTCATGCTTTTAGGTGGAGAGGTTACGTGTACAGTTTCCGCTGACAAGACATCCAAGGAGTGGTCCCATGTCATCTGAATTATCAAGTGAACCTCAGCTCATTTGGGGAAGGGGCGGTCATTGAGAATAATTTGCACATAATTGTGACATGGGCCCAACTCTGTAACTCTTGTTCTGCACAGAACTGCTGGTTACTTCACTGAGAGTCTGACACAGGGCGATTACAGGATTGGGCCTGTGTATTTACCCTGAGACTAGAGAATTCATGGAGATAAGTAATTGCTATGTGGGTTTACTCACAATGACTTGCAATAGAGGTCCTCCAACTTGCCCTAATGTGGACCACATCTTCATAGAGAGATTATCTATGAGTGACTTCCCTCCCATTGGTAATCACACAGACCACCTCCTCCTGTCCATTGGGGATCACAAAAACTCTCTTCACTCCCACTGGTGATCTCACAGACCACCAGCCCATCAATTAGCTATTGCATAGATCACCTTCCCTTCCATTCACCACAAGGCTCTTATCCTCTATTCTCCAAGCTCATGTGAGCCTCAGCATTTCCCCTCTTACTGGAGATTGCCTGGAACACTTTCCACTGCTGAGACCACCTCCCCTTCCACTGGTGGTCCCAGAATATTCCTCTGGCAACTAGAGCAACTCTGCTGACATGGACAAGTAATATTAGGAAAGTGTCTCTGGTATTTTTAGCTTCCTTTAATATATGTTAGAAGCTGGAAACAAGGAAGAGGAAACAGCATCATGTAACTATTCAGCTCTTCACAGGACATGAGTAAGTGCTCTGTGGACCACAAATGGTTTACAGGCCACAACACATGGTAACTCTGCCTGCAAAAAGCATGGATCCTTGTGTTGTGCTATTTTTTCTCACGCAAATATAAAGCTTTGCTTTGCTTGTGACAATAATCTGTTACAAAGCATTCGTGAAATGCGCATTAGCTGCGTAAAACGGAAGTACATAAATTGATTGTGTGATTTATGTAAATTACAAAACTGTAAGTGCTTTCGAAATTAAGCCACTAATCTGTAATGTAAACATAATAAAATATTGCAAAAGCCATTCATCTTGTGCAGCATGACAAATGCTACATAGTAACTGTACAAATTGCTTTATTTTTGTTTTTTGCCATCTGAAAGTGAGTAATGTAATTGACAAGGCTGGATAATCCACAGCAAGGAAACAAACACCTGTTTTTTGTTGTGTTTTGTTTTTACTGATGTTTTATGCGGTTTCATTTCTTTTGACTCAAAAACACTGATCTTGCTGTGAAAATTCAACTTTTACCTGCCTTGTTTTTAACAAATTAGCAAAACCGAATAAACAAAAAGATCATTTTCAGGTTGTTGGTTTTTTTAAGGTGCTTTTAATTCTGAAGCTTTAATATATTCTAAACCACTTCTCCATAATAAATAAATATAGGCTACAGCCTTTCACTTAAAAATACATGAAGATTTGCACCTGGGCTTCTACACCACATGTGTGCACGCAAAATTGTGCACACAAGTCATTGCATGCACTTTATATGCTGAGGCCTGGAACATATCCGTAATCCTGCAACGGGACAGCACACAGCTATGTTGCCCCAGCGGATACCCATTGAAGGAATCAATATGTTTTGTTCTCATTTGGCCTTTAATGAATAAAAATACATCTTTTGAATGAAAAGTGTTTCAAAACAACAAATGGAAATGGTCCATCCTGATCATGTCAAAATGGGAATGCTTTGTTCCAATTTCTTGTCCCCCAAAACAAAATATAGTTGAAATCGCAACATTCCCATGGGAAATTTTGATGAAATGACATTTTCGGACAGAAGGACATTCCATCTCAAAAGTTTTGACCAGCTCTAGATCCGTCCTTGTCCAGACAAGGATAGCCAGGCCACAAGGTGGGCATGGGTGTGCAAGTTTTAAAACTACTGTTCAGAAAGCCTGGAGCGCTCTCTTTGTGAGTTACGGGGGAGTGTTCAAATCAGTTTAGCAAGTGACCCTGGGTTGCATTCTTACACTTTAAGATGATTCTCCCTCAGGTAACAGTGACGCTGACTCTCTCAGCACACACGTTTGACCCAACGGTTGGGTTTTCTAGACGCCGTGTAGGGATTGTACTAGTCACCTTTTACGCTGCCTATTCATTCTTCAACACATTTATTTGTAGGGCCCCAGGATGCGTTTAAAACCTGTCCTGACTGTTTGTCGCTTGCTTACATTCCTCTTCTTTTTACACTGTTGGAAATAAAACTCCCATAGCGACAGATTTTCCCATGGCAGGAGGAGAAGCAACAGTTGATCCACCTCTGTGACACTCTTCCTTAGTGCCTGGGTCATGGAGTGAGCCATGTGGGGGAGGGGCACAGGGCCAGGGCAAAGTGCATTGTCTCCCCACCATCCCTGGGAGGAAGCTGTCCAGATGGAAATACAGAATTCCCTGTGCGTTGTGGAAGCCCCTTTGGAACAGGAACAGGAACAGCTTCTCTTACAGTCACGGCTGCCCTGGAACTCTGCTTAGTGGGAGGCAGGTGAGAGCTGCGGGGGGCCAGCAGCCAGCACACGGGGGAGATGGGCCAATGGTTAGGGTGCTAACCAGCACCTGTGTTCAGTTCCCTGTTATGGCACAGATTTCCTGTATGCCCTTTGGTGCATCACTTAGTCTCTCTATGCCTCGCTGCCCCATCTATCAATGGGGCTAACAGCACTGACCTGCCTCCAAGTGGGGTTGTGAGAATAAATACTATCTAGATTGCAAGGTGGGCAGATCCTATGGTAATAGATAGATGGACTCTGTTCAGGTGGTTCTACCTTCCACGAGATCCACACGGACCTCTTGAGGTCCATAGAGTCTGGGGCGAACCTACTGGGGCTGAAACTGCTGCCTGTTGTGCCAAGGGGGTGCTGTGCCAGCCCAACCGAAATGTCTGGCTAACCTGCCCCAGTTCCCAGGAGTGGGTGTGGTATGGCCCATAATCTCTTCATTGTTAGACTCTCTCAGTCTTTTGCTCCTTTCCTCAGGTAAAGTTATATCTGCCCAGTTGATCCAGTTCCAGCCTCGCCAGGGGACGTGAGTAAGTCCAGAGCTCACAACAATTACAGCTACTCAAACCTTTCCATGCGTTCTGAGTCCAGTGCTGAAACTCAGCTGAAATTGCTGAGTTTCACCAGATTTCAATGCAAAACACTGGGGCTGGGATTTTCAAAAAGTACCTAAGGGAGTTAGACACCCAGCTGTCACTAAAAGTCAGTTAGAGATTTGTATTTAAGGGCCAGATTTTTAAAGGTATTTAATTCCCATGGGATTTAGATGCTGATATGCTTTTGAAAATCCCACTAGGCATAGGGTGACCATATTTCCCTATGCTGAATACTGAACACCTGGTAAAATTACTTGTATTCAAGCGAGTTCAACGGCAATCAATCAGAACTATGCAGTACAAACATTCAAATTAACATCAAGTTGAATGAGCCCGTTAAAAAGCAATACTGCCTAGTTCGATTCTTTTTTTTACCTCCTTATCTTTAAGGTTCACATGAGGAGGGGTGACACACACACATTCCTGTACACCTCTCTCACGCAGGGGGTGACCGACCGACCCGACTCGACCCTCCGTGCCTGGTGCTCTCCGCCCTCCGTGCCTGGCTGGGCTCCCAGGACAGACCCACCTCTCCTGGCACCTCAGTGATGCCGCATCTTCTCAAGGCAACCCCGGGGCGGGGGAGAGGGGCACACAGGGTCACATGCCCTCCAGATTTCTGCCAGGGTTCACATCAGAATGTGGCTAGCAGCAGCCTCTTGGCCCTGTGCAGGAGGGAAGGGACGGGAGCTGCTTCCAGCTGCGTGTGGGGGGGAGGATGACCTGGCCCATGTCTTTGCAGAGCTCATCTCTTCCCCTACCCCCAGTGGCTGGAAGCAGCTGGTCCCTTCCCGCCCGCACAGTGTTGAAAGGCAGCTAACACCTCCAGGCTGCTGCTAGCCACAGAAATAATCCATCTGCCTCCTGTTCCCTGGCTACAGTGCAGGCAGGAAGGGGTTAAGCCCTAAGGATAGATTGTGCACCAGGGCCCAGGGAACCTGACTGTAGGGGCTTCAGCGAACCGGCCAGAGGGGTGGCTCAGCAGGGGAGGGTGCCCATGGGCCAGAGCATCCCCACACTCTGACCAGGCTGGAAATCGCTTCCCTCCCCCTCCCCCGCCTTCCAATCCAGAGCTTAGCTGAGGGGTGGAGAGGCATCCCCATGCCAGCGCTGTGCGGGGCTTTGGCACATGCAGGGCTCGGCTTCTCCTGGCCAGCGCCCCGAGCTGGAGGATCTTGGGGTTTTCCTGGGGCGCCGACCTAGCCAGAGGCAGTGGGGGAAGGAAGGAGCTGCCGGCCAGGGTGCAGGTGAGCTGAGCGCCCCGACCAGGGGCTGGTTCTCCCCACAGCGCTGGGAGCGGGACGTGCCTCGCCCTGGGGGGGGAGGGGAATATGGAGGCGCAGTGGGGCTGGGTGTGTGAAGGGACAAAACAGGGAGGACAACGAGATGGGGAGCACGTAAAGGGCCGATGGGTGGGCAGGAGAGGCAACATGTAAGCGGCCTCTGCCTGGCTCCAGTCCATACTCACCAGCCACCACAGTGCACAGGTAGTGTCAGCCGGAAACGGGACATGGGGTGGGGTCCTGCTGGCCGAGAGTTGGCACGCAGCGGGGGCTGAGCTGACAGACTAGTAGGGGGAGTCTGTTGAGGCTAAGTATGAGAATTTGATGCCCCTTAATGAACTCCTCATGGATGAAATTGCCAGAGGCACCTGAGCCAGCCAGTGCTTCTAAGTGGGCATGGCAGAATGCCAGAGGTGAAGAGGGAGGCACAGTGGGGTAGTGTGGTGGGTAGGGATTCCCAAGATTCTGGTGGATAGGCGGCAATGTGGTTCACTGTGGGGTGAAGTAGGACACCGACTCAACCCTATTCCCCGTATTGGGCAGGACTCTGGCCTTTCCCAACCTGAAGGTGGACATGTCTTTGCCCTGCAACGTGCCCAGGATTCCCACAATATAGACACAACCCCAATGCCTTATGACCATTCTTTTCATTGGCATAGAGGTAGGGCCAAGGTTGGATGACTTGCATCGCATCAGGGTCTGGTAGGAAGGACTCAGGCTGGTGGGGATCAGGTAGTATGCCATTTTTCTTGGGCTGGTGTCAATAGCTTATCATCAGTTCTAATACAAAGATTAGTTAAAGCTCCCAGGCGAGGTGGAGGTTCCACATGTGCTAATTCATCTTTGACAGGGTTGTTGAGGCCCTGCTTGCATGGTGTCACTGCACAGCCCCGTTCCAGTAGGTGCCTGCAGCCAGATATTGAAATTCCACTGTATATTTGGAGAGAGCCCCAGGACCTGCAGGAGGGTATGGAGCACAGCTTCTGTGGTACATTCTCGAATATGGTAGTCAAAGATGCCTGCGCAAAGTTCTCAAAGTGTTCAAGGAGAGGACCAGACCCCTCCAGGATTGTGGACGCCCACTTCAGGGCCTCTGCAGTGAGCAGACAAAATACTAATCCCACTTGGGACCGAACTGTGGGGTACCACTGTGACCGCAACTCCAGCTGGAGACAGCATTGGTTAAAGAACCAACAAAACTTGGCATGATCCCTGACAAACTTATCAGGCAGGGGCAAGCGGCGCTTACGGAAAATGGATGAAAGAGGTGGGGGGACAGAAGACACTGCATGGGCTCGTACGTAGGCCTTGAGGGCTGCATTCTGGTCAGGTAACACAGCTACCTAAGCCTGCAGTTCTGCAGGACCCCAGCAACGTATGAGAAGGTGGCTTGAGCTACTGCTGGGGTCCTTCTGGAGGGGAGTTCCATGCCATGGAGTGAAGTCCCTTCTTTCCTTCCAGTGGGCTGCTCAAACAGTCACACACCGAGCTGTAAGCAGTGTGACTGGGTGGTTGGAGCAGAACCAGAAGGCAGAACCAGAGGCATGGTCTGGAGACAAGCCAATGCTCAGAGCCAGGAGGTAGGAATCAAGGTGCAGAGGTAGGAAGGGACTAGGGCTGAAGCATAACAGGCAAGGAGAGGAGGAATGGCAGGACTGGAAGCAGGTCTGGCCCAGCTGCGGGAGTGGGCAGTCACTGTCCTGTTGTTGCTACTAGGCTGAAATAGGGATTTCTTGGCTCCTCTGTCCAATCAGGGATCACAGTCACTAGTGTGTGTTTATCGGGCCCAGTCGAGCTCCTTGGGTTGGTAGGTGACCATGCTCAGAACCAGCTGTGTCCTTCACAGTGTCCCTAGAAAAAGTTTTCCAAACCAGCTTGTGTCTCTATTGTAACAGGTGAGGTCTTCATGGGTCTGGGTTTCATAGCAAAAGGTACGGCTACAGGTACAGGATGTGATCCAAAGCCCATTAAATGGATAAATTTCCTTTTACTTTGATGGGTTTTCCACCAGGCCTGTGGGGGACTATTGTGTTTGGATGCCTATGCGCTCAGGGCAGTTAAGAACTGTAGCAACTTATCATGACATTGTGGCTCCATTTTCAAATTTAGAACATAAACAGCTGCAGAGATGCTGCAAAGGAGACTCATTGTACCTGGGTCTGGTGTGTTTCAAAATATTGATTTCTTCCAGAGTCTATTCTTCTTGTTAGCACTTAGAGTAACAAAGAATTACACCGAGGGGATGACAGGTTTCAGAGTAACAGCCGTGTTAGTCTGTATCCGCAAAAAGAAGAACAGGAGTACTTGTGGCACCTTAGAGACTAACAAATTTGTTAGTCTCTAAGGTGCCACAAGTACTCCTGTTCTTCTTTTTACCGAGGGGATGGAGATTTGGATTCAGATGGTTAAAAAAGATGGCCAGTGCTGTACTAAGGGGAAAAATTACATTGAGTACAAGAAACAGGTCCAATAAATGTGTGAAAATGCTGTGTTACATACATAGAGTCCCTTATGGAAAGTGGGGTGTGACTGCTGGTTCCTTTAGTCAATATGTAAGTATTAATTATATGCTTCTCTATACTGTCTTTGCATCCTGTCTAGCCAAAATGTTCAAACATGGATGCCTAAAGTTTATGCCTAAATCCCTATCTAGACATCTACATAAGTGGGGTAATTTTTAGAAGTACCGATCCTCACCCACTCTCAATACCTCTGCAAATGAGGCCATTTGTTTATGTTTCCAAATATGGATCTAGGAACTTAACTTTAGACACCCGGGTTTGAAAATCTGGGGCCTAGGTTTGAAAATTCTGGCCACTATGATGTGTGAACAGCACAATCCAAAATGGAATGGTTTGCAAGCTATAGTTCTCTCTAGCCTCATTCGATGAGCCTATCATTGTATCCATCTAGTGACAGAGAATCTATAATTATCCTTTCCTCACCCTTTGAGCATAGTTCAGTTCTCTTTTTTGGTCCCTTCACTGACAGTAGTCACTCAGCTCGGTACCAAGCATGTTTATAGACTCAGGTCTGCAACAGACACATGGATAGTGTAGCAAGCACCAGAACTCGACCACAAATCCCAGTGGAACGTTTTGGCACATCACCTTCTAAACCTCCCCCTCTATCTGGAGTACAAAGAGTCACTGTCTTTTATCAGTTGTCATTAAAGTTGCTGTTGTTTAATCCCTTCCCACACTTCCTCCCCCTTCACTTTCTGCCCTGAGCACTTTGAGAAGTTTGCTATGGACTTCGTTTTGAAGCTCAAACAGACACCCAGCTCTGGTGCTGCTTTGAGAACTCTGGCACCTTACTTCTGCCTGAACCACGAGCAAACCTCCTCGTTACACTGATAACACCTAGCTGAACAGTTCAGTGTGCAAACGTACATCATGATTGAGGGTGACATGGTCAAAAGCACCTAAGTGCCATAGGAGTAGGGTTGCTTGAAACATGTTTATTAAATGTTTAGTTTTTGACTAAACGTTGTGTGTGTGTGTGTGTGTGTGTGTGTGTGTGGTGTGTGTGTTGTGTGTGTGTGTGTGTAATGTATCTGAGTTCTATGACCAATTTTGACTTGTAATAAAAAAAAATCAAACTTTTTTTCTTTTTAGTTTTGAACAATTTTTTTTTTAAGTTTTTCAATACAAAGTTAAAATTTTCTGTGTGAAATTTTGACTTTTTCCACCCTTCATTTTTGTTGAAATTTTCTGTGGAAAAAAACTCCAAACTTTTTTTCATCCAGCTCTACCTAGGCACCTATGGCCAGATTTTCAAAAGTATTTAGGTGCCTATTGAAACAAATAGGAGTTAGGCACCCAAATCCCTTTACAAATCTAACCCCTCATTCCCAGTCACTTACAACTGGACTTCAGCTCCTTTGGAAAATTTATCCTGAGATTCATTTCCAGCCTCAGCTGTTGCCTCCTGTCTCTGAGGTGTTTTCTCCCTACCACCTTCAACTGCTCTTTTGCTGCTGGGTCATGTATTAGCCTGTGTAAAAAGGAAGGCATTAGCCCCTCTAAAATGTACCTTATGGAAGAACTTAATGCACACAGAGGCAAGCAGGAATATTTTCCGTACACGTAGCTGGTTATGTTGCTAAAGTTGAACTACACAATACAAAAAGAGATATATAATGGGTTTCTTGAAATGTAGTGCAATCTTTGGATTTTGGGCTTAGTGGTTTAGTGCTGTCTTTCCCTCCTTATCTCTTCATTCAAGTCTACCAATGAAGCCCAAGCTGCTCCATCTATATCAGAATTCCCTGGTTTGGGGGATGTCAGGTAGTGGCACTCACCCTTTAAGAGGGAAGAAGCCAATACATCTGTGATTGTCCAGTTGACCCCAGTTGGGCTTAAGAGAGGGTACCTGGCACCTAGAAGGAAGGAGAGACAGAGCGAGTCAGAGCCAGAGAGGAGCTGGACACAGGAGGTGTGGGTGAGACCTGAGTTTGGAAGGTCAGTAGGAATGGGGAGCTACTAGAGAGGAGGAAACTGCTGGTGGGAATTGAGCAAAGCTGGAGACCTGATGAGCAGAAAGTTTGGGCAGTGGCCTCTAGGAAAATCCAACTTGGTCAGGGGAAGCCGAGCCTGAAAGCAAGGAGGTTGCTGCGAGAGGTTGGGTTCCCTGAACAGGGATAGGACACGCAGGCAGGGGCTCTGGGAGTGGAACGCTATACGAGGGAGAACCTCTTTGGGTGAAGACCAGAGCGAAGCGCTGTGGGAAGATTGGTCACTCATGCAGGGGGGTCTGGAAACTGGGGCCCTGAATCAGAGGCAAAAGGAACCGAGAACAAAGTGCTGCTAGAGACTCTTGGGTAGGTGACTTGAGGTAATGTCCCAGGATTGGGGAATGGAAAAACCACTGTATCTTTATATGCTTACTGCAGGAACTGGAGAATGGTTTTACAAGACTTTGGGGGAACTATAGCACTGGTACAGATGAATACATTGTGCCTGTGAGGCAGGGCTCTGTAGCAGACACTGAGAGACTATGTTCCTTTCATGGGCAAACGGAAGAGGAAACTACTGCTACTTCAGGGCCCTCTAGGTGAGACAATGCTAGCACAGGGAAAAGACTCTGCTGGACCCTGGTCTGCATACTGTTATCAGAGGGCTGCCTTCATAGAATAGCAGGGTTGGAAGGGATAGTCAGTCATCTAGTCCAACCCCCTACTCAAAGCAGGACCAATCCCCAGACAGATTTTTGCCCCAGATCCCTAAATGGTCTCCTCAAGGATTGAATTTACAACCCTGAGTTTAGTAGACTAATGCTCAAACCACTGAGCTATCCCACCTCCCAATGTAGTGTGTGATTCAAGCAGCAGGAAAAATTCAGCATCCTACAGAACCCAGACTTACACCGGTACGGGGAGAACTGAGAGCACTTGGAAAGGCCACCTTGTATTAGTGAACATTAGCACTGTGGTTGTGCCTAAAGGCCCCATTATGCTGGGTGTTGTATGAACAGATGACACATCCCAGTCCCTAACTCGAAGAGTGAAGCATCAAAGCTTTTGGCTGTCACGCTGCCATGGCCTTTCCTCACTCTGCCCCCATCTCCAAGCTCTTAAGATGCTCTTCTCTTATCTGGTGGCTCCTCCCAACACAGAGCACTTTTAGTCCAGCTTTAAACTCTCTCATCCCGTCCTGGGCAGTGAGAGAGCTCCTCCTTGAGTGTGATTTGACACCAGTTCTAGTGTATTATATTTTCCCCCCCAGAAAAATGTCAGGTCCTGTCAACTTTAATTAACAAGAGTTTCATGTGGTGAATTCTCCAGATTTTTAAAAAATAACAAATTGTTTGTTTGTTTTTTAAATACAACCGTGACTGACTGACATTTAATATTCATATTCTGGTAGGCCCCAGAGGCCCTGGTCTGGATGGGGCCCCTTTATGATAGACCCTGAACAAACACAGAGGCAAACATGATCCTTGTCCCGAAGAATTTACAGTCTCAGCAGATAAGCAACAAAGAAAGATGTAGCCGATGGACAGATTTAAATATGTACAATACTGTGTCCATTTTATATGTCTAGGTGGCATTTTATATGTGTGTGTAAGTGGTTGGATAGATACTCATCCTTTAGGAGATTCGCAAAAGTGCCTAAAGGATTTAGGAGCACATGCCTGGTTGATTTTTTTTATTGGGCCAGTGCTTCTAAATCACTTAGGCTACATATATTAATGTAACTACAAATAGGGAGATTTTCAAAAGTGTCTTTCTCCTACTTCCCAGCAATTAAAAAAAAAATCCCCTGAAAGACGATGCACGTACTATATACTGTGATCATCTTATCATCATCAATTTATTTTAATTTCTGAGCAAGTTTTACAGACAGAATGCAATCTGAGCACTTTAAAGCATCTCGCTGGGAATATCTTATCATTATATTTATTAAGGTGTCCCCTGTAAAACCAGGCTTTTATCGGGTAAATTATAGGGACTGTCATCCATTTGGCAGCTTCACAACTTTTGATCATATATTTCTACACTCAGCGTTGGCAGGAAGAATTTAGAAATATCATGTCAAATTATGCTTAAGCCAGCTGGTGTTTGATGAAATAGGCTGGGCGTGCAGTCAGGTAAAAGGAAGTGTACTCAAGTTAAAGACAGCATTGAGAATGCTAAAAATATCACAATGAACACACAGATCTGCATTTACTTTCCACTTCCCAGCCACACATAGAACAAAAGCTGATAGTCTACATGACACACATAGAATCCGCTTCAGCCTTTGCTTACATACAGAACTCTAAACTGGCTATGGGAAAACCTTTAGTGTTGAAGCTAAAATGTCCTCTACAACTCATACTAGCATTGACTAGATCCTTTATACCTGAACCCACAGACTTATGCATTCTATCATCTTTCCCCATCAAATTGCTTTCTCTAACTATCTACTGAAGCCTTCCTGCTACTCGACCTTGTAGAAGACATAGTCTAGAATTTCCATCCTCTTCGCTCCATGAGATTGTATCAGAATTCTGATTCTTTCTTTGTGATTTCATTCCTGGTCTTTCATATGAATGCACTTGGTCCAATTTCCTTTTGAAACAACAGAACTTATTGTCTAGAACAGTAGCATTTCCACTCGATTATCAGTTTGCTAAATAAAATGTGACATTTGGCTTCTGTGCTACACATCAGGGAAAACTGTTAGATTCACATTTTTCCTACATGAACTTAAATGCCCTTTAATTACAAGTAACAGAAATACAACAAAGGGTGCTTTGACCGAAACATCTATATACAGATGCAGTGTAAATTAATCAAAGTATATAACCTGCAGCAATTCAACCCTTACAAATAAACATTTAGTAAGGAGTTATGGATAACTAATTGTTGCATTATAATGGGAAGGTTAACCTTATAACCCTAAATTCTGGGATAGGCTGAATTTCAGTGTCATTTCGTTTCTCATGATCAGATTGGTAAGGAATAATCCCATTTAAGTGTAGCTGCCATTTTGTGGAAGACTAATAAAACATTCTATTCCTAGATAATTCAGCAGATAGGTATTATTTTCTGTATTGCTTTTATTAAAGAACATCTGAATAAATATAGGATCATTGTTTCCTCTAAATTCATCTGCTTTGATGGAATGGAAGTTCCTACCTGAAATGACAAACTTTTAGAAGTAACATGCTAGTCATATCCACAGCAACCAATTGGGATGTAAGAAATTGAGATTTATAACTGCAGGTGAAGAAACAGCAGCAGCAGAAGGACTGCAAGGAACAGAGATCTTATTTTCATGCAAATTTTCCTATTAATAAGGAATGAGAGAAGAAGAAAAAATACAGAAATCTATAATTTATAAAAGAAATGTTTCTAAACAGAATGTTTTTCAAAGTTTTCCTAAAGGTATCAGCAGCTCTTTAATGGCTAATGTCTCCAGATTTAGGTAACTGATGAGTACATACAGTGGCATGTATTTTTAATACCCATAACTTAGGAATTGAAGAATTGATCTCTCTTATCATGTCAATGTCCTTGAATATAATTTGCTGAGACAGCCACTGAAACATGCTTGATTTCAAACACTGCTTTGAAGACTCTATAATTGATATGAAAAGCTAGGATTAAGCAAAAACAAAAAATGCTAGCATTGGTACACTTCTCTACATGATTTCAAAGATGCTTAAAGAAGCAACTTTTAAATGACTTTGATATTCTTCTGGGCCAATTCTGCCATCCTTACTCATAATACTGAGTAGTATTTTACTCCATACGTAGCCACACTGAAATCAGTGGGGCTTTTTGGGAAATAAGGTGGGCCATGATGTCTCAGTGTATGGCGTTTGTATGTTTTATTAACATTTATCATAACTTGGGGAAATTATCTGTTTGATACCAACTTTTCCATAGCAACTACTAAAATAAAACTGTTCTACAAACTGCTTCTTCTTGTGCATTGTTCTCTTGGCTTAATCTGATGCGTGCCTTTTGGCATATCTTGGCAGCATTAGCATTTTGCTGTTGCTTCATGTTGTGTGACATCCAACTAGGTACTTATGTGACCTTCACCCCTGCAGTGTCTGAGTGCTGCACAATCACTAATGCCCTGTGAGGTAGCAAGGTATTGCCCTGTTTTTTTCAAATATGGAGCTGAGGTACAGGGAGATGAAGTGGCTGTGGAAAATGAAACATGAAAAAAGCCAATGTTCAGGACTCTAATAGAAGGCAGTTTTCTGCTGAATCACTGGCCAGTTTTTATAGTTCTCTTCTGTGTCTTTGATGAACTGGATTAAAATTCTTATTTGCTAGGCTTTGGCTGTCCGATTCTTTGGCCAGCATGCTGAATCTGGCCTATTTGCCATATTACTCTACATCCTATAACAATTCAGGATTATGCAGAACATAAGATTTATTTTCTTTCCTTTTTTTAACTTCCTATCACTCCTGGTTGGGAAGAAAGCCTTCCAGCTCTGCCATGAAGCGGTGTACATGATCCTGAATCATTTCAGCTGAGTGTTAACTCTGAAAACTAATGACTGCAATATAAATAGCAGCAGTATTAATAATTGAATTGCTGGTTATAGTCACAGATATATTCCCTCAACCAAAGACTGTATTCATAGCTGTAGCAGTGGCATTCATAAGAAGCGGGGGAGGCTTTTCCCCTTATGGGTAGTATGATGAGTAGAACTGGGGAAAGAGGAAGGGACCTAGTTTGATTTGACACCAGTGCTCAGGAATGCAAACGTTAGAGCCCCCGCATGGAACACTGAGCTCTCAGTGTACTTAACAAAGTTCTGTTTCTGCCACTGCTGCCCGCCTGATGCATCAATTATTGCTAATGAAACATTAGGCACAGCGCTTAGCAACAGCCTGATTATTTTGCATTGGCTTGAAAAACTACTTGAATTTTGTATGTCAAACTTCCCTTAATTTTGCATACGTGCCACTGTGGGGGCTGCCTCATTTCGCTGCTGCCGTCAATGACAGAGGACAGAGGCAGGTTTCTTCTGGGCTCTCTAATGATGGCTCTCCCCAGCACAGGCATAATCATGGCAGCACCCAGTGAGATGGACCCTGGAGCTCCAGGCCAATGCACAGAGCAGAGCACTGAGACAGAAGAATTAGACAGCTCTCAAAAGGACAATGAAAATATAAGTTTCCATCCAACATATTACTGGTGTGAAATCCCCAATGATGACAAAGTGAAGAGGCCATGGCTTACGTACTCAAAAACCCAGAATTCTGCCTCCTGTTTTTGTTGCAAACGCTTCCAGTCTAATGTTCCAGCCACATTGGGTTCTACAGGAACAAAGGACTGGAAAAATCTGGCTAGAAATCTGGCATGCCATGAGAAGGCAGCAAATCACCAGAGAGCATTCCATAGGTGCTTGAGATGAGACTAAGGTTAAAGGCCACCATAGATGATCAGCATAAAGAGAAGATTGCATCAGAGTCTCTTTACTGGCAAAATGTTCTGAGAAGGCTCATTGCCATTGTGAGAATGCTTGCTACCCAAAACCTAGCACTGCATGGCACTTCAGATCAGCTGTATGTGCCAAACAATGGAAACTTCCTTAAAATTATGGAGCTGATGGCTGAGTTTGATGCTGTACTCCAGGAGCATCTAAGAAGAGTCACCATCCAAGAAATGGACACACCCCACTACCTTTTAAAAACAATTCAAAATGAGATCATACAGTTACTGGCAACAAAAGTCAAACAGAAGATTGTGGCAGATCTGAAGTCAGCAAGATATTACTCTGTTATTCTGGACTGCACACCTGACATCAGCCATACAGAACAAATGACTTTAATGGTGTGTTTTGTATCAGCAACAGAACCTAATGAAAATGTCCCTGCAATGGTGACTGTCAGAGAGCATTTTCTAGAATTTATTGACATTGAGGTTACTACAGGAGCTGGTATGACAAATGTGCTTTTTAAAAAGCTGGAGGATACGGGAATAGTGATAGCTGACATGAGAGGTCAGGGCTACGATAATGGTACCAACATGAGAGGAAAGAGCAGAGGAGTGCAGACACGGATCCAAGAGTTAAACCCTCAAGCTTTTTTTGTCCCGTACAGTTCTCATTCATTGAACTTGGTGGTCAGTGATGCAGCATCAGCTTCTAGTGAGGCTGCTGAATTTTGTAATGTAATTCAAAGCATCTATGAATTTTTCTCTGTGTCAAGTCATCGATGGCAAATTTTGAAGCAACATCTGGGAACATCCTCTCTGACACTGAAACCACTGAGTGCCACACGATAGGAAAGTCAAGTGGAGGTGATAAAGCCGATCAAACACCAAATTGGGAAGATAGATGTTGCCATAGTTGCCATTATGAAGGATAATGCTATGACAGGAACTGTTCATGGGAGAACAGTGGCAGAGGGAAATGGAATCACCAGAAACATACAGAACTTCATTTCTGTGTGGCTTAGTGTTGTGGCATGACATATTGTTTGAAATAAATGTTGAAAGCAAGAGACTCCAAGGTGTTGACCTTGATATATCTGGAGCAATGGAACAACTGGACAAAGCAAAGTCATACCTACAGTCTTACCAGTCAGATGAGGGATTTCAAAACGTTCTGAAGAGTGCACAGAAGTTGGCAGAGGAACTTCACACTGAAGCTATTTTCCCACCCATTCAAGAATACAAGAGTCACCGGAGAAGAAGACATTTTGATTACGAGGCATGGGATAATCCCATAAGAGACCTCAAACAACAATTCAAAGTTGAATTCTTTAACCAGGTTCTAGATTGTGCAATACAGTTAGTTGAAGAACGTTTCATGCAGCTCAAGGAACACAGCAATATATTTGGGATGTTGTATGATATTCCCAAACTCCTTACTCTACCTGAAGAAGACCCACACCAGCAATTCAGTGCACTAGAGACAGTGTTGACACATGACGACATGCGCAATATTGATGCGAGTGATTTAGGTGATGAACTGAAAGCCTTTTCAAGATACATTTCAGCAGGATCAACACCAAAAGCTGTTCTGGAATATATGTGCACAAATAAGATGACCACCCTCTTTCCAAATGCTTTTGTTGCTCTGCGCATACTTCTAACACTTCCTGTAACAGTTGCCAGTGGAGAACGCAGCTTCTCCAAGCTGAAGTTCATAAAAATACATCTACGCTCCACAATGACACAGGAGAGGCTGGTTGGCCTTGCAACCATCTCAATAGAGCATGAGCTGGCCCAGACTGTGGACCTTCAGGAAGCAGTTCAAATCTTTGCAACCAAGAAGGCACGGAAAGCACCACTTTGATTATTCAAACAGATAAAAATGCCAGTGTTTACTATGCAGACAAGAAAAGTTACATTTGCTGTTCAGGTGTTTGGAAGTTAAGTGTTACTTAAAATTTTTGAACAAGGCATTTTAAGTTGTTCGTTCTCCTTTATTGGGGTAGGTAGCAGAGCAGTGCCATGAGAGGAGTAGAACAGGAAGAAGGCAGAACTGAGACCTTTCAAAGTTTTGGCCCAAGTGAGTGGATATGGGGGGCATCATTTAAGCTTCCCGCCTCAGGTGCCAAAATGTTGTGGACCGGCCCTAGGCGTAGAACTGACTTACATTCTTTTAGGAAGCCAAAGAGCTTTCGGGAGCCAACCTGGCTTCTGTTTGTCTCCCAGACTTTCACCTCCTTTCTCAGGGAAGCTGGATTTTGTGAAAACCCAACCCTCCCTGTGTGTGTGTCTAGGCCCAGTTGCCACTTTGCTCAATGGTCTTTGCTATAGGGCTAAGGTGTAAGTCATGCCATTGCCTCAGACTGGGTTTTCCCAGTCAGCCACCAGGCCATCTGGGAGTCCCCAGGATGGAGCCAGTGCTCCATAGCTTGGCAGTTAGACCAATTTTGAGCCTTACTGGCTCTAATAATAATCCGTAGCTCTTATATTGCACTTCTCATCAGGAGATCTCCAAAAACTTTACAGAGGAGGTCATCATCATTACCCCCATTGTACAGAGTCACAGGGCGGGTACGTGTCTTGTCCCAGATCAATCATCAGGCTACCGGCAGAGGCAGGAATAGACCCTATGTCTCCTGAGTCACAGTCCAGTAGGTTATCTATTAGCCACATTACCTCCATCAAAAATCAATGGGCTTGTGACTATTTTTTCCCTGTGGGGAGAGCGTGGGGGGGGGAGCGTTATGTTACCTGGCTGCACTGAAGGAGAGCCAGACTTAATTAAACATGAATCCCAATGGGGAGAGAGTTGGGTGGTTACTAAAAAAGCAAAAACAACAAAGAATCTGGTGGCACCTTAAAGACTAACAGATTTATTTGGGCATAAGCTTTTGTTTTACTCACGAAAGCTTATGCCCAAATAAATCTGTTAGTCTTTAAGGTGCCACCAGATTCTTTGTTGTTTTTGTAGATACAGACTAACACGGCTACCCCTGATACTAAAAAAGCAGGCAGTTATGAGCAGAAGGGGGCTGCAGGGAGACAGCCTGCAGTCACTCTCTGGGAATAGAGTAGGCAGAGAGGTGGCCCTGCGATCTTTGTCTGAACAGAGGGTACACAGCGCAGCCACAGAGCCACCAGGGTGAAGACGGCTCCGGTGGGAAGCCCTGACAAAAGGGCAGGAGCTGGAACTCTGGGGAGAGAGCCCTGGGAGGTATTCATCGATCCCAAGGCTAGAAGGGAGGGATAGCTCAGTGGTTTGAGCATTAGCCTACTAAACCCAGCGTTGTGAGCTCAATCCTTGAGGGGGCCATTTAGGGATTGGGGGAAATTGTCAGGAACAGTACTTGGTCCTACCTAGTGAAGGCAGGGGACTGGACTCAATGACCTTTCAACGTCCCTTACAGTTCTATGGGATAGGTATATCTCTGTATATTATATTATTAAGGGACCACTGTGACCACCCAGTCTGTGTACCACAGGCCATAAGACTGCCTGAAAAAATCCCTAGAGCAGCTTTCAGAAAAAAATCTCAGCTTGATTCCGAAATTGCCACAACCCTTGGTAAGTTGCTCCTGCAGTTCATAGCTCTCACTGTTAAACATGTACAGTGAGAGCAATTCCAGTCAGTCAGGACAGGCAGAGAGAGGAGAAAAGTCAAGTCCAAGGAGGGCTAAAGTGGGTTTAGGTCTGCATTTTATGATTGGGGAGTTTGTGAGGTGATGTAAGGGAGGACCCTCACAGTCCCAGCCCTGAAACAGCATTAGCTTAGAGAGCTTGTGGGGGAGAGACAGCCTGAGACAGGCTGAGTAGGAAGAACCCCAGGGGAGCTGTAGCAAGGAGTTGGCCTAAGCAAACCTTGGCTGCTAGTTACAGGGTCCCTGAGCTGGAGCCTGGGGTAGTGGGAGGGCCTGGGTTCACCTCCTAGCCACTGGTCTGGTTGTATGAAGGCCCCTGAGAAGGGAACAAGGCTTTTTAGAGCCCTGAGACACAAGGGCCACAGGGCCGGGAGTTGGGGCCAAAGACCTTTGCGAAGATATCAGACTGTTTTCTGACAGACACTGTTCATGCCCCGGAAGGAGTGGACTAAATTGTGACTTGGCAGGAGGGTTGAATTTCCGGAAGAGCAACCATCGGCAGGGGGTACCAGACAGGGAGAGAACCCCTGCACCATACCTGGCTGAAGAAGATGCTCCAGCAGTGAATGAACCCCTTCACAGGCATTTGTTGAAAGTTTCTGCTCCCCTCTGACATTCCAAAAATCCATCTCAGAAATCAAGTAGATAAGTTCATGGAGGATAGGTCCATCAATGGCTATTAGCCAGGATGGACAGGGATGGTGTCCCTTATCTCTGTTTGCCGGAATCTGGGAATGGTCGACAGGGGTGGATCACTTGATGATTACCTGTTCTGTTCATTCCCTCTGGGGCACCTGGCATTGGCCACTGTTGGAAAACAGGATACTGGGCTAGATGGACCTTTGGTCTGACCCAGTATGGCTGTTCGTAAGAGCCATATTTTCATGTACCACCAATTGCATGCTTAGAGGTGAATGTGCACTTTTAAATCTGACAGCCAGAATGTATCAGCGATACTGGAATGGCCATCTGTTATAAATCATCGTACTACAGTGATGGTTGTGATGCTGACAGACAAGGTGCCAGCTCATGCCAAAGCCCCAGGCCTCACTGAACACTGACAAATGCATAGCTGGAAGCCAGGCCAATTCAGGTGTGTGTTAGTATAGCTCAAAGTGATTGTTAAATGTATAAGAATGTGTTAGGTGTTAAAACTAATGGGATGCTGTACGCATTGTTTTCACTTATCTGTGCCCTGCTATAATGCAATAGGAAACATTTACATTGTATATACCCCTGTAACTAATTAACCCATCAAACCAGAAAGAAGCCTTGCGTAATGCAGATGAAGGACTTTAACAGGCAAGTGCTAATTTTGAGGCAAGTGGTCACTGTGTGTGATGATCAGAGATCAAAGACTCCAAATGCATTCCTCATTCATCATTCTCAAAGAAAGAGCCCTGGTAAGTAGTGACCCTGTCGGCTTGCTTTGTATGAGAAGCTATAAGTAGGGACACAAGGAAAAATGCTTCATCTCTGGCCTTTCACAGGGCAGAAAACTGAATGAAAAGACAGAGATCCCAAGAGTTATTCTGGGTAGCCCCGAGAGACTTTGGGAACCTGGCAGATTATTACATCTCTGCTACCATTTGGAATTATAGACTATGACTCACCTGTACATACATTACACCTGCTTTAACCTTTCAGTAACTCTTATTCTTTTTTCTTAGCTAATAAGCCTTTTATTAGTTTACTATAGAATGGGCTGCCAGCATTGTTTTGGTGTGAGATCTAGGGTGCAAATTCACCTTGGTGAGTGACAGGTCTCTGGGGACTGGGTGTAACCTGGAATATTTTGTAATTTTTGGTGTGAGTGACTGTTTATCAGATAGTCCAGCTTGCCTGGGTAGCAAGATAAACTGAAGTGTCTTATCATGTGACTTCATGATAAGACTATTGGAGTACTGTGGGAGTTCACATTTGTTACTGGGCTGGTGAAAGATAATTATAGACCACACCACCAGTCTGGGGTCTCTGCCCTACTTCCGACAGGCTGCCCTGCAGTAGTCACTCGCGGCTGTGAGCCACTCCAGACAGCGTGACAATGGTAACGCAGCCAGACTACACCCCACAGAGATAAATGCACACCCTGAAAAGGGGCCAACTCTATAATGGAGAGCGATCTCAAATGATAAAAGTTTGATGGCTAAAACTGCAAACAATAGCTTCTTTCTCTGGCCTCTTTCTCTGGCCTCTCTTTTGTGAACACTTCTCTATAGTTTGACAGCGATGAAAGTTCAAAACCTCAATTTCATCAGGTTAAAGTTTGTGAAGAACAAACCAAATAAAATAACAAAATACAGATGGGCACAAAGAGCAGACTTAGCCCTTTACTACTCGTGCACCGAGCCAATACAATAGATTCTGCCAAGTTAAAACACGCTTCACTTTGCAAGCCGGTAACTCCCACTCATAATATTTACAAGTTACTCATCCCTCCTTTATGGCTTAGCACCAGAGAACAGAGAGCTAGCTGTGTTGGGTTTCAGACTGGAGCTGGGACATCTATTATGTCCAGCTCTAAAACAGATGCACACTCTTAACTGACTTGCTCACATATAGTGGGTTCTGTAAACCCCAGAGGTGACATTAAGCCTAACCCTGATCAGTGTCCCCAGCCCATTTTATAATCTTATACTATGCTTTAGAATGAGATAAGAAATGGAATCAAAGCTTTGCCTACAGCAACTCTCAGTCTCAACAGAAACAGGCCTTTTACATTCCTCTACCACCTGGGTCTGGCCCCAGGACTCTGTCACACTGCAACTGCTTGTCTGGGATTCAGGGCTTAAGTAAAAGGTGTGTTTCCAAAATCCCATTCTACGGATACACACACTCGACTAGGCAGCTCCCATGCCTTGAACCCTGTGATGGGGTGCTCTCCCCACACTCGCCCTGAAGGGGTTAACGTAGGCCAGCTGGGCCACTGAACCTATTAGGCTGCAAGCTGGGGATATTTATGGTGAGAGGAGAGCGCTAGTTCAGGGAAGCTCACCTGTGGAGGACCAGGAGGGGCTTTGGAAGAAACAGGGAGCTGGTAGCAGAAGTGGGGCTACAGGGAAGATGGTTGCAGTCACTCTCCCTAGCACAAGGGAGAGACAGACCTTGAGATCCAAGAGGAAGGGTTTGCCTTGCAGACCCAGAGGAAAGGGTGGCTAGAAGGATGGAGAATGTGAGCCTGGGATAGGCAAGGTAGGAAGTAGTCCAAGAGAGAGGAAGGAAGGTTTGGGGTTGCCCAGACCTTGGTTGCTGGAGATAGGGCCCTGGACTGGAGCCCAGAGCAGAGAGGGGGCCTGGTTCCCCTACTGGCCACTGAGTGAGTGGCCCAATCTGGCCACTTGAGGGCTGTCTAGGATGGTTCGTCCTAGTCACTGAGGGAGTGATGTAGCCAGTGGAGTTATGGACAGTCTGGGACTCTGTGGAGGACTGATAGGACCCCAGAAGGGGAGGACCATTGTGGCTTGTCTGGAGGGCTAAGCCATGAAGAAAAGGTGCTGTAACTCCCGAGGAGCAAGAGAGGGGCCGCGGGGTGACAGAGCGAGACGATGGGCTGAGAAAGCACAAGAGGTGTCAGGCTGAGAGAGCTAATCCCCAGAGCAGCCAGCATGAGGCACTTCTAGTGGTGAGTAGAGAACCCTGTGCCAAACACACAGCACCAGTCCCCAGTTTGTGGAGTCCTAGCTCCTGTCTACTTCAGGAGGAGCAGGGGGAGGAGAGAGAGTTGAGAGGCTTGCAACACTGCAGCCAGCCAAAGGAAGTGCTGTCCTACACAAGGAATGGAGAACAAATTCACTAATTCACTTTTAGGGGCTTGGCATCCGTAGCTCACAATGGTAGGAGAGCACTTGCACAAGCAGCCTCTCACTCCCACTGGCAATGATTCAAACACATGAGATAAGGCTGTAATCGTGAAAAGCAGCCGCAGGTAGCCAATGGCTACATGGTCTGTGAGTGTGACGCTGAGGTGGTGACATAATGGGACAGCAGTAAAATCAATGCGGTGGCTTGGCAGCTATGTTAAACATTGGTGTATAGGGGAGGGTACACAAAGCACAGCCATTGTCCAGTGCTGTCATTCCCCAGCCAGTGGCCAGCCTGGCACTGAGGCAACGGAGCCAATGAGACAGACAAGGGTATGTGGCCACAGCCTTTGCAAAGAGGAGTGTGCACAGATGTGAAAACACAATCAGCTTGTGGGATGGGCAGGAAGGCTGGTCAAGGACCTGGGGCACCCTAGGCCTCCTGAGATCCAGGTTCAAGCTCTGATACAGGCTCCTGTGTTACCTTGGGTATGACTCTTAGTCTCCCTGAACCTCAGTTCCTCACCCCTACAATGGGGATAACAGCCCTGCCTCACAGAGGTGTCAGAAGGTAAGTACCTTATGGATTGTAAGGTGCTCTGGTAATAGGGACCACACAAGTAGCTAAGAAAATAGAAGGTCAAAAGAACATTGAGTGCCAGATCAGCTAAATAGCCAATAGGCTGGTTTGGTTTTCTTTCACCCTCATTCAGGAGTCTACAATCCCATATATGCAAACTGAATATACTGCTTTGTTCTGTGGGAGAGAGGAAATGCCGTAAAGTGCCTCGGCCTGCTCAGCCCTTGCTACCCCCCACGCCTAAAGTGCTCCCAACCTCTCCCTGACACAATCCAGCCCCAATGAGCTGTTCAGGCCCTTCCTCCAATTTATAAAGGTTAAATCATCCAATCAGGAGACAAGTCACATGGGACTGGTCTGATCAGACCAATGATGCCCCCTGGAGTAGCAAATTGTGCTCCTCCCCGATAGGCACAGGGACAGTTCATGAGCCATTCAGAGGCTGACATGTCAAACAGTTCCGAATAACAAATACATTCGTACAAATTGTGCTCTCCTCCTGGGCAAGTGGCATTGAGAAAAGGGCTCAACTTCATGAATAAAAAGGGGCTGAATTTTTTGCCAAACTTGACAATATGGATAAATCACTGTCAGTAGGTCAGCCGGATCTTCAACAACAGAGTATGTAACCACTGGAGAGGTATCACGTGGATAATTCAAATTACCTGCTTTTCTTGTAGAAGACGTTGAGCACGGTTTACTAACAATACCCTTCTGGCCATTTGAACAATGTGTGCTGGCCAGAGCCAGCCATTTGAAAATGAAGGGTCAGTTCTGGACAGGCATAATTATCTCACCAAGCTATATGCACTGCTCCATGACCCACACCCACTTTCTCCTGTATAGAGAAATGTGACCTGCAAAAGGTCTTTAAGCATCATTAAGTTCAATTACATTCAAAGTAGGACAGGCTGTTAAAAGATTCTCTTGCTCTTCTTTTAGCTTTCTTCCTTTCTGCCACCCACAAAGTATGCAGCATAACCAGTGCCTATACTTTTTCAACAGGATATTCTGAACATTGACAGCAAAGTGAATTTTTTCCTGTACATAATACACAGTCGCATCAATATCATTAATACTTAAAATGGCATTTACGTTGGTAAGCAAGTTGAATAATTAAAAAAATGCAAATTTAGCCTCCTTAGAAGCAATAACTTTTCATGTAAGTTTCATGAGAGATGTTTTCATTATTTATTTATAAGGCAGTAACAATTAGAAACAACAAAATTTAATAACAAAAAATGTAAAAGCTGGTCTGTAATCGTTTTGTACTAAGGCAATTTAAACAGAGTGACTTAGCACACATTTAATACAGAAAAAACTTGCATGAGAATGGCCCGCTGCTGTTAACCAACAAAATTGTAGATCAAGTAACAATCCTCAGCGGGCTAGAATTTTTGTTGCTTTCATCACCCAGGAATGTGGAATACAGTAGAAAGGCTTAATTTGGGAGCACACACTTACGTTTGCAACATTTAAAAAAAAATTCAGCAGGGAACAAGTGTGACGGGTTGGATCACAGAAACCCCCTGGGATCTGCCACCTGATGTGCCCAGACCACTTCTACCCCTGCTTTCCCTGCCAGCTCAGAACCCCAGCACCCTGTCTTGCTGAGCCAGACACGCCCGTCTGCTCCAACACAGATCCAGGGTCTGAATTACTTGCCCCAAAGCTGCAGGCTTCACTGAAAGCAGCTAACAGAAGTGTTCCTGTCTTTAACACCCATCTCCCAATGGGGTCTAAACCCAAATAAATCCGTTTTACCCTGTATAAAGCTTATACAGGGTAAACTCATAAATTGTTCGCCCTCTATAACACTGATAGAGAGATATGCACAGCTATTTGCTCCCCCAGGTATTAATACATAATCTGGGTCAATTAATAAGTAAAAAGTGATTTTATTAAATACAGAAAGAAGGATTTAAGTGGTTCCAAGTAGTAATAGACAGAACAAAGTAAGTCAGCAAGCAAAATAAAATAAAATGTGCAAATCTATGTCTAATTAAACTGCATACAGATAATCTCACCCTCAGAGATGCTTCAGTAAGTTTTTTTTCTCAGACTGGACACCTTCCAGGCCTGGGCACAATTCTTTCTCCTGGTACAGCTCTTGTTCCAGCTCAAGTGGTAGCTAGGGGATTCTTCATGATGGCTCCTCTCTTTAGCCAGCTGAAGACAAAATGGAGGGGTCTCCCACGGGCTTAAATAGACTTTCTTTTTGTGGGTGGAGACCCCCTCCTCTCTCCTATGCAAAGTCCAGCTCCAAGATGGAGTTTAGGAGTCACCTGGGCAAGTCACATGTCCATGCATGACTCACCATTTTTACAGGTAGCAGCCATGGGTCACATGCTACCTTGAATGTCCTCAAGTAGACTTCTTATGTGGATTGGAGCATTTTAAAGAATCTTTATTGAGGTTGCAGGAAAAAAACATCCCAATGTGTAGAAAGAACAGTAAATATGGCAGGCGACCAGCTTGGCTTAACAGTGAAATCCTTGCTGAGCTTAAATGCAAAGAAGAAGCTTACAAGAAGTGGAAGATTGGACAAAAGACCAGGGAGGAGTATAAAAATATTGCTCAGGCATGCAGGAGTGAAATCAGGAAGGCCAAATCACACTTGGAGTTGCAGCTAGCAAGAGATGTTAAGAGTAACAAGAAGGGATTCTTCAGGTATGTTAGCAACAAGAAGCAAGCCAAGGAAAGTCTGGGCCCCTTACTGAATGGGGGAGGCAACCTAGTGACCAAGGATGTGGAAAAAGTTAATGTACTCAATGCTATTTTTGCCTCTGTCTTCACGAACAAGGTCAGCTCCCAGACTGCTGCACTGGGCAGCACAGTATGGGGAGAAGGTGACCAGCTCTCAGTGGAGGAAGAAGTGATTCGGGACTATTTAGAAAAACTGGACGAGCACAAGTCCATAGGGCCGGATGCGCTGCATCCGAGGGTGCTAAAGAAGTTGGCGGATGTGATTGCAGAGCCATTGGCCATTATCTTTGAAAACTCATGGCGATCGGGGGAGGTCCTGGATGACTGGAAAAAGGCTAATGTAGTGCCCATCTTTAAAAAAGGGAAGAAGGAGGATCCAGGGAACTACAGGCCAGTCAGCCTCACCTCTGTCCCTGGAAAAATCATGGAGCAGGTCCTCAAGGAATCAATTATGAAGCACTTAGGGGAGAGGAAAGTAATCAGAAACAGTCAGCATGGATTCACCAAGGGCAAGTCATGCCTGACTAACCTAATTGCCTTCTATGAGGCGATAACTGACTCTGTGGATGAGGGAAAGCAGTGGATGTGTTATTCCTTGACTTTAGCAAAGCTTTTGATACGCTCTCCCACAGTATTCTTGCCACCAAGTTAAAGAAGTATGGGATGGTTGAATGGACTATAAGGTGGATAGAAAGCTGGCTAGATCGTCGGGCTCAACAGGTAGTGATCAACGGCTCCATGTCTAGCTGGCAGCCGGTTTCAAGTGGAGTGCCCAAGGGGTCGGTCTTGGGGCCGATTTTGTTCAATATCTTCATTAATGATCTGGAGGATGGCGTGGACTGCACTCTCAGCAAGTTTTCAGATGACACTAAACTGGGAGGAGTGGTAGATACACGGGAGGGTAGGGATAGGATACAGAGGGACCTAGACAAATTAGAGGATTGGGCCAAAAGAAACCTGATGAGGTTCAACAAGGACAAATGCAGAGTCCTGCACTTAGGATGGAAGAATCCCATGCACTGCTACAGACTAGGGACCGAATGGCTAGGAAGCAGTTCTGCAGAAAAGGACCTAGGGGTTAGAGTGGATGAGAAGCTGGATATGAGTCAACAGTGTGCCCTTGTTGCCAAGAAGGCTAACGACATTTTGGGCTATATAAGTAGGGGCAGATCGAGGGACGTGATCATTCCCCTCTGTTCGACATTGGTGAGGCCTCATCTGGAGTACTGTGTCTTATGACTTATGAGGAGAGGCTGAGGGAACTGGGATTGTTTAGTCTGCAAAAGAGAAGAATGAGGAGGGATTTGATAGCTGCTTTCAACTACCTGAAAGGGGGTTCCAAAGAGGATGGATCGAGACTGTTCTTAGTGGTACCTGATGACAGAACAAGGAGTAATGGTCTGAAGTTGCAGAGGGGGAGATTTAGGTTGGATATTAGGAAAAACTTTTTCACTAGGAGGGTGGTGAAGCACTGGAATGGGTTACCTAGGGAGGTGGTGGAATATCCTTCCTTAGAGGTTTTTAAGGTCAGGCTTGACAAAGCCCTGGCTGGGATGTTTTAGTTGGGAATTGGTCCTGCTTTGGGCAGGGGGTTGGACTAGATGACCTCCTGAGGTCCCTTTGAACCCTGATATTCTATGATTCTATGATTCCAAGATCCATTGTCCTTTAAGTGTTTCTTGATTAGGTACTTAATTTCAACATTCCTTTCTCCAGAAACTGACCAAATGCTCTACTAAGGTTATTTAGAAATCAAGCCAGTACACAGCCAACATTCATAACATTCATAACTTCGAATACAAAAACGATACATGCATACAAATAGGATTAATACATTCAGTAGATCATAACCTTTGAGATATGTTACATGGCATATGTAGCATAAAACACATTCTAAGCATATTTCCATAAAGCCTAATGGGAGGTACCATCACAACAAGGTTGTGCACAAGTGTCACATCCATCTTGATCTGAATTTAAAGCTCAGCTTTGGTGCTTTGGCACCAGTTTCATGAAGAGTCTTGGTTCAGGAAAGTCCCTAGATTGTAACATACCAGGATTGAGGTCCATGGGCAGAGAATTTGCATTACATCTGACTCCAGCTCATTGTCATCAGGCCCCTTCTTCAGTGAAGAATGCTGAAGTTTGCATGAAGAATTACAGCCTAAGGGCCTGGTTCAATGTGGAATGAAATCAGCGGGGCTGGGGGGGCACTCAATGACTTTAATAGCCATTGGCTCAAGCTCTAAAAGATATGCCCTTGCCACTCAGCTCTAGTTTGCTAAGTGTTTGCTAAGGCTAGGAGAGGCCCCAGGGCTAGCTCTTGCTCGAAGCAGCCGCCTAAGGCACTGACATGTCAGGAGTACAAAACGGGTCATGCTCAGCTGTCTTGCATTGTTTCATTTTCAAATCAAATCTCTCAGGACACTGAAATCATCAGAGGAATCCACTCTCAGCAGCCCTTAAGGGCACTGTGAACATTCCTTCCCATGATACCAACTCCCTACAGAACTTTTTTATGGTTCATAGCTCCGGTGTCTTCTGCCCAAAGTCTTTAATTAGAAAGACCCACAGGTGAAGCAAAAGAGGAGCAACGCTCTTCTGCAGTTTTTCTGATGTGGACTTAATAGCACCAGTTCTGATGTAACTTGCACTGAAGTCAATGGAGAGACTCCCACTCAGTTTAAGGGAAGTCAGATCAAGCCCTACATTTGGATTTACTGCCTACAACATTCCTACAGCATCCATCAATAATTGCCTCAGACCCTACAGTAGCACTAGTGTAAAAGGTAGGGCCTGTTACCGAGGAATAATGGAGTACATCCCCCATCATCCGGAAATTAATGGAATTGTGCCAAGTACTGCAAACCTAGCTCACAGGAAAATTAGAAATGCCATGTTGACTCCTGGTGTTGGGATGCCATGATGCATAACTACATCCTGATGATGTCAGTGTCACAGATGCAGCGTGCAAGAAGACGGGGTAGGGGAGAGCGCAGAAAGACCTTCTTTCTTTTCATCTCCTCCGGTGAGAGATGCAGGTTTGACCCTTCCATAGCACCCTGTCAAGGGTGGAACTGCTCCAAATGTTTTCCTCAAAATGTTTTTGGGTTTGTTTGGTTTTTTTTTTGACAAAAAACGGGTTTCGGTTCAAAAGGCAAATTTATAAAACTTTCTGGTTTCTCGACACAAAAAATGGAAATCGAAACAAGACTTGTTTTTAACCAACCCCCCCTTTTTCATAGTTAAAAAGAAAAAACAGGTTTTGCAAAATTTCCTGGAAATTATAACAGGCATTTTTCAGCTATCTCTATTGATGGGTACATATATCTCCCAGGGGGGCAGGGTTAGCGTCTCCAGTCCCCCAGCCAGCTAGCACGTATCCTGCCATCAGCTGCAATTTCTGGCTTACAACAACAACGGACTCTTTAGTCTCGCAGACAAAGAAGAAGCTCCAATGGCTGGAAGTTGAAGCTACACACATCCAGACCGGAACTGAGGTGCACATTGTCAATAGTCTAGGTGATTAACTATTGAGCCAACTTGCCAAGGGTTGTGGTGGATTCTCCATCACTGGCAATTTTTGATTGGATTGGATGCTTTTTTCTAAAAGATCTGCTCTAATTCAAATAGAAATGAATGCAGGGCTGTCCCAGGGCCTGTGTAATGCAAGAGGTCAGACTAGATGCTCGCAAAGGTCCCTTTTGGCCTTGGAACTATGAAAGTGCACATGCTGCTCCGGCTGTGAAAAGCAGGAATGTTCATGCATTGCTCCTCGTCCTGAGACATCCTACCCTGAGCCAGCATGTGCTGGTTTGCTCATCAGCCTTGCCACCACTGCCTGCCCATCTCCCACTTCCCATCTCCAGACACACACACGTGTTTAGCCGTAGCCAAGGATTGAGTCCTGAGTCTCTTTGAAGGTTTAGAACATCAGAACGCTAAACAACAAAGATGGATTTGCATTAAGCAATCAGTGGGTTGTTTCCATGATAGTTGCACATGAGGATCAGAAGCTACAGGGATTTGTTAGTGGTAGAATCTCAGGCTGGAGCTCCGGTAGCCCTTGGGGAATTGAACTGAATGGCCAGAATGTGCAAATGGAGAAGGAAACAAGGAATGCTGTGGAGCTCCGGGAGGACATAGGGCTGAAAGATCTCTGCTTGTGCAATAACAAATTGACATGAAAATTCTCCACCTACGCAATGGGCCCTATGGGTTAAACACACAGATACATCAACGTCTCAGACTCTTCAATGATACTGTCTCATGAATTTGTGAAGGTCCAGAGGAACCAGGCAATGAAGGGGCAGCAGACTGTATCAATCCACACCCAAAGAGCTTCTTGTGTCTAACATTTAACCAGTCCATCCAAAGTAGCTAAAAGTCTGTTTTACAAACCCACTATCACTCCAGCATGAGCTGCAGTGTGCATTGTGCCTCAGGACAGTAAAGATCCTTTGCACCAGGCCTGCAGGAGGCTTACACAGGGTCATAGGCTGCAGCAAGGTGCTCTGAAGTCTCCTCGAACTTGCTCCAAGAACTGTGGGGGCATCTCTAAAGGGTCCCCAAACAATTTAAAAGGAATGCTATCCAATTCCTATACCCTTCAGAGGAGCCCAAAGGTTACTCAGCTGCATGAGTCTTCCCACCCACTCAGGTGCACTCAGTTGAACCCTGGCTCACCCAAGGATGTGGGCCAAGGTGTGCGTAGAGGGTACCATGATGTGAAGCGCTGAGATCCTACTGTGAGCTGCTGATTCCATGCCCCAAGGGGCTGCTGGCCCTCATCCCGCTATGCTACCTGAGAGTGCTTCCGAATCAGCCTCTTCCTGGCAGAAGGACGCCCGTCTTACTGTGAGTGATTGCTCCCTTCAACAGCAATACGCACTCCGACTTGGAAAACACCCATCCTGCCCATCCCACGAGAACCTTTCCTTTTCCTCCACGTCCGAGCAAATATTTATAGAACTGTTCAGCACATCTTCACTGTGAGTATTTATCAAGTTTATTAATGGCCAGCCTTATTGCAAACTAGAGCCAGAGCATTGGCTGTAAAATCTGGAGGGCAAGATCATCTTCTTGTGCCTTACAGTTTTAAGAATCCCATATAAAACCGGGGAAAAAAAGTCAGTTTGTTTTATTTTTATTTGGGGGGGGGGACGGAGCGGGGGGGAGTTGGTTTTGTTTTTCTAGAAGCAACAAGAGTGTGGGCAGTGTTACTTGTTTGTTTTTCATAAGCCAAATCTGTGGCTCTTTTATGTCATGTATATACAAGCATTAATCAATGACTCCTCCCAGCACCTTTCTGTGGTAGGTAAATATCATTATCTCCATGTTGCACAGGGGAGCCGAGCCTCAGGAAGACAATGAAATGGGAACAGAACCCAGAACGCCCACCTGCCCACCTCACCAGACCAGACTGATTCCTTTCTTTGCTGACAGGCCTATATTTGCATTTGCTGAGATCTGAGCCCCTGGCCATTGACCTGTTTAAGAATTGCACACATCCCATTATATGGATGTGTAACCCCATCTCCCCAGCCTCACGCTGGGCGGCTAGTTTGGCTCATCTGTCTGTCACATCTTGTTTTCAGACTGTCAGTTCTTGGGGGCACGGACTGCCGTTTATTACGTGTGCATGCACTAAGATGCCCCTTGCTAAGCCCCTCGGCATTCTAATACCCCTGGAGATCCCTAGACCAAGTCTTCACTCAACTTGGATTTCATAGTGGAACTCCCTGACTCTGATGGTCATACAGTGGTCTTGACTGTTATAGACCAACTGAACAAAATGGTGTCCTTCATCCCCTGTAAACACCTGCTCAACTCCTAGTGGTTCATGTGATCTGCCCTCATGGGCTTCCAGACCATAACATTTCGAACCAAAGCCCTCAGTTTGTCTCACTCTTTTGGCTTGGAGCTCTCTGGCTAATGGATTTTCACACTTTTACCTCTTCCATGAACCACTCTGGGATAGATGGACAGACAGAGAGTGTGAACCCAGAATTAGAGCAATACCTGAGATGCCTTGTCAACTACTATCAAGCTAACTGTTTCTCCCTCCTTCCTTATGCTGAGTTCTCATACAACAACACTGACCATGCCTCAATGGTGCAGAGTCCTTTATTTGCAAATTACAGGTTCCACCCATGCTTACATCCAGCCTTGCCAGCAGTCTCCCCAAACCCAGCAGCCGCTGACTGGATCCAACAAATTCACCATACCCAGGAGAAGCTTCAGGGCCACAACAAAGATGCGAAACAGGACTACAAGTGGCATACAAACCATCAATGCCAGGAAGGCCCAGGTCTCACAGTGGGTCAAAAGGTCGGGCATGCAGCTAAACAGCTCTGTACACACTGGCTGTCCCGTAAGCTAAGTTGAACCTTTCTGGATTTGTCAGCAAATCAATCCTGTCATGTTCAAATTGCAGCTCCCGTGATTCCTTAGGGTACATTCTGTTTTCATAGTACCCCATAGGGAACTCTCCTGTTAGGTAGCAGATCCCTGTTCAAATCCCTTCTCCTCCTCAGGCAAAGGGGGAACTTGACCTGGGGTCTCCCACATTCTAGGTGAATATCTTCACTTATGGACTAGATGGTAGGAGGGTGGCTGCCTACACCCCCACCACTTTGTGTAGAGCTAGGCAGCCTCTGAGCATGCCTACTGGATCAGGCCCAATATGGAAGGTGCACTCCTCCATCTATCTTCTCACAGTTTGTGGGTCGCTCTGGGTCTTAGGTGGAAGATAGACATATGGACACCTGGTGGGGGCTTCAGTGCTCCAGAGGGACAAATACATGTGCTTCTGGAATATTTATCTTGAAAATGTAGGTGCCATGTGAGTTTAGGCACCTACAGGGTTGGGTTTACCCAAGCAAGGGTTTTGTGCATCACAGTGATGCCTAGAATTGGGACTTAGGTGCCTATATCTGGGGTGTAGGCATGCACATAGCTTTGTATATCTGGGCCCTAAATACTTATTTAGGGTGTGATCTTCACAGGGACTCAGGGTTGGCCTAACTCTGCTCCTGTTGCAGTTTTACCTTCCACTGGGGGCCAACACTGAGCATTTCTGAAAATCACACTGTTAGGATCTTAAATAAGTAACCTGATTTTCAAAAAAAAAAAAAAAAACAGGAGTACTTATGGCACCTTAGAGACTAACAAATTTATTTGAGCATAAGCTTTCCTGGGCTACACCCCACTTCATGCATGCAGTGGAAAATACAGTAGGAAGATATATATATACACAGAGAACATGAAACGATGAAGTGGGCTGTAGCCCACGAAAGCTTATGCTCAAATACATTTGTTAGTCTCTAAGGTGCCACAAGTACTCCTGTTCTTTTTGCGGATACAGACTAACACGGCTGCTAATCTGAAACCTGATTTTCAAAAGTACTGAACACCCAAGAATTCCCTCTGTAGTAGGAAGACAGCCTGAGACACAAGCCCTTGTATCAGAGGTCTGGTATAAGGCCTGAGACCTGGGCTAAAATAGTGATCAGCGTTTTGCTGATATAAAGCAAAATCAGGATGTGAGCTAGGCAGGGCCTGTTCACAGAATCTGGGAAGAACAGGGCTGATATTGCAGAAACACACATTCCGAAGAAGTGCTAGGCACAGAGCACTCATACAAACAAATTCCAGAAGTGTGATACCAGCACATTCCCTAAAGAGAACAGGAATATGCTAACTCATCCTAAAGATAAGGTCTGGATGACAGCATGATGGATAGAGATGTTTTGATCAAACCGACAGGTACAAGGTAATGGGTGGTGGTTAGCTACGTAAGAGGGTGGTATCTGGGTATATCAGGGGGCAGTAACTAGCCACGTCAGAGGGGCCACACATAACTTGTTTGTATCGGTGTATAAAGAGGTTTCTCAGAGGGAGTGTCTTTGGCCAGCCGAGGGGATAGTGGAAAGTCCCACCACTAACTGAGCTGTGTCCATTGTCATGAGCATACACACATTGAGGTGAGTCAACTGATTTTTGTGGAGCTTTGACCCACTCAGTGCTGTAGCGAGCTGAATTTCAGAGCTGGGCAAGGTGGTTGTGGGACCAGGCTGAGCGGCTCTGAGGGGATTGGAGCCAGCAGAGGCATGCCTCACTCCCGGATGTCCGGGGCTACTGCTTGTATCTGGACTTAGGTGTGATTAGGGTTTAGGTGGGACTGGATGCTGGCTCTGAATGGCTAGGGGTTTGCATAAATGCCTAGTATGTTGATTTGGGTTTCTTGTTCTCACCCATGTACATGCTGAGTCCCATACTACAAAGGGCTTGCCAGTGGGAAGGAGCTATCTGCCAGAGATGACCTGGGAGTGATTATCCTGCTTTTCCCAGAGTGAAATCGAGTAAGACCCTAGATGGGGGTTTGAGCCATTCCTCGGTCACTTTCCAAAAAGGGCCCTCTGCATTTTGGAGCTAGCTCTTGTTGTTCCCTCAGTCCCTGGCAGAATGGTTACACTTAAAACAACCCAGAGCTACCTTCAAGCAGTTTTGTGCAAATTAATGTTTGTAAAATGCTTCCAGTGCCCTGGGTGAACGACGCTGAATGAGTGCAAAGCGCTATTAGTAATCTCTCTGTCCAGAGCTTTCTGTTGTGACAGTTACTGATGGCTGCCCCCGTTCTCCCTGATTTGTATTATTTTTAACAGCATCCTATTTAGGACACCATTAGCCAAGACCCTGAATGACTCATCATTTAAAGACATTTCAAGCTAAAGGCTCTGCTCTGCCCCCAGATAGATGGCTCATATCATTGGATACCTCCTGTGACACTGTAGTGATATCTCTCCATAACAGCAAGTGAGCTCTCTTGGGTAAATCAGTCTGCCCCCAGATCATTCAAGGAAGAACTCAGAAAAAGGGATTGATTTCCATGGGCTCTCTCAGGGGACGGGGGACTAAGAATGGTAGGAATGTGAAAAAGAGGGGTGAATAGAGGAAAAAATAGGAGGAACTGAATCTTGTGACCAAGTTATTCCTTCCTTTTGCAGAATTTTTCATCCTCAAATATGTCAGTTTAATGGACATTTGGTCTGTGAATTGATCCCTTTGTACATTCACATCCTCCTACTCCAAACATATGTTCCCTGCACACATATATCACAATAAAGGATAATTTTCTGCTTTCTATTATACATAGAGAAGCCAAATCTACTCCTAGTTAAGTCAATGTCAAAACTCCCACTGACTTCAATGAGTAAGATCAAGACTGGAGGTTGAAATCCTGGCCCCATTGAAGTCAATGAGATTTCTGCCACTGACCTCAATGGGGCCAGGATTTCACCCATAGTGCGTGTATGTACGTGTGAGGTTCTGGAACAGCCGTCCAATAGGAGGAGGGGGAGCAGACAACTGAACTAGTTTTAAAATGGAATATGATACATTTATGAATGAGATTATATGCTGGGATTGCCTGCAATAGCTGGGGACTGGAGTTTTTGATCCAGGAGATCTGTTCCAGTCCTGTGTTCCTAGGTGTATATATACACACAATTAAACTCCAATTGGTCTACGTGTGTAAGAGCTCACCAGGTAATTCAAGGCTCCAAAATCTGGTCCTCAAATGGCTAGCTCTAGCTGATATTGTTTTCTATTTATTGTAATTGTGGTAGTGGTGTCCAGATGTCCCAGGCATGAGTGCTGCGGAAAATAGTTAAGAGTGTGTCTACACTAGAAATGCCGCAGCAGCACAGTGGCAGAGTTGTAGCACTGTAGTGTAGATGCTTGCTACACTGACAGAAGGCGTAGCTAAGGTGATAGAATTCTTCTGGTGACCTAACGGTGTCTACACTGAGGCTTAGCTCAGTTTAAGTAAGTCACACAGAGCATGGCATTTTTCATAGCCCTGAGTGATGAAGGTAGGTCAACCAAACTTTGTGGTGTAGACCAGGCCTCAGGCCGATTCTGCAAGGTGCTTAAGTATGTGCACAATTTTAAGCAAGTGAGTAAATCCATTGAAGGCCATGGGATTACTCATGTGCTTAAAGTTATGCATATGCTTAAATAGCTTGCTGAATCAGGATTTATGTAACTAAGGACCAGATTCTGCTACTGTAATTCAAACTGAGTAGTACTCTACTCCAAGAAAAGTTCTATTGAAATGGATGAGTACTTGTGGAGTAAGTTACTACTCTGAGTGTACCTAAAGTGCTTATTCATGTGCTTAAAATTATGAATGTGCCTAATCACGTTTACTTTTAAAATGACTGACAGGCCACAGAGATAAAAGACTAATTTGGGAATTCTCCTGAAGAAGCAAATAATTCCACAGTATAGAGGTGACAAACCATAATTAATATCTGGGAGGAATTAAAGGGGATGTGGCTAAAAGCGGTTCATATCGTGTTCATACTTGAAATAAAAATTTGGTCTGAGCACAATTATAAATCAGCTTTTGCTTTTCATTAATTCCTTCTCGATTACTAAGGCCATTGTTTGATTAAGTAAAGAGGGAAAAGGAGCCATTGGAAACTGTTTACACAATGTAAAGGATATGAATATTAATGTGCTAGGAGGCATCGACCAATGTGCAAAAATGTTGTGCCTGAATAAACTGAAGTTCTGCTGGATGGTTTTCCACATACAACCAGGAACACTGAGTTGCATAGGGCTGCAGTAAAATCCCTTGCTGTCCGTAGCACTGGCTGTGTTTGCAGTTCTCAAAGTAATTCTTTCTTTGCATATCCAATTTTGTGTATTTTGTATTGCCCCTAAATAGTTGCTTAAATATATTCTTCGCAACTCTCTCTCTGTATGCCTTATCATTTCAAATAAGCACCAATTTGTCTTACAACAATCACAAAGCAAAACTCCAGAGAAGGGATTTTTTAAACCCGAAGCTAAAATCTTTGAAATGTTTCATGAACCATGGAATGATTCAATCAATCATGTCCAGGAGATTCCAATCACAGGGCTGTTCAGCTCTCAGCATAGATGAAGCTATGCACAGTAACACACTATATCAAATGAGGGGGAAAGACCTTGTGATTATATGAATTATAAATGCAGAGATTTAGATCCTGTGCATCTGACTTGATCAAGATTATGCATTACTTCTGGTGTGCTACAACCGATACAGAGAAGTAATGAGCTGTAAAGAGTCCTGTGGCACCTTATAGACTAACAGACATATTGGAGCATAAACTTTCATGGGTGAATACCCACTTCGTCAGACGCATGTCGTGGAAATTTCCAGAGGCAGGTATAAATATACAGGCCAGAATCAGTCTGGAGATAACGAGGTCAGTTCAATCAGGGAGGATGAGGCCCTCTTCTAGCAGTTGAGGTGTGAAAACCAAGGGAGAAGAAACTGCTTTTGTAGTTGGCTAGCCATACACAGTCTTTGTTTAATCCTGAGCTGATGGTGTCAAATTTGCAAATGAACTGAAGTTCAGCAGTTTCTCTTTGCAGTCTGGTCCTGAAGTTTTTTTGCTGCAGGATGGCTACTTTTACATCTGCTATTGTGAGTCTAGGGAGGTTGAAGTGTTCTCCTATAGGTTTTTGTATATTGCCATTCCTGATATCTGACTTTTGTCCATTAATCCTTTTATGTAGGGATTGTCCAGTTTGGCCAATGTACATAGCAGAGGGGCATTGCTGGCACATGATGGCGTATATTACATTGGTGGACATGCAGGTGAATGAACCGGTGATGTTGTGGCTGATCTGGTTAAGTCCTGTGATGGTGTCACTGGTTTACATATGTGGGCAGAGTTGGCATCGAGATTTGTTGCATGGATTGGTTCCTGAGTTAGAGTTACTATGTGTGGTTGTTGGTGAGAATATGTTTAAGGTTGGCAGGTTGTCTGTGCGCGAGGACTGGCCTGCCTCCCAAGGGTGTGAAAGCGAGGGGTCGTTGTCCAGGATGGGTTGTAGATCACTGATGATGTGTTGGAGAGGTTTTAGCTGAGGACTGTAAGTGATGGCCAGTGGAGTTCTGTTGATTTCTTTCTTGGGCTTGTCTTGCAGCAGGAGGCTTCTGGGTACAAGTCTGGCTCTGTTGATTTGTTTCCTTATTTCCTTGTGCGGGTATTGTAGTTTTGAGAATGATTGGAGAAGATCTTGTAGGTGTTGGTCTCTGTCTGAGGAGTTGGAGCAAATGCGGTTATACCTCAGCGTTTGGCTGTAGACGATGGGTCATGTGGTGTGTCCAGAATGGAAGCTGGAGGCATGAAGGTAGGCATAGCGGTCGGTGGGTTTTCAGTATGGGGTAGTGTTAATGTGACCATCACTTATTTGTACCGTGGTGTCTAGGAAGTGAACCTCCCGTGTAGATTGGTCCAGGCTGAGGTTGATGGTGGTCTGGAAGCTGTTGAAATCGTGGTGAAATTCTGCCAGAATCTCCTTCCCATGGGTCCAGATGATGAAGATGTCATCATTGTAGCGTAGGTAGAGAAGGGGTATGAGTGGACGAGAGCTGAGGAAGCGTTGTTCCAGGTCAGCCATAAAAATGTTGGCATATTGTGGGGCCATGCGGGTGCCCATAGCGGTGCCACTGGTCTGGAGGTATATATTGTCATCAAATTTGAAATAGTTGTATGTGAGGATAAAGTCACCGAGCTCAGCAGCCAGTTGTGCTGTGGCATCATCAGGGATACTGTTCCTGACAGCTTGCATTCCATCTGTGTGTGCGATGTTTGTGTAGCGAGCCTCTACATTCATGGTGGCTAGGATGGTGTTTTCTGGGAGGTCACCAATGCATTGCAGTTTTCTCAGGAAATCAGTGGTGTCACAGAGATAGCGGGAGTGCTGGTGGCGTAGGGTCTGAGTAGGGAGTCCACATATCCAGACAGTCCTTCAGTAAGAGTGCCAATTCCAGAGATGATGGGGCATCCAGGGTTTCCAGGTCTGTGGATCTTGGGTAGTAGATAGAATAACCCCGGTTGGGGCTCTAAGGGTATGTTGATTTGTTCCCGTGTTAGTGTAGGGAGTGTCCTGAGTAGATGGTGCAGTTTCTTAGTATATTCCTCAGTGGGATCTAAGGAAAGTGGCCTGTAGAATTTGGTATTGGAGAGTTGTCTGGCAGCCTCCTTCTGGTAGTCAGACCTGTTCATGATGACAACAGCACCTCCTTTATCAGCCTCTTTGATTATAATGTCAGGGTGGTTTCTGAAGCTGTTCTGCACGACTTAGGTTATGAGGCAAGCAATGTTGTTTTTCCAGATTTTCTGCCTGTGCACGTCAGCGGAAGCATTCTATGTATAGGTCCAGACAGTCATTTCGACCCTCAGAAGGAGTCCATGTGGAGTTCTTCTTCTTGTGCTATTGGTGGTGGGGGGGGGGGGTATCTGTGTATCAGTGCACTGTTCAGTGTTATCTTGAAAGAATTCTTTGAGAAAAGTAATGGTTACTCCAGATGTGATGCTGTGTTGGGCATTGTTCACAACCCATTCCCCATCTCAAGTGCACAACACCTTGCGAAACAGTAAAAGCAGTGCTGGATTTGAAGATGAGGACACAAACCAATGCTTGCACCTAAATCTGGCTTCTATACCGTTGTCTGAGACACAGACCAGGAGTAACTACTCCTATAGAGCTACTTCTCAACAGGAGACACAGATGAGGGCAGCATTTGATTAACATATTTGCATGTTCTATAACCTGGTGCTTACATATAAAATTAAGTGACATTTGAAATTGACAAATGCATTTATTTATATGTTTGAAATGGAGAAATACAGTGAGTATTCTTTACATCAATCCTATCTAGCTAATCACAGTACAACCCCCCATATAAACATTATCTAGTTAATGACAACAGTTGGCTAACCGAAGTTTGGTTACTTTCCCTTGCATTTCTATACAATCCCAGGATCTCAGAGAGTGTGGCCTATCTTCTCACAACTCCTGTACACTTTTCTACAGTTATTTTCCTAGTCTCCAGTTTACTGAAGGGCTCTTGCAAGTGTTCATTTTTCAAGAAAGTTCCTATTTCCCCTTTTTTAATGGTGTTACTCAAGGAAGAACTCTACCAGAAGTTTTCATTTAATTGTAACTGCATTAGGTGGGGGCTTCGCTGTGTCCCCTAGGACTCACTCTTTCCATCCTCTATTGTATTGTCAGATCCACATGGACTATCACCTACTGGGTAACTCTGAGTTGGAGAGTAATTAAGCTAGTGCAAAGAATCTCACCAGGGTTTTCCCTTCACAACGTTGCCTTTAACATCCAACCATGAGCTGGTCATCATGAGGTTTTAATCAAAAACAAATGTTGTCACAATTTGTGTGACTAAAATTTGGGTTTTCATTTAAAAAACAAACAAACCATAGACATTTTTAGTATCACAGCCCCCTCTTATTTTTCATTTAAATTATTTGTTGAGGGGGGGAGGGACTCATTTCCCAACCAGCTCACCTTAGACCCCTTTAATGTGAAGGGGGAAAGTGAAATGATACTGATCTACACATCCTCAGCAAAATGGCCCTCATAGAGGGGGTTGATATCACACCAGCTCTGCCATCCATCTCCCCTCTGCCCCATCTAACCCAAAAATGAGCTGCGATCTCAAAATATTTGAACAGTCTCATTCTCTGTTTGGACAATATCGCCTATTTCTAGGCAAAACTGAGACCTGGGCCTAAGCCGCCAGTCAGAACACCTCTAATAGGCTGGAGAAGCATAAAACTGGATATGAACTTTATGGCTCTGCCCCATATCTCATCTTTAATTACCCGTTTTGCCCAAACAACATAATATTTTGTGTGTACAGTCACCCAATTGGAGCCACATGGGCATAATTTCTGTGCATGATTTAGGCACCTACCATTGGGAAATCTGGCCTATGGACTCTCATACTCTTTCACACCCAAGGGTTATCCCCAAGAATCTCTGCAGTGTTGTAACAGTGTTTAAAAATAATGCATTAGTATGGCCTAGACTACAACATGAAAAAGAAAAGAAAAAGAAATTATTCAATTAAGCCAACCTTCAAAGCACACTAGAAATCACAGAACACAGAAATGATGTTTTTACCGCAAAATCCTGTAGCCAGAGACTTGGGGCGGGAGGCGGGGGGACATGTAATTGAAAATTCAGAATAATGCTAACTAACGCAGAAGATGTTGAAGACCCATATATTTGTGAGGGTGGGGAGTATAAAAAAGGCTTTCTCCTGAATCTTCAGGTTCCATTTGAATTTTCTTTGGATTTTAGTCAGATATAAACACACTTTATACAACAATCTGTAATTAGCCAGGCCTCCAGCAATCATTATGTCTAAACTGTCCTTCACTCAGTGCATAAAGGAACATATTTAGGAACAACTCAGAGGGTAATTGTAGCCAAATCACGTGACTTAATCCTCCTTTTCCCAGTCAATGTTAAAAAACAGCACAAGAAATCCTGGAAGCAGGTAATTTGAAGCGTGCCTGTTTAGTGGAAGTGGCCAAAGCAAGACCCTTCTCCTATTTCTGCCCCACCCCAAAAAATACTTTTGTGCCTCTCAGATCAAGATCCAATCCGAACTTCACAGCTATTCCCTGCCTTAATAGTGGGTCAAATCAAATCCTCAAAATGTCTAAATTTGTCTCCTTTTGGAAGAACAGAAGACATCTAATCAAAACCAAGGAAGGCACTGTCTCTCTGTTGCTTAAAAATGCTACTGTCAGTTCTCCTCAAATAATATTGACATCAATTGTACATGCCTACCTAGTCAGTGACAGTGAAGAATACCGACCCAGAGAGGAAGGGGGGGGCGGGATATTAGCTTAGAACTTGGAAGACTGGGATTCAATTCATTGCTGTGTCATAGACTTCCTGTGTGACCTTGGGCAAGTTTTTCCTTGCCTTTGTTCTCCCTCTGTACAATGGGATTAATGGCCCTTCTCCACTTCACCAGGCAATGGTGGGGGGGATTTTTCAGATGAAACTTTTTTCACCGAAAACTGCAGCCTTGGGTCGACTGAACAGTCATAAAATGTTTCAGATGAAACAAGCAAATAAAATAAATCAATTCTGGGGAAAAAAAGACATTTTTTAAACAAATTGTTTTGGGTTTTTTTTTTTCTTTGCAATGACTTTTCATTTTGAATTTTGCTTTCACTGTTTTTTTTGCTTAAGTTAATTCAGACAAAAAATTTTGACCTGAAACTTTTTGGTTCACCCCCAAAATTGAAAAATTTGCATTTCAGATTGACCCAAAACAGTTTATTTTTATTTTTCAATTCATCCAGAAAATGAAAAACTCAGTTATTCACCCAACTCTGCTCCCAAGTGTGTTGTGAGGGAAAATATATTACAGAGGGTGAGGTGCTCAAATAGTCTAGTAATAGGGACCATAAAAGTACCTAAGAGAGAACAGCAAACACAGGCTCATGGGAGCTTGACCCAAAGTCAACTGAAAGCAATGGAAAAACTAGAAAGGGCTTGGGACCAGGCCCTGTCTGTAGCAGAAGGCATTGTCTTGAGGACAAGAAGTGGCCATGTGCTCAGAAAGCCCCTCTTTGTAGGGTTCAAAATTGAGCCATTCTTTTAAAATGTGTTGCACATTTTTAAATCAGAACCTTTCACAACATTTTCATCAAGAACAAAATTGTCATCAGCATGAAATGTTCCATTGACCCAAATCTTTGGTTGTTCCGTTGGCCAATGGAAAATTTCCATAATCGTATTGATGAAGATTTTGTTCAAGGATCTTGGTCAATGACAATTTTAATAAACATGTTTAGAACAATTTCCATAAAGTTGTCTATAGATATTTTGTGGAAAAATTCTATTAAAACTTGGTTGTGAACATTTTCAGAATCATTTTTCAGGAAAAAAGAATGTTTAGGGAGTCATTTTTGATTTAAAACTTTGTTCATTAAAAAAATTCAACCAGTTCTAGTCAGGACGCATAGATAATTAATAAGAGACAGAATAATTATTTCATTTGTTAGGAAGCTTCAGGCTATGAACCCCAACCTCCATCCTGGACACTTGTATGCTTTATTAACTGTTGGTATATGTTGGTGGTGGTTGTTTTTTTATTCTTATTTTGTTTTATCTGCATTCGATTCCTCCCTCCAAAAAGTGGGGTTGGGACATTGGAGACAGTGGTTACTGATCCTAGTCATGAGATAAGAGGTTTTAGCCTTTTGTAAGCCTATCAAATACCATGTGATTGGAACCAGGAAATAAAGACCTGTCTCTTACCATCACTCCTGTGTGTGTCACTCTTATGACAGTAGGGAAGTATTGTGATCCATAATTTAGAGATGAGGAAACTGAGTCACAGAGGTGAAATGATTTGCTCAAGGTCACATAGGAAGTCATGGGAAAGCCAGAAGTAAAAACCAGATTTCCTGACTCCCAGTTGTTTGCTTTAGCCGCAAAATCAAGTGGGGTCCAATAGTGATATTGCCTTAGGTGTTACTTTACATCAAGATAATCATACATGAAGCCTGGATGCTATGTTTCCAGTACTGCTGTTAACAAAGATGTGACCATCTTGCTCTAGAGTCATTCTAGGGGAAGTGCAATAAAATGCACTAATCTGGTGTGCTCTGGAAAGCTAATAAGGCATTTTCATGAAAACCATCCTGCAACATAATTGGGTGGGGGGACCAGATCAGTTGTGTTGGTAGCAGCGATAGCAATGCCGTTCTGTCAATTTATTCGTATCGCCTTTATGATATAGCTAAGGTATAGCTGTACCTTGCTGTTTTCAGTAATGAGTCATTATTTCTTTATCCCTCATCATTTTACCATCTGACTTCTTGCTTTCAATGCTCTGTCCTTGTGTCTAATCCTGGAGCACCCTAGTAATGGATACAAATCTGCTAAAAATGGATTTACCCTGAAGAGGCATTTGACAATCTCAGGCACAATCTGAGAGAGTCCTTTCATTCAAGTGTTACTTGTTCAATTCAAAACGATGCAATCCAAGCATTTGGGATCCTGCCTGCCTCCCTTATTCCCCACTATTCCCTATCTCCTTTTAAAACCTGGTTCTCAGCCAGACTCTTTTATGCCATCTGTCACTGACCGGTTCTTAGCCCTGGTGCTTGTTATCAACCATCCCATCCCATGGCAGGGTTTCCACTGTGGCCTCTGCTGTATCTCTGGAGAGAACTGTAGAAATGATAAGTTATCCCATTTAATTGATTCCCCATGACTTCTATGGGAGCAAGACCAACCCCTATCTGCATTTACATGGTCTCTAGGTTGTCTACAGTGGCATGCCAGATAATGGAGTCATGCACGAACATAAATTGCAGCATCATTTTCATCTAGATTTGTAAAATTTTTCTTCCAATCAACCTATTGACACAACTTGTACTTTAAGCCTTTCCCATATCTCTCTTGTTCAATGCTTTGGGATTTTAGATGAGGCAGGTCTGTATTACTGCAAAATCTCTAATTGTGAGGGTGTAGTAGTAGCAGAATCTATTCTGAGGTAAGACTTCTAATAGCCTTTGAGATTTATCTGGAGTGTTGTAGTTTATGGAAACTATTATAGGGTGCAGTATTTCTCTTTGGTGGTTTCTTAGTCATATAACAGATTCCTTGAGCTAAATTCAGTTAGCCATTCCTTCATCTCTATTGACTGAACTATTGATTAGCAATGAGACTAATCTTTGCTGTGAGTTTCAATAGCCTCTGTCTTATTAAGAATGGGTTTTAATTTTCATGGGTACTATCATCTACTGTTGTTTACTCATACTGTAAGGAAAGAACGACTACTTAAATAGCTGGCCAGTATTTTACAAAATTTTACAACAAAATCATTCTGTAAGAAAATTCTGTTAGTTTTCCACAGGTTAATAAATAGAATGAGTTGGGAATTGATATGGACCCATATGGTTTTCCTAAAGACTCAAGTTTTCCACTAATTTGTCCAGTATTGTTTGGGTTTTTTTTTAAATAAACTATTTAGAAAAAAAATAGCTCTTTAAAAGTAATTGTTTGACTGTTCCTGCTCTGTTTTGGGATTTGAACTTTCTTACAGCTTAAATTTATCCTGAACATCTGGATTCCCTGTTCTTTGGCTGGCATGTCTGAGATGTTCAGAGGTGACTGCAATAACCACGGGCAGAATTGTGCATTCTGCAATCCTTCTTAGTGCTCATGCATAAGGGAAAGAAAATAAAAGAGGGGTATGTCTCCCCACACAGGGCCTGAGGGGCCAGTTAACATACTTGGCAGCACCTGTAAGAGAGAGAGAAAGCCAGGTTTAATTGACAACAAAGCTCAGCTGGGGAGGGGGTGGGTGATGATTATAAAGCCAGGTACTTTATAGCAGAAGGGGGCTGCAGGGAGAGAATCTGTGGGATTGAAGAGGGAGGACAAGATCCAGGGAGGCAGCAATGAGTCTGAGGGAACAGACCTTGGCTGCCAGAGTAGAGGGAGGGCTTGGGTTCTCGAACCAGCCACGGAGGAAGGTGGGATGAAACCCTCTGAGGTAACGGGTGTAAGGACCAAGGACCCAAGAGATGGATAGAAGACTTGATGTAAGGATGTTGGACTATAGCTTGTTTGGACTCTCTGTTACCCCAATAGGGGTGGACTAAAGTGTGACTTTGCTAGAGGGCGAAAGGGCAGTTAGACAGACCACCACAGTGAGGAAGCATCTATTGGCAAGGGGTGCCTTAAAGGGAGACGGCTGCTATGCTATGCCTGGCCACAATGAGGTGCTCCAGCAGGGAGTGAATCCCATCACAAGGATTAGAGATGTCCAGCTACAACAGACTGATTTGCTGAAAAGGGGCTTCTGAAAAGAACATGAGAGGGGAAGTTTTCCAAAGGCACAAATGGGAATTTGATGCCCAACTTCCACTGATTTCCAATGGGAGTTGGGTGTCTAGCTGCCCTTTGTACCTTTGAAAGTCTCCCCCATTAAGTTCTGTGGAAACTGGGGCCTAGTCTTCACTTACCGGCTGGTCCGGCGGCACGCCATCGATGTTCTGTGATTGATTTATCGCGTCTGGTTAAGTTCGGACTAAGGTACTTCGAATTCAGCTACGTTATTAACGTAGCTGAATTTGCGTACCTTAGTCTGAAGTCCGGACTAAGTGGGGACCAGCCCTGGAATGAGGAAATTGGTTGTGTAGCAGCCTTACCTTGGTCTTATTCTAAAGGAACACAGTATCACTCTTAACATACGGATCTGAGTAAAACAGGTTAAATGTACCAGTTAAAGTGGGACAATATTTCCCCCCACATAAAAGGTTGATGTTTGTTTTGCAGGAGTGGCAGACATTTGAAGACTGAAATATTTTAGCCAAAAACTGAAATTTCAGCTGAAAACCCCAGAAAACTTTGTTTAGCAAATGCTTCCATGGTGCATCATGGGAGTTGTGGTTTAGGTGCCTCATGCTCCCATACTCTCCTAGGCCAGAGTTCCCGGTACGACTGCAGCACCCAACTCAAAGCATTCAAAAGGCTGTTTTCACTACATTTCTGGCTTAAAAGCTATCAGAGATCCTCATGACAAAGGCCTGGTCAACTCTGGTGATTTGCCTCTGTTATAGCCATTGATGACCAGCTGTTAATACAAACCAGCAAAGGTACTATTTGGACTGATAGCACTTACCTCTGTTTAGGATGAGGCTCAGGAGTGTAGGTTAGTCTGTCCACACTTGTAGTTTACAACAATGCAAGTATACCAAGGACTATAGGGGGGACAGTGTAGACAGACCAGCACTGTTAAACACAAGCGCTCAGTAATCATGGGTCAAGCCCCCAAAGTAGTGAGCTTGGCTTCACAATCATGAGAGTTTCAATAATAAATTTGAGATTTTGATTTGCTTCCTGGTTTTTGAGCCTGTAGGGGTCACTGTTTCAAGCTTTTCTCTGCAGCCAGGAGGGCTAGAAACGTCCTTCTCAAAAAAAACCCAAAAGCTGATATTCTCGCACAACTCCAGGGACTCTCCAGAAAACCTTGTCTATCACAAAACGTTTCAGAGTTGACAACACCCTAAGGCCCTCTTCATGATATTTCCAGCCCACTCTCAGATCCAAAAGGTATGGCTAGCTTGTGTAAACTTCCAATCCAACCTTACCTTTTGAGGTTTGCCCAATGCTCTTCATGAAGCCAGCAAGTTTTGTCCTGATTAATTAACAAAACTACATGTAATTCTACCAGAGAGTGGGTATGCATGACTCAAAGGGCTAAATTAGGTCATATGAAGGCACTTAAAATACCTGTCATCTCAGGTAAATATAGGGTTTTATTCTCTCATAAATAAAGCACGCAAGTTCCTGTCAGCATTTAAGATTTTTTTTTTTAAGTAGCACAATAAAACCTGCCAAGCAACAGCTCCTGGGCAGCCTATCTTCCAGAGATCTGAGCGAGAACTGCAGCACAGATAAAACAACGGCCTGTAAAGCCAGATAAGGAGACAGATGTCAGTGCTTGAAGATCATCCTTCACTAGCATTTGACTCCAAACCTCCAGCTGGAAGTGAAAGAGGATGCTTTAGTTGTTTTATTGATGCATATTTTCTTGTCTAAAAATGATCCCTTTGTATGGGAAAGAGATATGACTGGTCAGTCCCTACAAGACACTATTGTAATAATGTTCACACTATGAAAAGGGGAGTCTAAGAGAATTAGAACAGGAGTACTTGTGGCACCTTAGAGACTAACAAATTTATTAGTCTCTAAGGTGCCACAAGTACTCCTGTTCTTTTTGCGGATACAGACTAACACGGCTGCTACTCTGAAACCTAAGAGAATTAGAAGTGCACATATTTTATATATTCTGGGCTCCATTTCCAAAGCTGGGGATGTCCTAGCAGAATGCCAAAATCTGCATTTGTATATTCAGATCAGCACTTCAGCATATTGCTTACGTGATATGGTGAAAATATGGATGTCCTGCTCAAGTGCTAATTATATGGGCTAATCAAGTAGATATATCATCTAGTCCTCAGGCACATTTTAAGAAGGTTGGAGTGATAAATCTTGAACACCATCATAATAAAATCACAATCCTGCAGTTTAGGCTTAGAAGTGCTTTGATACCACTCCTAGTTCTGATGCAGTCCATGTTTAAAATACTGGGGACATGCATTTCGCAAATGGAAGGTCTCAAGCCAGCCTCCAAAGTCCAGGGATAACCACATCAAAAGCGCTGACGTCAATAGGAGCTGCTTGGTGCCGAGCACTTTTGGAAATGTGAAACCTCCCCACTCCCATCCCAATTAGCTATAGGATCAAATGTTCAAAGTCACCTAAATGACTTGTTAGACTCAGGTATTTGGTACCACCTCCCATTGAGTCTGTCTCACTGATAATCAATGGGACTCTGGCTCCTAAATCACTCAAAGTGCTTTTGCAATTTTGCCCATTGACACATTTCAGAGAAGTGTTCTGAGAACACTGATATTTGTTGAGGTTTGCCCACCATTACCTAGTAGTCTGCGCTATAATGTGACCTCTGTTCACAGCATTGCTCGTATGGTTGCTTTTCTTGTCTGGACATCTGTGCAACTAACTGTTATGTATGCGTAATATATAATTATAAATGGAGACAGTAATATGATTTTAAATATATATATTTAAAATATATCTATATTTACTTTCTTTCTCTTTGTAAAAGAAAAATAGTTGAAAAAGCAAATCAATTCTTGTTCCACAATGTGCAATATTCATCGTATGGAAAGTCAAGGGGGAAAAGCAGGGCCTGCTCTGGCTTTTTGGCCGCCCCAAGCAAAAAAAAAAAAACGGGCGGGAGAGAGAGAGAAGGGGGCGGCCAGGGCTATAGTAGGGGCGCTGCCACGCGGCCCCTCCCGCTGCGCCGCCTCCTGCCGCCTGCCGCGAGGGCTCCGCTCCGGTCAGCGGGGAGGGAAGGAAGAGGACTGCCCTGCAGGGCGCTCTAGTTCTCCACACCGCCGCCCCCTACAGGGCGGACAGTGCGGAAAAAAAAAAAAGCGTCCGTGCCGTCCTAGGATTGGGCAGAATGCCGCCTCCAACAATCTGCCACCCCAAGCACCAGCTTGCTCAGCTGGTACCTGGAGCTGGCCCTGGGGAAAAGAAAAATTGAAGGATAAAATTTTAGCAAAATTATAACAAGCTGAAATGCCTTGTCAATGTGAACGTAGATTGCCTGAGAGCTGCGTTGGGAAACATTAATATTTAAAAATTTTATTCAGGACATTTCCAAGCATCTCATGTGAAACACCTCTGCCTGTTTAACACACACATATTTTAAGATGTCAATATTTTGCACACATAAACACCTAGATCACTGCAGGGTATTCAGAGGTAAATGTCTTCATATGTTTGCAATGTTGCAATGCAATTGCATTTCAGGGAAATATTCTAGGCGTGGGAGAACTCACTGAAGTTGTGGCTGGTTTCATTTCAGGTTCTAATCTAGGAGTGATTCTTTTAAAAAATGAATAGTTCTAGAGAACCAGGACCTAGAAATCCAACTCAGAACTCAAGGAACAAACAAGACCTTGTTAAAAACAAATGAATAAAAAATAAACAAATGCAATGCACATTATTCTGCTAGCACACAAATATGGGTCAAGATTTTCAGAAGCGACCAGTGATTTTGAAGCCCCAACTTGTGACATCATGAAAGGGCCTGATTTTTTAAGGATGGCTGTTCAGCATAGTCTGAAATTCATGCCTTTTATAGATAGCTCAAGTTGGGGGCCTCCCAAAGAGTAGACATTCCAAATCACGGGCCACTTTTGAGAATCTTGGCCCTGGCTATTACGAAAGAGATGGTATGATGGGACAGTCAACAATGCCATGTGGCCTGTAGACAACTGCCAATTGTAAAACTCCTCAATAGCTGGAGATGGGACACTAGATGGGGAGGGCTCTGAGTTCCTACAGAAAATTCTTTCCCAGGTATCTACCTGGGTGGTTTTGCCCATGTGCTCAGAGTCTAACTGATCAATGTATATGGGGTTGAGAAGGAATTTCCCCTGCGTCAGATTGGCAGAGACCCTGGTGGGGTTTCACCTTCCTCTACAGCATGGGGCACAGGTCACTTGCAGGTTTAAATTAGTGTAAATGGTGGAGTCTCTGTAACATTAAATCTTTAAATCATGATTTGAGAACTTCAGTAACTCAGCTAGAAGTTAGGAGTGTATTACAGGAATGGGTGGGTGAGATTCTGTGGCCTGCAATGTGCAGGTCAGATTAGATGATGATGATGGTACCTTCTGACCTTAAAGTCTTTGAGTCTAATTCATTTCCTACCCTAGCTGTCAAAAATCATCTCATATAAATAGCAGAACCAAAAGAATCACCTCCAGCCGCATAGAAAGAGTCACAAAAGATGTTCATAAAATCTTTGGGGTTGTTTTTACCCTAACCAATGACAGTGCCAAATTCACCATTTTAAAATAACTCATTAGGTCCATCTACCATCATGGATTTTGACCCAAATCCTCATTGAAATTAATGGAATTCTTTGTGTAGATTGATCTATCTTAGCCAATCATCACTGTGTCTGGCTGTCAACTGCTGCTTTGTTAACAATCCCAGGGTGACACTATGCCCTCATTCTGCGTGCACAACTCACTGGAAGTTCAGAGTAAACATGGAGACTAAGCTTCTGGCCCATATGTGGAAAGGAACTTGAATAATGTCCATATTTTTTCTATCTCCCATGCTTAGAAGAATCCCACATTTGCCCACATTTATTATTAATATTATTATTATTATTCAGTTTTCACTCACTCCACACCAGTAAAAAGAGATTTGGAAAATGAGCAAGCTGGGTCTTTCAACACACAGTTCTTCAGACTGCCTGCAGGATTTCCTTAGGCCAGAAATAATATTTGGCAGGTTTAATGGAATTTCCCCTGGTTAAAGGTAAATACTCTATGTCTCCCCAGAGGTGTTGGAATTGAGTTTGACAAGCTGATGACCATCAATTCCCTTGAGCGGTCCAGGATGGAAATTTAGATGGAAAATTTTGCCAAAAAAAAAAAAAAAGAATTAGTTCTTTTTTCTAGCTATGTATTAGTAAATATGTCCACTCTGCTTTCTTGCTTTCTTGCTTTCTTTCTTTCTATTTTTCTTTCACTCAAGAGAAAAGTGACTACATCACTTAAACCCTTCCCTAACATGTTGTTGTAGAACATGCTACAGAAAGGCCACAGAAATCATGAAACAAAACAGCCTTGTGGCTTGCCTGGCTGAATGCTCATGATCATTATCTCAGTGGCACCAGCAAACTTGTGTTGATAGCACTAAAGTGCACTCTAAAACACTATAGCAAGTAGAGCTTTTATGGGATTGCTTGCTTTCAGCTGAGCTCTTTCGTAAGTGAGTACAGTCAGAAATAACATATGTAACCAGAAAAACAACAAGAAGTCCAGTGGCACCTTGAAGACTAACAGATTTATTTGGGCATTTGGGCATCCGCTTTCATGGGTAAAATACCCACTTCTTCAGCTGCATCCCCTTGATATGTAACCAGAGTTATTACAGACTGCTGCTGTTTGACAACTATGGTCATGGGTCCCAGAATAGTTGCAGACTGAGGATTTCATTGCAAAGCACACACAAAATAGGTCAGACTATTAGCTGGTGTAAATCAGCATTGCTCACTGAAATCACTAGTGCTACAGTGATTTGCACCAGCTGAGAATCATCCCCTTAACAGGGTGTCCTCCTTAGCTCCTTAGCTGCAATGATGATTTATTAATTGGGCATTTCCAATTTTTACAGACTTCATCACATTCTACACAAATGACCAATCAGAATTCCCGGATGTATGAAGATTCATTTATGTAGATGATTCTTTGCACTGCTAGCCAGTCAGAAAGATGGGAGTACACTCAGTGCATTCTAACTGGTTCCCTGAGTATACATGTAAAATACTATTGCACATGGTGCCTGAATCTGAACCTTAGAATGACACACGTGTGTGACTTCTACCTGAGACAACATCAGGCCGAACAAAAACTCCAGGGATCATGGGATGGTACAGTCCTGAAGCACTATGAATATCTGTGTAAGTAGAGGTCTGTGATGGGATGGACTAGGCCCTGAGGCCCCCTGCTGGAGACCTTGTGGCCCTGCCACACCCCGCCCCAGAAAAGGGCAGTAGAGAGGTCCTCGGAAAGGCCTAGAGTGTCTGTATGGGGAGCAACCAATCAGGGCCCAGCAGGCTAGAATAAGAACAGCTGTAGGGCCAAAGCGAGTTCAGTTCCTTGCTAGAGCTGGAGAAGAGTGGATGGTGTGTGACTGGCTAAGGGAAGCTGCAGGACCTCGGGTGAGGTAGCACTGCCAGAAGCCAGGGAGAGGGAGAAGGAGCCCTGAGCTGGTTGCAGGGACTCCATCAGGATATGGCCCTGAGGAAAGGGTAAAGACTGCTCAGGGCCATCAGGAAGTGGCCCAGGGAATTAGTGCAGCAGAACAACTTGTATGGGGAGGAGGTGAGCAGCCCTCAGTGGTGAAATAACAGGTTAAGGACTATTTAGAAAAACTGGACATGCACAAGTCCTTGGGGACAGATCTAATGCATCTGAGGGTACTGAGGGAGTTGGCGGATGTGATTGCAGAGCCATTGCCCATTATCTTTGAAAACTCGTGGCAATTGGGGGAGGTCCTGGATGATTGGAAAAAAGGCAAATATAGTGCCCATATTTAAAAAATGGAAAAAGGAAAATCTAGGGAACTACAGACCAGTCAACCCCACCTCAGTCCTTGGAAAAAACATGGATCGGTTCCTCAAGAAATCCATTTTGAAGCACTTGAAGAAGAGGAGCGTGATCAGGATCAGTCAACATGGATTCACCAAGGGCAAGTCATGCCTGACCAACCTGATTGCCTTCTATGATGAGATAACTGGCTCTGTGGATATGGGGAAAGTGGTGGACATGATATATCTTGACTTTAGCAAAGTTTTTGATGCTGGCAAGTATACTGTGGGAGACCGTAAGTTAAAGAAGTATGGATTGGATGAATGGACTATAAGGTGGATAGAAAGCTGGCTAGATCATAAGAATCAACGGGTAGTGGTCAATGGTTCGATGTCTAGTTGGCAGACAGCATCAAGCGGAGTGCCCCAGGGGTCGGTCCTGGGGCTGGTTTTGTTCAGTATTAATGATGTGTACGATGGGATGGATTGCACCCTCAGCAAGTTTGCAGATGACACTAAGCTGGGAGGGGGGGATAGGTAGATACTCTGGAGGGTAGGGATAGGGTCCAGAGTGACCTAGGCAAATTGAAGGATTGAGCCAAAAGAAATCTGATGAGGTTCAACAAGGACACGTGCAGAGTCCAGCACGTAGGACAGAAGAATCCCATACACTGCTACAGGCTGGGGACTGACTGGCTAAGCGGCAGTTCTGCAGAAAAGGACAGTGGACGAGAAGCTGGATATGACTCAGCAGTGTGCCCTTGTTGCCAGGAAGGCTAACAGCATGTTAGGCTGTATTAGTAGGTGCATTGGCAGCAGATCGAGGGAAGTGATTATTCCCCTCTATTCGACATTGGTGAGGCCACACCTGGAGTATTGCATCCAGTTTTGGACCCTCCACTACAGAAGGGATGTGAACAAATTGGAGAGGGTCCAGCGGAGGGCAATGAAAATGATTAGGGGGCTGGGGCACATGACTTATGAGGAGAGGCTGAGGGAACTGGGATTGTTTAGTCTCCAGAAGAGAAGAATGAGGGGGGATTTGACAGCAGCCTTCAACTACCTGAAGGGGGGTTCCAAAGAGGATGGAGCTCAGCTGTTCTCAATGGTGGCAGATGACAGAACAAGGAGCAATGGTCTCAAGTTGAAGTGGGGGAGGACTAGGTTGGATATTAGGAAACACTATTTCACTAGGAGGGTGGTGAAGCACCGGAATGGGTTACCTAGGGAGGTGGTGGAATCTCCATCCGTAGAGGTTTTTAAGGTCTCAGAGCCCAGGTCAATTGGCTTGGGCTCACTGGGCTTGAGCTGCAGGACTAAAAGTAGTCGTGTAGCCATTCAGGTTTAGGCTATAGCCGGGGCTCTGACACCCTCCCTACTTGCGGGGTTTCAGATCCAATGTCTACACTGCTCTTTTCAGCCTGTGAGCTTGAGTCAGTTGACGCGGACTGTGAAGCTTGGTGACAAAAGGTTTTTATTGCAGTTTAAATGTTACCTCAGAGGCCAGTGTCAGTCTCTGTGCTGTTGTAACAGAGCTTTTACAAAAGCAGGTCTATGATTTTCCTATACCCACCGCCAGCAGCAGCTGGATGCAGATTTAAGGTGTCCCACTGCGGGGCATGCTGTTCATAGCCTGGGTAACATGTAGACACAGCTTGAGGTTCTCTGCTCACTTGCTCCTCAGGGTGCACCGCACTTGTCACTACCAGAGACAGTCATACAATAAATCCCCCTTTCTGATATTTGTTTCCCTCAGGGATGTGAATTTAAGGTAGGTGTGTCTTGGGGAAGCCTGTGCAATGTACATTTGTGTTAACTGGCATTTTCATACTTCTCTGCACCTTCAAAAATGTGGATTTGGTTGGGTTCAACTCATTTAAAGGCTGGGTGATGGTGGGAATGGGAGAGGATGTTCTTAGCTTAACCACGATGGCGCGGTCATCCCTAACAGTGAGGGTGAATCATTGAACACATTCTTTAAACATTGGGATTTTTAATGTAAATGTGACAGATGTGGCAACTTCCTGCCATTTCTGTGGGAGATCTCACTGTACTGAGTTTATGTATCATTGTGGGCCAGGGATTGTATGTCATTCCATGGGGCAGAGTGAGCACAGCTCCTCCCACAACTAACAACAGTGTGTGTGTGTGGGGGGCGGTGATTAGCCAAATTCACTCAGGTTGTAACACCTCCCAAGAGGCACCACCACCAGGAGAGACTTATTCTGGATTCTCCAGAGACACAGAAAGGCCTTTCGGATAAATAGCCTGAGTTTAAACTGAGTCAGACCCTGTTTCTTATCCAACAAATGGACAGGGTCTTCTGTCCAATGGGAGCTGGAGCAATCCTTGGGGAGGATGGGAAGGACTGACACCAACCATGGCCTTTGTGGAGACAGCGGGGTGATGATCTCTGGTGAGCTTATTAGCATCCGCGCAGGTTCTTTTGTTTTCTCTAGAGTGCTTTTATCTTAAGAATAAATGTGTTTGCTTAGGAAAAGCTGCATGGTAACTGAGAACTATTCATAGCCTGCAGAGAAGAGACACGGGCCTGCTTAGACAGCCTGACTTGCTGGAGAATTCACAGGGTAGGCAGAGAAATCTCCAGCCTGGGAAAACCCTGGTCAGAAGGGAGGGAGATGCAGATCTCTGCCCATGACAGGCGATGGTTGGGTAGCCATCAGCCTAAGAGTGGACCACACAGGGGGAATACAGGGGTAGTTGTCCTGAACTGTGACTATAAACATTTAGAGTTCCTTTACATTCAGCAAGATAGTCAACACTGTTCATCCAGTGCTCTTAGCACTAGAATTTGATTTAACACCACCACGCTCAATTAAAGGCAATTAATTCTCACTTTATTATATCAGTAACATAAGTATATAAATGTAACAAGAAAATATACTGGGCAGCCTTGGTGAACCTGGCTAGCCATTACAGTGTAAATGCATGTTAGTGTTGCTGTAACTCTCTGAGTTTCCCTAGCTACTTTTGCTTGGTCTGCCTCTAAGTGTTCTAGAAAGCCTATTAGCCTTGATTAGTTTGGAACCACAGATAATTCATTACCCTCTAGGAAGCCAGAAAGTGTCTAAAAGCTTTTAATAGTGCTCATAAAAGGAATAATAAAATGACGGAGGCCACCATGCAAACAGCAAATAGGTGACCAAGGTGCTCTTTACAGGGGAGCTGTCTCAATTATATATTGACTGAGAATCCCAGTACAACTGGAATTAGGAGCAAGCTTCGTTTCATGGCGCGGGCACGTATGAAGAGACCCCCATTGAAATGTCTCGGCTGTCATAAAATGACGCAGCCTTCAACAAACCAGCAACACTAGGAAACCTCAGAGGAAGAAAATAATGATGTAAAAGGTTATTTAAAACTGTTGTGAGCACCCCCCAGCGGCTGATTTGGTGGGAGCAGTGAGGTTTTCCAAATATGGAATGAACTCATATTTTCATTGCAGCAGTGCAGTTCCTACTTAAGCTATGCTATGCTCCTTGGGAGAGAATATAGGGCATGTCCGATAGTTACTTTCCTTTAGGCTTCATGCATTTTCCTAGTAATGAGCTGCGATAAGTGCTGGCCCCATGTTTTGTGAACTGTGTGCAAAGACAGATATGTGGGAGACTCAGGCAGGCTTCTAGAACCTGCCTGGCATCTTTCTGCTGGAAACATGAAGAGGAGGAGATCGGAGGTGCTTCTCACTGTGCGGGGGAAGGAATACGCAGGTAGCACTGGGTGCCTACGTTAACCTGTGTGAAGGTAAGGAGGAATGCCATCAGATAGCAGGCCAGAGGCTGCTGCTGGGGAGAAGTTGCTGATAAAGCTGGTCCGCTGTTCAGTGATGCATGTAAAAAAGCTGCATACCAAGTCCTTTGTAGCTCACGGCAGATGCAAGTTTTATTGGTCCTACAAAATGTGCTGGGACCTTATCTATTAAGTATTTACATATAGGCAGACATCTCTCGCTGATAGAAAACACGCACAAGAGCCCCCAGAGCGTAAGGCCCCAGGCTTGTCTTATGCCTAGGCGTGGCCCTAGAGAAAAGACTGATAGAGCAACGTTATGGGCTGGTGAAGACTGGAATTGCTCTTGCACGGGACACCTCAAAAGAGGGTCAAGACACTTCAAAGGAGAAAAACGCAGGGTGCTACCGGCGTTCAGGCCTGAGGTACAGTATGCTTATGTGGCACCACCGTATGTTATCTCCACCACTACGTTCACTTTCTCCTCACTGTTAGTTTGAGTAGAACAGAGAGTTCTGCTGGATACTTGTGTGATTCTCCTGCCTCCACCTCCCCCATTCAGCCACACTTCTCAGTACAGGTCCATGTCCGCGCCCTGTGTACCACCGACATGGGGGGGAAGCAGAGGGGAGCGAGAGAAAGAGATCATGCCACATGTCATAACCCTGCATTATCTGACAGTACTGGACATACATATTACTGACTGAATCACAACAAAAACGAAGCCGATGCATCGCTAGAACAAATATGGGGCATTTGCCTCTTGTCACAGGCTAATTCCATAGCAAACACACACAGATTATCATTATTTTTTTCTTTTGAGAGATTTAAAATGCTGCTGAAATAGCCATGTAGGGATTCTGCATGAGCAGAAATTCACACCGCCTGCTCCTGATCACTTCAAAAAGTCAAGCTGGGGAAGTTCTGTCCTGAACTTTGCATCTCAAAACTCATCTCTGTCCAGGGCCGGCTCTAGGAACCAGCAAAACAAGCTGGTGCTTGGGGCAGCACATTTCTAGGGGCGGCATGGCCGGCGCCAGAATGCCGCCCCTGCCGCCCCTAAAAATGTGCCCCGGCTGCCCTAGCTCACCTCCGCTGCTGCCGCTCGCGAAACAGCTGTTTTGCGCGCCGCTGCTCCCCCTCCCTCCCAGGTTTGAGAGCCTGGGAGGGACGGGGAGACTCCGAGTGGCCGCGGCGTGTGTGCCGCTTCTTCCCCTCCCTCCTAGGCTTGAGAGCCCGGGGGGAGGAGGCAGGGCTGGGGATTTGGGGAAGGGGCGGAGCTGAGGCGGGGCCGGGGGTGGGGTAAGAAAAAAATGAGCGGGGGGGCAGCCAAAATTGTTTCTGCTTGGGGCGGCAAAAATCCTAGAGCCGGCCCTGTCTTTGTCAAAAAATTAGATTAGCTCAAATAAACACCGCTTGTTACCGTGTTCAGCAGGTTGTAATGATCTTCAGGCTTCTATAGTATGTCCTTTTCGGTGTAATGAGTTCACTCCCGCTTGTAGGCATTGGTTCATGTTCCTTTAGCCCTTCCACTAAGCTCAAGAGCATGCTGGCTGCTGGCCACAAAGACATAAGGTCTGGTCCAATGGAAATCTTAAATGGGATTTGGATATGTCCCTACATGAGCAGCCCAAGAGCGATGGCATCCCGGAGAGTAGGGGACATAGTAGAAAGACCCTAGAAGGACTATTCTTGTGCAGCCAAGCCTAGTCCAAGAGGAGGGAACTCAGTGGGAACCAGTCACGCATGTGTCATTGATCCATACCAGCAATCTGAAGAAGATGTTCATGCTACATGGTTAAGAATTGGAAAGCGGTTCCATGCACAACTTTATCTCTGTCCCTTGCATCTATGTCCGTAGAACTTTAATCACACAATCATTGGCTATAGTTCAAATAATACAACATAATGTCAGACAGTCCTTGAAAGTCATTTATGTCACCTATGAAGTGAATGAGGCAAAAGTGTAAAATGCATTGGACCTTTGGTTTCAGCTGGCTAACCTTTCATTTGTCATCTTCTCCTTTGAGATCATTGGCAGAGTCTAAAGCAGAAAAAGGAAGGATATTCTTAAAGAAGACTATGCAGCGTTTCATGCTGGCTTAGATCAAGTATTGCAAAAATGACCTTTCTGAAGCCAACTTAGCTTTGCCCACTCACAACTAGCTAACACTGTGTGAAAGTGGCTACGAAGTGGCTTTTTACATGCTCCTCCAACTTAAAAGTTGAATCAAAAGTAGCGTAGGGCTTAGCATCATGAGGGACCCTTACTGAATGACGGAGGCAACATAGTGATAGATGATGTGGAAAAAGCTGAAGTACTCAATGCTTTTTTTGCCTCAGTCTTCACAGACAAGGTCAGCTCCCAGACTGCTGCACTGGGTAACACGGTATGGGGAGGAGGTGAGCAGCCCTCAGTGGTGAAAGAACAGATTAAGGACTATTTAGAAAAGCTGGACAGGCACAAGTCCATGGATCCAGATCTAATGCATCCAAGAGTGCTGAGGGAGTTGGCTGATGTGATTGCAAAGCCATTGGCCATTATCTTTGAAAATTTGTGGCAATTGGGGGAGGTCCCAGACGATTGGAAAAAGGCAAATATAGTGCCCATATTTTAAAAAAGGGAAGAAAGAGAACCTGGGTAACTACAGACTGGTCAGCCTCACTTCAGTCCCTGGCAAAATCATGGAGCAGGTCCTCAAGGAATCCATTTTGAAGCACTTGGAGGAGAGGAAGGTGATCAGGAACAGTCAACATGGATTCACCAAGGGCAAGTCATGTCTGACCAACCTGGTTGCCTTCTATGATGAGATAACTGGCTCTGTGGATATGGGGAAAGCAGTGGATGTGATATATCTTGACTTTAGCAAAGCTTTTGATACGATCTCCCACAATATTCTTGCCAGCAACTTTAAAAAGTATGGAATGGTTGAATGGACTATAAGGTGGATAGAAAGCTGGCTAGATTGTCGGGCTCAACAGATAGTGATCAACGGCTCGATGTCTAGTTGGCAGCCGGTATCAAGCAGAATGCCCCAGGGGTCAGTCTTGGGGCCGGTTTTGTTCAACATCTTTATTAATTATCTGGATGATGGGATTAATTGCACCCTCAGCAAGTTCGCAGATGACACTAAGCTGGTAGGAGAAGTAGATATGCTTGAGGGTAGTGATAGGGTCCAGAGTGATTTAGACAAATTGGAGGATTGGGCCAAAAGAAATCTGATGAGCTTCAACAAGGACAAGTGCAGAGTCCTACACTTAGGAAGGAAGAATCCCATGCACTGCTATAGACTAGGGATTGACTAGCTCAGTAGCAGTTCTGCAGAAAAGGACCTGGGGATTACAGTAGATGAGAAGCTGGATATAAGTCAGCAGTGTGCCCTTGTTGCCAAGAAGGCCAACAGCATATTGGGCTGCATTAGTAGGAGCATTGGCAGCAGCAGATCGAGGGAAGTGATTACTCCCCTCTATTCGGCACTGGTGAGGCCACATCTGGAGTATTGTGTCCAGTTTTGGTCCCCCAACTACAGAAGGGATGTGGACAAATTGGAGAGAGTCCAGTGAAGGACAACGCAAATGATTAGGGGTTTGGGGCACATGACTTATGAGGAGAGGCTGAGGGAACTGGGGTTATTTAGTCTGCAGAAGAGAAGAGTGAGGGGGGATTTGATAGCAGCCTTCAACTACCTGAAGGGGGGGTTAAAAGAGGATGGGGCTAGGCTGTTCTCAGTGGTAGCAGATGCCAGAACACAAAACAATGTTCTCAAGTTGAAGTGGGGGAGGTCTAGATTGGATATTAGGAAACACTATTTCACTAGGAGGGTGGTGAAGCACTGGAATGGGTTACCTAGGGAGGTGATGGAATCTCCTTTCTTAGAGGTTTTTAAGGCCCAGCTTGACAAAGCCCTGGCTGGGATGATTTAATTTCTGTTGGTCCTGCTTTGAGCAGGGAATTGGACTGGATGACCTCCTGAGGTCACTTCCAACCCTAATATTCTATGATGCTATGAGTCTATGAGAATGAAGTAGAATGTCCTTCTTGGCAGTATTTTAGCTGTGAAATTAAGGGTGCAAGGCCCCTGTGCTATACTCATAGGCTGGGTTTGCCTGATGTCATAAAACATGACACAAATATTGCTCATTTATATCACTATAAAGTTAAGTTTATAGTGTTACAATCAGTACTAGCATTTATACTAGCTAAGAGCAGCATTACTAATTGTATCACTATAAACATATTTTATAGTCATATAAACAGTACGAATAATGCTGTCAGGCATCAGTATTAATGCTGCAAATAAACCCACAAACACATTATCGGAGTATATCTTTTATGATGCTAATATGCACAAGTTAGGGGTGATTTCACTATTGTAATCTGTGATTTTTATCAGTGTAAAAAGAAATTTACCCTTTATAGTTCCTGTGCACTTTTCACTTGATGAAACATTTATTATCACATTAGCTTTTCATAACTATCTGGCTATCGCACCTAAAGTGGGGACATGCAACAATCACATGTGTAAGGGCAGGTCATGCCTAGGGATCTGCATGAAGAATGAGATCTTTCACAGAGTGGTCTCTGTCGCATCATACCTCCGCCTTGTGCTGGATCCTGCAGTGAGCTCTCCGGAGAGGTCAGAGGATGTGGTTTGGGAGGGGATCTATGCTTAGTTGAGACTGCATCAGATTTCTGTACCCCCTCCAAACTCTAGCACCCCTCTTTGGTCCAGGAGGTGGAGGAGGGCAGGAGGACATATAGCTGGGGTGCAAGCCTGTCCATGGATGCCGCCATCACATACCCAAGATCCATTTGGGTGACTTCCAGACATCCATAGCTTCATGGCTGAACCATGTGTTCTATGTGGGGGCAGATATCAGCCCTATGATGGAAGGATGCAGAGGAAAGTCTTGCCCCCAAAAGAGTGTAACACCCTCGGCCCACCCCACCTCCATTCACTATCCAGTATGAGGTTGTTCAAGACAGGGTAAGCCTGACCTGTGTCCCCTCAGACCAGCCCCACTCACACACTCTCAATGTGCTCTGCAGTGCATGTCAGTGGTGTCCCCTCAGACCAAACCCACTCCACCAGGAACAATATTTTATTCTGTAAGGGAACATAGAACAGGACGACAGTCCAGCCGCCTCCTCTCAGCTTGCTTGCCCCAGAATCCAGAGGGAGCAGTCACCAGCTCTCTGTGGTGCTAGTTGTGAATGTTTAGAGCCACTATTCTGGGTGGCCACGAGGGCCATATAGCATGAGGAAAGGGCCTGAATAAATGGGGAAATAGAGACAATTTGGTGTTGACCCCAACCAGTGTCCTGGGTCTCTAATGTCTACACTCTCCTCCTCTAGAATGACACTTCTAATGTCTCCAGGCCTTAAGAGTGAGAGAATCACCAGGGCTCAGATAGAACCATACAGAGTGCTGAGAAAACAAAAGCCTTTTGAAACTTTAAAACCTGATTTAGAAAACTCCCTCGTATGGAAACATACAGATCTCAGAAGCCTTTCTTCTCCCATACGTGTCCTGAGCTGCTACCTCCCTTTCAAACTCAGCACTGTGAGAGGCAGGCTGCATCCATTTCAAACGCTCTCTCCTCGCAGCGAGAGCCACTGCCGAACAAATCTCCAGCATTAAATATCAGCCGCCTGGTACAAATTAAATAAAAGGCGATACAATACAATGAACTAATTCCTGGAACCCCCCAGGGTGCTGTGTTCATAATGGGGTCTGCTTTGTACCAGAGACAGTGGGTATTCAATATAATAACAGGCATTCAAAATTATACAAAACATCCTGTGTCTAAAAGTAAAGCGTCTGGGATCAAACCTGCATCTACACATTGTGAGACCGAAAACCACTATCTTAAAATCTGCAGGTCTTCAATATTCTTAAAGACAGCAGAAGGAATGATAATGTACGGGACTCCTAATGGAATATTCTACTGACAGAGGAGACTTCACAGTTAGCCCAGCAGCTCAAAAGGAGAGGGCCTAAAGTTAGATATCTAAATTCCTATTTAAGCACCTAATTAAGTGGTTTGATTGGCAACCCCTTTGCTGCCAGGTGCTCAGCGCTTCTGAAAATTAGGCCCCTTATTTAAGAATCTAAATGTGAATATCAGTGGGAATCTATGGAGCCACAAGTTCAGCCACTAGGAGCTCATTGCAGGGCCAGACAAGACTTGATTATAGTCAGATGTGTACATAGACAGCTACCATTTGTCGAGCCCTTTGGGATCCTTTGAGATGGGGGCACTATAGAGATGTAAGACACTGTTACTAAAAGCATGTCAGGGATAGGACCTGGGCAGTCTGGCTCAGCCAGGTGTGGCTACGAGGAGATCTGTGTTTGAGACAGGCTGGATGGCTGCCCAAAAGTCAGGGTCAGGAGGCAGGCAGGGTCAGGATACCAGGAAATCAGAGTCTAGCAGTTAGAACAGACAGCACATGGGATGCTGTCCTAAGCAGCTTTGCAAAAGCTTTGAGCTGTTCGCTCTCCACTGCAAACCCTGGAGACTCTCTGACCATGTGCTTGCAGGTCGGTGATCAGAACAGAATGGGTTAACACTGACCTGTGCTGCTGCTGTTTGCAAAGAGAGGGGGAACTTCTGTTTTTACTAGAGTGGATTGCAGATTGTTGGGACAGAGAGGACTAAGGAAGTTGCCCCATGGAACTGTGGGATACTTCAGACAGACTCCTGAGACCTGAGTCAAATGGGGCGGCGGCTACACTACAAAGCATTGGGACTCAGACTCAGGGTCCCAGCTTTACTCGAGCTCAGACCCCTCCAGCCCTGCAGGTCCCTGGGGCTGAGCCCTGGGTTAGCACAAGTGCAGTGTCGACGCAAGGCGGGGAGTTAGGCTTTAGCCCGGGCTGAAGCTCAGGCGTGCATTGCAGTGCAGACATACCCTTAGAGTTTTGACAATCAGATCCCAGGACTGGCGTCCTCTGCCAGCATTGAGCTTTGAGTTTGGATGACTTTTAACAGGTCAGTGGGTGGTGTGGTTGAATATACTGAAGCTTAAGAGCCCTGTCGATCAGTGTGTGGGACCCATGGCTTGGACATTACCCTTCCCCAAGGAGCACCATCTGCGTGAGCTTGGCCTGAGCTTTTTGAGGTGGTTCCTATGGAACACTTGCACTAATGCAGGGACATGTACACTTTCCACTGGCTCCCAGGGGCGCTCCTCGGGGCCGTATCCCTCCCAGTCACTAAACTACCTCATGGAACGGGTGCTGCTCCCCCGTCTGTCTGATATTATTGAAGACATCCTCCCAGTGGAGCAGGCAGGATTTTGCTTGAAGAGGAACTACTGTGAACAAGTAGCTTCACTTACCAGCCACATTGAGGCAGGATTCCAATGTAAGTTGAAGACAGGAATTGCCCTTGTTGATCTGTCCTCGGCATATGACACTGTCTGGAGACAGAGCCTCCTCCTCAAGGTCTCCTGCATCATTCATTGCCGGCGAACGATCCACCTCTTGGCGGCAATGACTGGGGACCGCCGCTTTAAGGTACACCTTAACGGCCAGATCAGTAGGCCAAGAACTCTTAACTTGGGCATCCCTCAGGGCTCTGTCCTGACCCCAATACTTTTTAATCTATACACCAGGATATCCCAGCGACCAAGTCAAGGAAATTCATGTATGGGGATGGTATTGCCCTAGCTGTTCAGCATAAAAGCCTGCATACCATCAGCTGCACCCTAACCCGAGATCTTAGCACAATGGCTGATTATTTCCAATGCTGGAAATTTAGGCGTAATAAAAAAAAAAAAAAAAAACATGGGAACTGCTTTCCATCTGAACAATAAAATGGCTAATACCAAACTTGATGTGCAGTTCTGCGGTGAAAGCGTCAGCCACGAAGTTAATCCAAAGTATCTTGTCGTTACACTGGAACAGAGTTTGACCTTTCTAAAACACCTTGAGAACACCCATGATAAGGTCGGGTCTCGTGTCGCGCTTATCAGAAAATTGGCTGGAACATCACGGGGCTCCAGCCCACGGACCTCACGAACCACAATAATTATGATGGTATATTCTGCAGCTGAATATTGTGCACCAGTGTGGTCTCATGGGAACTGCTTTCCATCTGAACAATAAAATGGCTAATACCAAACTTGATGTGCAGTTCTGCGCTGAAAGCGTCAGCCACGAAGCTAATCCAAAGTATCTTGTCGTTACACTGGAACAGAGTTTGACCTTTCTACAACACCTTGAGAACACCCATGATAAGGTCGGGTCTCGTGTCGCGATTATCAGAAAATTGGCTGGAACATCACGGGGCTCCAGCCCACGGACCTCACGAACCACAATAAGTATGATGGTATATTCTGCAGCTGAATATTGTGCACCAGTGTGGTCTCATAGGAGTCACACTGAACACCTTAACACTCAACTCAATAATGCTCTGCACAGAGTGTTGGGGATGCTCAAATCTACTCCAGTTGACTGGCTCCTATCACACACCCAGCCTCCACAGATTAGAAGAGCTGCTCAGACATCTCACTTTCTTAATCATGTCAATGCAAATACAAGAATCCCACTGCACCAAGACCTGCAGAACCTGCCAAAGAGAAGATTAAAATCCCGCAACCCTCTATGGAAGCGTATCAAGATCCTTACACCCAACTTTGATGCTGAGCCCCAATGGAGAGTCACATGGAGCACTTTGACCACTCAAAACAAACAGCTCATCGTTGATCTTGTTGAGGAACCACCAGGTTTTGACTTATGTCGGAAAGACTGGTGCAGATTGAATCGCATCACGACATCTCATAGGAGATATGGACAAACCCTCTTTAAATGGAAAATGAGGCAAACACCTCTATGTGACTGTGTCACTAGGCACAAACAATAGAGCACATCATATCTGAGTGTCCCCTTCGTTCTTTTGCTGGGGGCCTGAAGGACATTCACCAGCTCACTGCTGCGGCAATGTGCTGGCTATCAAACTTAGATATAAATGTGTAGTTGTTGCTACCTACCCAAGCCATATGGCAGAACAAGAAGACTAAACTACCAGAGCCTGCCATGTTTATACTTAGAACCCAGGAGCTCATAACCATGTATTCCTCACAGCCCTGTATATGTGATGGTAGAAAAGGTGGCTGAGTCCTGTGAGGGAAAGGGTTTTCTGTGTAGGGTTTCAAAAGCAATACATGAAACACCTGGTGCATCTTCAGAGATTGGGGTAGTTGAAGTTCAAAAGTGACTGGGTTGACCTATCCCTGGCTGCTTATTCCTGCTCCAACCACTAGGCAAGACAGTCCATGTCCCAGTTCTGACAGTTTGCACAGACCATGTAGTGGGCCGAGTGCTGGCAGAATGGACCCAGCAACGCAGACACTTCCGTTGGGAACACCAGATATGAATAACGGTCAAGTGGACTTCCCACCTTCAGGCAGACAACTGAGCCCTGCAGGCCTGGGTCATCCAGCTGACCTCAGAAAACCAGCTATTACAGGAGCAAGTAAGACAACTGTGTGCCAAAAACTCCACTTGCCTCATCTGGCCCTACATACTGACCAGGCAAGGTGAGCCTGGTTATCTGCCTTCTGTCCAGGAAAGCATTAGATGGGGCCTCCCCCTTCTTGGAGTATGACAGCTCGGTACAGTCGAAGCGGGAGGTCTCCTCCAAGCCGTGTTCGTGCTATTTGATGAACCGGCACCAAGCTCAAATAGCAGAGGCTGCTGTAAGAAAGCTCTGACAGGGGCAAGGTACCATAGCTCCTCTGTAGAGCTTTTCCACCACCTCACGAGGCAGTACAGCTGTATCAGCCCCGGTGGGCTCTGCAAGAAAAAAAACAAAGACAAATTGGTCTGGATGGATATTCCTGTGTGTCTGTATGCCTTCTTGGATCTCACCATCCATACAGACAACCGGTTATGGGAACAACGGGAGGAAAAAAGAGAGGTCCTGCTACTCTCCTACCCATGTACCTATTTGTCAGATCCAAGTGGATATGGGCCATCAATGGCTCATCCCGAAGAGAAGGAAAAATGATGCCAGCACCATCTCTATTACTGCAGTGAATCAGGTCACCATCTCCGCCTGCCCTGTCTGAATGCCAAGGGATCTGGGAAATGAGGTGACCCAGCTACATTATGGGGGACCAACCTGGGCCTTGGCCTTGACTGGATCACATCCTGAGCCTGGCTAGGGGGCTCCCCACTTGCAAGGTCAGGACTGGGATGTGATTTGGAGCTGGAGTCAGGGGCAGGCTGGGTCTGGATACAAGGAGATAAGAATTGAAGTCAGGTCAGTGGTCAAGTCTCAGGAGATCTGCATCAGGCAGCAGGAGCAGGTAGTGCAGAGGAAGCAGTCCTACGCAGGGGAAACCCAGTTGCACAGATGATTTCCCGTGCCACTGTTTGGTTTAAATAGAAGCAGGGAACCAATCACGACTCCCAGAGTTCAACTAATCAGATCCCAGGGCTGGCGTCCTCTGCCAGAGTTCAGTTTCAAGTTCTGGGAGCTGCTAACAAGTCACTGGGAGGTGGGGTGGAATATGATGGCAGATAAGAACCCTGTGGACTGAGTTTCAGACCAATGGCCTTGACAAAGCATTTAAAGGAGTATCTTCATTGGAAGAAAGCTGCCCTCATTCTAGAGGTCAAATCTATTTGCATGTATTTTGTATTTAAAATGTAATAAATGTAATAAAAGCAAAAATCAGTATGTCCTTGTCTGAGTTCATGTAAAGTCTGTTTCTTCTCTTTAATAAACATTGCTTAATGTAAGAAACTATTCATTGAAATAAATATGCCTAAATTACTGAATCGCAAAAAGAGGTGGGGAAATAAGAAGCTCTAAAACTTGTTCTCTTGTTTCAATTGTTTCATTTTTTTAGGTTAGACAGATGTTTTATTTTATGTTACCAATTACAATTAAAACCAAGGGTACGTCTATACCCAGCCGCTAGTTTGGCGGCTGGCAATCGAACTTCTGGGTTCGACTTATCGCGTCTTGTCTGGACGCGATAAGTCAAACCCGGAAGTGCTCGACATCGACTGCGGTACTCCAGCTTGGCGAGAGGAGTACCGCGGAGTCGACAGGGGAGCCTGCCTGCCGCGTGTGGACCGAGGTAAGATCGAACTAAGGTACTTCGAACTTCAGCTACGTTATTCACGTAGCTGAAGTTGCGTACCTTAGTTCGATTTGAGGGGTTAGTGTAGACCAAGCCCAAGATAAGTCCTATTATGCAAGAGTTTATTCATGCTGCCAGAATTATGAAGGGTTGTGTGTTTAAAATGTACAATTTCCTCTTCTCAAATGCGCAGTGATGTTTGGTGATTTCAACCAGTGCTTAATGTTATGTCTGGATTTGACTTTCTGGAGCGTGGTTCTGGTTTGAACAAAGAAAACGCTCCGAACTTGGACACAGACCCTTCCCCGAATGGAATGTTTTGCATCCCATTGCAAAAAAGCTATTGTTGTCATTTAACCTCGTAGTTCCACCCCCAAAATCTTCTGACCACAAATTACTGCTTTGAAAACCAGCAATGAGGAGCCAAGGTGCAGTAGTCAGCCAGCCTACATATCACCAGATGATAACAGGAGGTCAAATATACAAGTCAGCTGGTGCTCGATGACTTCAGATATGGTTTCTGTAACAAATCCATGGCCTGATGGTGTGTGTGTATACACATACATTATGGTGATCAGGTACACTATATAAACATGATCTGGAAGATAAAACCTTTTGCTCTAAAAACACAGGTCCCTGCTACTTGAGCTGAAAGAAAAGGTGTGTTATGTGCAGGGCTTGAATTGGGCCAGTACATAAAGGAATGGGTTATATACAGCATACCTAAGCTGCTCTCTAGTTCTCCAGAATCTTACTTTAAAACAAAACAAAACTGAAAGCTACGTCTATCGCTGTAATAGTTGTGAAGAAAACCTTAGAATCATGACCCGAGTTTAACTGATGCAATTATATATACCTGAGTGTGACAAGAGCCTGGAGTAATAGCTGTGAGAATAAACTGCCCCATTCTGCTCTGTGTATTCATTCTGATGTCAATGATACTTTATGTGTCAACATTAACTATTTCCCTACTCATTAACGAAGGGAGAGGAATACAAAGATCTGCATAATCTACTCTCAGCTGAATGTTCATTTTGGTGCCACAAGAGGGCAGAGACTGGTAAATACCACTGCACATTTTACTATCCACTCAAGAAGACACCATGCCCTAGGTCTCCAGCAGGGCATCTGAGATCCACCAAGGGGAAAGCCAAGACAAAGGAGGCCAGAGAGTGCACCCTCTGAGCATTTGAACAATTTATGGAGAATTGCATCTCATTTTGGTGTCTCCGGGGTTGGAACTTGTTTATTCATCGATTCCAAGGCCATTGTGTTCATCTAGTCTGACGTCCTGTATAGCACAAGTCATAGAAGGTCCCTAAAATAATTCCTAGATCATGTATCTTAGAAAAACATCCAATCTTGATTTAAAAATTATCAGTGATAAAGAATCCACCATGACCCTTGGCAAATTGTTCCAGTGGTGGAACTTGGAAGAATGCCACTATATATCTCTTCCAGTTCAATACCTGATTATCTGACACGAGTGGCTGGACTGATCTCTCCTGCAGACCAAACTCTAGAAGATGACAGTACATGTACATTACAATCAGGGCCATGCAAACATATAAAAAAAGTCTCCAGAATTGTTGAGAAATTATTTGCAACTTTATTCTGGGCCATTTTGTGGACCCCAACATTTTGTTTTTCAGCACATAGTCGTGAAATGATGATCTTGACATCAATACACAATTTTTTTTAAAACACTGACCTTCAACATTTTTAGATTTTGAAAGTTGAAATGTATTTGAAGTTCTTTATTTGAAGAAAAACCATTTCACTCTAACAATATTTTTAAAAGGAAACATCCAAAAAAGAGTGGGTTGTCACAAGATATTTTCTTGTCAACATAGTGTTCAAAATGTATTCCTTTAAGAAGGGTAACATCATTTTAAATCTCAGAACTCATTTAAATCCCATGGCATGAAACTTGGGCTGTCCCTCTGCAGGGTGTGAATTTCATCCCAAAACAGGAACTGAAACAAAGAAGGACAAAGGAGAAGCAAATGAGAAACTTATCAGAGGGACGCTAGCCTGTTTTTCACCTAATGGAATCATAGAATCATAGAATATCAGGTTGGAAGGGACCTCAAGAGGTCATCTAGTCCAACCCCCTGCTCAAAGCAGGACCAATTCCCAACTAAATCATCCCAGCCAGGGCTTTGTCAAGCCGGGCCTTAAAAACCTCCAAGGAAGGAGACTCCACCACTTCCCTAGGTAACGCATTCCAGTGCTTCACCACCTTCCTAGTGAAATAGTGTTTCCTAATATCCAACCTGGACCTCCCCCACTGCAACTTGAGACCATTGCTCCTTGTTCTGTCATCTGCCACCACTGAGAACAGACAAGCTCTATCCTCTTTGGAACCCCTCTTCAGGTAGTTGAAGGCTGCTATCAAATCCCCCCTCATTCTTCTCTTCTGCAGACTAAACAATCCCAGTTCCCTCAGCCTCTCCTCATAAGTCATGTGCTCCAGACCCCTAATCATTTTTGTTGCCCTCCGCTGGACTCTTTCCAATTTTTCCACATCCTTCTTGTAGTGTGGGGCCCAAAACTGGACACAGTATTCCAGATGAGGCCTCACCAATGTCGAATAAAGGGGAACAATCACGTTCCTCGATCTGCTGGCAATGCCCCTACTTATACAGCCCAAAATGCCATTAGCCTTCTTGGCAACAAGAGCACACTGTTCACTCATATCCAGCTTCTCGTCCACTGTGACCCCTAGGTCCTTTTCTGCAGAACTGCTACCTAGCCATTCGATCCCTAGTCTGTAGCAGTGCATGGGATTCTTCCGTCCTAAGTGCAGGACTCTGCACTTATCCTTGTTGAACCTCATCAGGTTTTTTTTGGCCCAATCCTCTAATTTGTCTAGGTCCCTCTGTATCCGATCCCTACCCTCTAGTGTATCTACCACGCCTCCTAGTTTAGTGTTATCTGCAAACTTGCTGAGAGTGCAGTCCACACCATCCTCCAGATCATTAATAAAGATATTAAACAAAACCAGGACCAACCCTTGGGGCACTCCACTTGAAACCGGCTGCCAACTAGACATGGAGCCATTGATCACTACCCGTTGAGCCCGACGATCTAGCCAGCTTTCTATCCACCTTACAGTCCATTCATCCAGCCCATACTTCTTTAACTTGGCGGCAAGAATACTGTGGGAGACCGTATCAAAAGCTTTGCTAAAGTCAAGGAATAACACCTCCACTGCTTTCCCCTCATCCACAGAGCCAGTTATCTCATTATAGAAAGCAATTAGGTTAGTCAGGCACGACTTCCCCTTCGTGAATCCATGCTGACTGTTCCTGATCACTTTCCTCTCCTCTAAGTGTTTCATAATTGATTCCTTGAGGACCTGCTCCATTATTTTTCCAGGGACTGAGGTGAGGCTGACTGGCCTGTAGTTCCCCGGATTCTCCTTCTTCCCTTTTTTCAAGATGGGCACTACATTAGCCTTTTTCCAGTCATCTGGGACCTCCCCCGATTGCCATGAGTTTTCAAAAATAATGGCTAATGGCTCTGCAATCTCATCCGCCAACTCCTTTAGCACCCTCAGATGCAGCGCATCTGGCCTCATGGACTTGTGCACGTCCAGTTTTTCTAAATAGTCCCGAACCTCTTCTTTCTCCACAGAGGGCTGGTCACCTTCTCCCCATATTGTGCTGCCCAGTGCAGCAGTCTGGGAGCTGACCTTGTTCCTGAAGACAGAGGCAAAAAGAGCATTGAGTACATTAGCTTTTTCCACATCCTCGGTCACTAGGTTGCCTCCCTCATTCAGTAAGGGGCCCACACTTTCCTTGACTTTCTTCTTGTTGCTAACATACCTGAAGAAACCCTTCTTGTTACTCTTAACATCTCTTGCTAGCTGCAACTCCAAGTGTGATTTGGCCTTCCTGATTTCACTCCTGCATGCCTGAGCAATATTTTTATACTCCTCCCTGGTCATTTGTCCAATCTTCCACTTCTTGTAAGCTTCTTTTTTGCGTTTAAGATCAGCAAGGATTTCACTGTTTAGCCAAGCTGGTCGCCTGCCATATTTATTATTCTTTCTACACATCGGGATGGTTTGTTCCTGCAACCGCAATAAGGATTCTTTAAAATACAGCCAGCTCTCCTGGACCCCTTTGCCCTTCGTGTTATTCTCCCAGCGGATCCTGCCCATCTGTTCACTGAGGGAGTCAAAGTCTGCTTTTCTGAAGTCCAGGGTCTGTATTCTGCTGCTCTCCTTTCTTCCTTGTGTCAGGATCCTGAACTCGACCATCTCATGGTCACTGCCTCCCAGGTTCCCATCCACTTTTGCTTCCCCTACTAATTCTTCCCTGTTTGTGAGCAGCAAGTCAAGAAAAGCTCTGCCCCTAGTTGGTTCCTCCAGCACTTGCACCAGGAAATTGTCCCCTACACTTTCCAAAAACTTCCTGGATTGTCTGTGCACCGCTGTATTGCGAGCACAGACAATAATGGAGCCTCACCCGAAAGCATGACGAAGTAAAGCAAATGAAGCTTTATGTTCTCCATGTGACAGAGCAATGGTAAACGGAAGTATTTTCACTCCATATGAATAAGAAGGTTTTGGATGACCAATTCCTGTCTAGTTTATAGCTAGGCCATAGCACAGTGAATGTCTCCACTGATTTAATCCTTCAGGTTGACTCAAGTGTCCTAGTTTCCTACTTCTGCTTCATCTTATCTTCTCTGTGTGGATATTGATCAGAGAATGTTACGTGACCCTCCTTTTAGAACTCTTCTCAGTCTGTGGGACTCTATACTTCTCTCGTTTACTTCTTACATTTTTTCCCCAATTGTTTTCCTCTTCTAATGCGGTGCAGAGCTCCCAGGAGCCAACTCTTGGATTGTAACTAAATGTTACTCTAAGCATATGGTAATGAACCTGGTTGCTCCGTAAGGTATGTCTAAACTGCAAAGAGAAATCCACCTCTGCGAGTCTGGGTCAATTGACTTGGGCTCCTAAAAGTTTGGCTGCGGGGCTAAAAACAGCAGTGTAGGTCTTCTTGCTTTGTCTGGAGCCTGGGCTCCCAGACCCTCCCATCTGCCCAGGATTCAGAGCCATGGTAACAACCTTCTGTGCGACATCCAGCCAGCAGAGGGCTCCATAAGGCCCACAGTGTGGTGAAGGGTTGGCGCGGACAAGGCGCTGGAAGGAAGTGGAGGCTGCATAAGACTCGGTAGCAGCAGACCGGACACAGGTGCCGCAGAGCCTGAGCCACGGCTTCTAAGTGCTGACAACAACAGTTATTTGTAGAGCACTAGTGCAAGCCCTGCTAGCCTGTCAGTCAATCTAGGTTGAGACGTTTGCTCCTGCTCGGTCCCAACTACTGTGTAGACATGCCCTCTGAGTTCAAGAGGGCACTGAGCCTGCTTTTGCAGGATTGGAGCCTTCGTAAATTATTCATTTAATTCAGCCAACCCCGAGAAGTGCTGAATAGCTATAACAACATTCTGCTCTAGGGATGCCAATTGTGGTTGGATGTTTTCCTGGAGTTTTCATCACATGACATAATCTTTCATTAAAGATTAATCTTTAATTCCTGGAGACTCCAGGACAATCCTGGAGGCTTGGCAACCCTGTGCCACTCCTAGCCACGCTGCATGTTGCCTAGCTTACTGAGCGGTGTCATAGACATCAATGGGATGAGTCCTACTCAGCGTGAGTAAAGATATAGGGTCTGGCCCCTGAGTGTGAGTTGAGCACACCTAGGGATTTGGCCTATTCCTCATAACAATAGGCCCCTGTTATAATATGCCATCACAAGGGTGAGAATTTAAAGATGGACAACCAAACTGCTGAACAGTTTGGAAAACATCACTGGAAAGAAGAAGCAAATGGAGCGGAATTTGCACAATCCAGAGAGAGAAAGACTGATGGGTAGGGGTTGGATATTGCAACAGCCAGATGCTTGTGATTCACCGGCACTTGAGTGTGTGTAAGACTCTGCAGGATCTGGCCCTAACATGAAAAGTTTCTATGTGTGAGGAAAAGGGGGTGAAAATTGGCTTGGTCTAGATTGTGCAGTCATTATTCATCTTAAATGGCCAATGGCTCACCTTAAGTTAGCGCTCACCATCATAAGGGTTGTGATTGGCCACTCTAGCCATTTAGCGTTAAGGAAATGTCTAAATTTAAGGAACGAAACAAAGAGGGGGAAAACAGAAAGTGTTCTTTAAAATCGGTGAACACGATGATGCACTAACCTGCCAAGGGAGGGTTAGGGATGTTGATCACTGGAGGTAAAAAAGTCAAGACTAGACAGAGAACATCCAGCCGGGGGAGGGGGGTTGTATAGGAACTCTAGGAGCTCTATGCTGCAGTGAGAAATGGTGAGTGGACCCAAGCACTCGACATGATGTAAGAATGGAAACATCTATTCAGTGAGAAATCACCAACATTTGCAACAAACATTATTCACCACCAATGAAATGACCAGCCAGATCAGAGACACGAGAGGCTGGTTCTGTTCCTAACATCTAGGAAAGGTAATCCAGATAAAATACTTTTCTCTTTGAGCCCTAAATACGTCTTGTTATTTTCCCCCTTCCTTCTAATCCGTATGATGGCTTTAAAATTGCCTCAACTTCCACCGTGAATAGCCTGCTGCTTCTTTTAGTCCCTTCTTTATCTTTTGTGAAGCATCTAGGTTCCATGGCTTAGATTTTCTTTCTACCACTTATAGGATATTGCTGGATTGTGACCATTTTTGTATCTCCATCAGGCCTTGAAGTGATTATCCATGCTTTTGTCACTTGGAGATTAGATTAGTCCAGGTCCCTAGGCTGCCTTGCCTGATAAGGCATTGTATACATTCCTGCTGGTGCAGAGAGCACCTAACAGGTTCTCTTTAAATGGAAGGTGAATTGAACACATTTTCATCTGTTCTGAATCTCTTGCACTAGTTCCCAGCTAAACAAGGCACAGGTTTTAGAATCACTCTCTCAAGGCTCTCTCTGGATTCTGTCCAGCACACTTTAGCTTTTTATGCTCCTAAACTCTGCCGAAGCAAAATCTGTTTAGTCTAGTTTTGTTCACCAACTACAAGGGGTGACAGCACCTCAAGTGTCCCAATTGTGCGATTCTTATATACCACAGGTGTGCAGTGTGTGACTAACCTATCTTCAACTAGATTATTGCTGCCTCACGTACCAGTTATAGGAGGAAAAGCAAAATGTGCTTGCAATGCCATGCCACTGATCAGGAGCGGCAGCAGTCGGGAACATCAGCATTGCGAAGAACACAAGAGAATTTTCAAGGGATGAACGTTCACCGGTTGGAGCCAACTGTAAAATACCAGTGAATACAAATTGCATTAGACTAAATTCACCCTTATGCAGAGGGCCAGCAGAAGGACTATAAACTGCTTCCATCTTAGTGTTTTATCCTGCCACCCGTCACCATAGTACCTGGGCTACTTTCACATGAAATCAACAGCAACAGCAAAGTCTCAAGTGGACTTCATGGAAATTCTGACACATCTTCCTTTCAGGGGTAAAAATTCTCCTCGGGGTAGTGTTTCTAAGGTTTTTCTTTAGTTTTGTTTTTTATTTGTTTTTTGGGGTTCTTTTTGGAATTGGGGGGATTTCTAGAGGTTGAGAATAGAAGGGGTGTTTCAATTTTGAGCATTACTTTTGCTAGAAAGGCTTTCTCAAAGAGAAAGGCTTTGCAATGTTTACTAAAAATGGTCATACTCTGGAGTCACCTGATCTCCTCAGGAAGTTTGATCTTCTCATAGACTCATGGTCTTTAAGGCCAGACTGGACCATCATGATCATCTAATCTGGCACTCTGCACATTGCAGATCGCAGAATCTCACCCACTTCTCCTGTAATAGACCCATAACCTCTGGCTGAGTTCCTGAAGTCCTCAAATCATGGGTTAAAGACTTGAAATTACAGAGAATCCACCATTTACAATAGTTTAAACCTTCAAGTGACCTGTGCCCCATGTTGCAGAGGAAGGCAAAAACCTGCAGCATCTCTGCCAATCTGACCCAAGGGAAAATTCCTTCCCAACTCCAAAGACGGCGATTAGTTAGACCCTGAGCATCTGGGAAAGACCCATCAGCTAGACGCCTGGGAAATAATTCTCTGTAGTAACTTTGAACCCTCCCCAACTTGTGTCCCATCACTGGCCGCTGGAGATATTTGCTGCTAGATCGGCTACATGCCCTTGTAGGCAGTCTCATCATACCATCCCCTCCATAAACTTATTAAGCTCAGTCTTGAAGCCAGTTAGGTTTTTGTCCCTACTGCTCCCCTTGGAAGGCTGTTCCAGATCTTCACTGATGGTTAGTAACCCTTGTATAATTTCAAGCCTAAACTTGTTGATGGCCAGTTTATATCCATTTGTTCTTGTGTCCACATTGGAGCTTAATTTAAATAACTCCTCTCCCTGCTATTTAACCCTTTGATATATTTATAATGAGCAGTCACATCTCCCTTCAGCCTTCTTTTGGTTTGGCTAAACAAGCCAAGCTCTTTGAGTCTCCTCTCATAAGGGAGGTTTTCCATTCCTCGGATCATCCTAGTAGCCCTTCTCTGCACCTGTCCCAGTTTGAATTCATCTTTGTTAAAAAATGGGAGACCAGAACTGCACATGGTGTTCCAGATAAGGTCTCACCAGTGCCTTGTATGACAGTCCTGACACTTCCCTGTCTCTACTGGAAATACCTTGCCCAATGCGTCCTAGGAGTTCATTAGCCTTTTTCATGGCCACATCACATTGGTGGCTCAGAGTCATCCTGTGATTAACCAATAAACCCAGATCTTTCTCTTCCTCTGTCACTTCCAACTGACAAGTCCCCAGCCTATAGCAAAAATTCTTATTCTTAGTCCCTAAGTGCATGACCTTGCACTTTGCACTGTTACATTTCATCCTATTTCATCCTATACAATTGTCAAGGTCATCCAGATCTTCTTGTGTGATATTCTGATCCTCCTCTGTATTGGCAATACTTCCCAACTTTGTGTTATCTGCAAATTTTAACAACACATTCCCAATTTCTGTGTCAAGGTCATTAATAAAAAAATTAACTAAGACTGGTCCCAAGACCAATCCCTGAGGAGCTCCACTAGTAAACTCCCTCCTGCCTGACAGTTCACCTTTCACTATGACCCGTTGTAGTCTCCTCAGGAATTTTGATCCTCTCCATAGAGAAGGCCTTGTTCCCAACTCTCACTAGCTTCATCCTGGGCTTTGTGTACCCACTTCACCGTTATTTTGAAGACTTCAGTTGTGCATAGGCTTCATGCTCACCCTCTGCATGCACTAGATTTCACTTCTAACTGATTTTTATTAGAGATAATCCTGAATCAAACCTGTGACTCCAAAGACTCCTGTATGTGCATTTACTGTGACAAAAGTCTTGCGTATAATATATTCCACATATGGGAGCTCCAACTAAACTGAACTCTTTATTTGATCTGATGGATCAACAGTATGATTTCCTTATGGTTCATGTTAATTTGGGATTTTTCTTGGTCTCAGAGAATTGGCAAAGTACCCAACTGCCTGGTTACCCACCACACTAATTGTTTGTATCATTGTTTTAAGAGGAGGAAAAAGGGCGGTCAGGGTGGGCATGCATCTTCAGGAACACTGGCCTGTACAGAAAGCTACAAGTGGGGACTTTCTTTCCAAACCAGAAGATTACAGTGGGGGATGTTGAAATGCCCATAGTGATCCTGGGAGACCCGGCGTACCCCTGATAGCCGTGGCTCATGAAACCTTACACAGGAAACCTGGACTGCAGCAAGGAGTGGTTCAACAGCAGGCTGAGTAGGTGCCAAATGACAGTGGAATGTGCCTTTGGCAGGTTAAAAGCACACTGGCGATGCCTTTATGGCAGTTTAGACCTTAATGAGGATAATAGTCCCATGGTCAGAGCCATGTTGTTCGCTGTATAATTTCTGTGAAGCTAAGGGTGAAAGGTTTGCTCAGGGGCGGAGTGCTGAGGCAGACAGCTTGGCTGCTGATTTTGAGCAGCCAGATACCAGGGCTATCAGAGGAGCCCAGAGCAGGGCAATTCAAATTAGGGAGGCTTTGAGGCAACACTTTGAAAATGAGAACCAGTAATGTGTATCTCTGTGATTGGTGCTGCAATGTTACATTACATGTAGTTTTCCTAGGAAGTAATGGTGATATTTGGGGCCTTGCGTTCCATCAAGCACATGAATAAATTGCCTCAATTTGTAGAAAACAAATAAAGATGAGTTCACATTCAAAAAATTTGCTTTTATTGCACAAAAAAACAACACACACACACACACACACACACACACACACACACACAGAGACACTTGGTGGGAAAGAAGGTACCAGGGAAGGGCAGACTTTCACAGCTGTGTGTAGATCCAGCTATCATTGTGAAAGTTGTCTTAGGGGGTGGAGTGAAGGGGAATCCGAGAAGTCCTGGAAAGCGGAAAGGACTGTACAGGTGGAGTTTGGGGGAGGGCATGGGAAAAAGTTCTGAATGTGCTGCGGGGGAGGGTGGGCACGGATCTGCTTAGTCTGCAGCATTATTAAGAATTTCAGCATCTGCATTTGCTCCTCCATGACTTTAATCATCCGCTCAGTAGCATCCTTAACAAACTCCTGATTTTCTTTTCTGTCCTGCCTTTCAGCTTCCCTCCACTCCTTGCGTTCCATTTTCTCTGCATTAGAGAAATGTAATACCTCCCAGAACATGTCTTCTTTGCTCCGTCTTAGTGCTTTTTTATCTGGTGGAGATGCTCGGCCAGCGTGTTGTGGGGTGTCATGGAAGCCCACATCTGCCAAAGCACAAGGAACAATGCACAGAAGCATGATTGTTAAATTCATGCACATCATTGAAACATTTCAGTAAAATACACCTTTTGCAACATAAAAATCACTTTCTTACTGACCCTTGGCAAGCACACATCTCTGCGAACACCCAAAGCATGGTGAGTGTTGGCGGGGTTGCGGTGGGAGGGAGGCGCTCCACATGGGGAAAAGAGCACTCACTCTGCAGGGGTTGTGGTGTAGCCGACTAGGGAAAAAATTCTAAAATTCTCCCACGCTTTTCCATGGGCAGGGGTCATTCTAGCAGACGTCTCACTGCTGAGGGTAAGCAGAGAAACTACATGCTTGTGGCTTCCTCCTTGGTCCCTATGCTGCTCGCCTGTGTGCCACTTTGGTCCCTGCACAAGCGATTGCCAAACGGTGCAGGAAAGTTTCTTACAATGGGGGAAGGAACAAACCAGCTCTGCCAAGGAACCTTCGGCACAGGATTGCCGAATACCTCCAGGAAACTTTCCTGGAGATCTCTCTGGAAGATTCCCATGAGATCTCGATGTGCATCAACACCCTGTTCTGCCGTACTGATTAGCTACCCAGGCAAATGTCCAGCTCATAGAAACACAGCCAGCCTTATACATTTCTATACCATGAATCCACCCCTGCACTACACAAACCACAGCCACTTACCAGGCGTCTCCTCTCCTGCTTCTTGCTCGCTGGAAAGCAACTGCTGAGACTGGCTAGGCACCTCTGGAGTGGTGAACAGTTCCTGGCTGCCTGCCCCATTGGGCGACCCCGCGGGAGCTGCACATCCTCATCTAACTCCACCTCTTCATCAATGACTTCGTCCTCCAGGTTAGGTCCTCTTTCCACCACCTCCATCCAGACTCACCGAAGTATCCACGGGGCTCTTGGTGGTGGAATCACCACTGAGGATAGCATCCAGCTCCTTATAGAACCGGCAGGTCTTTGGCGCAGCATCAGAACGACACTTTGCCTCCTTCGCCTTATGGTATGCCTTCCTCAGCTCCTTTATCTTCATTTTACACTGCAGCATGTCCCAATCACAGCCCTTTTTGCACAAGCCTTGAGAAATCTGCCCGTAGGTATCCCAGTTCAAGCGCAGCTGGGACTGCAGAGCGTCCTCTCCCCATATACTGAGCAGATCCATCCGCTCCGCAGTGATCTAAGCGGGAGAGCGTTTGCTGCGATAAACCACTGTGGTGACCTGAGAAGATGTGATGAGACCACTCCACGCTGAGCAAACAGGAAATGGAATTTCAAAAGTTCCCAGGGCTTCTAACGGGAAAGGGCAGATGGCTGTTCACCTGGCTGCAGGGCAGTGGAGTTCAAACTGCTGACCAGAGCGGTCACAATGGGCATTGTGGGACACCTCCTGGAGGCCAATTAAAGCGATAAAATAAAGTGTGATGTCTGCACTGGCACTTTGTCGACAAAGATTTAGAGGAAAAAGACATATGTCTCTCATCGGGCTGTTGTATTTGTTACCAAAACAGGGCATTTTTGTCGCCAAAAGTTGCATCACAGTATGTGCACATTCACTGTTTTGTCAACATAAGCTGCTTTTTTTCTACAAAACTCTGTAGTGTAGACAAGGCCTAAGACTAGAGTTACATTGAAACCTTCCAGCAAGGACGTTTTAAGTTTGTATCTAATTTCTGTGTTTCTAGGCTGTGAACATAACAGAGCTGTGCTGCTCACCCTTAGGAAGCATCTTCTCAAACTGTAATGACATTCACCACTGTGTTACGCCACATTTACACTGTTGTAATTCCATTGATTTCACTGGGGTTCTCCAGGACAAAGCCGGAATAACTCAGCAGTGAATGTAGCCCATAGTCTGTACAAAGAGGCTCCTTTAATTACAGGAAACAACAATATTTTCATGTGGCCTAGGTAAATGATGTGTTCATTTCAAGTCATTTATGTCTCACTTGCTCAATGTACCTTTCACACTCCAATTACGACACTAATTACCGTTTGTGGGAGATTTGGTTTTGTTTGTTTCTTTTCATTTCTTGTAGGCTAAATAGTTTAAGTAATACCTTTTCACACTATTAAGCTTTAGACCAGTAATACTGCCAGGCGAACATTGATAAACAGCTGGAAGTGGACAATACTACCTTCTCATTTGTTTCCTTGGTAAACAACACACATCAGTCTCTGAATTATTTGCAAACAGCTCTTAGCCCAGTAATTATTATGTCATTGACATCTGAAATTGAAGCCATTATGCTGACAAGGTCATTAAAATTTGAGTGTATTGTTAAATATCAATAGATGAGTGTTCAGAATAGTTTCTTTTTTTTAAAGAGTGCTCAGCAGAATTAAGATATTGAACGTGTGCATCCTTAAATCTTCCCTAGACAATGTGTCTTTCCTTCCTCTTGACTAAATCTATTCTTCAATTAGCTGATGAGTTTTTGACTTTTCTCATCTGCATTTATCTTTAACGACTGTTCCACATGTGACACTCCTTTCCCCATCAAAGCAGGTTAGCTGCTGCCTATGTGGAGGGCTACCCAGAGAATACAAAGGAATGAATCATATGATTATGCATGGTGTTTATAAAAGCCCTACTATGCTATCTCTCTGTCTGTATCTGACTGTTGTTTTCTTTAGGCCCCTAACAGTCGTATTTTACAATACACAGTCATGTTCTACAAAATATGTCCATAAGAAAACCCAAACTGTATATGCAGACGAAATATCTATCCCCTCCAAATGCCCACTTCTTTCTAACATTCTGGAGAACAGGGACTCTATAGGCATGACCTGAAGATCAACAGACTCGGGCTCTGTCAGACCAGATGGGAAGGCATTTTAGAGTCAAAGCCCTGTCCTGCAAACATCCCGTGTACAGTTCCTTCTAGGACTAATCTTGGAGCTGCTGACTCCAGAATTCCTAGTCATCTGAGTTGCTGGGGTAAAGCCCTAAGAGAGCTTGGGGTTGATAGTTATCTCACAGCCGCCTATCTCAGAAGTAAGGCCATTAGAATCACTAGTTTCAAAAATGTGTGAGTTCAGACTCAAACCTGTGGCATCTAATCATCATTATTCGTTTGTATTCCTATAGCACCCCGTGGTTCCAGTGAGAACCAGGGCCCCATTGTGCTACCTGCGGTGCAAACCCAGAATAAGACATGGTTATGGCCCCAAGGGCCTCACAATCTACTTTAAATCAAGACATAGCTCACTGAGACAGATCCTCAACTTGTATAAATCAGGTGGCAGGAGAAAACCCAATTTTGCTAGCATCCTAAAATGGGATCTCAATAAATCATCATTATAATAATGTTTCATGAATTATGTTTCATGAATTCATATAGCACCAGAAGTAGAGCTGGTTGGGAACTTTCCAACAAAAGATTTTCATCAGAAAACCAAACCAAACCAAACTTGTTCCTGAAAGTATCAAGTTTGACAAAACACCCAATTTTGGGGGGGAAGGGAGGGAATTGGTTAAAGTTTTGAGATTGTCAAAATGTTTGGATTTTTCATTTTGACATTTTAGTGAATTTACAACAAAAAAAAAGGTTTAAAAAGCAATGGGTGAAATCAAAACATTTTAAAATGTTTGAAAAGAAACATTTCAATTGACCTGAACAAAATTCTTTTTTCGGATTTTTGGATCACAACAATTTTTGAGATTTAACTTTGGGGCAGGGGAAAATTTCAAAATGTCAAACTTTCCTGGGTCAGGGAAACCATTTCCCACCCAGCCCTAACCACAAGGAATGCAATTGGCTACACCCACCGTACAAAGAATAGAATGAAAGGGGAATCCAGGTAAGGGAGTCAGAAAATAATTAGATGTATTTGGAGTGATCTTGAGAGCAGCTTTCTGTCTGGATTGAAAGGGGAAAGGTGAATTGGGAGTCCAGTAAGCAGGAAGTGGCAGTAATCAAAGCATGAGTTAAACAGAGCATTGTCCTGACAGCATAGAGCTAGGGGTGTGTCCCAGAACTACTGCAGAGGAAGGAGCCATGGGGCCTTGGCAGTGAGCGAGAAAGCAAGAGCTGAGCGGAACTGGACACCAGACTTGCGAGTGTGGCGGGAGAGAAGATGAAAGTGGTGCTGACAGTGATTGAGAACAAGGGAAGATGACAGGACAGGACAGATTCCCTGTTGATGCAACTGGGCACAGCTCTATTGACTTCAATAGCGTTCCACCCATGAACACCAGGTTTTGGCCCATTATATTTGAGGTGACAGGGCACATCCAGGAGGGGATGTTGGATAGATTAGGACATGTCTCAGATCTAGATGGAGTGGAGACTCTTGCACTGCCTGAGTCTGGGCTATAATTCAGGGGATAAAAGTGAATTACTTTCCAATGTTATAAATCTGGTACCTTTCAGAAGCCCTACATTCACTTTAAAAAAGAGGAATTCCTGGGAAGAGGCCAAATGGCCATACTAGGGAAGGCCATGCCAGTGACAAGAACAGCGCTCGCAAATGCATGGCTGTCAGAAGACTTTGATCTGCTTCCCTTTGTCAGCCGCCCAGAGGTTAGAGGGTTCAACAGAAACTAAATGCACCAGGATTAGTGCTGTGCAAAGCTTCATCTATAAATCTCTGAATTTGGAGGTCAGACACAGAAACCAGTACAGGCAGGGCTCTGTTTACTTGGGCACATGCTCTCATCTACTGCTGCTGGAAACAGCACATGTGCTGTCAGTCAAAATTAGCAGGAGATACAAGTGCACCTAGCCCTTCACCTTATTCTATGGGGTTCGCAGACATCAAGCGTCATCTCTGGCCTCTTCAGAAAGGAGACTCCTTGGCCAGAAAAATCAACCCCTTGCTTGTTATGGGAGTCAAGAGCAGAATCCTGAGCCAAGATCCCAACACATGAGTGAAGGAGAAGAGAACTCCCAACCCAGCTCCTGTTAGAATCATAGAACCATAGGGTTGGAAGAGACCTCAGGAGGTCATCTAGTCCAACCCCCTGCTCAAAGCAGGAGCAACACCAACTAAATCATCCCAGCCAGAGCTTTGTCAAGCTGGGCCTTAAAAACCTCTTAGGATGGAGATTCCACCAACTCCTAGGTAACCCATTCCAGTGCTTCACCACCCTCCTAGTGAAATAGTGTTTCCTAATATCCAACCTAAACCTCCCCCATTGCAACTTGAGACCATTGTTTCTTGTTCTGTCATCTGGTGCCACTGAAAACAGCTGAGCCCGATCCTCTTTTAACCCCCCTTTCAGGTAGTTGAAGGCTGCTATCAAATCCCCCCTCACTCTTCTCTTCTGCAGATTAAATAACCCCAGTTCCCTCAGCTTCTCTTCGTAAGTCATGTGCCCAGCCCCCTAATCATTTGGGTTGACCTCTGCTGGACTCTCTCTAATTTGTCCACATCCTTTCTCTAGTGGGGGGGACTGAAACTGGATGCAGTACTCCAGGTATGGCCTCACCAGTGCCGAATAAAGGGGAATAATCACTTCCCTTGATCTGCTGGCAATGATCCTACTAATACAGCCTCATATACCGTTGGCCTTCTTGGCAATGAGGGCACACTGCTGACTCATATCCAGCTTCTCGTCCACCGTAATCCCCAGGTCCTTTCCTGCAGAACTGCTACTTAGCCAGTCGGTCCCCAGCCTGTCGCGATGCATGGGATTCTTCCTTCCAAGTGCAGGACTCTGCACTTGTCCTTGTTGAATCTCACCAGATTTCTTTTGGCCTAATCCTCCAATTTGTCTAGGTCACTCTGGAACCTATCCCTACCCTCCAGCGTATGTATCTATCCCCCCAGCTTGGCACCATCTGCAAACTTGCTGAGGATGCAATTAATTCCATCATCCAGATCATTGATAAAGATGTTGAACAAAACCGGCCAGGACCGACACCTGGGGCACTCCTCTTGATACCAGCTGCCAACTAGACATCGAGCCATTGATCACTACCCATTGAGCCCGACAATCGAGCCAGCTTTCTATACACCTTATAGTCCATTCATCCACTCCATATTTTTTTAAACATGGTGGCAAAAATACTGTGGGAGACCATATCAAAAGCTTTGCTAAAGTCAAGATATATCACATCCACTGCTTTCCCTATATCCACAGAGCCAGTTATCTCATCATAGAAGGCAACCAGGTTGGTCAGGCATGACTTGTCCTTGGTGAATCCACGTTGACTGTTCCTGATCACCTTCCTCTCCTCCAAGTGCTTCAAAATGGTTTCCTTGAGGACCTGCTCCACGGTTTTGCTGGGGACTGAAATGAAGCTGACCATTCTGTAGTTCCCCAAGTTCTCTTTCTTCCTTTTTTAAAATACGGGCACTATATTTGCCTTTTTCCAATCGTCCAGGATATTCCCCGATCGCCACAAATTTTCAAAGATAATGGCCAATGGCTCTGCAATCACATCAGCCAACTCCCTCAGCACCCTTGGATGCACTGCATTTGGCGCCATGGACTTGTGCACGTCCAGCTTTTCTAAATAGTCCTTAACCTGTTCTTTCACCACTGACGGCTGCTCACCTCCTCCCCATACTGTGTTGCCCAGTGCAGCAATCTGGGAATTGACTTTATCTGTGAAGACTGAGGCAAAAAAAATATATTAAGTACACCTCTACCTTGATATAACGCTGTCCTCGGGAACCAAAAAATCTTACCGCGTTATAGGTGATACCGCCTTATATCGAACTTGCTTTGATCCACCGGAGTGCACAGTCCCCTCCCCGCGCCCCCCGGAGCACTGCTTTACAGCATTATATCCGAATTTGTGTTATATCAGGTCACGTTATATTGGGGTAGAGGTGTACTTCAGCTTTTTCCACATCATCTGTCACTAGGTTGCCTCCCGTATTCAGTAAGGGTCCCATGCTTTCCCTGACCATCTTCTTGTTGCTAACATAGCTGTAGAAACCCTTCTTGTTACCCTTCACATTCCTTGCTAGCTGCAACTCCAATTGTGCCTTGGCCTTCCTGATTACACCCCTGCATGCTTGAGCAATATTTTAATACTCCTCCCTAGTCGTCTGTCCACATTTACATTTCTTGTAAGCTTCCTTTTTGAGTTTAAACTCACCGAAGATTTCACTGTTAAGCCAAGCTGGTTGCCTGCCATATTTGCTATTCTTTCTGCACTTCAGGATGGTTTATTCCTTTGCCCTCAATAAGGCTTCTTTAAAATACAGCCAGCTCTCCTGGACTCCTTGCCCTCTCATATTAGCTTCCCAGGGGATCCTGCCCAGTTCCCTAAGGAAGTCTAAGACTGCTTTTCTGAAGTCCAGGTTATATATATATTTTGCTAACTATATATATAAACTAAATATTTCCCATACTGTTTTTCCCATACAATATATTTTCATAGTGTTTGCCTATGAATAGTTCTATAGTAACTCAGCCCTGAATTCACACGACTGGCTCTTTTGGGTCATGTTGATCACTAAATTGGCTCTTGAAGCACGGAGGTCTGAGTGTCACTGCTGTAGAGAGTATTTAGAAGGAAATCCCCTCTTTTCCAGTCTTTTAGAGGGTGTTAAAGAAGGCAATCATTGTCTTTTGGGGGGAAAAGTGGAAGTTAGTTGAGCTGGGCTGGGCTGTTGGTAAACTCCCATCCCATTTCTTAAAAAACCTTCCAGTTCAGCTGTCTCCCTGCCAGTAGCTGTCAGTCAGCTCCACCCCCGACCCCAAGTCCAAGGGAGTGATGGTGGATTAGCCCTTCATTACTTTGCCCACCAGTTAGGCCTAACTTCTGACACACCAGTTTTGGGCCATTGACTTTTGGTCCCACATTCTCCTGTATACCAGTCCTTGCAGAACAGCAGGATCTTTTGTTTGGACTAACCCAGTCTTTCCCCTCCTCCCTTTCGTACCTTTTCCCATTAGTATTTATTGTTACGGATTAGTATGACATTTATGAACTTTCATTCGTTTCTTACAGTTGAGTTTACAATAAATGTAGTTTTGTAGGCCCAATTATTACAGCATTTCCCTGCAACTGAATGCCATCCCCAAAGGTCTGAGCAGCTTCCCTGTACTGTTCTGGCTTGGCTTGCTCCCCCACGTTAGGGGTCTCTGTTTCCCTCACCCTCCTTCTGGGAATGGCCATGCTGCCTGGATAGTGGCACGTAGCCTGCCCACAGAACCCAGTTCCTGGGTGTGGGGGGGTATCTTTTCTGGCCTAAGCAGGTTTTTTGCTTTTCTTTTGTGCAGAGAAACTTTTCCCCAACCTGGCCATCTGTAATTACCTTTCCTAGCCATGCCTTTCCCACAGAAGTCAGGGGAACAACCAAACCTGGAAAGGACTGTTTTCCACTTTGCAAACATTTTGTGCATTTGTAAATGAATTTTACTCATTCTCAAAATACATGTGAAAGTTACCAAACTGACAGGTCAAATGTCATGAAGGAGCGAGGATTAAAATGCAATTCCTTGACACCTTGAGCATCAGCTTTCTGGAGGAGAACACACGAGGAAAGGCTAGTTTTGATTTATTCCTAAATAACACAGGAGATCCGGCGAAGAAGTTTCTATAGTTGAGCTGTTATGTAACCGTCACAACCAAAAATAAAAATAAAAATTCCATTCAATGAAGTCAGTAGGAGATTTTTGCAGACTTCAATTGAGCTAGGATTTGACCCAAGGTGTTTAGGGGAGGGTTCATATTAAAAGGTAGCATGAAGACATTGAACTTTATAAAGAAGAGTTATGAAAAAACAATTACGGAGCAGGTCAAAAAGTGCCTAAAGCCAAAATGGATGAAATTAAATCTTTAGACTCTGCTTGAAGGGCTGTGTAAGCACGCCAAATCAATGAGTGAAAGCGCACATACCCAAACAAACAATACCCATAACAAACAATAAAGCAAGAAGGCAAAAATAACTCCAGCGTGGTGAAATGGCAAGGTCCAAGTATCATTCAAACCATGTAGGCTGAGATCCAGCTCCAGTGAAGCTCCCCAATTCAGGAACACATCCCGAGTCAGGAAAGCATTTCAGTACATATTTAACATTGAAGTCAATGAGATTTAAGCAAATGCTTAAAGTTAAGCATCTGCTTAACTGCTTTCTTGGGTCAGGGTAATAAACTATGGCAGGTAAAAAGGAAAAAGAAAATTGTCATAGATGAATGCTGTTAAGTCAGTATTTTCCCTCCCTCACTCCCCTACCTCCCTGCTCCATAGCTGGAATGCTGTGTTCCACCTTGATCACCCAATCTCAGAAAGAGCTCTCAGAAACAGAGGGATTTTAGAGCTGGGGGTGAACATTTGTAGACCTATGGAAAGGCTTCCCTATGGACATGGATTAAAAAACTTAAGACTGAACAGTTTAGAGATGAGAGAATGAAGAGTCCAAGTTACGCTTTCTTATAATACAAAAAAGTGGGCAATCAATTAAACTCATTTTATTATTTTAATGTAACAGTTACCTTGTGGACCTCGTTCCTGGAAAATACCATTGAGGCCAACAGCTTAATAGGCTTGGACACTTATATTGCTAATGAGAACATCCACAATGACGACAGATATGATAAAAGACAGTAAGGAATATAAACCCTCATGCTTCAGAGTATGAGCCAACCACAAACTGCCTGGGTTGAGGAAGAAACTTCCCTTATAGTCAGGTTATTCCATAATTTTCATTGAAGGGTTTATTGCATCTCTCTCAGAAGCAGCCAGGACTGACCACTTTAAGTGACAAGATACTGATATAGATAAACCACTGGTCTGACCCACTGTGGTATTTCTTATGTTCTTATATTCATCTTACACGTTCACACGACATCACGTTCAGCCAGGCCTAGAAACAGAACTTGCTGTGTCTCAGGCAAACTTTTCACTGGCAACCTCAACATTTTCATAAAACCTCAAAATGAACCATTTGTTTGTCTTCAAATGTGCCTGGTGGTAGGTGAGAGGTGTTGCCAAGAATTCTGCAACACTCCACACCTGAAGAACCTTTAGACTGTACCATGGAGATGAGCAACATTTGGTGACTGAATCCTGAGTTTCGCCTTAGCCCTGTGGATTTGGATGAAAATCCAAACCACTGAGTTTTGCACAGGGCCTGACAAAAGAAGCCCCATTATACAGGAGAAATCTCCTTGAGCAGTGATCCCCTCTTGGTAAGGGTTGCAACCATGGTGATCATGCACTGAGTCTGTGGGCAGGTCTACACTACGGAGCTAAGTCGACCTAAGTTATGCAACTCCAGCTACGTGAATAACATAGCTGGAGTCGACTTACTGCTGTGTCTACACTGCACTGGGTCGATGGGAGAAACTCTCCCATTGACTTACCTTATTCTTCTCATTCTGGTGGAGTACCGGAGTTGACAGGAGAGTGATTGGCAGTTGGTTTAGTGGGTCTTCACTAGACCCTCTAAATCGACCCCTGGTGGATCGATCGCTGCATGTCGATCCCCCGGTAAGTGGAGAAAAGCCCTGAGAATCCACAGAGACTAAAGAAGAGCTCTCTGATTGACTGTGCATGCAGTAACTTGTACTGAATTATAACAGATTTAGTACTTGGATTTCTTCATATATCGGTTTTATAATCTAAATGTGATGGCTTTCTCTTCCTCCATTCATACAGATATTATTAGTTACAGTGCTGCAGCTGGGAAAAGGGCCCCATTGTGTTGTGCCAAAACACACTAAAATACAGCATCTGCCCAAGAACTTGCAATCTAATGAGACACGACAAACTACTTGTGTATTTGTTACCCCATCTCCCCCCCCACCCCCCCGGCAAACTGGTTTGTCTCATTTGGCTGTGTTATCTAGTCTCCCAGACTGCAAGTTCTGTGGGGCAGGGATGATCAATTGTTATACATTTGTAGAATATCCAGCATAATGGAGTCCCAACCAGGATATTCTCATAAGGCGTTACCACAGTATGAATACTAAATAATAACAGACAAAGGGGCAATGAAGGCACAGAGATATATACAAGGTCATGGGCAGAACTAGGAACAGAATGCAGGGCTCCTCAACCCCAGAGCAACGTCCTTTCCATTAGACCACACTGCCTCTTTTTTAAATGACTAATTCTTCAAGTTTTCCCCTCCTCTCAAATTAGCTGCAGAGAATCGGAACCACGTTGCTGTATTTAGCATTCTGTTTCCAACTGAGGTGTAAAAGTCATCTTTGAAGGCTATTTACCATCTCATCTTCGTGACAGACATTGATAGAAATTGAAGGGAACTTGTAACTATGATTACTTTTTTGTTTTGTCTGAATCATCATCATCACCACAAGTAATAGCTTGGAAAATAGTCCAGCTTGCTTGTCCGTAATGAGCAGTCTCTTTGTCTTGAGATGCTTTTAAGTCAAATGCAAGTTTGTCAGTCATGTGGGAGATGCGCTTGGAATGCTGCACAGAGCCAAGAATAGACGCTTCTGCATGTTACTGTAAAATATAAGTTGTTTCCATTGTTGCACAAAGAAGGGGACCCGTCTAGGCTGAATCGATCAGAAGATCTTTTAGCTAATGTCATGTGCATAAGGCTCGCAAACACTCAGACTAGGTCGGCACTGGTGTAAGTTAGCATAGCTCTGTTGACTTCAACGGTGTACAACAGCTGAGAATCTGGCCCGATGAACTCAAATGCTCCGAGTGCATCTGCTCACTTCACTTACAGCTCATTCTGCACATCAGATCCAGCCTCTTTTCAGAGCCACGGTAACCACCCCTGCATAATAGCAGTGCAGCCCCCCGTCTTTCCCCTCCGCCCCCGCCTCTGCATTCAACATGGCTGGCTCCCATTTTCTTCACACTCACTTCATAGGAGATTAGTTGCTGGACCTCCTTCAGCGAATGTCAGATCTGACACCAGCCCCTGGCCGTGAGGTTTCCTTGTAGCAGGGTGATAACAATCACTTTGCTATTAAAAATGTCTGCTGCAGAGAGAGAGCAGAGCTGTGTCAACTCCAGCCTTCTCTGGGTAGTATGCTGATTGTTCCTGGAGAGTGACACTCCAGGCCAGTGGTTTTCAAACTTTTTTTTTCTGGTGACGCAGTTGAAGAAAATTGTTGATGCCCGCGACCCATTGGAGCTGGGGATGAGGGGGCTGGGGTGCAGGAGGGGGTCAGGGCTCTGGGCTGGGGGTGCAGGCTCTGGGGTGGGGGTGGGAGCAGGGATGAGGGGTTTGGGGTGCAGAAAGGGGCTCTGGGTTTGTAGGGGCTCAGGGCTGGGGCAGGGGATTCAGGTGCGGGGTTGGGGTGCTGACCTACCTTGGGCAGCGGCTGAGGGGAGTGCTAAGGCAGGCTTCCTGCCTGTCCTGGCCACGCGGACCTCACTGCTCCCCGGAAGCAGCCTCAGCAGGTCCGTCTCCTAGGCAGAGGTGCGAAAGCGGCTCCATGTGGCTCTCGCCTGCAGGCACCGCCCCCCCCCCCAGCTCCCATTGACTGGTTCCCAGCCAATGGGAGTGTGGAGTCAGTGCTTGGGATGGGGACAGTGCGTGGAAGCCCTTGTCCCCCCTGCTTAGGAGCAGGACCTGCTGCTGGCCACTTCTGAGGTGTAGAGTGGTGTCAGAACAGGTAGGAACTAGCCTGCCTTAACCGGGCAGCACCGCCCATGGGACTTTTAACAGCCCAGTCAGCAGTGCTGACCAGAGTTGCTGCAACCCAGTGCCTGACATTCCGCGACCCGGTACTGGGTCGCAACCCACAGTTTGGAAACCACTGCTCCAGCCGACATATTGTGAAATAATGTAAACCTACGAAAAACATAAAAATAATAAAATTACAAAATTAAGCATCTAAACTACAAAACCAACTTTTCTAAAGCTGACTTTTTTTCGGGAATTCTGATCTATGGGAAATTTCAGAAATATTTGGTTTTAGTCTGATTATATCAAAAACAAATTTCAAAATGTCAAAAATTCTCACATCCTGGCGATTCTGAGTTTTGACCAGCTCTAATGGCTGTAGCTGTATTGTTTACATTTCTTATGGGAAGAGCTGTTAAGTATTACGGAAACATGGCAATGGGACCTGCCCCTTTGAGAATGTGGTGGGGCACTTGGTGTATTGTGTGTTGCAGTAGGGTTGGCTGGGTACTTTCCGTCAATATTTTTTCAGTGGAAAATTCAGTTTCTGAAAAATGAAAATTCTTCATCTGGGAAAACTAAACAAAATCTTTCATTTTATGTCAGGTCGGCATTAATCTCTATGTCCACCTGAGTCCCCTGACCATGATGCATCGTGGGAGATATAGTCCAGCCAGAGACATCAGGAGCTACACCTTTCTGTTGCAATGAACAGGCTTCTTAAGACACATGAAGAAAAGTTTCTTCAAAACCAAACAATGCGAGTGTCTGTGTCCATGGGGGCATCCCAGCTGCAGTTTAGCATCTTCAGATGAAAGGAAGAGGCAAAATATCAATAATCTCACTGGATAATGGTGGGAACAAAATATTATATTTAAGAATCATAAATCAGGGCTATAGAGTGACTGTACTGTATCCTCCAGAACCTAAGGACAAATAATCCTGAAAGCGACACACTAATTATGTACAGAGTAGCTACATACAGTAGGCCAGCAACTCCAGAGAAACCACTCTAGCAATTATTCTTTCTTCTCATCCTCATCCCTACATGCACACAAACCGGGGTAGGAGGTGTTGTTGACAGACTGCATACGTTTCTTTGTTTTCATTGTGTCCATCCCTTTGCTTTCTCGGTGCTTGAAGGCTGAACTGCTCCTTATTGCCTTTTGTTGTCTCTCCCCTAGGAGGGAAACACTTATTAGTACGGTAGAAGTTCAGGTGTCCTGGAAGACTGCGGGGAGAGGGGCAGCCTGCCCACAGCAAGAGCAAAATAAAAAAGGAAAGTTTTAGTTCATAGATCCTCTGTTCTGAAAACCATGCTACAGATGCACAGATCTCATTATGAAACCATGAGAGCAAGCACAGCTGCTCCTGTCAGCACAAACGCTGTCAGGTTCAAACAGGTTCCGTGTGCGTGAAAAGCATGAAAATTGTCTTTCATTCTCAAGGGCAATCCTAGAGAATGTCCATTTGTTTCTACTGCTGCACAAACAACCATATCAACAGAAATTGTTTATTATTATTATTTTCTTTTTTCTTTTTGTTATGTGTGTGCAGTGCTTAAAACAATGGGACCCTAATTCCTGACAGAGGAATATTGACAAAATGGACTTGTGCTTGCATAACAAATGCTAGAAATCTAAAGCTGTCACTTAGCACCCCAAACTGGAACCCATAGGGGTATCATTAAACAGCTACAACCCATACTTGATGGGGACCACATTGTGAAAGAAATCTTCTCTGAACCCTCCCTTCCGGCCTTCAAAACAACCTCCCAAGCTCTCCAGGCTCAGCATGTGACGCAAGCTCCCCACAGACCAGGACACATCAACTCATAGAAGCACTGGACTCTGCAGAATAAAAGATGCCAAACCTGTAGACATATCTCCACTGCTGTGATGATCAACACCCCCCACAACACAGCTTTCAAGATCCATGGGTCCTACACATGCCCATCACCACATGTGGTGTATCTTATCCGGTGCACTAAATGCCCCAATAACAATGATGTAGGTGAAACCAGATAATCACTACATTCTCGAATGAACTCACACAGAAAAATAATAAAAGACAAAAACACCATATCACCCATGGGTGAACATTTTTTCAGAAAGTGATCATGGGTGACCTCTCAGTCCTCATCCTCAAAGGAAACCTGTGCAACACCTTCAAAAGGTGAGCCTGGGAACATAAATGCATAAATCTGTTCTGCCTTGTATTTAGCTGTGACCCTCTGAGTACCTTTCCCAGACCTAAAGAAGAGCTCTGTGGGAGTTCAAAAGCTTGTCTCTCTCATCAAAACAAGCTGGTCCAATAAAAGATATAACCTCACCCACCTTGTCGCTCTAGAAGTCTAAATACTAAGATGGGTGAACTATAGTGCCTTGCATTAAATGAAAATATTGATATAATAGGCATCAGAAAAACTTGGAATGAGGATAATCAATGGGACATGGTAATACCAGGGTACAAGATACATAGCAATGACAGATTAGGTTACGTTGGCAGGTGGGTGGCTCTATAATGTGAAAGCACAGAGTCAAATAAAGTAAAAAATCTTAAATGATTTACGTGGTCCATAGACTCCGTATGGATAGAAATTCCATGCTTGAACAATAATAGTACAGCAATAGGAATATACAGCGACCACCTGACCAGGATGGTGACAGTGACTGTGAAATGCTCAGGGAGATTACAGAGGCTGCAAAGATGGAAAACACAATAATAATGGGGGATTTCAGCTGTCCTCATATTGACTGGGTACATGTTACCTCAGGACGGGATGCAGAGACAAATTTTCTAGACACCATTAATGACTGCTGCTTGGAGAAGGTTGTCCTGGAACCCACAGTGGAAGAGGCAATCCTGGATTTAGTCCTAAGTGGAGCACAGGATCTGGTCCAAGAGGTAATTATAGCTGAACCGCTCAGTAATAGCAACCATAATGTAATTAAATTTAACATCCTTGTAGGGAGGAAAAATGCCAAAGAAACCCAGCACAGTAGCATTTAACTTCAAAAAGAGGAACTGCACAAAAATGAGGTAGCTAGTTAAATGGAAATTAAAAGGATCAGGCACAAGGGTGAGATGCCTTTAAGCTGCTGGGAAACTATTTAAAAACACCATAATACAGGCTCAAATAAAATGCATACCCCAACTAAAAACAGGAAGAAGCCAAAAATATGCCAACATGGCTAAACAGCAGACTAAAACAGGTAGTCAGAGGCTAAAAAGGCATCCTTTACAAATTGAAAGTCAAATCCTAGTGAGGAAAATAGAAAGGAACATAAACTCTAGCAAGTCAAGTTTAAAAGTATAATAAGGTAGGTCAAGAATTAATGTGAAGAGCAACTTTCTAAAGACACAAAAACTAACAGCATTTTAAAGTACATCAGGAGCAAGAAGTCTGCCAAACAATCAGGAAGACAAGACCATTATGAAGAAGCTAACTGAATTCTTTGTATCGGTCTTCACTGCAGAGGATGTGAGGGAGATTCCCACACCTGAGCTATTCTTTTTAGGTGATGAATCTGAGGAATTGTCCCAGATTGAGGTGTCATAGAGGAAGTTTTGGAACAAATTGAAAAATTATACACAAATAAGTCAGCTGGATGAAATGGCATTCACCCAAGAGTTCTGGAGGAACTCAGATATGAAATTGTAGTTCTGCTAACTGTGATATGTAACGTATTGCTTAAATCAGCCTCTGTACCAGGTGACTGGAGGGTAGCTAATGTAACACCAATTTTTAAAAAAGGATTCAGAGGCAATCCTGACAATTACAGGCCAGTAAATCTAACTTCAGTATCAGGCAAACTGGTTGAATCTATGGTAAAGAACAGAATTATCAAACACATAAATGAACACAATATGTTGGGGAAGAGTCAAGACGGCTTTTGAGGAGGTTAACAAAAATGTGAACAATGGTGATCCAGTTGATATAGGGTACTTGGATTTCCAGAAAGCCTTGGACAAGATGCAACACCAAAGGCTCTTAAGCAATGTAATCAGCCATAGGATAAGAGGGAAGGTCCTACCACGGCTCAGTAACTAGTTAAAAGACAGAATAAAAAGGGTAGGAATAAATGATCAGTTTTCACAATTTACAGAGGTAAAGAGTGGGGTTCCCCCAAGAATTTGTACTGGGACCATTGCAGTTCAACATATTCATAAATTATCTTGAAAAAGGGGTGAACAGTGATATAGCAATACTATACTAAATTAATAAATTACTCAATATAGTTAAGTTCAAAGCAGACTGTGAAGAGTAACAATGGGATCTCACAAAACTGGATGACTGGGCAACAAAATGAGAAATGAAATTCAGTGTTGATAAGTGCAAAGTAGTGTACAGTGGAAAAAATAATCCCAACTATACATACAAAATATTGGGATCTAAATTAGCTGTTATCGCTCAAGAAAGAGATCTTGGAGTTCTCATGAATAGTTCTCTGAAAATATCTGCTACATGTGCAGCAACAGTCAAAACAATTAAGAGAATGTTAGGAATCATTAGGAAAGGGATAGATAATAAAACAGAAAATATTATAATGCCACTATATAAATCCATGGTACGCGTACACCTTGAATACAGGTTGTGGTTCTGGTTGTCCCACCTCATAAAAGATACATTCGTATTGGAAAACGTACAAAGAAAGGACACAAAAAATTACTAGGACTATGCAACAGCTTCCATATGAGACGAGGTGAAAAGACTTGGACTGTTCAGCTTGGGAAAGAGGAGACTAAGGGGGGATATGATAGAGGTCTATGAAATCATGACTGGTGTGGAGAAAGTGAATAAGGAAGTGTTATTTACCGCTTCACATAACACAAGAACCAGGGGTCACCTGATTAAATGAATAGGCAGCAGGTTTAAAACAAACAAAAGGAAGTATTTCTTCACACAACAAACAGTCAACCTGTGGAACTTGTTGCCATAGGATGCTGTGAATGCCAGAAGTATAACTGTGTTCAAAAAAGAATTAGATCATTCATGGAGGATAGGTCCATCAATGGCTACTAGCCAAGATGGTCAGGGATGCAACCTCATAATCCAGCTGTCCATAAATGTCGATCTGCCAGAAGCTGGGATTGGACGACGAGGGGTAGATCACTGTTCATTCCCGTTGAATCATCTGGCACAGGCCACAGTCAGAAGGCAGGATACTGGGATAGCTCATTGGTCTGGCCCACTGTTGCTGTTCTTTTGACTAATCATTTTTAACTGAAAAATGGTGATTTGTCAACATCAAAACTGTTGGATGAATTTCCTGTCTTCAAAACATGTTGAAAAAAAATTGAAATTGTTGAAACATTTCATTTTGGCATTTTCTACATTTTTGTTTTCCCTGCTCAAAACCAGTTTTTGTTTTAAAAATTAAGCTAATTATACGGAAAAATATTTTAAGATAGTCAAAAATTAAAATGAAACACTGCAAAATTATCAAAACAAAATATTTAAATCACTCCAAAATAGAGAAAATCTTCATTTTCCCATACTTTCAGGATTTTGATTTCTTGTCCCGATTCAAGACTCGAACAATTTCTAACTAAAATATTCACAGGACAGGAAAACTAAATCATCATCATCACCATCACCACCACCTTGTTTCAAAAACTCACCCTTCCACAGTGAAGAATAACAACAATTGAAATGTTTGGAATAGCCTCTATAAAAATTAAAACTAATACTAATAAAGCCATCCAAATTATCATGAAACTATTAGCTCTTCAGCAACCACATATACATACAAATATATTTCAATACATACAAAATAAACGTCCACAGCTGTCCCTTCACTTATCTAAAATGCAGATGTCTACCTGAGCCGTGTCGTCATAAAATTATCTGATGTTCAGTTTGAAGGGTTTGAAAGGGGTTGGTTTCAACCAGTAATTTATATCCTTGCTTCTTTCTTTTCTCTTTGGTTGTTTTGGTTTAGTGTATGCTTTATTGCTGGAATTTTAGCAATCCCTGATCATTACACTAAATGATCCTCTTCTGGTCACACACCGAGATTTTTGGATTCCCTTCTTCCATTGGTTAGAAGGCAATATTGAATGCTAAAAGGTCATTGACAAGATACAGAAGTGTATGACCCATATCAGTTGTTTCTACATATCTGAAGCAATCACATCACTTTACTTTTTCTGAGCAATTTATCCTTCTAACCGATGTTTTTGGCTTAGACAAGCTCCTATTTTGTCTACGGTGTTATATTTCTAAGGTAAATAAAAGTGGTTGCCCATCCTCCATTGACAATGCGAGTGGCAAAATGGACAAGTGTCATTTCAGATTTTGATGGGGATAAAAATACTGTGTAAGAGAAGCCTCCTACAAATTGTTATCCCTGGTATTAAATTATTTATATATTGAGAACTGTGAATCTATTCTGCAAGCTATTTACAGATGTAAGAAGGAGAGTGGATAGATGTACGTGTTTCATGATACTTCATAGCAATACTATTAATAGGATAGATAAGCTGCATTGCTATCTTAGCTATAAATTAGCCTAGGATTTATTATTTTTATTAATTATACAGTGGTAACAGCCAGAGGCCCTAGTTGTCAATAAGGCACCATAATGTTAAATGCTGTGCAAACACATAGTCCCTGATCTCAATAATTTCTATTGATATTTAACTCTATATCACCATGGTGTGTATTTGTCTCTCTGGCCATGTCTACACTGCTCCACAGATCAGACTATGGGGGAGCGAATAGCAGTGCTCCCCAAAGTCCTCTTCAAACAGGACTATGTTAATGTGTACTGGGAACCTTTTAGCTGGCGCCCACAGAATCCACACAGGAGAATTACAGCACAGCACTTTGGCACATGCTGTTATTCGCACCCCTTTAGTCTGAACTGTGGGCAATGTAGACAAGCCCTCTCTCTCCATTTAGATATTTATACCAGAGTCATCAATGGGACAACTGAGTGCTGTTTAGTGGGGTTTTTTTAATATCATATCAAATACAGTCTCTCGTGTTCTAGGAATTATGTGATAGGGGACTAATAAAAACAATACTGAAAACTGCCACTTGTCTACTATACCCCTCAAAAAGCATTACAAGTAGCGTTCTGATTTCCTATTAGTTACTCTAAAGCACAGGTTTTTTACCAGGTATAAGTGTACCCCTGGGGGTACACAGGAGTCTTCCAGGGGGTCCATCAACTCATCTAGATATTTGCCTAGTTTTACAACAGCTACATGAAAAGCACTAGCAAAGTCAGTAGAAACTGCAATTTCATATGGACAATAACTTGTTTGTATTGCTCTATATACTACACATTGAATTGTAAGTATAACATTTATATTCCAATTGATTTATTTTAGAATTATATGGTTAAAAGGAGAAAGTCAGCAATGTTTTAGTAACAGTGTGCTGTGAACCATTTGTATTTTTATGTCTGATTTTGTAAGCAAGTAGTTATTAAGTGAGGTGAAACTTGGGGTGTGCAAGACAAGTCAGACTCTTGAAAGGGGTACAGGAGTCTGGAAAGGTTGAGAGCCACTGCTCTAAAGGGCTTTATCTTCTAGGAATAGAGTGATATGATAAACACTTCCAGGTTTCATTCCCATAACATGATAATAGAGGCAGCCTACATTGTTCTCTGAAGGATGAATATCAAAGATGATGAATATCAAAAAGAGTCTATTAAAATGTGTTTTAATTCATTCAGGTGTACGTGCTTAAAATCAGCATGCACAGAGTAATAAGTATTGTGGGGCCTGCATGATAAAAATCATCCATATTCAAAGAATCCCAGAAATTTAAAAGCTGTAGATGTCTTAAGAGAGAAAGCAACACTTCAAAATGGAGAGGAAACACAAGGTTGTCCTTGAATCTCAGAGATAGCTGGGAGGTGTGTCACTCAACAGTCCTGCAGGCCGTCAGGTTCAGATGAGTGATGGGAATCAGGGAAAACGACATGACAAATACATCTGCTCCCCCCCGTTCAGTCGTTCACTACTTATAATGAGACAGCCCAGTTGGGTAGCAAACATAGCTGGGTTTTGGCTTAGTTAGCAAGGATGTAGGAAGATATTTGAATGTGGGCTCCTAATTGTTCAGGGAGGGAGTAGAGGAAATTTCTGCCAATTGCAGTGTTCTCAGATAATTGATTTTGAACTAAATATTCTGCTGTCCCTCTGCCCCTTCTCCCCCTCCACACACACTTACACCCAAAGAAAGAGAATGATCTCATCTTTATGATGGATTAATTAGAACTCCCTGCTGATAGTCTTTTACATACTGTAGGTATAAGTTTCTTTGTTGCTGTCATGATGGAGGAGGTTTCCTGGTTCACAAAGACAACTGGGAAAATTAAGGAAATAAAACAGCCCTACTGATTCAACTGAGTCACCTCTGGAATTGTAGCGGTGACAAGGCTCAAATAGCCACAATCATTTTTATCACTGGTTCCATTAGACTTAGTTAAACCTGCTGAAAAGTGAGTGGCATATACAGGTCTGTTCACTCTAGGGCCACCACTGATCTTAGGAGTGCTGGGAAGCATTTTACAGATGTCCCCAGTGCAGCTCCAACCACAAGGTACTGAAAATGTATGCTGCAAAACAGTTAATTGATACCATGCAGACTTGCTCTCAACACCTTGTGAGTTTGGTGTATTCTGCATTCAGATGACACGTTGGTTGTAAGAAAGGTAATTTCTTTGTTCTCAGCATCGCCAGGGGGCTAAGTGCATTCAGACACGTTCAGGTGCTTCAGAAGGCAATTTCTGGTGCTTGACAGTAGATTTTTAACAACCTGACTTACCAAAAATGGATTGCATAACCAGAATAAATCAATCCACGATAATAACATCATCATTCATTTATATAGTAGCTTTCATCTCACGGTGTCCCAAAGCACTTCACATAACCTCAATTAAGTGACATCCTAATCCAGTGTAGGAATTCACTGTAACTACCACTGAAAATGCAGCTGCATCTGGCGCCAAACATGTCCATGTTTTTTTTACAGGCAGTAACGTCTTAGAATGAAAACAACAGGCTGGGTCATCAACTGCTTGTAGTAGAAAGAGGGCCTGAGACTTATCAGAGGCCTGGTATGAAGCCTGAGGCCTGAACTAAAGTAGTGGTCAGGCTTTGCTGATATAAAGTAAAAAAGCAAAGTGAGCAGAAGTCAGGCTCTGCCTGCTTGCAAGCTCACAGAATCTGGCAAGAACAGGGCTGATATTGCAAAAACACACAGAGCACTCACACAAACACAATCCAGAAGGCTGTTACCAGAACACCTCGATACCAACACATCCCCCAAAGATAACAGGAACACACCTAGAGATAAGATCAGGATGACTGTGTGATGGATAGAGATGTGCAAGGTGATGTGTGGTATCTGGCTACATCAGACTATGTCAACTAACTATGTCAGAGGGGCAATATATATTTTGTTTGCATTGATGTATAAAATGGAGTCTGAGAGGGAGGGTCTTTTGCCAGCCAAGGGGAGAATGGAAAGTCCCGCCATTCACTGAGCTGGTCCATTGCCATGGGCATACATGTGCTAGTATAACTGTAGGCATTGATCTGGGGAGTTAGGACCATGCTTTGTTGACAATAATCCTGGCTGGGTGCCTTCATACCTTAACAGATCTTGTGGTCGTTGGGCGGTTCACTCAAGGTCTGCTGTGCTAACTGCGCAGAGCTGGGACAGCATACAGGGAGAACACACACACACAGCCAAACATCTAGCAACATCTGACAGTAGTGGTGACCCCGACTGCTGATCTGGTAAGTACATGAGCGGCCCTCTGTAGGAATTGCGATCTAATATAGTGGAAAACTACATGCTAGGAAACCCCCTTAACCCTTCTCTAAAAATCCCCATAAAGATTCATAAGGTATGGACGTTCTGAGTTGCTAGCAAAAGAGGTCCATATGGATTTAAAAAATATAGTGGGGAAGGACGATGGAATGGAATCTGCAAGGCTAGGGCAGAGACTGTAGCCATGAAATGTGGAATATTGCAAACTATAACCATGACTGTTTAATGGTTAAGACAGCACACTACAAAATTGGCAGGGCAAGTAACAGAAACAAAGAAATGGTTAAAAGAAGCAGGAGAAGCCACAGAGCCCTGGAATGCTCCTGCTCTCCTAGCAGGGTGGCAAGCAGTCCAGAGACAGCAAGCACAGAAACACAATAAAAGACTGGAAACCGCTGTAAGGAACCTACAAAAAAGAGATGTGCCGTCTCCTGTTATAAATATTTGTGATCAACAGCAGGCTTCAGGTAGCTGCCCTGTGCCTGAAGAATGGGGCAGAAATGGAAAAAGGTGGCCCTTGCAAAATTAAAAGATGAAACGGGGTCCACTGCATTGCAACCACCACCTTATGACAAAAGCCAGGTTCCAGTTAAACTTAAACCGACACCTAGACTGGTGCCTGTCAGAACGGGAGAAGTGCACAGGAGGGAAAAGTAGCAAACAGCAATCACTGGATTGGTAAATCAGATGAAGGAAAAAATGGAATGGTTCACAGAGCACATTAGGAGACAGGAGTTGCGACTGGAACGCAAGGGAGTGAATAAAAAAGAATTTCAAAATGAAAAACCAAAATTGAGCGAGTTAACACCGAGAATTGATGCATTAACAGATGGAGTTGCCCCAAAACAGTTAACTACAGCAAAAAAGGGCACTCCTGCAATCCATTTGGCATATACACAAAAGAAACATACACTGGGGGAACAACTTCAGGTTTTACAAGAGCAGGTAACTACCCCCACTCTCCTCCCATAGCCAGAATAAAACCAGGGGTCCAGATTCCCAGCTGTGAGGGTTCCCAACTGCTTTGACCCAGGGAGCCACACACCTCACTCAGAGCTAAAAATATAACCTTCTTTCTCAAAGATTTGTACATCCTGGTTTAAGTTTCCCTCTATAGCCTTTCTCAGTTTGCTAAATTCATTGCTGCTGCCTGTATCTTAAGAGACCTTGATAGAATTAATATCTCTTGGCTCAGACCTCCCTACCTTCCTAGGTTGTTCTTCACCCCCCATTGGCCCAGCCTCTCCTCACTTCTGCTCTCTCTCTTTGTTTTAAAAGTTGAAAGTTATAGTTTTTACAGAAACCTTGAAAAGATAAAGCAATTGAAAATGGAATAAAACAACAATCAAACAAAGAGAAAACAAGGTAAACAATTTACTTTAAATAAATCCAATAAATTAATTATTTTAACCCTTCAGGAATGCGACAGCTGGAATTACTCCTAACTTTCTTGAAGATATGGTTGCCAAGCAACAGAAATGCAGACTCTGCTTCTCATTCTAACCACTGACTAATATTTGAAACATAGGATTTCCTTATTACCATGTATCAGAGTTTTAAAATAAAGTTTAATATAAAGTAATGGAAAATGCCTTAAGTCACTAAATTAATACAACAAGTTTGGCAAATATTAATATGATTTCTTATCAATTTTTATTAAAAAGTTTTAAATGAGGTAATAACTAGCTTATTTAAATATTTAACCCTTTTGATTATCTGTCTGGTTTTGGTTTTTTTAATGCATTGTTTTAATAACTAACTTCTTAATGCCTTAGTTTGTATAGTTATAAATAGAATTCTGGCACCATTTGTTTTTAATTGTAAGTTTGTCCTGTAGGTCATGTGTGTTGTCCTGTGTTGTATGTTGTGTATGTCACATGACCATTTTTTATTATTTTTATTTTGCTGCAACAAAAGTCAATTTTATACCCTTTTAAAATATATATATAAGTGGTACTACACTATTTTAATATTATGGTTGGGGTATAACCATCATAATATTATTAATACAATTTTTTTCAAAATTTCAAAAATGTATCAGTTATTAATATATGTACATATATATCTGCCTCAACAAATAATGCAATTGTAAACAATAAGAATTATCTTTTATTAATCGCAGGGTTGTTGTTGTTTTATATATATATATTCAAAGAAAAAAATATAAGGGCAAACATCAACATTAAGATAAAGGTAATATTAACAAAAAGTCAATTTCTTGTTTGGGTTTTTATAAACTTTTTTGCTCTTTTAAATGTAGTTATAAGAATGTCATAGCAAAATGTTTAAAAATAACAATTTAGGCATAAACCTCACCAAACAATTTCCACCTTTGGCTCCCAAACACAACACAGCATCATGAAAATTTAATACACTTAAACTTTTTGCATAGACTTGCATTTAAAATTTATTTTGGTTTAATTTTATACTTGGTTTAATTTGTATACACTTTTATTTTATGTTAAGTTAAAGGGAAGTAGTGGTTGTTAAAGTTTGTGCTTCTAAACAGTTAAAAGTGGAATTGGTATCACAAGCAAATTAACTCTAAAAAGCTTGGGTAAAAATGATGTTACTAACTCTTTTGCTAAAACAGAGTGCTCAGCAGGGGAAAGCAATACACCTTCTCGTAGAAGATTGTGAGCATCTATTCTAGTACTTAAGCATTATATTTTGTATAAAATATTAGTAATGCACCTCAAGTAAAAATGAATGTCTATATAACAATTGCAAAAGTAGAGCTTGTGTTATAAAAGATTTCGCCCCCATTACAGTGGAAATAAACATAGTTAATCTGTGTATTAAATTTGGGTTACTTAAAACAAGAAGAAATGTAAAACAAACAAAAACCTTCATTATGTTAACTTACTAGTTGTTTAAGGTTGCATCTCACAGACCAAAGACGCCAGAAGCTATCAGTACACAGTGAAGGAACCCCCAAGCATGAAGAAAAGCAAAATGAAGTGCTTTATAAATAAGAGACTGGTCACCGCACCTAAGTCTACCATATGTGGACAATTGAGTTGGAAATCAGCTAGAAACCACTAGCTGGACCAAGTTCAATTGTCATTTAATTTGAATTTGACTACTGTTTTATTGCTCTACTGTTATCTTATTGCTGTACAACATTCACAAGGTGCAGAGCATCGCTAAACGGTTTAACCCACACACAGCTAAAAATCAACAAACAAATGGCAGCAAACAACGCGAAGGCAAGAAAAACAAATGGGTAAAGAAATTAAGTTACACAGTAACTACAAATTGGGTAAACAAATTCCCTGGTAGTACCAGGTCACACTGGTGACGCTGCATCCTAAACGAGGCACATGTTACTCAAAAACAATTTTGTTCAGTGTCTGGGTACCAATACTACATCTTGGCACAGCAATATTTGATAAATTGGTTACTGTCCATTCAGTAGGTTATCTGGAAAACAGCATCTACAAGAAGTAACTGTATCTACATCAACTACTGGTATATCACAGAGCAATGCAACCCATGGAACAGTGAAGCTTGCCGGAAGGTGAAAACCAGCAGTAAGGGCAACCTATAACATGGATGGACATGGACAGTACTGTGTAGCAACTAATTACAAGACATTTATATATAAAAGTCTCATTTGTAATGTCACTACTCCAAATTTCTGTTTTACTTCTCATATACAGAGCACTGTGGAGCACACTGTAATAATGCCTCTCCCAGTATTTCAAAACACTCAGCCTACTCCAATAATAATACAGGTGGTGACTGTAATTGCCCTAATAGGAATGTGTTGCTATCTGTGGCACCAAAGTAATAGGGGCAAACTATAACACCAAACTGGAGAAGGCTTGTTACACTTGATTGTGTCATATGTACACATACATACTATACATATATATCCATATACAGTACAAATATACATACCATATCCATATTATTCATATGTATTAATTATCTGTGAGTGCCCCCAAGGCTCAATCATAAAACTACATCCGCCAATCAAAGTTCCAGGCCTATCATGCCCAGGTCCACCATCAGGGACTGAAAAGAATTGGAAAATGAAATCTGTCCATCGGCCGTACAAGGGAATGTGCAGTCTAAGGGACAGATGGGCATGAATGTGTAGATGGTAAAGTAAGGTGACCACATAACAGTGTTTAGCCCACTGGGTCATCTTCAGTCCATGCATTATGCTTTTCCAGGACGATGGGTGAACATCCTCCCCATAAAAACACAACAAGTGGGGGAATGCAGTAGAAAGAGGGTCTGAGACTTAAGGGCTTGTATCAGAGGCCTGGGATGAGGCCTGAGGTCTGAACTAAAAGTATTGCTCAAGTTTTGTTGATATAAAGCAAAGTGAGCAGAAGTCAGGCTCTTCCTGTTGCAAGCTCACAGACTCTGGCAAGAACAGGGCTGATATTGCAGAAACACACATTCCGAAGAGGTGCTAGGCACAGAGCACTCATGCAAACACATTCCAGTAGGGTGGTACCAGAACACCTCGATACCAGCACATTCCCTGATAACAGGAACACACTGACCCATCCTAAAGATAAGGTCAGGACGACAGTGTGATGGATAAAGATGTACAAAGTGATGGGTGGTAACTGGCTGTAGGGACGCATAGCTCCCGAATCGCCAGCCCACGGGCGCAGCAAACTGCTCCCATGGCTACGAGGCAGGAGTGACCTTCAATCCAGCGTTTGTGTTTGGGAAACTTATTTGGCTGATTTGATTGTACCCTCGCAGCTGGTGTTCACGCGCTCAAGAGATGGGTTCGTTATCTTATGTGCACGTATACTGGCTGGCTTTTCTATGCGCAGGAATGTAACCACTAAGAAGAGTTGTAAACAAAGCAAGGAGAGAAATAAAAACCCCAGGAAAGTTTTCCTGGGAGGCTTTTTGCAGGAGGCTTGTAAAGCTCTCTGGCTACCAACAAACCTGGCGTTCTGTTTCCTGCGTCGTCACCACAACTGGCTACATCAGAGGGTGTCAATTAAATACATCAGTGGGGCAATATGTACGTAATTTGCATTGATGTATAAAATGGAGTCCCAGAGGGAGTGTCTTTGGCCAGCTGAGGGGGGAATAGAAAGTCCCACCATTCACTGAGCTGGTCCATTGTCACGGGCATACATGTGCTAGTATAACTGTAGGCACTGATTTGGGGAGCTAGGACTGTGCTTCATTGACAATAAACCTGGCTGGGGACCTTCATCTCTTAATGGATCTTGTGGTCTTTGGGCGGTTCGCCCGAGGTCTGCTGTGCTAACTGTCTGCTCAGAGCTGGGACAGCACCCATGGAGAACACACACACACGCAGCTGAACATCTAGCAACATCTGGTGACACTGCTGTTAATTCAACGTAGCTCCACCAACTTCAATAATGAAACAAAGTTGAAGTTATGGCTCATTTTTTACATTGTCAAGGGATTTTTGTGCCCACAAGTGTCTTTTTTCCCTCTTTTCTCCAACAGCAAGTTCAAAATCATAAATACCTAAGAGGGAAGCTTGCCTTGCCTTATTACAGGCCTTTACATTCAGCAATTAATGTGAAAACCAGCTCCTTTCCATCTCCTAACACATAAATAAAAGTAGCGGGTCACTGCTAGGAATACAAAGATGTATCTGTCTCGCTGCCTGCCAGGCAGTGGGATGCCTTATAGCGCAGTCAGGGGAAAGTATGTGATTTAGTACTGACACTTTCTCTAAAGTATTAAATTATCTTGTGTCTATGTGGAATAAAGGAGACCTAAGCAAATCTGTTATGTATCAGGAAATGGCACATTTTGCCTCAGCAAAATTGATACTTGGGGGAATGGACGACGGTTAGACGAAGAGATACGTCTCCATTGCTTGAAAGCTGGTGTAGGGGCCTGATCTTGTTTCCATTGCAGTCAACAGAAATTTTGCAACTGACTTCAATAAAAGCCAAAGTGGAACCAAGGCCCTGATCTTACCCTTGGGTCCTCATGTGCTCTGTGATCCTGCCTAGGGATTTCCAGACTCGATCAGACTCGTGGGCCATCCAGTCCAGGAGCCTGCCTCCAGCAGTGGTCAGTTCCAGATATTTCAGAGGAAGGCTGAAGAAGCCCGGCAGTAGCAGTTAGGGCATGATCTGCCTCCATGAAGGTCCCATCCTAATCCCTCGTTCATTAGAAAACAATTTAAAACATGAAGCATAAGATTTTGTATCCCTTCCACAGTTTTTTCCATTATATCTCTTGATCTTCTTGTTAGCCATTTAATGATCCAATCCCTCATCGAATCTTGCTGATTCCTCAGTCTCAATGGCATTCCGTGGCAACGAATTCCAGTGTAAACATGTGTTGTGTGGACAAAGTATTTCCTTCTCTTGGTTTTGAATGTGCCATCCTTCCGTCTCATTGACTGTCCCCTGGTTCTTGTGTTGTGAGGCAGGAAGATCAGAGGCTCCTGAACGACCATCTCTAGACCATTCATTCTTTTATAGACTTTGTCATGTCCCACAGAGTCCCTTTGACGTCAATGGAATTCCACAAGCCTCTTGAGGGGCTTGCTGTGCAGAGCCACTGGTAGGATCAGGGCCCAGCTCAGTGGTTACCAGAATGATCTGAAGGCTCGTTGACATCCTGAGTGGCCGGAGCTGCTGGTCTCTGCCTCGTTCCTAGAGCAGATGGATCCACATCCCTGTTTTTTTCCATACAACCCCCGCAGCCACTGGATCGGTGTGAACGTGGATCTCCAGCCCGCCTCCGGCCCATGCTCCCCACTTCAGCAGGAGGTAACCTGCCCAGATAGTGATGACAGGAGGCATTATGCACTCACCAGCAGCCCCAAAGGTGCAGCACATGTTTCCCCCTAGAGGAGAGGTGCGCTACCCGGATGTGGGAGGGATCAGGCAGAGTGCACACCACACCCAGACGCGCTCCCTGGCATTAAGTGCTGTGTACAGGATTAGCAGTCACCCTCCTCACTATCTCCCTTGTCTTGGCACAGCCCAGCCCATAAGCTGGTGCAGTTGCAGCAGCTAGAGAGCAGCTCTGCATCCTGGCAGGGGAGCATGGATTTCACCCATCCGTCTAATCAGATAGACCATCTTGAAGGCCCAATATTAGGCATGTGCAGTAGCTGAATTAATCCTGACATTCTGGACCCACCCCAGCTACATTCATGCTGAGAACCTCAGGGTGAGAAGGAAAAGCATCTCTGGCACGTGGCTTGTCTAAAATAGGAGGCTGGCTGGGATTGCTCAGAGGTCGGCCCCATTAGCAGGAGACCTGGAGAAGATGGATTAATGGGCAGAGTGCAAGTGAGGCAGGCAGAGGAGGCATGATAAATCTGACTTTGGGGGGGAGCTGCTGATGGTCAACTGCTCTGGAAATGTGTTGCCTGCTTCTGCAATTTATCACGGAGTTCCCACCTCCACATATGTGGTGCGTGTATGTACGTCCAGTGAGAGGGACGGAGCATAGAACTTCTTATACATAGCTAGTTATAAATAATTAAACCCCAGCCTCATGAGTTGGTGCCATTTGCACATCGGCAGACTAGAAATCCAATCACAGGGGTGGATATTTAGCCGGGGTCTTGCGGAGGCCTATGAGAGTTGTGTCACTGAAATACCGAGCTCGTTTCCTGCCACAGCTAAATGCCGTCATGATGATAATAGTGACATATGGTTTAAGATTCTGCAGGCAAAGCCAGGTGTTTTTTCTCCATATGAAAAATATGTACATGCCGAAAATGTCTGAGTCCATTCAAAAGAAGCACAGAAGGAGAAATAATCCTGTTGTCTGACAACACCACTATGGCTCCACCTACTGGTTTCCTCGCAGCTTATACTCCGAATGATGTTTTTGGAGAATATTTAAACGTTAGATTGATCCACACAAATAACCACTCTGCATTGAAATAAGAGAATTAAAAATTAAATGTAGAAAACATCTTTCTTGAGCTGTTATTCAGTAACCACAGAGGAAAACTGGAACATATATAGTTACAAGTAACTGGGAAAGAGGTATTGTTTATTGCTAAGGTGTTTGAATGAGCTGCTAGTACTCTGCAGTTCCAGAAAAAAAAAATCAGATCAAATTTGGACAGAAAGGGGTATTGGTGTTTAGGGTGAGATAATGGTGTTTGTTGGTTGTATAGTGTAATTAAAAAAAAAAGACATGAGCTTTTTCCCAGAGCAGACTTAAATGAATCTGTTTCAGAAACATTACCAACCAGAGAACTACATGAGAAAAATGCAAGGGCAATTTATTTCAAATGACTTTCTGTTTTGGAAGGCCTACTTAGCTGTAGTCAAAGTCCCTGTTAGAAATTCAACGACAGAGCATGCTGGCTTTTGGGTGAATAAGTTACACATCCATTTCCGATTAGCATGCAGAGCCAACTGCTCTCTAGAAGATTATTACAATTTTTAGGGCTTGTGAAAACGCTTGTACTGGTTTTCACCATCCACATGTCTTTCAATTTACTAATAAAGCGGTGGGATATGGTTCCACTAATACAATTGCCATCTGCCCAGTGCTAGCTGAGGGGGGACAGATGAGTTTTGGGTTTGCATGTCTGGATTCCTTTAAAAAACAAAACAACCCCGGACATTCCTTCTTACATCTGCCAAACACCAAAGCATTTATTCTCAATTTCCTATCCCTGCTTATACAAGAGGCGGTTTTTGTGGTTAGGCAATGGACTGGAAGTCAGGAGAATCAGTTCCTTCATCTGCTGCAAATTTTCTCTGTACGCTTGGATGACCCACATAATATCTTGGAGCTTTAGTTCTCCTCCTGCAATAATCTTTTTCTCTATTAGGGTGGCAAGCTCTCCGGTGCATTAGGTATATGTACAGCACCTAACACAATAGGGCCCTTGATGTACCTTGGGACCACTATGTGCTATTGAAATACAAAAATACCCACAACCCTTTAGCATTAAGTGGGGCAAAGTAGGGTTGATAACATTTTGCATTTTCCCTAGTTGATGACAAAGTGCCAACTGCCCATACCACCAGTACACAGTAATGCTTCTCATGAATGTGCCCATCTGAGCTTGCTAACCCAGTATGTCATCTTCCCAGTCCTATCTGCAACCAGATCGGTTTACGTAAAAAGGATTTTCTTTTGATTTACAGATATCACCTGCTCTGCTAGAAGTCTAAACACTAAGATGGGAGAACTGCAGTGCCTGGCATTAAATGAGGATATTGATATAATAGGCATCATAAAAACTTGCTGGAATGATGATAATCAATGGGACACAGCAAAAGCAGAGTACAAAATGTATAGGAATGACAGAGTAAGTAGATAGCACTGGTGAAGGAATGACACTATATGTGAAAGAAAGCATAAAGTCAAAGAAAGTAAAAATCTTAAATGAATCAACTGTACCATGGCATCGCTATCAACAGAAATTCCATGCTTGAATAATAAGTGTATAGCAATAGGAATATATTGCCAACCACCTGAGAATGATGGTGATGGTGACTGTGAAATGCTCCAGGAGATTAGAGAAGCTACAAAAACAGAAACCACAATACTGTTGGATTTCAACTGTCCCCACGTTGCCTGGAAGAGGCAATTTTTTGATTTAATACTAAGTTGAGCACAGCTTCCATAGGTGACTATAACTGAACTACTCAGTAGTAATGAGAATAATGTAATTAAATTTAACATGCTTTTATGGAGGAAAATACCAAAGATGCCCAGCACAGTAGCATTTCACTTCAAAAAGGGGAATGATGCAAAAATGAGGGAGTTAGTTATATGTCAATTAAAAGGCAAGTATCAGAGGGGTAGTCGTGTTAGTCTGGATCTGTAAAAGCAGCAAAGAGTCCTGTGGCACCTTATAGACTAACAGATGTATTGGAGCATGCATCCGACGAAGTCGGTATTCACCCATGAAAGCTCATGCTCCAATACGTCTGTTAGTCTATAAGGTGCCACAGGACTCTTTGCTGCAATTAAAAGCCAGAGTGACAAGAGTGAAATGCCTGCAAGCTGCATGGAGACTATTAAAAAACACCATAGAAAAGGCTTAAACTAAATGTATAACCCAACTTAAAAAAAAAAAAAATACAGAAAGAGGCCAAAAATGTTTCCATGGCTAAACAGCAGAATAAAAGAGGCGGATAGCCCAGTGAGGAAAATAGACAGCAGCGTAAACTCTCATAAGTCAAATGTAAAAGTATAATTAGGCAGGCCTAAAAAGAATTTGAAGAGCAACTAGCAAAAGACATAAAAACTAACAGCATTTTTTTAGTATATGGGAAGCAATAAGCAGGCCAAACTGTCAGTGGGGCCACTGAATGATCAATGTGTTAAAGGATACTCAAGGTAGACAAGGCATTGCAGAGAAATTTACTGAATTCTTGGCATTGGTCTTCACTGTAGAGGATGAAAAAATTCATGGTATGTGCACACTTTCAATACCTCTTGCAGTTCTAGTCGCCCCATCTCAAAAAAGACATACTAGAATTGGAAAAGTTACAAAAAAGGGCAACCAAAAAAATAATTAGGAATATGGAACAGCTTCCAAACCAGGAGAGATTTAACAGCGGGACTGTTCTACTTAGAAAAAGCTGACCAAAGGGGGATATGATACATATTTATAAAATTATGGATTGTTTGGAGAAAGTGAATAAGGAAGTGTTATTTATCCCTTCACATAACACAATAAACACGATGAAATTGATAGGCAGCAGGTTTTAAACAAACATAAGGAAGTACTTCTTCCCACTAAGCACAGTCAACCTCTGGAACTCATTGCCAGGGGATGTTGTTAAGGCTAAAAGTATAAGGGATTCAAAAAAGAGTTATATACATTCATGGAGGATTGGTCCATCGATGGCTATGAGCCAATATGGTCAGGGATGCAACCCCATGCTGCGGGTGTCCCTAAACCTCTGACTGCCAGAAGCTGGGAATGGGTGACAGGGGATGGATCACTCGATGATTGCCTGTTCTGTTCATTCCCTCTGAAGCACCTGGCACTGGCCACTGTTGGAAGACAGGATACTCGGCTAGATGGGTCATTGGTCTGACCTGGTATGGCCATTCTTATGTTCCTTTAAGCATGCACTGTAGAGGTTATTACCTCCCATTTTATTTGTACATGTGGTGGAAGAGATACAAGTGGTTTCACTTGCAGAGAAAAGAAAAGCAAGAGGAACATGACCATGTTCCACTGGTGAGAAGTGTGGTGTCAAAAGTGTGATTGCTAGGCAGGGGATTCTGCCCAGCAAAGGGAGAGATGTGGAGCATGAAGAAGGGGGCATGGCTCAAGGAAAAAGAACAATGCTTTCCCTCTCCGGGGACATTAGAGAAGAGCGGGAAGCTAGACCCACATCCACAAAGGGACAAAGGGTCTCTAGGAAAACACTGGAATGCACATAGTCCATGTATGACACCTTGGCTCCTGATACAGTGCATGAGGGGAGAGAAGCACCTGAGAATGGGATCCACAAAAGACAGCATGGGAGGTAGGGATCTACCTAAACTAGCCAATGGGAAAGGGTGGTGTCCTAAGCCCCTCCCCTCTCAGGAAGTTGGGTGCCTGTGATCCTTGGCCAGAACCTCTCCCCTGGAGCTTGGTGGCTCAGGGGCCTATGTCATTTCTTGTGAGATTGGCTTAGACACATGCCTAACTCCACACAAAATGGCCTCCCTAATAACTCTCAACCCCATGATGAAGGTATTCCTCCAGGATGTGGAAGCCCCAGGTTCAGTTCCCCCGCTCCTGTTGAAGAACAGGGATTGGAACAGGAGAGTGTGCTAACTCCTTGGCTATAATCATTCTTGCTCTCTCCAGCTCATTTAACACCAAGTAGAACAGTGTCACCAAGAGAGGCTGAGAGAGCTCTGTGTCAGAATAGACCATGGCCCAGTGGTTAGGTAACTTCCATTTATACAAAATAAATTGAAAAGAAGTCCAAAACTGGTGCAGAGTATCTGCTTCTCTATGATGCCCTCACCTAGAACCGACTGAAATCAATGGGAGTCTTTCAACGGATGTAGGAGTTGCGTGGTAGGGCAGAGAGGTACTTGGACTGGGAATCAGAAGACTTATGCTGTACCCAGCTCTGCCACTGACCTTGGGCAAGTCACTTCCCTTCTCTGTACCTCTGCTTCTCATCCCACCTTTTGTCTGCTTTTCTGCTTGGGGTGAGATTTTCAGAAGACCCTAGTGACTGAGGAGCACAAGTCCCACAGACTTTCAATAGCATTTGTGCTTCTGAATCACTTCGATGCTTTAGAAAAATCTCATTGTAAGCTCTTTGGGGCAGGGACTGTCTCTATGTGTCTATACAGACCCAGCACAAGGGGGCCCCAATAGTGACTGGTGCCTCTTAGGTGCTACGATAATACAAGTATATAATGGCTCCTTAATAAAACTGCATGTATGGTATTTTATAGAACATAGACCAATACAGTCTCTCCGCCAATGAAATTCACCCGTAGTAAGACATTCACCTCTGTGTAGAGAACTAATTCAAGGCCCATGCATAATATAAGTTAAGAGTTTAAGTGGAATAAGTAGTGGGTAGAGCGCAGATGGTCTTATCTTTTAAATGTGCAGCTTTGCATGACCCGGTAGTTAAGTGTTAAGTGATATCATTATATTAATGAAAACAACAAGGAGTCGGGTGGCACCTTAAAGACTAACAGATTTATTTGGGCATAAGCTTTCGTGGGTAAAAAAACACTTCTTCAGATGTGGTTCAGGTGTGGTTTTTTACCCACAAAAGCTTATGCCCAAATAAATCTGTTAGTCTTTAAGGTGTCACCGGACTTCTTGTTGTTTTTGTGGATAGAGACTAACACAGCTACCCCCTGACACTTGACATTATATTAATGTTGATTAATTACAATGAAAATGAAATGCGTGCATTTTGACATGATTAACAAAACCAAGATGCAAGTGGACATCATAATTAACAGTCAAGTTGTAGAGGCAGTAGACAAATTCAGTTATCTGGGATCAGATATTGCCAACCACGGAAGCTGTCCAAATAATCTGGAAGAAGACTTGGAGTGGCTGACTCAGCTATGGCTGCCTTTACAAAAGTTTGGAAAAATTATGGCATCTCAAAATGTAGGAAGGTTGGATTGGTGAAAAGCTTATTTTTTTCCATAGCAATTTATGCAGATGAATTGTGGGAAATTAATGGTGCTGAAAAGAAGAAAATGGAAGCCTTTGAGATATGGTGCTGGTGAAGACTCTTGCATATCTTCTGGATGGAAATGAATATAAAAGCTTATGTTAGAAATATTGGAAAGAAACAGACCCTGCCACCAGAAATCAACAAGCATAAACTTATGTACTTTGATTACATCAGGCATGGAGATGGAAATACTTGATGAAATTATCCTGGAAGGAATGATGGAAGGTCATCGCAGTTGGGGATGACCAGCAAGGAGATGGATAGATAGTGTGTGGCAGATCACTGGGAGGTCAACTCCTGAATTCGTGAAGCTAGCAATGGATCGAGAAGGCTTCCAGAAATTCTGCTATGATGTCATCAATATTCACACATTGATAAATGGATTTTAATTACAACAGTAATAAATAATAATTGAAAGCACTAGCCGGAGCAGTTTTCCATTGGTGTATCAGATAGGAGATGTGATGATCTTATTTCATTTGCTGTACTCATGGTATTTAGTCTTCAGGAAATATAAACAATGGTAACAAGCAAAGGTTGAACTGTGGCATAACTCTTTATGCATCTAATTTAGAGGCTGAGGGACTATGCAGATATTTGCAAATTTCCCACAGGTACTTCAGTGAAATACATGACTACTGTCCCATACTGTGTCCAATGCTTTTTGGAAGGCACCCCCAAATTTTCTATTGCCTTGTGAGCTTATTTTTATCATATGCTCAATGCCAGAGAATGAACTGTCATTTGCTAGCAGATCTTTGTTTGTCCAGCAGTAGAGTGTCACAGGTTATTACAATACTGGTTAATTTACTGTTGTTTTACTTATCCCTTGCTATAGTTTCCAAAGAATCTGTTTTTCTTTATGGAATTCTGAGCTATGGTTGTGGCTTATACCAAGTAATTGCAAATTAAATTATTTTGAAGACTCAAAAAGTGGATTTCCAGCTATTAAGAGCAAAACTAGTCTCCCTCCATTAGTGAAATCCATCTCTGTCCCTCCTGCTTGTACTCTATCCCAGGTAATCTATGCTGTCATGATCCTCCTGTATGTCAAATCTCCTTGAAACAACTTTAATGCAAGGCTTGTTCACACCTCTCAAATCGCAGGCTTTGAATTCAGGTCTGGTGGCCATATAAATCAAGGGGAATTAATTAAACAAAGGATTTGTTACAAATGACCAGCAGACAGAGGGAAGGATATGTACAGAGGATCTGAGCATCACAGGGCTTTAATGCACTGACTCTTTGTCCCCAGGGATTTTGGCTAGGTCCCTTTGATGTCTCCACCTAGTCCAAACTAGACATTTCTTCACATTCAGAAGCACTACTCAGGGTACGTCGGCGGGTAGCGATCGATTTATTGGGATTGATATATCACGTCTCGTTTAGACCCGATATATCGATCCCCGAACGCACTCCCCGTCGACTCCGGAACTCCACCGGAGCGAGCGGCGGTAGTGGAGTCAATGGGGGAGCCGCGGCCGTCGATGCCGCGCCGTGAGGACTCAAGGTAAATCGATCTAAGATACTTCGACTTCAGCTACGCTATTCACGTAGCTGAAGTTGCATATCTTAGATCGATTCCCCCACCACCACCACCCAGTGTAGACCAGCCCTCAGTGTCATAAAGCAGCATGAGTACCAGCCTGAGATCAGTGTAGACTCCGAATACGGAAAAAACAGGCTAGACTGAAGTTTATAGCTCAGGGCTCAACTGCAGCTTACAAAGCTGTATGGCTGGAGCTTCCATTGCAACCAAGTGCTGTGGGTTTCTGACTTTCAACTAACATTCATCCCCAAAATGAAACAATGAAACATTTTTATTCCAGAAAAAATGGGCTCTGACTAAATCCCCCAAAGTTTCTTCGACTTCCTCTGGGCCGTGGGCCTGGCACTAGGAGTCAAAGGGCCAAGACGCTTAGAAGTGACGGGTGGTTCTAAGTGCTTCTTTTTCAGAAACCTTTATTTTTAGAAAGTGCTGAACACCCACCCTCTCCAAATCAGACCCCTTTAAGGAGCCTGAACCCGAGCACCCAAAACCACAGGTCACTTTAGAGAACAAATCCCAAATTCTGCTTCTGTCTCATTGTATAACCAGACACAAGTTGCTTAGGTTTGGGTTTGACCTGGAAAGTGACTATTATTTATGTTACAGTAGCAACCAAAATGTAGTAAGTGCTGTAAAAACATATAGACAGACGCAGTTTCTATCCCAAAGAGCTCGCAATCTAAAGGGCTCAACACATCTGTTCTCCTCTGCGTATATTGAGCCATATATTTCTACTACTGTTTACTCCCATTAGTAGTAGAGTCAGCACATCAAAGAGTGAGCTGGCTTGTCTTCTGTCTCGTGCGCCGTCAAAAATTGTTTACAATCAGTTACACCTGTCCATTGAACACAGCAGGGTTACACAGTTGTCACTCAGGGAACAGTTTGGAGACCTCAGGCTTCTGCAGATGTTCCCAAGGTCCTAATGCAAAAGGGAAGAACCAGTTTGACTCTCACAGCATTGGTACTTAGGGGGAAAAAAACATTCTTCCACTCGTAAAATGAGCATATGTGAAATCCTTGAGAGACAATCCTGAGGGAACCGCACAATGGCATGCTTACCCGGAGACACTGACAGGCATTGATTTACTAATGCCTGTATCACAGAGGTTCAGGAGGTCCCAGCTGAACTCAGGCCCCTACTGTGCTAGTTGCTGCTCCAAATACATAGCAAGAGACAGCCCCCATTCAAAGCTGTTACAGTCCAAATAGACAAGACAGACAAAGGATGGGAGGGGAATGAGAGGCAAAGTGACTTCCCCAAGCCCATGTCGTAGGTCAGTGGCAGAATTAGGAAGAGAGCCCAGGAGTCCTAAGACTGAGTAAGCACCCAGTCACTGGCCCCACTGCCTCGTAGTCTAGCGCCAGACTTTAAGGATTAATTGAAAAAATATGGGAGTGTGGGGGCGTTGTGCCTTTGCTCTTCCTTTATGATGTAAAAAAACATGCCATGAATCCCCACTCCCCAAAAGTGTTTTTGTTTTCCTGCTTGTTTATTAGTGTAGAAATGTCAGGAATATTAAATGGTTTGACTAGCGGGTGCCGGCACATTAGACCAAAACCTGAACTACAGCGGTACCATTTCTCAGATGCACTGGTGGAGATGTTGATTCTTTCACAGAGAACTTGTCTCCCAACTCTTCGCCGTTTGAGTTAAACAGGGATATGTGAAAACCAGTGGGCCTGGTTTACTTCTCACCCCCCCACACTTTGGTCCATCACCATCAGGTAGAGCAGACTCAGGCCCAAACCACTTTAAACACTATCTTTGGAATGTACGGTCCTCATTGCCATAGCATCCAAGCACCTCACCCTTTCTAATGCATTTGTCCTTTCACGGCACGCCTGGGAGGTTGGGCAGTGCTGTCATCACCATTGTACTGATGGGGGAATCCAGACACAGAGGGATCAGGTGACTTGCCCAAGGTCACACAGAAGTTCCAGAGCAGAGTAGGTTACGGAAACTGGGTCTCCCAGGCCCAGGCCTAAACCATTGGACCATCTTTCTTCAGTATGGAATGATGCTTGATTCATCTTCATGGATTAAAAAAGAACCAATTTGCCTGCCACACACACGATTTTACCCTCAGGGAAAGCAGTAGTGGTAATTTCTCTTCCCTCCTTTGAGGGCTCCCCCAGGCTATACTAGCTTTTAACACTAGCTGTTACCCCACAGGAAGCTGTCTTAATGCATCATGGAGAGAAAATTAAAGGCACAGGAACTATGTTTTGCTTCGGTTGACAATTCACCTTTTACCTCCCTAGGGATCAGCTTAGCACAGCTGGCTCTAATAAGCTTCCCAGGGAGTTGTTAAGTCTTATTTAGTGTTTGGAAAAGCATTTGGAGCTGTGTGCATGAAGGACGCTATACAACACAGAGTGACATTTTCCTCTTGTGGCAGTCACCCAGAATGCATTGGGCCTAATTCAGCAAACACTGGGCCTGTCTTGAAAGTCCTTAGTCACACAGTCTGGAATCCTTATTCTCACAATTCCCATTCAGGCTGGTGGAACAACTTTGTTGGAGCATGATTTGTAGACTACAGCCTGGAATCTAGTGAAAGAGTTTCTTAGCCTCCCCTAGCAAATGAGTTAAAAGAGAGGTGGGCAGATTGAGTGTGGGGTGTGGGGGGGTTCACCTTAATTATTCATTTAGAAATCAGGTGGTGTTTCTCTTTTATGTTTCTATAATGGCTTTATCCTGGTCTCCGCATTGCAAATCCTGACACTGAGACTTAACTCCATTTCAATCATTATCTTCAGTGCTAAGCTACAGAGATATTGAAAAAACGCCTCAGGCAATCTGCACAGTACTTCAGCTGGTATCGGCACAACCTCCTGAGTCTTTGAAACATCTGAGTTGGGCAGGATCAGTCATGTCACCAAGCCCAATGGTTTCTCCTTTGCTTTTGTGAACATTTCTCCCACATTTCTAGAAGGAGGATGCCGGAGAATAACAGAGTTCTCACTCTTTTGTTTGGGTACAGCAAATCAGATACTTTATTCTGTTTAACAGCTGTGAAAAGGAAGAGAGTGCACTAGGACACAGGGTCTCCCCCCTCCTAGGCAGGTCTCTTCACAGGTAAACAATTACTGCCAGCATTTATACCTTTTGTTACAGACAATGAAAAGCAACCGCAACATTTCGTTTATACATAGGTCATTCTGATATCTTGTTTTTCTCACTAATGTAGACTCTCAGTCTACATTGCATATTGTTTGCACATTATCTACACATTATCTACACAAGGTTGCAACAACTTCTCACACAGTTCTTTCCCACTCGCCTCACACAATCCTCGCTTCTACAAATCTCGCGTTATTAGGGTTGCAGTTAGCCTGACTCTTGCTAACAAACTGTCATGCATTGCAATCCCCTTCCTGTCAGTTCTTTCTCTGCTTCCACAAGGAAGTGGCTGTATTTATAAGTCAGTGAAAAATTAAAACAGGGAAGGAGCAGCTCTCTCATGAAGAATGCCAAAGGTATTGGATTCTACAGTACAAGGATAATAATTCAGTTAGGGCAAAATGATTCTGATGGCATTGTGCCATAGCTCTGAATGCCTAACGGATGTGAACTGTTTGGTGTCCTCTCACTTAGACCACTTAGACTGACTTTGGTAGAAACACTCCTGAGTCTCACCAGAGTAAGTGAAGAAGGAATGAGTCCTTTGCTCTAGCTCTTTAGCTCTTGCTGGGATACACCGCTTGCTCTGACCCTGGGGCCAGTTGGAGTCCCATTCATGGCTAGGAATAACCTAGAGCAGAATTTGTCTAGGATATACCCAGCTACTCATGGCCATAAGGGGCTATTCTGGAAGCCAGTGCATAGGAACTCCTGAGCAAATCCTTTTTCTCCAGGGGACCTGGAGAACAAAGTGGGTGGATAGAGCTGTTACAATGACTGTGTGGCACCTGGGGTTTCTCCTTTCACAAGGAGAGTCCTTGGGGTGCCACATTCATTAGATTTCCAATGGAGCTGCCCCAACAGGGACTCCTAGGAACAGGGCAATGACTTTCCTAGTATTACTCTAGTGCACACAGCACCCAATCCAGATTAGGGCACCTTTGTCCTAGGTGCTGCATAACGACGTGATCACTGCCCCAAGGAGTTTCTGGGCGTGAATCTCCATGGGGCTGGAGTGGGGAAGCTGTGTGTCACCTGGCTGGCCCACTCCTCCCAGCATGGGTCCTGTTGAGTACCATCCATTGCAGACAGATGGGAGGGAGATACATTGCCATGGAGATGGCACCCCTCGCTGCCATGCAGTGGAAGAGAGATCTGGGAGCACAGGGCACCCCCTGTGAGCAGAGCAGTGGGGGGACCAAAGTAGACCATGCTACTACTAATAAGCCTGTATCCTTCGAAATCACATAGCACTGTTCCAAGGAGCTTAAGGCCCTTTGCAAGCACTAGTTAGCCCGCAGCCCTGCCTGAGTTACTGTAGATAAGTTGCAAAGCGTCCTATGGCACCTTATAGACTAACAGACGTATTGGAGCATGAGCTTTCATGGGTGAATACACACTTCGTCAGATGCATGTAGTGGAAATTTCCAGAGGCAGGTATAAATATGCAAGCAAGAGCAAGTCAGGTTAGAGATAACGAGGTTAGTTCAATCAGGGAGGATGAGGCCCTCTTCTAGCAGTTGAGGTATGAACACCAAGGGAGGAGAAACTGCTTTTGTAGTCGGCTAGCCATTCACAGTCTTTGTTTAATCCTGAGCTGACGGTGTCAAATTTGCAAATGAACTGAAGCTCAGCAGTTTCTCTTTGAAGTCTGGTCCTGAAGTTTTTTTGTTATAAGATGGCTACCTTTAAATCTGCTATTGTGTCTCCAGGGAGGTTGAAGTGTTCTCCTACAAGTTTTTGTATCTTGCCATTCCTGATATCTGATTTGTGTCCATTTATCCTTTTACGTAGGGACTGTCCAGTTTCACCGATGTACATAGCAGAAGGGCATTGCTGGCACATGATGGCGTATATAACATTGGTGGATGTGCAGGTGAATGAACCGGTGATGGTGTGGCTGATCTGGTTAGGTCCTGTGATGGTGTTGCTGGTGTAGATATGTGGGCAGAGTTGGCATCGAGGTTTGTTGCATGGATTGGTTTCTGAGTTAGAGTTACTATGGTGCGGTGTGTAGTTACTGGTGAGAATATGCTTCAGGTTGGCGGGTTGTCTGTGGGCGAGGATTGGCCTGCCACCCAAGGCCTGTGAAAGTGAGGGATCGTTGTCCAGGATGGGTTGTAGAGCAATTATTCATTAGGTGTTTTTTCAGTGTATAATAGAGTCTATTGATACTTCAGGCACATGCACAAAGAATCTGAGTTCACATATATTAATACCCAGAATCATGCGCCAGAGGAAAACCTCCCTAATCCATAGCAGAAACTAAACCTATGCAGCTACCCCTGGCAGGCAAAGGCACAGTCCCTGAATGTCAGCAAATTTCAGCCTTGACCAGACCTGAGGGCAAACAGAGGCCAGACCTGTGGGCTCTCAGTGTAGAGAACCCCTTGCCTCTAATCTCTGTTGTACAAATCCAGGGACTGCCAGTGAGAGCATCCAAGCTCATTGCCAGCTAGGACAGGGCAAGAGGAGAGAGGCAAGGCAGGACCCAGACCTTACAGAGGTGTGTAGATTGAAATCATGACCTCAAAACACAGCTGCCCTGGCTGAAGATCTGGAGTGCTTTCCAAATGCAGCTGCAAGCAGAGTGCATTGCAGTTACCTAGTCTGGAGGTGGCCAGGGCTTGCATAACTAAAGTGAGTTTCACATTGAGAAGGAGAGATTGCCAGGTCCTGCCCAAACGTGGATGACAAGTAGCATGCTTGGCTACTGCTGCTACATAAAACTCCAGGGACAGCCCAAACTTTACAAGTAGGGCCCCACCAAATTCATAGTCCCTTATGGTAAATTTTATAGTCATAGCGTGTAAATAATCTTGAATGTCATGGTGGTATAACCAAGGGGGTTGCAAGGCTATTATAGGGGGGTTGCAGTATTACCACCCTTACTTCTGTTTCCTTAAGTGCTGGGAGGCCCGAGAGTGGTGGCTGCTGGCCTGCAACCCAGCTCTGAAGCCGGTGCCACAGCCAGCAGCAGTGAAGTAAAGGTGGCAATACCACGGTGCCCTTACAATAGCCATGGGAGAGACCAGATCTCATGGCTTATGATGTGTTTTTCATGGCCGTGAATTTGATAGGGCCATATTCAAAGGGTATTATTAAAGCCATTTCACATACATATACACCGAGACACAAGGGTTCAAATGATCTGTCTATGGCCTTGCACAATCAGCAACAGATTGATAGATTTTAAAACCAGAAGGGACCATTAGGATCATCTGCTCTGACCTCCGGTATAACGGACCAGAAAACTCAGCTTCATAGACTTTGAGGCCAGAAGGGACCATAATGATCATGTAGTCTGACCTCCTGCACATTGCAGGCCACAGAATCTCATCCACCCATTCCCGTAATAGACCCCTAATGCTTGGCTGAGTAACTGAAGTCCACAAATCATGATTTAAAGACTTCAAGTTACAGAGAATCAACAATTGACACTAGTTCAAACCAGCAAGTGACCCGTGCCCCATGCTGCAGAGGAGATTGAACCCCTCCTCCCCCCAGGGTCTTCTGCCAGTCTGATCTGAGTGAAAATTCCTTCCCAACCCCAAATACGGTAATCAGTTAAACCCTGAGCATTTCAGCAAGAGCCACCAGCCAGACACCTGGGAAAGAATTCTCTCTAGTAACTAGTGTCCCATCACCAGCCATTAGAGATATTTGCTGCGAGCAGTTGCATATCAGCTACATACCATTGTATCAAGTACCATTGTAGGCAGTCTCATCAGACCATAACTTCATCTAATTACTTTTGTGTGGACCTCAGTAACTTGTGTTGACTCACACATGTTTTCCAGAAAGACATCTAGTCTTGAGTTGAAGACCTTAGGATAAGGAGAATCTACCCTTCCCTTGGTAGTTTGTTCCAATGGTTAATCACCCTCACTGATAAAAAAAATTGGGCCTTATTTCTAATGTGAATGTGTCTGGCTTTAACTTCCAGCCTGTCATAGGTTTCACCCCCACTGTGAACTTTAGGGTACAGATGTGGGGACCTGCATGAGAACCCCTAAGCTTAATTACCAGCTTAGATTAGTATGTTGCCACCACCAAATCATGTATGAGTTATTTGGAAACTCTGTCTTTCCCCCAAAATATCTCCCTTCCAAGTACTATAACCCTTCCCTGGGTAGCCTTGAGAGACTTTTTCACCAAGTTCCTGGTGAACACCGATCCAAACCCAAGGATCTTAAAACAAGGAAAAATTAACCATCCCCACTCCTTTCCCCCACCAATTCCTGGTCAGTCCAGATCCAACCCCCTTGGATTTTAAAACAAGGAAAAAATCAATCTGGTTCTTAAAAAGAAGGCTTTTAATTAAAGAAAGAAAGGTGAAAGGAAAACCTCTGGGAGAGAGCATACAAGCTTCTCTCACAGAGAACAGATTCAAAACACAGAGGATGTTCCCGGTAAAACCTTAGTTACACAAAAGAAATCCCAATTTGATTATCCCTCTAATGCACAAGACAAGTCACTAAAGAAAATAAACATAAACCTATTTATTTCTTCTCTAATACTTACTACTCTGATAGGAGACTGATTCCTGGATATTTTTTTTCCGGCACAAAACTTAATGAACTCACTGAACAAAGGAAAACTTTCCTCCTTTCTTTTGAAAAATTTTGTTCCCCCATTGGTTCCTCTGGTTAGGTGTCAGCGAGGCTAGGTGAACTTCTTAACCCTTTACAGGTAAAAGAGGCATTAACCCTTAACTGTTTGTTTATGACACCCCTCCCCCGCCAAAATCTCAGACAGTGTTGGACCGCACTGGCTGTGATTTCTTTTTAGGACTTTAGGATAAACAGACTGATAAAACACATGCACCTTTACATATAGTACTGGTAATGCAAAAACTAACAATATTTTTTACATTTTAAGGATGATTTAACCAGTTAATTTTGGGAAACTTTTACGGGACAGTGCATTAGCCACTTTGTTAGAAGCTTTTGAAATGTGTTGTATTTTAAAATTAAAATTTTGGAGAGCTAAACATCACAGAAGAAGTTTTTTGTTTTTTTCCGTGGCGGTATGAAGGCACTTTAGCGCAGCATGGTTGGTTTGTAGCTGGAAACGCCGTTCCCAAACGTATGGGCGTAGCCTTTTTAGGGCGTACACAATGGCGTAACATTTTTTTTGCTGATTGGCCTGTGGCTTTCCCTTTTAGACAGTTTCTTGCTGAGAAACACGACAGGATGGAATTCTTGATTCGGTCCTTTCAGCATTAAAACTGCTCCTACACCACGCTCGGACACCTCTGTGGTAACTAGGAATGGTTTGTCAAAGTCTGGGGCCCTTAGCACAGGGTTAAAAAGCTGGTTAAAGGCCTTCTGACACTCATCAGTTCACTGAACTGCATTTGGCTGTGTCTTTCTGGGGTCAGGTCTGTCAGTAGGGGCAGCGATTTGGCTGTAGTGTGGTACAAATTGCCTATAATATCCAGCCAAGTCTAAGAAGGATTGGACCTGTTTTTTTGACTTTGGGATAGGCCACTTTTGGATAGCATCCACTTTGGCCTGTAAGGGATTTATAGTTTCTTGACCCACCTGGTGTTCAAGGTAAGTCACTTGGTTTTGGCCTATTTGACACTTTTTAGCCTTAACAGTTAGTTTTGCCTGCTTGATGCGCTCAAAGACTTTTTTCAGGTGCTCCAGATGTTTTACCCATGAATTAGAAAAAATGGCCACATTATTGAGGTAGGCAACTAGATTCTCCCAATTTTGCTAGGGAAACCATCTACAAGTTTTTGGAAAAGGCAGGTGCATTTTGCAGCCTGAAAGGGAGCACATTAAATTCATACACCCCTACATGGGTGACGAAGGCTGACCTTTCCTTGGCGGCTTTATTTAGCGGTACTTGCCAGTACCCCTTGGTTAAGTCTAAAGTAGAGATGAATTGGACATGTCCCAATTTCTCCAATAGCTCATCTGTGCGTGGCACTGGATAGTTGTCGGGACGAGTTACAGCATTTAACTTATGGTAGTCCACACAAAAGCGTATTTCCCACTCTGGTTTGGGAACTAGAACCACTGGAGATGCCCATGCACTGTTAGAGGGGCGGATTATACCCATTTGTAGCATGTCCTGGATCTCCTGTTTTATAGCAGTTTGGGCATGAGGTGAGACATGGTAGAGTGGGGTTCTAATTGGGTGAGCATTATTTGTGTTAATGGAGTGGTATGCCCGTTCGGTCCATCCTGGGGTGGCTGAGAACATTGGTGTGAAGCTAATGCACAGCTCCTTGATCTGCTGTCGCTGCAGACGTCCAAGGGTTGTGAAGAGGTTCACCTCTTCCATGCCACTGTCACTTTTTCCTTCGTAGTAGACACCTTCAGGCCACTTCACGTCATTAGTTCCCTGGGCTGTAAACTGGAAAACTTTTAATTCTCTGGAATAAAAGGGCTTAAGAGAATTAACATGGTATACCTTAGGCTTTATATTTGAGGTGGGGGATGCTATGAGATAGTTAACAGCTCCCAGTCACTCTTGGACCGTGAATGGCCCTTCCCACGATGCTTCCATTTTATGGGCCTGGAGCGCCTTTAAGACCACGACTTGGTCTCCTACTTTGAAGGAACGTTCTCTGGAATGTTTATCATACCAGGCCTTTTGCTCTTTCTGAGCATCCCTTAGGTTTTCTTTACCAAGGGCTAAAGAGTATCGGAGGCTGCTTTGTAGGTTGCTTACAAAGTCTAGAATGTTAGTTCCTGGAGAAGGTGTAAACCCCTCCCATTGCTGCTTCACCAACTGTAATGGTCCCTTAACCTCCTGGCCATACACAAGTTTAAATGGTGAAAACCCTAAACTGGGATGTGGTACAGCCCTGTAGGCAAAAAGCAACCGCTGCAACACTAGGTCCCAATCATTGGAGTGTTTATTTACGGATTTACATATTATGGCCCCCAAAGTTCCATTAAACCTTTCCACCAGGCCATTGATTTGATGGTGGTAAGGGGTGGCAACCAAGTGATTCACCCCGTGAGTTTCCCACAGGTTTTTTATGGCCCCTGCCAGGAAATTAGTTCCCAAATCTGTAAGGATGTTGGAGGGCCAACCTACCCTGGCAAAAATGTCTGTTAATGCCTGGCACACACTTTTAGTCCTGGTGTTGCTTAAGGGTACTGCTTTCGGCCATCGGGTGGCAAAATTCATGAAAGTTAGTATGCATTCTTTTTCTCTGGGTGTCTTTTTTGGGAAAGGACCCAGAATATTTACAGATACTTGCTGAAAGGGAACCTTAATTATGGGGACAAGTATCAGAGGGGTAGCCGTGTTAGTCTGAATCTGTAAAAAGCAACAGAGGGTCCTGTGGCACCTTTGAGACTAACAGAAGTACTGGGAGCATAAGCTTTCGTGGGTAAGAACCTCACTTCTTCAGATATGGGGAGTGGCTGGAGAGGGGCTTTGACCTGGTTTTGGGGTTTTTTCACTTTTTGGCACACCTTACAAGACAGGACATAATTAGCAACGTCCTTGCCCATTCCCTCCTGGTGGAAGGACTTTCCCAATCAGTTTTTGGTTTTGTTTACCCCAGAATGGCCACTAGGATGATTATGGGCTAAGCTTAAGAGCTTTACCCGGTACTTAGTTGGAACTACCAACTGTCTTTGAGGATGCCAGTTTTCCTGGTGTCCCCCAGAAAGAGTTGTTTTGTATAAAAGTCCTTGTTTTACAACAAACCGAGATAGGTTAGAAGAGCTGAGAGGCGGTGTGGTGCTCCATGCTGCCACCCAAGCTTTCTGAAGGCTGTCATTTGCTTCCTGCTCGGCCTGGAACTGTTCCCTTGATGCTGGAGACATCAGTTCCTCCTTGGACTGTGGACTTGGGCTTGGTCCCTCTGGAAGTGATGCAGGTGATGGGGTTGTTTTTGTTGACTGTGAACCGCTCTCCGCTGGTGCACTATGTGGTATTTTAGGCTCTGGCTGAGCCTCTTGGGTAGGATTATCTGCTGGTTCTGCCAGTCCAGGCTCACTGGTGCCCTCTGACATTGGAGTTGTCGATGGGGTTGCAAGCGCTGTGCTTAGTGCTGGCAATGGTTCTGGTGCTGGTTGCTTCCTCCGTTCCGATTCTGGGACTGGATTCACTACGGCTGTAGCGCTCGTGGGCAGAAGATTCTCTCACAGACAACAGATTCAAAACACAGAGGATGTTCCCCTGGGCAAAACCTTAGTTATACAAAAGAAATCCCAATTTGATTATCCCTCTAATGCAGAAGACAAGTCACAAAAGAAAAACATAAACCTATTTATTTCTTCTCTAATACTTACTACTCTGATAGGAGGCTGATTCCTGGATTTTTTTTTCCCCCTGGCACAAAACTTAATGAAGTCACTGAACAAAGGAAAATTTTCCTCCTTTCTTTTGAAAAACTTTGTTCCCCCATTGGTTCCTCTGGTCGGGTCAGCTAGGCTAGGTGAATTTCTTAACCTTTTACAGGTAAAATAGGCATTAACCCTTAACTGTTTGTTTATGACACAGCCATTGGTTCATCTTCTGCCTTTCTTTGCTAGATTAAAAAGGCCTTTAGTACCTGGTATTTTCTCCCCATGAAAGTACTTACTCATCATAAGTCATCACTTGATCATCTTTTTGACAAACTAAACAATTTGAACTTCTGTTTGAGGTCTGGACAAAGAATCTGGCTTAGTTATAGGTGTTCCATATACAGAAAAGGGGCAAGGGGTTGGTTTAATTTTACTCTTAAAATATTATCCTACTCCCTAATACTCCAGAACTAGCAAAGAAATAACATTTTCCTGCAACCCTTCTTTTGTACTGCACAGCTCACATGTGTGTTGAGGACTAGCCTCACTAGTGAATCTAGTGAACTCTGACCAAGGAAAAGGAACTCTTTAGAAGAAAATTATAAATTGCCCATAATTGCAATGTTGGTTTGTATTTTTTTATTCTTGGACATTATTACAAATATGATTGTGAAATTTACAATTAAAAAAAAATCTGATCACACTAAGAAATTGCAAACTCGTGCCAATTTAAGATTTTTAAAAAAATATTAAGGAGCTAGATTTTGATTAACCTTTGATTCCTTCCTTCTTCCCCTACCTGCTTTGAGACAGCGTCACGCTTTCTTACACCACAATAATAGACAACAAAAGGTCCTTTATTGACAGCTACAGGGTTATTTGACTGAACATTCTGAGTCCCTCGGGTTCTCTTATGTAACAATGGGTTTGACACTATTGACAAATGATCACGTCTGAACTCCAGAAATGTACATACGGCAGTTCCAGCAATACAGTGACCCTGTATTTCAAATGTTCAATTATTTCATAGTGCAAATGACATTGAATAAATCAAGTCAATAGCTTGCATACAGCATGACAATCTATACTTGAAGCCCAGGGGCTTTATAAATCAATCAATGATACAGACCTGCCTAAAGAATGTCCTGATCTGGTAACATGGATAGTTCTTGACAAAAATGTATGAAGCCAAGGTGTAAAGTGCACAGAAATTAATAGAGAAAGTAACAAGCATAACTTTTTCTGATAAAGTTCTTTGACCTCTCATGGATTTAGTGTGATGTATTCAAGTTATTGATTTCATGCTTTCAAGACTGTTCTTCATAATGTTAAATAACTGCTCTGTAGGGTCAGATATAGTGTAGTGGCAGAATTGCCTTACTCACTTCATGCATGAGGCTTGTCCTCTGGCCAGAGAGGCTCCATACAGGGTATGCTGATAGCACGCCATACTTTATACTTCTGTTTATCAGGGTTAGTGGCAACTCTCTAGAATTCAAGCTATTTCACCAAATGCTTCTCTCCATGTGTGGACACCGATTTAGCCTTATTCCATCTAGAGTGTGTCCTTGAGCTCGTATGTTCTTCCTTGGTCTTCTTGTGGTTGAAAAACATCTCTATCTCCTCCATCCAAGTGAAAACTGACAGTTCTAGTGAGACAGGGTCACCATCACATGCCAGGGATGATGAACGGATTCAAAATGACCAATCAACTTGAGCCAGCGTCTGGCCATTGATCACACGGTATCCATCCATACGCCTCTGGCATCTCATCCCAAACTGCTTTGTCCTTCTGTTTCCCATTGATCTTCATATTTGGCACAGTTGAGCAGATAGTGCAAAGAATGACTCTTCTGCACAGTGCTTTCAAAAGAGGCTGTAACAGGTACAGCACCTGCTGCGTCTTGGGATCAACCAACTGCCATGGGCTGTCATAGATGCTTCATCAATGGAAATGTTGAGATCTGTAAGAGTGTACATGTTGGTGCATTGTTTAGAATTAAGTAAGACATGGCAAGCAACACATTATAGTAGAAGAAAAGCTGTTAGCATTGCCATGCAGTGTCAAGATGACACTAAATCTGTTAATCCTCATGATCATCATCAGGTACCAGTCACATATGAAATGAAGTATCCTATTTATACAGTCAGAACTGGGAGAAAGCATCAGAACTTGTTCTGACGTTGACTATTGGGCTAAAGCATATTTAGATTTCAGTATCTGCTCCACAGCATAAGCGGCATTTTCTGCAGAGAGCAATTTAAAAGAGCTCACTGGTTCATGAGCATTTTACTTACAATTTCCAGTGATTAACAATAACAATTTCCAATGATAAAGATGAGTTTTCAGTGTTAAATTAGAAAGCTGTCAGCTGAGCAAAATAAAACAGTGTGTGCAATTGAAATAACATGCACTTTGTATTTTCCATTAATTCACACCAACATTCACCATAAAGCATAAGCCTGTTTACAATTACAAATCTACATGATAGCTATTCAGTGATGCTCTGGGCTCCTTCACCATATGTATTTCAAAATGACCAAACCCTAGCTCACATAAGGCAAGTCTGTACAGTATTTGTGCATAATGTTCAATACAACGTAGATTTTCAAAACATCACAGCCATGTTTCATCTGCAAAATTAAATTCTGTGGAGCTGATTGCATGCTTAATTTGTACAATTAACACACTTGCCTCATCAAATTGGGTATCTGACGTGTTCAAAAAGATAGATTTATCTAGCTGGCCCTTAGCACGTACACAATACCTAGTTTGAGACCGTGCAAATAAGACGTGCCATTGTGCTCACACTTTTGCACTCACAATTGCATATGTATATGCACATTGCAGACAATTAGGCCTTCAATATCAACAATATATTTCTATCACTTTGAAATATGAAAGCACCAACATTAACATCGTGGGATGGAGCTGCAGTTGCACTATCTTTCATAAATGTGTAAATGAAATTTTCAGCACCTGTAAGGTATTATTCGTTCTCCAAGGAGAACTACGGGTAATGAGCTAGATACGGGTTCAAAGCACTTCAGTTTGAATGGCTGGGTCAGAATTTCACACTGTCCTGGAGGACAGTTAGATTTGTGGCATCACTTCTTGAGTATCTCTAAACCGGAGCAGGGTGTCGTCACCAGCCTGTCACCCAAAGCTGGAAGCTACAGCCCAGAATCCAAGTGGTGATGAGACAAAAAATCCTGGAGGCAAGTCTCCCAGAGCTTGATCCCAGACATAGGCACCGACTCCATTGGAGCACCCGCAGAAACAAATTCGCAGGTGCTTAGCACCCACCAGCAGCCAGCTCCCCCCTCTCCCCAGTACCTCCCGCCTGCCGGTGGCCCCGCCGATCAACTCCTCTTCCTCCCTCCCAGCACCGCTCACCTGCCGCAATCAGCTGTTCCGCGGCGTGCAGGAGGTGCTGGGAGGAAGGGGAAGGAGTGGGAACGGAGCATGCTCAGGGAACAGAGTGGAACTGGGTGGGAAGAGGCAAGGAGGGGGGCGGGAATATGTGGGGTGGGGTCTTGGGGGAAGGGGTGAAGTGGGGGCGGGGACTGGAGCTGAGCGGGGGTCGAGCACCCCCTAGCAAAGAGAAAAGCCAGCGCCTGTGATTCCAGGGTTTGCTCAGGACCACCTGAGAGTCGCTGAACTCCTTCCTCTTCCATTGAAATCCAGCACCTCTCAAGACTGAACTTCCTATCTCTGAGCATTAACCCAAAGGCCAGAAGTAGAGCAACAGAGCAAGCAGGTGAATACAGCACGTACGTGCTGACATGGTTTATCTGTGGTGCCTGTGAGATCCTGCCTGATGTACAGGACTAGAACAGACAGAGGAGAGCAAAAGACCAGGAACAGCAAGAGGTCTCTCTCAAAACCTTCCTGATGTCGTCCCAGACGTACCACTAAATGCGTAGGTGAGGAACCAGGACAGATTTGTTTGAGCCGCACCAAGTGTCTTCTATTGGCCTAAAGCAAAATGTGTCTGTGAAGGGCCTGTCCTCCTCAATCCCTTCCATACTTCAGCCTGAAAGACAACAAATGAAAAGACACTTGCGCATATATGCATATATACAAACACATCCTGAAGAATGTAAGCTCCTTGGGGCAAGGGCTGTCTTTCAGCTGTGTTGTAAAGCAGCTATCAAAGTCATGATCGGATCCTGACTGGTTGCTACTGTCATATAAAATATTCTATTGTTTGCAGATATATGGTTTCTTCCTAGGGAAGCACTGCTTTCAGAACTGCAAAATAGTCCCAAACGCGGCAAAAAGCAGCGAGGGTCCTGCAATCCTTGTCTGGATGTAGGAACACTTTCCTGTAGGAGCTAAGGCTGCAAATCAGCAAGGTACTCTAGAATGGGTTTAACTCTAAGCACTTGAGTACTCCTATTGACTTCAATGGGCTTCAGCTAAATCACAGGCTTAAGTGTCTTGCTGACTCAGGGCTTAAAGGGAATTGCAGGGTTGGGTCACTAAATCCTACTCATGACAGGAGCACCTTTTCCTTCGCCCCCGATTAATTTTATCACCAACCTTTCGATTTCTGGTGAATTGGTATGAAGCAATGGGGAGAATAGAGAACCAATTAGAGAGAGTTTTGCTTTGCATTAATCACGCTATAGCTCACAGCCAACAAATCTGAAAATAGCAAGACAATGGCTCATGAGGACTTGATGCATTCCTAATGAATTACATAGATCACTGGGCCATGGAAATAATATTGCAATGTGGTTGGTTGGGAATAATTTTTGCTGTAGTGAGTTCATGGTCAGTCATCTTTCTATCACTCTTTTACACAACCTTTTGTGTGTGTGTGCTTGTGCTTACAGCACAAGAATAAAGAAAAATACACAGCCGAGCCTTACGGTCTATCTTAACATCTCTATCTCTGCAAATGGGATGTGAAAGGAGACTGCATGTTGCGCACAGGTGTTGTTGCATTGGGATATGTTGTCTCTCATTCTCAGCACTGCAAACAATAACTTCATTCCAAGACTAAAGCATACCACATGAATGTTAAGGGCAAAACCACAGATACATCAATTGAAAGAAAACATTGCAGTGTATTTTCACCAGTCATAGCAGATGCATGAAGTCAGGACCAAGGGTGAAAAATACATTAAAAAATAATAAAAAGGTCATTTTTGCTGCAATGTAACACCTTCCAACTAATGAGTCAAATTACCTGATGAAGATTAGTTAATTCTTACAACACCGCACTGAGCTGTGGTAGCAGGTATTTTATATGGTATTGTACTTTACATGTGGGTGCCCTGAAACATTTGGGTAGATCCTCAACTGTTGTAAATTGCCCTGGCTCCAGTGAAGTCAATAGAGCTATGACAATTTATACCAACTGAGGCTGTGCTCCATAGAAGTTAAGATCAGCGTTTTCAAACCCAGCAGTTTAATTTAGATTTAGGGACTTCGAGATGTGGACTGATGTCCACAACCCTCATTGGGTTCTGTGTGCAAAGTAGCTGCAGGATTGACCGAAACATTCTGTTTTTCTTTTCAAAATAAGCCCTTCCTTTATGTTTATGGAGCTTGAATATGAGGAATCATCATGCTCCGAGCTAAACCTGGTTATGGCTGGATATACTTTCATTGGTCAAGATATGCATGAGGCATATGGTAGCTCTTAAAAGTCTGTGTTAATTTTATTCTGGCACCTAAATCATTGTAATTACTGCCGTGATTGAGGAGGGAAGCATTAACAGCTCTTCAGAGGGAATAAACATGTATATGTTTAAATCAAAGTTTCATTAGAGCAGGGAATTTTATTGCTTCATCTACTACCGTGCAAATGGGACTTTTGATGGAGCATGGGTCAATTTTTTTCTCATCAATTGATCAAGAAATAGAGGAGATAATTACGAAATCTCTGGAGAGCAAAATAAGATTTATTTTAATGAAATAACATAAGGCTGATTCTAAGGGCAGTCCTCCTTATTTCCAGCATAATGTTGAGGGCTGCTTTCTACTTTCTATTCCCCGCTCCCCCCCCCTTATACAGCCTGGATTGCTGTGAGCTAGTGATGGTAGAAATTTTTCTATCAGCACTTTTTGATCAAATGGAAATCATTGCCCTTCCCCCTCCCAAAAGACTATTTTCATCAAATAAAAAAAAAAGGCTTTGCTGAAATGCTGAAAAATATCAATGACAAATTTCAATAAAAAGAAGATAACATAATTTTCATCAAAATTGTTTGGGAGGGGGGACCCAGTGTCCTGCCCAGCTTTGCTATATCTCCTGTTCACGAAGTTGTATGAAAGGTTTCAGTTAAAATTACACCTACAGAAAACAATTTAAATGAAGATTAAGTTAATCAGAGCAAAGGATGCCACATGTGTTAGGAGGCACTTCATTTTGGAGGAGCCCTGCCAATTCTAAAGTGACTGGTAGGTTGACATTGGCACTTAAAGTAGCATTAAAATCCCTCTATTTCACACATTCATGATTGGATTTAGCTGTCAAGTTCTGTGAGCTTCTTCTTTTCTTTGACATTCCTAACCTGCAAACCTGCTTCACTATCTCTGCACAGCCCAGACGTCCCTGGCCCTGGGAGCAGGAAGGGTGGGAGTAGATGTCTGCAATGGGGTAGGATGGCAGTTTGGGTAGGTGTAACATAGCCTAGCTGATGAAATTCATGAACAATAATATGGCTGGTTTTGCTCCCGGCAAATGACACTTCTGAGAGGCAAAAATGGTGCCATTAACTGTGTAATGTTGCTATGCGGAACCAGCTTCTTGGTGAGTTACAAATATAAACTACCATGACTCTTCAGAAGTGGCTACAAGTGCCACCTGCCAGGTAGTTTTCAGTTACTTGTGGGTAGCTATTCAAAAGCTGCCACAACACTACATCCCTATTACCATACCAATGAACCATGCTCTGGTTTGGACACTTAGTCTTCTGTTCCAGGGATGCCATCTAGCCTCATTAAGGTCTGAATTCAGAGTGCATCCGAAGAAGTGGGCTGTAGTCCACGAAAGCTTATGCTCTAATAAATTTGTTAGTCTCTAAGGTGCCACAAGTACTCCTGTTCTTCTTTTTAAGGTCTGAATTGTAATTTAAAATTTCACAAAGATTAAACATGTGCAGGGCCAACAGGAAATAGCAGCGTGTGGGATACTTAAAGCAATATATCCCTGATGGATAGGGAAAAGCATAGGCCCCATGATCACTATCCTCACCCAAAGGGGACGGATTCATGCCTCAGTACAAACACAGGAGTGGGGAAATACCAGCAATAGCGTTAGCTACCACTCCGGTTATCGTTTTGCAGAAACAGAAAGGAGGCCAATTCTAAGTCCTGCTCCAGGCAGCTGCATCTCCCTTTGACTAGAGTAGCTTCAATTGGAGTTGTAGGTGCTCTAATTCAAGGAGTAAGGCCTGGAATGGCTATACTATTCCATCCCATTTATGTGGCACTTGTGACACTGTCAGCACTGTAGAATTTGGAGAAAGGCCTCACATCCTCCACTTTGTGGAACACAGAATATCTTCTAACAGTTGTGGGTGCTCTGTTTTTCCTGTGTTCATGTAGGATGACAGGGCCATAGGTTTGATGCTTGTAAGTAACCTCTTTAATACAATATGGGGGAGAAGGGCTTGGCCAAGCAGGGCGTGGTTTTGGGGAAAATGATGAATATTGCAGAGAGGAGATTAATGACTTCAAAATGAAAAGTACACTTGGGACTAAGTTCTTATGTGGGGAGCTCTGCAGCTCTGAAAAGCAGCTATTTAGATGTCTAAATATGGATTTAGGAATATGTGATTCAGAAGTGGCAGACAGTCAATGGGACATAGAATCACATTTTCAAAAAATATTAAAGGGACTTATCAGCCAAAGAGCTAGAGTGGGACTTAGGGGACAGGCTCAGTATTGCAGCACCTAACTTTAGGTGTCCCACCGCCTAGTGAAATCCACAGCCCCGTGTTAGCCGCCCAGGGTACCTATACAGCACATGGGGAGAGTTAGGTGCCTAAGGCTAGGTCTACACTACCCGCCTGAATCGGCGGGTAGAAATCGATCTCTCAGGGATCGAATTATCGCGTCTCTTCGGGACACGACAATCGATCCCCGAATCGACGCTCTTACTCCACCAGCGGAGGTGGGAGTAAGCGCCGTCGATGGGGAGCTGCGGAGGTCGATTTTGCCGCCGTCCTCACAGCGGGGTAAGTCGGCTCCGATAGGTCGAATTCGGCTACGCTATTCGCGTAGCTGAATTTGCGTATCTTAAATCGACCCCCACCGCTGTAGTGAAGACGGGCCCTAAGAATGGGATACACAGAAGCTAGCTCACAGAGCGAGGAGCCACCTAACCTAGCCAATAGGAACTGCCAAGGACAAGGGCGGAGCTTCTAAGGGACATAGGTGCCTAACCCTGGGCTGGAGGAAGGTACCTACCCCCACTCAAGATTCCCAGCCATCAACCCTCTCCAGAGTCTCAATCTCTCCTGTTGAAGCTGTTCCACTTGGTATGAAATACTTAACTATTCATTGGGCCAGAGAGAGAATGACTCTGTAGCCTAGCAGTGAGGGCACACACCTGGGAGACCTAGCTTCAAGTCCCTGTTCTGAATCAGGCAGAGTGGGAATTTGAACCTAGCTCTCCCACACCCTGGATCCGTGCTGTAACCACTGGGCCATTGAGTATGAAAGAGGGAACTGTCACCAGTTTTCTACAGGTTGCCCACCAGATCAGGCCATGCAGGTGAGGGAACACTTTGCTTGAGAATCCCACCAGAGTTCAGGCATGAGCTATGTGCCGAGCAGCGCCACAGCATTAGGACTTAGGTGGCTGCTGTCAGAAATGTAGGTGCCTCGGGGACTTTTCCAGTGGAAACATAAATGCCTAGGGAACTTGGGTGCCTACAGGGTTAGGTGGAAACTGATATGGGATTTTGAGGATTAAAATTTTGGATATAGGTCCCTAACGTGGCAGTTAAAAATCAAAATCCCTTTGTGGATCTAGCCCTAAGTGCCTACAGATATGCCTTAGTAGTTCTGTCCCAAATTATGGACTTGATGCAGGGATTACTAAGAGAAATTTGATGGCCCGTGTTACACTGAAGGTCAGATAAGATGCTCTTAGTGGTCCTTTTTGTCCTTAAATTCTCTTAATCTAATTTTTAAGTGCTTAAACTTTTAACATGTTGGCTTGGTGTGTATATGCATGTGATGGGGTGCACTCACCTTTCCTGAGCGCCTGCTGTTGGCTGAGTGAGATCCTGTATTCTTTTGCTCCAGTGGATTGTTGACCTCAGTAGGTGGGTTTTCAGTGACTCAGCCCTCCAGCTGAGTCACACCATTCTAAAATGGACGAATCCCTTTTGGGATGTTCAAGTCCCAAACAAAACACAAACAAAAGTCTTTCAATCCCTCTAGCTCAGACTGGACTCAATCCCTCCTTCCTTGAGGGGGCCATCTCTCTTTAGCCCTTCTTGGGCTCCACTAAGTCCAGTCCTCTGCTTGGGCTTCTAAAGGAAACTTATCCCTTTCCCTGAGCTTAATAAAGAGTCCTGCTGGGACAGACAGTCTATCCTCACCAGGACCTTCAGCCCTCTCTCAATTAATTACTCTCTCTTGACAATTAAGTTGGACATTTAAAAAAAAAACAAATTGCCTATTTTGCATCAGCACGAACTAAGAACTTGGTGGAATCTCTCATAATTTCTCCTGCTTGAAAATGTCAGTTATTGAGCATAATCGATCCAGCAATAGGAAATGATCTCCTAGTATGTACTAAAAGCAATGACAAAACTGTGATTATTATTAGCATTAGAATACACTAGATGAGGATGGGATGAGGCTCCAATGTGTATTCTGCAATCAAGCATTCACAACAAGAGCAAAATGACAAGAAAACCAAAACCAAACTGTTTGTTCTTTGGTAACCTCGGAACCAGTGTTTGCTTAGTCTAGGTAGGCAGCTAAAAAACATTTTGTACACAAAGAAAGTGATAATTAAGCAATAATTGCATTTGCTACTGTGACAAGGCACCTCTTTTCTCTCGCCAGCCTTAGTATTTTTCCGCTCTGGCGATGGTGGGCCTGGGGTAATCAGTCCCACTCAGACAGGGTTTGCCTTCCCTCTTCGGTGCTTCCTTGGTTGTGTCTTCAAGGTAGGCCTGAGTATAAGCCTAAGGGGTGTTCCTTCCCCACTCAAAAAAGGGAACTAATCCCATAGACCCAAACAAAGGGTGATACATTTCCCTGCCTCCTCGCTAGGACGGGGTGTTGTCCTGTTGTTTGTCCTGGGGTGTCAGTCCTTCCCCTAGCCGTCTCTCAGGCTTGTCTGCTTCCCCTATGGGAAGGAACACAGCCTCTCCTCCTGGAAAAGCCACTTTTCTGCTGCTACTAGCCTGCTAACAGCTGGTGTGTATGTGTCTCTCTCTCCTCCCTTTCTCTCACTGGAAGAGGGGTTTTAAAAGGTCTCAGGCAGCCCTTAATTGGACTGAGGTGTCTCTAATTAATCTGAGGTAACCCATTTTCAGTTTGTAGGGAAAAGGGCCTTTAACATTCTAGGGCTAACATACCTGCCTTCCACTAGCCTCTTGCAGCCAATACGGAGTATATGGGGAATGGGGATAAGCAACTTGTGAATCAATAAACCATGAGACTACAGGCTGAGTTATTCATTGATTGATGACCATTTAGCTCCAACTTTACTCCAAATCTAATGCAATTATATCTACTGCATTACACTACTTTACCTTTTATTTTTATTTTCTTTGGTGGGGAAGGGAATCATATCTTTTCATCTGAGGAAAAATCCTATCCGAATTAATAATAGCTGTCAGGGCTCAAAGCTGTTATGTTTCAGCATTTATTTTGGTACAATGTGACATTCAGAATGTAATACGCTGTCCTCTCCATTTCAGCATAAAATCCCATATCAAGTCAGACAGCAAAAAACTTACAAAATGAACCTATGATAAGACCTGGAATTGCATTGAACCTTGACTATCCATGGTCCATATGGCCTCATATTCCTTTGCATCAAAAGTACTCTGAGCATCACACTGCATTAAATTGGAAATGTAACACTTTATTTTATCTTCGGAAAACTTATTTCTAACATAATGTAAGTCTTCAAGATTCAGTACAACTTACTTCAGCAGGGGGCAACTGATCTCAGTTGGACAAGTAGCCTTTTCAAACTGAGGGATGCAAAGGACAAGAGCGTGGCTTCCATAAAATAGAGATGCTAACAGGATCTCCTCTAGCCAGGGCATGCCTGCCCATGGTTTAGATAACACACATGCAGCAGCTTCATGAATTTGCCATAGTATATGGGTAAAATAAGTGATCCAGATTGCTCTAAGAGACCTCTCCTCGTTGTTTACCACTCTGCCAATCGATGTGTCATCTGCACATCTTATCAGCTACAATTTTATATTTTTCCAGATTACTGATAAAGGTATTGAATAGGATTGGTCCAAGAACAGATCTCTGCAGGATCCCATTAGAAAGACCTCCATTCAATAATGATTCCCCATTAACAATTACATTTTGAGATCTATCAGCTAGCCAGCTTTGATCTATTTCATGTGTGCTTTTTTGATATTGCATAGTACTCTGTTAATCACAATGCCGTGCGGTAGAAACTCAAATGCCTTATAATAATCTAAGTATATTGCATCTATGCCATTTCATTTATCAAACAAACATGTTGTCTCATCATATTGTTATCCACATTAGTTAACTCACTACATGTATTGGTCAGCTAGTTCTACAGTGTGAAAGTTTGGGGGAATATGTCTATGTCCAATGTTGAATCCCATTTGCTTTGATGAACGCTAATTGTATTTAACCATCATTGTGGATTGGATCATCCATTCAGTAGCAGGAAGTGGGCCCATAATGGGCTAGTTGTGTCTGGAGAGCTGTGACAAGCAATGCAGGGCCATCAGCGTTGAGTGGTGCTTCCTAAACATAGGAGGCCAGAAACAGAAGGTCCAGAAGGAGAGGTGTGAAGTGTGAGGACACAAACACCGAGAGCCATGCTTTAAGCAGCAGCTACAGAACGACCTAATCAGGAAGCTCCTGCATTTACTAAGCTCCCATTTACAACACATCCTGGTCCCCTCTGGTAACTGTAGAAGACCAGGAACATTATAACTACACCACACATCCTTTTCTTTATAATGTAAGATTGAAGCTTAAATTATAAACTAATGTATATACACAAACAATTCAAAATGAACTTCAAATTCCTTAGAACTACTTATACTCCTCCTATCAAATGCATTTAAATAGTCCTGAGCAGTATTCTCATGATGAAGTCTTTGAGGGGATCTGATCAGTCTTCCAGACCATATTCTCACTTCTGTTGTGTTTGTGTGTGAAGTCCCCTGCGGAGGGTCTCACTTCCTGACAGAGTACCTGCTGGTCCCAGATCCTCTCTTCATTGGGTTGGGAAATACTGAAGGTGAACCCAGTTGTCCTGGATAAGTCCATCTGGAGTCTCCTGTTAGGTAGGATCTGCGAGTTTCTGCCAAGTTCCACACTTGCAAATGTGTGGGAGCTTCTGCATCAAACTTTGTTCCCTGCATTCAGTTCAGATAGCACTTTTGTTCTGTGACAAACACTGAAGTCTTGTTGTTGCTGAATTGGTATTTTGCAGTTCCTTCAGATCAGGCCTGCAGGCATGCATGCCGTCCCTCCGCGTCAGAATGGGACCACGCTTCCTTGAAGTCTGTATCTGTTAAAGCCTTCTCTGAGCAGAAAAAGAGTTGGGGAATTAGTGATTCACAAGGGGGCCCGGCCTGCAAGCGGGGCGGGCCTTACACAGTCTGGGTTTTGGCTTGTGACCGGGGAGAGTTGCAACAGCCCACTCGCCCAGCCCTGAGGCACGGTGTGGGAGAAGCCAGTTAAGGCTCTGGCCTTCAATCAGGTAGAGCGATCATAGGGCATGTCTACACTAGCAGAGTTACAGCACCAGAAGTTACAGCGCCACCCAGAGAGTGTTGAAGGGAAACCGCTGTTGTGTGTTCACACTGACAGATGCCTGCGCAATAGCGTGTTCACACTTGCGGCACTTGCAGCAGTATTCAGAGTGGTGCACTCTGGGCAGCTATTCCACAGAGCACCTCTTCCTCTTTTGCTGCTAAGAGTTGTGGGAATGCAGAGGGGGTGGCATGGCATCCTGGGGCCTGTCCCAATGCCCTGTGATGCATTACTTCGCATCTCAGCAATCCCTGTGCTTCCATCTGCATTTGGCACTATCTTTCAATGGTTTGTGTACTGTAGGAATGAATCCCGAACTGCTGACCTGTATGCTGCTTGCTCTGACCAACATGTCACGAGTGGTAGTGGAGTTATTACTTAAACTACAAAGGCAAGAGGAGTGTGACATTGATCTCGCCACACATAGTAGCTATGACACAAGATTGCTTGTGGCATTCACGGAGCTGCTGACCACAGTGGAATGCTGCTTTTAGGCTCGGAAAACAAGCACTGAGTGGTGGGATCACATCGTGATGCGTGTCTGGGATGACGAGCACTGGCTGCAGAACTTTTGGATGAGGAAAGCCACATTCATGGGACCGTGTGATGAGCTATCCCCAGCCCTGTGGCGCAAGGACACAAGAATGAGAGCTGCCCTGCCATTGGAGAAGCACATGACGATTGCACTGTATGCCTCTCGTTGGGGTGTTTTTTTTTTTAAAGCACTGCAACTGGGCAGTTTCTGCGCACGAAGTGGCTGGGCAGTGTGTACACTTCGGGAGTAACAGAGCAGAAAGCTGCTTTACTGCGCAGAAACTTGCCAGTGTAGACAGGGCCTAAGTCTATTCCAACAGTCTTTAAGCAGGGGTGGGGCAGTCAGCAGTTAAGGCTCTGGCCTACAATCTGGCAGAGTACCAGCCCAGTCTATGGGGCTCTGGTTTGAGGGTGAGTGCTACACACAATTTGTGGGGCTCCAGTTTGGGGGTGAGTGCCACATAGTCTGTGGGGCCCTGGTTTGGGGGACAGCTCCACCCACCATGCAGTTCCTCCACATCGAGAGCATTAGGGTTCCCTGGACAACAGTCCCCGGGGCAACAGCATTTTGCTTTGGGGCTCCACTCCAGCAGTGGGGAAGAAGCAGCTCTCTCCTCTGGCAGCTTCCTCCTCTCTGAGCTGCTGGGCCAGCCTTTTATATTTCCCCTTCCTGTTCCACCCCTCTGCTTCTGGCATGCGGGGCATGGCCCTCCAGGCTCCACCCACCACATGAGGTATTCCCTCCACATCCACGCCTGAGGGGGGCCACGCCTCCTCACCTCACACACACACCCTTAAGCCCAGCTCCTGATCTCCGGAGCTGGTCCTGTTCCCTTCTTCCACCCATGACTGGGCATCCGCATTGGCATGCTCCTTATCTGTGTGGTGTTCAACGGTGAAGGTGAAGGGTTGGAGAGCCAGGTAACAGAGCATGAGCTGGGCTTTGGTGTCTTTCGTTTGCTGCAACTACTTCAGGGGGGCATGGTAGGTCACAACCATAGAGGAGCTTCTGAGGAGGTAATATCATAGGGCTTCTAAAGCCCATTTGACGGCCACCGCTTCCTTTTCAATCACAGAATAATTGCACTCCTGTGGAAATAACTTCCTGCTAATGTATAGTACAAGGTGTTCTTCGCCTTTCATGTTCTGGGAGAGGACAGCCCCCAGCCCGACTGCCGAAGCATCGGTTTGGACTAGGAAACCATGCGAAAACTCTGGGCTATCAAGTACAGGCTCTTGATACACACAACACTTCAGCTCTTTCAAGGTTATGTCACAGTCTGGGGTCCATTGCACACGCAGGGCTTGGTCCTTTGTGAGCAGCCCAGTCAGCGGGGCTATGATAGTTGCAAAGTCAGGGATGAAGAGACTGTAATAGTCCACAAGTCCCAGAAATTGCTGGACCTGCTTTTTTGTAGTGGGGACTGGATGGTTGTGGATGGCCTGAACTTTGCCAATAAGGAGGTGTAGCTGGCCTCGTCCCAAGATGTAGCCTAGGTACATGGTCTCTTTCCATCCAAGTTGGCTTTTTGGGGGGGTTGCAGTGAGACCATCCTCCCGAAGGATTCTCAGAACGGTCACCACCTGGTTTAGGTGATCGTCCCAGTGACAGCTGTAGATTGCTACATTGTCTAGGTAAGCAGCGGTGTATTCAAGGTGAGGCAGGAGGAGCCAGTCCATCAACCTCTGGAATGTCGCTGGGGCACCATGGAGGCCAAAGGGCATTCTGGTAAACTGATAGGGTCCACTGGGGGTGGCAAAGGCAGTTTTCTCTTTCAATTCTGGTGTCAGCAGGATCTGCCAATACTCCTTGATCAAATCCAGGGTGGTGATATAGTGGGCCTCCCCCAGTTGATCAAGTAGTTCATCCTCCCCTGGCATCGGGTAGGCATCAAAGCGAGATATCGCATTGACCCTCTGGAAGTCAATGAAAAAAGTGCCGTGTCCCACCACTCACTCGAGTATCTCTCAATTATCCCAATTTCTATCATGGACTGGACTTCCTATTCCCCGGCCTCTTGCATGTGGTGGGGGACTGCTCGGGTGGTGCCTCGTACAACCTCTCTGGGACAGGTGGTGATGGAGTGGTAGATTTGGGTTGTCTGCCCTGGCATGGTGGTGAACGTTCAAGGAAAGGCCTCCAATAGACATCTTACTTGCTTCAACTGTTCGGCCAAAAGAGTATCGCCCAGGAGGGGGGTCTTGGGCTCCATTCAAATGGGTGCTTGCGGTCCAAGTTCTGGTTCAGTAGGGTAGGGAGTGACAAACAATTCATCCCGCGCACACCAGGGTTTTAGCATATTTACATGATAGATCTGGCGTTTTCTTTTTCATCTGGCTGACGAACCTCGTAATTGGCAAGGCCTGTCTGGCGGATGACCTTGTAGGGCCCCTGCCAGCGGCCAGCAGCTTAGACTCGGCTGAAGGGAGGAGGACCAGGACTTGATGCCCTAGTTTGAAAACCTACTCTCTCATACCCCGATTGTATCCTCGAGCTCGGGCTTTCTGGGTGGCCTGGAGAGTCTCCCTAGTGAGGGCCCACGAGGTCCATTAGGCCGCGAGGTTATCGGCCGCATAGGAATTCAAAAGGTGAGAATTTTTGTGGGGGTGGGGGGGGGGAAGGGAAGAGAAAATGAGCTGATCCCAATGATGGAGTCCCTCAGGGGGAACTTCCAGAGCATGGTCTTTAGGGTCCGGTTGAACCGTTCCACTAACCCATTGGTCTGGGGGTGGTATATGGAGGTATAGCTTGTTGATCTGTAGGGCACGGACTTCCTTGAGGAGTAGGGATGTGAAATTTGTCCCTTGGTCTGAGATTATCTCATGGGGGAGGCCAACTCAAACAAAAATTTTCATGAGTTCGGCTGCCACAGTACGGACAGTGGCATTTCTCAGGGGGACAGCTTCAGGAAACAATGTGGCATAGTCCATCACCACTAGAATATAGCAGAATACTGCTGCGCTCCTTGCCAGAGGTCCCAGTAGTTGGGACCGGGGTTTGCGGGTTTGGGGTCTAGCTCAACGCAGTACAGCCAATCCTGGGTGAACTCAAACTGAGGCCACTGGTTGGATCTTGGCGCATTGACCATGACCCCATCACACCGGCTAGTTGCTCGTAGGTGTGCCTAAGTGTGGGGTCATCTCGTTGGTCTCAACAAAAATCTGCCGCTGTACCCCAGTAGTTGGGTCGGGTCTATTCACCAGCTTCTTCAGTGGGTCCAGCGCCTCCCCAGGGTCTGCTTCATCCATCAGGCTGGTTTCCTCGTCCAGCTTCTCCCCCTCGAGGACCTCCCATGGGGGAATGCCCTGGAGATCCAGGTTCTGGAGAAGCTGAGAGAAATCTGGCAAGTCCTTCCCCAGGATGACAGGGTAGGATAAGTCCGTGGCAACTGCTACGGACATCTCTTGGATTACTGTTAGGGTCATGGTGGCCTCGGGGTAGGTCTTGACATCTCCATGGACATAGCGGAGACATACCTGGCCTGGGGCTTCTTCGAGGGCTGGTATCAGTCGTTGGCATATGAGGGTCTGGCCGCACCATGAATCAAGTAGGGTGGTCACCGACTGTTGTCTGAAGTGTACAGGAATCACACTTCACCTCCAAGTGTCGCCAGGCGCGGGTTTCCCCAGCGCTTACTTGCCCATAGGAACAGTCCATCATGGGCCCTGCCTTTGGAAATGCCTGAATTGGCCGCAGGCACAACAGAGCCCTATTTCAGCGGGTCCTGGTCAAGCCTCCTCACGGATCGGGACTCCAGGTGTTCTGCCCTCAGGTCCTGTCATCCGCCCCCTGACTAAGGGCTGGCCCCTGAAGTCTTGGGATGGGTCCTTGGGGAGGCTTGTGTTTACCGTTGTCCTCACGGGGTAGTGCCTGTTGGGGGGTTGTCAAGGTGCTCGCTGGCAACAGGGCATGGCTGGGACTTAGAAACACTGAAGTTGCACCGGGTGCCACCGGCTTGTCGGCTGCCATGAAGTCCTCCATGAACTGCACAGCGCTGCTCAAGGTGGTAGGGCAATGCCTCATCACCCATGTTCGGCCATGAGCTGGGAGGATGTACAGGAACTGTTCCACCACGATTTGCTCTGTGACTTCACCAGTGGAGTGCCAGTCTTGCTGCAGCCAGCACCAACAGGCATCCTTTTGTTTCTGGGCAACCACTCGGGATCAGGTGTCTGGTGGGTAGGTCTTCCCCCGGAAACACCATTGAAATGTCTCTGGGGTAATATCCAATACATCTAGAATGGCGGCCTTCACCGCCCTGTAGTCCCGAGCCCCTTCATCGGAGAGGGTGCGGTAGGCTGCTTGAGCAGCCCCGATCAAGTAGGGAGCTAAGAGAGTGGACCATTACACCGAGTCCCAGCCAGTAGCAGAAGTGACCCACTTAAACGTTATCAGGAATGCGTTGGGTCATCCCCTGACTCCATCTTGGTGAGCTGGAGCAGCAGACTTGGGGCTGGGGCTGGTATTGCGCCTCCGGCGGGCTGACCCGTCGGGGTGGGCAGCAGGGCGACCAGCGCTGAGCGTATTGTCGCTGTTGTTGGGCCCCCAACTCCCAAGTGAGCTGTTATTGTTGGGTCCCTAGCTGCTGCTGTCTCTCGGCCCACCTTTTGACCAGCTTATCCCACTCCATGATGGGGTCTGCTGGTAATGGCTGAAGAGCAGTGCAGGTCCCCCTCTGCACACTCTTGGATTTTTTCCACTACACTTGGTGTCCTGGATGCAATTGCAAAATGCCCCATTTTATGGCATCGCCTACGTGCTGCATCTTTTACACTGTAGCCAGCTCTGGCTTGGTGTCTTGCCAAATCTTCCAGTTTTTCCAAACGTTTCTCCTAATAGGTTTCTTTGGTCTCCCTTTGGTCTCTCTCTAGTTGTGCACTGTTCTTATATGCTAAATAAGGTCTGACTGCTCCTTTCAAATTTGTGTCTTTTCTCTTTACTGTGTCAATATTGTCTGATGCAGACTCCCCTGTGCTGCTAGCATGTAAATCACATTGTTGTTTTATTGGGGTTTCTTGCAGTCTCACTTTTGCTATAACTTTTGCTAGTGTGAGATCTGGGTCTAACTGAAGCTGTGTTGATAAACTGGTATATCTTATAACAACTGTCCTGTCCTGTATTTAGTTCTTCTTTTAACTGTCCATATTTGTAATGTTCAGCAAGGATATGAACAGCAATAATCAAAGTCTCAGCTGTTTCTCCTTCTTTCTGGCATCTCCTATTAAATTTGGCCCTTTCTGATATAATAACACTGCTCTACAGCCAAAATGCTTCTGAAATAAATGTAGTCAAACTTTACTAATTCTGGGTCACTGAGAATGAAAATGATGCTTAAAATTGTTGATTGGCTCTAGTTTTCAAGATATGCTATTGGGTCAGTATATACGACCCTTGATTTGGGAATGGCGGAGGATAAGTGAGTTATAAAGGGAAGGGATCTCAATTTAAACCAGAAATGACTAAAATACATCTTTAACTGGATCTATGAATAAATCTATGACTGGGTTTGGACAGTACTTGCTTTTTAGGCAAAACAATGAATGATGCAATCTGAAGCTGGTATTGCGTCATACATGATATGAATTGCATCATGTTATTCCTAGAAGTCATGGGTGATGCAAGCATAATGAAGCTTACATCACTCTGCTGAACAAATTGCCCTATATCAGCTCTAGAAATCATACAGTGTCGTGCTCTCTTATTTGTCAGTGTTTGATTTTGCAAAGAGATACATTTCTGTTTAGCCAAAGTGAGCAGAGATGCCTCGTATTTGTGTGAACAGTGCAGATAACTTCTGCTATGTTTGTGGTGAAGTGAATTTTGCATCACAAAAGCACAGTATAACCACTATGGTTAAGAAAGCCTATCACCTTTATTTTGGCTGCAAAATTGGAGATCAGGACAAGAGGTGGGCCCCACACATATGCTGCAACACTTGTGCAACAAATCTTCACCAGTGGTTGAACAGGAAAAGGAAATCTATGCCTTTTGCAGTGCCAATGACTTGGAGAGAGCCAACAGATCATACCAGCAATTGTTACTTCTGCATGGTGCCTCCAGTTGGGAAAGGTGTGTCAAAGAAGAAAAAGTGGACTGTGCATTATCCAAATATTCCATCAGCTATATGCCCAGTACCCCACGGAGAAGGACTGCCAGTTCCTGATGCACCAGAATCATTCTCACTTGAGTCAGACGAGGAAGAGGATGAAACTTCTGGTCCTGAACCATCAATGTCACAGGAACCACATTTTCTCCCATCCTCCTCCTCTGAACCACACTTCAGAACACAAGGTGAACTGAATGACCTTGTCAGGGATTTGGAACTACCCAAGAGTAAGGCAGAGCTGTTGGGCTCCAGACTACAGCAGTGGAATCTCCTGGCAGGTGATGTTAGGGTTTCCATGTTCCGTGACCGTCAAAAGGATCTTGTCCCATTCTTCTTCGTGGAAGGTGATCTTGTAGCCTGCAACAACATCAATGGTGTGATGGCAGCCCTCAACATCGTTCACGATCCAGATGAGTGGAGACTGTTCATTGATTCATTGAAGACGAGTCTTAAAGCTGTTTTACTGCATAATGGCAATGTTTTGCCATCAATTCCAGTTGGTCATGCAGTCCATATGAAGGAAACCTATGACAACATGAAACAACTTTTGAGGTGCATAAACTATGACCAACATCAGTGGCAGCTTTGTGGTGATTTGAAGGTTGTTGCTCTCTTGCTTGGTCTGCAGACTGGATACACAAAGTACTGCTCTTTTCTCTGCGAATGGGATAGTCGTGCAAGAAATTCCCACTACATCAAGAAAGATTGGCAACTCCGACAGTCATTGGAGCCTGGGAGGAAAAGTGTTCAGCATCCACCACTTGTTGAATCAAGGAAGATTTTGTTATCACCCTTACACATCAAGTTGGGTCTGATGAAGAACTTTGTCAAGGCCATTGACAAAACACAAGCAGCTTTCAAGTACCTCCATGGAAAATTTCCAAGGTTAAGTGAAGCTAAGATAAAGGAAGGTGTCTTTGTTGGTCCTCAGATTCGTGAACTTCTTCGAGTTGATGCATTTGACCATGCACTGCGTGGCAAGGAAAAGACGGCATGGAAAGCCTTCCAGTTAGTGGCAATAAATTTTCTCGGAAACAACAAGGCAGACAACTACAGGTTGTGGGTGGAAAACCTCCTCAAGGCATACAAAAGCCTTGGTTGCAACATGTCACTAAAGATATATTTTTTGCACTCTCATCTAGATTTTTTTCCACCGAACTGCGGAGCAGTGAGCGACGAGCACGGCGAGCGATTTCATCAGGACATTGCAACAATGGAGAAACGCTATCAGGGCAAATGGAGCCCATCAATGCTTGCAGACTATTGCCGGACAGTGACAAGAGATGCTCCATTTAATGAATACAAGAGACAAGCCAAGAAGCGCCGAGTAGACACTGAATAGGACTAAACTATGTACATAATTGTTTTTTGCCTTTTGTTTCATAATACATTTTATTTATATAACCCTTTTGCTGATTTTTAAAGTGTTACATAAACAGGACAGGTGAACTATTATCATGTAAAGCAACCATAAACACATGAAAAGACCTAGGTTTACAATTTATGATTAAAACTCTACTATCTACACAATATACATAGACATAAAATGTAAAAACTTAAATATCTTAGAAACAGTAGCCAATCAGTTGTTTTAATTGTCATATTTGAATTCAGCACATCAAAATACATAATAAATAGCACATTTTATCTCTGAAGCAGACGACTTCTCAAAAATTGTAGACCAGTGTAATCGATCTGCTAATGAAGTGGACATCAAAAGCCTCTTTCACTTTAGAGTATTCTTTTTTTTTCTGTCAGTGAGATATAGAGCATATAGGATAGCAGCAGCAACACAACCCATGGCACATATCAGGACATTTATCTGGTATTCTTGTGCTTTCTCTGTTAGACCAGAAACCATCCAGAATGGCTCAAATCTCTGGATCCAATAAGACCAGCTGCCTGAATTGCCAAAATCAAACCTCTCTAACAGATCCATTTGTGCTATGGGCTCCATTACTGCACTGAAAGAGGGCTCTGCCTCCTTCCCACTGCAGCATCCACAGGTCTCCTGCCTGATTTTCCACTTTCCCCCCTCATTCATCACCCTGGTAGTCTCTTTTCTTTCCTTTACTCCTTCTTTAGAGAGAGGGATTCGCTCAAATCTGACACCATGTAGTGGGAGGATGTAGACACCAAGAACCGTGTTTTAGGCAGAAACTAGAGAACTCCCTCACCAGGACGTTCCTACATTTATTAAACTGTCCCCTGCAACATGTCCTGATCCTCTCTGGTAATTGTGGAGGACCAGGAACTCTATAACCACTTCACAGAGTGGAGGACAGAGGGACTTTGCCTCCCCTGAGCATATAGATCAAACTCAGGGACTTACAAAAGGGGGTGAAATCAGACTGAAGAGGATTGCATTCGGAAGTTGTTATGTTTTTGTTTTCCATTGGTCTGTAACTCTCATGTGCTTTTTAAAAGACAGAGGTAGGAGAGTGTGTGTGTGTGTGTGTAAGAAATTCCATTGCTAAACTGTACCTCCTTTCGTTACTACCACATGGTCCCTGGAAGGGTTAACTAGAAACCAGAGTTCCCACAGCCAGGTGGATTCTAGGGGGAACATCTGTGAGCAACTGGGGGTTGAGCAGGCTAAGGAACTGATTCCAGCATCTAGGTAATTGGATTTAGGAGTCCCACTGCTGAAGAAGGGCATGAGACACAGGGTCTGTACCTGGGAGAGTGCCTGAAAGACCCAGAGCTGGGAAGCACTGATCAGTTGCTACCAGACTTAGGGAGCTCAGTAGCATGTGGGATTCAGTAGTTGGATCCCAGTACAAGAGAGTGGGACTGGACAGGATGCAAAAGCAGTACTTCTCTAGATTGCTACACGAATTTCCAAGTCATTCTATCTAGGGCTATGGACATGAAAAGGATAATTAGCAAGGCACTCAAATTTTTATTTAAATCACTCTGATTCTCATGCAGATCATTCATTTCAGTAAGTGTGTCAACTTGAAGCAATAAATAAAGTATCCTCCTTGCTCTACCAGCACAACCCTTCAGCTGTGTCTCTGTAAATCTGTGATGAGTTCTGTTGATTTGCAGCCTCCAGCTGTAGCTGTCGGGGATAATTTCCCTCAGCAGTAGCTTAAACTTGCCAGCTGCTGAGAGCATCCTAGGGAATTGTAAAAAGCCCTCAACTGCCATCCATGACCTCACTGCAATTGCCTCATCTGCACCTCCAGAGTCTCTGGGGTCTTCTTCAGCATAGAATGGGGCATGAGCATGGTCCAAAGGAAACTCTATTAGATGCCACCCAATTCTCTATCCAGCTGTAATGGAGAAATTTCACGTGGAGCTAACCAGCAATGTCATGCATTTGCTTACTAAGAAACCGGAAAGTACAGAGATTACTTTTGAAGTATCAACATATGCCACATAGTGGTATCTGAGATAGGTTAAATACTGCCTATTCTGAGTATAGGCAGATTCCTGATATCTCAGAAACTACTGTGTGATAACTTGGGGTATATGTTGAATTTTTATCAGAGACCACAAGGGAGAATAGTATTACCTGAACCTGGCAGAGCACTGCTGTGTTTATAGTGTGCCAAACCCTCTACAATGCAGTCCTTCACTGCACTGGAAATCATAAATAACTGTGGTAACTCTGTGGCAAACACTGACATTTTAACGGTGACCACCACACCTACTCAAATTGGATCCAAATGGCATGCTAATGTCCATACCATTTTCAGCCTCCCTCACAAGATTACTGTGTGAGGCGCACTTAGGATTGGATTATGGCTCAGCCTATGCATCTCACAAGGGGTAAAATAAATGGAAGGACTCCCTTAGACCCCTATGTAGTCTATCCCGACATTAGATCCAGGTGCATAGAAGCACTCACTCATGTAGTCCATCTTTGGAGCAGGTCGGCAGGGGGAATTGGCAGGGAGGTATGGGCATAGTCTTGGTTCCAAGGCCCCACCCCATTCACTGGTGATAGTAGCCAGTACCAGGGCAGGTTAGTAATGTATGGTGTAGGTCAAGGATAAATTTGCAAGAAGAAAGCAGGGAATGGATGGTGACTCACGGAGTCACAGCACTTTATGTGCCACCCCTTGCTCATGGCTGGGATTGCAGGCACAATCGAGCCCTTAATGTTTGGGAATTGCTTTGCGATACCTGGATCAAAGGTGATATACAACTGCAAAATATTTCGATGTCTGGTTTCCTAACTTTCTTGGATTATGTTAAGCACTGGTTCTGTGTGGGTGTTTCATTTGGTGTGGGGAAAGTAAGCATGCCAGCTGCCTGCTACACACTGGTGAGCCTGATTTTATGGTTAGTGGGCTGGATCATCAGCCAGTGTACATTCACAGAGATTGAACTACATCTATTTACACCATCTGGAGATCCCGTCTGCCCTCTCTTGCCAGCTCACAGTAAGAATACGGACAGTTTTCCTCCCCTCACCCTCACGATTCAGTTAACTTGTGCTCCAGCCTAGCAGGAACCCACACAGTCACAACCCGCCTGTGAGGAACTTACTTTAATCATAAAATAACGCTGTCCCAGCAGACCCTCGGGTCATAGGTCAAATAGTACAGCTTCATCAACAGCCCTCGTGGAGCAGCCCACTATAACAAACATATTCGGCGTCTCCCCCTTTTTATTAATTTCATTAAAGTTGAGAAAACCAATGTAAAATATTCAAAATGAACTCCTCTTTCTCTGAATATATTTTCTTACTGACATTTTTAATAACAGTGTCTAACCCTTGGGACCATGGTAGACTGCCATGAGTCCCCCTGGAGAGGGCAGGGATTATTCTGCCCCATTGACCTGAATTCATCCTGTGTCCATGAATCCATTCTGAGGACAGGCTTCACCTCTCTGCCAGATCACATAGCAATTCTACCTCCACAGGTATTCCCAGGCAGTGGCATAATGTTGTCAGGTATGCAGCAACCATGCAGGTTCTCTGAAGCTTCACTTAAAAAAAAAATTAAAAAAAATAAAATAATGGAGATATCCCATCTCCTAGAACTGGAAGGGACCTTGAAAGGTCATCAAGTCCAGCCCCCTGCCTTCACTAGCAGGACTTCCTTGCTCGGGTGTTATATCTAAGTTCATCTGTGGCGGTCTTGGCAGAGATTGTTACAGTCCTTGGGGAATAGTTCACAGGTTTCTCCAGTTACTCTTGGTAAAGTCTCTTTCCCCACTCTGTACTACATAAGAATAGGGTGTATAACTGGGTTGCTGCACCATAGAGGTGATACTCCATCTTGCTTCATTGTCTAATTTTACTCTCACCTGGTCACTTGTATGTAGGGGCGGTAGAGGTCTAGTAGAATAGCTGTGATTATAAAATTCCCCACAAGCCTGTTTAGCCGATGCATCATATTTCTGGACAGCTTCCACGTCTGGCCATTCTGGTGTCAGCATATCCAGTAAAGAGGGTAACCCAGAACAGAGTTAACAGCCTGAGTTAACCCATTCACAGCCTGGCAGGGCTTTTGCCGGTTGGTGTAGTAGGAGGTGTCCGATAACTATGTGAGCTTTTTGCTTCAATATCATTTTAGCAGTTTTGACAGCACATTCTGCCATTCCATTCGCTTGCAGGTAATATGGACTCATCGTTATGTGCTCACAATCACACACATGTACAAACATCTCAGATTGTTTTGCAGTGAACTGTAGCCCATTGTCAGTTACTAAGGCTTGCAAAGATACCCTTCTATTTGATTATAACTGATGCTCTAGATTTTGTAGGAAGCTGTAAGATTTCAAACCAATCTGAGTAGAAGTCAGCTACTATTAAGAAGTGTTTCCCTGACATCTCACACAGATCAGCTGCCAATCTTTGCCAGGAGAGATTTGGCAGCTTAGTTGTTATAAGAGGCTCTCTCCGCTGGCTAGGTTTATTCTCATCACACAACTGGCAGTGTGAGACCCTCTCCTGAATATCCTTCCTAATGCCCAGTCAACATATTGAGGCTTTTGCTCTTTCCCAACATTTCGTCGTTGGTGCTTTTGGTGGACTCTTTGTACCAGCTCCTGTCAGAGTTTCTTGACAATTACTATTATGGATCCATGTGTTAGAAAGCATTAGGATTTTCCCAGCCATCCCATCTCGCCAAAGAAATTTCTGGCTAACTCTGCATAGGCTTCGTTCCATACAGGCCAGACACATCTTACATACCCCAGGATTCATTACAATTCTATGTCTTCCTTTATAGCATATCGAATGGATTCAAGAAGGGGTTTTCCAATGTGACGATGGCTCTCCACTGCCCCAACAAAGGCCTGGATCTCATCTTCTAACTCTAAGTCTTCCGACAGTTTCTGCATAGCAGGAAGGAACATCAGCGACAAGTAGTTTATTCCCATGCAAAGACTCAGCAATAAGGTAGAATTTGAGCATGTGCATCAGTAAGCATTGACAATGCAGGATCCTTATCAAGATCCTTCACATTAATAAGTGACACAAAGGGCTTGTAATCAGTGATGAGTTTGTAGTATCTGAGCGCACAAAGGTATTGGTATTTTTTTTCAGCTGACCATATGCTGGCCAAACTTTCTTTTTCAATCTGAGTGTACATTTTCTTTGTATTTGTGAGCGTCCATGAACAAAAGGCAACTAGAGTGATTTTCCCATCGTGCTGCTGAAGGAGTATGCCATCCAGTCCATAGCTACTTGCATCTGTGCTAGCAACTATTGGTTTCTTTGGGTAAAAGAAAACAAGGACTGGTGCTTCCATTACCAGCTTCTTTGCTTGCTTAAATGCTTTATCCTGGTCCGGTCCCCATGCCCAGGCTACGGATGTTTATAATAGCTTGTTTAGATGCTGTAAAATGATGGACAAATCAGGTAAATATCTCTCCAAATAGGTAATCAGGCCCAAAAGTTGTCTGGGTTGTGATCCGTCCGGTGGGAGCTTAAGATCAATTATGGCTTTATTTTATTTTTTGTCTTGGTGTAATAGTGTGTTGACTAACAAGTTCGTCCAGAAATTCAATCTCTGTCTGCCCAAATTTGCAATTCCAATTCCCCATAATTAAATGTAAATTGCCATGCAGAGGTAGTGTTAAGTACTTCCTCCACTGGCCAGCTTTAGTAGTTCCATACACAAGGATGTCATCCATATAGACTACTGTGCCTTCATGTCCACTCAGAAGTTCAGACATCTTTTTCCGAAAATTTTCTAGCGCTGAAGCTATCCTGAAAAGTAATCTCCTAAAACAATATCTCCTCCAAGGTGTAATCAAGGTTTTTAATTTGGCACTTTCCTCTTCCAGTGTCTAGACTAGAGAATACAGTACAGTATTCAGCCTGGGTAGAATGTCATCCACAGTTGGTAAGACGTATTTTTCCCATTTAACATTCTCAGGGCAGGTCTAGACATAAAACACTGCAGCAGCATGTCTGTAGTGCTTCAGTGAAGTTAATCCACCTCCACAAGAAGCAGTAGCTATGTTGGTGGGAGAAGTTCTGTCTACATGGGGGTTGATGTAGCCAGACTGATGTAGGTTTATAGTGTAGACCTGGTCACATTCATTCTTTTCAGGTCCACTTAAATTCTATTTTTTTTCACCCCATTTAATTATTGGCATCATGTGAGCAAATCATTCCAACGACTCTGTAATTTTGGTTACAACACCCCCCCCCACACACACACACACACAATGTTCTATTCTTTCAAGCTTTTCTTTCACTTTAGATAGTGAAGGAATAGAAGTCCTCCGAAGTGTTGACATGCTGTTCAGTTTGGCAGTTTCCACCACTCAGATTCCCTTGTAGGGTGCCTAGGCCCCAAACACCTGGATCTCTTCCGCTTGCTGTATAAAGTCCAATGTAACAGCTGCACTAGTGCCCAAGTAGATTCTCCTCAGCTGACTTCACTCCCACAATCCACAGTAAGAATTCACGAGACTGCTCCTGTAACAAACCACATGCCTTTTCAAGGATTTGACCCTGAGCCCTTAATGTCCCACCTGGGCTTTAGAGGGTTTCAGCCTGGTTTCACCCTCAGTGAGTTATATGTGGACTCAGTGATGATAGAAACTTCAGCTCCAGAGTCAGTTTTAAATGATACTGTTGTCTCCCTACAAACTCAGAGTCACATGCCATATGGGCTCATCTTCTTGGAGTAATCCAGCAGGTGTTGTGAGGGACCCCAGGAACAGGGAAGCTACCTGGTGTTCTGAACCTCTCATACCTGCTTGGTTCTGCATTCCTGAGGATAATGTCTAGTACTTGGCATTTATTACATCACCTACTCTTGGCTGGACACTCTTCATTTCCGCTGTCTGCCCCCACACCTGCTACACTTGTTTCCTAGTCCCACCATTATTTTATTTCTGCCAGCAGAAAGAACCTTTTCTGGCATTTGTGCTCACAGCATGCCTGAGTGACTAGCCGCCATTTTAAATGCATCTACCTGCTTAGAATGTGGGGGGCAGCTCTGCTGTTTCATTATTTCAAAATGCCTTGTCATATCTACAGTTACACGTAAGGTAAGGCTGCTTTGCATTTGGAGTCACTGAGAGATTTCTCTATCTTTAATCCCAATTACAAATCTGTCTCTGATTCTCTCTTCTCTCTTCCCAAAATTGCAGGTCTCTGCTAATTCATACAGGTGTCTCAGAAAAGACTGAACCATCTCTCCCTCTGCCTGGCTGCACTTGTGGTATCTAGCTCTTTGATAGATACTGTGACAGACCCAGACCAGTGAGGTACAGGAGTCTGGTAGAAGGCAAATATACTGGTCACTGGATGAGTAGTTTTCTGTTCCCTGAGTGACCAGAGCAGGGGCTGCACTAGAGTAACCAGGAACCTGCTAGAACCAGTTAAAGCAGGCAGGCTAATTATGACACATGGAGCCAATTAAGAAGAAGCTTCTAGAATCAATTAAGGCAGGCTAATCAGGGCACCTGGGTTTTAAAAGGAGCTCACTTCAGTTTGTGGTGCGAGTGTGAGGAGCTGGGAGCAAGAGGTGCAAGGAGCTGAGAGGGTGCGGGTGCGCTGCGCTGCTGGAGGACTGAGGAGCACAAGCGTTATCAGACACCAGGAGGAAGGTCCTGTGGTGAGAATAAGGAAGGTGTTTGGAGGAGGCCATGGGGAAGTACCCCAGGGAGTTGTAGCTGTCATGCAGCTGTTACAGGAGGCACTATAGACAGCGGCAGTCCACAGGGCCCTGGGCTGGAACCCGGAGTAGAGGGCAGGTCTGGGTTCCCCCCAAACCTCCCAATTGACCTGGACTGTGGGTTCTTCCAGAGGGGAAGGTCTCTGGGCTGTTCCCCAACCCACATGGTGAATCTCTGAGGCAAGAAAATCCACCAAAAGATGCAGGACCCACCAAGATAGAGGAGGAACTTTGTCACAATACCCAAATGCAATGTTATAAAATACAGTATTCTTCATATTCCCCAACACTATCAAGTAGGCACCTTGTTCCTCCTCCATCCCAAAGGTGAAAGAGCTGAATGCATGCTCGGCTTCTGGTCCCAGAGCCTAGATCAAGGAACTGACCTGTGCTGCTCCTGGTTATTTTTAGAGTTTCATAGCAGTTCAGTACTGGGCAAAGCTCTGTTTCCAATCGGGCCACTCAGCTGGATTGGAGAAGTCTAAGGGCTTGGGAGGCTTGAAATGAGCATCTTCCTTCATGGCACCACCTTCCATGCAAAGTCTGCACTTGGTTGCTTCCTTGCAGTGCAAAGCCACAGCTACCAGGTTTGGAGATCCCATTCCCACCTCCTGCTGTGGTTCCATTCATTTGTGCTCAGGCCCAGCAGGAACACATACAGACAAGACCTGCATGTAAGGAACTTACTTTAATGATGATAACCTTGTCCCAGCAGACCCGCAGGTCATAGATCAAATAGGACAGCTTCAACAACAACTTTATTGGAACAGCCCAACATAACAACCATGGACCACACTCACAACCACTAGAACTGAGTGAATAATTGATTTTTTGGTTTGGCTATAGAACTGGGAAAAAAACCAATTCATTTAGAACCAAAACTGAATTTCTTCAATTTTCTCACCAATACCGAAAAAAAAAAAATTGTTCAGGACCCAATGAAACATTTTAAATGTAAATTCAGAATATTTTTCAAAATGAAATATAAAACTGCCTTTTTTTTGGCATTTACAAAATGCTTGATTTTTCAGGCTTTTTTGTTGGGTGGGGATGAAACCATTCACTGAATTTAACAATTTGCAAATAGTTTCAGTGTCCTGAAAAATGCATTCTTTGGAGAATTTATTATTCCATAAAAATAAAAATAAGTCACCCGGCTCTAACCCCCTCAAGCACGTGAGCTATCAATGTGCGGAAACAGAAGAGTCATTATTTTCACATCCATGCAGATGAGAAACTTGGATTTCCTTTCCCTGACTTCATTAGTAATATTTATAAATCAATCGATACATTTCAAAATTGCATAATAAGACAATAAGTGAGTGTCAGTCTTTCCTACTAATACTATAATGGGGAAAGCAGCACATCAGTTAATTCAGAAAATCTCTCTTCTTCCTCCTGATTTTTGCTGAGTAATGTTGCCATCATTGGGGGGGGGGGGGTATGACACTAGAGAGGTGGAATTTCTTTTAAATTTCACACTGCAGATATTTCTTTTTTCCAGAAAGTTGTTTAAAATGTATGGCTTCACTCCCTGGTCTGAGTCATTCCTTATATATTGTCATCAGGCTTCCAAACAGTGAAGTCAATTGGTGAAATTGGATCCATCTAGTTCATTTTTTATGAATCAAGTAAAGGTTTTCTATCCTTGGGGCTACACAGAAAGATAGAAAACGTTTTGTTCCCTGGCATGGACTAGCTGAGGCTACGTGCATTAACAGAAATGCAGTGACACTGGTGCTTTGCACTACAGCAATGCGGGAAAATCAGAGAGACATCTTACATTCTCGCTCCCTAATGTTCATGTACAATCTAATTCTGAGAAAATGTATAGTAGGAACTATTAATCACATACACTGGTGTTAGAAAGAGTTTGTAAATTAATTCTGGTTTATTTTTCTTTTGTTACTTGTGTGTACAGGACAGAGAAAACATTACATGGTAAGTTATAATACACTGAAAACAGACTACTACCCTGCATTTGTAACACGACATAATTATCCTTAGCCTAGCAGTGTTATTAAATTATTTAGTTTGATGCCTAAAGTCAACATTGTCAACATATTACCATTAAAACTGAAGATAGGTTTCAGAGTGGTAGCCGTGTTAGTCTGTATCAGGAAAAAGGATGAGGAGTACTGGTGGCACCTTAGAGACTAACATTTATTTAAGCATAAGCTTTCGTGGACTAAAACCCACTTCATCAGATGCATGCAGTGGGAAATACAGTCGGAAGCTATATATATACACACAGAATATGAAAAAATGGTAGTTGCCATACCAACTATAATGAGTGTAATCAGTTAAGGTGGGATATTGTCAGCAGGAGGAAAAAAACAACTTTTGTAGTGATAATCAGGATGGCCCATTTCCAACAATTGAGAAGAAGGTGTGAGTAACAGTAGGGGGATAGTTCTACTTTGTGTAATGACCCATCCACTCCCAGTCTTTATTCAAGACTAATTTAATGGTGTCCAGTTTGCAAATTACATTGGCCAAACCGGACTGTCTCTACACAAAAGAATAAATGGACACAAATCAGACGTCAAGAATTATAACATTCAAAAACCAGTTGGAGAACATTTCAGTCACCCTGGTCACTCAATTACAGACTTAAAAGTGGCAATACAACAACAACAAAATTTCAAACACAGACTCCAACGAGAAACTGCTGAATTGAAATTAATTTACAAACTAGACACAAATACATGTGGGGAGGGGGAGATTTAATAGATACATTCAACTTCCTGGCCTTCAGTTCTGTGGATTCAGAGGGCTCTTTGGTGTGCAAATCTGAAGATCTGAAGGGATGCCATGTGTCTTCAAACAAAGTGTGTGGGGGGGGGGCGGGGGGAGGGGGAATAGACAGGGCAAGAAATCCATTTCATTGTTGTCCACTGTGATTTCTTTTAATAAGGATGAGATGGGGGCCAGCAGCTTGAAGATCTTGGTAAGGTATCAAAAGCAAAGATAGGAGTGCAACTTTAGTGGAAGAACATGTCAAAGAATTGCAAAAATAAGTCCTTTTAAAGGGAAGAATCAGTGTGATAGCTTTAGCAGACTTCTCTCTTCTTTTGATCAAAATTAGGGAGATTAGGGAATAACTGTCTCGTGAGAAGTTGGAAATATACATGACTTTGTTTCTTGTACTAGCTGCTGTAAATTTGCATTGATCTCTTAAGGGATATTTGGAAGCATTTTCCAAAGCACCCAAATGCCTTAGGAGTTTTTGAAAATGGGATTTGGGCTCTTACGTCACTTAGGCCTAGATCCTTAAACGTAATTGATTTCAGCAGAAGTTAGATTCCTATGTACCTTTGAGAATCTGTGCCTCGGGCACGTTAATATCGTTAACCCATTATCAGATTTCTTAGCAGCAGCATTTCATGCTGAGCACGGGCTTGAAGTCAGCGGAAGCTTTTTCACTTATTTGAATGGGTTTGGGATCAGGGACAGTGTGCTCAGGACCATACTGTTGTGCCATCTGGCCATTAAAATGATTAGGGGAGATTGAGGTACTGGACGATGAAAGTGGGCATCATCATTTAATGATGGGCTGCTGCTTGTTAGAAGGTGATGAATGATTGTATTGCATGTTGGTGATGTTATTTTCTATACCTGGAAGGGCGCTCAGAGCCTGTCTGGGGCAGTTTTTATTTATTCTAAATCAAAACAGCATTAAATAAATTTCTAAAGAAAAAAGTTAAGACAGTCCCTGGAGAGCTTGCAAGCCACCCATCAGACACTTGGGTTGATATTCTGGCTCCATGGAAGTCCATGGGCATTTTGCCATTGACTTCAATGAAGGGTGGGATGTTCAAATGTGCTCTATGTTGACCAGACTCTCCTCCCTTTGAAATCTATGGAAGTTGTACTATTGACTTCTTTGATAACCCACCCTTAAATGCATAGCTTTACTTACATGTACAAAATTAAGCAGGTACCTATCTTTTGCAGGATCGGGGACAAAAATAGTCATATAGAAGACCGTATAGTCACCTCTACCCAGATATAACGCGACCCGATATAACATGAATTCAGATATAACACAGTAAAGCAGCGCTCTGGCGGGGGAGGGGGGGTGTGCACTCCGGCGAATCAAAGCAAGTTCGATATAACACAGTTTCACCTATAACACAGTAAGATTTTTTGGCTCCTGAGGACAGCGTTATATTGAGGTAGAGGTCACTAGAAAAATCTCGTTTTTTTTTTTTTTAATTTTAGTATAAGTAGTAGAAATTATGATTATTCCACATAGTTCAGAAGTTCAGTCAGCTCCAACGTAAGGGCATTATGCCAAGCCCGCAGCAGTCAATGGGGATTGCTCCCTTGAATGAAATGGGCTTGGATCCGGCCCTGAGGGAATGCCGTTTCATTGACTACTAGAGCTTGGCAGGAAAAGGCTTTTGCATTCTCCCCCTCCCCCCCAAAAAAATCAAGATTTTTGAATAATTTTCCAATCCCAAAGCAGGATGAAAAGTCTAAATCTCTAACATTTTCACAAGCTGAAAATTAAAATAAATCAATGAATAAGAATCAGTCAGGTCAGTCAGGATGTTTCTTTTCAATAATTTCAGAACATTTCATTTTGACTGACCTTTAAAAAAAAAAGAACTATAAAGTAACCTAAATTGCTAAATAAAAGTCATTTTGAACCAAAAAATGGAATTTTGAAATAAGAAATTAAATTATACTCCCCCATGAAAAGTTTCAGCTCTATAAATGAGCATTTTCTGATAAAAAACGTTCTGTCACAAAATTCCTTTTCAGCTTTGTTGATTACAAAGGGCTGCACATACGTGACCAAGTTCTAGAGGAAACTATTATTCTTCTGAGGGGATAACAATCTGAATGGCTGCAAGGAGACCACCCACTTCAATGTCCGTGTCTTTTAGCAAAGTCGTTGATACCATTCCTCACATCATTTACATTTCAAAATCAATTCCTATAGTAACTCTCCAGTGGATTCAAGAATGGCTGATTGGTCGTACACAAAGGGTACTGGCAAATAAATAGCAATGCATTGTGTTGTGGTGAATGCTCTAGTGAGAGACTGCAGAGAACCAACTTTGGGTCCCACAGTATTAACAACTTCATTCATAACCTAATAGATGGAGTAAACTGTGTTAATGAAACTGGCAGCTGATGCTACTTTGAGAGTAGTTGCAAATAGCGGTGAGAACTGCTATAAAATGATCTAAGCAGACTAGAAATATGCACAGGAATTTACCAAATGAAATTGCTTGGAAAAACGCGAGCTAATACTTGAGGGAAAGACACCCAAAACACAGATATTCAAGCTAGATAGGACTGACTCTGGAAGGGAGCTGCTGGGAGGGAGAAGGGACCACAGTCTAGTGTAGTAGCAATACAAACCATTATAGTATTTAGTGTTTATATTGTGGTAGCGCCTAGAGGCCAAGGAGTTTGGCGCCGAATAATGCTAGATGCTGTACATATTTATAGAGAATGACAGTCCCAGCTCCAAAGAGCTGACAGTCATAAAGACAAGACTTGAAAGATGGGATAGACAAAGAGGCAGGTTGGTGTGGGGTGGGTGAGACAGGATAACAAAATAACAGGATATGTGCAGTTCTTAGCCAGTAAGGAGCAGTGATTGCAACTCTCCCGCCGCCTGCCCAGGTTCAGATAGCAGTGTACTGTTTTGCAGATGAGGTGATTGCTTAATCTGGGCCAGGATTTGAGCAATGCTATGGTAACTCTATGCGGCACAAACTCTATTCCTCAGCCTGGAAGCTAGGGACCTACAGGTCTGTGTGTGTCCAGCAACCCAATAAAGAATGTTCCTTGTGTTCACTACACCCAAGTCCTTTCTCTTAGGTGTGAGTGCCCCATGCAGACTGCACATTAGATATATTAACAATAGGATAAAACTGCCAAAAAAAAAAAAAGGCCATTCAAATTGCAAGGTGCACTTCTTAGACCTTGCTTATCAATCACAAAAACACAGTTCCTGAGACGTAAAAAAAAACAGAAAAATCCTCACATCATTTTCCCCCTGGGGAGAGGAAAGGAGAAAGAACAATCCATACATGACAGATGCTACTTACATCACTTGGCATGCTCCTGGAAGGCACTCAGATATGATAGTGATGGGCACAATATGAAAACTTGAACCGAACAAAGAAATAATCCACTCAGGGAGATCAGTTCTTTTCTGACCACTGGAAAGGTAAGACAAAACGTTCTGTATCTGTAGGGACAGCAGCCATCACAACTCAGGCATCTCAGAACGGATTCCATGACATCAAGTCAAGACAGTCATGAAGGAGTTCATTCCTAGATAATGCTGATTTCAGTGCAGGGTTTGGATGGTGGCTAGTAAATAAGACCACAGGCCAAACACTGTCTGAGGGACACAAGAAAGAAAGATTGAATATCTATTCAACTGGTGAGGCTAGGATACTGTAGAAAAAAAGTGTGTGTGATCATATAATTAAAGGACTATTGTTATGTATACATACAAGTATGCCAAATTAAGGTTGGGGTAACCTTAATTCTGGAATTTCCTAACTTTTGAGTATATGACTTTGCAACTTTAAATTCTTTCAACATAGGTGGGTTTTTTTGGGGGGGATGCCCATTGAAAGAAATGGCATCAGACTTCTGCATAAAAAAAGGGAAGAAAGGAATGAAGCTCTTGGAAATCACATCTGCTCATGGAAATGTAAAAAAAAAAAAAGATTTGACACCTCAGAGAGTCACTGGGAGGTGGAAGCCATTAAAGGGCACATCTATTTACAGGATATGCCATACAACATGAAGGTGCCTTTGTGCTAAAAGACTTTTTCACCAGGGTATAATTTTAAGATTCTTTTTCATTGACAACACTCAAGAAAGGAGGGGAGAGAACAGAACACCCAGCTGTTCTCTCCTACATGTCTCAGACACTAGAAGAACAAGGTCCTGACTAGTTCACCAAACAGCAGTATTTATTAGGTGTGATTCTTCCATGCTTTGCCTCTTATGTAGTCATTTACATCTGCTCACAGCGAATGCAAAAATGTTGCCAGATGAGGATGGTGGTTTTACACCCTCTTTGTACATGAATACGTGACAGCTACACAGGGGCCACCACAGGGCAGAATCAGCTCCATTATCTAATCACACTATCCTGTCGTGTGGCCTTGAGAGCCACTAGCAAAGTTATTAGGGTAGCATCTTACTGATGAGCAAACCAGTGTCAAGTTAAACTCTTTATTATGAACAGGAACTATGTACAGAAATGAGATAAAGTCTCTACTACTATGCATAGCTGCAGCCTGTGGCTGTCTCATTCTGGATTTCTGTTGTTTCTGCCTCCAGCCCGAATTATAGCACAGGAAATCAAAGACGGCATGAAAAGTGTATAGGAAATGTGGCATCTCTACACTTCCTGGAGGACTTAACTCTGTAGCACATCTTTCCTTTGTCAGAGCCCTTTCTAAACTCCCAGACAGAACTAAAACATGAATCCATTAAACTATCAAGCTATTACAAATACTATCACTGATTTAACAGCCCTTCAGGTTGTTCTCACACTACACTCACGTGTTTCAATCAGTTTCTGAGGGTGTTGCAGCAGTCTTCCCCACCTGCTGTATTACAAATCCTCTGTAAAGGACAGTTCCATCTCATGGTCACTAACAGGGCCAGCTTGTGAATTATTTTCAACTTGTGTCTGTGCTCTCACTTCATGTGTCTCGGCCAAGTTCTCAGGTATCTTGAGCAGATGCTTACAGTTCCTTTGTAAGATTTCACCTTGGTCTGTGATCACGAGTAAGAGGACTCTTCAATTGCTCTATCTTCAACTGGTCAATGCCCATCTTGCCAAATTCTCCCCAAGTCTTTGCTTTTTTTAAATGTGGAAGAGGTCTTGCTCCTTCATTGTAAAATTGTGTCCATTTTTACTTTCCCGGTCTTTTCCTCACTATCAGTGAGTCCTTGGTCATCCTTTTTGTTTTTCGTCCCATACCTGGTAATCTAGTGTTTATACATCTGTTGTAGAGGAGTTCCATAGGCAACTTTCTTCTCTTTCATCCACTGCTTTTTTGAGCAAGTTTGTCCCTATACCTACTCCACATTGAGCTAATCCACTGATCTGAGGTTATCTGGGATTGGATGTCTCATGATGAAAGTAATATATTTTAGCAAAGTCCATACATTCCCTACTCTTGAATTGTGGCTCTTTGTCAGATATTACTATTCATGGAATTCCATGATGTGCAAATACAGATTTAATGTGCCTGACAACTGTGGTTGTCGGAGTATTTTCATGTGTGACTACTTCTGGGAAATTGGTAAAATAGTGTGTTATAATCAGGTGGCCATCTCTTATCAGGTTGAGCATGTCAGTTCTAGTTTTGCCCCATGGAACTGCAAAATGTTTGCGCAGAATCATTGGGTTTTTCTCTGCTGGGAAACTCTGTCCTTCTGACATGTTCCACACTGCTCACCATGTCTTCAATCTTCATCTTTGGCCAAAATACAAGTTCTCAAGATCTCCTTTTGGTTTGGTCATTCCCAGGTGCCCTTCATGTATTCATCAGGGCCGCCCGGGGGGAGGTGGGGGGGCAAGTGGGGCAATTTGCCCCAGGCCCCGCAGGGGCCCCCATGAGAATATTGTATTCTATAGTATTGCAATTTTTTTTAATGGAAGGGGCCCCCGAAATTGCTTTGCCCCAGGCCCCCTGAATCCTCTGGGCAGCCCTGATATTCATTCCAATATTTTCCTTCCTTTCCTCATTTTCTTTGTGGGAACCATGATCTGTGTTCCCCTTCAAGAGCACTCCTGAGATCTCTGAAAGCTCATTTCTGTAGAGTAATAGGCAGGTGGGAAGAGGTCATTGTTTCCTCCTTTACTTATTACTTGTATCGCTGCTTGTCATTTTTATCTTTAGCTGTTTCTGTCTCCAATCCAGCCCATGTGCCCGGAAATACAGTGTATGATGCTTTTATCATGTTCACGTATATGTTTACTTTTTTTCCTAGATAATCAGTCTGTGAATTGTCAGATGGATCATATGCTCTTGAGTGGCTGTCTCTCTCTCCCAATTATGTTATTTCCATAGCTTGAAATTGACATTTGGTTTTATTCAGGTTCAGGTTATTAGCTCTCACAATTTCTAGTACCCTCCTCACTTGTTCCTGATGTTCAATGGCAGTGCTGCCCAAAATGATCATGTCATCTACATACACTGTCACACCTGCTAGACTCTCTAGCATCTGGCTCATATGGGGAAACACTTCTAGGAACTAATGTAGTCCAAAAGACAGTTCTAGGAAGCACTATTTGCTGAATGGTGTGCTGAAAACGCAGATCTAGGCATTCTATGTGTGCTAAAATCCTGTTGATGCATCTAATTTGCTGAAGAATTTAGCTCCTGCCATCTCAGACAAATAGTTTACGTCTTGTAGGCAAGTGGAAGTGTTCTCTCTTTAGTTTTGTAGGTATATACACAGCTGTAGTCCCCCTTCTTTTTTCCTCTACAGTTACAAAGGAGTGAACCGAATCTGTTCTTTCTTCTATTTTCTGAATGATACCATTTGCTGCCATATTTTGCAGATCTTCTTCTAGCCACGTTCTTAAGACTTGTGGAACTTTTTGTGTAGCATGTACCCCCGATTCTGTGTCTTCTCTTAAATGTATCTTGTATGTTGCTGGAAGGCACCCATTCTCTATGAACAAATCTTCATATGATGCTATTAATATTTTCATATATGGTTCTATGCGGTCCTTCTGCCTTTCTATGGTATGCATCTTCTTAACAAGACCAAGCACCTTACAAGTATATGTGCCCAAGACCGGTGCACCACCTCTGTGCACCACCACAAACTCTCTTTTTATAAATTTACCAACATCGGGGGAGAGAGATATTTGATAATGGACTCTTTGATCTAGCAGAGAAAGGTCTAGCATGATCCAATGGACTGAAGTTGAAACTAGACACATTCAAACTGGAAATAAAGTGACAGTTTTTAACAGTGACAATAAATTACCCAGTAGAACAATTTACCAAGTGTCGTGGCGGACTCTCCAACTCTGATAATTTTTAAATAAAGATGGGATGTTTTTCTAAGAGACATGCTCTAGGAATTATTTTGGCAGTTCTCTGGCCTGTGCTGTATGGGAGATCAGACTAGATGTTCACAATGGTCCCTTCTAGCCTTGGCATCTAGGAATCTATGACAACTGGAGAGAAGATATAAACAAGACTTCAAGGACTCTCATTTCAGCTGTAACACATGCACATTTAGATTCTCTTTGAAACTCAACATCTTTTTGTCTTTTCAGCGTTGTTTGCCTTCATTTTGCTTCAAAATGATTTATACACAAGAAGGTGAGAAAACATTTCTAATGAATTGTAATGGGTCTAGGCCTTGAGTGTAGATGACCTCTCTTCCACCAGCATTATCACTGGAAAGACTCCAAACATTTCTTGCTGATAAACAACCACACAGTTTGCTGTGGGAAGTCAGCCTCTGCAGGCAAAGCTTGCAGTTCAGATGTCTAAGTAAATGTGTAAGGTGTCTAAAACACCAAAGCTAGATTTTAAATAATGCTCAGTGCCTAGCAGCTCCCATTGTTCTCACGGGGAGGGAGGGCAGGAGGCGGGGCTGAGGTTTCTCCATTGTTCTCTGTGGGACCTGAGCTCTTTTGAAAATCTGACCCCCTGTCTTCTCCTCAGCAGCCGAGGTAGCATGAATAGTTGGTACAGCCTCAACCCCTGCCAGCCCTAATGCTTAATAACGATTTACAGCCCAACAGAGCCTCCACTTCAGGAAACTCTGCAGTCATAAAAAACCTTGACCTTGCTTATTGGGGGGAAAAGGGCAGACAGTGGTTCTCATTCACAAAGAAAGCTGTAAGCTACATGGTTCTTTCTGTTAGAGCTTTTCCCAAGTTGGGAGGTAGCTGAAAAATTTAGATGATGTGCGTCCCCAAGAAGGGCTCATGGTTAAATACAGTTTATATTAACAATAATTCCTAAATAGGCACAGAGAGCTGAAGTGCCCGAGGTAAAGCTGGTGGCACTTAGTACTTCCTCAATCCCTATGAACTGAAAACTAACGGCTATGGAGATTCTTATTGCTGTTAAAGGATTATCGTGGTAGGGTTGAGTCAGTTCTTCTTCATCTACATTACAATAGGAAACAGGAAACCTGTGACGTGGTATGAAAATAATTAGGCTCATGTTACTCTAGAATAGTAACAACAAATTAGGGGGGAGCAGAATTTTAAGAGGTATTTAGGTGCCTAAAAATGGAGATAGTGCGTACAGGGGCTTACACAAGGGTGTAGTTGCCTAACTCTCACTGAAATAAATGAGATCCTTAAAGAGTATGTAGGCACCTGACTGACACTGAAATCAATAGGAATTAGGTACCTAAATACCTTTGAGGGTCTGGGCCCTTGGCATTTTGCAAATCCCACTTAGTAGGCACCAAAATACCTTTGAAAATCTGGAGAAGCCTAAACCCGTGTGTATTTCTTTAAACAACAATTTAAAAAAATAATTCCCCAAAGACACACGTATCTCATATTCCTGGTACATCTGAAATGTTAGGGAAAGTGCAACACATCAGGTGTGCTTGAACATTGATTTTAAATTTTGGGGGGCTGAGCCAGGGGCACTCAAGAGCTAAGAAATTAAAGTATCTATTTGCCAACAATCTGTTCTTCATCACACCTAGTTATAAAAGGCTGGCAGAATGTGGATTTTTGTCAGCATCTAGTGGCTAGAACATAGAGAGAGAAGTTTATTCGTCAACTAGCAGGTCATAGCTAACAGAAGTGGTCCTTCAGTTGAGCTATTAGAGACACATACCTTTAAAATCAGAGATAGCAGTTCAATCCCAGCAGATAGAAATCCATCTAGCTCTCCTGTTAAAATCAGAATACTTTGATCTCAAAGGTATTTTTAAAATGAAATTAAAATAATGGAACTTTTTGCTTCAGATATAAAGATTACACTTAATGCTGATGTCCAAGAATGCCCGATCTTATCTAATACTTCCAATGCCTTCATACAAAGTAAAATCACTCAAACAGTTTTTAGATCACTATAAATGTGTTCAAATATTTATGAACACATAAGCACATTCCCACATTTTCCCAGTCTGAAGAATTCACTGTGACTATGACATTGACTATAACAACTGTCAGACAATTCAAATAAACTCTTGAGAAAAATCAAGCATTTTTAACACCCTGTGATTGTTATGTCATAACAGTAGATACAAGGTAAATTAAAAGTTTAAGAAATTTTAAAGTAACCAAAACTGGAATAGAAGTGCACCCCAATAATAGGAATGGAAAATTAATCTGGTCCAAGCCCTGTTATATTTTATACTGGGCCATTGTCAGCAAAGCATTGCTAGTTTGGAAGAACGATGACAAGCTATAATCAGATATCCCATGAAGCCAAAGGAAATGGAGCAAATATATTATGTCATTAACATAGCTGGGATTCTCATCGTTCTAATGGCATACAATATTCATTTCTATAATATCTAGGTCATAAGATACTAGAGGTTAATATTGTTATTCTGATATCTCTCTTTTCATTTCATTTCATCTGCAACATAACTGTAGCAGCCAGGATCTTGAGAACAATTTGAGCTAGCAATGAACGCAGTATACTTTCTGAAAGAAGGTCATCCCAACTTTTGCAGGGGAAATTGCATTAATCTCTAAGGTACACACAGCAGCTGGAAGCATGCTTCCCATCCTGGGTAGACAGAGACTCATGCTAGCTCTACTCCAGTTAGTGCCTAAAAATAGCAACGGATGAGGGGAAAGCAGTGGATGTGTTATTCCTTGACTTTAGCAAAGCTTTTGATACGGTCTCCCACAGTATTCTTGCCGCCAAGTTAAAGAAGTATGGGCTGGATGAATGGACTGTAAGGTGGATAGAAAGCTGGCTAGATCGTCGGGCTCAACGGGTAGTGATCAATGGCTCCATGTCTAGTTGGCAGCCGGTTTCAAGCGGAGTGCCCCAAGGATCGGTCCTGGGGCCGGTTTTGTTTAATATCTTTATTAATGATCTGGAGGATGGTGTGGACTGCACTCTCAGCAAGTTTGCAGATGACAGTAAACTAGGAGGTGTGGTAGATACACTAGAGGGTAGGGATCGGATACAGAGGGACCTAGACAAATTAGAGGATTGGGCCAAAAAAAACCTGATAAGGTTCAACAAGGACAAGCGCAGAGTCCTGCACTTAGGACGGAAGAATCCTATGCACTGCTACAGACTAGGGACCGAATGGCTAGGTAGTAGTTCTGCAGAAAAGGACCTAGGGGTCACAGTGGACGAGAAGCTGGATATGAGTCAACAGTGTGCTCTTGTTGCCAAGAAGGCTAAAGGCATTTTGGGCTGTATAAGTAGGGGCATTGCCAGCAGATCGAGGAACGTGATCGTTCCCCTTTATTCGACATTGGTGAGGCCTCATCTGGAGTACTGTGTCCAGTTTTGGGCCCCACACTACAAGAAGGATGTGGAAAAATTGGAAAGAGTCCAACGGAGGGCAACAAAAATGATTAGGGGTCTGGAGCACATGACTTATGAGGAGAGGCTGAGGGAACTGGAAGTCTCCAGAAGAGAAGAATGAGGGGGGATTTGATAGCAGCCTTCAACTACCTGAAGGGGGGTTCCAAAGAGGATGGAGCTCAGCTGTTCTCAGTGGGGGCAGATGACAGAACAAGGAGCAATGGTCTCAAGTTGCAGTGGGGGAGGTCCAGGTTGGATATTAGGAAAAACTATTTCACTAGGAGGGTGGTGAAACACTGGAATGCGTTACCTAGGGAGGTGGTGGAGTCTCCTTCCTTGGAGGTTTTTAAGGCCCGGCTTGACAAAGCCCTGGCTGGGATGATTTAGTTGGGAATTGGTCCTGCTTTGAGCAGGGGGTTGGACTAGATGACCTCTTGAGGTCCCTTCCAACCCTGATATTCTATGATTCTATGATTCTAACGGGGTTGCAACAGGATGGGTAGGTCATGGTGGATTCTACAACACTGACCATTTTAAAATCAAGATAGGATGTTTTTTGTTTGTTTGTTCATTTGTTTGTTTTTTTCTAAAAGATCTGTGGTAGGAGTTATTTTGGGGCAGGTCTCTGGCCTGTGCTATACAGGAAGCCAGACTAGATGACCACAGTGGTCCCTTCTGGCTTTGGAATCTGTGAACCTGCCATCATATCTGTACATTATTTCAGGCTTAGGCCAGGCCTGCTTGAGTTGACCCAGAAACACCTTGAGACCCCTTGACTCAACCCTTTGCGTAGTCCTGCTGCCACTCTAACAGTTTTTAGGTCCTTCTTCAATATTTCAAAACTTTGTCTTTTTCCCCACCCCGCTTCCTGTCTGTTACCATTGCTCTGTCTCTCGCCTTCCTCTCTCCTGGCACTGCAAGAGATTTAGGACTAAGCCCTCATTACTAGTCTCCTGGATCCTGCATGTATGATCTCTTGTATTAATTTAGATAGAATACCTAGGCCCAAAGAGTCAAAGGTGTTAACATAACCCAGTTACTGTCCAACATCAAGCAATGTTAAACAAGGTTCAGGTTCGGTATGCAAAGTCCTCAGCCAGCTTAATACCATGGGAAACACACCATTAAACATCATGTGAACCCTCCATAAAAGATACAGAAAAGGGAAAACAGTTAAAGCATCGGAAATGTAAAGTATTAAATAAGGCTGTCATTTTCAACTCCCTTGATGTTCCCTTCAGCTGTGGAGTTTTTAGAAGGAATTCACACACCACTCCCATTTAGCAGCCTGTTCTTGGTATAAAAGATGGTAAGAACTGTCCTTTTTAGGAGAAAAGAGCTTAGCTGAGGTGGGCTGGCACTTGTTATTGCTGTTGTTGTTAAAGTCGGATCCCCCTTCCTAAGATGACAAAACAAGAAACACAAAATGGGAGAGAAAAGAACAGCAAAGAGAAAATGCAGCTTCTGTCTCCGGTGTTGACTCTCACTTGCAGCCTCACTGCTGGAAAAACACACGCCCAGCCTACAGTCCTATAGCCACTCTGAGACCTGGCAAACTTCAACCAGCTTTGGGCATGTTGGTGCACTGATTTTAACGGCTTCTTTGGTCACAGACTCATAGCAGTGTTATAAAATATACAGACTTGACCAGCTAAGCCAGACCCTTATTAGACAGAAGGAAAACGGAGAGTGATAGGAAAGAAGAAATAAGGTAGGTAAGGAAGGGCACTTACTGCAGGTCAGGGGTGTGGAGAGAGTCTCACATGCCAGGGATGTTTGGGAATTCATCCAGAGCTGGTAAGGTTGTGATGTCATCTGAGTCCATCCCTCTGACCCGGTCTGATCTGGACATTTTAGGATTAGGATGAAGGTGGCCCTGGGTCCCAGGAGACAGCGAAGGGGGCAGTCATGAGGGTGATGTTCACTCCAGTAGCCAATTTTTCTCCCAAAGTCTCTTTAAACCCCAAAAGGGAGTGAAGGCCCATCCCTGCCTTATTTTGTACGCCAATCGCCTAATGTACAACACCAATTTGGGCTAATTGATTTTTGGACTCACTGTTCTTGTTTTCCAGGCATGATCTTAACTTTGTCCTTGAATGATCGGGAGCCCTTTTTGTTTGGACTAATTCAGCCTGTCCCTCTTTTGGACCTTTTCCCATCAACATTTATTGTTTCAGGTTATTGTGACATCTGAGGAATGTTCATTCGCATGTTATAGTTAAACTCACAATTAGGGTAAATTTGTAGGCCCAGTTATCACAACAGAGCTCATCTCTTCCTGTCAGTAATTCACCTCCCAGCTTCTCCTGCTGCTATTGCAGAGCTGATCAATTTAATCTCAAAGGTGCCATGATGTGCACGGATACTTAATAGCATACCCATGACAAAACCAATGGAATTTAAGTTTGGAAGTATTTAAAGTCCTTTTCTATTTACCCGTCATTCAACACTGATGTCTTGAAGTGCCCAGTTGACACCCTTTATTTCAAGCTTGTTCTCTATTGTATAGAGAGACAGACGCAGAAAAATGCTCATTTCGGTTACGGTGACCGCTGAGCTGTAGGTATTGCACCACCGCAGCTGGCACTTGATACCACCTTGCCCAGCAGATCAATGTATGTTGTTTTTGTGATGTTAAAAGAAAACTGCAGAATGACTCTAGTCTCTGCGGGTTCTTGTGCCTCGAAACGTTGTCTTGATAGCAGGCCTGGCACAGCACATTTGTTAAGGATTCTTCCGCCTTCCTAGACGTTCCATGCTTTCCCTGCACCTGCCATGGAAACTGGTACATGCACAGAGAGCCCATCCTAGAAGTAGGGCTGCTGCTAACAGGGCCAGCCCACAGGGTTCTTGCTCCCTTCTTCTGATGTGTTGCTGTCACCTTTCCCATCCCTAATGATGACTGAGGTCAGGACATGGTCCCTACCACACCTTTGAAATGCTGAGGGGGGGGAGGCAGATTCTGCCCCCTCATGAGCTCTCCTACTGTAGTAGAGATCACCGCATCATCTGAGCTTCCTCCTGGAACAGGAAGGAATCTTCTCCAGTCTCTGTAGCCATAATCAAAGCAAAGCAATGAGCCAAATCCTCAGCTGGTGTAAATCAACATAACCAGTTCAATTCAATGGAGCAACTTGTTACTTGTGTCACAGTTCAGGGCAACCACACATGTGTTCCCCTCCCTGGTTCCTCAAGGGCTCCCACTCTAGGCTCCCAGCTCCTCAGCCATCTCTCTCAGGCTGCACAATGCCCTGTTTACACTAGGATATCCCCAGCAAGCCAGGTTGCCTGAACAGGCCAGAGTCTGTGTTTTGCTTTCTCTTCACAGGCTATGAACAACTGCAATTGCCAGTTGTCACAAGCTACCACACAGCCCTTTGTAAGCAAGAGCATTATAGAGAAACTATTTTAAAAAACAATCAATGTTCCTACATGTGCTAAAAGCTCATCAGTCTTATGGCACCTCAGTATTCCAAAGCCCTTCCAATCTTTCCCAAGAAGGACTGGGATCCCCCCTTGGAAGAATGTCCTGTCCATTTGCTGGATCAGAATGAACGCCCTGAGTCTGTTTAATCTCAGGCTATTTATCCCAAACTCCTCTTCTTTGTCTCCTGGTCTCCAGAGAATCCAGTTTGAACTTGTATATGCCGGCACTCTCCTTGTGGTGGTAATCCTCTGGAGGTGTTACTGAAAGGATGGAAGTTGGGAATTCATAATGGGAAACAAAACAAGAGCTCTAGTGACACGGATCAAAACATAGCACCGCATGTGTTATCAAAAGCTAGAATCAGAGATGGCATCTGGATCATGCCCTTGATTGAAGAAGTTCCTACAGGAACAGAGCTTGATACTGGAGCTGCCATCTCACTAATTTCTGCATCTACCTATCACTATATGTTGTCACAAGTTCCTTTGGAACAAGGGTTCCTAACCTACAGGCCATATACCAGAGCATTTCATAAGGCCTGTAGCCTGCTTCAACACAATATGCTAATTGCCAATTCATTAGTGTTTTGTCATCATGCTTACATCAGTTTAGTTTACACAAGGAAGTACTGTACATAGAGGGTCTCAGCATTATTTTAGGTGTGAAACTGCCAAATTCCAATCTGTATGGTAGACATTTTACCTTGCTGAAGGATTATCGACGCTTACTTGCAATTGTTTGATTGAAACACGGAATTCTGTCATTAGCTGCTGCTCATGTGCAACAATAGGCATTGCTACTTTCAGCTCATTCCAGTGCTGTTCAATTCCATAGAGACACTCAGCTGTTGTGCCTGCCACAGCCACGCTCTCGCAAACTCAAGCAACTTCAGATTAAGTGTTCTATATCAGTTTGATGGATAGGATACTCATCACTAGCACAGACATAGAAACCACTAAGGATAATGTGCCTTCTCTTGTGAGCTGGATGGTACTACAAGGTATAGTGTTATATTAAAAGAATCCCCAGTTTACACAAATTGTGTAACATCACCGTGAATTATCTGTCAATTATAGTTGCGTCTTCTGTGAAGTCCAAGTAATCATTTCAATGATAAGCCAGCGTATCTCGTGTTTTGGAAGCTTTTCACAAAGCTCATTTTGGCATTGTATGGATGAAGGCCATAGGCCAGGGTCATGTCTGATGGCCAGGCATTGACAAGAATATTGAGAGGGAAGTGCCATAGGCCAGGGTCATGTCTGATGGCCAGGCATTGACAAGAATATTGAGAGGGAAGTGATGTACATGTCAGCAAATTCAGCATGATCCTGGCCGAGCTAGTCTACACCCTTGGTCATAGCCTTACACTCCCTGGACATGCATTGACATGGACTTCTCAGGATCTTTAGAAGGTTATAGGTTTTTGGTCTTAGTCTGTGCCCATTTAAGAAGGCCAAAAGTTTCCAGAATGATTTCTACTACAGAGACTGGACATTTTTGTAGCTTGGCTAGACACTTTGATTTGCTATGACAGTTGGTGAGTGACAATAGACCTCAGTTCTGAAAAAATTGGAGGTTCCTAGCTTCAATTCAGCTCAGTTCCATACCATCCTGCCATAGAGTAGCAGAATGCTTTGTTCAAACACTGAAGCATGCCTTAAGAGCCTACAAATCTATTGTGAGTCATCAGCAAAAACTGGACAATCTCTTGCTTGCCTACAGGAATATACCTCATGCTACTATCCAGGAGTCACCTGTAACTCTTTTCTTGAAGCAATCTTTATGTACCTGTTGGGACCTATTACATCCTGATAGTGCCTCATGTGTATGTGTAGCCAAATGTCAAGCAATGCAAATTGATGGACAACATGAGACTTGTCATTGTTCTTTTACTGTGGACTTGCAACTACAGCTTTGAAATGAAATGGGTACCTTAACCAAAAAACAAACAAACAAACAAAAACCTCTAAGGAAGGAGATTCCACCACCTCCCTAGGTAACCCATTCCAGTGCTTCACCACCCTCCTAGTGAAAAAGTTTTCCCTAATATCCAACCTAAACCTCCCCCACTGCAACTTGAGACCATTACTCCTTGTTCTGTTATCTGCTACCACTGAGAACAGTCTAGATCCATCCTCTTTGGAACCCCCCTTCAGGTAGTTGAAAACAGCTATCAAATCCCCCCTCATTCTTCTCTTCTGCAGACTAAACAATCCCAGTTCCCTCAGCATCTCCTCATAAATCATCTGTTCCAGCCTCCTTCCTTAGAGGTTTTTAAGGTCAGGCTTGACAAAGCCCTGGCTGGGATGATTTAGCTGGGAATTGGTCCTGCTTTGAGCAGGAGGTTGGACTAGATGACCTCCTGAGGTCCCTTCCAACCCTGATATTCTATGATTCTATACCTGGAGGAATTGTAAAGTGCATGGAACCTGTTTCATTCATGGTAAAACTATCCAATGGTATCTTATGGAAACATATGGAGCAGTCGCAGCCCTGACGAATACTGGAGTTCAGGAATGTTCCAGTCGGGCTTTTTGTTCTTCTGATCAAACCTCCTGCTGTTACAACCCCTCATTTCAATGACTTTGGTACCAGCTGCAGTTGTTTCCTTACCACTGACTGTTCCTGTTGCTCAGGATGCTGCTGAACCATCACCGCGTTATCCCAAGAGCGTGAAAACCAGGTGTGCAGTAGCTGAACTGGTTATTTAGTTAGTGAGTTGCTATTCCAAGGCGGAGTACTCCCTTACAAGGTGGTAGTCCACTCACAACTTTTAGTTAGGTGATATAGTTGTTAGCAATACAAATAATAATGTGTGCGTGCTGGGGAAAGGTTTTTAAAGTAGAGTGGAGGGATGTGATGTCCCTTTAAATGTTTGAGCAATCCCCCCTCCCAGTGCAAAGCCTTACTTTCATGTTTGTTTCAGCACAGAGCAGCATTTGTCTCAGCTCCCTCTGGGTCTATATCATTCTGTGCTGGTCCAGAAGGAACGGTTGTCTCCTGGCCTCCATGGAATTATATATGATCCCTGGCCCATAATGATGCTGTATTAAGTTTAAGACCTCCCAAAGATATTGCTATAGCTGTCTAGGCACTAACGTAATACAAGTGGTGAGAGACTAACCAAGATTGGGGCCCTGCTGTGCTAGGAGCTGTACAAACAGACACAGCCCCTTTTCCAAAGAGATTACAATCTAAACAGACATACAAACTAGTGGGAGGAAGGAAGCATGGCTGATTTATGCCAGCTGAGGATCTGTCCCATTGTTTTTGAAGTGCTGCCCAAGCAGCATTTATAATGTACAGCCTTCGACACATTGGCAGAGCACGAACCCTCGCCTCATCCAGTCAGGGGAAAGAGCAGGGAATGCTGCCTGCATGGAAATGCTCACCTTTTGCTCAATCAAAAACGTGTCACTAAAGCAGGGGGTATGTTTACAAAGCCTCCCAGCCCGAGCAGGCAGATTCATACCAGCAGAGCTGGAGCTAGCAGGCTGAGATGAACAGTGTGGACACTTCAGCTTGGGATCTCAAGCTCGCCTGATTGCCTAGCCATGAGGGAGCCCAGGGACTGGGCCTTCCTTGTATCAGTGAGGATGCATAATGCCCCAAAGCAAGTGCCATGGACGGTGTGGCCTGCATGGTCCTTCTCCTCCCCGTGCAGGGGGAGGGGAGGGAAAGGACTGATTGTCCCTTTGGCAGGACCCCACCCCATCCTTCTCCTGGGAGACCCTAGGCTCCAGATTCTGACTCTGGTTTGTCCTGGACTCTGCTATTCAATTGGTGTCTGTAACCTGGTACCTGAGCCCGACTTCCTGGTGTCCTGACCCAGCTCAACCCCAAGGCTGCTATTCATCTCCTCATTGCAACTTAACAGCAGCACCCGCGTCCAGGCCCAGGCCTGGGCAGACAGAGGAGCTAGCGCCAGGGTCGGGACTGACCCTGGCCTGGAGGATTGGCCAAGTCTGCTCTCTGGGCCAGGATGCACACTCCTGGTCCTCCACTCCCAAGCCCGTGGCATGGAATTTGGGGTTGATTTAATGAACCAGGTACCTGCCCTTGCTCACATACACTTCCTGGGGAGGGCAGTCTCAGAACAGCAAGTAGGGTAAGCCTGCAGTTGGCTGGCTGAAAGCAGCAGGGAAGACAGTAATTTCAAGCTGATTGAGGGGTGGGAAGAAGAAATAAAACCTCAGATCCTTAAAATAATTAAACACCCACCCCAAGCCAGATCTCCAGCTGGCATGAATCCACATGGCCCCACTGAAGTCAATATAGCTATGCCCCTCCTTTCCAGATTGGGAAGGCAGTGATGACACCCCCCCACACCCCACCCCACCCCCCCAATAAAAGGACAGAGGAGGCCCGGGGAAAAAGAAAAATATTGCGATAATGGAGTGAGAACAAGGCTGGCAAACGCAATGGCAGCAAAACAACAGATGGGATATAATTTTAGTGAGTAGTCCCACAGATGGTTCAGCAGATGGATTCTGCTGGGTTCATTCAGCTTAGGTGGAATTTTCATCTGCCGATCATGGCAGGCAGGATATCTTCAGTGGGGCCAGCATCTTGGTTTTGTTCCGGTTCTGTACATGCCTATTGCTGGCAGAAACTGGCAGAGTGCAGTACAATAACCAGGCTTTACATTTAAACTCTGCTTAGATTCAGACTCTCTCATTCTGAAAGTCAAGGCTTCCTACAAATGGATTTACAGTCTAGCACCATATCTGCTAGCCATTTAAACAATAAATGCTGCTCAATGCAAAACAACGTCAGCGAGGCCAGCAGACCAAGGATGTTTCCGCTCCAAAAGACTGTGGTGCTGCAGCTTTTGGGTTTGTTAGATAGTCTGTGCCCTGAAAAGTTTAGTCTTTTCGTTCTGGGTTTGTACAGTACCTAGCACAGTGGGGGCTTGATCCCTGATTGGGTCCCTAAAACTGCTAGCTCAATACAGTCTATGATGGCTTCCTGCTTTAAATACTGATACCCTACTGGACATTACACCCTGCTGAGCCTAGTTTCACAGAGCCCTCCAGTGGAAGCCCAGCCCACGTCTCCAGTGGTGATGGAGAAGGAGTATCCAGAAGGTTCTAGTCCTGCAGGTTCCTACAGCCCAGCCCCAATTCAGTCAGGGCTAGTGGGGAGAGGGCTCTAATTTAGAGCTAGACTGAGCTCTGTTCCAGCAAGGGCCAGGACTCCATACCCTGGGAGGACGTATAAGTTACTGTTGCCCCTTCCAAGGCACAGGTTCCTTCCTCCCTTCATGCCAGCGAAGTTGTGCTGGCTGGCGCATTGACAGGGTACAGCCAAACCTCTGCCTGTCTCACCCACTTGCTCTCCTGCTGCCATATGGCAGAGTGCTGATGAGGCCACATGGAATGGGGGTCTCACTCCCCTATCCAGTCCTATTCAGACTCATTCTAAAGGGGCCCTCTGTATGTATATTAGCCTGGGCCAAGCAGGATAACATTGTTTTGCAATAGTGCTTCTAGTTGCTATCAATGCCCTGAGAGGAAGTTCTAGCTTTACTGTGCATTCATATCTGAGGAAAAGGAGTGGGGATACTGTCCACCTGTACACAGCTGTTTCCTTCTCCATTATCAGAATATTCCCTCCCCACAAGCCTCGGGCAGCTTCTAGACTCTTGTCACTGCCTTCTCTTCTTGAAAGAAAGAGGCTTGGAATTTGGGGGCCTCTTAATGAGCCAGATGCCCCTCTCCCCAGAGTCCTATCCAGCCAAAATGCTACATATGCTTTCTGGAGCGGACGGTCTCAGTGCATTCCGTACAGGAGCTCTGCAGCAAGGGAGAAAGCCTAAAATTATTAAAACAGATAATGAATCAAACAAAACCCAGCATAGGCCCGATCTTCAGCTGGTATAAATTGGCACTGAAGTTGATCAAGCTATGCTGTTTTACACCAATTACAATGTTAGGCTAAGCACTCACCTCTCATCACTCTTGAAGTCGAAGTATTCTCTTTATCAAATCATATGCATTATTAATTTCTTCAGAGAGAGGTGCCCAGTGCTTAACCTAATACTCAAGAAGAAACAGGAATGGGAGAGAAATGTCTAACCCTCCCCCTTAGCTACCATCTGATGCTTACAGAAGTCCTAGCCCTAGGTATCAGGATGGGACTAGTGCACAGTAGGTTTCCCATTCCATTGCCTATACCGAGTGCCTCAAACAATCCCGGATACAATGCTGTGATAGCAGAGATGTGCGTGACTAGTGAGCTTATCCAGCAGATGAGGGTGGCCTTCCTGGTGGAAGTATTAGGAGTAGAAAGGAAGAATTCATTTTATTTAATGGATGCTGTCTCCTAGGGAGGGACAGTTGCTCCAGGGAGCATAGCAGAATGACCAGAGATGGACTGGTCAGGGATCCATCCCTATTAGGTTCTGAACTGAGGTTTCATGGATTCATACGTGTCAGCTTTGCTACTTAGCCTTAGGAGAATTGTCGTTATGTGCCAGTTGCTTTAGAAGAGGAACAGATCCTCACCTATGTCAGCGTAGCTTCATGGACTAGAAAATGAGTAATGACAATTCACATTAGCGGAGGATCCAGCCTCCAAAGCCTGCCCTGTTTTCATGCCTTCATCTACCGGGGGAACCCACAGAGCCTCCTCACCTCTAGGAACTGCAGGCCTTTGACCGACAAAACTTCAACTCTCACGGATGCTAAGCAAAGTGGTCACTAGCATCCAAACAAACACAGTTACTCAATGGCCAATCTTGCTTGTGATCGCAGCCGATCAATGACTGTCTCCACACCTCATTTGCCCATACATCTGAGACCAAACAATAGTACTCTTTGTATTCAGATTTTATGGCCCATTTTGTTCCTAATGCTGGTTTCCCGATTCATTCTATAAATGTGATGTTACGTTGTGAAAACAGTTCTTCAGTACTCCCTTTTCACAGCTACAGCATTACCACCATTGGCTCTGCAGAGCTAATAATACAATTTTCCTAATAACATCACGACGAACGAAGGAAAAGTCCTATTTAAAATGTTATACAGCGTGACCCAGAGAAATGACAATAGTATCCCTGTCTGAGATTGTCACACACCCAGGGACAGATATGGGCAGAAGGGGCAGGCAGTAGGGGCAAGCACATTCCCCCACTTACAACCCTGGAAAAGGATGAGCCACTGCTCAAGTCCTTGCCTGGTACTAATCCTCCCAATGGGTACGGCCAGGACTTGAGCTTTGACTCCCTTAGGCCACCCACCATTGCTCAGCCAGTTCAGGGCTCCTAGTCCAGTCTATGCTCCTCCAGGCCCACCACAGGAATGCTGAGTCTGCCAGAATGTCCTTCATGCACACACCAAGATAGTCAGCAGTTTAAAAGCCATAATACAGCCCTGTTTGGTACCACAATACAGGCCTTTAATGTCTGTATGCCCAAGATATTTCTGCACACCAGAGAGATTTAGAAGAGCACTGGCACATTAATGCTAATCTCTGATCTGTTCACCTCATCCCAGTGAAATCAATTGGGTTGCAAAAGTGTAGCTCAGAAGAATTTGGCCACTATAGGTGTTTTTTTTAATTGCAGTATGCACAGATTTCAATTAATGGCTTTGAAAAAAAGAAATCACAGGTCAGTCCTGTTGTGCTGGAGATTTTAGCACCACAAACTGTAGAGAAACACTAAATCTACTCAGAGAATTTAGAGAGAAAGAAAAACAATTGTAGATTTTAAGGACAGAAGGGACCATGATCACCTACTCTGACATCCTGCATCAGAAGCAGACAGAATTCCACCCAGCAATAAAATGTGGTAGAACTGGAACATTATAGCAGAGAGCTAGCTCGGCTGCAGTTGAAGGTTAAGACCAGATTTCTGTTTAAAACTCAGCTCTAGGTGTTCTAAAATGCACTCAGATTGCCTTGATATTGGGTGAGCCTCATAGAAGTGCAGGGTTCAGCCAATGATCCACGTTTAGAGCCATTTGACCAAGAGGTTCCTGAAACATGCCCCCACCCCAAGACAGGCTGTGTGGTCGGTTGGTTTTTTTTAAAAAGTGGACATGTTTTGGCAATTTTTTTTTGGCCCACAGAGAGATCAGACCAGAGCTATGATCAGCACACAGGGTCTCAAATGCTTGAGAGATACCCTAGAGTGTGTGCCCACTAGCCCTTTGGGGGAAATCAAGTCACAACATTATCTGCCAAAGAGTTTGGTTAAATCCAGTCTAGACTTAAAAAGCCAAGGGATGGAGAGTCTAACATACCCTTAAGGATGTTGTTCAATGGTGACTTACCCTTACTTCTTCAGAAAAAGCAAAGCCTTATTTTCAGCTGGACTTTAAGCTTTAACTTCCAGCCCCTGTCACTTCTAAGACCCTCATTTGCTAAATTAAATAGCTCTCTACTGTAAGATCTCTTCTTGTATAAATACTCATGTACTCAGGAACACCAAGGATTAAGATTATAGCATGAGGGGCAACACAGGCTCTTGAACTTTGTCACAGGGATGGTTTTCTACGGGGAGGTTAGGGTCATCCAATGCTTTGGCTGGTGAGATCACTTTTCACAGTGAAAGCCAGGAAACAACAATAATGTGCTCCACAGGCAAGCTAGACTATAACAATAGCAGCAGCAGTAGCCCCTGCCTCGGGAAGAGCAATTTCTTGGCATTTTTGACGGGGCTGGAGAATTGCCTTGGACATGCAGCAGTTAGTTGAAAGACGCAGCTTGTTTGCCTGAGAGCTGGCACTACTCATCGGTGCCTTTAAGACAAGAGTTAATGGAAACAAACAGAATTTTTTTTTATTACATATAAATCAATCAATTGAGGAGACCAGACCCTAGATTAACTCAGTGGTGCATGGGTACAAATAACATGATTCTCCAAACATGCATGGACCACAAAATATGGGCAGATTTTCAGCAGTGCGTATGCTGAAGGGTGTTCATATGTACCTCCAATTTCTCTGCACAGATACACGTGTTTAAGTGAAGGGGTGAACATGTGCTCTCCAATGTGGGTGTGAAGGCAGGGCACGTACAAACTGCAATGCCTGTGAATACCCCATCCTGATCATTCATATTATAGCAGTCCATTGAGACCCCTAACTGCTATCAGCACCCCATTGTTCTAGGCACTGTACACACAGTACAAGATTGTCCTTGCCCCAGAGAGGAGGAAGCGGGAACAGACACTGTTGCCTAAAGTCACACAGCAGACTAATGGCAAATCTAGGAACAGAACCTACGTCTCCTGATTCCTGTCCAGGGCTCTACTGTTTGAAAAGCTGTCTCGTATAAGCTGATTACCATGACATTTCATTTCCTTTACAGGATGGAGCTTTTATGTTCTACTGAAGCACGAACAAGGTAACTGGCAAGAAAGCTACAGAGTGTAGTACTTAAGAAAGGTTCTCCGACTGCTTTTTTTAAATAGGGTTGACATTAAAAAGTTGTTCAACCTCCACAAGCAAAATCAAAGTGGCAACGTGAGCTCCTTGATACACCAAACTAACCACAAAGCTGTCAAGAAATTTGCCTAAGATATATGAACAAAACAACTGTGCCCAGATGTGGAATGGCATATAGCTCTCTCCCTTTAACCTCAGCCATCGGGGTTTGAAATCTAGCATGAGGCGCTAAAACAACGCCGGCAATGCAAGGTTACACCCTGGCATAGGTTCAGCTGGCACAAAGTTGGGTACCCTTTATAAGGATTTCTGAGGAGACAGCACAAAGAGAGGGGATCATAGGAGAAAATGTGACAGGAACTTACAGGAGGAAAAAGAGGGAAATGAGTGCAGCCAGCAGCTGTCAACTGCAAAATGGTCCCTTTGGGCTACATGGCTCTGCCAAGTTTACTCAGTCTACACTAGAAGCAAGAGTGTGTACAAAAGCTGGGGAATCACATATTTGTGCTGTCTTGATGATAGCTCACGTGAATATAAATAGCACCGTAGCCACAGTAGCACCAATGGAGGCCTGGTCTGACCTCCTGTATAAAGCATCTCTTTTAGAAAGACATCCAAGCCTGATTTAAGGTCTTCAAGTGCTGGAAAAAGCAAGCATATCCTTTGGTAAGTTGTTCCAATAAATATCACCCCAATTGTTAACATTCTTCACCTTATTTCTAGCCAGAATTTATCTAGCTTTAGCTTCACCACTGGATGTTGTTATGCCTTTGTCTGATAGATTTAGGAGCCCTTTATTGTCAGAAATCTTCTCTTCATATAGGTATTTCTATACAGTGATCAAGTCACCTCTTAACCTTCTCCTTAATAAGCTAAATAGTTTGAGATTCTTAAATCTTTCATCAAAAGAACATAAGAATGGCCCTACCGGGTAAGACCAAAGGTCCATCTAGCCCAGTATTCTGTCTTCCAACAGTGGCCAATGCCAGGTGCCCCAGAAGGAATGAACAGAACAGGTAATCATCAAGTGATCCATCCCCTGTCACTCATTCCCAACTTCTGGCAAACAGAGGCTAGGGACACCATTCCTGCCCATCCTGGCTAATAGCCATTGATGGACTTATCCTCCATGAATTTATCTAGTTCTTTTTTGAACCCTGCTATGATCTTGGCCTTCACAACATCCTCTGGCAAGGAGCTCTATGGGTTGACTGTGCATTGTGTGAAGAAATACTTCCTTTTATTTGTTTTAAATCTGCTGCCTATTAATTTAATTTGGTGACCCCTAGTTCTTGTGTTATGAGAAGTAGTAAACAACACTTCCTTATCGACTTTCTCTACACTAGTCATGATTTTATAGACCTCAATCATATCTCCCCTTAGCAGTCTCTTTTCCAAGCTGAAATAACACCATAAAAGAGATATAGCTGTATAGATGTTTAAGCTCAACCAGAATTCAGGAACTTGATGCAGGAATGAGCGAACTGAATTCTCTTGCTTGTGTCATGCCTGAGGGCAGACTAGATCCTAATGGACCCTTCTGGCCTGAATATTAATTGAATAATAATAATAAAAGAGTTGTATAGATGCTGTAGCTCAGCCAGAAGACAAGATTATCACAATAGTCCATTCTGGACTTAACCTATATGAAAGTATATGTAGATAATATGAAGAGGGCCATCCACTGGCACAGAAGAATATGCAACTTTAGTGTTCCTACAAACTTATAAACAAAGTGATTGTTCTGCACTCTAATGACTTCTGGATTTCACAGCTCTAAAAAGCAGGAACCAGGTAATTGATAGGGGAAGGTGCTCTTGTGAAAAGGAATATTTTGACATAGTGCCCATCACCTCTTGGTAGAATCACAGAAGAGTTTTTGAATGAAAAAACACCATTATTTTCTTCTTGGGGGTGTCAGTATTAGCTTGGTCGAGAACGCCCCTCCTCTGACACAGGGGAATTCTCTACCACCAGGCTCAAGCTCATCTGTCAGGAGACAGCTTTCTCACAGGCCAGTTCCAGACTGCAGAACAAACTCCTCCAGGAACTAAGGGCCATCACAGTTTCCATTCTAAGTGCAAGGTGCATTTCTGACTGGCCTTCTCCATCAAGAGAGCAGCATGGACATTGAAAACCCAACCAAAACCACCACACTCCACTGCATACCCAATCCTCCCACTGGGGAGAGGATGAGAAAAAGAACCAACCTCACATGACAGAGGTTAGTCACAGTGCTGTTATAACCATATTGGTCCCAGAATATTAGAATAATGCAGGGGGGTGGTTGTTTTTTTTTAATTGGACCAGCTTCTGTTGGTGAAAGAGAAGCTTATATCAAAGCTTTGCTTCAGCTCTGTGTAAGCTCAAAAACTTGGACCACCTTCTGCTGAGGAGACAATAAAAGGTATTACCTCACTTGTTACCCAGGGCAGGTCAGTGATGGCTGGTTGCTTCCCTGCCAGGGAGTATGGGATCAGGAAAAAGTCTCTCGGGATAGCTTCAGAGAACTGTTCCAAAATACATTATCTAGTCTTTTTATAACTCGTTTGTACAAAACACACAGCTCATAGTGACCCCTACTGGGTCATCACTTCTCCTATGTTCAACCAACTACTTATCAACAAAATATTCCTAACAATCTTAGCCCAAAACTTCTATATCTAAGATGCCCAAACTCAAAGTCTCCATTCACTTATTTTCTTTCAGTCTCATGATTTGTTGACTCTTTCCTCCCCTCTTCCCATTCTGATCAGCAGAAACTGCAAGCCTCCAGCTAGTATTTGACCTTGCCTCCAGAAGCCCTGCTTGTCCTAATTAACCCTTAACTATGTGATGGTCTATTTTATTAATTCATAGGGCCTGAATGCATACAATATGGCTGCAATTACCTTGATAAAATTCTGGTGTAGCACACCCCTCAATTCCAGGGTAATATCTCACCTTGTCTCTAAGATGTTGAGTGACTCAAGGGTAGTCTACACTACTCGCCCGGATCGGCGGGTAGAAATCGATCTCTCGGGGATCGATTTATCACGTCTCATCTAGACAGATAAATCGATCCCCGAATCGACACGCTTACTCCCACCTCATCAGGAGGAGTAAGCGCCGTCGATGGGGGAGCCACGGCAGTTAATTTGCCGCCCTCCTCACAGAGGGATAAGTCGAATAGGATACACCGAATTCAGCTTCACTATTTGCGTAGCTGAATTTGCTTATCTTAAATCGACCCCCCCCCCTTAGTGTAGACCTAGCCTCAGTGTGACACTGAGTCACTCAGATACTATGGCAGTGAAATTGGAATAAGAACCAGAATAGAATAGTTTAGGAGACAGGCATAGTGGTATGCTATAGGTTTTGCAATAACTACAAATTGTTTGAGATACATTTTTGCAGGATCAGGGCCTATGTGCTTAACTTTTCCCCACAGCAGCAGTCCCATTGCTAGGGCTTTCATTTGTACAAATTCCAGAATTAAGTGCAGTAGTGTTGATCTGAGAGATTCCGTACATATAGTAGGTGCAATGTTTGCTATTTTTAAGTTTAATTTATAAATATATTAATGGGACAAGCTTCAGAAGAGTTGATAGTGGAGAGACTCCAGGTGTTACTGAAGGAAGTTTTTAGTTAAATTATTGTGCAAAGGTTACAGTGAACAGCAAACTCTCTCACAGCTACAGGAAGTATTCTGAGCTACCTCCAGGGGGCAGATCCTCAAAAGTATTTAGGTACCTAACTCCCACTGAAATCAACCCTCAACATCTCTGCTGAGACTGCCAATAAGAATGCAAATTTGGGCAATAACCAAGCAAACACTTAAGTCACCTTTACTCATGTGAGCAGCTCTGTTGACTTCAGTTGGACTAATTGTGTGAGTAAAGCAATTCACATGCTTATGGGTTGGCTGGATCAGGGCCTTGATTTATTAGGGACGTTTCCATACAACTATAACTGAACATAACATGCTTCATACAGGCTACCTAAAGATGGAATTGGCTTTGTGTTTCTGCCACCATAAGCAAGATTTGCACTCATGTCCTAGGCCTTGATCCAGCAATGGGATCTGCAAGGGTGGAGATCAATGGGTTTCCATGGAAGTGCAAGGGCCTGCCCACACAACACTCCCCAGGGCTCTGGAAGGGTAACGGGTCTCTAATAAAAATAGAGAGCTCTTATACAGTGCTTTTCATCGTAGATCTAAAAGTGCTTTGAAGGAGATCAGTAACATCACCTATATTGTAAAGTGGGGAAAATGAGTCACAGGGGAAGGTGTCCAAGGTCACCAGTGGACAAACCAAGAATGGAACACAAGTCGCCCAAGTCCCAATCCAGTGCATTATCTATTTCAACAATGAACTATCCGGTGCCTCAAAATTGCTTATTTTAAACAAGAGCATTGGGGGGAGGGGGGAAATATCCTCCAAACATTTAGCCTTCAACAATAAGACTAATTCACAAATGATGTATTCATCAGATAATGTTGCTAGCTCTATTCCACATCCACTGAAAACAGATTTCCTAAATAGAGTATGATAGGGCTTGCTTTGGAAAAATGCATTTCTATACCTTCAGCATGTACTTTTTGAAGAGAACTGGCATGGAGAACAGGCACCCTTCAAGCACTTAATAAAATAGGTTTTCCTTTATGACTTTCATTTAAAATACATTACGAAAAATCACTTAATTCTCCTAAGCTTGCTGCCAGATTTTGAGTAAGTGATTTTCAGGGCCTCTCACCAGTCCTAGAACTAATTTAATATATTAAAGGGAAACATCGTGAGAGCAGCATGTGGTAGCAAGCACAGTGGTTTGGAACGTCACCTCCCTCTGAAGAGATCAGTATCAGATCAGGGCGTCCCGAACTAACTGCACAGAAAAGTGAACATCTTTCGTCTTCTTGTCAAATATGTAAACAAGCAAGTTTGGAATAAGAATTGATCTTTCCGCATGCTAATGATGGGTGAAAGCATTTCCACACCTCACAAATCTTTCGGGGATCAACGTGAGCCCAGCCAAAGAAACGATGCCAGTTTAAAGTTCAGCTTCATCTCTCATTGAGATCCATGAGGACTTTGCCATTGACTCCGATGGGAGCAAAGTTAGGCCAATGCTGAGTTTTTGAAAATTCCATTCTATTACCCCCTGGTTCAAGATGTTCACCATGTAGGACAGGACTGTACATGGCACAGCTCTTCTTAAGCGTCCCTGAAAGGAAAACATAAATGAGATTATACATCCATGGCCAGCAATTTAAGACTTGTTTAGCATTTAGCAGGTTCTTTATAATCATCTTAAAGAAGCAAAACAAGTGTAACTCTCTTTGGCGGCGATAAGAGCAGGTCATAAGAGGGGAACATGTTTTCTGTCAAAGTTTGAAATGTTTAGATAATTCTCCCCCCCCCCCCATCTGTATAGCTGGTCCAAAAACAGGTGAGGTTCCAGCAGAAAGTCATCTCCCTCCACCCCATTATCTCTTGTGACAAAGTTCCTCCTCTATCTTGGTGGGTCCTGTGCTTATTGGCGGATTTTCTTGCCTCAGAGATTCACCATGTGGGTTGGGGAACAGCCCAGAGACCTTCCCCTCTGAGAGAACCCACAGTCCAGGTCAATTGGGAGGTTTGGGGGGAACCCAGGCCTGCCCTCTACTCCGAGTTCCAGCCCAGGGCCCTGTGGACTGCAGCTGTCTATAGTGCCTCCTGTAACAGCTGCATGACAGCTACAACTCCCTGGGCTACTTCCCCATGGCCTCCTCCAAACACCTTCCTTATTCTCACCACAGGACCTTCCTCCTGGTGTCTGATAACGCTGTGCTCCTCAGTCCTCCAGCAGCACACCCTCTCAGCTCCTTGCACCTCTTGCTCCCAGCTCCTCACACGCCCACCACAAACTGAAGTGAGCTCCTTTTTAAAACCCAGGTGCCCTGATTAGCCTGCCTTAATTGGCTCCAGGTGTCCTAATTAGCCTGCCTGCCTTAACTGGTTCTAGCAGATTCCTGATTACTCTAGTGCAACCCCTGCTCTGGTCACTCAGGGAACAAAAAACTGCTCATCCAGTGACCAGTATATTTGCCCTCTACCAGACTCCTGTACCCCACTGGTCTGGGTCTGTCACACTCTCAAACAAACAAAAACCAAACTAAATTAGGGTTTCATTCAACTCTAGTGCCACTGCTATTACAAAGTCCAGGAGATGTCTATTGGTGGAAGTCCTACTACATTCATTCCTGATGGGTAGAATTTTACTCCCGGGGGAACCCTGGTAGAGCCAGTTAGACCCCTTGCACAGAAGCAGTCAGAGCAGGCATGGCAGAATCCAGACTGATTTTTGTACTAGGAGTCTCCGTTCTTAAAGTAGCATGACCAGTCTTAATGTGATATTATCCTCTTCAAAAAATTCTGTTGATTTTTGTGTCTATTCAAAACAGGTTGAAAAGTGGCTCAGTCTCCAGGAGCTCGATTCAAAGGAACCTGGGTGTGACGACACTGAGCATCACAGCACCCACCTTTTCAGTGCTAAGGAAACCACTTGCATTCACAAAGCCTGAGCTCAGGGCTCCAGCTCTCTGTACAATGCACAGGGATAGAGAGGCACCTCAGCGTGGGCTTCACAAAAGCCAGCAAAGAACTATAGAAATGTAGGGGTGGAAGGGAATTTGAGAAATCATCAAGTCCAACCCCCTGCACTGAGGCTGAACCAAGTAAACGTAGACCATCCATGACAGGTATTTGTCCAACCTGCTCTTAAACCTTCAGTAAGCGGGACTCCCCAACCTCCCTTGGAAGCCCATTGCAGAACTTAACTATCCTTAGAGTTGGAAAGTTTTTCCTCCTATCTAACCTAGATCTCCCTCACTGCAGATTAAGTGCATTACTACTTCTCCTATCTTCACTGGACAGGGAGAACAATTGGCCACAGTCCTCTTCATAACAGCCATTAACATATCTGAAGACTTACAAAGTTCCCCTCAGTCTTCTTTTCTCAAGACTAAACATGGCCAGTTTTGTCTAGCCTTTCCTCGTTGTAATGGAACGGTAAACATCTTATTTACGCTAACCTCAACTCTACCTGGCAATATACTAACGGACCTGATAGTGAACACATCTTGTGTCTTTCTCTCAGAAAGAAGCTCTGTAGTACAAGACATTACTTCTGACAAACTACTGCCAGAGGAGAACAGACAAAAGGAAGAAGAGCAACAAAGGTTCCAAAACAGACAGAAAAAAATAGTGCAACAAAAGTTTCAGGATCCCTTCAACATGAGACTCTTCAATGAGACCAACAGAACAGACAGACTGGAAGCTGTATTTTGCAAGATTTCAAATTACTACAAAACTCCATAAGGGGAAACTGAAGATGATACGTGTATATCTCCAGTTTACGTTATGGGTAAGTAGGCAGAGCATTACCTTTAAATCCTTTGACCTTTCTGAAGAGAGTCAAAAAGATGGCTGTGAAAGGAGTATGGCTATATTTGACACATTCATAAACCACATTTCTTTGAGGTATAAAGAGCGAGCATAATTTAAATCAGAAAATTCAAGGACCAGGGAAAAACATTGACTTTTTCATAGGCACTCTGCATGCATTGGCTGAAAACTGATTTGAGGAATGCAAAACATGAAAATACCAGAGACAGGCAACAGAAAAATCTTTTACGGAAGTTACAAATACAGATTTAACCCTAAACATATACAGATATCAAAGCAGTCAACTAGTCAAACAGAGGAGCAAAAGGAAGAAGTGACTTGAAAAAACAAAAAAATTAGCTAAGAAAATTGAAACAGCGTGAGTGCTAGAAGTCATAATCAAAAATTGAGGTAAGGAGAGAAAATTCTCAGGCTAAGAGGGAAAAATTCCAGTCAAACATCAAAGACTCTCAGTCTAAATGCACAAGATGTGGAAAAATTCCTAATCCAAGGAGATGATGTATGGCCAGCCAAAGGCTTCAGGTATAATAAATACATAAGACATGGACATTTTGCAGTTGTTTGCCACACCAAAGCACTCAGGGAATTGACACATATTACAGATAATAAAGAGCCATTGTTTCTCAGATCTCTCATGTGTGATGACAGAGCGTTCCTGGAAAGTGAAACTGAATATTCATGGAAAGACTATTTAAATTAAAATTGATGCAGGAACAGATATCAGTTTGAGAAGGAAATTACAGTCACCTTTAACCCCTCCAAGAGGTTAAGTCACTTGACACAGCTCTGGCTAGCCCTGGAAAATATTCTGAACTGTATGGGCCAGTTCACCACAGAAACAACTTGCAAAGACAAAAGCGTTGCATTCGGAGTGTATGTGATCAAAGTTTCACAGACCAAGAACCTTCTTAGCTGGAGTCATGATGGACTTAGTGAGAAAGGTTGAAGAACTCAATGGAATATATGGTTTGTCTTTTGAAAGGAGATCCAGTACAAGTCAACTTAGGACAACTCTGAATCATATACAACAAGATTTCTGCCAGACAGTCCTTGGAAGAGACTAGCTGCAGAGTTGTAGTGGAGTGTTTTTTGAATTATATAGAAAGAATGTCCTTAAAAAGGCATGTTGCAATGTTATCGAAAAACTGAAGTGTGCTTTTGCTCATTTCAACATTCTAGACCAACTAGCAATGGACCACAATTCTCTGCAGCAGAATTTAAGTCATTCTGAACAAAATATTATTTTGATCATATTACTAACAGCCCACATTACCCACAAGCAAATGGAGAGGCTGTGTCACTAGAAAGCTAGTATGACAGGGGTGGGCAAACTCTGGCCTGCAAGCCATTTTAAGCCGGCCCGCAAGCTCCAGCCGGGGCGCTGGGTCGGGGGCCGCACCACGCGGCTCCTGGAAGCCATGGCATGGCCCCACTCCGAGGGTCGCAGGCCGCTCCACGCCTAGGGTCCAGAGAAGGGACATGCCACTGCTTCCAGGAGCTGTTTGAGGTAAGTGCCGCTCGGAGCCTGCGCGCTGAGCCTCTCTCCATGCCACAACCCCCTGCCCCAGCCCCCCTCCCACTTTCCAAACCCCTTGATCCCAGCATGAAGCACCCTCCTGCACCCCAAACCTCTCATCCCCAGCCCCACCCCAGAGCCCACATCCCCAGCCAGAACCTGCACCCCTGCCCCAGCCCTGATCCCCCTCCAAACCCCTCAGTCCCAGCCCAGAGCACCCTCCTACACCCCAAATGCCTCATCCCCAGCCCCACCCCACTCCGGAGCCCGCACCCAACCCCAATTTTGTGAGCACTCCACCATACAATTTCTATTCCCTGATGTGGCCCTCATGTCAAAAAGTTTGCCCACCCCTGCAGGATGTGTACTGAACTTCTCTATCATGCTTTGTGAACAGGGGCTGCTAACAGGGAGTTTCGCAAGGGAGTTTGGAAGGGGAGCAGGAAGGGGGCGAGGGTCCCTTGCCGGTTCCATCTGTTTTCTCTTTATTCCCCTTAATACCTATAAACCAACTACATTCAAAACTTCTTGCTTAAACTACCCTTTCAGCCGACAGGGGGCTGCAGACGGGAGTTTGACAGAGGGAGGCTTACGATGGTTAGGAAGACCCGCAACACCTGTGCCAGCACTGCTTCTGTCTCCTCCACCTGTGCCTGTAGCCAGACAGAGCGCCTGAGCATGGATGCTTCTACCCAGATCCTGGTGTGATTTTGCAGAGACTGTAACTTGCAATTTCCACTTACTGATATCCAGGCTGGGGGGACCATCCAATGTGAGAGGTGCCTGCTCGTGGAATCTCTCAGGCAGCAGGTGGGAGAGCTACAGGAGGAGGTGGCTAGGTTGAGGAGCATCCGAATCCACGAGCAATTCCTCGACCGTGTCCATGTGGAGACAGCTGAGGTAGCTGTCCCAGTACACAGGACTGCTGATACACCACTGGTGGAGGAGGAGATGGCTCAGGGTGGACACTGGCAGCTGGTTACTTCTGGCAGCAGGCAGTGCTCCACCCCTGCTCCAAACCCTCCTGCCATGGTAATAGGTAACCGTTATGCTCTTCTTGATACAGGAAAGAAGGAATCACTCCCTACAGTAAAGGAGGAGAAGCCTCGTACCCCTAAGGCTGGGAGGTCTGCTGCCACCACTGCGAATAGGAAACGTAGGGTAGTGGTGGTCGGAGACTCTCTGCTGAGGGGGACGGAGGCGCCCATCTGTCGCCCTGACATTTCATCTCGGGAGGTATGCTGCCTGCCGGGAGCCCGTATCCGAGACGTTACGGAGGCATTGTCGAGGATTATCCAGCCCTCTGACTACTACCCCATGCTACTCATCCATGTGGACACAAATGATACTGTGCGGTGTGACACTGAGCGGCTCAAGAGTGACTACAGGGCTCTGGGAGTACGGGTGAAGGAGTTTGGAGCGCAGGTGGTATTCTCTTCAATTCTTCCTGTCAAAGGTAGGGGCCTGGGCAGAGACAAATGCATCATGGAGGTGAATGCCTGGCTGCGAAGATGGTGTCGACAGGAGGGCTTTGGCTTCCTAGACCACGGGATGCTATTTGAGGAAGGACTGCTAGGCAGAGATGGCATTCACCTTTCGAGGAGAGGAAAGACCCTATTTGGGCACAGACTGGCTAACCTAGTGAGGAGGGCTTTAAAAGAGGTTTGACGGGGACAGGTGAGCAAAGCCCACAGGTAAGTGGGGAACATGGAGACCGGGGAGATGGGTCAGAAATGAAAGGGAGTGTGGGCTATATTGGCAGAGAGAAAGGAGGGTCAGGACAAAACTGGGAGGAAAGATCAAACCAGTATCTTAGATGCCTATATACAAATGCGAGAAGTATGGGGAATAAGCAGGAAGAACTGGAAGTGCTAATAAATAAATACAACTATGACATTGTTGGCATCACTGAAACTTGGTGGGATAATACACATGATTGGAATGTTGGTGTGGATGGGTACAGCTTGCTCAGGAAGGATAGACAGGGGAAAAAGGGAGGAGGTGTTGCCTTATTTATTAAAAATGTACACACTTGGACTGAGGTAGAGATGGACATAGGAGATGGAAGTGTTGAGAGTCTCTGGGTTAGGCTAAAAAGGGTAAAAAACAAGGGAGATGTCATGCTAGGTGTCGACTACAGGCCACCTAACCAGGTGGAAGAGGTGGATGAGGCTTTTTTCAAGCAACTAACAAAATCATCCAAAGCCCAAGATTTGGTGGTGATGGGGGACTTCAACTATCCGGATATATGTTGGGAAAATAACACAGCGGGGCACAGACTATCCAACAAATTCTTGGACTGCATTGGAGACAACTTTTTATTTCAGAAGGTTGAAAAAGCTACTAGGGGGGAAGCTGTTCTAGACTTGATTTTAACAAATAGGGAGGAACTCATTGAGAATTTGAAAGTAGAAGGCAGCCTGGGTGAAAGTGATCATGAAATCATAGAGTTTGCAATTCTAAGGAAGGGTAGAAGGGAGAACAGCAAAATAGAGACAATGGATTTCAGGAAGGCAGATTTTGGTAAGCTCAGAGAGCTGATAGGTAAGGTCCCATGGGAATCAAGACTGAGGGGAAAAACAACTGAGGAGAGTTGGCAGTTTTTCAAAGGGACACTATTAAGGGCCCAAAAGCAAGCTATTCCGCTGGTTAGGAAAGATAGAAAATGTGGCAAAAGACCACCTTGGCTTAACCACGAGATCTTGCATGATCTAAAAAATAAAAATGAGTCATATAAAAAATGGAAACTAGGACAGATTACAAAGGATGAATATAGGCAAACTACACAGGAATGCAGGGGCAAGATTAGAAAGGCAAAGGCACAAAATGAGCTCAAACTAGCTACGGGAATAAAAGGAAACAAGAAGACTTTTTATCAATACATTAGAAGCAAGAGGAAGACCAAAGACAGGGTAGGCCCACTGCTTAGTGAAGAGGGAGAAACAGTAACAGGAAACTTGGAAATGGCAGAGATGCTTAATGACTTCTTTGTTTCGGTCTTCACCGAGAAGTCTGAAGGAATACCTAACATAGTGAATGCTAATGGGAAGGGGGTAGGTTTAGCAGATAAAATAAAAAAAACAACAAGTTAAAAATCACTTAGAAAAGTTAGATGCCTGCAAGTCACTTGGGCCTGATGAAATGCATCCTAAAATACTCAAGGACCTAATAGAGGAGGTATCTGAGCCTCTAGCTATTATCTTTGGAAAGTCATGGGAGACTGGAGAGATTCCAGAAGACTGGAAAAGGGCAAATATAGTGCCCATCTATAAAAAGGGAAATAAAAACAACCCAGGAAACTACAGACCAGTTAGTTTAACTTCTGTGCCAGGGAAGATAATGGAGCAAGTAATTAAGGAAATCATCTGCAAACACTTGGAAGGTGGTAAGGTGATAGGGAATAGCCAGCATGGATTTGTAAAGAACAAATCATGTCAAACCAATCTGATAGCTTTCTCTGATAGGATAACAAGCCTTGTGGATAAGGGTGAAGCTGTGGATGTGGTATACCTAGACTTTAGTAAGGCATTTGATACGGTCTCGCATGATATTCTTATCGATAAACTAGGCAAATACAATTTAGATGGGGCTACTATAAGGTGGGTGCAGAACTGGCTGGATAACCATACTCAGAGAGTTGTTATTAATGGTTCCCAATCCTGCTGGAAAGGCGTAACGAGTGGGGTACCGCAGGGGTCTGTTTTGGGACCGGCTCTGTTCAATATCTTCATCAACAACTTAGATATTGGCATAGAAAGTACGCTTATTAAGTTTGTGGATGATACCAAACTGGGAGGGATTGCAACTGCTTTGGAGGACAGGGTCATAATTCAAAAAGATCTGGACAAATTGGAGAAATGGTCTGAGTTAAACAGGATGAAGTTTAACAAAGACAAATGCAAAGTGCTCCACTTAGGAAGGAACAATCAGTTTCACACATACAGAATGGGAAGAAACTGTCTAGGAAGGAGTATGGCAGAAAGGGATCTAGGGGTTATAGTGGACCACAAGCTAAATATGAGTCAACAGTGTGATGCTGTTGCAAAAAAAGTAAACATGATCCTGGGATGTATTAACAGGTGTGTCGTGAGCAAGACACGAGAAGTCATTCTTCCGCTCTACTCTGCTCTGGTTAGGCCTCAGCTGGAGTATTGTGTCCAGTTCTGGGCACCGCATTTGAAAAAGATGTGGAGAAATTGGAAAGGGTCCAGAGAAGAGCAACAAGAATGATTAAAGGTCTTGAGAACATGACTTATGAAGGAAGGCTGAAAGAATTGGGTTTGTTTAGTTTGGAAAAGAGAAGACTGAGAGGGGACATGATTGCAGTTTTCAGGTGTCTAAAAGGGTGTCATAAGGAGGAGGGAGAAAACTTGTTTACCTTAGCCTCTAAGGATAGAACCAGAAGCAATGGGTTTAAACTGCAGCAAGGGAGGTCTAGGCTGGACATTAGGAAAAAGTTCGTAACTGTCAGGGTGGTTAAACACTGGAATAAACTGCCTAGGGAGGTTGTGGAATCTCCATCTCTGGAGATATTTAAGAGTAGGTTAGATAAATGTCTATCAGGGATGGTCTAGACAGTATTTGGTCCTGCCATGCGGGCAGGGGACTGGACTCGATGACCTCTCAAGGTCCCTTCCAGTCCTAGAATCTATGAATCTATGCTGTCTTCATGAATTTTGTGAGGGGGGAGATGTCATGGAATGCTGAAGTGAATTACTGTTCAGCCAGTAGGTGGATCTGTGTGCAACATACTTAATTTAAGCTAACCTCAGCTGTACCTTGCAGAGGACTAAAGGATCTTACAGTGCACACATCTGGTGTGTGTCTCTCTGAAAAGGAAGTTGTGGCCAGTCCATATCTGGTACAGAGGCTGACCTGAATAGTTGCTACTAGCAACTTCACATTTATTAGGTGAACAATGCACTCATAGATGAGGTTTTTTAAACTTTTATAATTTTTCTTGCTCTCCTCTGGACTCTCTCCAATTTGGCCACATCTTTCCTAAAGAGTGGCACCTAGAATTGGTCACAGCACTCCAGCTGAATAGGGATTTGTCACCTCTGAGGGGAGTGCTCTAAGCACTGAGCTATGGGATATTCTGAGGTAGGGGCTCCCTCAGACTCTCCTGGTGGAGCTCTTCCACAGAGGATAAGGAATTTAAAAGTCAGTCACTGGAGCAGAAGGGACTGGATACTTGGTCTGCCACATCCTAGGTGAGGAGTCTAACCACCAGGCTACAGAGGCACTCCCATGCTTACTCTCTTTGGCCTAACAACTCTATTACTTAGCCAAAATGAAAAAGCTTCAAGAGGAGAGAGAGTCCTACATCAGAATAGCCCATGCCCAGAGGTTTGGGCACGCACCTGAGAGGTAACAGATCTCTTCACATCCCTTCTCCAGCAGCTGGGGAGGACTTGAACCACAGGGGGAATACCCTAACCACTGAGCTGAAAGGGAGGAGGGAGAGCCTTCCCTCTCCTGGACATTTTGTGTGAGCTCACCGATAGGGCCTGGTCTGGTAAGCAAGATCTGGACACTTACCAGGTCAAGCCCTGCAAGCAAGTTAGGTGGAGGAACGCCTCTCTTCCCCGGTTCATGCATCGCTCTGGGGCTTAGGCAGCCAGATACCTGGTGTGGGGCTTCACTGCACATGCTCAGAAGCAGAAATGTACGTGCCTAGGGAACCTCTATGCAAAAATGTGGTGTTTAAATGTGGCACCAAGTGGTGTTAGATATGTACGGGATTGGCAGCAGCTGTGTGGGAGTTTTGTGAATCCCAGTGGGGTCTGATTGAGGGATGTTGGTACCTAAAGTGGCAGTTCAGCACGTAAGTCCTTTGTGACTCTAGTCCAAGGAGCCTTTTGCTGTCATATTTCCAAAATCTAAGCCACGAGTTTCTCATTTGTTAGGCAATTATCCAGTATTTCTCTAGAACGATTCTCACATTAATTTTTCCTTTAGTCTAGCATTTTGTAAGATAATGTTCAATTCCCAAATTCTTCTTTTTCACCCAATTAGACCCGTAGGATTCTGATACAGCCGCAGGTAGTTTCAGCCCAGTTTACTAACACAAGGAACTGTTAATGTATAGTTACAGGCACAAGATGTTTTTGTCTTTATGTCTATACACATATCCTCTAGGATACAAGTCTTTAAGCTTCTTCTTTAAAATAACAGCCATCTCACATATCACACAAAGATTGTACACAGCATGACTGTAATGGAGAATTAGGAAACAATATAAAGCCCCTTTAAAACATTCCGAAGTGACATTCAGAAGTTTGCTAATCCCTTATAAAATAGCATAGTTTGTTAGATATAGATGGTGAAAGTTAGTCCTTACTATCTACATTTATACAATTTGTGCTACAACTACAAAGGCAGATCATAGCAGCTTGACAGTGAAGGAATGACAAGGATCTAGGCACATGTATTTGCCATGGGAAAATAAATCCTAAGATTTTAAATAAATGACATGGTAGAAACACAGATGATAGGAAAACTCCCTGTTGAGTTTTTAATCATAGGGTTTTTAATATGCAAATCCATTCACCCTCTTTCAGTAAAGCATTCTGTCCAAACACAAAGCCAGGTAGTTTGAAGTAAAGAAGCAGAGTTCATAGAAAGATGTTAAACATGTAAGCTCTATTCCTTCTGAAGGCGGGTTTTTTTTTATTTTTATTTTTTAAATAAATCACATCTGTTCAGGAAGGTTGGTGGCAAAATCAGTTGTTTATTGGCCAGTGGTCATTGCCATGTGAAAGAGCATCGGCTCTCCACTTTACTAAAGAGAATAATTTTCAAAATGTTGCCCCCAGTTTTTCAAAATGGGAGCCTAAAGTTAGGTGCTGCAATGTGGATTTTGGAGTCTAAGTGGTAATGATTTCAATGGGAGCTGTTGGGTGCTCAGAATTGTTGAAGATTTGGGAGCCTAAATAGATTTAGAGTAAATATTTCCAGAGACCTTATATCACTTAGGAATCTTTGAAAAATCATCCTAAAAGAACAACTTTAGGTTCCATTTTTTTAAGAGGAGGGCCAGGGTATATTTCTATGTGAAATATAAGCAACCCGGTTTACACCATACAGTGCTGCTGCCTCCTAGCCCAGTACGCATACCCCTAGTTTTAGAGAGCATATTGATAAGCAATACAACCAGAGCAGAAGGAAGGTCATTGCTTTTAGCAGATCCTGTGTTTCCCTGAATGATATGGAAAAGTCCCCTAAAATGTATTATGGTTAAAACCAACAGGGATCTATAGAAAGGTAATTGGGTTCTAATCAACATGACTTTAAGTCTTAAGAATTCAATAAAGGATGAATTACTTTCTATACATTTTCTTTAGCCACCCTATATAATTCTAACAATGGGATAGAATTATCTATTCAATCCTGCAGAATAGTTTACGGGGCAGGGGGGAGAGGGGGGAAAACTATAGAAAGGTTATTTTTTCTACTAGATCCAGTAGTGTTTTTCTATAATTCACTACACTAAGAAGTTTAATTCATCAGTCACTACTGGAACACTGCCTAACACATTGTGGTTTTGCCCCCTTCCCCATCCTTACCGTGGAAAATCCACATTTGGAGGAGATTGAGCCTATGCTATGGAGTTTAAAACAAAAAACAAGTTCCTTAGTTCCTATCCTGTAGCAGACTCAAACAAGCCACTAGAGAGTGGCTTGAGGCTGAGTTACACTATTCGGCTATGTTCTTCTCTGCTACCTTTAGAAGTATATTCTAAAAGCGGAGCAAAAAAACCGCCTCAAATACATGCTCAGTACGTAACTTTCAAAAGCCAGCAACTTTGTCAAGTCTCATAACTAGAGCCAGTTGAGAATATTCCAACAACAACAAATTGTTTTGCAGAGCACCATATGTCAGAGTCCCCCCACATGATTCATCCCCAGAACGTCTGGTTCACTTGAAGTTTCTTTCAAAAAAATGTTTGGGTCCAAAATGGAATAAATCCAAGTTTCAAAATATCAGTTTCCTGTAAACTGGAGGATGTGAATGTTGGGCAGCTCTGCTTACGACCATTTTCCTCTGGAAGAAGAGGCCCTTCTCCTCAGTGAGGACTCTGTCTATGGCGAATTTCGCGCACCCTCCCCCCCAATGGAGGGTATTTTTAAGTGGGGGGGAAGTAATTTGTTTAATCTCTTCAAATTTAGAGAGTGCTGAACTGTTTTGGGGATTCAACTTTATACAACAATTCACCTTTGCATTGAGACCAAACCTGAACATTTCATCCCAGAAGGCAAACATTTTTTGAAAGTTGCCATTATATCCCATTTTCTGTCATGAACATGAAACCTTAACTACATTAGTTCATAATCAGTAGCCTGTTATTCTACAATTATTGGAGCAGACAGTGTGGACTAGCGGATAGAGTACTGGATAGGCACTCAGAAGAATAACGTCTCTTGCTGGCTTTGCCACTGACCTGCTTTATAGCCTTGGGCAAATCACTTTCCCTCCCACCCTTTGTCTTGTCTGTTAGATGGTAAACTTTTCAGGGCAGGGATTGCCTCCTGCTAGGCATCTGTACCACCATGGGGTGCCATCTTGCTCAGGACCTTCATCTGCTGCCTGTACCTCCATGGCCTTTTCCCACCTCTCAAGCACCACTTCCTGGCCAGGTCACTGTACAGCACCGTGCTTCTGTGGCCATCCCACCTCTTCAGGGCCCCTCCACCATACCCTTTGTTCAGTCTCCCTCTGCCAACCATCCAGCACAAATTCTTTCCAAAAATAACACAAACTTACACAGGCTTCACCCCGGTTTTATCTCTACACAGCCCTCTCCTTCCTGAGAGTCTGTCTGCCTCCCAGACCCTTCTGCCTGGAGTTTGTTCTGCTCCACAGGCCATTCCAGGTACGCATTTGCAGTCTGTCCTTTGCTTCTTAGGCGGGTACCTCCCAGCCTGGAAACCTTCCCGAGTGGCTCCTGATTACAGCCAACCTGGCTCTGGTCATCTGAGTTATTCACTCTCTCAATCACATTCCTCCCTTGTTACTTCCTGATGCTTTTTATACTGGAATCACCTGATTCCTTTCAGGTGGGGCTCATCTTGTAATCAGGGCTGGCTTTGCCCTAGGCTCTCTGGCCCAGACCAAGCCACCCTGCTAAACTGCCATAACACGAATAATAGTAATTTAATATCTATTGGAGTCTTATGGCAAAAGTTTTAGTTTAGTTTAGCATCACAGAATTTAAAACTTGGTGGAGTAATTTTGCTGAAACTTCCCAAAAATATTGACACAGAGACCAGACCTGGGGGAAAAAATCATCCTGGAAGAAAACTGTTTGAGAAAGGTTTCAGAGTAGCAGCCGTGTTAGTCTGTATCCGCAAAAAGAACAGGAGTATTTGTGGCACCTTAGAGACTAACAAATTTATTAGAGCATAAGCTTTTGTGGACTACAGCCCACTTCTTCGGATGCACTTCTGTATGCATCTGAAGAAGTGGGCTGTAGTCCACGAAAGCTTATGCTCTAATAAATTTGTTAGTCTCTAAGGTGCCACAAGTACTCCTGTTCTTTTTGTTTGAGAAAGTAAGGAGTAACTAAGCAAGAAAAATGGAAGTTGGAACTCAGCATTGACTATGTAGCTTTTGTTACTTCAAAAAGCTAGAGCCTGTGTGTTTCTACAGTACAGTATATATTGTTTCAGAAAGGACACAATGAGTCAAATTCTCCCTGCGATTGTGAATTTGGCCTTGAATATTTTAATCAAAATAGCTATCCAGGGAAATGGCTATAATTAATTGACCCTACTCTTGGCAATTACTCTAAAGTGGAATCGAGTGGAATCTTTCTTTATGGGAAAAAGTCATTGGTCACGGGCACAAAATAAAAAATCCTCGAGTTTGTACCTTGCTTTCAACAAGCAAAAGGAAAGAGCACAAAGAAATGTTAAGCATAAAACTCAAAAACAACTACTTCAACAGTATGTCAGGTCTGTTTGAGGTTTCTCAACACCCCATTCTCTCCTTCTCCCATCATAGTCATAAAATGTCCATGTTTGCTCTCCACATCGCATGTAGAGGAGGAGGAAAGGGAGTACACCTCTACCTCGCTATAACGCTGTCCTCAGGAGCCAAAAAATCTTACCGCTTTATAGGTGAAACCGCGTTATATCGAACTTGCTTTGATCCACTGGCGTGCGCAGCCCCGCCCCCCCAGAGCACTGCTTTACCGCGTTCTATCCGAATTCGTGTTATATTGGGTCACGTTATATCGGAGTAGAGGTGTACATAATGCCAGTTAGATAAATGTCTATCAGGGATGGTCTAGACAGTATTTGGTCCTGCCACGAGGGCAGGGGACTGGACTCGATGACCTCTTGAGGTCCCTTCCAGTCCTAGAATCTATGAATCTATGTGGGTGAGACCCATGAGCCAGCCACAGGGGAAATAATTCTCTGTAGTAACTCAGAACCCTCCTCATCTATAAAATGCAGACTAACACGGCTACCCATCTGATACTTTCCTCCTCATCTAGTGTCCCCTCTCTGATCAATGGAGATATTTGCTAGTAGCAGTAGAGGATGAGGCATATGCCATTGTAGGCAGTCCCATCATACCATCCCCTCCATAAACTTATCAAGCTCAGTCTTGAAGCCAGTTAGGTATTTTGTCTTTACTGCTCCCCTTGGCAGGCTGTTCCAAAATGTCATGCCTTTGATGGTTAGAAACCTTCTTCTAATTTAATGCCTAACCTTGTTGAAGGCCAGTTTATATCCATTTTTTCTTGTGCCAGCATTGGCCCTTAATTTAAATAACTCCTCTGCCTTCCTGGTGCTCTTCGCCTTCTTTGCATTTGTGTTTAAACAAATGAATTTCTGGAACTCCTCAGTGATGGATGTCTCACCATGCACATGGGGATTTGCAGAGTTGTCAGAAAGAAGTGATTGCCCTAGAGGCATGTCTCAGCCCTGCAGTGCTGTGGAACATGGAACTGTACAACAGCTTGCCAGCAACTCATTCTACCAGACACTGTAAGTGGAATTCTGGTCCCATTGAAGTCAGTGGTAAACTCCCATGGATATTTGTAGCAGCAGGATTTCAACCTATAATTCTATACTGCAGATGTAAATCCAAGCACACACAGAAGCAAAGGCCCAATGTTGTTTGGTTGCCAGATCCCTAGCAGTTCATTTCGGTCATTAACGTAAGAACAGCCATGCTGGGTCATACCAATGGTCCATCTAGCCCAATAGCCTGTCTTCCAACAGTGGCCAATGCCAGGTGCCCCAGAGGGAATGAACAGAACAGGGAATCATCAAGTGATCCATTCCTTGTAGCCCATTCCCAGCTTCTGGCAAAGAGAGGCTAGGGGCACCATTCCTGCCCGTCCTGGCTAATAGCTATTGATGGACCTATCCTCCATGAATGCATCTAGTTCTTTTTTGAACCCTGATACAGTCTTGGCCTTCACAGCATCCTCTGGCAAGGAGTTCCATGGGTTGACTGGGTGTTGTGTGAAGAAGTACTTCATTTTGTTTGTTTTATATCTGCTGCTTATTAATTTCATTTGGTGACCCCTAGCTCTTGTGTTATGAGAAGGTGTAAATAACACTTCCTTATCTACTTTCTCCACACAGTCATGATTTTATAAACCTCTATCATATCCCCCCTTAGTCGTCTCTTTTCCAGTCCCAGTCCCAGTCTTATTAATCTCTCCTCATATGGAAGCCATTCCATACCCTTAATCATTTTTTATAATTGTACTTATTGTAGGGGTTTAAGTGAGGCATAGGACCAAGAGTTTCCAAATTGGGGACCTAAACTCAGGCATCTAGAAGCACATTTACAAATTCAAAAAATGGTCTGGTTTTCAAAGTTCTGATCACCCAGTAGCACCCACTGATGTCGATAGGAGCTGCTGGGTGTTTGGGTACTTTAACTGATCAGGCCCTTTATTTAGGATCCAAAATTAGCTACAATGAGATTTTTGAAGGGCCTTAAGCACACCCAAACTCATTGAAATGCAGGTGTTAGGGGCCGGACTTTCAAAAGTCCTTAGCACCCAGCAGCTCCCGTTGTTCTGGGCCTACTTCTGGGTGCTGGTTGTGTTTAAAAGTCTGGCTCTAAAAGGACAGGGCCCAATCCTGTTCCTGTTTAAGTCAATGGGAGTTGACAATGTTCAGCAGCTCAGGGGGAAAGGTTAGGGGCTTGTAAACTCAGGCCCAGAGCCCTCTCTGACAACCGGAAGCAGGATTAGGCTCAGGTGTTGCTAGTAAAGCCGGTCAAATCATGCTAAAAAGTATGAGCTGACTATTGGATTAAAAACATTTTGTGAAATTTGTCAAACAATGTAATCAAAGACCATGACTCTGAATTGTGTTAGCTTGGCACAGAATGTGAAGATCCCCAAACAATCACTAAATAAACGATTTAACCAGTAACACTTGACTAGCTCTTACAGTAATTAAGGGAAACCTGTAGCAAAAGGAGTGAAATTAAACTATTCCTCAAGTGGGCCTGGGTATTTCAGAATATTCCAACAATTAAACTGTTTTCCTCTACTATATTCTTGCTCATTTACCATTATGGGGTAAGTAACTGTCTGTTGGAGCCAATGCTGTGAAAATAAGCAAGCAAAGTCCAGTATGTTTTTCTCTACATACTACGGAACTTCAAAGTTCTTGTCTTTCATAATTACTGTCAAAGTTCAGGGCAACTGCACCTGTATTCCCCCTCCGTGGTCCACCAAGGGCACCTACTCTAGGCTCCAGAACCCTCAGCTGTCATCCCTCCTGGGTGGAGACCTGCATTGCTCTCCTTCCTGGCTGGGGTATCTCCAGGCTGCAGAGTTCCCTTCCTATGCTGTGATATCCCCAGCAAGCCAGACTGCCCAGTGTCTCGGCTCTGCTTTCTCTTCAGAGGCTATCAACAGCGTAATTGCCCACTGCGATAAATCACCACTCAGCTGTTTCTAAGCAAGCACATTTATTCTTCAGGTGAAAGCATTACACAGAAAACACATTAAAAACCATAAACAAACTTACATACATGCTAATCGGCTTACCGAAGATCACCCCAAATCCAACAAGGGCTCTGGCCAGTGAACTGCCCTTCAATCCCTACCCAAGGGGTTTTTCTGAGGTGGCAAGTTCATACCAGGTTTTGCTCAGAGACGGTGAAGTCCTTCCACCCCTTCACAGGAAGGATTGCCTCTCCTATCCAGGACAGAAGGTCTTGTCCATTTTCTGGATCAGAAAGCAGACCCTGGATCAGTGTTAACTCAGGCTATTTATACAAAAGTCCTTTCTTTGTCTGTTGGTCCCTGGAGAATCCAGTTTGATCTAGCGTATATGAGCGTCTCCAGATGGTGGTACTTCTCTGCAGGTGTTACAGCATGAGAGAATTTGCCACGTCATTCCCCCACCCTTGCACTATTCTTGGTTCCTGGAGGGCTGTGGTCACCTCCCCCATGGAATTACATGCAGTCCCCAGCCTACAATGATACATTACATAAGAACATAAGAACGGCTGTACTGGGTCAGACCAAAGGTCCAGCTAGCCCAGTATCCTGTCTACCGACAGTGGCCAATGCCAGGTGCCCCAGAGGGAGTGAACCTAACCGGTAATGATCAAGTGATCTCTCTCCTGCCATCCATCTCCACGCTCTGACAAACAGAGTCTAGGGACACCATTTCTTACCCATCCTGGCTAATAGCCATTAATGGACTTAACCTCTGTGGATTTATCCAGTTCTCTTTTAAATGCTGTTATAGTCCTAGTCTTCACAACATCTTCTGGCAAGGAGTTCCACAAGCTGACTGTGCGCTGTGTGAAGAAGAACTTCCTTTTATTTGTTCTAAACCTGCTGCCTATTAATTTCATTTGGTGACCCCTAGTTCTTGTATTATGGGAATAAGTAAATAACTTTTCCTTATCCACTCTCTCCACATCACTCATGATTTTATAGATCTCTATCATATCCCCCCTTGGTCTCCTCTTTTCCAAGCTGAATAAACTTGATAAGCGACATAAACTTAATACAGTAAGATCTCCCAAAGATATTACAGGAAAACTGCTATATGTCACAATTACTAACTTACAGGAAAACAGTAGCCATAAAAACAAAATCTGTAGCAGGCAATTAACCCAATGTGACTAACTTTCCCAACTCACTTGGCCCTAGATACTACAGGATTCTCCGGAAGAACAGCAAATGTTTCTTCTCGTCAACTTTCTTTACAGCCTTTGTGGAATTACTGCAGCAAGCTGTGAGTATTGACTATGAAATGAAGAAAGCGCTTGTGCTGCTATTCCACAACAAGCACAGACTGGTTTGTAACCATTGCAGTCCAGCCCAGTTAGTTAGTTCAGAGAATGCCAGAAAAACTTGCCAAGCATACAAAATTCATCCATGAAGATATATAATCCAAAACCAACCTCAAATCTGCCGTGAGCTGCTCCTCGCTAGAGCTGTGTGGAGACAGGTAATTGAATTTTGATATTAAGAAAATTGGTTTCTTTCCAATTTCGACTGAAACCCAAAAGGTTTGAAAGTCTCTGAAAAAGGGACTAGCCCCACCGGGCCAGGCTGGGGAGCTGGGAGCCCACAAGGCCCAGCTGAGCCAGGAGTTTCAGAGCTTGGGAGCTGCAGCTCTCAAAGCATCCAGGTGAGAGGCTGGGAGCCAGGCAGGCTGCCCAGAAGCAGGGCAAGCAAGCTGGCAGGAAACCAGGCAAGCTTCTGGTGGAAATCTGAATGGATCCTGCTGCAGCTTTGTTGAAATCAAAGCATCTCCATGACACATTTTGATTTCAATGGATTGTCATTCTCCAATGGAAAAATGTTCCACTGGAGCATTTCTGACTAGCTCTCTCTCCTCCCTGCCTCACCCTACGTAGCTCAAACCCTCTTACATTCACTCCCTCTACATCACATACCTTCCCAAGGTGTGCGAAAAACTACCCCCCACCCATCAGATCTGACCCACAGACCATAACGCTCCATCACCATGTCCCAGCAGCTCAGCAGCTCCTCCAGCAGCCTTTCAGGGGCCTTGAGGCCCCTGCACAGACCACTCCTCACTACCTCGCTCTCTTCCTGTCACCTTCCCCAGGCAACACAGCCGCTGAGCACTGCCAGGTGAGTGGGACATCACCATAGCTGAATTTGCACTTTATTCTCAGAGCCCTGATGACATCACAGCATCTCTGCTAGCAGCTCTCCCACAGGAAACCGAGTCGGAAGCTCACACCCAACCCTTACATCTGGGAAGCAGCCATGTTTCCTGAAGACAAATGCTCATAAGCCCTGAGACACTGGCAAACCAAGGCCAGCTCATGCCAAGGCCTCCAGGCCTCACTTAAACACTGGCAAACACATCGCTGGATTCAGTCTGGCTTACCTGTGTTAGTATTGTTAAAACGGGACTTAGAATTATAAAAGTGTGGTTAGCGTTTAGATTTTATTGAATGTTTGTAAATTGCCACATGTGTTGATCTCATTTATAACATCTTTATCCCATGTTATGAGGTAATATTTTAGGGTTTGTATTGTAAGCCTCTGTAACTGTAAATCACCGGGCAGGAGAGAAGCATTAACCAGTGTAAAATACCAGTCTCTAAAAGTCAGTGTTACTGCCTGCCCAACAGAGAAGGCCCAGACGAACTATTGTGGAACATCAGAGGACAAAACACTTTGTTGACTGCTCTCCCCCTGCCTATGAAGACGATACTCACAAGTGAATTCCTCCCATCAACTGAACTGGCAGCTCAGACAAGGGGGAAAGGGAATAAAAATCCCTAACAAGGAGAAACTGTATCTCTATGTTACTTGGACTCTTGAGGGCAAGGCTTTCTAGGCATAAGCAAGAGATCCCCAGTGGTTAGCCTGGGTTAATCCGAAGGGATACAAAAGCTTGTTTATTACAGAAGCTTCTATTACCTTTTGAAATGTAAGTTTCAAACTCTTGTGTGTGTGTTTACCTGCTCTAACCTTGTAAATAACTCTTTTAGGATTGGCTACAAGTGTTGTCTTTGGTGTGAGATCTAGGAGGCAATTGACCTGGGGTAAGTGACTGGTCCTTTGGGACTGGGAGTAACCTGAATATTGCTGTGGTCTATGGGGAGGAGTATCTATCACAAAGGTAAGCTGACCTGCATGGCAAGACAGATCAGAGTACCCAAGGGGACTATCTGTGACTCCATGTTTAGGCTGTTATAGTGCCTGAGGAGTTTACACTTGATAATTGGTTGGTGAAATCTAAATATAGAACTCACAACCAGTTTGGTGTGTGTGCCCTGCTTCTTAATAGTCTGCTCTGAGATTGGCTTCCTTGAAGCACTGCAGGGCAGCTTGACAAGCCCCTCTCCAGAAAAGTTGGTCTTTTCTCTTCTTCCTCCAGCTCCTCAAAGCAGCAGTGCTGAGCCTGAGGCCTATAGCTTGGTCAAGAGTAAAGCTGCAAGGAACCCCAGTTGGTTACAGCTGCCTCCTCTGCCATCCACGCCCAGTACGTGGTTGTGTCAGGGACAACGGGGCGGCGGTGGTACTGCACTGTGGCTAGTCAGAGCATGTGCTTTAGAGCAGCCCCCAAGCTGCTTTCAACCACATCGGGGCAGCCTAGAACCAGCTCCAGGAGCAAGGTGCCACAACCAGCATCTTTGTCGTCCCCTCCTGTTCTCAGCTGCACCCAGCACTTACTAAGTGCAGCTAAACATCTAGCTAGGATAGGCCTGGTCTGCACTAGCGAGTTTTACTTGCAAAATTCATCTTTTGTCAGCACAGCCCGATGTGTTCACATATTGAATTTTGTATCCTTTTGGCAAAACCATCCACTCTTCCTGACAGAGTTATTCTCCTTGTGGGAACAACATAAGCCGCCTGTTGATACAGTTCTGTTGGCATAACATCAATGTAGATGCATGTAAACCTATGCTGGTATAACCAGTCCTCCAGCTACAATCCCACAATGCAATATTCCCTTCACCAGTGATCTCTCCGGTAAAAGTTTTGCACTATGCTGTCCAAAAGGGGTCAGAGTGACCAGAGGCGTGCTTCCTATTTAAAATGACTAGGGCGATGTTAAATTACCTGAGAGGATGAGTTCATTGTTAATTCACCAGAGTGTAACTTTCACAGTGCATTTTTGCTTTCCTTTCACTTATAGGAGGGGGATTTAACTCGCTACCTCTACTGTGCTAAGGAAATTGCATAGTGAATGCCTTTTCTGCATCCTAAACAAGGACAACCTGCTTTTCAGGGTGGTTACTGAAATATGTTTCAGATTTATAGGCTGATCTGTGACATTTATTTCAGTTTTAAATTGGCAGTCACCTACCAGTGAGGTGAAAGAAGTTTACTTCTGTAATAGATGCATCTCTTTTGTTAGGTAGTTTTTCTTCTTCCGAACAAGAAATTGCTTGGCAGTATTTCTCAGGGGAAAGAGAAAACATCGTCCTTGCATGAAGACAAAAAACCAAGAAGAAAAACGTCTGTTGTGTCAGAGTTTTTTACTACCCTGAAACTGCAGGGCCATAATTTATTACAAGTGTGAACCATGCCATATAAACAATTAAAAATAATAATTGCTCCGCATTCAACTAGGAAAAATACCAGAGATCTTTAACCCAAAAGATTATTATTCTGTATGAGTTAAACCAGTGCTAACACATTCATATTCCAGCCAAATATTAATTAGGAATCAGAATGGTTGTATGATGCTATGCTCAGATACTGTACTCAGATACTACTGTGATGAGAATGTTATAAGGAATGATCATGCCAGAGGTTTTGATTTTGCCATTATTTCCATTTCTTTAAGAACAATCATCAATTTCCTGAAACCTGGATACAACTGATTAGAAAATGGTGAACATTTTTGGTATTTTTTTTTAATTATCATTGAAATTTTGAATGTTCAAAAATGTCATACAAGCTTTTTATGACACATTCTAGGCTCAGAACAAGCTAGTTAATTTTTTTTTCAAATTTGCAATTTGAATGAAATTTTCATTCCAATGTTGATGAAAAAAATTGTTGAAGCCTTCCACAAAAATGTTCATAAAAAGTTTGCCCTACTGTTTGACTAACTATAGAACATGTTATAGAATTTATAAGTTCAAATTTTTGATAAAAACTTACAGCAAAATATTTTTTGTGAATTATTATGCAAAATGTACACCCCATTTTTGACAAATCTTTATTCCCGAATACAGTCATCAGTTCAAACCAGTATGAGCTCCAGCTCTAAAACATTTGAAAAAAATATGTCTTATTCAAATTAGTTTAATAAAAATTGTGGGTTTCCCATTGTCTGCTTGCAATCAATGTAGCATTCTCACATGGGGATTTATTGTGTTTTTCACGTTCCACTGGCCCTACACGCTATGAAATCCTGCTCCCCTGGCTGGGGCCTCTCCTTCTCTGTTAGGCATTATCTTCCTAGAAATGAGAAATTGAACTAAGGCTTTTCCAAGCTAGTCTTGTCAAGATAGCCACATATGGGATCCTCAATATGCCTCTTCGTTTCTTCTCATGATGCTTTGAAAAAAGGCTGCAAATACTGTTAATCAGTTCCCCTTCAAGTTGCATGAATGCCCAGTGTTTATGTTGGAGATAACTGTTTATGTTTATTTTGGAGGTAACTGATCCAGTCACAGCCTTCCACAGATGATTTCATTCTATCCATGAGCTTAGGGGGTTGGTTACATGGTATTCAAAGTGGAGGCTGGTGGAGGGCTCAACTGGGTTGTGGGCTCCGATCACTCCTGAGGCATGAGGATGAAGTTCATGAGGATACTCAGGACACAAGATAATTTTTTCCTTCAGCTTTTAGTCATGCCGTCAGTCTCCTGCTATGGTCCAGAAATGGCAGACTTTACCTGAGAGGTGGTCACAGGTCCCATGACATTGAACTGGCCTCTTCCTCAATGTCATCGCTGAGAAGGCCTTCTATAGCCAAGGCATTGGTGGACCAGCATGGTCCAAACTGAGTCACAGACAAGATCAAAGGGACTTCTTCAATTGCTTGGAGAAAGTCTCAGATGGATGGAGGAGATGGGAGAAGCCACTTAGAAGGCACACCTAATGGGATGTGGGACAACTTCATGGTAGTTGTAACAGGAAGTGAAGCCCTTACACAGTGAAGAGGAATTTGAATACTTCAAGGGATTCTTAACCCTGATCTGACTTTGCATATTAACCAAAAGTAGGATACGGTGTGGCATCATTAAAAGAATTACTCTGTTCCTGCATTTCAATCAGCCAAGCTGATTACAAAAATGTATGTTAATGCAATACTGGTAACATTAACGTTTATGGCTTTGACAGACCCATGTGTTAGCAAAATATTAATATTTCAGACATGAACAGTTATAAAATACCATATCTCCCAAAGCACATCATTCATTGTACAGTCGATGAATGGCACTAACCCAAAATACTAATAGAAACATTGTGTCATTGCCATAGAACTTGAAATTAACTTAGGTAACAACGTGGCCAAGCAAATCCCAAAGGAAAATGAAAAACCATCTGCTCAGGTATTCAGATCAGCTGGAATATGATGGGGAGGAAAAGATTTAACATAAAAGGATTTTCAAGCATGGAGCAATAGATACATAGAAAAAGTGTTTTGTGTTAAATTCTGGAGAAAGTCAACTTCAAAGCCCTCAAATAAGATATTGCTGCACTTGCCACATAATCTACTAGCTTTTCTGTGGTGGAAAACTCCCAGAAAATATACCCTTCAGTATATCTCTCCCTTCTGCTTTTTATCCTCTGTTTGGAAGCCCTCTGGATGACTGATTCCACATTCTTCATGTGGAAAAAACTTATTTAATGCACAGCAGAGCCCACTTTTTACTGACAGCAAGAAATATTAACATTCTTTGGCCTTTTATATTCTAGGCTCCTTGAAAGACCTCCTTGTATAGCTCCACCTCTTTGACAATAGCTGGCTCCCCTACAGCTGATCATTAGGAGATCTCTTCACTTGTATATAGCTTTTGGTTTTTAATTTTTATAAAGGGGAATGGAAGAAGTAGAGAAGTATGATCAAGAGAGATGAGAGAGAGAGTTTAACAGTAAGTAGTTTAAAACAATATATGAAGGGCTGTTGGTGTTCATGGTGTTCATTCACATGCAGCTCCAACAAGAACAATTTAACTTGAGCATGAAATGGGAAAGTGTAAAACAGGAGAGAAAATATTTCATGCCACCTACCCAAAGAGGAGAAATCTTATGATAAGATGAGCTAAGAGTTGGCAGCACCAACATTCTGCAGAAGGAGAGACTGCGGAGCCATGTAAGCTATACCCACATGGGTGTCAGAGCCATGGTAGCTGCAGCTCTGTACAAATAGGACTGTGCTAAGTTCTGCCCTCCGCTATGTCCATGCTACCTCACTGATTCAAGCTGTCCATAGCTGATGGCGGGACTTGGCCTTGTGGTTGCCAGTGTACTTTTAGAATGGTTTCCTGACCAATGTGGACAGCGACTGTTTTCCCCTTAATAAGTGTGCTATAAATTACTGCCATAAGTAGCTATAGCATGACTATGTCAACCGCGGTTCTAACACATTCTTTTCAGATAAGACTCCTATCCACATTCATCAGGGTAACCAAGGTAGTACTTTATTAGCAACAGCAGTGTTTAAATGCTGGGGCAGAACTAAATTCTGATGCCCATGTGGCTAGGTCTTAACTATCTGGCCTAGAAGAGATGCTCTCAGCAGACACAGAACTGCTTGGGTTCCCCCCTAGTGACTTCTGGCTGAAAACATCCTGCTGGCTGAACTTCGGTGCTGCTTTTAGATACTGTTGATCAATAATGAACCTAGGACATGAAGGCTAAGTACTCAGCTCAATGGTAGACTCTGGTATATAGTGCAGGCCATAAATAATAATAGGAAAGAGAGAGATGACAGCGGAGCTGATGTCACCAAATCTAGCTTCAATTTCTGGCTGTTTTACAGAAGTTGTCCTATGTCATTTTTAGTGTCTGTGTGTATTGGGGGTAAGGTAGAGCAGAGATATCTACCTAATCTGTGTTTGTACAATGCCTAATACGATAGGTTCTTGGTCCATGTCTAGAGCTCCTAGCCACTCCCAGAATGCACATCATCAATCATTATCTCCAGTGCCATGACTGCACTGAGACAAAGGGAATTGTTTTTCAGTATTTCCAGGAAGTTAGTGAAATCACATGATCAAGGGAGTTGCTTCCAGATCAAGAAGGGGGCTTTCCATACACTGAATTCCTCCTCCCAAGTCCAGGAACATATCAGACCACTCGTAGGCAGACTGGTAGTGCCGTGCTCCCAATGTGATGTGGGATCTTCAGCAGGCCATTTCAGTTTTTCTGGATCCATCAGTTAAGCACAACACTGACTGCTGCTTCTGGAACTAAAGCTGCACAGGCTTTAGTTTTAAAAGGCTGGTTGCTGAATAAGAATAATTGCCTTGTTAACTACAGGTAATGTGAGATAGCCGAGCTCTATAGAAATCCCAAAGGTGCAATGATGCTGAAATCCATCAAGTGCAAGAAAATGAACAGTCCAAACCCTGCAAGTAGGTCTTGGAGAGAAAGTCCATCAAGACATTGAGAAACAAGGCTTTGTTTCTTCTGTTCAGGCATTGCTGCACTTCTGTCATATCTCTGTGAACTGAACAGAGGCCCTGATTCAACAAATGTTTAACTGTGTTTATGTGTTTAAATTTAAGCACATGGCTAAACGTTTTGCTGAGTCAAACCCCTAGTTCTTCCAGTGAGCATTTCTTTACTTGCCAGCACAATGCTTTATTCTTCATTTTGGCAGGTCAGGCATGGACTTCTTAAAATCAATATCTTAAAATATATCTTTTCTTCCAGCAAATCAATATAAAATAATGTTGCCATCTTCTCCCTACCCACTGTGTTAAATAATAACATAAATGCTAAGACATTTTTGTTTCTTTTCAAATTTAAGGTGCTTGGTACTTCTGTATATATGAGAAAAACACAAAACAAATGTGAAGTCCAGCAAAACCCTTAAGCACGTGCTCAACTTTAAGCAAGTGAGTAGTTCATTGGTGTCAAAGAGACTACTTAGTTGTTTAAAGTTAAACAAGTGCTTAAGTGCTTTGCTGGAGGTGGATTTGTGTGTGGGAACTTAGATTTTCAAGAGTTCATCACCTAATAGTACCCATTTACGTATCTGCTGCCATTGGGAGATGCTGAGCTCTTGAAATTGTAAGTGCTGAACATTTTTGAAATTCTGGCCCTTTAGTTTTAAGTCCATCTTGTGAGCGCTGTATGATGCTTTCATTTCAGTGGTACATTGTGTGACGGGTTGGATCACAGAAACCCCTTGGGACTGCCAACTGATGTGCCAAGACTACTTCTGCCTCTGCTTTCCTTGCCAGCCTGGGAATCCAGCACCCTGTCTTGTTGAGCCAGACACACCAGTCTGCTCCAACACAGACCCAGGGTCTGAACCACGTGCCCCAAAGCTGCAGACTTAACTGAAAGCAGCTAACAGAAGTGTTCCTGTCTTTAACACTCAGATGCCCAACTCCCAATGGGATCCAAACCCCAATAAATCTATTTTACTTTATATAAAGCTTATACAGGGTAAGCTCATAAATTGTTTACCCTCTATAACACTGATAGAGAGATATGCACAGCTGTTTCCCCTCCCTCCCTCCCCAGGTATTAATACATACTCTGGGTTAATTAATAAGTAAAACGTGATTTTATTAAATACAGAAAATAGGATTTAAGTGGTTCCACATAATAGCAGACAGAACAAAGTGAATTAAGATAAAATAAAATAAAACATGCAAGTCTGAGTCTAATACAATAAGAAAACTGAGTACAGATAAAAACTTACCCTTAGAGGAATTCGAGTAAGCTTCCTTTTACAGACTAGTCTCCTTCTAGTCTGGGTCCAACAACCACTCACATCCCCTGTATTTACTGTCCTTTGTTCCAGTTTCTTTCAGGTATCCTTGGGGATGGAGAGGCTATCTCTTTAGACAGCTGAAGACAAAAATGGAGGGGCCTCCCAGGGGTTTAAGTAGACTTTCTCTTGTGGGTGGAGACCCCCTCCTCTGTCCTATGCAAAGTCCAGCTCCAAGATGGAGTTTTGGAGTCACATGGGCAAGTCACATGTCTATGCATGACTGAGTTTCTTACCAGCCAAACCACATTCCTGGGAAACCTCCGATGTGGATTGGCGTCTTCAAGTTCATTGTTGGCTTAAGTGGTTCTTGATTGGGCACTTAATTTGCACACCCCTTTCTCAAGAACCTGACCAAATGCATTTCTAAGGCTACTTAGAAATCAAGCAAGTATACAGCCAATATTCCTAACTTCAAGTACAAAAATGATACATGCATACAAATAGGAGGAATGTATTCAGTAGATTATAACCTTTACATAGATAGGTTACATGGCATATGTAGCATAAAACATCCTCCAGTTATATCGTATATACATTCATAAGCATATTCCCATGAAGCCTTATGGGGTACGCCATTACACATTGACTATATTCCTGACCTGCTAACCTGAGTTTTTAAATCCTGAAATCCCAAAAGTTAAAAAAAAAATCATGATTTTCTCTCCCTGGTATTTCCTCACTTAATATACTTCCTCAAAAAGCAACAATAATAATAATGAATTGAGCGGCAGGCCTAAATTGATGTTCATAGTAAATACAATTAAAATCTATTTTATGTAGCATCTGTGCTGAGGTCCTGGCATTCTTGTCTGGAAGTCCAGCATTTGGATTGATTTGTGTTTGGGAACAGCAAGGTTTTAAAAAATACAGCTCCATACAATCCATGAATCCTGGAGACTGGATGGCTCCTGGTACTTAGAAAAAGGTGGAAAATCTCACATGGACTGAAGTGGTATGGAATTATGCCCATAAAGTCATTCACCTCTAGGTAGCTGGTGTCAGTCCAGCCCAGGTGGTAGTGAATGGAGTTCTTGCGACATCCTGGGCATTTGATAGCCCACTATGTGTGAAACAAGTGTGTTAGTCCTATTCCAATTTCCAGTAAGCAGGTCTCCACATCACACCACAACCACAACTGTACCACAACTGACATGGCTATATGGCAATCTCGTGAACATTCTCAGCAGAGGCTCCAATGACTGGAAGGGGATGAAAGCTGAGCTGTTATCCCTCATGAAATGATCTCTGTAGATCAGAATCTAGGTATATTGGCTAGGCAGTGTGGGGAAACTTCTTCAGACAGACCCATCCAGTAGTGTCAGCGACAACGACATATGTCTGAGAACTTGAACATTTCTGTCACTGCTGGTGATTTGTCTTTAGAGACAGCTGGTATCTGACTATTTCAAAGGCTAATGCTACAACCCGTTTTCAGAAGATCATCTTCTGTTTCCAGTCTGACACTTTGTAGCAGTTGGTAACCCTGTTCCAGGAAATAGGAAGATGTAAAATGAGTCATGGTCAAACCTCAAGAAGTGTCAAGGTTCATTTCAGCTGGAAGAATTAGATGAAGGTTTGGGTGCTTATCCATAGCTTATTAAAACACCTTGCGTCTGCAAATTGACTTGGAAATGTTGTGAGATGAGGGTTCCTTGCAGCTTTGCAGCATTTGTGCTCCCAGCCAGAACCAGGAACTGGAAAAACAGAGTGAGTGTTTTGCCCTGTTCTCCAGAGACAAGTCAGAGAAGAAGCTCCCGTTCTTTTCCCTTCAACTTTCTTTTTCCTGAAGCACCCAGAGGACAAAACTGTTGAACGATGGTTTTGGTATAGGAATACATGGATGCTTTTACTTAAAGATGCTTACCTGGCCTCAAGTGTAATCACTATTAATCATGTATTAATTAATCACCAACAATATGCAAGGCACAAAATGAAAACAATCACTGCCCCAAAGAACTTATAGTCCAATAGCCAGAAACAGAGAAGATTGCAGACATCGTGGGGAGCTGAGAAGAAGGAGTAACCTAAATGTCCCAATTGGTTCATTTGTATGCAACACAGAAAACTCTTAACCTTTGAGTAGCTCTGTTTACTGCACAACAGGTTAAATTCTGCTCTCATTTACCCCATTGCAGTCTCATTCAGTTCAGTAGGATCCTAAAAGTGTAACTGAGGGCAGAATTTGGATATCTATCGTCTTCATTCATAGCAAAACTGCTGCTTTATCTTTTAGAACCTCATTTTTGTGCTGGACGGGCAATTACCTCTTGCTAGTGGCACAACTGATCAAAATCTTGTCCTTGCTAAAGTCAGTCAACAAGCTGTTTATGACTTCTGGTTATTTGACTCAATTGGAGCCATATGGACTATCTGCCTCCCAAGAGCAAATGGCAATAAGTTGGAAAAATAGACTTCCTCCAACTAACAAGAAATAGAAAGTGTTGACCTAATGGGCAGATAAAGAAGCTGGCAGGTTAAATGGAATAGAAACTGATATGGCCGAAGGTTTTTAGTTGCTTGGTTGGCTGTTTTTTATTTGTTTTTAAGTACTTTGTACAATTAGATTCAAAGAAGCAAGAGGAAACTGTAATGAGAAGTGAAGTTATTGTAACATGATTTACTATACTGAAAGAAATGCTATAATTAGCAGAGTGCCAGACCAGTGCCTGGGTCTGTGCCATTGCGGGTTGATTCTGCGTAGTGTAGATCATTGCATAGAAAATTCACCTTAGTCCAAGCACTGACAATTAGACTTGAGAATCTATTGGAAGATGAGGCTAGCTCTTCAGCTGGTGTGACTCAGCATGCCTGCATTGGCTTCGATGGACCCTCCCAGATTTACACCAGATGAGGCCCTGGCCCACAGAATTGAACTCTAGCTATTACACACACCAGAGATGGCCCATGCAGGAGGCAGGGACTGCACTCTAGAACCTGCCCAACAGCCCGTGCAGCTGCACAAGGGCTTCCCACACTAGGACTCAAGATTCCAAGAGGAGATTGGATCCTGGCCCTTACCTCCAGCACCAGCTCAGAGACCTGGTGGTGGGGAGTGAATGCCTTGAGTGGCAATCTGCCTGCACTCCACGGGCTCCGAGAAAGCCCAGGAGAGATTTGAGCTCACACGTTCAAAGTGAAGAAATTTGCATCCTCTCTCTTCACTTCAGTTTTTAGCATGACCCTGGTGGACAATGTGAAGCTCATATATTAACTACTACATCTGAGTAGCGTTTTTTTTTTGCAACGGGCTTCTGTGGCAAACCGCTTTCTACAGCTCCAACCATTTTCCTTCTCTGATGGCTGTCTGCCCTCTGTATTTGACTACGACAAAGTTATTTTGGCAGATGCATTGATAAGTTCCCATCGGAGTCTATTTTCCTTCTAATCCAGCATTAGAGCATATTTTTGCAGTGCTTTGAATAACTCCCCTCACAAATTATGACATACATATTTTATGAAGTAGCTTAATATGCTAAAATATGCACAAATCAGCCTGATTTTGCCTGGAGGCATCTGTCCGAGTGGAATTGATCATTCAGACATCTACTATGTTCAGACTTACAGCAGCAGTATTTGCTGATCAGTATTAAACCCACGACATGTCTGAAGGAGTCAGGTGACACTACTCAGACAAGTGAATGCTTCACTCTTGGTTGCAAGTAAATGAACTGGCAGGATATAAAACCCAAATCTTACACTGGGACAAAGGTGATGTTCTGTCCAAAAGGTGAGAAAACGTGGGCATGTATTATTCTCAACGTCAAGCGAAGAGGAGGATTCTTCATTGTTCTCAGTGGGAGCTGTTGGGTGCTGTGCCTTTTTGCAGGTCTGGCCATTTCGTTTCGGTAGTTAACCAGGTGCTGAGCACTTGAACACCTGACCCAGCTGCGGGTGCTGAGTACTTCTGAAAAGTCAACCCTTGCAGGTGAACGTTAATGCTTCAATAAGTAAACTGGGGTTAGCAGCACAAAAAAAGTGCCCTCCGCTACGACTGCATTTGTGGCAACACTTCTACCTAAACTCTCCATGAGGAAGAATCCTTCTACAAAGAACATGCCTACCGAATCCCACAGCAAGGCAATTTTGCAGGCAGGATAATGGCACAAGGAGCACAGTACTGATTTCTCCCTCTGTTCCCTGGCACCAAGGATCATTTCCTGAGGCCAGTACACTATATTAAGAAAAATCCTATGTTATAAGAAGGAGACAAGCTGCTCTTCTTTCTCGAGGTGAGCCTAAGCCCCAAAATGAAAAATGTGAAGCTACCTTTTCATCAGAAAAATGAAAACATTCAAACAACCCACAAATGTCTCATTTTAAAAAAATCACTTGAAAAAAATGGACCAATTCTCCACACAGTTGGCTGCATACCCAACTCACTGCATAGTGCAGTGTGGACTCATTAGCATGGCTGTGAGATCCAGGTGCAACAACTTAAACCCAGGTTTACAATGCAGTGTGGATGCTCAAGTCCTACCTTGCAAACACCCAGCCCATATTCCACAGCCCCAGATTTAGTGTAGACACACCCCTAGTCCCTTTCCTGGGGTGGCAAAGCAGGCTTTTCCCCAGAAATATCTGTTGTGGTGCTTTCTCCAACCTAGGCTGGATGTTGGTGATGGAAAGTTTAATGGAGTGTGGACCACAGGGGTTGGAAATGGGGAAAAGGGGAAACAGGAAAGGTGTGAGGAATGGGGATATAAATGTAGCAGTTTTACACTGCTGTCCTCCCACCCAGTGAGCCCGGCTACCCTTTCAGAAACTGCCTCTATAATTCTCGTGATTATGGAACCCAAGGGCCAGAATCTGTCCAGGTCTTACATTGGTGTGTTTCCTCCCTGGTACAGTCTTCATTAGAGGCTGGCAGATTACCAGTCCCTTCTCCCCCTGCTTTCCCCAGCATCCCAAAAGGGGTGGGAGGAGGATGGCAAGCTGCCAGTACCATCTTCACTATGCATCAGGTAGTAGTGCTGGCCAGCCATACAGGGGAGTAGTGATGGGTTCTACACACCTAAGAGATGGGGGAAGCAGCCTTCTTCACTGAGGCCAAGTGCCTCCCAGGGCTTCCTCTGAGGTTCAGGTAGCCCTGCATCAGCCCTTACTGTTACTCCCAGTACAACAAAGACCCAGGCTGGGAGCCCTCTAATATTGCCCAACAAGCTGATGGGTGATAGGAGAAAGAAGAAGAAGTCTGACAAGTCCAGGTAATCAAGAATCCAAGGTGGTTGTCCTCTTGCTTCACAATGCAGTGGAGGCATGCAACAGTAGCCTTCTACTGATGCTATGGTATAACAATATAAAATTCTAGCTCAACCACAAGATAGGGCTTGATGCAGGAATCACTGGGTGCAATTCTATGGCCTCTGTTATGCAGGAAGGAGACAGGATGGTCCTGTGGTTAGGGTCCTAGTCTGTGACTCAGGAATCCTGAACTCAATTTCCTGCAGGGCCACAGACTTTCAGTGTGACCTTGTGCAAGTCACTTAGCCTTTCTGTGCCTCAGTTCCAGAGCCATTAAGGTGGGGATAAGAGCACTTCCCCAGCTCACAGCAATGTTGTGAGGATAAACACATAGAAAATTATGAGATGTTTAGAGACTATAATAATGGGGCTATATATGTACCTAAGAGAGCAAGACAGATCGTCAGACTACGTGACCATAATGATCTCTTCCAGATTCAAAAAACGATGAAACACCATCAATATGGGATTCCTAAATCAATCCACTAAATGCTGCCTGCAATAGTGCTTTGTATCAAGGAAAAGTTGGCACGGACTCATCCAGCTGCAGTTACACCAAATCCTTCTGCTAATAACAGTGAAAGTGTTGAGAGCTCACTCAGTGGTATTTTACATAGCTTGCCTTTAGGTTGAAATTACTGCTCTTGCCAGCCCAGTGTTGGATGGTGACTAAAACACCTTTGCATTGGGTGATTTGATTCCCTATAATGGTACAGTGGGTGGCACAATCTCCAAAAGAAACCATAAAGTTAGTACCTTGCCGTTCATGTAGTCCCTGCTATTATTATTAGGAATGGGGTTGCAATGCCAGCACATAATCACCTGTACCATTTGGGCTGATTCCCTATCTCTAATTTGGTAGATGTACATTGCAGCAGATGTCAACACTGATGTGTGTCATTTTCAAGTCCTGATGCTGGAATGGTGGCACACTATCAGTAAATTAGGAGTGGCTGTTAAAGCTGAGTTGATGTTTTAAAAATCTCCTTCTTAGGCCAGATTTTAAACTAATGAGAACAGGCCAATACAAATCTGGTAAATGAAAGAAAGGATCAAACGTGTGCACTTTATTATTGGTATGATGGAAGAAGTATATAGGAGGTAACTGAGTCGCTGTTGTCTGCAGTAATAGCAGCTTCTTGTTAGATATTCAGTGAACATCCTGTTCCAAGATTTCACGTGCAAACAAATATACACAAGTTGTTTTTTTCTAGCACTGCATACAAATATTGAGTAGTTATGTGTGCCCAAATGGCATGTGTCTTTAAACACTACAAGATCTTTAATGCTTATTATGACAACTTAATAATGTCCTAAAAATGATTGATCCAATTACCTTTCACTGGGGTGATAAATGAAGGCTTCTTCAAAAACATGTGTGCACTGGTAAATGGCATAATGGCATAGGATGGGATGTCTTTGGAGTCTGATGGACTCTCCTAATGACTTCATCTTTTAAAACTGTCATTCGATTTTCTACTACACCATCTCATTTAGACAAAAGGGTCGTAAAGTGGATGTAGTAATATGCAGTCAATTAGCACAGATTAACAAAGTTTTTCCATAGCCAGCTCCACTGTTCTGAGAACACTTTGTCCTCAGCTCTCACAAATTCATCCTTGGCTTGGTGACCTGGATTGCCCCAGGGGAATGCAGCTGTCAGAGATTCATAGATGGAAATTTGGTCTTTGACATCTGAGACCTTATCCATCTCATAGAGGGGAAGACAAGCCTGTGAAGCCCTGCAGAGCCCAGGGATGAAGGAGAGTCAAACCCAGAGAGCACACATCGTCTTATTTTGAACATCTGCACAATCTACTGGAGCAATGCCTCATACGGGAGGAACTTTTTTATTCAGTGGACAGAGCTGGGCTTGTGGGCAGAGTCTGGGCGACTGCTACTGCTTTTTCATTTCCAATTGGAACCTACATGAGTCCACTGCAGCACTGATACCAGGATCTCATTGTTGTCCTAAACCACAATGGAAATATATATGTAACATACTTCAGCTAATTACAAGAAGTGAAACCCATTAGATTTTATTTTTTCCTATCTTAAACTAAAAAAAAGAACCTGAAACCTTCTAAACACAATTCAGTTCATCACTGAAATTTTGTTTGGATCTAAGCTGGATTCTAGAAGAGCAAAACATCCAGTAGGAAAGTCCATAAAATGGCTAAATGTTTGCGCGTTCATGTATGGCAATGTAGGCACGTGTATGTCTGATTCCAAACCAAAGATGATTAGTGAATTTAAATAACTTTCAAGGACAACCTTTCACAATATTCATAAATAAGATGTTTTTACAACTTATTTGTTATTGTTTTATTTAAAATATAAACACAAAACAAAACATATATAAATACATGCACAAGATGGAAATAGCATATAAATAATAAAAATCAACATTTATTATTTGCAAAACCTAGACAAAAACAACAAAATAAAAAACAAACAAAAATACCCACCTGGACCCAAAGAGGTCATGCAGGGCATCAGAGTGACTAAGTAGATAAATAAGTGATAACATAGCCTTTCAGTATTGGGAACTAATATATACTAAACTGCAAAAGTGTGCAATAGTTTCATGTGCGACCAAACAGCCTCGTATTTTTCCAAGCATTTCTATTAGACAGTCATTTTTTCCATTAATGCAATAGTAGAGAGCTCAATACACTGGTCTGTGCATGAGAGAGGAATTGCAGATTTCCATCTTTTCAAAATAACTCTCCCGACCGCTAAAATAGTTACGGCAATCCATTTCTTACTGTTACCTGGTAATACCGACTCATCCAGCAACTGTATAATACACGAGTATGCAAAAGGAAAGATAGTGACAACATTTTTGAGAGAACACTGAATATGATGTACCAGAACACATGCTTTTTGGGGCAGGTATAGAGGATGTGCAGAAGGTTGGATGTAGCTGTTTGCATCTCAAACATTCACAGCGTGTCGCCAATCTTGCCATAAACAAACATTCCAGAGTCAAGTAGCACCTGTTTAGTATCTTGTTCTGGAAGAATCGCAAGGATAAAGCAGTTAAGGTATCTTTCTCATGAAGCCAGATTCCTCACAGGTTTCTGTTAGCTTTACTAACACAAGTTTTTTTTTCCCATTTTCTTTGCAACTGAGACTGAGGGGGTAATGCAAAGCATTAAGCCACTGATAAGTAATTCCTGCAAAGTGACTTTTGTTTCCATATTTCTTAATATGTTCTAGAGGAAAGAGAGTTGAAACGGATCAATTGTCCCCTATCCTTGCATGAATTCTTGAGCATAGCAGTTGAAAGAAGGAACCATGGGACAGCGGTAGCTTATATTGTTACACATGTAATTGAGGCCAGTCTATCATCTTGTATTACATCTTTAATTTTTGTGAATCCTTTCTTTATCCAAATTGTACTAGACAAATTAGAGGATTGGGCCAAAAGAAACCTGATGAGGTTCAACAAGGACAAGTGCAGAGTCCTGCACTTAGGACGGAAGAATCCCATGCACTGCTACAGGCTAGGGACCGAATGGCTAGGCAGCAGTTCTGCAGAAAAGGACCTAGGGGTTACAGTGGACAAGAAGCTGGATATGAGGGGGGAATAGAACTCAGGAATAGGTTCGAGTGTTTGGATAGCGAGGTGGAGGGGCAGCAGGTGGCGACTGAAGGTGGAAGGGTGAGAAAGAAGGGTGAGAAAGAAGAGAAGAGCAGCTAGTCCAAGAGAGAGAGGGGAGGAGTTGATGGAGACAGCACCAATTCTGGGCCCCGGGAGGATTCAGGAAGGCATAAGGGGGAGCATAAGGGAAGATAGGAACAGGCACAGGTCAGGACTAGAGGGATCGGAGACTAGATTACTAGATCGCACTGTTGCCAGGCGGCGGCAGGTGTATGTGATTGGAGACTCTTTACTGAGGAGATTGGACAGGCCTGTGACCAGGGCGGACCCGGAGAACAGAAGGGTGTGCTGTCTCCCGGGCGCAAAGATACGCGATGTGGACCTGCGGTTGAAAAGGATCCTAAAAGGAGCAGGTAAGAACCCCTTGATAATCCTTCATGTGGGAACGAATGACACGGCTAGGTTCTCGTTAGAGAGGATCAGGGGAGATTATGCCAGGCTGGGGAAGACGCTCAAGGAGATAGAGGCTCAGATTATCTTTAGTGGGATTCTGCCCGTTCCGAGGGAAGGGCAGCAAAGGGCTGATAGGATTGTGAGAATAAATAGTTGGCTAAGGGAGTGGTGCTATAAGGAGGGCTTTGGGATGTATGGCCACTGGGAGGCTTTCGGGGACAGACACCTGTTCTCGCGGGATGGGCTTCACCTGAGTAGGGAAGGAAATAGACTTCTGGGAGGGAGGCTGGCTCATCTAATCAAAAGAGCTTTAAACTAGGAAGTTTGGGGAGACGGTTGGGAGATGCACAGTTAATCTCCACGCCAGATTCCAGTATGGAAAAGGTGAGTAAAAGGAGAGGAGACATAGCCGGGGAGATGAGATTGGACATAGGAAGGACAGGGGGGACGGACACAAGGAGGCCCGCAACATATAGTGCTGCTAATGGGAGACGGGCTAAACGACATACATTAGGGTGTTTATACACCAATGCCAGAAGCCTAGGTAACAAAATGGAGGAATTGGAGCTCTTGGTCCAGGAACTGAAACCGGATATCGTAGGAATAACGGAAACGTGGTGGAATGGCAGTCACGACTGGAACACAGGTATGGAGGGGTATGCGCTGTTTAGGAAAGACCGGAACAAGGGTAAAGGTGGGGGGGTGGCCTTGTATGTCAATAGTGAAATAAACTGTAAAGAAATAATAGTGGATGGATTAGATAACACAGAGTCTGTCTGGGCAATACTCACACTGGGTAATAGGACTACTAGAGCCTCTCCGGGGATAGTGCTTGGAGTGTGCTATAGACTGCCGGGATCGACCCAGGATATGGATAAAGAACTATTTAATGTGTTTAGAGAAGTAATTACTAACAGAAACTGTGTAATTATGGGGGACTTTAACTTCCCGGATATAGATTGGGGAACAAACGCTAGTAGCAATAACAGGGCTCAGATGTTCCTAGAAGTGCTTGCTGATCAATTCCTCCATCAAGTGGTAACTGAACCGACGAGGGGGGAGGCCATTTTAGATTTGATTCTAGCAAGTAGTGAGGACCTTGTTGAGGAAGTGGTAGTAGGGGACAATTTGGGCTCCAGTGATCATGAGCTAATTCGGTTTAAAATACATGGAAGGAGTAACAGAATTAAATCAAAGACTAGGGTTTATAATTTTAAAAAGGCCAATTTTAACAAACTAAGGGGACTGGTAAGGGAAGTGGATTGGGCAAACGTATTAATGGATTTAAAAGCAGAAGAAGCCTGGGATTACTTTAAGTTAAAGATGCATGAGCTGTCGGAGGCCTGTATTCCAAAAAAGGGAAAAAGATTACTAAGCAAGAGATTTAGACCGAGCTGGATGAGCGACCGACTCAAAGGGGCAATTAGGAAAAAACAGAAAGCGTTTAAAGAGTGGAAGAGGGGAGGGATCAGTAAGGAAATGTACCTAAGTGAAGTCAGAGAATGTAGAGATAGAGTGAGAAAGGCCAAAGGCTGTGTAGAGTTGGACCTAGCGAGGGGAATTAAAAGCAATAGTAAGAGGTTTTACAGCCACATAAATAGGAAGAAAGCAAAGAAAGAAGAAGTGGGACCGCTGAAGTCTATTGCCGGAGAGGAGATTAAAGACAATCTAGGCATGGCGCAATATCTTAATGAATATTTTGCATCGGTGTTTAATGAGGCCAATGAAGGTATTAGGGATACTAGCACCACTATAGAGGGGCACTCGGGATGGGGGATTACCGTATCCGACGTAGAAACAAAACTTGAACGCCTTAATGGGGCTAAGTCGGGAGGACCGGACGATCTACATCCGAGAATATTGAAGGAATTGGCGCGGGAAATAGCAGGCCCGTTAGCGATAATATTTAATGAATCTGTAAACTCGGGGGTGGTCCCGTTAGACTGGAGAATAGCTAATGTGGTTCCTATTTTCAAGAAAGGGAAAAAAAGTGATCCGGGTAACTACAGACCTGTTAGTCTAACATCTGTAGTGTGCAAGGTGTTAGAGAAAATTCTGAAAGAGAAACTAGTGGAGGACCTGGAGGGTAGTGGCAATTGCGATAAATTACAACATGGTTTTACGAAGGGCAGATCGTGCCAAACGAATCTGATCTCCTTCTTTGAGAAAGTAACGGATTTATTAGATAAGGGAAATGCGGTGGACCTAATATACCTGGATTTCAGTAAAGCGTTTGATACTGTACCCCATGAGGAATTATTGGTTAAACTGAAAAACATGGGGATCGATATGAAAATCCAGAGGTGGATAAGGAATTGGTTACTGGGGAGAATGCAGCGGGTTGTATTAAAGGGTGAACTGTCAGGTTGGAGGGAGGTTACTAGTGGAGTGCCTCAAGGTTCGGTTTTGGGACCCATTTTATTTAATCTATTTATAACTGACCTCGGAACCGATTGCAGGAGTGGGCTGATAAAATTTGCGGATGATACGAAGGTGGGAGGCGTTGTAAATTCGGAGGAGGACAGGGATATCCTGCAGGGAGACTTGAATGAGCTTGTGAATTGGAGTATCAGAAATAAGATGAAATTTAATAGTGAAAAGTGTAAGGTGATGCATTTGGGGATGACTAATAACAATTTTAGTTACAAGATGGGGACGCATTGGTTAGAAGTTACGGAAGAGGAGAAGGACCTAGGGGTTCTTGTAGACCGCAGGATGACTATGAGTCGATAATGTGACGTGGCGGTGAAAAAAGCCAATGCTGTCTTGGGATGCATTAGGCGAGGTATATCTAGTAGGGATAAGGAGGTCCTGCTTCCGTTGTACAAGGCGCTGGTGAGACCTCATTTGGAGTACTGTGTGCAGTTCTGGTCTCCCATGTTTAAAAAAGATGAACTCAAACTGGAACGGGTGCAGAGAAGGGCCACTAGGATGATCAGAGGAATGGAAAAGCTGTCGTACGAAAGGAGACTAGAGGAGCTTGGGTTGTTTAGTCTGACAAAGCGAAGGCTGAGAGGGGATATGATTGCTATCTTTAAATATATTAGAGGGATTAATACAAGGGAGGGAGAAGAATTATTCCAGCTTAGTACTAACGTGGATACCAGAACGAATGGATACAAACTGGCCGTGGGGAAGTTCAGACTTGAAATTAGACGAAGGTTTCTGACTGTCAGAGGGGTGAAATATTGGAACGGCCTTCCGAGGGAAACGGTGGGGGCGACGGACCTGTCTGGTTTTAAGATAAAGTTAGATAAGTTTATGGAGGGAATGGTTTAATGGTAAAACATAGTAGTCAAGGAAAGCCAAGCAATGGTGGGTAAATAGTATAATGGCTAACGGGGTCGGGCTGGAGACTCTTGCCTATATGCTCGGGGTCTTACTGATCGCCACATTTGGGGTCGGGAAGGAATTTTCCTCCAGGGCAGATTGGCTGAGCCTCTGGAGGTTTTTCGCCTTCCTCCGCAGCATGGGGCAGGGATCTCTAGCAGGAGGGTCTCTGCCGATTGAAGTCACTAAAAACAGGATTGGGGACTTCAACAGCAGAGTCCAGGGAAGGGGTAGGGACGGTTTTATGGCCTGCAGCATGCAGGGGGTCAGACCAGATGATCATAATGGTCCCTTCTGACCTTAAAGTCTATGAGTCTATGAGTGTGCCCTTGTTGCCAAGAAGGCTAACGGCATTTGGGGCTGTATAAGTAGGGGCATTGCCAGCAGATTGAGGGACGTGATCGTTCCCCTCTATTCGACATTGGTGAGGCCTCATCTGTCGTTCCCCTCTATTCGACATTGGTGAGGCCTCATCTGGAGTACTGTGTCCAGTTTTGGGCCCCACACTACAAGAAGGATGTGGAAAAATTGGAAAGAGTCCAGCCGAGGGCAACAAAAATGATTAGAGGGCTGGAGCACATGACTTATGAGGAGAGGCTGAGGGAACTGGGATTGTTTAGTGTGCAGAAGAGAAGAATGAGGGGGGATTTGATAGCTGTTTTCAACTACCTGAAAGGGGGTTCCAAAGAGGATGGATCTAGACTGTCCTCAGTGGTTCCTGATGACAGAACAAGGAGTAATGGTCTCAAGTTGCAGTTGGGGAAGTTTAGGTTGGACATTAGGAAAAACTTTTTCACTAGGAGGGTGGTGAAGCACTGGAATGCGTTACCTAGGGAGGTGGTGGAATCTCCTTCCTTAGAGGTTTTTAAGGTCAGGCTTGACAACGCCCTGGCTGGGATGATTTAATTGGGAATTGGTCCTGCTTTGAGCAGGGGGTTGGACTAGATGACCTCCTGATGTCCCTTCCAACCCTGATATTCTATGATGCTATGATTCTATGGCCTTGATCCTGAGGCACGGGTTATCCCATAGTGGTACAAGAAGATAATTAGTAAGATTGGATGCTATAATCATCATAACGCTTTGCAGGATGTCCTATGTAGATACAAAGACTGGATTTTTCCTTAAGGGTGTGGGTAGCCTTTTAAGGTATATAAAAGAAGAGAGGGAACCAAATGGCACAGCTAAGTTTTTTTTCCAATCTCAAACCAGGCCGGTATGTCTACAGATCCACCAGAGGGGAACCAGCTTACATTAGGATGCATTTAGAATGCTATATAATATAGATAAAAATCTGGCAACCCCATGCCTCCAGTTGCCCAGGAGTTTTTAAGAGTAAGTTTGTGTAGCCAGCAATGCTGATTTTTATCCCATATAAATCGCATTATATTTATTAGAGCAAAGAGTGAGGGACACAGCTTGAAGGCAGTAGGCTAATGATATAAGTCATTCATGGACAGGTATTCATGTTAGATATTTCTATTATCCCAGTAAGAATGGAAGGAGGCAATACCACCACTCTACATCCTTGGAAATTTCTTTTAATATATAGTCCATATTTGTAGAAACAATTTTGGGAAGATTAGGACAAATTTTAACACCTTTATAAGTTATTTCCTTGCACATTTGAAAATGCTGAAACTGATAAAGCTCTGGTCCTTTGGATATATCCATTGTTTGTGATTTATTCCAGTTAATACATAACCAGAGATCTTTCCAAAAATATCCATTCTGTTTAATAATAATGGGATTGATGAGGATGTCATCAGCATATAAACTCATTTTGTTTATAGTCACACCTTCAATGGCTGAGTGCTGGCTTATGTGCATTGCCAGTTGTTAAAGAGAGAGATTAAAAAGAAGTGAAGTGAGACTGCCTTGTTATGTCCTTTTTTTCCTAGTTGAAATGTGGGAGAAATAATTCTATTAGTTGAGAGTGAGACCAGGGGAGACGTGTATAATATGCTGATCCAATTCAGGAAATTTGGTCCAAATCCAAATTTTTTTTAGGATAGCCATTAAATAAGGCCAACCAACCCTATCAAAAGCTTTCTCTGCATCTATTGATAAGGCTATGGAGAGAACACATGAGCTTGCCGGATCAAGAGAGCAATTTTTCTTGTATTATCAGCAGCCAATCCTCCTTTAATAAAGCCAACCTGATCTGCATGTTCAGTCATATCACTAATTTTTTTGCAATTATTTTGCAATATGTATTCAATAAGGTCATGGGGTGGAAGTTTTCACAATTGCAAACATCTTTGTTCTTTAAAATGAAAGTAATTAAAACCGTTCTCATGTCACACAACATGGTTCCTTTTTGGAATGTGTCAGGTGAACACCTTTGAAAGAATTGAAGATAACTGATTACAAAATGTTTTGTAGAAATCTGCCAGAAAGCCATCCATCCCAAGGGCCTTGCTGGAATTCTTACTTTTTTATAGCCTGTTTGATCTCTTGTGTTGTGAAAGCTTTGTCCATAAACACTTGTTCTGAAGTTAGAGTATAGAAAGGTAGGCCTTCAGTGAAATGATCAAAGTTATTAGAGTCAAATTGGTTGTCTTATATAAAGTTTGATAGAATTGCTTAAACTGATTATTTATATCTATTGGTTCAAAGATGGCAGGCCTGGCTGCTTGTAATAAGGAAGAAATATTGTTATTGGCTAATTCCATCTTAACTCTTCTGGCAAGTAGCTTACCTGCTATATCTCCCCATTCAATTTCACTTGGATGGATAAGCGTTCATTATATTTATATTTGGTGTGGAGTAGAGAACGTAGGAGGTTTTCATTATTTGGGTCAATTTTGTGTGTTCTCTCTGCAGCTCATCTATTTCCTTGGCCAGATTCTAGTAACTTGAATCTTTCTGAGTAGAAGCCATGTTAGTCTGTATCCGCAAAAAGAACAGGAGTACTTGTGGCACCTTAGAGACTAACAAATTTATTAGAGCATAAGCTTTCGTGGACTACAGCCCACTTCTTCGGATGCATATAGAATGGAACATATATTGAGGAGATATATATACACACATACAGAGAGCATAAACATGTGGGAGTTGTCTTACCAACTCTGAGAGGCCAATTAAGTAAGAGAAAAAAACTTTTGAAGTGATAATCAAGCTAGCCCAGTACAGACAGGTTGATAAGAAGTGTGAGAATACGTACAAGGGGAGATAGATTCAATGTTTGTAATGGCTCAGCCATTCCCAGTCCTTATTCAATCCTTTGTTGATTGTGTCTAGTTTGCATATCAATTCTAGCTCAGCAGTCTCTCGTTGGAGTCTGTTTTTGAAGTTTTTCTGTTGTAATATAGCCACCCGCAGGTCTGTCACTGAATGACCAGACAGGTTAAAGTGTTCTCCCACTGGTTTTTGAGTATTATGATTCCTGATGTCAGATTTGTTTCCATTAATTCTTTTGCTTAGAGACTGTCCGGTTTGGCCAATGTACATGGCAGAGGGGCATTGCTGGCACATGATGGCATATATCACATTGGTAGATGTGCAGGTGAACGAGCCCCTGATGGTATGGCTGATGTGATTAGGTCCTATGATGATGTCACTTGAATAGATATGTGGACAGAGTTGGCATCGGGGTTTGTTACAAGGATAGGTTCCTGGGTTAGTGGTTTTGTTCAGTGATGTGTGGTTGCTGGTGAGTATTTGCTTTAGGTTGGGGGGTTGTCTGTAAGCGAGGACAGGTCTGTCTCCCAAGATCTGTGAGAGTAAAGGATCATCTTTCAGGATAGGTTGTAGATCTCTGATGATGCGCTGGAGAGGTTTTAGTTGGGGGCTGAAGGTAACAGCTAGTGGTGTTCTGTTATTTTCTTTGTTGGGCCTGTCTTGTAGGAGGTGACTTCTGGGTACTCGTCTGGCTCTGTCAATCTTTTTTTCACTTCAGCAGGTGGGTATTGTAGTTTTAAGAATGCTTGATAGAGATCTTGTAGGTTCTTTTCTCTATCTGAGGGATTGGAGCAAATGCGGTTATATCTTAGAGCTTGGCTGTAGACAATGGATCGTGTGGTGTGTCCTGGATGGAAGCTGGAGGCATGTAGGTAAGTGTAGCGGTCAGTAGGTTTCCGGTATAGGGTGGTATTTATGTGACCATCGCTTATTAGCACAGTAGTGTCCAGGAAATGGACCGCTTGTGTGGATTGATCTAGGCTGAGGTTGATGGTGGGATGGAAATTATTGAAATCATGGTGAAATTCTTCAAGGGCTTCTTTTCCATGGGTCCAGATGATGAAGATGTCATCAATGTAGCGCAAGTAGAGTAGGGGCGTTAGGGGACGAGAGCTAAGGAAGCGTTGTTCTAAGTCAGCCATAAAAATGTTGGCATATTGTGGGGCCATGCGGGTACCCATAGCAGTGCCGCTGACTTGAAGGTATATATTGTCCCCAAATGTGAAATAGTTGTGGGTGAGGACAAAATCACAAAGTTCAGCCACCAGGTTAGCTGTGACATTATCAGAATCTTTCTCTCTTCTTTTGGAGGGAATATTTTTTGCATTCACCCCTTATGGTAGCTTTCAGAATTTCCCAAAAGGTGGTTGCTGAGGTAACTGAGTGATTATTTTCTTGTATGAAGTTACATCGTTAGAGAGGCCAGGAATGTCTTTTTAGATTGAATCTAGTCGGGCTATGAGGAATTCTTTCAATGATATCCTGGGCTAGGTTCTGCTGTGGACTTCGGTCTCCCCCTTCAGGCTCTTAGGTGATTCAAGCTTATGCCTTTTGTTGCCTCATTTTTTCATTGGAATCCAAATTCAACAGTTTGAAGTTTGTCCAGGGGATTAATTTAAACTGTTATGACAGAAACTTATCTCCAATTTGCTAGGGAAGTAATTATTGGAGACAAATTGATACATGAGGAGTGAGCAGGTCCGGGACTAGGCAGCCATTTTCCTCACGGGCACCATGTGATCCCAAATAACATGATTTTAAAGTGAGATGGAGTCTCTTTTTTATAGTGTTCTGGGATGACTGGCATCATCTTTACAAGTTTTCTGCATTCTCTCTCTTTCATTTCCTGCAGAATAGCTGTCAGTTCATGGTTTTTTGCTCAATGACTGACAAATAAAGACAAAGCTGCCTGAAATGTTGTACAGCACTCTAAGCGCTTTAGGTGCCAGGAGTGAAACATGTAATACATTGTCCGAGCAAATCACTCAACAGAAATTTCTTTAGGCATTTTGCTCTCAAGTTTTTATCATGTATTCCTTTCTTTTCATATCTTCTTTGTAATTGTGGTCCTCCACATTAGTGCTTTTGGCAGAAGCATTCAGGATCCTTCTTAATCAGTTCTTAAATAACGACAAAAGTGAATATTCAGAGCACAGCAGAACTACTCTCTCACCAATCCCTCCCACCTCAGCAGTCATTTCCTCTTCAGGGAAAAGCAAAAGTCCTGTCTTAAAAATGAGGTGAATTAGAAAAATTTGTTTGGTCCCCGATGCAGGAGAGTATGTGCTTAAGTCCATTCTTACATAGGACAGCATTTAAGCACAAGTTTTCTCATTTAAGTACCTTGGGGGCTGGTTACCAGCAAATGGGGAAATTACCAGAGAACTTCAGATAGGGAACTCTGGTGCAAGATAAGTGGTGTGACTTATGATAAACAGATGCTCAGAATACTTAAGGGACAATTAGACAAAACCATGGTAAGACCAGCTCTTCTGTATGGATCAGAGACATGAGCAACCAAAAAGAGGCACTTGAGAAGCATTGAAGCTGTTTGAGGGCAGTGATGGGGTGACATTGCTGGACCACATGTGGAATGATGCCATCAAGAGTGAGACCAAGGTCTGCAGTATCAGAGAGGAGGCTGAGATGTATGGGATGTACTAAGGGTGGATGAAGGGAATCCTGTTAAGGAGACATTTAATACTAGAGTTTGTGAGTGGAGCATGAGAGGACGGCCAAGAAAATGATGGCTAAACTGCGTGTGGGAGGGAGGGCATAAGGAGCGTGCACTGGACTGGCAAGACTGGAAAAGAGTGATCCAGTGACCTGACCCCACATACCCAGGGAAAAGGGAAGAAGAAGATTTAAACACATCTCTAAGTCCCAGTGGTTTCAATGAGACTTATGCACATGGAGGTCCTAGTAATGCTGAGATAAAGTTTTCTCTGCAAGGATTCTCTCTCTTTTTCTTGCCCACATAACACGTAATGGGTCCACAAGCATGACACAGAGCTGGGAAAGTGTATTTTAGGTCATAAAATAATGCTGATATTTAGCATTCAGGTAGTCAGTTCCATGCTCAACATACCTTTAAAGGAGTATCTAACCCCATCAGGTATCTCAGCATAATCACCCCCATTGTGCAGGGAAGGGACCTAAGCAGAGAGGTGAAGTAACTTGTCCAGCGCCAGGATTGGTTATCCCAAAAGTTAAACATGGGAGCTGCTTGGATAAAACAATAATTGGTCCAAGCCTTAGCTTGACTGAGCAGAACTTTTACTGACACTACCAAAAAAAAAAAATAGTAATTTTTTTGCAGGGGAGGGAATTAAAAAAAATCTGCATTCCTTGGTTCATTATAATTATTTATTATTATTTTTACTGTAGTGGCATCCAGTCAGAGTGGGGCCTGATTGTGCTAGTCACAATACAAACATAAAGTAAAAGATAGCCCCTCCCCCAACAACATTACAGTCTGGAGGTAATGAAATGCTGCTAAGAAAATCGTGCTTGTCTTATTTCTAGTGGTGCTTGTATTAGGAATCACTGCAGACCTTGAGATTTCCATCCTAGTTTCCAACCAAAGCAGCTTCGTACCAGCAATTTGAACTTTTGCCTGCTTATCTGAAATGAACCTGCAACCCCTCACTGCTCAAACAAGGATGAAAAATATGGTGTGTCTGATGTGCACAAGGGAAAGTGTATTGGAAATTATGCTATCTACTCATTAGATAAATGTGGGTTTGGGTTTTTACGTATAGGGGTTGCTTTTCCCTGGTCTAGCACTGGATTGTGATTTATTGCTGCTGGTGGGGTTTCTGAGGTACCTGTGCACTCTCTCTCTCTCTGTCATCCTATCAGGGCCGGCTCTAACTTTTTTGCTGCCCCAAGCAGCAAAAAAAAAAAACGCCGCCCCCCTGACCCCTCCGCCGAGCGCCGCGCCACCCCCCCCAGCACGCCCCCCCCCCCCCGCTGAGTGCCACGCCGCCAGAGCCCACCCCTCCCCGCCGAGGGCCGCCGGACCACCCCCCCCCCGCGCCGCCCCCCCGCCAAGCGCCGTGCCACCGGAGCCCGCCGAGCGCCGCCGGTTTCAAGATCAACCCCATATTAACTGCAGTCCCATCTTTGGAACTCAGGATGGAATGAATAATTAGGGTTCAAGTCAATAAACATGAGGCTGGAAAACTCATGGTTTTCAGCAAAAGCTTCAGACTGTGTCTGTGCCTCCCTTGAAAGGCCAGCAAGTTATGTGAAGTCAGTGAAAGCCACCTCACAAGCATTCATTAAGGATAATTCTCTGTTCTGGGATCCCCATGAGCACATGATTTGTAGGAAACTCTTTGTCTTTCTACTTAAACCGAGGGTGGAAGTGCAGAATCTGCAGTTGGAAACTAAAAGATCTGCAGCTTACATTGAACTCCAAGATGGCACCGAATTTGGCCTCTTTGTCAAGTGGAAAGAATCATCAAGATACTTCCTGCTTCCCCCACCCTACCTGCTTTGAGGCCAATAACAGAAAATGAAACAAAAGGGTTTACTAATATCTGAAAAGGATATTAATTATAATTCAATTAATTACATTGTATTATAGATTACATGGGCAGCCAGTAGGGACGGCAGAGATTTATTTGATATAGTGGTTTATTAATATCTTACTGACTTGAAGCTATTCATGTGTCTTTCCATTGACTTCAATGGGCATTCGATCAGCCCCTATGTCACCATGGATTCCTATCACTTTTACCTTGGTCTTTTCTCCTCCATTACCACCAATTGTTTATTACAGCCATGTATTGCCTCTTGTTCAAATTAAGCCCTGCCCCTCAAAAACTTATAAACTTGCTTAACTTTACCTACACTAGTTGTCTCATTGATGTCCACGGGACTGCTCCTAAGAATACAGTTAGGCATGTGTGGAAGTGTTTGCAGGATTGGGGCTTTAAATTCTGACCCAGCTCCTATTAAGGACAATAGAAAGAATCCCCATGGTGTCAATGGACATCAGACTCTTACACTGGAAGTATCTTGGCGGAGGGATAGTTCCTTACCCTGCGTCGGGACAGCGGCTAGCACAGCGGGGCCGCTGGACAAACCTGTAATAACCATCATAATAATTTCACAGCACCCCAAATTGTGCTAACTCCTCCAAGGACATGGAAATTGCACCCACAGCTTATACCCTATGTTCACACATGGTGCAATGACGGGGCAATAAAACAAAGGAGGGAGGTTGGATAGGGAGGGAAGCAAGCAGCCACCCCAATAATAAAATGTCGTTACTCAGAAAAAGTGGGTAGTAGCATGGTTAAGGAATTGGTTAAATTAACTTATAAATATATGCATCTACTAAAGTACTGTCTTATAAAATATAAACATCCTGTTTGACTCACTGCTTGTGGGCATCTCGGCAGATATCAATCTTTAAGAGGGATCTGAGCGAGGGGAGGTTGGTGGCCTGACAATAATAACTGTTATGCATAAAAAGGTTCCTTTTCCCGTGGCAAAAAAAATCATATGTGCACTGATAGAACAGAAGTAACTCAAAGAAAGAACAGGTCTGAGTCACTGGAAGATTGGGGTAGTTAAAGATACCCTTTTACCTCTGATATTGCATATTCTTCTTCATGAAACTCTTGTGGCTCATATTGTTTTGTTTGGGGGTTCTTGTTTTTTTAATTTGAAGATGTTAAAAAATATGTAGAGGCAACAGCTGCCATTCCTGAGACACAAGCATGATGAAGAGAGAAAGATTCATCTGAAAGAAACTCAGGCTCTGATCCTGCAATCATTTACATGTGCTGAACTTTATGCATGTGAGCATCGAGAGTGAAGTCAGTGGAACCACTCACATGTTAAGCACGTATCTAGCAAAAGGTGGAATTTGGGTAAGCACGTATCTGCATTGGGTGGATAAGGGACCTTTGTTATATCAGGTGGAAAGTAGAGTGCATTTTCCAGAGGTTAGATAGGGTAAATGGAGATTTCTGGCTCGAACTGGAATGGATGAAGGAGTTTTTGATTGTATGTGGAGGGAGAGATACCACATGAGCAGGTCTCTTGACCATAGTGGAAAGCTGAGACTGGGGAGAACTGAGTTTGCGCTCTGCCTATGGAGGGTGAAATTTTGGATTTTGGTGTCTCTAACCTATCCTGGGTAGCTCCGCTAAAGCATGGTTTTGGTTGAATCTGCTGTCAAAATGTAGCAAGTGTTTCCTAGTGAGAATTTGTTGCCCATATTGGAAATGCAAATGACATAGAATGGGGAAGCTGGAAGAGGGTTTTTCATCTGTAGGCTGGAGCTGAGGACACAAGTTTGCTTGTCAAACTGTAAATACAAATTACTTGCTTTCTAACTTAGGTGGTTTGTTGCCACACACTTAGCACCATTTCACAATTCACTTTTATTTGACAGAGATGATTTTTTACCACACTATAAAGGGGCTAGGACCTGATCTCTCCTAATAGTGACTCATCCAACTGAACTGAACAGTATAAATGATGGAGGGTGGGAATTTTCAAAATTGCTCAGAATTGATCTAGGTCTGCTCCCACTGAATTCAGTGATCTAACTCTCGTGAATTTCATTGGGTGTAGAATTAGGCTACTCCTGGGCAGTTTTGAAAACCCCACCTTGTACATATATGTTGATTTCCAATATTATATTAGGGAGTTTTTTTGCTTTGTCTAACTGGTGTGAAACACGCACATTTTAGAATGCAGGCTGAAAAAGCCTGGAATGCTGTGTTCTGAATCCCAGAGAAACCTGTTCTTCCCTGAATGTGTCCATACCTTACTTCTACTGAGTATGTGGCAATACCATCACCAGGCTACCAGTAGAGGTGCCCAGCTTTGGAGCTGTGTGGAGAAAGATCATTCCATTTCACCAAGAGTTTTGATATTTTGAAATGTGGTTTCGTTCTAACTCAAAACAAAACACAAACATTTCAAATTTCTCCACAAAATGGAATGGAACCCCGCTTCAGGGGCAGTGCCCCGGTAGGCTGCCCCAGAGCTGCGCACTCTAGAAATCCTGCGGTTTGCAGCTCCTGGCAGTCTGCATAGCAGGGTACCCTGGAGCTGCAGACCCTACAAGTCCTGGGAGCCCAGGCTGCAAAGGAGCTAGGCAGGTAAGTTGGCTGGAAACCATGCTTTGATACCTGCCTGGTAGTCAGGATTCTGTTTGAACTTTGTCAAAATCCAATCGTCTCCAACAAATGGTGTGATTTTCATGACACAGCAAATTCCAATGAAAAAAGGTTAATTTGGAGTTTTTCTGACCAGCTCTACCCACCTTATTTTATCACAACCACAAAGGAAAACCAGGTGCAAACACCACAAATTGTCAAGAGTGTATTTTTCAGCCCTTGGAGCAACATTGTAAAAATGTTTGGCTGCATTACATGGCTTCTTTGAATCCAGTTTGCAATGCAAGGTCACTTCAGTCAACAATTCTTTCACTTCACAAGTAATTATTTTATTATATAACAAGGAAGTCACAACTCCCTATTTCGTTAAATGGCAATTAACTACTTTAAAAATAATGCTAAGGCCCTTAATCAGCTCTGTTTGCCATTCATGCCTCAGGGGACCTTAACATTCCCTGATCAAAGGAACAACTAATAGGAACAGTACATTACTAGCACAACCGCTGCTTTTTAAGCATGTGTATTGCTTGCCAACCCAGAGAGTTTCAGATGTCATTCTAGACAATGAAATCTGCTATATTTTTTCCATGTAAAGTGTGCACTACTTTCACGTTAGTTACATGGGAGGCCCCTCCCTGGTCATCAGGCAGACAGGCTGGGCTTTGTGATGGAGAAAAGAATGGCTGCTGGGGAACAGGTGAAGAAAGAAGAAGTGTATCCAAAAAATAAAAAATAAAGATGGCTAGAAAATAGGGCTGCGCAAAAAAAAAAAAAATCCATCAAAACTGGTTTTTGTTTTGTTTTGTCTTTATTGTTTTTTAATGGAAAAGTGGATTTTTGACTAAATGAAACTTTTCATGAAAAGTCTTTTCACAAAAACTTTTCATGAAAAGTGTTTTCACAAAATTTTCTGCGGAAAATTTCATTTTTTTGTCAAAAGACCAAATGCCTGAAAAACAAAATATTTCAGTTCGGATATTCTGTTGCAGTGTGTCATGGGAATTGAAGTTTTGTTGCCTTGTGTCCCCATTTCCCTCCATGGGCTGGGTCCCCAGCAAGACTACATCTCCTATGATGCACCATGGCCAAGGACTACTATGGTGCAACTCCTTCCCCTCTCCAAGAGGAAAGATTATGGTGCATCATGGGAAATGTAGTCTGACCAGGGATCCCAGACTATTGAAGAGAATGGGAGCATGAGGAACTTGAACCGCAACCCCCATGAGGCACCTCAACAGCATTTCTGAATTGAAATATTTTACTTTTCAGTTGGAAATCTCAAGGTCTGCAGTGATTCCTAATACAAGCACCACTAGAAATAAGACAAGCATGATTTTCTTAGCAGCATTTCAGTACCTCCAGACTGTAATGTTGTTGGGGGAGGGGCTGTTTGTATTGTGAATAGCACAATCAGGCCCCACTCTGACTGGATGCTACTACAGTAAAAATAATAATAAATAATTATAATGAACCAAGGAATGGAGATTTTTTTTTAATTCCCTCCCCTGCAAAAAAATTATTATCTTTTTCACCAAAAAGTTTGGTGGAAACATTTTTCTGACCATTCTCCAAACAGCTCTAATATCTCATCAAGGCACCTGGCTTTGGCACATTAAAGGGAAAATGGTGATAAAAATCTATATTATAGGTTTGACCAGTTTTGAATGCTAAAAGTTTGAGTTCCATGCCCCTATTCCACCCCGCCCCCCCCTTCCCCAAGGCCCTGCCCCTGCTTCTTCTCTGCCTCCGTCGGGAGCAGCGAGAATGCTGACTCTGCTCCTTCCCAACCCCCTCCCTCGCAAGGGCCATCAGCTGGTCAGCTGGCAGGGAGAGAGGGACGGAGAAGAGGAGGAGGGGCAGGAACCCAGCACACTGCAGGAAGAGGCAGGGGAGCTGGCAGGACCAACCTTCTGCCCCCTGCTCCTTGCCCCTTGCCCCCCGTCCCTGTGGGAGGGGGCAAGGGGGCGGAGGGCGGAGAAGAGCGGGCCGGGCAGGATTTTTAATGGCACGCTGCTGCCTGCCGGGACTCTGACAGGCAGCAGCGTGCCATTAAAAATTGGCTCGCGTGCCATCTTTGGCACGCGTGCCATAGGTTGTTCACCCCTGATTTAGGCTATTGTTTTTGAACAGCTTGGTTCTAAACCCTATTATTTGAACCCTCAAGTGATTGACTCACAAAATTGTGGATGCAAATAATTATAAGTACTGTTCTAGGGGAAGTTTTTGATGGTCCACGTTACAGACCTAAGAGCTGGAAATGTAATTTGGTCAACATCTGAACATTTAATGTAATCCAGCCCAGGTTTCTGTTTTAAGCCCATCATAGTATTTTACATCTCTGTCTTGTGTGTTCAGGGTCACATCATGCCTGGTTATTGCTGTGTGGGTGGGCTCTGAATCAGGTGGAGGGCAGAAGGTGAATTTTCTCCCCTCCCCCCTTCCCATGAAGAGGAGACGGGTGCAAACACTTGTCCCATCAGTTTGAACTCTGGGAAAGGGAATAAAAATCCCTGACCAGAAGGAACTGGATTCTCTATGCTGCTTCCACTTCAGGGAGAAGGAAAGATTTCTAAGCATAAGCAAGGGATCCCTGGCTGTTTACCTAAAGGACATAGAGAGCTTGCATATTACAGCAGCTTCTATTACTTTTTGAAATCTAAGACTATAACTCATTTGTGTGTGTATGTTTACTGACTTCAAGCTTGTAAATAACTCTCATTTTTCCAAGTTAATAAATCTTTAGTTAGTTTATTATAGGATTGGCTACCAGTGTTGTCTTTGGTGAGAGATTTAGGGTGCACTTGACCTGGGATAAGTGACTGGTCCTTTCGGACTGGGAGGAAGCTGAATATTGTTGTGAAATTTTGGGGGGCCAGGAAGTTCTGCGGTAGGTTATTTCTTTTTATATCCAATTCAGTTTCTTTTACGTCGATTTTCAGTCTGCCAAACACCATCATTTTTAGGTTAAATATACCATCTTAAATAGAATAACAAGAAAGTTTAAGGGGAAAGACTCATGTGAGCCTGTTACAAGGTACAATGATGATGGGCTAGTTCATTAACGGGGAGAGATCTCATGTGTCGGGTCAATATACCATAAGCCACTTGAGAATAGTGGTATCTGAAACCAGGTAGGTAAATCTAGCAGCTCAAGTTATGCTCTTGGCCAATCCAAAGCAGTTGGGAAAGATCCATTAGAGATTCGTCCAAGCTACTAAATGAAAGTGAAGATTTTGAACACCCAAAAGTGCAGACATGCTGGCATCTAGGGGCTGGGTTTAGCCTCATATAAAGATAGGGTCCATTTGCATAGATATGTTTCAGAACAAGGTTTGGATTTTGAACATATACATGTTCAGGAAAGAAATTGGGTTTTGGCTCAGACCCATCTCAAACCATGGAGAATGAGTCCACAGAGAACAGGTGATTAGCAGTCCTGCAGTGCATGTATCTACAGTGTTATTCCAGTTTCACCTAATGGCTATGGGTATGTTTCATACCAAACAAACAGGTTACCCAAGTCGCATTATCTCACCAACCAATTCACCATTCATCATAATGAAAATCTTTGTTTAGGGCTTCCCATTTTAATGCTTATAATAAAATAAAATAATTTGTATTGCCAACAGGTCTATTAAACTTTAAAAGTTAGTAACTAAAATACAATAACTGTGATAACAGGCCCTAACTGTGAGAATTTGTCCTAATCAAAGAGTCCCTGTTAATATGTACAGCAATCTGCTCCTCTGATGGCTCTGATGCATCTATAAATGGAACCAGAAGACCAAGGAAAGCCCAGGCCTCTCCCTCCTATGAAAGGAAGGGTTAATTCGGATCTCTCAAAGGAAACAGTTTAAAAACAAAATGTCTGCTCCTCAGCTGTGCAAGTCAGCACAGCCCCAACAAAGCCAACGCCCCACACATGATATAGTACAGAATATGCTAAGACAAATACCCTCATTGGATCTCTCTCACGTATTTAAATAGTTCTGCATATAAACAAACAAGACCAACTGGCAGCTTGCACTTCTGATGCTGTCTGAGGTACCAGTTCCAGACCCAACTAACACCACATTTGTAAATTTTCCAGGGAGTCAAACAGCAAATTGAGCCTTTAAAAAGACACCTGCCATTCATTGGACGGAGTGCGAATCCCCTGTGATCAGTATGAGTTTCCTGGCAACAAAGTTCTTTGGTTTCTTTGTCTGTCAGACGTGACAGGAGCAGTTCCTGGGCCTTATCCATACTGTGGTTGAGCAGGGTGGGGGCACGACCAGGGATCTGCCCTGCACCCCTACGCCCGGCTGGTAGGGGATGGCTGTGGGCTGATGGGAGGAGCACCAATGGAGCTGCTTCTAGGCACGCTGTCTCCAGCGCACCAGAGGCATCGCTTGTTTAAGGGCCCTGCAGGCAGAACGCTACTGCAGCACCCACTCTATTGTGCCTGTGGCTGTAAGAGCCACTAAAGAGCCTAAATTAGAGCTCAGTTCCACAACCACCAAAAAGATGCCTAGGATTGGCCCCATAAAAATCCTTTCCCACAGTCACGGGACCGCAAAACCGAGAGATCCATTGCAGTGCAATTATCTCAATGTTTGTAGAAGTATCCGCAAACTCCACCAGAGGTAACCTCTCCCAGTGACAGCTCCCGCTGTAGTGTAGTGTCACTGCTGCTCCTCTTTTCAAGTCTCAAGGCACTGCTCCGAGCAGGGGCTCATTCCAGTGTAGTGCTACTCAGCAGGAAATCTCCTGCCGTTGAACATGACACACCTCAACCTGTGAGACAGGGCAAAACTCAACAAACAACTCAGGTAAAAGGCCCAGGCGATTTGGGATAAAATCACAAACACTGTTAAAACTCAGGAACAACTGTTATATCAATGTTCCGATTCTATCCTTTCCTAAATGGACCGTTAAAAACAAAACTACACCGAACTAACTTAAAAGGTTGGATTGCTGAGCAGGCCTGGAAGAGTGATTGCATGGATGGCCCTTTTATTTTGTCCTGGGAGAAGCTGCTTGTGTTGAGTTTGGGCAATAATCCAAGGGAGAAAATTAAAACGACTCCTCCCCCAAAAATATGCCTTTTAAAATATTGTCCTACTACTGCTAAAAAGGTCTCTGTGGGACTGAGAATTTGAATGTTAGCAGATAAGTAGTGGGTTTAATTACATGCAGAGACCAATTTTTTCCAAGCAGCATACAGCTAGAGCAAGATTCTTTGTGTGTCTCTGGTATGCAATACTGCTGTCAGATATGTTATATTAGGTGGATACTGAGTCAGGAAGGCTTGCCAAAAAAAAAAAAAAAAAAAAAAAAAGATAAGGACAGCAGAAGTAGCAAAATGATTTAATTCTCAAAGGAGTTAGAGGGAATAAATTGTGCTTTTATAAATATACCAAGGGGAGAAAGAAATACTAGAAAATCAGCCCATTAATAAATAAGGAGAGAGATAACATCACTGGTGAGTCTCAAATGGCTGAGATATCGGCTGAATTGGTATTTCTGAGAAGAAAACGAAAGAGGGGGTAGAGTCAATCAAGGAGTACAGTAACTGGGCTGGATGAACCCACTGGGTTAAAATGAGGCACCTCCCCATGCAATGCACCAATTGGGCCTTTCTGAAGGTGTGGTATTAAGGACCATTGTAAATGGCTCTTTGTCTTCATACCATACGCCGGTTACCTGCAGTAACAGTGCTTCAGAGGTGGGGAGTGGAGTACTTAGAGTCTCCAGCTACACTCCAGATGACACTGTGCAACCTGTCTTCATGCTGTGAGACATGAGTGGTACCACTGAATACATTGTATCCTGTTGCAATCAATGGGACAAGTCTTCTGGATAAGTGCTCACCATTCCCCACACATGTAAGTGTGAATGAGGGTTGCATAGGATGTTGAGCCTTGAATGACGGGTTCTGTATCAGTAACAAACTATTTGCATCATTTGGTTCCCATAGATCTAAGCAGATAGCAGATCTCATTTTCTATCATATCCAATATACTAAACACTTCTCTTTTATGTATTCATTTACTGTTGTCTGTTCTCATCCATTATGTTAGACAAGGATGCTACCAGATTACTTGGTTACACCGCAAACATACAATATTAAATATTAGGTTTACCCTCTAGATTTAAGCTTGGCTAAGATTTTCAAAAGTACTACTGATTTTAGATGCAGCCACGTTGAGACACCTCAGAGAGGTCTCTTTAAGAAGTGGTGAGCACCCATTCTTAGGAAAAAAGGCCCCTTTGAGGTGTCTCAGGTTGGAAATCAGCATTCACTATTGAATAGCTTGACCAAGTATGTTCATTCTCTTCTATGTGAAAGATGATCACGTCTTAATTATGGTTCTCAAAAGAGAGTTAGGCACCAAGTACTGAAGGAATTTAGATGAGACAATATTAAATAGTCATTATGCTCGATGTAAAATTGCTTAAATAAAATGCATGTAAATAGAGAGGATATTATAATTAATGTAATCTAGTATCCTTCAGGATATATAAGAAGCAAAAGAACAAAAATAAAATGTATATAGGCTGGAGGGAGAAAGAAAGAAACAGATACAGATCATAGAACATTTTTCAGTTTCATTCTTGATGATATTTTAATAAGAAATTCAAAATAGTTTTCCTCTTTAAGATTAAAAGCTCCCATCTTTCACAAGACTGATTTTTATGCAGAGAAAGAGAGTATGCAGCATCTACACAGTCTTCAATAAATAAAACACTTGCCAGTGAGGTTATAGCAAATTAGATTTTAAAAATAAAAAAGTACCGGTAAATCTGCTGAAGACAGTTCAGCTATTAAGCTATAGGATCAAAAAAGTTAAGCAGTTTAAAGCCCTGGAACTCGTCTGTTAAACTTCTTAGAGCAGAATTCACAGGTTAGATATAATTAAATGGATGCAGGGGATGAAATACCTTAGTCAAGCACAATGCTATAATCAATGGATATTTATACCTCAGAGAAATCAATGAGGTGTCCATTTTCCTTTCAGTTAAGCTCTCCACTTGGTGTTTTGCCAATCCAGGAGACTGCTCATCTCTTGGGAGAAAAGGTTAAAGGTCTCTAGACTGCCTGGATTTTCATGGGAAATGAAGCTATTATTCCCACACACCTGTGCAGCTCTTGGCTTCGGTTGTTAATTCCACGAGTCAGTGACATTTCTGCACTCAGACATTATTATCCTCTGTCTGAATCTGTTTCTTATTCTTTAGGTGATTTAAAGTCCAATGATTGGTCATTATGTTCTTTTTATGTTTCAGGTTTAGATTTTTTTCTTCACCACACTCTTTCAGGCTTCAGATTGTATACATATGTGTTCCAGCCCATTTTACATGTAGATGAGAAAATGAGCTAGATGCCAACTGCCAAATGTTCAAAAATAATAAAAATATATATATATTGCATTTGGGGTTCTGGCTATTTCTATTTTCTGAGCCTTTAAGAGTCACATTTTCAAGCCTTTGTATAAAACCATGAGAGCTAGAAATTACTTTTATAAATGAAAGCTGAGAGTCTTGCACAATCACATGACTCCTGGAGCTGGGGCTTTACCAAAAAACATCAACTAACATGACTCACAAGTATCAGACTTGGCAATATTCAGAAAGATAAAATGAAAATGAACTCCCCATTTAAAGTAAATGTGAAACATGAAACTAATAAAAGTAAACAGAAAGTGAGGAGAAAAGGGGAGGTTGTTTTCTGCTTATTGTTGCAAACTCAGTGCAAGGGGAAGATTGAAATGGAAAAATAAGACATTGTTATTTGCATAATAAAGTGTGGCGTTGAATTCTTAATCATTGCAATTAATGGAGACAATTATAAGTGTGGATGAAATTGCTTAACTCCAAAGGAAATTATATATTTGTGCATTATAGAGTATATATAAATTGCATTGCATATAGTACAATGACTTGGAGGGATTCATGTCCTTGAAGGGATACTGGTTTCCTGTACTCTATTTGGGTATGTCTACACTACGGGATTACTCGAAATTTAAATCATTTGATTTTTGGCAACCGATTGTATGAAGTCGAGTGCATGCGACCACACTAAGCACATTAATTCGGTGGTGTGCGTCTATATAAAGAGGCTAGCGTCAACTTCCGGAGTGTTGCACTGTGGGTAGCTATCCCATAGCTATCCCATAGTTCCTGCAGTCTCCCCCGCCCCTTGGAATGCTGGGTTGAGATCCCAATGCCTGATGGGGCAAAAAATATTGTCGCTGGTGGCTCTGGGTACAGCCTCCCTCCTCCCTCCGTGAAAGCAACGGCAGACAACCGTTTCGCGCCTTTTTTCCTGGGTGAACTGTGCAGATGCCATACCACGGCAAGCATGGAGCCCGCTCAGCTCAAGACAGCAGTCATGAACATTGTAAACACCTCACGCATTATCGTGCGGTCTATGCTGAACCAGGACCTGAAAAAACAGGCGAGGAGGAGGCGGCTACGGCAGTGCGTCGATGAGAGTGATGAGGACATGGACACAGAATTCTCTCAAACCGTGGGCTTTAGAGATCATGCTGTTAATGGGGCAGGTTATAGCTGTGGAATGCCGATTCTGGACCCGGGAAACAAGCACAGACTGGTGGGACCGCATAGTGTTGCAGGTGTGGGACGATTCCCAGTGGCTGCAAAACTTTCGCATGCGTAAGGGCACTTTCATGGAACTTTGTGACTTGCTTTCCCCTGCCCTGAAGCACCAGAATACCAAGATGAGAGCAGCCCTCACAGTTGAGAAGCGAGTGGTGATAGCCCTGTGGAAGCTTGCAACGCCAGACAGCTACCGGTCAGTCGGGAATCAATTTGGAGTGGTCAAATCTACTATGGGGGCTGCTGTGATGCAAGTAGCCAAAACAATCACTGAGCTGCTGCTACCAAAGGTAGTGACTCTGGGAAATGTGCAGGTCATAGTGGATGGCTTTGCTGCAATGGGATTCCCTAACTGTGGTGGGGTGATAGATGGAACCCATATCCCTATCTTGGCATCGGAGCACCAGGGCAGCCAGTACATAAACTGCAAGGGGTACTTTTCAATGGTGCTGCAAGCACTGGTAGATCACAAGGGATGTTTCATCAACATCAATGTGGGATGGCTGGGAAGGGTTCATGACACTTGCGTCTTAAGGAACACTCATCTGTTTAAATGGCTGCAGCAAGGGATTTACTTCCCAGACTAGAAAATAACCGTTGGGGATGTTGAAATACCTATAGTTATCCTTGGGGACCCTTAATGCCATGGCTCATGAAGCCATACACAGGTAGCCTGGACAGTAGTCAGGAGCTGTTCAACTACAGGCTGAGCAAGTGCAGAATGGTGGTAGAATGTGCATATGGACGTTTAAAGGGTCACTGGTGCACTTTACTGACTCGCTCAGACCTCAGCCAAACCAATATTCCCACTGTTATTGCTGCTTGCTGTGTGCTCCACAATCTCTGTGAGAGTAAGGGGAGACCTTTATGGCGGGGTGGGAGGTTGAGGCAAATCGCCTGGCTGCTGATTATGTGCAGCCAGACACCAGGATGATTAGAAGAGCACAGCAGGAAGTGCTGTGCATCAGAGAAGCTTTGAAAACCAGTTTCATGACTGGCCAGGCTACGGTGTGAAAGTTCTGTTTGTTTCTCCTTGATGAAAACCGGCCCCCTTGATTGACTCATTCCCTGTAAGCAACCCATCCTCCCCCTTAGATCACAGCTTGCTTTCAAAGGAAATAAAGTCACTATAATTTAAAAATCATGGATTGTTTATTAATTGATTATAAAAAGAGGGAGAGAACTAACAAGGTAGCCCGGGTGGGGTTTGGGAGGAGGATAGGAGGGAAGTAAAAGGCCACTGAACAAATTCAATATAATGACAGCCTTTTGCTTGGGCTGTCCACTAGGGTGGAGCGGCAGGGTGCACGGAGCCTCCCCCCCATGTTCTTATACGTGTGGGTGAGGAGGCTATGGAAGATGGTAAGGGGGAAGGGGGGTTATACAGGGGCTGCAGTGGCAGTCTGTGATCCTGCTGCTATTCCTGAAGCTCCAGCGGATGCCGGAGCATGTCCGTTTGATCCCGCAGCAGCCCAGCATTGCATCCCACCACCTCTCAGTTTTCTCACCCCACTGGATATTGCAGTCCTTAATATACAGATTTGTTCCTTAAACCTGGGCCAATCTCCTGTGCTGGAATCTTGTCTTCTTCTCAGTGTCCTGGTTGCTTGCAGCCTAGGTGGGGACAGGAGAACGGCCCAGTATGTGTCTACTCAGTCTGTTTTATACCCTCAGTCCGTGAGCTTGGGGAGCACACGTCCAGGCATGTCTGGTGCATTGCTGAGTCTCCAGGCAAGGTTGAGCTGTGGCCTCATGCAGGTGAGTCATTGAATTGTAGTTCTCTTGCTGGACAATGGCTGTTGATGGTTGTTTGACACCCGCCTGGGCGTTGGTTACTTTTCTTACTGTTGTCTCTGGGAAGTTAATATCTGGCCGATTCCCCAACTTACAGCATGTTTTAGTGACCACCATACAACACAATTCTCATAACTTCATATGCATTAATGATATACATATATGGATAGAGAAATGACTTGCAGCAGATCATAGCTTTTCCCCTGATACCTTAGAAGGCATACTTTATATGTAAGATCACAATGATATGAAAAAGAGGAATATGGGGGTTACAGTATGCTCCCCCAAGGTATAGAATGTCACACTCATATTTAGTTTGTGGTCCATATGACCCCCAGATCCCTTTCCTCAGTACTCCTTCCTAGGCAGTCATTTCCCATTTTGTACGTGTGCAACTGATTGTTCCTTCCAAAGTGGAGTACTTTGCATTTGTCCTTATTGAATTACATCCTATTTACTTCAGACCATTTCTCCAGTTCATCCAGATCATTTTGAATTTTAATCCTATCCTCCAAAGCACTTGCAACCTCTCCCAGCTTGCTATCGTCAGCAAACTTTATAAGTGTACTCTCTATGCTGTTAGCTAAATCATTGAGTAAAGATATAATTAGGAAGGCCAAAAAGAATTTGAGGAACAGCTAGCCAAAGACTCAAAAAGTAATAGCAAAAAATTTTTTTTAAGTACATCAGAAGTAGGAAGCCTGCTAAACAACCAGCGGGGCCACTGGATGATCGAGGTGCTAAAAGGAGCACTCAAGGATGATAAGGCCATTGCAGAGAAACTAAATGAATTCTTTGCATCGGTCTTCATACCTGAGGATGTGAGTGAGATTCACAAACCTGAGCCATTCTCTTTAGGTGACAGATCTGAGGAACTGTCCCAGATTTAGGTATCATTAAAGGGGGTTTTGGAACCAATTGATAAATTAAACATCAGTAAGTCACCAGGACCAGATGGTATTCACCCAAGAGTTCTGAAGGAACTCAAATGTGAAATTGCAGAACTACTAACTGTAGTCTGTAACCTATCATTTAAATCAGCGTCTGTACCAGATGACTGGAGGATAGCTAATGTGATGTCAATTTTTAAAAAGGGCTCCAGAGGTGATCCTGGCGATTACAGGCCTGTAAACCTGACTTCAGTACCAGGCAAACTGGTTGAAACTATAACTAAGAACAATATTGTCAGACATATAGATGAACATAATTTGTTGAGTCAACATGTTTTTTGTAAAGGGAAATCATGCCTCACCATTCTACTAGAATTCTTTGAGGGAGTCAACAAGCATGTAGACCAAGGGGATCCAGTGGATATAGTGTACTTAGATTTTCAGAAAGCTTTTGACAAGGTCCCTCACCAAAGGCTCTTAATGACGGTGAACTGTCATGGGATAAGAGGAAAGGTGCTCTCATGGATTGGTAACTGGTTAAAAGATAGAAAATAAAGGGTAGGTATAAATGGTCAGTTTTCAGAATTGAGAGAGGTAAATAGTAGTGTCCCCCAGAGTCTGTTCTGGGACCAGTGCTATTCAACATATTCATAAATTATCTGGAAAACAGTGAGGTGGCAAAATTTGCAGATGATACAAAATTAGTAAAGACCCAGGCAGACTGCAAAGAGCTGCAAAAGAATTTCTCAAAACTGGGTGACTGGGCAACAAAATGACAGATGAAATTTAATGTTGATAAATATAAAGTAATGCACATTGGAAAGCATAATCCCAATTATATATATAAAATGATGGGATCTAGATTAGCTGTTACCACTCAAGAAAGAGAACTTGGAATCACTGTGGATAGTTCTCTGAACACATTCACACAATGTGCAGCGGCAGTCAAAAAGTGAACAGAATGCTGGGAATAATTAAGAAAGGGATAGATAATAGGACAGAAAATATCACATTGCCTCTATATAAATCCATGGTACATCCACACCTTGAATACTGTGTGCAGATGTGATTGCCCCATCTCAAAAAAGATATATTGGAATTGGAAAAGGTTCAGAAAAGGGCAACAAAAATTATTAGGGGTATGGAATGACTTCCATATGAGGAGAGATTAATAAGACTGGGACTTTTCAACTTGGAAAAGAGACGACTAAGGGTAGATATGATTGAGATCTATAAAATCATGACTGGTGTAGAGAAAGTAGATAAGGAAGTGTTGTTTACTACTTCTCATAACACAAGAAGTAGGGGTCACCAAATTAAATTAATAGACAGCAGGTATAAAACAAATAAAAAGAAGTATATCAACGCACAGTCAACCTGTGGAGCTCCTTGCCAGAGGATGTTGTGAAGGCCAAGACCATAACAGGGTTCAAAAAAGAACTAGATAAATTCATGGAGGATAAGTCCATCAATGGCTATTAGCCAGGATGGGCAGGAATGGTGTCCCTAGCCTCTGTTTGCCAGAAGTTGGGAATAAGTGACAGGGGATGGATCACTTGATGATTACCTGTTCTGTTCATTCCCTCTGGGGCACTTGGCACTGGCCATTGTCAGAAGACAGGATACTGGGCTAGACTGACCTTTGGTCTGACCCAGTAGGGCCATTCTTATGTTCTTAACAGAGCCAGACCCAGAACTGATCCCTGCGGGACCCCATTTCATATGCCCTTCCAGCATGACTGTGAACCACTGACACCTACTCTCTCTGGGAGCAGTTTTCCAGCCTGTTTTGCACCCACCTTATAGTAGTTCCATCTAGGTTGCATTTCCCTACTTTGTTTATGAGAAGGTCATGCGAGACGGTATCAAAAGCTTTACTAAAGTCAAGATATACCATGTCTGCCGCTTCCCCCCTATCCACAAGGCTTGTTACCCTCTCAAAGAAAGCTATCAGGTTGGTTTGACATGATTTATTCTTGACAAAGCCATGCTGACTGTTACTTATCACTTTATTATCTTCTAGATGTTTGCAAACTGATTGCTTAATTATTTGCTCCATTATCTTTCTGAGTACAGAAGCTAAGCTGACTGATCTGTAATTTCTCGGGTTGTCCTTATTTCCCTTTTTACAGATTGGCACTATATTTGCCCTTTTCCAGTCTTCTGGAATGTCTCCCGTCTTCCATGACGTTTTCAAAGATAATCGCTAATGGCTCAGATATCTCCTCAGTCAGCTCCTTGAGTATTCTAGGATGCATTTCATCAGGCCGTGGTGACTTGAAGACATCTAATTTGTCTAAGTAATTTTTAACTTCTTCTTTTCCTATTTTAGCCTCTGATCCTACCTCATTTTCACTGGCATTCACTATGTTAGATGTCGAATCACAAACAACCTTTTTGGTGAAAAACTAAACAAAGAAGTTATTAAGCACCTCTGCCATTTCCACATTTCCTGTTATTAGGTATCCCCCCTCATTGCGTAACAGGCCTACCCTGTCCTTGGTTTTCTTCTTGCTTCTAATGTATTTGTAGAATGTTTTGTTTTTTTTTTGTTACCCTTTATGTCCCCAGCGAGTTTGATCTTGTTTTGTACCTTGACTTTTCTAATTGTGTCCTTACAAACTTGTGTTAGTTGTTTATATTCATCCTTTGTAATTTGACACAGTTTCCACTTTTTTGTAGGACTCTTTTTTTGATTTTTAGATCATTGAAAATCTCCTGGTTAAGCCAGGGTGGTTTCTTCCCACACTTCCTATCTTTCCTATGCAGGGGGATAGTTTGCTCTTGTGCCCTTAGTAATATCTCCTTGAATGAATGTATGGGTGTGCCTAATAACTTAGTTTATTCCATATCATCACAAGTGATTTGAGCTGCAATAAAGCGGAGGAAACAGGAAAAGAGGCAATTTTAAGTTACTATTGTTTTGGGCCTTTTGAACAACAATTCAGGCCAAGATATCAAAAATAGGAGTTTAAAATTAGTTTGAGGGGGATATGATCAGGGCCGGTGCTACCATTTAGTCAAACTAGGCGGTTGCCTAGGGTGCCAAGATTTGGGGGAGCCAAAAAGCGGGCCCCCCAATTTTTTTTTACAGTATTCCTACACCCCCTTCCTGAGCGCGCGGTTCCCGTTCCACTTCTCCCACCTCCCAGGCTTGCAGCACCAATCAGCTGTTTGGCGCCGCAAGCCTGGGAGGGGAGGAGAATTAGAACGGGGGCGGCGTGCTCGGGGAGGAGGCGGAGCAGAGGTGAGCTGGGGTGGGGAGCTGCCGCACGGCTCCCCGGGCCAGGGGGGGTGGGGAGCTTCTGCAGGGGTGCCTCAGGGCAGGGGGTCGGGGAGCTGCCGCAGGGCTCCCCACCCCAGCTCAGCTTTGCTAAGCCCCCTCCCCGAGCACGTCGTCGCTGCTCCACTTATCCTGCCTCCCAGGCTTGCGATGCCAATCAGCTGTTTGGCGCCACAAGCCTGGGAGGGGAGGAGAATTAGAGTGAGGGCAGCGTGCTCGGGGAGGAGGCGGAGCAGAGGTTAGCCTGGGTGGGGAGCTGCCACACGGCTCCCGGGGGGCAGAGGTGCTGCGGAGGGGGGCACTTCAGGGCGGAGGGGGAGGCGTGGAGCTGCCACAGGGCTGGGGTGGGGCGCAAGGTGGAAGTTTCACCTAGGGCGCGAAACTTCCTTGCACCAGCCCTGGATATGATAAAAGGCACAACTGATAATTGGGTGCTAACTATCACTGAAAGTCAATGCAAGTTGGGTGCCTGTCATCTGTGTCTTTGCAAATCTCCTCCTAAATCTGTATTTAGGTAAATGCTCAGTTTTTCAAAAGTGCGGAGTGTCCAGGACCTGCCGGTGGCCAGCCTCAGTTATTAATGGATTATTTGAAATGGAACGTCCCAAAGACAAGTTTTTCCACCAGCCTGAAGTGAGCTCTGAGCTCCCTTCATTAATTGAATGCAATTACAATCACATGTGCTACTAAGATCTGGATAGTTTCTGAGATGGAGCCCGTTCACACAGCTCTGCGGGGCTACCTGCTTTTCCTGTGTGACTCTGTTCTTTGGGAAGCTGGAACGTTGCCTCCTGTTAGCTGGGAATGCCATCAGCACCTCTTATTCAGTATTACAGTTCTCCTACCAAGTTTGTCCTCTCGCACATTCAAATGTACTATTACCAGCCCTGGTAATTAGCAAAGCACATATTCCCAACAAGATTGGGGAGCTGTCACAAATAGCCCATATTTCAGTGGCGTATGGAAAGAAGGGGTAGCAAAGCTCAGCTTAAGAAAACCACAGTTCGTGGTCTGCAAGGTCTTGTCAAAAAGAAGTCTCCCTAAATATCTGTGCTCTGCTTTTTTGTCAAACAATGCAGCAGGGGTGTCTGACTTCAGCAGAGTACCGAGGGAGAGCTGCCAAACGCAGCCTGGGCCATGGGGTTTTGCACCCCTTTGTGCTCCTCAAGCCCAGGATGTTGAAGGAGATGAGGGGCCTGATTCTTCCATGCCTTTAGTCACATGCAGCCATTTCCACCTACGCAAAGTGGGCATAATTACAGGGACCGGGACAGCTTTCCCCCAACTTTTTCTTGGGTGCTGGAACAGAAATGCCTTAATCCCCTAGCTTCCCTCCCGCCCCCCAATATATATATACATATATGTGGTTGGCTGAGGTGGGGGCAGCTTTGGCTCTGAGATTTCACTCTCTCCCATCTCCCCCTCCCAGCCACTGATCAGCTGTTTGGCTCAATAGGCAGGAGGCAACTACAATTACAGCCTCTTGCCTCCAGAAGACCCTCTGTGCCCCTACTGGGCAGACAGGAGATTGCAGCTGAGCCCTCTCCTGGCTGGCTCTGCGTGCCGGCAGAGCAGGAGGGGCCCAGTCAGACGTAAGAAAACAGGACTGTTGGAGGCTGCAATGGCTTATCCCTTGCATAGGGAGATGAGGCACAAGGGTGGTGAGGTGGGGGGCACAGATGCTACACTCAGAGCTGGTTGAATCACTGATTGGTTCACACTGCTTTTGGTGCCAAACTGCTTCCCTGGGAGTGGCAGTAAAGTGCTCCCAGCAGAGGTAAGGGACATGCTGCAAGGCAGTGCACAATCAGGCTCTGAGTTCACTAATGCTCATCCTGACACCGGTGTGTTCTGTGACCTTGGTCGGGTCACTTAACCTCTCTGTATATCAGCTTCCGAGTGGACAAAATAGGCGTAGTGACATCTACTGGCTTCACAGTGTTGTGGTCAGGCATAAATTATTATCTTTTTTTCCAAACACAATTTGGAATCCTTGGAGTTCAGAAATATTGGGCCTGATTCATTGCTCCGGTTTTATGCTGGTGTAACTCCACTGATTTCAATAGAATTACAGCTGCCCAATCTGAAATAACACAGTAGTGCAGCAGGCCTGGCCTTATTTTACTACCAAATGAAAGCAGCACGCTTCCTGCAGCGGCATGCATTCAGTATGGCTTGCAAACCTTCCCAAAGGTTAGGGTTTGGGAATGTGCTAAAGCCAGCTGTATGTGATCTTCATAGCTCTCTGTCAAGGCAAATGTAGGGGCCTGCATGAAAACTTCTAAGCTTAACTACCAGCTTAGCTCTGGTCCGCTGCCACCATCCCAAGGCTAATTTCCTTCCCTGGATAGCCTTGAGAGACCTTCACCAATTCCCTGGTGAATCAAGATCCAAACCCCTTGGATCTTAAACAAGGAAAAATCAATTGGGTTCTTAAAAAGAAGGTTTTTAATTAAAGAAAAAGGTAAAAATCATCTCTGTAAAATCAGTATGGAAATTAACCTTACAGGGTAATCAAACTTAAAGAGCTCAGAGGACTCCCCTCTAGTCTTAGGTTCAAAGTACAGCAAACAAAGATAAACACTCTAGTAAAAGGTACATTTACAAGTTGAGAAAACAAAGGAAAACTAACACGCCTTGCCTGGCTATTTACTTACAAGTTTGAAATAGGAGAGACTTGTTTAGAAAGATGTGGAGAACCTGGATTGATGTCTGGTCCCTCTCAGTCCCGAGAGCCAACACACAACCAAACAAAGAACACAAACAAAAGCCTTTCCCCCCCCCCCACAAGATTTGAAAGTATCTTGTCCCCTTATTGGTCCTTTAGGTCAGATGCCAGCCAGGTTACCTGAGCTTCTTAACCCTTTACAGGGAAAAGGATTTTGGAGTCTCTGGCCAGGAGGGATTTTATAGTACTGTACACAGGACAGCTGTTACCCTTCCCTTTATAGTTATGACACTCTCATTATAAATTCAGCCTCCAAATATATGCATCTGTTCTTTTAGACACTGCAAAACACTCAGATGGGTTCGTTTGCCTGAAACTAGCCCCAGTTTTGTGTGTTTTAGCTTTTTGGTGTGTTAGATTTGCCTAGCTCTAAGTTGAGGCATACACATATTCCTGGAAAAGAGAATGTCCTACAGCACCATGCCACACGTAATGAAAAGCTAAGGATATCCGGATGGCGATCTTTTAACCGCAGCAAGGAATGGTCATCTCATAATTCAGAGAAAAGAGCGGCCCATGGTTATTTGTTTTCTTTTTCCTATCCCTTAATTCACACAGTTACAGCAAAGAACATAAAGGAAATGGCTTAAAGGTTATTAAACTTCTGGATTTCTGGTGGCTTGTTAAGATCCTGGCTCCAGTAGTCGCTTACTCATTTTACAGCTTTTCTCCTAAAACTAAGGAAAATATCTGAGATCTCTGAAATTCCTCAAAGAAAATCGTGCTCTCTTCTCTAGTGAATGTCACTCCAGTTGTTTAATTTCAGGAGATCATTGCAAACAACTAGTTTGTCAGGAAAAACTATTAGTTAGAAAAACTATTAACTGCAACACAACAGTTTACCCTTGGAAATGCAGTTTTGTTGAAATCAAAATGCTTTGTAGGAACGTGTCAGTTTTGATTTTTTTTTTCCAGGAAAAAGTTGAAACAAGTCATTTTACTTTGATAATGACTAAAGATTTCATTTCAATTATTTCAAAATGTTTCATTTCAATAAAGTTAAAACATTTGTTTTGACTTTGTTGTTTGGAATCCTTTTGTTTAGACTTTTATATTATATTAAAGTATGAACTTTAATATTTATATATTATATATACTATATTATTATATACAACATAGTGTATTTAATATTTTATATTACAACATTTCTATCTATTGAAACAAAATGATTCAACCAGATTGAAATGAAATATTTTCAGATTTCTGAATAGAATGTTAATTCTGTGGGACATTTTGAAATGTTGGGTTTTCTTTCCAATTCAGAATGCAAACAAATTGTGAAATGTCAAAATTTCCCACCGAACAGAATTCTAGTTTCTAACCATCTCTACTGTTAACAGTTATCACTTTGCTCTAAATGTTCTGATGAAAGGTAACAGGATAGAAAGGATAGAGGGTCTGTGCTAGGCCAGAGGTAGTTCCCACAGAAAACAGGCAGTCTTCTCTACCAGTTTCTTATTATATAAAATACAAGCAGATATGTCCACTACAATAATCAATTCCTTTGGTTCCGTTTTTTGGTTTCTATTCACCATCAATGAAACAGTGGAAAATAAAATCAGATTTCAAGAACGTTCCTGATTACACCACTGTGCCCCAAGTACACTTGCATTTGGGACAGTGATATTGTCTTAGATTACTTGGTAAAACTGATAATGTATTATGCTCCTTGAGGCTATGGTTAATTAAATTGGCTACCCTTTTGTCTTTAACATGGGCAGCTGGGGCATTCAACTGCTCAGAAATCATGAGTCCTAGTTAAGGTAAATCCCTGAGGGACATGAACGCCTGCTGTCAGACAGGAATACAACTCAGATCACATTCTTTTAAACAGGTCACCGTCTCTAAGAGGAGACGTATTGGGATCTGTTAAAAGCATTAGTTATTAACACAGTTGGTTCTTAGATTAAAGAAAGCTTTTACATTGCTGAGTTAGAGACGGTGCATTAATAGTAGGCACCATCTCTTCTGTTCATGCAGTAATGAAGCAATTGACCCTCCAAACAGTAGCATCAGCAGTGGGTCTGATTGGACACTGCTGAGCAGTGTTTGTGAGCTTTTGCTCTACCTCCAAAAATAGCTTCAACTATGTTCACACCCCTCATTACTCACTATGGGCCTGATCCAGTGAAGTCAATGGAAGGACACCTATGACCGTAACGGGCTTTGGATCAAGGGTATATTTGAGACAATTCTTCTGAACGTTTTCTTATTTCCCCATGCAAATGTCTGGTGAATGGCCATTCTTTGTATGAATATCTATATTCACTGGCAAAGTTATTTGCGTAGGAACAAGATTATCCGTTATTTGATATTTTTTATTCTTTTATTTAAAAGGAAGTTTCAGACATCCAATCAGAGTGCAAATACATCAGCATGTGTAGATGTAGATACTTAGATCCCAATTTTACAAACTGCTGCCAAATTGTGTTAACAATACTCGCAAGTATTACCAGTTTGTGGGATGCTGGGTTGAACATTTATGATGCAGAAGTATTGCAACATCAACAATAGGCATGTTTGGTAAGGTTTGCAGAAAGTCTGCTCCTTGTTTACATAAAGTATATTGAGCTGGGTGAAGTTTTTCATACAAAAGTTGTTTTGGCAAAAATGTAGACTCAACTGCACAAAACTGTTTTGTGAATTCAAGTTGTTTTGCCATATCATTTTGGTAAAAAAAAATCCAAAAACCAGAAATATTTCCTTTTGAAAATGAAACATTTTGATTGTTCAGTTCAAAATGGACTTTGTTTCAAATTATAGAATTGACTCTAATTTTCCTTTAAAAAAAATCAAAATGTTTTAAAATGCTCAAACTCAAGCCATAATGTTTGGTTTGCAGTTGAACAAAATGTTTTGTGTAACCCAAAACACAATTTTTTTCAACTTTTTAATTTGCTGAACATTTAACAAAAATCATTTTCAGTTTGACCCAAAACATTTTTTTCCAATTTTTGGGAATTCACATAGGTCTAATGTAGAGTCATTGGGATTGACTGGAATGCAGTAGACATTAGACAGCCTGATTAATGAATCTGAATGTCAATTTCTATCAATGTATGTTTTTTGATTTATAATACCAAGGAAATGTATTGCATTGAGCTGTGACACCAGCATTGTGCCCTGAACCAAACACCAGCTTCTGACGCTTTGTCAAGCAGTACACCCAAAACCCCACAGTTAGCAACTCTTCTTGTTTTACGAACTGGGACTGTTCTTACTGTGGTCTTTGAATGCTGACAGGGGAGTGTGGCTAGGATAGTCTGCATTGGGGGATGGGAAACTGACCAAAGGAGAATACCTGAGCATGTAACATGAGAACCCAGGAAGGGGTTAGAGGCCAGGTGACACCTTTGCCTGGGAAACTGAACAAAGGCTGTAGGAGAGGTCGCTGAAGGGAGAGTTTCAGGAGCTGGCTGGTGGAACGGCTGGGAGGCAGACAGGGCTCTGACCTCCCACGGGGGCTGTGAGGCCCTGGGACCCCAAGATGGACCTAACTGGGGGGGATCCTGTTGTCTGTGCCTGCAAGACACATCTTGGACTGTGTTCCTGTCGTCTAAATAAACCTTCTGCTTTACTGGCTGGCTGAGAGTCATGGTGAATCGCGGGAAGCCGGGGGTGCAGGGCCCTGTGTCCCCCCACACTCCGTGACATCTTGCGCCGCTACTTCTCTGAATATTGGGCAAAAGGATGAGCCTTGCAACAAGGCATGGAGCCCTTCAGACTCAAGCTAGCCTGGATCAAAGGAGAGGTGCATTCCAAAGAAGAGAGGCCCTCTTGGAGAGCACCCTGCCAGAGGCTCCCTCTCTTTTGTACCAAGTGGGCTCCAGCCCAAGTACCTCTGCTAACCACAAATGCAGAAGGATGTCCTGGTGAGAGAGGTGCAGGATGGCTGAGTGCCGCACACCTCATGTGACACTACGCAGCTAGCAGCCCCGTTGGGCCTGCCCACAGCTCCCCCTCAGCCTCACACACTCGTCTGCCTTTCTGCCTTCTGGCCACTAGGGCTGGTCTAGCAGTGGCTGAGCCGCCACCCAGGTGCCTCCTCTCTCATTGCTCCCCCTGCTGGATCACAGCTAAGAAGGAGCACTCGTGTGGCAGCAGGATAAGGAGAGGAGCCCGATACTCCCCCCACCCTGGCACCAACAAACATCCAAACATCTGTCTATGCCCAAGAGCTCCATCCCTCTGCAGCCCCAACACCTCTTCCCATCAGCATCCTCTGCCCTCAGGTGTCCCCAGCAAAGCATCCAATCAGCCATCCCCGTCTTTACTCCCAGACTTCCCCTCCCAGCTACACCCACAGAACACTTGTACGTCCACTTTTCAAGTTTTGTGCAGCTCCATGCACTACCCCCTTCAGCGCTCAGGGCAGGCTGTGATGACCGTAAGCTTAACCTTATGGTACATATACAAATGACATGCAAAGTACCTCGTTAAATAATTTGCACAAAATGTCACAGGAGCAGTGCAAAACTTGGTGGCTACAGAAGCAGTCTCTCAACTAGACCGGTCCCAAGAAATGTACAGGTCAAAACCAACACCTTAAGTTCCACCTAGGGACAACAGGCAGCCCGTGTAAATCCTGGAGCTTTGTTGTCAGGTGTTTCCAGCAAGATACACCACTTATTCAAGAAGGCACTGCCTTCTGCTCCAGCTGCAAATTCTGGGTTGATTGACAGTTTAGTCCCAAGTAGAGTATATTATCGTAGTCTAGTCTGGGGGTGTCAAAGGCACAGCGTACAGCAGCAAAGTCCAAATCCAAAACGGTTGCACTCTCTTGGCCACACACATGCACAGTCACAGACAGTCACAGTGATCTGTCACTGTTAATTACAGCATCAATAATCTGTCATTATTAATTGCAGTCACCAAACATCAAGTATTGCTAATCCTGCAATATGCTGGCTAGCTGGGTTTTGACTCCCAAAGTGTAGAATCTGAGGCTTCATCATTGCAGACACTATTGTAGTAAAGTTTGCTTATTTAGGCCCAAGCCTAGCAAAGGACTTAATCATGTGATTGACTTTAAATAGGGATCAGCAAAAATCAGAAGTGCTGTCCCACAGGAAATCCAATCTTTAAATGTTTGTTTTATTATTAAATCAGGATGAAAAGCTGAAATATCAAAACTTTTGGCAGAACAGAAATTCTCCAAAATTTCTGTTTGAAAATGGCAAAGTGTTTCATTGTGAGTCAGTTCAACATTAGCATTTCCCTGTGGTGCTGCATGGTCTTGTGGGAGTTGTAGTTTGAGAACCTAATGCCCCCATTCTCCCATAAGGGCCAGGGTCCCAGGCCAGACTACATCTCCAATGGTGCACCTGCAATCATGCGACTCCCATGATGCACCGCACAGCTTGGTTAGAGGGGAGATCACATTCCATCAAGGGAGTTGTAGTCCAATCAGGGAGCCTGGCCTATGGGGGAGAATGAAAGCTCGGAAGTATAACTCCCATGAGGCAAAGTGCCACCATAAAGAAATGCTTCAGGTCAGTTCAACAAACCAAAATAGTTTGATCTGGGTTGAAGCAACCTGAAATTAAATATTTCATTTTGATTTTCCCAATAGAAAATTGAAAAACTTCAGTTGTAAAATTGTAGTTTACACACTGAAGAATTTGATTCTGTGCAAACTGCATTTTCTGTCAAAAAATAATTTTGATGGAAAGTTCCCATCCAGCAGAGGCATGGTTCCACTGACCATCTTTCAGGATTTCCCACTGACTTCAATAAGACTATTCTCATGCTTAAAATAAAGAATGTGCTTAAGTGCTTTGTTAGAATCGGGCCTTATTTCTGTTTGTGATTCATTCATAAACAGATCCCAATTTCTGCCAATGTATTGGTAACTTGGGCAAAGACAGAATAGTTTATGAAAACAATTTTCAGCCTATAGAGTGTTCATTAACAGTTCCATCTGGATATTCACTCTGTTATTCCTGGTGTGCGAATGGCTACCATGGTTGCATGGTAGCTTCTCTGCTCTCTGTTTGGATGACTGAAATGTTATAAACATAGGAATGATAGATAGTTGACTGAGGAATCATCTTGTCTATGCAGGAACACAAATTATATTACAATTGTTACCAGGTGAATCTGAGCATTTGTATGAAGAACAGTCACATCAAAAACATGCATGAGAACAAATACCCAGTCTCACAAACATTGCAATCCATCTTTCACAAGACATCAGTGAAATCTCACCTAAACCCTACTTTGACCACAAGCATCAGTTTCACATGCAAAAAAATAACCCTGGACACAGACGTGGCTGAGTAGATCGTAGAATTATAGAATATCAGGGTTGGAAGGGACCTCAGGAGGTCATCTAGTCCAACCCCCTGCTCAAAGCAGGACAAGCCCCAACTAAATCATCCCAGCCAGGGCTTTGTCAAGCCTGACCTTAAAAACCTCTAAGGAAGGAGATTCCACCACCTCCCTAAGTAACTCATTCCAGTACTTCCAATGAACAGTATAGGGTTTTATTTATCAGAGGGGTAGCCATGTTAGTCTGAATCTGTAAAAAGCAACAGAGGGTCCTGTGGCACCTTTGAGACTAACAGAAGTATTGGGAGCATAAGCTTTCGTGGGTAAGAACCTCACTTCTTCAGATGCAAGTCCCTTGCTACACTCAGACTGTGTGCTTGCAATAGGGGAAGCATTGCCTCTTAGAGACACCCACGGGGTGGTGTGTAATTGTCCCAGGTCATTGGGTGGGGGCTTGGGCCGGTTTTGTGTTGTATTGTTGAAAAGGAACCCCTAGATACTAAACCCGGCCCTTGTTGCTGCTGGCTCCACCTGACAGAAGGGTTACATGCACATAAGACATAACTGGAACCAGTCTGGCTTATTCTGGGGGACAAGGAAGGGATCTGGATAATGCAGGGATTCAGATAATAGGGTTTTGGCTAATCGGGAGTATACTGTATATTGACGTCATGGTTCCTTGAAACAAAGATACCAGCCCTGAATACTTTAAAGGTTATATTGAACAAGTGGATAGTTAACTTATTAGCAGTAGCCATTTTTCTACTCAAGAATGACCTGCTAATTATTGCTTTGTGAACCATTTGTTTTAGCTACATTTACAAATAAATAGTCAAACTGAGCAACCTTGCCTGTGAAAGTCTTTCAGCAATAAACAGGGAGATTGCCCGCCTGGCCTGGCTCCCACCAGCGGTTGTGGAATTTCAATACTGTTTGTATGTGTGTGGTCATAAGGTTCTTATGAATATGCACAAAAATTGGGGGTGTGATAAATAATGAAAATGACAGAGCAATCTGGACCACTTGGTAAACTGGGTGCAAGCAAACGACACATGTTTAAATATAGCCAAATATAAATGTATCCATCTAGGAACAAAGAATGTAGGCGATGCTTACAGGATGGGGGACTCCATCCTGGGAAACCGTGACTCTGAAAAAGATATGGGGATTGTGGTGAACAATCAACTGAACAGGAGCTCCCACTGTGGTGCTGTGGCCAAAAGGGCTAATGAAATCCTAGGACGAATAAACAGGGGAATAGGAGCAGAGATTTGGCCCTGGTGCAACTGCTGCTGGAATCCTGTGTCCAATTCTGGTGTGCACAATTCAAGAAGGATGTTGAAAAATTGGAGCGGGTTCAGAGAAGAGTCACAAAAATGATTAAAGGATTTGAAAACCTGCCTTATGATAGGTTCAAGGAGCTCAGTCTATTTAGCTTAGCAACGAGAAGGTTAAGGGGTGACATGATCACAGTCTATAAATACCTACTTGGGAAACAAATAGTTAATAATGGGCTCTGCCGTGTAGCAGAGAAAGGTGTAACATGATCCAGGGGCTGGAAGTTCAAGCTGGACAAATTCAGACTGGAAATAAGGTGTAAATATTTAACAGTGACAGTAATTAACCATTGGATCATTTACCAAGGGTGGTGGATTCTCCATCATTGGTAAACATCCAACATTGAGTTAAAAGTTTTCTATGAAATGTGCTGTAGGAATTATTGGGGGGAAGACTCTGGCTTGTGTCAGACAGGCGAGCAGACTGAAGAATCACAGTGGTCCCTTCTGGCCTTGGAATCTATGAGCATGAAAGTGGGTGAAACATATGTAGGAGCTATTTAAATCGAATGTCCAAGCCTTAGGCTTGTTGCAATCCAGCATCAACATCAGATGGTAATTTTATTTTTACCTGGTAACATACAGAATGTCTTTTAGGTGATTATAGTGATGCAGTAATAGACAGCTGCTTTATCTTCCAGGAGCTACACAATCACCACAGAGCAGTCTGGTTTAAAACTTTTCTTTATAGGATAAACTGTCTGTCCCCTTTTGAAAGGAGCTGGAATTATCTGCTTTGACAAGGCTCATTTAGTTCTGAATTAAAAAAAAAAAAATCTTTTTAGCAATGCTGAGATTCCAGCTAATCACCTTTTTTCTTTGTTTAAGACAGGCAGGCTTTGATAATAGTTCTCCTGGGTGGGAAGCAGACAGTGAGCATGCCCCGGTGCATAAGGGAAAGGGGTTCGGAACCAGACGATCCATGTTCTAGTCTTGGTTCTGCATAAGCTGGGAGCGCCGCTTCACTTCTGTGCCTCCTTTCCCCAAACGGTAAATTGGAGCAATGATACTTAGTCTGGTTTGTGAACGGATTTTGGAACGGTGAAGTAAAAATGCTGCATATTTGCAGAGGTCTAGTTCATGAATACAACGAGGAGTCCGGTAGCACCTTAAAGACTAACATATTTATTTGGGCATAAACTTTCGTGGGTTAAAAATCCACTTCTTCAGATGCATACAGTGGGTTTTTTTTACCCACGAAACTTATGCCCAAACAAATCGCCGGACTCCTTGTTGTTTTTGTGGATACAGACTAACACGGCTCCCCCGATACTTTCATTCATAAAATAATCCCCCATGCCCCATTGTTTCCCAAATACACATTCCTGCTCTGCTAATGGATACGCTGGCTTATGAACCTATTTTGATCAGAAAGGTTCACTTTTTAAGTGTTGTTGCTGAATTTCCCCCTAAGAAATGTTTATATGCTTCCAAGAAAGAGGTCTTCCAGTTCCCACAGTCAGTGGTTTCTTTTGTACACATCAAAATCCTTCCAAATTAATTCACAGGTACTTAATAAGTAGCTTATAATAATTTGCTCTGTAATAATTTGCTCTGTACTTGGAGAACCATTACATTCCAAGATAACTAGGTTTTGGTAAACTGGCTTAAACTTGACTGGATTTCAAGGCTGAGTTATTTTTAGATTTTTAGTAATTTATGTTTCAGACTATGAGCTCTAAATCCTCACCACTTTCCAGCTTTCATTTCAGTTACTGATGTCTAAAATGTGTTAGTGTCTCACAAGCTGTTATTTCTCCCTTCCTCTTTCTGTGCTGCATGGCATAAGTGTCTGCTACTTTTGAAGTTGCTTTCTTGTGCCTGCTCATCTCTGGTGCAATTTTTACTTTTTTTTTTTTTTTAAATAAAGGCAGGGTACTCAGTGCAGCCAATTTGCTGCTTATTCTTTGTGACAGGTCACCTCTTCATCTGGCTATCATTAATTCTTTACTTTTACTTCTCCAGTTCAGATGCAAGGAGTTCTGACTTTAAAATGACCTTGCATGTCGCTTCGTTGTACCCTCCACCCTGCCACTAGAAGGACTCAGAAAGTCAAAAATATTTTAAACAAATAATAAATAACTTTGCATTTATTTATCCTTCACTGGACAAAGCAAGATTGCTGCTTACCCAATGGAATAGATTCTTTAGTGAGAAGAAAAGGAAATTAAACACTTCGAAACTCATTAAATAATTAATGCTTTTCAACAACAGTAAAGTCAGAGTTAATTACCAATGTATCTACACAGTGAACCTTGAATATGTGCACTGGGAATCAAGGTCATTGATTATATTTGTTTATCCTACATGCACTGGCTACTTTATAAGAGCTCAGACTGGACGCTAGATAGACAAGGCATAATGCTGTTAGCAACACATTTTTTCAGTGCACTAAAATGTTATGAAAATTGTGTTTTCCAAAATTAGGAGTGTTATGTTATAGTTGAACAAATCCCAGTATTTCACAGAATCAATTTACTGTAATATAGAGCAATGTGAAGATCAATTTTTCCCTGGGATCAAAGATATGACTGAAAATATAATCACAATATTGTTGACTCTGATAACAAATTTATATAACAATTAGTAATGCAGTCTAATGGTGATATTGCAATTCTCATCAGATGTGTATGTTAGAGAAAGAGGTGGGGGGCAAGAAAGATCAACTTTGATTTCCCTCGGGATTCCCCCAGTGCATAACTGCACTTCTAGGCTGTAATTTTTCAACATGGGAAACCCTTCTGCTAACCTTTCCTTGTGTAAAAGAAGTGTAGGGCTGGATTTTCAAAAAAGATTTGCAATAGAGACGGGCAAAGTTTTTCTTCTGCAACTTTTTTTTCAGTGAAAAAAAAATACAGATTTGGGCTGCCCAAAACATTTCATGAATAGTCTGTATTGAAAAAAAACCCTAAAGGATTAATTTAATAGAAAATATTAATTTTGGCACTTCTGAAATGAAACATTTTCATTCAAAATGACTTTGTTTCAAAATGTCCTTCAATTTTCAAAAAATGTTCAAAATTGATAGGAAACTTTTTTGTTTCAGATCATACAGAATGCTTTGTTTGACTCTAAATGAATTCTCTCTTTTTGACTCTTTTCCTTTGAATTTTTGATTTTTTTTTTCAGAATTGCTGGCAAACCGAAAAATCAGTTATATAGCTCGACTCAGAACCACTTGAGAGCATTGGGGAAATGCTTCAAGTAGAGAGCAAGTATATGAGTGGACTGCATGTTGAATATTTTGCCATTTCCTTCGGTAGAACTTTATGTGCGTGCTCTGGTGTCAAGTGGCTGGGTGGGAGTGAGTGTGCAGTTTGGGCAACTATGAATTTTCCTAAACAACTCCATGAATATCCTGGTTTTTGGTTTTCTTCTTCATGAAAAAAAGCTACAAGCTTATTGTTTGCTTCTAAATAAAAGCTAAGGTTAGATGGAGCTACGAGCATTCTCAAATTCTCTCATGGAAGGAATAACTTACCCCTCAGAACGAAAAGCTATTGCACGTGGTAAAAGTTACCCTGTGCACTAAAGCTCGCTGTGGATTAGTCTGGACAAGAAGCAGAACCATTTTCAAAATGAAAACCATTTTTTTCTAAAGCTTCACAACTCAAAAGTGGCTGGATTGATTATCTTCAGATTTTTAAAAATATTCATCTCTGGGCCAAGATTACACGTCAGAAATGGCACAGGATGAGCAGATTTCAGCTTTGATTTCTCAAGGTACCTAAATACATGTCTAATTTTAAACACATGAGCCGTCCCATTGAAGTCAGTATCACTACTCCTGTGCTTAAACTTAAGCGTGTGCTTCAGTACTTTGCTGAATTGGGGCCTTTTTACAGGAAGGTAAAAGGAAGGATCAAAATTAGGCTTGATATGGAAACTCATCACCTTAACTATGGTGTCAAGAACTGATCAAAAATGGGATATAACTGCCATGAAATCATAGTTCGAATCAGGTTACTTGGCACACCTAGGTGCCTCAATATGGACTTAGGACCTGGGGGCTCTTTCCAGGAAACTATATTTGAAAATCTTGGCCCATGTTTCTATGGAGAAAGCATTATGAAAGAAACTTGTTTTGATTTGATTTTGCATTTACATATGGATATTGAGACATGTATAACATGGGCAAGGTCTGTCAAAACATTACCAGAGAACATGATGCTATCACAATAATATACTGAAAACAGGCATGAGGTATTTCTTATCTTGACCGCATAGCATACCTAATAAAAGCACCGGTCCTACATCCACTTGTGTGTAACTTTATACACAGGTGGCCTTGTGAATTCAGTGTGGGTCTGCCTACACTTATGTTTTTCAGGATTGGGACCTCAGGATAATGGAGCATTTAGTAGAACCTCTTCATTTGCACTATTTGCTGGAAGTTACATCACAGCTTAATGAATGTTGAGAATTAGCAAGTTAGCGCGAAAGCACGCAACCCAGTCATCAAGGACGCTACATCACAAAATGAATTTAACAGCTAAAAGGAGCATTAATTTATTTTCATTATCATTATAATTCATAATATGTTTTTGCAAAAGTAACAGGAACGTCTAAGACCTCTTTCCAGCAACCCCACTTTGAATTCTGTTCTGAAATGCAAGGAGAGAGGATGAGGTGAGAATGGATGTTTTGTTTTTTGGAGGAGAATTATTGGATTTGCAGAGAAGCAAATTAAGCATAGTGTCCTAGTCTTGACCCTTCACAGGCTGCACTAGCACAGTCCCTATACTTGTGTGACTTCCCACTGACTCACGTGGGACTACAAATAGGAGCTAACAGAATCCAATGCAAGATCAGAACCTTAAGGCTAGATTGAGGACAGTCTTGGCACTCGATCTACTGAACCCAATGGAAGTAACACATCCTTAGTGAGACTCTGTTGTATATGCTTCCATCCTACTATGTTTTCTTCAAAGGAGCAAGTGTGTTATATATTATTTGTTATTGGGGATAGTTACATTTTATTTTTACCTTGCAGAAAACTCCCAGGTTAATAATGTTCCATAGATGTTAAGGGTTCATTGCTGAGCTCGATTGCTTTTTTTCTACCACTCAGCTTCTGTAATCTTTTTAAGTTTATTTCTACATCGCTACATAGGAGATGGGTTTTTAAAAGTGTCTTAGTAATAAGTTTAGAATGCATAAAAAATATGACCAGTAGCAACTCCAAGATTTTGAATTTAATGTTTCTAGATCTCCCAACAATTTTTTCTTGCATTTAAAGGATTTTTGCAAATCTCAAATAAAGAAGGAAATAATTTTTACAAAAAAAGATTCCCCCCTCCCTGAAAACACTACTTTGAAATGTTTTTATAGTTGAAGAAAGTGCTTTTTGTATTGACTGGACAAAGAAAGATTGTTGATTACCCAATGGCATACATTTTTCATTGAGGAAAACAGTTAGCCACTTCAGAACTCGTTAGACAATTAACGCATTTCAACAACAGTAAAATCAGAGCTAATTACCAATATGTCTGCTCAGTGAACCTCACACAGTTACACAGGGAATCAAGGTCATTGTTCATATTTGCTTATTCTACAGACATTAATGACTATTTTATGCAGAGCTCAGTGTCTGTCCTCAGGTTGTACAAGACACCGTGCTGCCAGCCACAGCTTTTTTAGCACAGTGAAGTTCTATGAAAATCATTGTGACGGGTTGGATCACAGAAACCCCCTTGGGGATGCCAGCTGATGTGCCAAGGCTACTTCTGCCCCTGCTTTCCTGCCCTGGCATCTTAGACTTCAGTGCCCTGCCTGGTTTGAGCCAGACCTGCTAGCCTGCTGCAAACCCAGACCCAGGGTCTGAACCACGTCCCCTAACAGCTGTAGGCTTGACTGAAAGCAACTTACAGAAGTGTTCCTGTCTTTAACACTCAGATGTCCAACTCCCAATGGGGTTTAAACCCAAATAAATCCATTTTACTCTGTATAAAGCTTATACAGGGTAAACTCATAAATTGTTCAGAGAGATGCACAGCTGTTTGCCCCCCCCCCCAGGTATTAACACACACTGAGTTAATTAATAAGTAAAATGTGATTTTATTAAATATAGAAAGTAGGATTTAAATGGTTCCAAGTAGTAACAGACAGAACAAAGTGAATTACCAAGCAAAATAAAATAAAACACGCAAGTCTATGTCTAAGGGTACGTCTATACTACCGCCAGATCAGCGGGTAGTGTTCGATGCATCAGGGATCGATTTATTGTGTCTCATCTAGACGTGCTAAATCAATCCCCGAATCGATGCCCATACTCCACCTCAGCAGGAGGAGTAAGCGGAGTCGACAGAGGAGCTGCAGCTGTCGACTTGCTGCCGTGAGGACGGCCAGGTAAGTCAAACTAAGATACTTCAAATAGTGTAGCTGAAGTTGCGTATCTTAGTTTGGAACCCCCCCCCCCCCCGGTAGTGTAGCCCAGGCCTAATACAGTAAGAAAATGAATACAGATAAGATCTCACCCTTAGAGATGTTTCAATACATTTCTTTCACAGACTGGATGCCTTCCTAGTCTGGGCCCAATCCTTTCCCCTGGTACAGCCCTTGTTCCAGCTCAGATGGTAGCTAGGGGTTTCCTCATGATGGCTCTCTCTTTTCTCTGTTCCACCCACTTATATATCCTTTGCATAAGACGGGAATCCTTTGTCCCCCTGGGTCCCCTCTCTCCCTTCTCAATAGAAAAGCACCAGGTTAAAGATGGATTTCATTTCAAGTGACTTGATTACATGTCACTGTAAGACTTCATTACCCACTTGCCAGCACACAGGTATACAGGAAAACTTACAGGTAAAACAGAGCCTTCCGCAGTTAGTTGTCCTGGTTAATGGGAGTCATCAAGATTCCAAATCACCATTAATGGCCCACACTTTGCATAATTACAATAGGCCCTCAGAGTAATATTTCATATTTCTAGTTTCAGATATAAGCCTGGTACATTTATACAAATAGGATGATCACACTCAGTAGATTATAAGCTTTGTAATGATACCTTACAAGAGACCTTTTGAATGAAGCATATTCCAGTTACATTAGCATATTTTCATAAAATCATATAGAGCGCAACGTCACAATCATGCTTTCCAAAACCAGGAGTCTGTTTTCCATTGTTAAAGAATGCAACAAAAATGAAAGCCCCAAATGAACGTATTGTGCTAGGTAACAATTTTATTTCTCTCTATGGGAATGAAAGGTCAGACTAGTACCCATTGGAGTCAACAGAATAATTCCGATTGACCCTGTCCTGATGTTGGCATAGCACAGTATTGTCATCACAGTCTAGCATTTCTGTGCATGCACAACTGAAATTTGCTTTCTGCAAGTAACTGAGGCAACCAAAAGTGTACAGACAGCTGGGCTGGGGTGAAGTTCTTTTACCTGGTTAAGGGTTTGCATTAGAAGTTACATTGATTGGGGTGGATCTCCCTTAGACATAGTATAGCATATGAAAATGGATATTCTGTAATAAATCTTTGGTACCAATTTAGGAGCCATGCGGTGCCATCAGTTTTTCAACAGAACTCCTCATTGCAATCAGCAGGGAATTCTTGCTGAAAAGGTCAACAGCACAACATGGCCATAAGTTTTTAAAGCTGTAAGTACCTCCAGAGATTGTGCAACCATGAATGCTTTATAAATGTGAATGTGACATTCTATACCTTGGGTGAGCATCCTGTAACCCCCATATTCCTCATTTACATATAATTGTGATCTTGCATATAAAGCAGGCCATGTGAGGTATCAGGGGACAGGTTATGATCTGCTGAAACCCACTGTTCTATCTAATTATGTATATCTTCAGTGCATATGAAGTTATGAAATTGTGTTGTATGGTGGTCACTAAAACATGCTGTAAGTTGGGGAATCAGCCAGATATTAGCTCCCCAGAGGCAACAGCAAGGAAAGTAGCCAACACCTGGGCAGGTGTCAAACAACCATTAACAGCCATTGTCCAGCAAGGGAGCTACAATGCAGTGACTCACCTGCCTAAGGCCACACGAGGGCAATTACTCAACAATGCCCCTCAATCATGCCTGGACGTGTGTTCTCCAAGCACATGAACTAAGGGTATAAAACAGAACATAGGGGGCCCATGCTTGGCTGCAAGCTACAAGGACAATCTGAAGACTCCAACAGAGGAGACTGGCCCAGGTTTCAAGGGTGAAATCTGTGTACTATGAACGGCAGTATTCAATGGAGTGAAAAGAACTGCTTAATCTAGATGTATCCCAGTCTAATTGGGTTGAGAGTTTAGACTGTGTGCTTATATTTTATTTTATTTTGGTAACCACTCTGACTTTTTGCCTATCACTTATAATCACTTAAAATCTATCATTTGTAGTCAATACATTTGTTTTAATATTTATCTTTATCAGTGAGTTTGCCTGAAGTATGGTAAATTTGCTCAGGTTTGACAAAGGCTGGTGTATATCCACTGTCCATTGATGAAGTGGTGAACCAATTAATACATTTGCACTGCTCATCTTGTGCAGTGCAAGATGGTACGTTCCTGGGGTACAGTGTTGGGAGCTGAGGGGGATTTGGCTGGTGCCTTTCCCTGTGTGATTCATGAGTGGCTCTGGGAGCATTCATGCAATCCAGCTGGGTGTGGGTTTCCACATGCTGTGGTGAGTGATCACAGCACCCGGAGGGGTTTGCTGCTTGTCACTAGCAAAGCATTCTGAGAGACAGCCCAGGCTGGAGAAAGTTAAGGGGGCACAGTGGTCCCACAGTCCCACGCTGCACCCCAGGGATCCTGTCACAGTGAATATAAAGAAATATTGCATGGCTGCAATGGGGAGGGCATCTTATATAATTTCTCTGTTGTTCTGTAGAGAACGAGGTTAGAAAAACAATATGGAGAAATTAAATGAACTGCAGAAGTAGCTTATTTCATGTATGCAGAGAGACTGACAAGCAAATGTAACGTAATCCCCCTCTGGAATCCTGCACTACCTCCCAAGGATTGTTGGAGTTTATCTAATCGGCATCTGATCTCTGTAATATACAATACAATGCTTTTATGTCTGTACTGAATTGCATTTGAGACAAATCTGTCCCTTCCTGACGGACATAAGGCAGTCCTGCTGTGCTGGGTGGGACACAGGATTCCAGGAAGCCATGGAAGGTACCAACTGGCTTCCAAGTCCAGCTTTCAGTGGAAAGAAGTAGAGGTTGCACTGTTCCCATGTGTGGGGTTTTCAGGCAGAGGAAGAGCTGGGACAGGGCAAATGTACCTTTAGCTCACGCATCTGCCAAGCTATCTCCTGCTCAGTGGAGAGGAATGAAAGTGCTGTGGGTACTACCTTAGATGAGCATAGTACAAGATACTATCTGGGTAGAATACTGCTCCAGAAGAGAGTTGCTGTGTTCTGGGCTAGCTGCAGTGGGTGGATGGTTTGAATGTGTAGACCTATATTAAAAATTCAAGACCAAGGTACCAAAGGTACAGGTAGCTGTGGCAAAGCCCACATTTGAAAGGAAAAGGATGCCACTCTTATTTTTTTTCCCCCAATCCCAGATGGGAAAAAAATCTGTCTCGGCCACAGCTGCTAATTTAGCCTAGAGGAGCAGCCTCGGATCTAATAAGACATCCAAATCATGAACACATGAGAAAAACCGCATGTCTACCCCTTGGATCAGGACTGCTTGTGTCATTTCCTGCAATTTTTCTGCTACTTTCCCCCACGTACCAATAATAGCTCAGTGGTTCCTGGGTTGAACCTCATCCTCATTCTAGCCCCTATTTAATGGAGATACAGATCAATCATTCATCTGAACTAGACCAGTGAGATAAAAATCAATACTGAGATTGTCATCAGCATACCGGGTGCTATTAGCATCCATCCAAATCCAACTCAGATACACAAATATATGGATGGTTGTTGTTCTGAAGTTTAATAATGGATAAGAGTCTAATGGAAGATAAGCTACCATAAAAACAGTACAATTAGTGTGTGCACTAGGACCTAGGTTGCATGTGATAATCCCGATAGAAACATAAATTTCAGCAGACTACATGAAAGCCACATTATTATTAATTATTATTATTGTTTATGTGTATTACCATAACATCTAGAAGCCCAAATCCTGGACCAGGACCCCATTGTGTCAGGTCTTGTACAAACACAGAACAAGGCAGTGTATTCTAATATACCAACCACAATCTCTCTGGCTGTATATTTAGATATTATTTTAAAATATAAACAAATCATTGCTTATATTTTTTTAAAAAAATGTCTGTGGCAGCAATTTTAGACTTTTCTGAGCTACACTTTGACTGTGCTTTGCACAAAATATCTAGTAAATTGCACAATACACATAACAGGATATATCCTTAAAATCATGTCAAGGGAAGAGAAGCCAAGCTTGGTACTGGCAATAAAAGGCAACTCTCCTATCTTCCAGTACCACAACTAATTCACAGCCTCTTCTAGAGAAGTCACAAAACTTCTTGGTCTCAGATTTTCCATTTGGGGATGATAATATCTACTTATTTATCTCTGTGTGACTGAATATTTTATATCATTTGGGTTTGATTCTCCATTCTTCTGCCTCTTGTATAAAGTAGATGTAAAACTCTACAGCTGTGTCTACACAAGAATTAGCTGATCGGCTGATCCCTAGGGTACATCATCACAAATGTTGATAACCTGGGACAGACTTAGGGGAGTTTCCAGATGAGCCTTTACAAACATGGCAACTACCTTGAGTGAACTGACAATTGATAATTTGTGGTTACATACTCCAGGGAAAAAACAAGCCTTACTATTCTGTTCTGAAAGCATCTGTACATTCACTTTCCACCGACAATAAACAGGTGTAAATACCCACACATGATGCAAGGCAGTGGAGAATCTGGCCCCATATATTTATTAATTTCTTTTCTGGTAAATTATTACCCCCCGTGACGGGGCGCACTGGACGGGGAAGGGTTAACCCTATATTCTGGGCTGAGAATGCCACATCCCCTCAACTCTACTTGGCATGCTCCAACTGCACTAGTATAAAAGGGAGCAGCTTAGCTCAGTTGGGGCTGACCGCTGGGGGGGGGGGGGGAGGGAAGGACCCTCGTTGCAGGCTCCAGCCAAGAAGCAGCCAAAGCCCGAGGCCATGGGAGCCGGAGATGCTGCAAACCAGGCACATGCCGGGCTACCCACAGAGTTCGGATTGCTGGGGACAGCGCAGACTGGGGAACCCAGAGACAGCAGAGGCTCCCAGATTGCAGCAGTGGGAACTACTGTAGGAAGCAGCCCAGGGAATTAGATCGAGGCCCAATTAGTGAACCAGAAGTTTGGGTCAGTGTCTTTCGGTTGGACCCCCATCCTACTGACTCAGTGTCAAATGATCTTGCCACTACCAGGGCCCTGGGCTGGGGCCCACTGGAGAGGCGGGACCTGGTCCCCCCTACTTGGGCTGCCATCACCCCCTTTTTTGTGCATGGGCCCCCCCTTCCTCGACTGAGGCCACTTGGTCACTGGGCCTTACTGCCCCATGGACGGGGCAAACATATGGACTTTGGCCTCTAGGCCTTACTGCCCTGCTAAGAGGGGCAGATCTATTGACTCTGGCTATGCAGGCCTAGACGCAGATCATGTACACCCCACTCCTACACCCTAAGGGAAATGGGGTGCACTTGCCCCACAGTGGATGGGGTCCCCCCAACCCTGTCACACCCCCATTTAGACACAGAGCTATGGAAGGACTTGTCTGAGTGGCTCTGTCATCTGGTGGATGAGACTGAGCATGAGGAGTCCTGGGTGAGGTGGTGTGGGAGCAGAGAATCATTTGTATATTCTTGTTTAAACAAAAGCAGGGGGGGCGGAAAGAGTCATGTAAGAGGTAAGGGAGCCAAATACAACATGAAGGCAGTAAGTGTTGTGGGGGAGACATTAGCTACAATCATAGTCTCAGACAAAGGAGTGTGTTTGCCAGACAGGCAGTTGACCTCTGTACAAAGTTCCCACGATGTGTTTCCTTTTTGCTCGTTAGTCCAGACAAATCCCTGGGAACTGCAGAGAGAACTGACTAGAGTCTTGGCACAGAGCCCCCTATGTACCATCACTGACGGAACGGCCTTCATTTCGGTACTGGAAGGAAAGACGACTGCCAGTGGTGGACAACTCTACAACGCTGCATTCCATCATCACGGGACCTTGTCAAACAATGCCAGGCTGCAACAGAATTGATAGTCTCTCTGAGCTCTCAGAGGGATCAATAAAGGCAGCAGGAAAGGGAAAAGGCAAGAGACTGTAGCTTCTTAAATGACAATTGATCCTGTCCATTGTCCAGTCCCAAGGCAAGGGAACAAGACATCAGTAACACCCAGAATAGACAGGGAGTAGAATGGTCTCTCTCAGGGAAAGGGTGAAAGCTTGATGAAAGGTCACAGGGGAAAGCCAGACTATCAGAAGGGGAAGGTTTGTCCCCAGTCTTCCCAGCAAAGCAGCCGGATTTGAGCTAGCTGAGTTACTCAACCGTATGGATCCTGGTCTCCCTCTGGCACTGCTAGGCCTGGGGCAAGTGAGTCAGTCACTGGACTCCATTTTCCTGGCTTCAGCATTCAGCTTTCCCTCCAGCCTCAGCTCCACAGAGATGCACCTCAGTTTCACACAGCACTCTGGGGCAGACAGTTCCCATGTTGCTGCCTTCACTCTGTCAGCACCAAGTCAGGTGAATTCCTCCTCCATCTAGGACATCCCATCAGGAGGGTCTGTGGGGCAGCAAACAGCAGCAGGAAGCTGTGTGAGGATGGTTCCATTTAAGGAGGAAAAGGGAGCCTGAATACAGTGCAGAGGGGAACCCAAGGGATACACACAGACTCAGTGTGGATTCCCCAAGAGCCATGGGAGCTGTAGGTCAGACCCCTGCTGGTAGAGATACTCTGCCTCCTCCAGTGGAACGACTAAAGGAAATTCCAAGGACTCCCACTCAATGACCTCCTGTAGAAAGAGGTGGTGATGGGGACCTTCCTTCAGAACACACCGTTTCTAGTTCAATGCTGGTTTCACCAATACATCAGGAGCGTAGCTGTTTCCCCTAGCTGGCCCAGGGTGCCCTGCAGCTGTTTTCCATGCCAGTAGACCATAGAGATGTGGTGTGATCCTTTCCTGACTTCTTCTGCGCTAGACCCACAAATCATAGAACTGGAAAGGACATCGAGAAGTCATCTAGTCCAGTCCCCTGCACTCAGGGCAGGACTAAGTATTATCTAGACCATCCCTGACAGGTGTTTTTCCAACCTGCTTTTAAAAATCCCCAAGCTGAAGGAGATTCCACCACCTCCCTGGGCAATTTATTCCAGTGCTTAATCAACCTGAAGTTTTTCCTAATGTCCAACCTAAACCTCCCTTGCTGCAATTGAAGCCCATTGCTTCTTGTCCTATCCTCAGAGGTTAACCATTTTTCCATCCTCCTCCATGTAACAACCTTTTATGTACTTGAAAACTGTTATCATGACCCGTCTCAGTCCTCTCTTCTCCAGAAGAAAAACCCAATTTTTTCAATCTCCCCTCAGTTCATGCTTTCTAGACATTTAATCATTTTTGTTGCTCTTCTCTGTACTTTCTCCAATTTGTCCACATCTTTCCTGAAATGTGGCACCCAGAACGGGACACAATACTCCAGTTGAGGCCTAATCAGCGCTGAGTAGAGCAGAAGAATTCCTTCTCGTGTCTTGCTTACAACACTCCTGCTAATACATCCCAGAATGATATTCGCTTTTTTTGCAACAGCGTTACACTGTTGACTCATATTTAGCTTGTGATCCACTATGACCCCCAGATTCCTTTCTGCAGTACTCCTTCCTAGACAGTCATTTTCCATTTTGTGTGTAACTGATTGTTCCTTCCAAAGTGGAATACTTTGGATTTGTCCTTATTGAATTTAATCCTATTTACTTCAGATCATTTCTCCAGTTTGTCCAGATCATTTTGAATTTTAAACCTATCCTCCAAAGCCCTTGCCACCCCTCCCAGCTTGGTATCATCCACAAACTTTATAAGTTTACTCTCTATGCCATTATCTAAATCATTGATGAAGATATTGAACAGAACCAGACCCAGAACCAGTCCCTGTGGGACTCCACTCGTTATGCCCTTCCAGCATGACTGTGAACCACTGATAACGACTCTCTGGGAACGATTTTCCAACCAGTAATGCACCCACCTTATAGTAGCTGCATCTAGATTGTATTTCCTTAGTTTGTTTATGAGAAGGTCATGCGAGACCGTATCAAAAGCCTTACTAAAGTCAAGATATACCACATTTACTGCTTCCCCCCCATCCACAAGGCTTGTTACCCTGTCAAAGAAAGCTACCAGGTTGGTTTGACATGATTTGTCCTTGACAAATCCCCGCTGACCATTATTTATCTCTAGGTGTTTGCAAATTGATTGTTTAATTATTTGTACCATTATCTTTCTGGGTATAGAAGTTAAGCTGACTAGTCTAATTTTCCGGGTTGTCCTTATTTCCCTTTTTATAGATGGGCACTATATTTGCCCTTTTCCAGTCTTCTGGAATGTCTCCCATCTTCCATGAATAAATGAACAGTACACACCAAAAAACACACATCAGCTTGCTCCAGGGAACAAAGGTAATTTCCTTTTTCCATCAGTTAAACCCTACACATTTTAGTTAAAAATAGAATAATAATAAATTTAATTAATGCCATAGCTTTGACCACTGCCTCCCACCCACTACAAATTTATTATGGGAAAAAAAACAAAGAAAAACAGCCTGACACAAAACAACCCAAACTGTCTCTAATCAAAACCAGGCTCAGAATGAACTAGCCCGGGGTGGGAGAGCAGCCATTCTCACTGCACTTGGCATCTGCAGCTGGAAGCTGCATGCTGAAGGACTAGCATTGAACCAGCCATTCTTGTTCAGTGTTCCTCGAGAGGTAGGACACAGCGACATCTGCTGGCTCGGTTCGAACTTGCTCTGGGCTAGTAGGGTGCAGCTGCACAGGGTGGCTCTGAACTGGAGCTTGGGTCCAGCTCCAGCCTTAATTATAAAAAACAAGATGTGACTTACTTTGCAGCTTCATTTCTGATTTTCCAGAGCGGCCATGAACTGTGGTTAAAAAGCAACGTAAGAGCAGTGAGTTCATAAAATCCGCAGCCACAGTCCATCAGAGAGACTAATGATCTCCTCCCTGTGACCAGGATTTCACTCCCAAGAGCTCTGGCTCAGCTGGGGAGCTCAGCAGAACCGGGAAGTGTCAATGGGATGGGAGGCACTTCTGAAGGGAAACTCAACTCATAATGGACTCACAGAGCTTGGATCAGATGAAAACCTCTGATGAATCCTTCCATGCTTAGGAAAACTGGGGTGCAGCTACATGCTTTGGAGGCAGAATGAATCTCTCTCCTATTGAGCATGTCAAATGATGTCAGAGCATTGGTGACTAGTTGAATCAATGCAGTGAACTGGATGGTTGCCAAGCACTGGGTCAATGCTCGCCAGTGCAGGACCACTCTTCTTCCCCTCTTAAAGTAGGTTTGAGGAAAAGCAATACAAGGATTGTGAGGCAGAAAACTGGCAGCCAGTGGTTACTTGGAGCTCAAACACCTGCCCGAGTCTCAGCTCCAGGATTGATTAGAGCTGGTGTTCCACTCTGTGCTGCAGATGAATTATTCTGCAGTGAAGCAGAGGTGTTTTTCCCTTAACATGCATCTAGTGGATTGTTAAAACAAACAGCACACCAACAGGCTTCTGCAAGCAGACACAGAAGACAAGGATGAAGATTAAGGGAGCTGCTGTTTCAACCATGACATACTTCACAGGAGACATATTACTGTAATTCAAAAGCCTGAGCACTAATCTCTTCCTTCTTTGTGACCTAACATGGACCTTCACCCACAGCTCTGGTTTTGCCTTGTATTGTATTAAGGAGATTTGTGCTTTTAAGCTTTTTTTTTTTTTTTTTTTGCAAGAGATAACAGCTTTTCCAACTCCTGGTTTCAATATCTGTGTCGTGCTCTGAGACGTGCAACATAATATTAGCAATCCGTCACATTAAAAAGGGTTTGCTACACCTGGAGTCAAATTCTAGCTTCCGTTACACGTGTGCAACCCTGCTGATTTCAATGGCTTACCTGGGACTGATTGAGACGGGAATGGGCCCTTTGATTTTCTTTTCTTGCCTTTCCTATTTTTTTATGCAGTAAGTCTAAACGCCACCAATTGCTGCACTGAGCTAAGGCCTTTTGTGAACCTTCAGGCTAATACATACTTTGTGAAGTATGTGTTTATATGACAGGTTCTACTTCCTGCCCTTTAGAACCTTATGCTCTAACTAGGTGAATAATATGGTTAGACCTGATCCTATAAAGACTTATGCAGATACTTAACTTCAGACTTGGTGAGTAGACCCATTGAAGAGGACCACTTGCAATGTATAAAGTTATGCACATGCTTAAGGCTTTATAGGATCATGGCCATATGTAGGATGCATGAGAGAGACAAGACCCAGGGTCTAAATAAAGAAGACAGTTTTCATACATATATGTTATGTATAACACACAGATTTATAGAAATAAAATATAAGGGTTATAATGTTATAAAAATGTTCTAGTCCTGCCAGATTAGGTCTCTAAACTGCTTGCACCCTATTGCAGAGAGTATCTCAGAGCCAGTGGCTAAATCACAACATCCCCTTTTTATTAGTTACACTCAGCCTATCAAGGAACAACAAATGCCATCAAAGGGAGGTGACAGATTACACGGTGCTGGTAGGCTGAAATTTGTTGGGTAGCATTGCAAACTATGTTTGTTTGAAGTAGTAAGAGTAATGAGCAAATTCACAAAAATAAGCCTGCTTGCAAACAGAAACGAGACCAGAATCTATTGACTAAATTGCACATTACCCATCATTTCACTAACTCTAGATACTACATACCAGGTAAAGTTTCAACAGGCATTTCACATTATCTGAAAAACTTGCAGTAGCAGAAGAGGGAGTTTTAATTCTCTCATTTTAGCTAGTCAGCCAGTTCAGTGGCATTGACTAAAGCTTCAAATGATACATAGTTTCATAGATTTTAAAACCAGAAGGCACTATTAAGAACATCTAGTCTGACAGCCTGCATAACACAAGCCAAAGAAATGATAATAAAATATAGTTGTGAATAGTGTACAATTATAGCAGTTCTCATAGGCTCATCTTGTCTGACATCCTGCACATTGCAGGCCAGCCACAGAACCTCATCCACCCACTCCTGTAATAGACCCATAACCTCTGGCTGAGTTACTGAAGTTCTCAAATCATGATTTAAAGACTTCAAATTACAGAGAGTCTGTAGTTTAAACCTGCAAGTGACCTGTGCCCATGCTGCAGAGGAAGGAGGAAAAATCCCCAGTGTCTCTGCCAATCTGACCCAGGGGGAAATTCCTTCCCGACCCCAAATATGGGTTATTTAACTAGTGTCTCCATTATAACACTTGATGGAGGTAGCTCCAGAAAGACCATGTCTGAAGACTTTTTCAATAACCACAAAAAGGGCCATTTTTGGCTTCCAGTATCACAGATCACATACAGGGCAGATCTTTGCTCTTCATTTACCAGGTCTTTGCAATTGTTAAGAGCTGCTATAAGAATTTGAATTTCTTTGAAATCATCTCTAGCCCTGGTACATTTTGCATCTACAAGGTCTGGATGTAGGGAAAAGTAGAATGGAAAGTCTAAGCTTTGGGATCAATTAAAATCTATTTGCCAGGGCATTTGGTATACATGGGAGCTTGCAAGATAATCTGCATCACTTGACGCACACTTAATTATTCAAACCAATTACACAAAAGACACATTGCAGGCATGGATGGATGCCACACTTCATTTCTTACCTTAGACAAATTATCGACCCAGGCTTATGCCAACATTCAGTGAACAATGTTATTCTTTTGGAGTTGTTCCAGTCTACAAGATAAATACAGGATGTATCCATTACTCAAGGAGTTGGAGGGGGGAAGAATGCACGTCAACCCAAAATATGCCAGGGCTGAATGATTTTAATTTGTTCACCTAGAAAACTCCTTAGAATATAAAATGGATTTTAAACAAGCTTGTGATTGAGGATATATTTCTTGTTAGCAGGGTTAAACTTTGACACCTTATTGTATAGCAGTTTGACCTGTACTTTCTTTTGAAACGGAGACATTCTGAATGAAAGCGATGTAGCATTTGCTAATTGCATGAGCAGAGAAATTTCAGCTAATGCTCTTTGAAATCCTTTGACTGTCCCATCTAGTTAATCACTCCTGAAATACTGCAACATCAGGGAAGCACTCCCATGGTTGGGGAGGGTAATCGCCTTCACCTTGGAAAGCCAAAGGTTTCACTAGAATTGTTGGGATTGCTCATTCATTAGGTAAATTCTGTATTTATTCTAATCAGAACAGACTAATTGGAAAATCAAGCAGCTGTGTGATAGGGGGCTTATTTTACACTGTGCTGAAGCATATTAAAAATGTTATCAAACCACCCATCCTTTATATCCCAACACAGAAACCACTGTTAACTAGCAAGGTGGAGTTGCTAAAGTGCGGATCCCAGCTAAGTACATCTTCTCCCAGCCATAGTACACACCTCACTTCACCATCGCCTCCCATCCATCATACACATGCACCCTTAACATGCACCATCCTGGCTGTAGAGACAGGTTTGTGCTGAGGTTGTCCTGATACATGGAAAGTTGTTTGTGGGAAGAAGCATGTAGGTTGTCATGACGTGTTTCCTTGGCATTTCCTTGGGATTTGGGATACGGTTGAGAGGAACAGGCTGGGAGGCAGGCTTCATAGTAGCAGCTAGCCAGGGATTCACCCAGTTGCTCAGACAACTTCCAGTGCCTCTTTGGGGTTGAAGTAGTGTGTCCCAGCCAGTCAGTGAGGCTGGATGTCTCCCCCAGTCAGGAGCTTTGTGGGCAGGACCCTTTGTGAGGTAGAGCTTCACTAACCCCCTTCTCCAGGGCTTTGGGAGGGTTGTTGGGTGGCAGCCGTAGTCTGAGCATGACCTGCGAACCCATGGGCCAGGGATCAAGGGCTGCAATCCCTCAGAGTCAGACTAGATGATCACAAGGGTTCCTCCTGGCCTTGGAATCTATGGATCCTTTGCCTGGTGCATGATCAGCCTTTTACCTGTGGTAGGGTTACCATATTTCAGCAAGAAAAAAAGAGGACGGGAGGAGCCCCGCCCTAGCCCCGCCCCTGCCCCTCCCACTTCCCGCCCCCCCAGAACCCCCAACCCTCCCCCCGTTCCTTGTCCCCTGACTGCCCCCTCCTGGGACCTCTGCCCCTAACTGCCCCCCAGGACTCCACTCCCTATCTAAGCCTCCCTGCCTCTTGTCCCCTGACTGCCCCAACCCTTATCCACACCCCCACCCCCAGACAGACCCCTGGGACTCCCACGCCCCATCCAACCACTCCCCACCCCCTGACAGCCCCCCCCCGAACTCCCAACCCATCTAAACCCCTCTGCTCCCTGTCCCCTGACTGCTCCGATCCCTCTCCACACTCCTGCCCCCTGACAGCCCCCCCAGAACTCCCAACCCATCTAAACCCCTCTGCTCCCTGTCCCCTGACTGCTCCGATCCCTCTCCCCACTCCTGCCCCCTGACAGCCCCCCCCCAGAACTCCCAACCCATCTAAACCCCTCTGCTCCCTGTCCCCTGACTGCTCCGATCCATCTCCCCACCCCTGCCACCTGACAGCCCCCCCCAGAACTCCCAAACACTCCCCCCCTGCTCCTTGTCCCCTGACTGCCCCCTCCTGGGACCCCTGCTCCTAACTGCCCTCCAGAACCCCACCCCCTACCTAAGACTCCCTGTTCCTTGTCCCCTAACTGCCCCCTCCTAAGACCCCCCCCCAACTGCCCCCCAGGACCCTACCCCCTACCTGTACCCTGACTGCCCAAAACTTTCTCCACTCCCCCCAAAAAGCCCCCCCCGTTTCTTGACTGCCCCCTCCAGAACCTCCCTGCCCCCGGTCCCCCTTACCCTGCTGCTCAGAACAGGGTGTTGGGCTCTGTGCGAGCCGGACACGTGGCTGAGCTCCCCAGCACAACACAAAACCCGGTCCCTGGCCCTGCACAACAAAACCCGGTCCCTGGCCCTGCACAGTGCTGCCGGACTGGGCTGCAAGGGAGCTGCCGGCTCAGAATGCAGGGCGGATCCGGCTCCTCTACAGCTGCTCCTGAGTCCAGCCCGGGACTTCCCTGCAGCCCTCCCAGCCGCTCGCTCTGCTAATCCCGGACATTGTGAGTGCTTTACAAATTCCCCCCGGACGCTATTTTTAGCACACAAAAGGAGGACATGTCCAGGTAAATCCCGACGAATGGTAACCCTAACCTGTGGGCTGCTGGATGTTACAAGCCAGGAGCCAGCTCCAGGAGGTGTGCCCACTGCAGTGTGTTTCCTTCACTCAGAGCAGTGGAACTTCATCAGAACAGGGGGAGAAGCATGGAAGCTCTAGCAGCAATTTGTTATCAATGCAGGAAACGTTTGTTGAGTTTCCCTTACAAAAGTGTGCAAGCAAATTCTTGCACAGGTTTTTCAGTTATCCACACTCAAGCTGTCTACAAAATGCTCTCTTTGCAAGTTCACATAAATAAGTGGCAAATTTATACTGGGAATTTTGATTGCTTACTTTTACAGGAACAGATCGAAATACAAGGAAATTGCACAGATCTAATTAGCATATGTCTTGCATTAATTTGCACATAAAAATATGTTTGCTGCACTATCAAAAATTCCTTGAACAGATTGTCAAGTATATTGACATGTAAAGAGAGAAACATCAATACTAAACATTCCTGGGCTGCTATTGCTGCCGAAATTCAACAGTGTTCAGGTCTAACATCTTCAAATATTTAATACAAAAGCCAGAGAGGGGCTATATGAAAAGGAAAGAACCACATCAGACAATTTAAAAAAAAATATTAAAAAGTTCTATATACTCCACAGTAGTGAAATGAAACTCAGACATCAGAGGACTGCTTCTAGCCATGGATATGTAATCACAGCAGGAATCTTACAGCAAAATCACATACAAAAGATTATGGTATCTTTCTGGAAATCACAGAATTAGTTTGAACACTTCTTCCAGCAGAAAGGCAGAGATTCATTTGTGACTCACTTGTAACTATTTTTACATTGACATGTTTGCTTTTTGCATGGTTTAATTAGAAGCGGCAAAAACCAAGGTGTCTCCTGAAAATCCGGCTTGCATTCACCAACTGACACATTGAGCATGTGTTTTCCAAATTAAAATTACACTCACTCTTAGCAATCTATTTCTGTTACCTAGCTATTTACTGCCCCCACAATATAAGACCGCATCTAACATTCCAGACCTCTGAACAGCTTCAAAAAGCCCCAGTTGTTTAAAAATATATACATAGATATCAACCTGTCACAAAAACATGTCCTGCTTTTTCCTTCATGTAGAAGTTGCAAAGTGAAGGCTGCATGTAAAACCTTAACCTTTTCCCTTCATGCATATGCAAGACCGTCTCTTATTACATAAGCACCTAGTGTTATTGCTGCAGAATCTCCAGCTCATTCAGTGCACAGGCTCAGTGGTGCCTGGGAATGAAGATGGAACAGGACAATCAAAGACTGTACGCATACACACCAGAGGGCAGAGTTAAGGCCGTGAGTACTACCCTGCTACCTCCACACTGCTCTCAACCACCCCATCTGCCACCACGACACTTCCCCCATCCCACCTGCCCTGGCTTCCCCCCCACTGACAGCCCCCATTCAGTACCCACTCAACTGCCCAAGGTTGTATTGCTCCATCCCACCACTGCTTGGGAAGCGATGTATTGACCTTTGCATACTTTAAAATTATTTGTCGATCACTCTAACTTAAGTTTAGGGTCATAGACAAATACTTTGCAAATATGCAAATTATGTAATGAGTGATTTTGTGAATAATTAGAATAAAATGTCACACACAGAGATACCCCAAATTTACCTGCTATGTGCGCACGGTCTGAACAGAACACAGAATGAGCTGGAGTTCTGTGGGAGAAAGGAAACTGAGCAGGTAATTGAAAACAGTTTTATAATGGAATTAGACAAAGAGTGAAGGTTGTATAAGGAAACTTGACTTTTGCATTTCTTGACTTTGGAGCACTTCACTTGGCTTTTAAAGACTAAATTGCCTAGCTATTTCACAAAGGAAAGTGATAGAATTCCCCCCACTCTCCAAACTACATTGCGGAACCTTTTGTTAGACAGTCAGATATCCATTAGCACGCTCTCACTGAAGGCACGTTTTGTGCAATGAATGATTCAGTGCTCCATGGCAGGCCTTACCTTGTGCCACACACACCCTCAGCAAGTGTATGGAATGTGGCATATGCCCCAACTTCAGAGCCTGCACACATTTTATATGCATGTGCACTCTGAAGGAGACAGACTTTTAAAGTGTGTAGTACAATCTGAAAAGCAAGGTTTGTTTTTTACAATCAAATCTAAGTTGATTTTTAGTGTAGCAGCATTGCATATGTTCAACCCATCTCTGAGCCAAACTTTAAGTCTCTACACCCATGTGCTGAGGCTCTAGAACTGTTCCAAAAAGTTACACACTTTCTTCATATAAAGAGACATGTGTGTTCCTCTCCCCCACAGACACACAAACATTCCAACCATGCACTTAGTGGATGAGAAGTTTTTGATTACATCTCACAAAAAAAACCACCTTGAACAGAGACAAGACCTGGAAAACGTCAGCCTGAAAGGTAAATATTTCACAAATGCAAAATGGCCATTAGAAAGGAAACATGAAGGCAACTTTGACTATAGCTGGTGTGACTAAAGCTGAGCGAATAATTGATTTGTTGGTTCTGTGGCCAAACTGCAAAAAATAATTCAGTTCATTTAGAGCAGAAACTTACTTGTTTCATTTTTTCTAAGTGAAATGAAAAAAAAAAAAAACCACATTTGGGTGTAATGAAAAGTTTCAGAATATTGGGAACAGAACGTTGATTCAAAATTAAATGTCAAAATGAATCATTTTGACATTGACAAAAGCGGTGTTATCTGTGGAGTTCCAGCAACTTTACAGTTGGCCAAAAAAAATTCACTCTGCTTTAGCCGACACACATTTCCGCTATAACACAAGTTTGCCGTGCTAATAGGTATGCTTGTTTGTTTTAAGATGTAATGTGAGAATGAGCCCTAAACAGTTAAATTTGTTTAACCCTTAGGCGGTACAATGCGGCGTATATTGTGTTGCATCACATTGCACAATACCAAACGATTCAACCTAATCAAACGGAGAGCTAATTGGCCTTAGCACTGGCCTGTTTAGTCAGCAGTCTTTTAAAAAAGGTACATTTAAAAGATCCAGGTAATTACTGCCTTATCCTTGAAAATCTCTAGTTAAGATAAATCCATGCATGACACATGCCTAATTAAAAATAAGAAAGCCAGAATTAGCATTTCATCTGCATATTGAAACAAGTTTCATAATGGTTTTCAAATTCTTATAACTATCATAACTGTCACATAACAAGCAATAGAAGTAACGTCCTGTACACATATTAAAGCAAAATAAGATGGCACACAAGTATGGCATTGATGAGCCAGCCAGCATGTAACGTGATGGAAACGATTGATAGTTCAATGATTTATGATTACTTAAGAGTTCTTATCTTGGCAAAGGGATAAGGGTCAAATTCCCATACCCTAACTCCAGCTGAGTAGCTTCTTACCTCACAAACAGAACTGAAATCAGTGGAACCATTTGTGGAGTAAAATGCTATTTAGCCTGAATAAGAGCATCAGGATGTGATCCTTAGCAACTTGATGTAATCCAGGGCCGGCTCCAGGCACCAGCCCACCAAGCACCTGCTTGGGGCGGCGCCTGGAGGGGGGCGGCGCGGCGGGGCTCTCTGGCCCAAGAGCGGGGCCGTGACTGGGCTCGCCGCCCTCCCCCCGGCGCTCCAGGCGGTCGGGGAGAGCAGAGAGCCACGGCGTGCTTGCCGCCCTGCCCCCGGCGCTCTGGCCGCCAGGGGCTCTCCGCCCTTCCCCCGGCGCTCTGGCCGCCGGGGACTCGCCGCCCTTCCCCCGGCGCTCTGGCCGCCGGGGATTGCAGGCCCGGCGCCCTCCCCTGCCGCGCTGGGGGAGGGGGGGGCGCGCGGCGGGTGGCTTTTTTGCCTAGGGCAGCAAAAAAGCCAGAGCCGGCCCTGATGTAATCAGCCATTTGATGACTTATCTCTCCATGTGTTTCAATCTTGCACAGAGGTATGTGTCAGTAGGAGCAAAGTGCAGCTCGCATCCAATCAATTTCTTCAGAGCAAGTTGGCAGGCCCAGTGGAACGAGGTTATGGATCAAAATAGCAACAGTAATGACCATCTAAACATGCATGTTCCCAGCTTCATTTCTCTTGTCCATTTTGAACGGTTACTGCTCCAGTTATGCTCCATTACCACTTGACAGATAGTAAATGCTGCAGTTCTGATGCTGGACATGATAGGATATGCATTTACCTAGGCGGATGGTGGCATTGCTTGCCTGCGTAAAGTGAGGCAAGAGGAGGGATTATGACTGATTTTTGTGAGCAGCTGATCTCTCTCCCCATAATAAGCTAAGTAAATAACGACCTAGGATGTATTATATTTACTTTTAATGAAAAGCTCAGAAGTGAATTTGGATTGTGGATTCAGGAAATACAGGATAGTAGAAACAATTCATTTTAAAATGCATACTCCTTGGATATGTGTATTTGTAGCTAACAGAAATGTCATATTTGTACCTTAGCTAGATTTGATTTGAGTGGCATAAAATTCAAGAAATGCACTTGTGAATCAGACTCATATAGCACTACAAAGAGAGTACCCCTGGAAAGATTCCTGGTACCTTATTACTGTTAGGTAAGATATTATTGGTATTTGTAGGTATTCTCTAGACTTAGAATAGCAAATGCATCTTATTTTAGTAATCCTTTATTTTACAGTTAAAAGGTTAAAAAGCTTTTAAAGGTTCCCTATATATATATATATATTAGTTATAACAGGTGAGATAGAGCAAATGAAACCAGTGGCATTTACCTTTTTCATTTTAGATCTTTTCTAACAGTTATGATCTGCAGAGGAACAGACTCACCCCTGTGGCGCCATCTGCTGGTCTCTTCTGGGAATTAGCTCTTCCAGCATCCTGGAGCACCCCCTGCAGGCCAGTGATCCGCCTGTCCTCTGGCCCCCAGGTCCCTCCCAGACCCCAGTGCCCTTGTATCTGGGATGCTGCCCCCTGGTAGTACACTCCTCAGTACTAGGGTCTCCCCTCCCTGGGGAACCCCCACCCACTAGCCCTACCTCACCTCAGAATAAGGCCACTGCCAGTCACCAACTAGTCCCCACTCCCTGGGGCAGACTGCAGTATAGGCCACTCATCACAGGCAAGGTTGGGTTTGGACCTGCTGCTTTGGCCTACACCTGGGTTGCCCTCGGCAACCCCCAGTACCCCTTGGCCTCCTACTAGGCCACAGCCTGGGGCTTTCCAGGCTGGAGCTCCCTAGCTCCTCAGCCTTTCCCCAGCCCTGCACCACTCTGGTACTCTGTCTCTACTCCCTGCAGCCAGACCCTTCTCCCTCTGAACACAGAGAGAGATTGTTAAGCGCCTGGCTCCCAGCCTCTTATATAGAGCCAGCTGAGGCCTGATTGGGGCGTGGCCCAGCTGCAGCCCTCTGCCAGGGCTATTTTAAGCCCTTCCCAGCAGAAGCAGGGTAGCCACCCTCCTACATAGTTTCATGATTAAGACACTGGATTTAGGAGAACGGGGTTGAATTCCTGGCTTTGCCACAGATTCTCTGTGAGGCCTTGGGAAATCTCTTCCTGAAGAGATTTGATTATTATATTACATTAGTTGAAATGATAATGTCAAAATAAAATATTTTAGAATATTTTGTTACATGAAATATTCTGAGATTTCAACTTCTCATCCCATTTGGGGATGAAAGGAAATTTCAAAATTGCAGACTTTCCCACGGGATGGGAATTCTGATTTTCGACCAGTTCTAATGGAGGGGCTGAGACCTCCGAGAATAGAGTGAGACAATGCAGGGGCCAGGAACTAAAAACACAAGTGTTTGAAGGACAGCTAGTACCTTTCTTAGCACTCTATGGCCATAATAAAATCTTCCACCCTCTGACCTTGATTTTATTAAATATACATTCTTATTATTGCTCGAGTTGAAAAGGTCACCAGCAAAATGCCATCTCAGTTCTCTTGATGGTATCTGGGATTGTTTGTTATTTTTATTTTTTAATCCTTTTAACATTCTGATATTTTCATTTAAAAAAAAAACCTTACGTAATCAAGGGACCACTTTAAAATCCCACTGACTTTGCTATGACCTGATTATCCTCATCTAGCCTATGGCAAAAATATTAATATGGGCTCAGTAATGCAGCCAATATGCAAGGTGAGCAGACCCACAGCTGATAGCTCTATTCCAACTCACTTATGCATTTCAGTTGTGCAGTTACCCTTATGTCCTTTACAAAATCCCCTGACAATGAGTTCCACAAGTTGACTGGACATTGTGTGAAGAAGTACTTCCTTATGTTTGTTTTTAACCTGCCGCCTATTAACTTCATCAGGTGACACCCAGTTCTAGTGTTATGTTAAGGGATAAATAACACTTCTCTATTCATGTTCTCCACACTATTCATGAGTTTATAGACCTCTATCATATACTCCCTTAATCATCTCTTTTCTAAAATGGACGGTCTCAGTCTTTCTAATCTATCCTTATATGGAATCTATTCCATACCCTCAATAATCTGTACATTTTCCAATTCCAATAAATCTTTTTTTGAAATGGGGCAACCAGAACTGCACGCAATATACAAGGTGTGGATTGGTGTGGCTTGGCTTAACAGAGAAATCTTTGGTGAGCTTAAACACAAAAAGGAAGCTTACAAGAAGTGGAAACTTGGACAGATGACTAGGGAGGAGTATAAAAATATTGCTCGAGCATGCAGGGGTGTAATCAGGAAGGCCAAAGAACAGTTGGAGTTGCAGCTAGCAAGGCATGTTAAGAGTAACAAGAAGGGTTTCTACAGGTATGTTAGCAACAAGAAGAAGGTCAGGGAAAGTGTGGGACCCTTACTGAATGGGGGAAGCAACATAGTGACAGATGATGTGGAAAAAGCTGAAATACTCAATGCTTCTTTTTCCTCAGTCTTCACAGACAAGGTCAGCTCCCAGACTGCTGCACTGGGCAGCACAGTATGGGGAGGAGGTGAGCAACCCTCAATGGTGAAAGAACAGGTTAAGGACTATTTAGAAAAGCTGGACATGCACAAGTCCATGGGGCTGGATGCGCTGCATCCGAGGGTGCTGAGGGAGTGAGCGGATGTGATTGCAGAGCCATTGGCCGTTATCTCTGAAAACTCATGGTGATCGGGGGAGGTCCCGGACGATTGGAAACAGGCAAAAATAGTGCCCATATTTTAAAAAGGGACGAAGGAGAATCTGGGGAACTACAGGCTGGTCAGGCTTCACTTCAGTCTCTGGAAAAATCATGGAGCAGGTTTGCAGATGACACTAAGCTGGGGGGAGAAGTAGATATGCTGGAGGGTAGGGATAGGGTCCAGAGGGACCTAGACAAGTTGGAGGATTGGGCCAAAAGAAATCTGATGAGGTTCAACAAGGACAAGTGCAACTCCCTGGAATAGTCATATAAAGCTGCTAAGGCTGACACCAGGTCAGACGGTGGGAGAGTGATTTGTGTGACATGGTGAAGCGCGGTCGGCAAAGAAGAGGTGGTAAATGCCGGGCAGCTGCACAGCCTTCAAATCTTTCAACATTGAAAAATTAAAAAATCAAAAATCTCTCAAACAGGAAGTCACTGGATGGGTCCAAATTACAGCACAGGGGGCTTTGACGACTACACCAGTCCAATTATTGGCCATCTGGAATTGATGGAGAGACTCATTTACATCATGCCTCCCTTCCTAGCGATTTCCCCATTGCCTTGCCCTGTGTCCTGAAAGTAACATTTCCCAAACAAGCTAAATTTCAGATGAATCCTTGATTTTCCTTCTCACCTATTCAATGAAAATCAGCAAGAGCTTCACTGGCATTTGTACCATATGTACCGAGAGCTTAGTGCCACGATGAAGAGTGTAGGATCAGGCCTATCGTTTTATCATACAAGTCATTGCTGAAGGCTTGTGAGATGCTATGTGCCCTCAGATCCTTTGACTTCAATGGAGCTGAACGAGCAGAGCACCTGCATTGTATTGGGGCCGCACCTTGGAGCCTAGTCCTGGGCCGGAATCCTACAGTGCTACGTGCTGTACAAACAAAGATGGAGCCGGCCCCTAGGATCTGACCCTCTAAGGGTAAGAGAACAGACAATAGATAGATACAGACAGAACCATGGGGGAGCACAAGGAAACAATGAGCCAATACTGGTCAGCATGATAGGCAGTGATCTCAGCACACCAGCTGCCCAGCCATTGTCAAGTATGTCCAGAATATGCCCTGCCCCTCTGAGGTCTGGGACCTGCCTCTCCTCCTCCCCCCCCCCGCCCCATTCCCTGCTCTCTCTTCTTGCTCTGCAAATGGAAAGCTAGTTGTTCTTATGATGAATAGGCAGCACACTCCCACAGCGCCATTCTTTAATAAATAAAACACATCTACGCAACATCACAACAAATTAGAAACTACTTATTGCTGTTTATTGAGCCAGATGGAATCAATAATCACCAGGAAGTTGGCACCAGATTCATGAAAGGCCTCAGTAATAATACTCGGAGAACTGACCCACTAGTTAGGTTTCCCTGTAGGGGAGAAACTGGGCTAAAACATTTATCAGCTCAACTGAAAGTAATGGATAAATACTCACTTTATATTGCGCCCTTTTACCACCTAAAACAGCTGAGGTTTCTTCTAAATAATACATGAGGCGCCTCCACATGCACTCACCTGACAATTGTACTGTGCAGCCTGGTGGAAAGAATCTGAAATAAAAACAGGGCAACGGTCCTTGGCTGCTTAGTCTTTCATGCAGATGTTTTCCTGCCTGAAGCACGTTGATACATGTAAATAGATTTTTTTTTTTATTGAAACGCCACCAACGTGTTTGTTGGCACCCCTGCACATCAAAACCATAGAAACTGTGACACACATTTAGGTTTTATTTTTCCTTGATTGTTAATTGGGAAATACTGTATCTTAGTATCAATTACAGGTGGTCAATCAAGCTATTGCATCCAAAGTCTAAAGTGTGCAGTGTATATAATATACTGATAATAAAATATTACATGTTTCAAATCCAACACAGGACAGGCTCCGAAATCTGGCAGTAACATTAGATTGATAGAGTAGACTGAACCCATTGGCCTGGGTGCTGATTGTGCTCTTAGTAAGATATAAGCCCTGCCCCAAATAAATGACAATCTATGTCCCTGCCAACATCGACATGTTAACATTATTTCTATCAGTAGCGCCACTGAAATCAGTGTGATTGGTCCTAGGAATAAAACTAAGTGTATGTTTAAATGTTGCAAGGTCAGGACTCAAACAGAAAAGACAGACAATGCGTGGGAAAACAGAAGTATTTCACTAGCAGTTTACAGATGAGAAAGTGAGGCACAGAGAATTTAAGGCCACAATCCTGTAGATACTTATGCATATGCTTAATTTTACGCACATGACTGTGGATCACTCCTTTGTGGAAACTTGAACAGACATCTCATGGCTTCCAATATCATGGTCTACTTGATTTTCCTAGTAACACCAGGCATCCGTGGCAGAGCCAAGAATTGAATCTAGATCTCTGGAGCCCTACTCCAACAAACCATCACTCACGTCTATGCTATTGTTAAAACAAAGCTTGGTTGGTATTCACCATCTGATAGCTGGCGGTTACTCTGTGTGAGATGAACAGGGATCTCAGCCCATTCCCCAGTAAAGATTGATCCATGTCACACAACAGAAGGCAGATGTTTTGTGACCACCTCAGCAGAGAAGCCAAGGACTGAATTGGCCATGGAGACTGGAGTCCCCTCCGGTGATCACTTTAATTTAAAAAATAATTATAATTATAATGATAAAAAATAATTAATTAATTAATACATTACAGTCACATTAGGACTGGCTAATAAAAGGAGATGAAGAAGGTTGCTCAGCAGAAGTGAGTACTTTTCTGGAAAGGGTCATAATCCAGTTCTCCTTGAAGTGTCATTCTCAATAACTAGCCATCTCCCAGCACCACTATACTCATCCACACTACCTTGCACACAGTTCTGCATGTCAAAAAATAGTCTAAATATAACAACTGTATCTATAAAGTGCCACCACCTTCCATGCCCTTGCTGAATTGTTCAGGGCATTTTACATCATGTAGCTGTGGTAGGGAGATTTAAAATACATTCAACACACCGAGGGTCCTATCCAGCAAAGCACATGTTTGACTTTAAGCATCTGATTCCTTCCATTGACTTCATTAGGACTGCACAGTTACAGTTCAACATGTGCATTACACTTTTGTGGATTGTCGCTTATAACCTGATCCTGCAAACAGTTATTATAATGATCTTTTGCACTGGGTAGCATCGAGAGGCCCTAGCGTCATTGTGCTAGACCACGTACAGACCTAAACCAGACAGAGGGTCCCTGCCCCATAGAGTTTGCAATCTAGGTTAGCGAGAAACGGCAATAGGTGGGGACCACAGGCGGACTGGAGGAACACAAGAGAACAGTGAGATGGTTTTGAGCAATGTAATAAGCATTGCTTGCAGCACAATCAGCTGCCTAGCCGTTGTCAGGCATTTTATAGGCATCACAGATGGGTTTTAAAAGAGACATTTCAAGAATGATAAAGTAGGGCCTTGTGGCATTTTACTGGGAGCCCCTTCCATGCAGAGGAAATGGGATGGGAGAAAATGTGATAGTTTGTCCATGTGACTACCAGCCAGTCGAGGGTGGCGTCATGTTTGTCACTAGAGCTGATGAGAGGGAGCCTGGGCAGTCAAGGTGGATCTGTGTTTGGCGCTCAGGAAAGGGTGGGTGCAGATTACCTCCACCTGGAGCATAGTGGGGGACCCTGGGCAGGACTGCGACACCATCTGGCCCCTGCTATGCTCCTGGGGCAGTGCCATTGGGCCCTTTATATTTATGGAATGCGCAACTCTTCTGAAAAATAAGAGATATATTAAATATAGCCGTATATTAAAGCGGTGCTAGTTCTCTGGCCTGGACACTGTTCCCAGTAGGCCAGTCGATTGTCATATCCCTGGGGCAAGTGCTGTTTCCCCTTCCATGGGCACAGTAGGAAGTGCTTCGTGAGTGACAGCAGTCTGCCCCAGGATCCCCGCCCCATGCAGCCTCTCAGGGTATGTCTACACTACGAGAGTAGTTCGATTTTACTTAAATCGAATATGGGGAATCGATATTACAAAGTCGAATGTGTGTATCCACACTAAGGACCGTAATTCGACTTTGTGAGTCCACACTAATGGGGCAAGCGTCGACATTGGAAGCGGTGCACTGTGGGCAGCTATCCCACAGTTCCTGCAGTCCCCACTGCCCATTGGAATTCTGGGTCGAGCCCCCAATGCCTGCTGGGGAAAAAATGTGTCGAGGGTGGTTTTGGGTAACTGTCGTCATCCAACCGTCACTCCCGCCCTCCCTCCCTCCCTGAAAGTGCCGGCGGGCAATCAGTTCGCGCACTTTTCTGGTGATTGACAGTGCGGACGCCACAGCACTGCGAGCATGGAGCCCGCTGCGAACATCGCTGCAGTTATGGCCGTTGTCAACACCTCGCACCTTATCATCCACCTTTTCCAGAGGCAGATGCTGAGAAATCGGGCAAGGAGGCTACGGCAGCGCGGCGAGGACATTAAGTCTGAGAGGGGCACAGACCTGTCACAAAGCACGGGACCCCGCGCCGTGAACATCACGGTGGCAATGGGTCATGTTGATGCTGTGGAATGGCGATTCTGGGCCCAGGAAACAAGCACAGACTGGTGGGACCGCATAGTGCTGCAGGTCTTGGATGAATCACATGGCTGCGAAACTTTCGGATGCGGAAGGGAACTTTCCTGGAACTTTGTGAGTTGCTGTCCCCTGCCCTGAAGCGCAAGGACACCCGGATGTGAGCAGCCCTGACTGTCCAGAAGCGAGAGGCCATAGCCCTCTGGAAACTTGCAACGCCAGACAGCTACCGGTCAGTCGCAAACCACTTTGGCGTCGGCATATCTACCGTGGGGGTTGCTGTGATGCAAGTAGCCAACGCAATCGTTGAGCTACTGCTGTCAATGGTAGTGACCCTTGGAAACATGCAGGTCATCATAGATGGCTTCGCCGCGATGGGATTCCCAAACTGCGGTGGGGCTATAGATGGATCTCACATCCCTATCCTGGGACCGGACCACCAGGCCAGCCAGTACATTAACTGAAAGGGCTACTTTTCAATGGTGCTGCAAGCACTGGTGGACCATAGGGGACGTTTTACAAACATCAACGTCAGATGGCCGGGCAAGGTTCATGACGCTCATGTTTTCATGAACTCTGGTCTGTTTAGATGGCTGCAGGAAGGTATTTACTTCCCGGACCACAAAATAACTGTTGGGGATGTGGAGATGCCTATAGTGATCCTCGGGGACCCAGACTACCCGCTAATGCCCTGGCTCATGAAGCCCTATACAGGCGCCCTGGACAGTGAAAAAGAACTCTTCAACTACCGTCTGAGCAAGTGCAGAATGGTGGTGGAGTGTGCTTTTGGACGTCTGAAGGGGAGATGGAGAAGCTTACTGACTCGCTCTGATCTCAGCGAAACCAATATCCCCATTGTTATTGCAGCTTGCTGTGTGCTCCACAATCTCTGTGAGAGCAAGGGGGAGACCTTTATGGCGGGGTGGGAGGTTGAGGCGAATAGCCTGGCTGCTGATTACGCCCAGCCAGACAGCCGGGCGATTAGAAGAGCCCAGCGGGACGCGCTGTGCATCCGGGAGGCTTTGAAAGCTAGGTTCCTCAGTGAGCAGGGTAACCTGTGACTATTAACTTTGTTTAGAGAAAAGCTGAATCTGCCCCCGTTTCTTTACCCACTTACTGTTGACTATCCTCTCCAGCTACATAGCCCGTTCACCCCGTCCCCCCTCTTCCAACACAAGTTTAAAAATAAAATAAATGGAACTTTGTTAATGAACACCATTTTCTTTAATATGGATTTCGCGGTAAAGTGTTGAAACTGGGACGCAGACTGTGGTGGGGAGAGGGCGTAGTGATGGAAAGAACGCTTCTAAACTCGAGGAATGACAGGCTCCTGCTCCTAGAGCGGTCCGCAGTGGTGGACTGGTTGTTTCAACGGAGCCTGCCACTCCTCCTTTTCGGGACTCTGTGTGTGGGGGCTATGTGACTTTGTGACGGGGGAGAACGGTTACAGATCCCCTGCTGCGTGGCTCTGTCATCCAGGATAAGGACCGCTGCATAAGATCTCTATCCGCCCTCCCCCACTACAAAGTCACATGACCCCCCCCACACACACACACAGAACATGAAAACCACCTCCCAGACTGACCAGGGTGCCTAGTGACTGCAATGTGCATGTGACCTTCTGCTGAACCTGCCCCCGTGTCTGTACCCTGGTAAAGGTTACTGTCCTCTCCAATTACCAACCCCCTTCCCCGCCTTCAAACACACTCTCCCCTAAAAGAACATGACGGAAACAGTAATTAACAGAAACGTATCTTTTATTAGCAACTACACAGTTAGGGGATGAAACTGGGATGGGGGCTTGGGTGAAGCCGGAAGGAAAGGACTTATCAAATTTTTCGGAATGAGAGCCTTCTGGTACTTGAGCAGTCTGCAGGGGTGGAGTGACAGTTTTCACGGCCCCTGCCGCCCCTCCTTCTTGGGACTTTGGGTGAGGGGGGTATGGGAGTTTGTGGCGGGGGAGGGCGGTTAGAGATAGACTGCAGCGGGGCTCTGTCCTCCTGCCTCCGGTCCTGCAGAACATCCACAAGGCGCCGGAGTGTGTCCGTTTACTCCCTCATTAGTCCAAGCAGCGTTTGAGTCACCTGCTGGTCTTCCTGCCGCCACCTCTCCTCCCGTTCGCTGTGTGCTCGCTGGTATTGCGACATGTTCTCCCTCCACTGGGTCTGCTGGGCCGCCTCGGCTCGGGAGCAGCCCATAAGTTCTGAGAACATGTCGTCCCGTGTCCTTTTCTTTCTCCGCCTAATCTGCGCCAGCCTCTGCGAGGGGGATGCTAGGGTAGGTCGGGAGACAGTCGCAGCTGTGGGATGGGAAAAAAGGGAGTGAATTCGTCACAAAGATAATTTTTTGTGAACAATGAACATAGTCTTTCTCTATGAACAAGACCATGCACAGCACCTATCACATGCGCACTCAGGTCAAGGTCGAATTTTCGGCCTTCGCATTCAGTGCCTGAGGTCTTGCAGTGGAGATCAGACAAGCGGGGCAGGACAGCAGAATTCGGGTAGCAGGCTGACATGGTAAACCGTAGACTTTTGGCTGCTTAAAACTTAAATTATAGCAGTGCCTTTCTTTCACGTTCAAAGCAATGCTCCTAGCGTTGGCCAGCTCCTGCTGCCGGCAATCCGGCAAGCATGAACTCTACCCCTGTCCCACCCCCTCGCGGCTGTCCCCGGGAAAGATCCCTGTATGCTGCCCCTCTCCCGCCTCCACCGCGTGGCTGTAAACCGGCGGTTACAGTTATGTAAAGGAGCAGGCAAGCAGTCCCAATAGTAACATTCCCCTAATTCTAAGCAGGTCACCATGAGCGACATCACTCTGCTGAGGATTTCTGAGACCGAGAAAGAACGCATGCTGCATGAAAGCCAGCAAAAACCAGGGCTGTATGCCGCCATGCTCTGCAAGGCAATGATCCCAGAGTACTTGATGATAGCCTGGCACGGAAAAGTTTCGTACCACGGAGGACACAATAAGGCCGCTCTCCCCAGGAACCTCATGCAAAGGCTTTCCAATTACCTCCAGGAGAGCTTCGTGGAGATGTCCCATGAGGATTTCAGCTCTATCCCAGGACATATAGACCTTATTTTCCAGTAGCTGCACTGGCAAGGACTAAAAAGTAGAGCGCCTAGGGCAAACTAATCATGATAAACCGGACATTGTTAGATTCTTTTGCAGTAGTTGCACTGCCAAGGACTAAAACGTTAAGCGCCTAGGGCAAACAAATTATGAAAAACACATTGTTAATATTCCTGTTCTGTTCAAAATAAATGTTTACATGTTTAAAACACTTACCGACTGATTCTTCCCCTGATTCAGGGTCCGGGTTAACGCCTGGGGACAGTTGGTAGGGGATCTCTGTGAGGGTGATGAAGAGATCCTGGCTGTTGGGGAAATCAGCGTTGTAAGTGCTGTCGACTGCCTCATCCTCCTCATCACCTTCCTCATCTTCCCCGTCCGCTAACATCTCCGAGGAAGCGGCCGTCGACAGTATCCCATCCTCAGAGTCCACAGTCAGTGGTGGGGTAGTGGTGGTGGCCGCACCTAGGATGGAATGCAGTGCCTCGTAGAAACGGCATGTCTGGGGCTGGGCTCTGGAGCATCCGTTTGACTCTTTGGTCTTCTGGTACGCTTGACTCAGCTCCTTGATTTTCACGCGGCTCTGCATTGCATCCCGGCTGTATCCTCTCTCTATCATGGCTTTTGAGATCTTCTCATAGATCTTTGCATTCCGTCTTTTCGATCGCAGCTCCGAAAGCACAGACTCATCGCCCTACACAGTGATCAGATCCAAGACTTCCCGATCAGTCCATGCTGGGGCCCTCTTTCTATTCTGTGATTGCATGGCCATCTCTGCTGGAGAGCTCTGCATCGTTGCCAGTGCTGCTGAGCTCGCCACGACGTCCAAACAGGAAACGAGATTCAAACTGCCCAGACAGGAAAAGGAATTCAAATTTTCCCGGGGCTTTTCCTGTGTGGCTGCTCAGAGCATCCGAGCTCGGACTGCTGTCCAGAGCGTCAACAGAGTGGTGCACTGTGGGATAGCTCCCGGAGCTATTAGCGTCGATTTCCATCCACACCTACCCTAATTCGACATGGCCATGTTGAATTTAGCACTACTCCCCTCATCGGGGAGGAGTACAGAAATCGAATTTAAGAGACCTCTATGTCGAACTAAATAGCTTTGTTATGTGGACGGGTGCAGGTTTAATTCGATTTAACGCTGCTAAATTCAACATAACCTCCTAGTGTAGACCAGGCCTCAGAGACACCCTCTCTTGTGCTCCTCCTGAGGCACTGAGTGTCCTGGTACACATGTGACTTTAAAGCCACAATCTAGCCTTACATGCAAAGATTGCTTCTGCTTTTCGAACAGAAATTGTTCACATGAGGCCTGACCCAAAGTCCTATAAGAAGTTAGTGGGTGTCTTTCTGATGATTTCACTGGGCTGTAGATCAGGCTCATATTGACCAGTAACAAAGGCCAATCTCTAGGCAAATGCCACTGCCATTTTCAATAGCCGGCTCCCCATACCAATACAGCAGTGTCGGGATCCCCCCCAAAAAAGGATGCCGGAATTTCTGGCCCTGCATAGCGATAAAGAGATTATGGGTGGAAAAGAGGCCAAAGGGTTATTGGAAGGTCATAGGGAGTTATCGGGGCCATGTTAGCAACAGCGGAAGAATAGGAGAAAGGATTCCTTAGCTGAAAAAAGGTGATTCCAATGGATTCAGGTTATTTCAGCATATGGGCAAAAGTTTGGCCTGGTGATTATTTCTTCCAGAACCTGCTCAGTCATCCCTAGCAGCAAAGGTCATAACCAGCCAAGGACTAAAAAGAGAGTCAGGAGGGGGAAACATGTTAAATGCCAACAAATAGAATTTTGGACAAATGAGATTATCTCCTATGTCATGCAGTGTTATAGAATCATAGACTCATAGAAGATTAGGGTTAGAAGAGACCTCAGGAGGTCATCTAGTCCAACCCCTTGGTCAAAGCAGGAACAATCCTAACTATATCAACCCAGCCATGGATTTGTCAAGCCAGTCCTTAAAAACCTCTAAGGATGGAGATTCCTCCACCTCCCATAACCCATTCCAGTGCTTCACCACCCTCCTAGTGAAAAAGTTTTTCATAATATCCAACCTAGACCTCCCCCACTGCAACTTGAGACCATTGCTCCTTGTTCTGTCATCTGCCACCACTGAGAACAGCCGAGCTCCATCCTCTTTGGAACCCCCTTTCAGGTAGTTGAAAGCAGCTATTAAATCCTCCCTCACTCTTCTCTTCTGCAGACTAAATAAGCCCAGTTCCCTCAGCCTCTCCTCATAAGTCATGTGCCCCAGCCCCCTAATCATTTTCGTTGCCCTCCGCTGGACTCTCCAATTTGTCCACATCCTTTCTGTAGTGGGGGGCCCAAATCTGGACACAGTACTCCAGATGTGGCCTCACAAGTGCTGAATAGAGGGGAATAATCACTTCCCTTTATCTGCAGCCCAATATGCTGTTAGCCTTTTTGGCAACAAGGGCACACTGTAGACTCATATCACTGTAGACTCCTTTTCTGCAGAACTTCCGTTTAGCCAGTCAGTCCCCAGCCTGTAGAGGTGCATGGGATTCTTCCTTTCTAAGTGCAGGACTCTGGACTTGACCTTGTTAAACCTCATCAGATTTCTTTTGGCTCAATTCTCCAATTTGTCTAGGTCACTCTAGACCCTATCCCTACCCTCCAGCGTCATTACCTCTCCCCTCAGCTTAGTGTCATCTGTGAACTTGCTGAAGTGCAATTCATCCCATCGCCTAGATCATTAATGAAGATGTTTAACAAAACTGGCCCCAGAACCGACTCTTGGGGCACTTCGCTTGACACCAGCTGCCAACTAGACATCGAGTCATTGATCACTACTTGTTGAGCCCAACGATCTAGCCAGCTTTCTATCCACCGTATAATCAATTCGTCCAATCCATTCTTTTGTAACTTGCTGGCAAGAATACTGTGGGAGACCATATCAAAAGCTTTGCTAAGTCAAGATATAGTGGACAACAAAAAAGATTAGGGACTTATTTCACCCAGGGAGAACGGTTACAGGTTCACTTGCATGAATACTCTCGCTTTACAGATTATGTGTTTATTACAGAGACAGGCTGCTGTTATAGAGCAATAGATCCTCCAGGAAAAGAGATGACAGTGTAGGAGGTATTACCAAGGGGAGAATGTATTGTCTGTCTGTGATGGGGCATACAAACCCCACACTGGAGAATAAGGGGTTAAGGAACAGCTCTGGGCCTAGGCGGCCTGGCCCAGCCTCACTTACAAAGACAGCATAAGCTGGAGGGAGGATTTAAAAGGGGAAGCCGAGGAGCTCAGTGCGGGGCACTGAAGGTTAAGTTAGGACTGTGTTTGCAATTGGGAGACATCCTTTCATACTCTGGCCTGACCATTAGGTAGCACTGTAGGTGGTTGTTCACTGAAGTTATCCCTCAAATCTGAGAGACCTCGAATATTAACAGAGCTGGAAGGAAGACCAGGTATCCAATGCACCTTTCTGGTTATTTAGAGACGTACAACCCCCAAATAATTCTTTATAAGATGCAAATGCAGACAGACGTGGAACAGATGCCCATTAACGGCTTGACGGGATTCGCCTTCTTCATTTTTTCTTCTCTATCAATTCCAGCCATGGTGTCAAAGATTAAAAAGGATCTTCCAGGGAAAGTCACCGGTGATCCCATCACTATAGCTTTCATGGCCACAAGTCCCAGTCAGCAAATAGTTGTTCAGTAATACCAGGCTGGGGTCAGTATAACCCTTTGTCCCATATCCAAGGTATTTCTTAGAAAGAAAGGAAACAACGAGGTTCCTTGGTCTCTGGTCCAGCAATCCAAGGCAGGACAGTTGCATTTCTCCTAAAAATCGAATGGTATCGACTCATAGAGTTACAAAAGCAGCAATTTATCATCTGAACTAAGCCACGGAGGAAACCTACTTGTCAAGTTACAATATTATTAATGCCTTGTCTGCTGTCGTACATTCAAGATAAGTCCAGCAGAAGAAGAACAGGAGTACTTGTGGCACCTTAGAGACTAACAAATTTATTAGAGCATAAGCTTTCGTGGACTACAGCCCACTTCTTCGGATGCATATAGAATGGAACATATAATGAGGAGATATATATACACACATACAGGTGGGAGTTGTCTTACCAACTCTGAGAGGCCAATTAATTAAGAGAAAAAAAAAAAAAAAACTTTTGAAGTGATAATCAAGCTAGCCGAGTACAGACAGTGTGATAAGAAGTGTGAGAATACTTACAAGGGGAGATAGAGTCAACGTTTGTAATGGCTCAGCCATTCCCAGTCCTTATTCAAACCGGAGTTGATTGTGTCTAGTTTGCATATCAATTCTAGCAGAAGAGAACAACACATCTTTTGTGCTGCTGAGTCAGGGGATCGGGGACGGTCCAGGGATCTTTTTTTTTTTTTAAAGAAAAACATTTGAACTGAATATTTTATCCTCTTTTTTTTTCAGTGTATAAAACAAAAATGCAAATCCTCGCTTTCTGTCCTGGAGAACTCTTCCCACCTCTTTTTAATTCAGCCCCAAAGGCCAAGAGGCTGGAATATTGCAGAACTCCTTGCTAAAATGCTGCCATCTTCAAAATCAACTTCTAACTGCGTTAGCATGACAGCAGCAAACCTGCACTGTCACCTCCTGCCAGGATACATGCCATCATTCTTTCGGGAGCTCGGTTTAGTGGCTCGTGACTAGCTTTACTGAAATTATCTGCACATTTCCTTTCTTAACAAAGGATAAGAATGAAACAAGAAATGTAGGATTGTAACCAAGGCCCCATTTATTCCAACTCACGGTAAGTTTAAATTCGGCTGAGCGAATTCTGCATCACTCCATTGCATTAGACTGGAAATTATGTGGCAGCTTCAGATACATGGTTTAAATGGGAGGTTTTGAATTGAATTGAATAAGGAAATGAATAACACAATCCATGCCGCATCGCTTGAGTTGTTTAACTTGATATTTAAATTCCGTTTATTTGATGCTGCCCCTACATTTACAGTGTGCTGCAAAAATGTGTCCTGAAACCCTAGAGCTGCATTGCTGGGAGGGAAGAAGCTGGAGATATGGTGGCTGAGTAAGGGAGTGATGGAGCGGGGTGTGTGTACTGGGAGGAGGTACTGGGGACTGTTAGAGGGGGCAGTTGGGGGTACTGGAGGGGATACCTGCAGCCTCACTCTCAAGGTGGGGGGCAGTGTCACTCCCTGTCACAGTGGCTGGTGCAGGCCCAGGACGCAGCATCAGCCCATCAATTAGCGCCTCCCCCTAGGCTTCTCCTCCTCCCCAGGATGGAGAGTCAGGGCCTGGACCTGTCACCCCTCCTGACCAGGCTCTGAGGGCCTGCAGCGAGGCAGACGGCCCGTCTGACAGGTGCTTGGCAGCTCCGCTTACCTGATTGGCTGGGCTGGGCTTGAGTGGGCGGGATCCAGCAGCTGTATATGTAGGGGAGGGACCAATCAGGGCACAGAGACAGCTCTTTCTGAGCGGCAACATCTGCTCTTGATCCTGGACATTGCCTCTTATTTGAAAAATCTGCCAGGATGGGAGGGTGAACTCCCAAAAAAGGGGTCATGTCCAGGAACAGGACGTACGGTAACCTTATCTAACCTGCTCTTAAAAACCTCCAAAGACAGGGATTCCACAGCTTCCCTAGCTAACCTTTTCCAGTGCTTACCTATAACAGTTACAACATTTCCCTAATATCCTACCTGAATCTCTCTTGCTACAGATTAAGCCCATTACTTCTTGTCCTACCCTCGGTGGACATGGAGAACAACTGATCCCCATCCTCTTTATAACAGACCTTAACATATTTTATCATGTCCCCCTTTAGCCTTTTCTTCTCTAACTAAAGACACCCAGGTTTTTTTAACCTTTCCTCATAGGCCAGGTTTTCTAAACTTTTTGTTGTTTTTGTTGTTCTCCTGTGGACTCGCTCTTATTTGTCCACATCTTTCCTAAAGTGCGGTGCCGAGAACTGGACACAGTACTCCAGCTGAGCCCTCACCAGTACTGAATAGAGTGGGACAACTACCTCCTGTGTCTTACCTTTGACACTCCAGTCAATGCATCCCAAAATTAGCCGTTTTTGCAACAGCTTTTCACTGTTGACTCATAAATCCCCAGATCTTTTTCTGCAGTACTGCCACCTCGCCAATTATTCCCCATTTTGTAGTTGTGTGTTTGATTTTCTCTTCTTAAGTGCAATACTTCTCCAATTTATGAAGATTATTTTGAATTCGAATCCTGTCCTCCGAAGTGCTTGCAATCTCTCCCACATTGGTATCATCCACACATTTGATAAATGTATTTCCCATAACATCATCCAATTTGTTAATGAAAATATTGAATAGTTCTAGTCCCTGTGGGACCCCACTTGTTATGGAAATGGCAGGTTGCTCATCCCAAGGAGAGGTTGTTCCTGCCTAGGGAGCTGTCTCTGAAGCACTCCTCATGGGGTAATACAACACCTCCAGAAGTTCACATTTCACAGAGAGAGATGGGAAGAGCAGAACTGCACTGAAACTCCTGTTCCTCTCACTCTGAAGAACTTATGTTGCTGTTTCGGTTTTTCCTTACCTTCTGTTTGGAGTAAAGTCTTATGTGAGGATATACACAAGGTAATGAGAATTATGAATTATGTGTCAGTAAATGAGGTAAAATGGTTTTTGATTGAACATTTCTTTTATAAATATGATTTCAGATGAGGGCATATTGCAAAATGCCACACAGCATATTCAGAAAATGTTACCTTGCTATCAAAAAACATAATTCTGGTTCAAAATTTGATTTGTGTAAGGAGGGAACCAGGAGAGAGTCCCTCATAAATTACAGTTCAGATTTCAGGGTTCATTTTGCTATTGAATTTTGAAGCACTGAGGCTGCATCAGTAAACGATGTTTACTCATATAACCGTATAAAGGCTATACAACCATAAAATCTCATCACATAATCTTCAGAATATATGGATTCTACCTCCTCCACTAAAGATGATCTTTATTTAATTTAAATATTTTAGCTTTAAATGAAAGATGTTGTAGCACAGCCTTGAAAAATCTATTTTACTTTAAACTATGCCATTTTAAGAATAGTTATTCTTAGCATTTCCATTTCAATGACTTTCAGATCAAGTACTTAATGCTTCATTCCAATCTACCTTGTAAACCACCATTGAAATGTAGATAGTTTGCTTCTTACCATACATTTAGTCAGTTTAGTCCTTTTGTATTTTGCATTACACAGGGCTAAAAATCACAGATGGTAAAGCTATAAACCAATCTGTTCCGCCTTGTATTTAGCAGTGCACTCTGAGTTAGTTTCCCAGAGCTGAAGACGAGCTCTGTGTAAGTTCGAAAGCTTGTCTCTCTCACCAACAGAAGTTGGTCTAATAAAAGATATTATCTCACCCACCTTGTCTCTCTGATATCCTGGGACCAACATGGCTATACCACCACTGCATTCAGAGATAGAAAAGACTGACACTGGTAGATCAGATAGGCCATCACACCGACAAGAATATAAAGGGATTTGTTTTCTAAAGAGCTGAGATCCAGCTGTCTTTAATATTGGTGAGAAATCTGCACCCACATTTTTGCACTTATAAAATGAATGCAAATTGTACCTGTAAAAGAAAGACTGCTCTTCTGAAAAGTTAGTCCAGTCTGTTGACAGTATCCATCCGTTAGAGCTGGTAGGAAAAACTTCAACAGAACCATTTTCAGCCAGGAATGCGGTTCCATCAAAATCCAATGCTTTGTGAAATTGGGTCGATTTTGCCAAAATGTCTGTTAAATGTCTCAGCTCAACATTTTCAGAATGGAATGCTTCCTTTCTTTCATTTGAAACAACTTTTTGTTTCAATTTTTAATAAAAATTTTTGTATCACGTTTTACATTAAGATATAAAGTAAAAATTGAAATCAAAACAAAACATATTTGTCTAACCAAAATGTTTCAATCCTAAATGATTTTTTACAAATTTTATTTCTGGAATTTTGGCTTTTAATCCAAATCAGAATGAAAACAAATTTCAAAATCCTTTGGGAAACTGGACTTTCTGTCCTCTGCACAGCTTTATTATCCGTATATCATAGATATTTCTCTGGTGCCTACCAACTTGGTTTCTAATATAGGGAAGGATCAATTTTAGTTTTGCCACAAGCCCTGAGTAAGAGGTAGTAGCTCACAGATGCACCACCGTGGAGGCAGGCCTGGAACCAGGCTGTGATTCAGAATTACAGCCTGGCTCCTCGTTGCCCTCCCTTCCCTAGGGAGGAAGTAAACCAGCATGATAGCTAGTGTGACCCCTGTGGTCTTGGCCAACACAGCAGGGACTTTCTGAGCTCAAAGCAGAAGATGCTAGAGCTGACGCTATAGATCCAGTGCTCTCTAGGTTGGGCTGCAGAAGACTCCACTTACATCCTCTGTCGATCCACATAGAGGGGGACAAGCGATACACACTCACCAGTGGGTGGCACTAGCACAGAGCACTTATCCTAGACATGCTCTGGTTGTGATGTGCTGCACAACATACTCAGGCCAGGGAGGAGCAGAGCTAAGGCTCCACTTGGCTCAGATCCTACACTACGAGTTTAGGTCGAATTTAGCAGTGTTAGATCAATTTAACCCTGCACCTGTCCACACGACTAAGCCATTTTTGTTGACTTAAAGGGCTCTTAAAATCGATTTCTGTACTCCTCCCCAACGAGGGGATTAGCGCTGAAATCGACATCGCCGGGTCAAATTCAAGGTAGGGTGGACACTCTGGACAGCACTTTTAACTCAGATGCACTAGCCAGGTACACAGCAAAAGCCCTGGGAACTTTTGAATTTCATTTCCCGTTTGGCCAGCATGGCGAGCTCATCAGCACAGGTGACCACACAGAGCTCATCAGCACAGGTGACCATGCAGTCCCAGAATCGCAAAAGAGCTCCAGCATGGACCGAATGGGAGATACTGGATCTGATCGCTGTTTGGGGAGATGAATCCATGCTATCAGAACTCCGTTCCAAAAGATGAAATGCCAAAATATTTGAAAAAATCTCCAAGGGCATGATAGACAGAGGCTACAACAGGGACCCGCAGCAGTGCTGCATGAAAATTAAGGCGCTCATGCAAGCCTACCAAAAAAACACTCCGGGTCAGAGCCCCAGATATGCCACTTCTATGATGAGCTGCAGGCAATTCTGGGGGGGGACGTACCACTACCCCACCCCTGTCCGTGGACACCTGCAAGGGGGGAGTCTCACGCAACAGGGATGAGGATTTTGGGAACGAGGAAGATGAGGAGGTGGAGGAGGATAAGGATAGCGCACAGCATGCAAGCGGAGAAACCATTCTCCCCGACAGCCAGGAACTGTTTATCACCCTGGAGCCAATACCCTCCCAACCCTCCCAAGGCGGGCTCACGGACCATGAAGCCGGAGAAGGCACCTCTGGTGAGTGTACCTTTGTAAATATAATGCACGGTTTAAAAGCAAGCGTGTTTAATGATTAATTTGCCCTGAAGACTTGGGATGCATTCACGACCAGGACAGCCCCTCCTTTTAAATGGCCAACCCAACGGGTGCTTGGTATAGGAAAGGAGGACGCTGCTGTTTGAAACCATTCCCACATGTTATGAAGGCTGAAGAAGCCAAAAGACTGTGGTTTACCATGGCTACCTGCAAGCTGAATTCTGTTGCCCAGCCTTGCATGTGTGATCTCTCACACCAAACCGGCAGGCCCTCAATATAAGAGGCAAAATGCGACCTTGTACCTAAAGCACATGTGCTATGTAATGTTAACAGCTTGGTTCACCATGAAAGAGTCTACCCATTGTTCTCTAAAATGTGTCTTTTTAAATACTACTCTCCCTTTTTTTCCTCCCGCAGCTGCAAATGTTTCAACACTCCCCCTATCATCTCCATCCCAGAAGCTAGTGCAGATAAGAAGGCAAAAAAACCACACTTATAATGAAATGTTTTCTGAGCTCATGCAGTCCTCCCGCACTAAAAGAACTCAGCAGAATGCGTGGAGGCAGACAATGTCAGAGTCCAGGAAAGCAGAAAATGAACGCAAGGACAGGAGGGACGCGTGAGAGGTGGCGGGAGCAAGATGAGAGTTTGTGAGAGCAAGATGAGAGGTGGCGGCAGTGTGATGAGAGGAGGCAGGATGCAATGCTGAGGCTACTGGGGGATCAAACTGATATGCTCTGGCTTCTGATGGAGCTGCAGCACAGAGTGTCGCTGCTGCCCCTGTGTAACCGCCTGCCCTCCTCCCCAAGTTCCATAGCCTCCTCACCAGACGCCCAAGAACGCGGGGGCGGGGGCTCCGGGCACCCTACCACTCCACCCCAGAGGACTGCCCAAGCAACAGAAGGCTGGCATTCAATAAGTTTTGAAGTTTGAAGTGCAGTGTGGCCTTGTCCTTCCCTCCTCCCCTCATCCACCACCCCACCCAGTGCTTTCCTCCTTCCCCAGCCCTCCCAGACTACCTTGGCAGTTATATCCCTTTTCTGTGATGAATTAATAAAGAATGCACAATTTTGAAACAATAATGACTTTATTGCCTTTGCAAGCAATGATCGAAGGTGGGAGGGCGGTTGACTTACAGGGAAGTAGAGTGAACCAAGGGGGCGGGTTTTCATCAAGGAGAAACAAACAGAACTTTCACACCGTAGCCTGGCCAGTCATGAAACTGGTTTTCAAAGCTTCTCTGATTCGCAGCACGCCCTGCTATGCTCTTCTAATCGCCCTGGTGTCTGGCTGCTCATAATCAGTGGCCCAGTGATTTGCCTCAACCTCCCACCCCACCATAAATGTCTCCCCCTTACTCTCACAGATATTGTGGAGCACACAGCAAGGGGTAATAATAATTGGAATATTGGTTTCGCTGAGGTCAAACTGAGTCAATAAACTGCACCAGCGCACTTTTAAACATCCAAATGCACATTCTACCACCATTCTGCACTTGCTCAACCTGTAGTTGAACAGCTCCTTACTACTGTCCAGGGTGCCTGTGTATGGCTTCATGAGCCATGGGAGCAAGGGGTAGGCTGGGTCCCCAAGGATAACTAAAGGCATTTCAATGTCCCCAACAGTTATTTTCTGGTGTGGGAAGTAAGTCCCTTCCTGCAGCTGTTCAAACAGTGCAAGAGTACCAAGATGAGAGCAGCCCTCCAAGTTGAGAAGAGAGTGGTGATAGCTCTCTGGAAGCTTGCAACGTCAGACAGCTACCGGTCAGTTGGGAATCAATTTGGAGTGGGCAAATCTACTCTGGGGACTGCTGTGATCCAACTAGCCAACGCAATCACTGAGCTGCTGCTATCAAGGGTAGTGACTCTGGGAAATGTGCAGGTCATAGTGGATGGCTTTGCTCCAATGGGATTCCCTAACTGTGGTGGGGCGATAGACGGAACGCATATCTCTATCTTGGGACCGGAGCACCAGGGCAGCCAGTACATAAACCGCAAGGGGAACTTTTCAATGGTGCTGCAAGCACTGATGGATCATAAGGGACGTTTCACTGACATCGAGGTGGGATGGCCGGGAAAGGTACATGACACTCACATCACCTGGGAAACTGATAAAGCATGATTGTTACAGCAGACAGGGAAGAACGGTTATTGGCGAAGAAAGACCCACTGAAAGATATTATCTTGAAGAATTGTTAGTCCTTTCAGCTGTAAATAATGTCTTCACTCATAAATCAAGTAAATTGAGAATGTATAGAAATGATGTCAGAACATATGTTTCTTTTGGCAAAGAGGGGCTCTTCGTTTGAAAAACCGATATAACGACACTGGTGTTGGAACTTAGCTGGGGAATGAAACTGCACATCCCTCCAGCCTTGCATTGAAGAAGAGACACAAAGCCAGCTCTTAAGCTCACATCAAAGGGTGATAATGTATCTGTTTATTCTGTATAATGCTGTACTAATCTCTCATTTATAATCTTTCATTAAATAATTCCAACTGAGCCTGTTACTTAACAATACTGAGTCGTCATTAACTCAGACATGCAACACTTGCATGGATATGTGTTGGCTCCTAACAGTGCCCATAACATATAGCCCATGAAGAGAAGCCCCTTCTTATACTACAATAACAACCAAAACCCACCTGTTTTAAATGGTCAGTTTATTCTTAAACTAATGTTACACAGTGAATCTTCAAATCACAATGACATGCCACTGTTCATGGCACTAACCATTTGTACGGTGAAGTTTCCACTCTACCTTTTTAAAATTAATGCTGAACAGTTAGCTGCTGGTTTTAACCTGGCCATGTAAACCATGATACTGTAAATTTCATGGTGCACTGGATGCAATCCGAGCAATTAGAGGATTGGTTCAAAAGAAACCTGATGAGGTTCAACAAGGACAAGCGCAGAGTCCTGCACTTAGGACGGAAGAATCCCATGCACTGCTACAAACTGGGGACCGAATGGCTAGACAGCAGTTCTGCAGAAAAGGACCTAGGGGTCACAGTGGAAGAGAAGCTGGATATGAGTCAACAGTGTGCCCTTGTTGCCAAGAAAGCTAATGTCATTTTGGGCTGTATAAGTAGGGGCATTGCCAGCAGATCAAGGGACATGATCGTTCCCCTCTATTCGACATTGGTGAGGCCTCATCTGGAGTACTGTGTCCAGTTTTGGGCCCCACATAACAAGAAGGATGTGGAAAAATTGGAAAGAGTCCAGCAGAGGGCAACAAAAATTATTAGTGAGCTGGAACACATGACTTATGAGGAGAGGCTGAGGGAACTGGGATTGTTTAGTGTGCAGAAGAGAAGAATGAGGGGGGATTTGATAGCTGCTTTCAACTACCTGAAAGGGGGTTCCAAAGAGGATGGAGCTCGGCTGTTCTCAGTGGTACCAGATGACAGAACAAGGAGCAATGGTCTCAAGTTGCAGTGGGGGAGGTTTAGGTTGGATATTAGGAAAAACTTTTTCACTAGGAGGGTGGTGAAGCACTGGAATGGGTTACCAAGGGAGGTGGTGGAATCTCCTTCCTTAGAGGTTTTTAAGTTCAGGCTTGACAAAGCCCTGACTGGGATGATTTAGTTGGGGGTTGGTCCTGCTTTGAGAGGGGGTTGGGACTAGATGACCTCCTGAGGTCCCTTCCAACCCTGATATTCTATGATTCTATGAATATCCTTGATCTTTTACTGTTCTGGCCAATCACTCATTGGGACAGATTTTGACAAAATCATCTATTTAAAAAAAAAACATGGAGTATATTTCCTGTATCACAGTTTACTACCCTCCTACCAAAGCTCTTCAAACTTGTACATATACTTCATTAATTATAAACTCTCTCTCACATCCCTCCCCCCAAGCTATTTGTTACCTGTGAAGAGTGCAAATAAGAATGAAGGGTAGGTCTGATGTTAAAATAAGGAGGGTCCTGCTGTTTTTTGATTCTCCTTATATCAGCACACTTCACAGATTCTGTCTGTTTGTTTGTCATGTTTGTTTCGTCGAATGTTAAATGTATGTATAGGTTTTATGAAACCCAGTCAATATTGGTTATCGAGTCCAGGGGTTCTCAAACTTCATTGCACCATCTCCCTCTTCTGACAACAAAAATTGCTACACAACCCCAGGATGGGGAACCAAAGCCTGAGCCCGCCTGAGCCCTGCCGCCCCGGGCAGGGGGGCCAGGGCCAAAGCCAGAGACCCACCGCTCTTGGTGGGGGGGCCAAAGCCAGATCCCAAGGGCTTCAGGCCCAGATGGGGGGGCCTGTAATCTGAGCCTCCCCCACACACACTCAGGGCTGAAGCCCTTGGGCTTTGGCCCCAGGCAGTGGGGCTCGGGCTTCGGTCCTGCGCCCCAGCAAGGCTAATGCCAGCCTCTGGTGAGCCTATTAAAATGGGGTCATGACCCACAGTTTAAGAACTGCTGATCTAGTCTCACCCCCTGCCAAGATGCAGGATTTGTTGTGTCTAAACCGTCCGAGACAGGTTGCTCTGTCCAGCCTCCTTTTGAAAACCTCCAGTGAAGGAGCTTCCACAACCTCCCGAAGCATCTGTTCCATTGTCCTACTGTTCTGACAGTTAGGAAGTTTTTCCTGAGCTTTCATCTAAATCTGCTGTGCAGTAGTTTGATCCCATTGCCTCTTGTCCTGCCCTTTGTGGCAAGAGAGAACAACTTTTCTCCATCTTTTTTATATCAGCCTTTCAAGTATCTGAGGACAGCTTTCATATCTCCCCCTTAATCTCCTCTTGTCCAAACTAAACATACCCAGTTCCTTCAGCCTTTGCTCATTTGGCTTTCACTCCATTCCTCTGATCATCTTTGTCGCTTGCCTCTGGATCCTTTCCAGTTTCTCTACATCCTTGCTATACATCGGTTACCAAATTGGACACAGTCCTCCAGCTGAGGCCTAACCAATGCCGAGTAGAGCAGTATTATCACCTCCCATGACTTGCATGCTATGACTTTGTTAATGCAACCCAAAATTGAATTTGCTTTTTTTGCAACAGCATCGCATTATCAACTCACGTTGAGGTTGTGGTCTACCACAACTCCCAGATCCTTTTCAGTGGTGCTACCACCAAGTCAGTTATCCTCCATTCTGTGCTTGTATATTTGGTTTTTCTTCCCTAAGCTTAGCACCTTACATTTGCCTTTGCTTGAATTTCATTTTGTTGTCTATAGCCCAGTTCTCCAATTTATCAAGATCCCTCTCAAGTTTAGCTCTCTCCTCCAAAGTGTTTGGAACCCTCAATATTTGCAATCCCCAATCCTAATAAACCATTCATTAACAACGTAAGGCCTGATCCAAAGCCCATGGGTGTCTATGGAAAGACTCCCACTGACTTCAGAGGACTTTAGATCAGGCCTTCCAAGGATGCAGTGGGAAGTAACAGAATCCCATGCATAATAATAAGTAATAATACCTAGCTCTTCTACCATGCTTATCCTCAGCAAATCTCAAAGCGCTTCACAAAGGAGGTCAGCACACGTAATACAAAACTCAGAGAGGTTACTTGTGGCCCTGTTCTCACACCGTTAACCACATGGGTGTGATATTTTACTTCTGGAAGAGCCCCATTGATTTCAATTAGACAAATCAAGAAACAAGGTACTATTTAGAGAAAGTAAACGTATCTCAAAATCTGGCCATTGGTGAATAGGATTCAGATAAAATAAGACCTCAATAATGGGCTGAAATCAAGCAAATGAGATTCAGGCTGTTATTATGAATAACGATGTAGCCCCATATGAAAGGCCTAAATCGGCAACACTTATTCACCTTGAATAGTACTTACACTTGCAGATGCAAAGGGGGACTGTATGCTTGTGAATGGCGCCCAACCGGAGGACAGTAATGCAACAGAAAAGGACCGGGGAGATAGCAGTAGATGATAAGTTGGATGTGAGGTGATCTGGACAAGTACCCTAAAAAAATTGAGTAAATATTTACTTGAATTTAAAAATGCATTCGCTTTGGCCATGCATGCACCCATTTGAGTTCACTGCAACAGCAAAGAAAACAGTATTAACCTGAAAGTGACTTCACTGGGCTGCAGAGCTTCTGCACAGAACCTTCCCTGGGTCTCAGCCTGCCAGACTTCCTGCTACCAATTTAAAGGAACAGTGCACATATCCTCCTAGTTACTTTTCTTGTTAACCTCAGTTTCTGTGGTCTCTTCCATACAAAGTACCCTAAATGTGGATACTGGCAGGTGAAGAGGATTGTCAGTCAACAGAAGTGCTTTCTCCCCATGTAATATGTGAAGCTGCAACTGGCCAAATACATTGCCTTGCCTGAAGTGTTTTGTGCTGTGAATTGCAAGCACATTATTCAGCTTAGAAGGGTTCCCAGCTATAGCCCATAGGTCAGGGATCGGCAACCTTTGAAACACGGCCCGCCAGGGTAAGCACCTTGGGGGGCCAGACCAGTTTGTTTACCTGTTGCATCCGCAGATTTGGCCTATCGCGGCTCCCACTGGCCACAGTTCGCCATCCCAGGCCAATTGGGGCAGCGGGAAGCGCCGGCCAGCACATCCCTCGGCCCGCACCGCTTCCCGCAGCCCCCGTTGGCCTGGAGCAGCAAACTGCGGCCTGTGGGAGCCGTGATCGGCCGAACTTGTGGACGTGGCAGGTAAACAAACCGGCCCAGCCCGCCAGGGGCTTTCCCTGGTGGGCCGCGTGCCAAAGGTTGCCGATCCCTGCTATAGGTGTAGGTATTTGCTAGGTAAAGCATAGGTATAAGTTAAGGCAGTAGTGTAATGAGCCTATAAGGCACAAGACCAAAAAGGCCTTAGCATACACAGTTAATCCAGTTAACCCTTGATAATAAGATATCACAAGCTAGAATGCTGTAATGAGTAAACCACTGACCGGTAACCACAAAAAGCTAGTTTATACCAGCTTGGGATATTTAAAGTTAGGAACATCAGTGGATGTCTGACCACAAGAGTGCCATGGTAACTAATTGCCATATATGCTAATAAGCTTGAGTAAAAAGCCTAGTAACCTATGGGAAAAGGGCACCCCAACATTAGCAGAGTGAGGAAATACAAATAAGAAAAAGGGGATGAAACACCTACTGAATAGATATTAGGCATAGTGGCATCCACGCTAGACATAAGTTGTGTCCTGGGCTGTGTGCCTTGGGAGATGCCAGGATAGTGACCACTGGTGATGATGGTGATAGTGATTCTGATGAGGTGGATGATGACTAACACTTGGGTTCCTTTTGTAAGGGATGGCCCGAGTATATTGCTGTTCAGATGCACCCACTATATTATCTCTATCTACATTGCTGAGTGGGAGCGTTTGTGACTTTACCAATGGTTTAATAAAAGTACTGCAGATTCCAAAGGGTATTCTTAAGTGTGAGTGTCACAACTATGCATGTCAGGTTCTCAACTAAACTTAATTTTAATAGTACGGGGCCTGGTCTTGGGATGAGAACCTACCAAACATCAGAGAGTTAATGGGGAATTCTTAAGTAATCAATAGAATTAATACACAATCAGTAGATCAGGGAACACCGTTACACATAATGCCCACTTATCTCTGTCTAACAGGAGAGCTGTAGGTAGAATTCGTTTTTGTGACTTTAACTTTATGTGTTTATCTTTCACCTAGAGTAAAATTCCCTTGTGAGCTTTAATAGGACATTAGGCCACTGTGGGCCAGTTTCAAACTAGTTGGTTCTTGGGGGGTGAGTGTTGTCTGCTCCTATCTGTTCTTCTAAGCTAAGTGGAACACGCAGCCCCATGCATACCTGAGCAAAAGTGACCCATCCTTGCTCCCCAATGTATCTCTTTCAATAAGAAAGATGGAACCCAAGTGATTCGGTTGGGGATACCATCAGTAAAGTGCAGCTGTCACAAACACAGCACACCGAACAAGGAGGGCTTAGCAAAACTAACCCCTCAGAGCTCAGTGGAAAATGGGGCAAAAAACCCCACAAGGAGCCGGTAAGAATGGAAGTGAAATACCCCCTAGCATAATAAATATTTTAGTATTTAATTACACAGGCCCCAGTTCTCCACACCTTGTGTTTACAGCCTTTGCAAACAGTATCACAGCACTCTACTAAACTGAAGACAGAACAACTGGCCATTCCACGGTTCAAAGTACATACATTTCAAGTGACAACATGCTTGAAGGATAGTGACAATCTGTCCTGTTGAACTTTTGCTGTGACAATCTGTGTGAATTGCAGCATAAAGACATTTTTGTCCGTCAGTGTCACTAGCAACCAGGTTGAGTTCTCCAAGGAACGTCACTGTAACACAGTGAGGAAGACATGATGCATTTAATAAAAAGAGCAACATGCATATCTCTGGACAGCATGAGCCTTTTGGAATGCTGAAATTCATAATGCTGCTCTAGGCGGTTCTGTCTTGAAGCCTGCAGTTCCAGTTCTCTGCCTCCCTTGTCCCACTAGGATACTGTTGTGGAAGCAAGAGCAAAACTTTAATTTTGCTTGCCGCTTGTTTCACAAAAAGCCCCACTCACACTCGCTCCAGCTACCTCTCTTTCTTCTCCGTGCAGATTCGTTGGTTTTGGCTGTGAGCAAAAGTAAATTTTCACAAAGTTCACAAAGGGAAAAGGAGCCATGTATGCATGCTAGAGGAGTGAGTTGCATCAGAGTGAGTTCCAGTACATTCCACAGAGCTGTGACATTCAAAGACTATTAAGGTTCTAGATAGAGCTGTGAAAAACTTTGGCCCTGAAGGGCATGAAACCTGGTGGAGACCTAAATGTTGAACTATGGGCATGTCTATCCTGCCCCGCATTTCAGAGTAGGGGGATGTGAACTGTAGCAAGCACCAAAGGGCTGTGCTGTAGCTCCCCTGTGTGGAGACTATGGGCATGAACTTAAAGTCCCTAGTTTGCACTAATGTAATCCTCTTCAAACAATTTGCTAAAAGGAAAAAATCGGACTATGACTTGGACTGTTTTGACTGAGCTTGGTCTGAATTTTGAACAAGACATAATCATAACCAAGCCTAATTTAGGCCTTGATCCTGCAGTGAGTTCTGTCCAGATGTATGGGTCAACCAATGGAGGGGGCTTAAGGGCTAGATCCATTGGGAGTTAGGCACATAAATACCTTTGAGGATCTGGACCTTAGTGTTTAACACTGAATTTTTCATTCACTTTGTTCAAATCCCAAACCTCAAAAGATGTGACCTGTAACTGAAACACAAACAAAGAATTTCTTCAGCCCTCTATGAAACAAGACTGATTACGCTTGCAGAATTCTTGACCTGGTGCAGCCAGAACACTCAGATGTTTTCAAATTCAGAAGAGATACACAATTACATTAATTCGCATTAGAAAAGCTATGTTAAAAGAACTTGAAGGTTCTGTCTCATACCTTCAGAAAAATGGAAATTACTACTTAAGGGAAGAACAAAACCTCCAGTTTTGAGTCACCATGTGGTGGAGTTGTATGGTGGAGTTTGGTAGTCTGTAGTGAATCGGCAATAAAGAAAGGTACTGACTGCCCTACAGTCTATCCAGGCCCAGCCGTTAGGCCCCTCTTCTCCAGAGGAAGGCTCTTGTAGCATCCTTTTGTGGGAGCTCCCAAGGCAGGTCCTTCTCCCTGCCTGGTCAACCCCCTTCTGAGGTGTCTGACGTCCTTTATCTTGAACATGCTCTGCAGGTGTGTCTGGGTGGGAACACCTGGGCCCTGAGTTGCTCTTTAACCCCTTCAGTTCTAGTATGGGGTAAATACGTCCTGTCATGATGTGCTTGAAGGTGGAAGAGATAAAATGAACTGAACTCTGACTGTTCTTGGATTCTTCTTTGTACAGTACCAAACCTTCCATTTAGCTTAGCAAAGAGAAGGCTAAGGGTTGACTGATCACAGTCTATAAGTACCTTCATGAGGAACAAATATTTAATAATGGGCTGTTCAGTCTAACACAACCCGACGGCTGGAAGTTGAAGCTAGACAAGTTCAGACTGGAAATAAGGCGTAAATTTTCAATAGTGAGAGTAGTTAACCACTGGAACAATTTACTGAGGGTCGTGATGGATTCTTCATCATTAAAAATTTTTAAATCAAGATGGGATGTTTTTCTAACTGCTTTGCTATAGGAATTATTGTGGGGAAGTTCTGTGGTCAGTGTAATACAGGAGGTCAGACTAGACCTCTTCGAGTAAAAGGAGTAAATTCCTCTGGAAGAGAATGAATTGGGGAGCAGGACTCCTACCTCTAATTTGTCAATGATGGCAGACTCTACTGTACAGCTTTGCACTTTCTCTCACGCTGTCCCTCATGCTTGGGAGGTGTTCCCCATAAACATCCACAGAGCTACCCCCTTATCCTTCTTAAAATCTCCTTTTCCATGAAGCCTACAAAAAACTTGACAACAGTTAGGCCTCTGGTGTGCTGAGACCACAGCCTATGATGCTGACCAATACTATCTCTTTGTTTCCTTGTGCTCCCCAAGCTGTCTGTAGCCACCTGTTGTCCCTTGCCTTATACTTAGATTGTAAGCTCTTTGGGGCAGGGACTGTCTTTTTGTTCTGTGTTTATGCAGTCCCTAGCACATTGGGGTCCTGGTCCATGGCAGGGACTCCTATGCACTACAGTCATAAAAACAATAACTAATAATGATCTATCTGCCAATTTACTTTTCTGGCCCCCATCAGGAATATCTCAGCACTAGTCTACACCTGAATCACTACAGTGGCACAGCTGTACTGATGTAGCTGCACCACTGTAGCACTGCTGGGGCAGATGCTCTATGCTGACGGGAGAGAGCTCTCTCATCGGCATCATTACTTCACCTTCCCGAGATTGGTGAAACTTACATCGCTTTGGGGGGGGGGTGGCTTTTCCACACCCCTGAGTGACTTGTCATACTGAAGTAAGCGCTAGGGTGTACAAGCCCTAATTGCCACAGGATAGCTGGGAAATTACCAGGTAAGATAGGTGTCAGAGTAGCAGCCGTGTTAGTCTGTATCCGCAAAAAGAAGAACAGGAGTACTTGTGGCACCTTAGAGACTAACAAATTTATTAGAGCATAAGCTTTCGTGGACTACAGCCCACTTCTTCGGATGCATCCGAAGAAGTGGGCTGTAGTCCACGAAAGCTTATGCTCTAATAAATTTGTTAGTCTCTAAGGTGCCACAAGTACTCCTGTTCTTCTTTTTGCAGGTAAGATACATTTCTGTCTCCCTCACTATCTTGTCTGCCAGTGCGGCACTAAATGGAGTAGCTAGCCAGCACTGAGTAGGGAGGGAAATAAATTGGATTTTTTTCCCATTTGTCAATAAAATCAGAAACTGCTACAGCCTGGAGAACCCTTCTAAAACATGTTCCTTCCATAGCTGACTGCAGGTGTAGCTTGTGACGTGGTTGATAAGGATGCAGCATTTCACCCACGTATCAGCTTTGCAGATCTCTTCAGTTGAGGCACACGCCCTTTCAGCACGTAATTGGAGTCACTGCCCTAGTCCAGTGAGCTCCGGAGTTAGCTGGAGGTGGCGCGAGTCATGCTTTGCACACTTCTCTGATACACAGATACATCCGTTGAACAAAAGAGGGTTCCAACACTTCCTTTGCTTGGGTGCTCAGGGGAGAATTGACAAGCAGACCAAATGAGGCTCTGGGTCAATTTGTTCTACTAACGTAGTGCTCGACTGTGTCCCTAACATCTACGTTATGCCTCTTCTATTGTTTGACAGGATTTGGGCAAAGGATGGAAAATCTATTTTCTGTGGAAAACTGGGAAATTTTCGGTACATGGCCTGAATAAGTTCTGAGGCTAAATGTCACTGGCCAAAAGAAATGAATGGTTCCACTCCATGGCTTCTAATTCTTCCAGCATCTTTGGAGATGTCTGGACTACTGGGATGTCACAGGATGGTTCGCCCCTTAAGGGAGATGGGCCTCAGGCCACCTGTGAAAAGCTGAACTCACCACCCTGTTGGGGAAAATGAAGCTCATGAGACCCGGGGTCAAGTGACACAACCAGGCCTACAGAAGATAAGGAAGACACCTGGAGAGAGAAAGGGCTGCGGGTCGGTGTTGACAGATGCCAAGAGGCACTGCAAAGAGTAAGAAGGGTTCTGACTCAGCAGGGAGAAGACACCAGCTGGGAAGGCCTGTGGAGTGGCCAAACCCCAGACAAGAAGTGCTGAGAGAGCAGAAAGACACGCTCATGGAGGAGGAGCTGGGCCCAGCAGAAACTAGATTTTGTAGATATGAGTTTTATTTTGAAAGACTCGGTGCAGGATTTAATAAATTGGATCCCAGGAGATGAGTGTTTTAAATATGTGGACTGTGTGGACTTTTTAAGTTGCTCTGAGAAGAAGGGGAAACTGAGGCAGGGTGCCACAGAGCCACTCCTGACTAACAGGGAGTACTACAGGGCAAGTGCCCTCTTTCACATGGGAACACTTTCTTAACTGATAAAGAGATTACACTGAATTTGTATGTTCCTACAGGCTGTCAGTGCTTGGACTATTACATTTACATACCACAGATCTTGAAAAAGATATAGGTGGAGCAAACACAAAATCTACCCAAGCAAGGATGATCAACTTCTGCAGAATTTTTATAGTAATTTAATCTAGAAGGATGTGGGGAGAGACTGCTGAGATAAACTGGAAATGAGATGGAGGATATTGAGAGAGGAAGAGCGTGTGTGTATGAGAGAGAGAGAGAGATTTGCCCACAAACTCTTTCCATGATGAAAAACTAGTGCAAGCTAACTGGTCAGCCTCTTGCTCTTTCAGAAAGCCAGGCTGTCACATTTACTTTTCTCCCACCAGGTGGAGAACTGGGCTTTTATTCAGGAAGTCCTGCCACAATGGATGGCTGGTCAGATGTCAGAGCCAGCGTCCAGTTGACTGTACTGTTTAAGAAGCCATTTCTACAAAGCACTTTTACAGTGCTCAGTGAGACAGTACCCTTGCTTCCTGCTTTGAAAGCTAGCTTCTCATTCTCCCTTGCTTGCAGCAAAAGATCTAGCCTCACTTTGAGGTCACCATCTGAGTCTGACAGCTGACTGTTTTGCCCCTTTGAAATTCCAACAGCCTGGATGCAAAAAAGGCATCTGTTACAGTCTATGCCGAGTTGGAGAAAGGCAGAGTGATTGTTGTTCTGTTTGGAGCACTATGTCTTTGGTATTTCTGCCCCTTTTGTCGGTCTAAGGGGCTCTCCATAGCACAGCTGTTCATAGGATTTTTAATTCTGCCTCTGGACGATGAATTGAAATAAAATAAACTTAAAACAAACTCAGACTCACTGATGAAGAGAAAATTATAGAAATCAGATTTAAATAAAAGCAGATGAAATATCAAACATGTTATGTGTTGTCAACACCACCAATGTTCTGTGAGGACACAGTTAACTGGGGAGATATTAGGGGGCAAGAGGGTCTTTCTATGTGAGAAGTAGGGATGATCAGAGTGTTCCTGACAAAACATTTCGGAGGGGTTGGGACAAAAAGTGTTGTTGTTTTAACCAAACACATTTTCAATTTGGTCAAAATTTTCAAGGAAAAAGTGGTAAAAAGCAAAACAAAATACTGGAACTTTGCCACTTTGGAACTTTTCAAAAGTTGGAGAAGTTTTGCAATGTTAGAGAGGGAAAAGTGGGAGAAAAGAAAACCCAGACATCATTCACTCCAGTGCATTCAGTGACAACATTTTTAAAAAGGGGAGGAGAAGGAAAAGGGGGAAATCACAAACGGAAATTTCAAGGGTTTAACTAGTGCAATGAAAATCTCCATTTGAATTGAAGCAAAGCAAATATTCCATTTTCTTTAAAAATGTCCATACAAAACAAAATTTAAAAAAATTAAGAAAAAAAAAGTTTCCAGTGAAAATGTTTCATTTCAATTTTTCCTGGGCAAAAACAGGGGGGTGTTCCCTGTTCATAGAGGGATGTAAGGGGGTTTCCCACCCACCTAGCTAGGCACATGGGCGAAGACTGGAAGCTCTTTGTGGATGGAACCATCCTTTTTTGCTGTGTGTTGATAGCACCTCGCATGATGGGGCCCTGTTCCATGACTGAGGCTGCTAAAGTCACAATCTAGCCATTAGCAAATAACACATCATTTTGCAGATTTCATGTATTTCAGTTCAGTCAATTATTTTCTATAATAATGTTTGGAAATAATTGTTGTGCATTGTTTTGGTTATGAACAGAGTTAAAACAGAGATTAGGAGGAGTGGCTAAGAACAACATTTCATACCGCATTCTATCAGAGGGGTAGCTGTGTAAGTCTGGATCTGTACAAAGCAACAGAGAGTCCTGTGGCACCTTTAAGACTAACAGACGTATTGGAGCATAAGCTTTCGTGGGTGAATACCCACTTCGTCAGATGCATGTAATGGAAATTTCCAGAGGCAGGTATAAATATGCAGGCAAGAATCAGTCTAGAGATAACGAGGTTAGTTCAATCAGGGAGGGTGAGGTCCTCTGCTAGCAGTTGAGGTGTGAACACTAAAGGAGGAGAAACTGCTTTTGTAGTTGGCTAGCCATTCACAGTCTTTGTTTAATCCTGAGCTGATGGTGTCAAATTTGCAAATGAACTGAAACACAGCAGTTTCTTTTGGAGTCTGGTCCTGAAGTTTTTTTGCTGTAAGATGGCTACCTTTACTTCTGCTATTGTGTGGCCAGGGAGGTTGAAGTGTTCTCCTACAGGTTTTTGTATATTGCCATTCCTGATATCTGACTTGTGTCCATTGATCCTTTTACGTAGTGACTGTCCAGTTTGGCCAATGTACATAGCAGAAGGGCATTGCTGTAAAGGTAGTTATCTCCAGACTGCATATTTGTACCTGCATATGTATACCTGCCTCTGGAAATTTCCATTACATGCGTCTGACAAAGTGGGTATTCACCCACGAAACCTTATGCTCCAATAAGTCTGTTAGTCTTAAAGGTGCCACAGGACTCTCTGTTGCTTTATACTGCCTTCTGTGTGTCTCATTCTGTTCCCGTAACCATCAGTATTGTACTACATGTGGCATTTACAAGAAAAGAGGAATACCAAAGTTAGAAGCTTCACCACTGAGGGCTTGTCTACACTACCACGTTTTGTTGACAAAACTCATGTCGACACCCACAAGTCGACAAAACCAAAATTGCCAAAGCATGTTCAGACTTGCTCCCTCTGTCGACAGATCATGTCCACATTGGGGACACCATCATGGACAGGATGAGCACTGCACTATGGGTATGCATCCCATAGGGCGGATCACTGCCCATCTTGGGATTCTCTCTGAGTTCTCCCACAGCCCCCTCCGCTGCTGAGAGCAGCATCAGGAGTAGCTCTGTGCGCTCTCCATGCTGAAGAATGGCAAAGCAGCACCCCAGTCTGTCCCCCTCCCCCCTGCAGCGGCAGTCTGCCTGCTGCTGTGTCCCAGTGCCGGGCAGAACAGAAGCAGTCCAGTGATTTGCTCTTTGTTTGTCCCCCAAAGGGAGCAGCACACTGAGCTGACAGGTTTCAGAGGAGCAGCCGTGTGAGTCTGTATCCATAAAAAGAACAGGAGTCCTTGTGGCACCTTAGAGACTAACACATTAATTTAAAAGAAATGAGTTAGTCTCTAAGGTGCCACAAGTACCCAGCTGATTCTACCCGGATCTTTGAAAGGGGAGGGGCGCATGCCTGCAGGGCAGCAGAGATCAAAACACTGAGCAGAGCAATCAGGGCAGGCCCTGTGGGATACTGGTGGAAGCCAGTTCTCTTGACAAAACAATCAGCAGTGTCTACACTGGCTCTTTGTCAACAATAAAGGGAGGGGGAAAGAGAAATGTCTCTCATGGGGTGGAAGGTTTTTGTCGCCAAAACTGGGCATTTTTCGCAATAAAAGTCCCATTGTAGTGTGTATGCTCTTGCTGTTTTGTCGCCAAAAGGCAGATTTTGCCAGTGTAGACAAGCCCTGACTTTCTTCTTCTCTCTCCACTCTCCCCAGATACACATTCACACATGCAAACTTGGCTCTGGGTGGGGAGGGAGAGTAGATATTACCCCTGTTGGGACTCACAGAAGATGAAATGCAGCCTTGGAATTTACTACGGGGTTTGTGGAGCACCCCTCTGAGGCCGGAGAGAATAGCCAGGTAGTTCAACAGTGTCCAATGGGACTAACACAAGAAGAATTTAGAGAAATCCTCATCAATTCCTATATTGTAAATGCCAGTTTGAACAGAGTGAAGGCAGATGCACTCATGTAGTAACTACATCTCATGCAGTATAAGCTTCATCACCTAGGTTATTAAGCCACAACCTCTTAATGCAACTTAATGATGGGAGTGAACCTTGAATGCTGGGATGGTCTGAAATGACTTAAATATTTATGATCTGGCTTTTGTGAGAAATAAGAGGAAAGGTGTGGGTGTAAGAATCCCCCCTATAAGCTATCATTCTGCAATTCACAGCCAGGGCACATTTGGGACCCTTTCTTTCTCTCTCATCTCTACTCACTATCAAATATAACCCATCCTCCAAGGACCACTGGGAAAATTTACCTATCAGATATCACTGTGGAGTTCCACCCATTTCCCTTGTGTCTCGGGGTCTGTAGTTTGTGCCATAAAGCCCTAGTTTAATTAACAGAAATCTAGCAAGACAGATAGAGCAAGCTTATTGAATCTAGCTAGAGAGACAGACAGACAGGCAGAGACAACAATTCTTTCAGTAGCGAAGTTAAAAGCAGTCCCAGATCTTCATTCAAGAAGCCCAACATTTTTAAAATATGTCTGCTAGGAACAGTGGGAAAGACATCTAACCTTGCTGGAATTAAATATTTTCCAGTTATTAATTGTTCCTCATACTGAAATGACCTACAACTAGCTTTTGTTATTTTCAGGTGAAATGCTTGGAATTGAGGTTCTGGACTATTTAACAGTGAGTAATTTTCAGCTCAAATCCTAATCTGTTTTGACTAGTGCAGCAGTCTTCAGCATAGCATGAAGGTAGAAATGAGCAAACATTTCATTAAAAATGAAGAGGTTTATGACAATACCTATTTTCCCAAAATGGAGCCACCTGAGCTTTCCTAATAGCTGGTGACATCCATTAGTGGTTCTCTCTGAAATTGGAAACATTTTCCATCTGTTCATACACACTCATTACGAAGTAGTTAAGAGCCTGTGGGATCACAAAGGCACATTTTTGCAAATTACAAAATATCAAAATGAGTTACCGAAGAAGCAGTAGTGACTTTGTAGTAAGCTGCTCAAACCTCCAACTTTCTGTTTTCTTACCTAGAGAAGATATTGGCTAGTTGACGTCTGTCTTCCCGATAGCCGTCTAGACTATGGCTTCTCAGTAATGTATTGCTGTATTCCTTATATACCGTATCGAGGCGGAAACCTACTCTCAGGTACACGAATCCAAGTCAATGAAGTTGCCTGCCCTCATTGGCACAAGATATTGTTATGAGCTAGATGAAGCCTTGCTATGGGTTTGAGATGGATAGGTGTGAAGTCACCCTTCAGTTAACATAATTGTAAGGAAAAATGAGTTTGTGAACCTGCCCAGGAGCTTTTGCTGAATATTGCTTTGGGTCAGTGTTGGGGTGGGGGGGGCGGTCTAAAGGGGCAAAAATATCATTGAGGCCAAGAGATGAAGAAAATTAAAATAAAGACAAGATGTTTATATTGATAACAAAACCATCCAGACTTGCATTAGTGAGGAGTTTTACAAATCCCCTACATTTGGAACGTCTGTAAGCCCTCCTGCCTCAGATCTCTAACACAGGGGTTAGGAATGAGTTTCCCTATGTATAGGTGATTCCAGAATTATCCACTTCAGGGATTTTTGCTCCTTCCCCTGAAGTACTTGGTGCTGGCCACTGCTGGAGACACTATACTTAACTAGACGGACGGCTGGTCTGATCTGGTCTGGTCTGGCAATTCCCCGCACTTGAAATAGCACTACAGTCACTTTACCATATTCACACATGAAGATACAGAATGCAATGTCTGCACCTACCAGAGAGAGGAGAGCTTATGTCAAATGGGTTTTTAAAAAGACCTTAGTTAGGACTGGCTAATCTAGTCAATATGCTTGTTTGTGCTTTCTGTTTGGATTTATATCCTACATATTGCGAAATCAGCATATTTACAAACTATACATTTAATTTATGTTCAAATTGCTTTTACTTATAATCCACGGTTATAATAGTTTTACGTTGGTGTAACTCCACTGACTTCAGTGGAGTATTTCCTGATATTCTCTGGTGTTAGTAGAGGAAAATAAAACCCAGCAAATATTTATCTCGTTTATGTAGTTCCTTTATTCACAAGGATCCTAAAGTATTTAACAAACTATGGGGCCATATTCTGACTTTGGATGCAAGCAAGCATCTTCTATTGACTTCAGTAAGAATTGTATTTATGTATCCAAAGGGCTTATATACTGAACACTTAGTAACCAATATTCTCTTCATTCACATCTGAAATGCAGCTACCTCTGCGGTGAAGTGTGGCAGTATTTTAATAGTACACAGGAACAAGACCCAATCATTTGACAGAACATGAAGAATTTTCTACCCACCTTAAGTTGGGGTAGGGAATTTAGGCAGGATATAATTGTGCAAATTAAAATTTGACTATATGGTACCCATACTGCACTTCTTACTCAGTCAAAATACCCACTGCGGTCAATATATGTTTTCTTGCATAAGGACTGCTGCATCTGGTTGCAGAGTTATCCATACGTATTCTTCTGAGACAGACAATGGGATCGTTATCCTGTTCCCATCTGCAGCTACTCTGATCTTATATTTTCTCCTTTGGGGGCCAAAAAGTACCACATTAATCATGTACCTCTTCACAGCCTACACAGGACACACAATCCCAGCTTTCCCTGCCCAGCTCAATTACTGAGAACTCTCAGTCTTATTTCATGTGAAAAGATTCATTTGAAAGCTCCTTACTATTCCTGACAGAGCCATGTCTTTCAAGCCTTAGAAAAAAATCTTCAAAAGAAAAAAAAAAAAAGTCCCATCGCATGACCATGGCTACCAGTGGGCTACCAATCAAATGAGCAACAGTGGTAGCACAGGGCAGAACCGTGAAGTAGCAGTGAGCCCTGCAGAACAAGTCTCGTCAGACTTTCAGAGCAACTTTCATCTTTCCTCCTTTCAGCATTCTATTTCGTCCATGCTTTGAAGCATTTCCCCTTGTTCCAATGCAACAACAATAATAATAACATAAAAGTTAAATCAAGGATTTGTTTGTAGTCTACTCTGTTCCAGCTAGAAATAAAGGTGCTGGAGCTCAGCCCTTGTTCCCTTTGAGCATGGGATGTATCTATATGTTAAGGGATATAATGTGACTTCGCTAGGCATAGCCCCAGTAGGAGTTGAAGATGCAGGTTCTCAAAAAGTGTCATGAATATGTGCACCTGTACAGACCCAGCAATAATCAATCCTTAAATTCAATCATATATGTTAATGCAACAGGAAATTTGCAAAGATGAACACTTAGGGTAGGTCTACCCTGCAATCAGAGATATGATTGCAGCACAGGTGGGCATACCTGCACTAGCTTGAATCTAGCTAGTATGGCTAAAATTGCAGTGTGACATGGGAGCACAAGTTTCATTGTGGCCTAGCAACAGTAATATGTTCCCAGGGTCCCCAACAGGGGTGCACAGCCACACTGAAGTCCATGCCACTGCATCTTTACTGCTGGTTTTAGCTAGAGTAAAGCTACTATGGATATGCCAACCCAGGCTGCAATCACACCTCCAACTGGAGTGCAGATACACCCTAAAGATCAGAAACTGAACAGGTCACGTTCCAGTAATGACATCAACTTGAGCACATTACACATTGTAGACCGGGGTCCTGCATTTCTTGCACATCTAAAAAGGCCCAGTAAGGTCAGCATGGACTCTGGGTGCAAAAGGCATTAGAGCTGGGTGAAATTTTCCATGGAAAAATTGTTTTCCCTGGAGAATTGGGTTTCTGAGAAAATGAAATTTTTCACAAAAAGTGTCTGTTTTTCACAGAAAAGTTCTGATGTTTTGTTCAAAAACTGAATGCCTCAATATCAAAAAAATGTGGCAAAAAATCTAAATATTTTGGCCAGAAGATAACTATTTCAGTTTAAACTTGTGTTGGAGTGTTTGGGAGTTGTAGTCTGGGTATGTAACAGTCCCATTTTCCTCTCTGGGGCATGATTTCTGGCTGGACTACATCTCCCATGAAGCATCCTGACCAGAAAAACCCATGAAAACCTTTCCCCTCAACAAGAAAGTGAAGCATCATGGGATATGTAGTCCTGCCTGAAAGCCCAGCCCATAGAAGAGAATGGAAGCATCAGGCACCTGAACTACAACTCTCATGACACATCATGGGCCATTTGGAACAGAAGTATTTCAGATTTCAGCCAAAATATTTCAATTTTTCATATTTCACCAAAAAGTCAATATTTTAATGGAGAAAACATCTATTGTCTGACTAGCTCTGTAACAAATGTTCAACAGTGTAAGCAGTTATCAAAACCATACCACATGTAAATATGGCTAATTGGTGTTGATATTGGAATCAGAAGTTTTGCATTTCTTCACTTTTCTCAGAGTTGCATTAACCCAGTTTTTTGCATTTAATTTTATTGGTTTTTTTTTTAAGAAAGAAGAAAGAAAAAAGTGGTAGGAAATTCTATAATGAAGGTAGCTATGTGTGCCCTTACGCAGATTTCAGGTCTCTAACTTCTGCATTAAAAACAGGCACTAACAACTTACATTGCCCAGTCACATAAGATTCCCTAACCATTACAAAAAACATTCCTGGCTGCTTCCAATCTGACACTATACCTCATGCACACCATGTATAGTATAATGTCATTTATGAACGCCACAAACCACATATGAATCATGAAGACACGTGAAATTGTAACCAGTAGACAACTGGAGTAAAGACTGCATGTGAGTTGTTCTGGATGAGGAGGGAGGGAGTTGAGATTAAGGGGAACAGATGAGTGGAGTATAGATGAGAATGTTGAATGACTTTCTGTGGCTCGCAAAGCCGTCTAGCATCCTTAATGCAATGGTTGTAGTTCTGTTGTTGCTGCTGCTGCTGTTATAGGTAGGATGGCTTCAAAAGCATTGTGACCATTTCTGCACTATTTTGTCAGTTTTTGTGCCGGGTTAGCTAGTTGTGATTGATCGCTGTAGTCATATGGTATCACTTTTGACATCCTGATCATATCGGCCTTCCTTGTGGTCTTGAGGGCTAGCAGGAACCACTTTGACTCATTTTCTCAGATGGATATTTTACCTGTTGCTGGGTCCTGATGGGAAACCGCCTGCTTCATTTGCCTGCCCAGAAATACAATCCAAATAACCACTATCGGTTAAGTCTCAAACTTGCTTCTCTCACTCCTGCTGCTCAGAACCTTGTTGAAAGTCACACACTTACACTACAGGACCTTGTACAGATTCCTACAAAACCACAGTGTGCACCCTCCCCACAGACCTGATGTGCACCTGTGTGCATGTCATGGTCTGTTACTCTCTCTATATTATATATGAAGAACACATGACAAGAGCTAAGGGGGATGAAGTGAGCTTTCACATACAACCTTGTCCATACGCATGATAAAATCCTTACCCAGAATCAAATAGGAAATCTTTGGCAGAGCCAGAATTAGAATCCAGCTCTCCTGTATACCAGTCCAAGTGCCTTAACTGCAAGAGACAATCCTTCCTTTTCTTGCAGTGCATTCACCAATCCAACCAGTATTAGGTAAAACCATGAACCAACTTTAACAGTGTGTGCAGCATTTCCTATGCATTTTAGATGTTGTTCTCCAATTCCCATCTCCCACGTCCTCTTTTACTTGGCAATCAATTTTGTTTGTCTGTAATGGATGAAGAAAGGGTTATGCATAAAGAGTGGAATTCTAAAGTTCACTTGACACACTGTAGTAAAAAAACTGATCTATTCCTGACTAAACACAGAGCAAAACAGACCCACAGGAGTAAGAAAAACATTCATGCTTAAATCAGAGTTTACAATTATTGGCATAGCAGCTTTCCTGCCAAGTTCAGACTGTTTGTAGATGGCAAGGAGTTTCTAATATGAGAGAGGTGCTGCATGAAGGAGGATTTGATGGATCAGAGGATAGTCGAATCAGAGAGGATGAATGGTCTTCTTGTTAAGGCAATGAACTGGGACTCAGGAGGTCTGTTCAGTTTCCTCCTGTGACACAGAGTTGCTGTGCGTTCTTGGGTAAGTCACTTCATCTCTCTCCGCCTCAATTCCTCATCTCTAAAATGGAGATGGTAATATTACTTCTGTCTCTGACAAATATTTTTAGATTGTGAGTTTCTCAGGACAGAGATGATTTGCTCTCTGGGATGTAGAATATTCAGGTTCAATTCCCACCTCTCCCTGCCACAAAGGAGGGATTTCAGCTTGGGTCTCCAATATTGCAGATGAGTATCCTAACCAGTGTGCTATGGGAAATTCTGTAGTGGGGTCTTCTCGATCTCCTCTGTTGAAGCTGCTTCACTACCTGTACTATACTTAACCTGTTATTGGAACAGGGACTTGAACTTGGCACTCCCATGCCCTAGGTGAGCGCCCTAATCCCTAGGCTATAGAGTCAGTCTCAGTCTTTAGCCCAATCCTGGCCCAATCACTAGTCATTGTCATTCACAGCGGCAAGTCAAAGTCATTCATAACAACAGAGAATTGGCATTTTAGAGGGCTACTTAAAAAAAAACAAGCAGGAAAACAACACAATAGCTCTAAATAAGCAGCCAACAAACTCTTGTGGGAACTTACAAGACAATGGCCAAGTGGTTAGTGGTGAAGTTGCTACTTCCAGGCTCCAGACCAAAGTTACATGTCTCTTGTGAAAGTGGCAAGGCCTGTCACCTGAGAGAAGGCACTCCAAGAGACCAGGAAAAATTACAGGATGCAGTGAGCCCTCTAATTGTGACTGAATGGTGCCCTGACAGCCTTAGGATCCGGGAAGCACAAAAGTAACAAAACCACCTTTCCCACCCTCTGTCTCCCGTATGAGCGGTGGCAGGAAGAACAGAGCACAGATATGGGCCTGTGTCTGTATCCATGTTACAACACTCCATTCCTTCTGGAGCGTGAGTGGCATTTTGTGCTGTTTGAACATCAGAACTAAATGTTACAATTCATGGACATCTGATGTGTTATTTGCCCAAGCGACTCCCACTTCGCAACCTTTTAGATTTTCTGGTATTCTGTTACATCTAAAGGAGTTGGTGTCTTCAATGGATGCCTTTCTTTCATCATGTACAAAATGTTCTACTGGTGACCTAAGAAATGATTGGAGCACAAGGCTATGATAACAAAGTCATAGACAGAAAGGATATGCCAAAAAAATTAAAAAATCCATAAAAGATTGTCATGCTTACGCAACAAATGGATCCCCAGCAAGAATGGAAAAACCTGGAATTAAGGAAATACCTTGGAGATTATTGGTAATCAGATACATTTATAATGACATTGCCCTCAGGCTGATCATCTCCTTCCGGCAGTTGTGAGAGGAATGAATGATCTGGGAAAGTGACAACCCTCAGCATCCCGAAATTTTACCTTAAGGGAATTTTAATTTTCTTAACAATGACAAAGTCCTTTTCAAGGGCTCCAGCAATAGCAATTAGGACTAGTCTAAGAAAAAGGATGTCATCTATGGGGAGGGAGGGAAGAGAGAGGGGGAGAAATAAACATAATAGCTTGCTTTATGGAACTAGGACCAATATTTTCAAAAATAGGAGCCTAAAGCTATGCTCCTAAATCCATACTTAGTAACTAGCTGAGTGACCTGGACCAAGACTTAAAACAGGGGCTTGAAATTAGGCTCCTAGGGGTAAAATAGTTAAAAGCATCCGAGTGACTTAGAAACCTGTCATTTTCAAAAATATCTTGTGCCTAAATTATTTTTTTAAATGAGACTTAGGCTCTTAAGACACCTGAATGCTTTGGAATATTTTACTCCTAAATCCACATAGAGGTTTCTAAATAAGTCTGGCCTCATTTTCAAAATGGCTGAACACCCTTGGCTCCAAATCACTTAAATGAGAGCTACGGAGTACTAAGCACTTTTGAAAATTAGGCCATTTATATACATGTATTAACCTCGACTTGGAACCTAATTTTAATTATGGCTCTGTTTTTTCTGAATTGAACACCAAGCCGCTGCTAGTGATTTCCATGTGAACCACTGATGTGTGGCACTTGTGAAAATCAGGTAACTTATTTGTAAAAAGCAACAAGGAGTCCTGTGGCATCTTATAGACTAACAGATGTATTGGAGCATAAGCTTTTGTGGGTGAATACTCACTTCGTCAGATGAATACATGCGTCTGACGAAGTGGGTATTCACCCACGAAAGCTTATGCGCCAATACATCTGTTAGTCTATAAGATGCCACAGGACTCCTTGCTTTTTACAGATCCAGACTAACACGGCTCCCCCTCTGATAGGTAACTTATTTAGGAGTCTATATATGGTCTGAGGCACCTGTTTTTGAAAATCTTGGCCATCTGACTAGGCTAAACTGGGAAACTTTTACTTTTTCGGAAAAAAACACCTGATTTGAAGAAGGATGAAGATACTGACTCAATATTATCTAAATATGCTAATATAACTGAGGTCCAATGATTACGTTAACTAAATTGCCCAACAATTAAGCATTTTCATATATATGAATAATATGTTGTGATATACCCAGACACTGGGTACTGCATGATCATATTCCATTAGACATGTCTGTTTTCCACCCACATACATCTCCTTTAAAACAACAAGAATATAAATCAGAAAAAGAAAGACTAGAGTGTCTCTCTGCTCTGTGTTTGTACAGCACCTAGCACAATGGGGTTTTTGTCCAGGACTAGGATTCCCGGGTGCTACTGCAATACAAATAATACATAAGATTCAAATAGAAATCTGAGATATTAAGGGTCTATCAACCACAAAGGCCAAACAGATCCTTACCAGTATTTGACAGGGTATAACTATGAACAAAACATGTCTGTGGTGGTCCCATAAAAATGCACTGCACATTACAATTGTACAAGGATGGGTTATGTGATCTATTCACTCTGCCAAATTCCAGATCCAAACACTGGGTTCAATGGGGACACTTAGGACAGGAAGCTTAAAATTATTAAACCTTTTTAGCCTACATAATATTTCCCATAATTAGAAGCTAACGACTCTACAGCTCTGATGTAAACAATTCCCCCTCGGAAGAGCTGCACAATAAGGGATACAGCTGAGAGGCAAGGAGAGAAGGTAAGGCCTTCTGTCTCACCTTATGGTCATTGCTCATAGATATTGCCCCCAAGGCTCTTTTGCTGCAGAAGAGGCATTGGCAAGGACAGAATGGATTACTTTTGCCCAGCTGTTGGGGCCTGTTTTTAACGATGCCACATGTCCCCATTAAGGACTTTTGAGACTGGACTGGAGGGCTTGGCGCTGACTTTGCAGAGTTTGAAATGAGGACACTTGCACAGCACTATCTGTGTGCAGTCTTATGGGAACAGTCTTTAACAAAGGAACCAGGCTTCCTCTTAGATTAGCTATTGCCATTGGACATTATTAAACCCCAAACATGGCTGCAGAGTTTGGGTGTCATTTATCGCCTTCCGAAAGGATCACTTTCCTGCCCAGTGTAACTGTTGGTGCAGACAATTGTTCTTTAGTGTACAAGGTAGCTTTGAGGGAGAGGAAGCTGCATTTGAGAGGCATGCTGTCCTGGCCATAGCTTCTGTGACATTGCAGCTAACAAATGCATGGCTCAGTTCTGCAGTCCTTGCTCAAACAAATTCCAACAGGATGTGGGAATGGAGGAGGACTCAGGACACCAGGATCTTTTCCTTCTCATCCTTCCCCTCCTGCACAGGGGCCAGATGCAGTCCCAGCAGCAGTCTTGTGACATGCCAGCTTGCCCAGTGCCACACATCCAGCATGAGAGTCACCCGGACCCCTTTGATTTCATGCTTTCTCGCACCAATGTCATGCTGTGCCACAGAGCAGCCGTGAGCTCACACTCAGCTGGGGGGAGAAGACCCTGGCTTCCAAGGGACGGGTTTTTGGCCTGTTGAGGGGTCTAGTTGGGAGCGAGGAAGGAGAGGAGCCACTGCTGCTCCTGCCCCTGTGTAGTGTCTGTCTGCGCCCCTCCTGCTCTGAAGGGATCAGGTAGGTGGACGCAGCTGCCCACAGGCCCAAGGAGGGCTTCCCTAGGCCTAACTGCAATGGCCCCTGCCTCCAGCCTCTACTAATCAGGGCCGCCTCTAGGCACCAGCAAAGCAAGCAGTTGCTTGGGGCGGCAGATTTGCAGGGGCGCAAGAATCCAGCCTGGGAGCTGAGAATCAACAGGGGTCCCTGGGAGCTGTAGTTCCTTGGTTAGCTCCCTGCCTATAGAGCCAGCCCTGGAGCAGGGAAAGAACTACATTTCCCAGCATTCCCTCGGCCGCAATTAACAGGAAAGGGAGAGGGAAGGAGTGTGAAACTGAAACCTCATGCTGCAGCTTGCTGTGAATGGTAGGGGCAGAGCCAGCTCTATGTGTTTTGCTGCCCCCACCCCAGCCCTGGACTCCCCCCGCATCCCCGTGTTGCCCCAGCCCTGGACTCTCCCCCACCCACAACCTCTGCTGCCCCAGCCCTGGGCTCTCCCCCAAAGAAAGAATTGGGGGGACTAAATGGACAGTGCACCCCTCTATCTGAAGCCTAGCAAGGCAGGTACGTGGATCCCACTAGAATTTAAAATGAAAAGTAAGGGAGGGGAGGCTCTACTAGACTGGGCAGCTTTAGATACAAGCTGTTCAATATCTTCATCAACGACTTAGATATTGGCATAGAAAGTACGCTTATTAAGTTTGCGGATGATACCAAACTGGGAGGGATTGCAACTGCTTTGGAGGACAGGGTCATAATTCAAAATGATCTGGACAAATTGGAGAAATGGGATGAGGTAAACAGGATGAAGTTTAATAAAGAAAAATGCAAAGTGCTCCACTTAGGAAGGAACAATCAATTTCACACATACAGAATGGGAAGAGACTGTCTAGGAAGGAGTACGGCAGAAAGGGATCTAGGGGTTATAGTGGACCACAAGCTAAATATGAGTCAACAGTGTGATGCTGTTGCAAAAAAAGCAAATGTGATTCTGGGATGTATTAACAGGTGTGTTGTGAGCAAGACATGAGAAGTCATTCTTCTTCCGCTCTACTCTGCTCTGGGTAGGCCTCAGCTGGAGTATTGTGTCCAGTTCTGGGCACCGCATTTCAAGAAAGATGTGGAGAAATTGGAAAGGGTCCAGAGAAGAGCAACAAGAATGATTAAAGGTCTTGAGAACATGATCTATGAAGGAAGGCTGAAAGAATTGGGTTTGTTTAGTTTGGAAAAGAGAAGACTGAGAGGGGACATGACAGCAGTTTTCAGGTATCTAAAAGGATGTCATAAGGAGGAGGGAGAAAACTTGTTCACCTTAGCCTCTAAAGATAGAACAAGAAGCAATGGGCTTAAACTGTAGCAAGGGAGGTTTAGGTTGGACATTAGGAAAAAGTTCCTAATTATCAGGGTGGTTAAACATTGGAATAAACTGCCTAGGGAGGTTGTGGAATCTCCATCTCTGGAGATATTTAAGAGTAGGTTAGATAAATGTCTATCAGGGATGGTCTATGAGGGCAGGGGACTGGACTCGATGCCCTCTCGACGTCCCTTCCAGTCCTAGAGTCTATGAGTCTATGAAAGTATATCATGTATGATGTCAATGGAAAAGTTATGATTTGCTGAGTATGATTATCCTGTTTATATGCATGTATCATTTTTGTGTCTGAAGTAATGAGTATTGGCTCTGTAGATCTATGTTTCAAATATGTTTGCTCCTGGGATAACACCCACAAGGTAATTTATATCCAGTCTGGCCAGCACATTGTGAATGAACTATTCAAGTTGATGGACCATTAAAGAAGCTTGTCCCCATCCAGTGACCCTTCCTGTGGATGCTTTAGCCAGAATATGGGTAATGGCTGCTCCTGTGATTCATCAAAGCATGCAAGGACATGTGACTTGCTCTCGTGACCCTGGACTCCCTCTTGTGCCTGTAATTTTCCACAAACTGAGACTGAGAGAATTCCCTCCACATGGGAAAAGGTATAAAAGACCCCAGAAGCATCTCCATTTTGCCTCTTTCCTGCTCTGGGTTATGGACTTACACTAAAAGGAGCATATTGACTATGGACTGAGGACCTTGCAATCTTTTGGAAGTTACCAGAGACTTTACAAGCCAGCAGTCTGTAACATCACTGCTACAAACCTGATCCAAGAACTCTGCAATGATTGTATGTATATGATTCCTTTGACCGTTTTAACTCTCTCCTCTTTCTTTTCCCTTATAAATAAACCTTTAGATATTAGATGCTAAATGATTGGCAACAGCGTGATTATTGGATAAGATCTGACTTATATATTGACTTGGCTATGTGGCTGATCTTTTGGGATTAGAGGACCCTATCTGTGATTAAATTGGTTTTCAGTAAGCACTCATCATAAAGTCTGGTGTCTGGGTGATGAAACAAGGGCTGGGATGCCTAAGGAGATTTAGGGTATGTCTACACTACGGAATTAGGTGATTTTATAGAAGTCGATTTTTAGAACGATTTTATACAGTCAATTGCATATGTCCACACTAAGCGCATTAAGTCGACGGAGTGCATCCTCACTACCATGGCTAGCATCGACTTACAAAGAGGCGCACTGTGGGTAGCTATCCCACAGTTCCCGGCAGTCTCCGCTGCCCATTGGAATTCTGGGTTAAGCTCCCTATGCCTGATGGGGCAAAAACATAGTTGCAGGTGGTTTGGGGTACATGTCGTCTCCCTCCATGAAAGCAATGGCAGACAATCGTTTTGCGCCTTTTTTCCTGGGTTACCTGTGCAGACGCCATACCACGGCAAGCATGGAGCCCGCTCAGCTCACTGTCACTGTACATCTCCTGGGTGCTGCTGGCAGACGCAGCACTGCTTTGCTACACAGCAGCAGCTCCTTGCCTTCGCGGCAGACGGTGCAGTAGGACTGATAGCCGTTGTACGTCTCCTGGGTGCTCCTAGCAGACCTTGGTGAGGTCAATCAGGGGCGCCTGGACAGATATGGCTATCTTCCTCTTAGAGCACCGAATGGGAGCCAGAGACTCCAGGTCATTCTCTTCTTTAAGTTTCGTCTAATGGAGATTCAGTCCTGCCTGGAATATCATGCCAGCTGGTGGATTCTGCCTCAGGCTGCTCTCCCAGCTGGCAGCACTACGTGGTCGCGCCTACCCCTTGCTCCCATGGCTCATGAAGCCTGGACAGTAGTAAGGAGCAGTTCAACTATAGGCTGAGCAAGTGCAGAATGGTGGTAGAATGTGCCTTTGGACGTTTAAAAGCTCGCTGGCACTGTTTGCTGACTAGGTCAGACGTCAGCGCAACCAACATTCCCATTGTTATTGCTGCTTGCTGTGTGCTCCATAATATCTGTGAGAGTAAGGGGGAGACGTTTATGGCGGGCTGGGAGGTTGAGGCAAATCGCCTGGTGTCTGATTTTGAGCAGCCAGACACCAGGGCGATTAAAAGAGCACAGCAAGGTGCACTGCGCATCAGAGAGGTTTTGAAAACCAGTTTCATGACTGGCCAGGCTTTGGTGTGACAGTTGTGTGTGTTTCTCTTTGATGTAAACCCACCCCCTTTGTTGATTTTAATTCCCTGTAAGCCAACCACCCTCCCCCCTTCGAAATAAGTATCAATTGTTTTGAAACCATACATTCTTTCTTTATTAATTAAAAAAAAAAGAGATAACGGACAAGGTAGCTGGGGTGGGGGGGAGGAGGGAAGGACAAGGCCACATTACTTATTGTAGCCACACTAAAAATCAAACTGTTTGAATGACAGCCTTCTGTTGCTTTGGCCATCCTCTGGAGTGGAGTGGCTGGGTGCCCGAAGTCTCCCCCCCGCCCCTCTGCATTCTTGGGTGTCTGGGTGAGGAGGCTATGGAACATGGGGAGGTGGGTAGGAGGTTATACAGTGGATGCAGCGGGGGTCTGTGCTCTTGTTGGATTTCCTGCAGCTCCAACAGATGCTTCATCATGTTCGTTTGCTCCCCCATTAGCCTCAGCATCGCGTCCTGCCTATGCTCTTCGTGCTCACTTAATTCTTTCCTGGCCTCTGCCACTGAATGCCTCCATGCATTAAGCTGTGCCCTATCAGTGCTGGAGGACTGCATGAGCTCGGAAAACATGTCATCGCGACTGCGTTTTTCTCGCCTTCTAATCTGTGATAACCTCAGGGACGGAGATGATAGGGGGAGCGTAGAAACATTCTATGCTCCACGATTCGGGGGGACTGCATGGTCACCTGTGCTGCTGAGCTCGCCATTCTGACCAAACAGGAAATGAAATTCAAAAGTTCCCGGGGCTTTTCCTGTGTATCTGGCTAATGCATCGGAGTTCACAGTGCTGTCCAGAGCTGTCACAATGGAGCACTCTGGGATAGCTCCTGGAGGCCAATACCATCGATTTGCGTCTGCACTACCCCAAATTCGACCCAGAAAGGTCAATTTTAGCGCTACTCTCCTCGCCAGGGAGGAGTACAGAAGTCGATTTTTAGAGCCCTTTAGATCGATGGAACGGGATTGGTTGTGTGGAGGCATTCATTTTTAAATCGACCTAGTGCGGCTAAATTCGACCTAACCCTGTAGTGTAGACCAGGACTCAGTTTGGACTTCTTGTTAAGCAGGGTGGTTAGACAGAAGTTTACTTTTGTTTCTGGCTTGGTATATCTAATAATAGAATAACTACCAGTTTGGGGTGAGTCTGCCCTCTTACTTAGCAGTTTGTCTCGAATCTGGTATTCTCAGGTGTGACACAGTCATTCCCTGTATTGTTGTCTCATTGATAAAGAAGGGTTCTGGCTGCTGGGAGAGAAGTGAAGAAGGTGTGGCTGTCATTGGAGAGGAATCCTGAGGTGCTGGTTGGGTAGTGGAGTAGGGGACAGTCTATGGATAGTGTGCGTACGACAAGGGGAAAGAATGAGCAGCTGGTGGCATGTTGTGTTGCATTTCACCTATCACCGGGATGTAGCAGGAGGAAATTGGATCCGATCTCTTGTTACAGAGGCAAGGTAATGGCATTCAGGGGGTTGGAATCCAGAAAGGGCTCAGATGGAGTGACTGGAGGAGAGTTTGAGATGTCTGTCAGAAGGAGAAGGATGCTCTTCGGAAATGTCCAATATCAGAATTCTGGGGACTACTTTGCAAAATCCTCCTACACTTAATCAGAGACAAAATAGAGCAACCCTCATCCTTCCCCCCTCACATCCTCTGCTACCCTCACCATCCTCCCCAGGCTAGCACAGATTCCAAGCATGGCTAGCTGTGAAAATGAGGCAACACTAAACATAAGAGATAAAATCCTTCTTATTGTATACAACTGATGATAGTGAATCTCAGCCATCAGCTCCATAAGAAACCGACGTAAAAATGACCATTGCATACAGCACAGCTACATAAACCAAGAGAAAACCAAATATCAAGGAAGTTCAGTCTGGCCAGGGTCTGAAACAAGGTATAGAGAGTGACAAAGCAAAAAATTAACTTACCTGTCAGATAATCAGCTTCTTCAACATCCTAATTTAATTCATGCTGGGAGAAGCCCATCATTTTCATACCTACACTTCTCTGCTGAATGAGGTTTCCTCGATATGTCAGACCTTTGATGCCCACAGACATGCTGCCTTATAAAGATTTAACATTATTAGATCATCAGTGATAACTTCAGACAGGACACCTGCTCCCACCCTGCAATAGGCCAAAAATATTTATATTTATACAGGCTGCTGCAGTACCTCATGGCAGTTGTAGTTTGGTTGAGGATGACTCCTGTCCCCATTTTCCTCTATGGGTCAGTCTCCTTTGCTGGATAACATTTCCTGTGGTGCACCATGGCCAAGGACTCCCACAAGCCCTGCCTCCCTTTTCCATAGGTCAGACTAAGGTGCATCATGGGTGATGTAGTCCAACAAGGGAGCCCGGTCCACAGAGGAGAATGGGCACATGAAGCACCTGAATTACAATTTCCATGATTCACCATGACAGCATTTCTGAATCATAATATTTTAATTTTCACTTACACTAATGTTTAGGTTTTTGGCTTAAATATTTCAGTGTTTGAATTTTTACAGAAGAAAATCTAAATTTTCCATGGAAAAATATAGACAAAAATAACCTTTTTTCATTTTTGTCAAGATTTTCCACAGGGGGGAAAAAATCCAACCACCTGTACTGATGGTGTCTCCCCAAAATGTATTCAGAGCACTGTGGTTAGATATTGATAGACGTTTGACTGCCTCTGTATGCCGCCCCAGCCCTGTGCCGACAGCTGGCATGGCGGACCTTGAGCGAACCGCCCAGTGACCACAAGATCTGTTAAGGGACGAAGGCACCCAGCAGGTTTATTGTTGATGAAGCACGGTACTAGTATCCCACAGACTCTACTGGACCACTAATACATGTATGGCCATAACAGTGGACCAGTTCAGTGAATGGTGGGACTTTCCATTCCTCCCTAGGCTAGATAAAGATAGTCCCTCTGAGATACATGTTATACCCCGGTACAAACAAATTAGTACTTCCCCTCTAACATAGTTAGTTACTGCCCCCTGACGTGGCTAGTTATCACCCATCATCTTGTACCTGTTGGTTCAATCAACACATCTCTATTACGTACTGTCATCCTGATCTTATCTTTTAGGAGGGGTCAGCGTGTTCCCATTATCCTTGGGGAATGTTTCTGTACCATCTTTGTTATTGGGGTGTTCTGGTACCACTTGATATTGGGATGTGTTTGTGTGAGTGCTCTGTGCCTAGCACTTTTTAGGGATGTGTATTTCTGCAATATCAGCCCTGTTCTTGCCTGATTTTGTGAGCAGGACCTGCCTCATACCAGGCCTCTGATACAAGGGCTTATGTCTCAGGCTCTCTTCCTACTACAAATGCCTTGGCTCAGAAGGGTGGAATCTTTGTTACCGTGTGTCACCTGCTCCAAAGCAATACAGTGATGTTAGCCATCAGCCACGCCCATGAAACTGGAACCCCTCTGTATAGAGAGGCACTGCACATATTTTCCGAATAAAATAGTTATTTCACAACAAATACAGCTGTCCCAAAAGAATCTGATTCAAACTGTAAATGAAGTAAGCTCCAGATTCTTTGCTGCTCACATTCCCCAGAATTCAGACCCTTTCTAAGAACAGGAGACTCTCATATGCCATTCCCTGCAGGCCTTGCTCATTCTTATTCACATCATCCCTGGATTTCAAGTCTCATGATCCATTAGGAAAACCAATACGCAAGTGAGGGTGGGCCCAAATTCCTCTTAAAGGACCAGCTCACCCAATGATATATCCAACAAAGTATGCTGTTCAAAATGGGAACGTTTTTACAACAGAGTATGTGTTGAAATAAGACAGATATATGAGCATATAACTCAACATTCCTTTGAGTTTTTTTAGCTTAGCCTCAAGGTCCAATTAAAGAACTATAATATATGTACTGTGTGAAGAGATACTGTCCTAGGCTGTGAACTAGCAAAGTTCCAACTCATTCCTTTTAAGTGTGGGTGATGGATTACTGAACAACATTGTGTCCTTTGAAAAAGTACACTGCTTCTGCTTCTGCTGGAAGATACATTAGTTCATTTTATCTTTCAGTACCAAGGCTGCTACTAAGCCATTTACTTTTCTCTCATAACAAGAAGACTTTCTACTAATTATCTCTTCAATATTTTATTTGTGAATTGCTAAAAAAACCCATTTATCTCCCCATTCCTCAGGCTTTTAGAAGTGAAATACAATGTACTCTTATTTAGGTAGAAAAGATCCGATTCAACCTCCTTTAAAGAGAAAATACAAGTTATAGACTGAGCCTGACTTAGATGTACAGGACTGGGCTGAGTGAATTTATAAATAATGTAAGACTGTAAGGTTGCCTCTTTAAGGGCATGTAAGTTTTGTGCAGAACAGGCAATGTGAAATTCAGGATAATTTAAACACAGCACCCCATTTCACTCAGCTTTCCCAGCCATTTACAGTGAAAATTTGTTTTTTATATTCTAAGGGAGCCATTCTTTCATTTGCTGGAGCTACCAAAAAGTTTCCATTCCATGTAATCTTTTGTAATCATACAGAACTACCCTACCGTGTGGGGTAATCCGGTATAGCTGGATTGATGAGTCAAGGAACCAAACAACAAGCCAGATCCACACCTGGTGAAAATTGACGCAATTCAATTGACTTCAGTGGTCCTTGTTTGAGCTACACCAGCTGAGGATCTAGTCCTTAATATTCAGAAGGTACACATTTTTAGCAGCCCTATAAAATATGGATCGTGTAAGACATTTAAGTTATGCAGAGACACGGTACTTTAGGGGAAATTGTGTTTATTTTACATGATTTTGTGCTTAAAGTGTAAAAAGTAAAATTAAATCAGCTACTTTTGGGCAAACAGTACTGTGATTTTAGCTGGACTTCCCTGCTAAATTAATTTCGGGACTATACATTCATTAATTATTGCATTTCAGGTAAATGTCATACTTTTCTTTATCAGCCTGCTTAGCAGGGCTTCGACCTTTTCAGCAAGTTTGCTATTGAATTGTTTCCTTGCATAGAAGTATTAGAGCCATGCATCACTTTTCATTAGCAATACCTCTGCAGCAGGTCTGACCCTCATGCCATCTGGGAGAAGAGATTAAAATTCCTGAGCTGTGAACTACAATAGTGGAAGCTACGCTTATCTGCCTCTGAGGCAAAATGCTGGTGTGCTGCATGACAAGCAGCCCCTTCCTAACTCAAATGACTGTCTTTTGGTACAGAGAGTGGGAAACTGTCTGTAGCAGATTGCCAGTAGCGCTGTGTGAATAATCGTTTTTTGGTCCCTGGGCAGTTCCAAAAAATGGGGGGCGGGGAAATCATTTCAGCTCAACCCGCAAATGAAATGTTTGGAAATTTTTGGTGAATTGAAAAAAAAAATGGTTGGGGTTGAAACTAACTGTTTTGTGTCTGTTTTGACCACTTAAAAAAATTAAATTAAAGGAAATTCTGAAATGAAAAATCATTTTGAACTAAAGAATCAAAACTTTTCTTTCAACATTTTCAAAACAAAACATTTTACTTTTCTGGAATTTATTTTAGGGATTGGGAGGTTCAGGGAGCACAAACAATTCACAAAACCAGCAGGATTTTATGACACATTTTGGTGTTGCTGAGTCTGTATTTTCTCTCTCTCTCTCACACACACACACACACACACACACACACACACACACACACACACACACACACACACACACACACACACACACACACACACACACAAGTTCCACCAACAAATGTCCTCCACCTCTACCTGCTAATCACTCTGCCATCACATTGTGAAGTTTCCAGCCAGAAGAGTGGGGAAGTGTAAAAAGTCATAATAGGTGAATGCATGAATTGAGTCACCATGCTCCATTCAAAGGGTCGCTTTGTGCTAATTACAAGTGATGGTAGGTTGGTAACCATGAGGACAGTTGAGCTCCAAATAAAGTCAGTGGGTGAAATCCTGGCTTCACTGAAGTTAATGGCAAAACACAGACTGATTTCAATGCATGTTAGGTTCAGTGCGGGTTCTAAGTACTCCACGCCATCCCTTTGCTGGAGTAGATGTATAAGCAGGGGGATACCAAACAGGAAGAGGGAGGTGATGGTATTATCTCTATACATGGCCTTAGTGTGACCCCTGCTGGAATACTGACTTCATTTCTGGTGTCCACACTTTTAAAAAGAAGTTGAAATATGGCAAAGGGTTCATTAAAGAGCTACATGAATGATGCCAGCTCTGGAAAACCTGCCTTACAGCGAGAGACTTGATGGGCACAATCTATTTTACTTATCAGAGTGTCATGATCCTGGGAAAAGGTAGGTGGGACTAGTAGCAGGAGCAACCACCAGGGTTCACAGTAAGTATCTGGGTCAATATTCAGGCCAAGGGTCCTGTTGAAAGGCAGACCCAGAGACAGGTCAAGACCAACGGTCAATACCTGATATCATGGTCCAGGTGGGCGTTCCAGGGTTTGAACAGGAGGCAAGGTCCAGGTCAGAACTGAGGTCAATACTGGGAGTTCAGGAACAGAGACTGCAGGGCTGTCTGGCAGCTAACTAGTGATCCACATTGTTTCCTGGACACTTCCTGGAATGCCCCTTGAATGTATATAGGGTGGGGAGACAATCAGGTGCCATGAGGCTGCTGTCTGTCAAACCCCTTGAGGCAGGAGTTCCTGTGGGCTGTGCCCATAGTGGGTTGTGGATACGGGAGCACAAGTTGTTTATCGCTGCTGCTAGGTGGCAGCATGGCAGTGTTTGCTTCTTTAGTGACACTGGGGACCTTGGTTCAAAGCCTGCTGGGCCTTCTACAGAGGATCAAGCCAACATTTTAAAAAATGGGTGCCGGTTAGGCTACCCTCCGCACCACTGCCCCCTACAGGGTGGCCAGAGCAGAACAACATGTTAATTTTTTATTATTATCAATACTGCAATAGTGGTTAGCAGCCCCAGGCATAGAGAAGGACCCCATTGTGCTAGACACTGTACAAACACAGAACAATTGAAGTGGAGATTTGCAAAGGCACAAAGGTCAAGTAAGCACCAAGTGCCTTTGACTTTCAAAGGGAGTTGAGCATCTAACTCCCCCATTATGTTACCCGCTTATGACCAGATTTGCCAAGAGCTCAGCACCCACTCAAATCAATGGAGTTCCGCAGTGGGGAATCACGCCCTTGGTTCAGTAGAGCCCTGATAAATGTATAGATGACACACGCTTTGCAAGATGTATAATTCATTTTTATTGCTATATTTTTGAAGCCACACAATTAACTGATTACTCTTGCTTCATATATTAAAAAAAAGAAATGTGTAAGCTTGACAATAATGAGCTTATGCAGGTATTTATTTATCCCTTTGCTAAGAACACCATTCTTTTAAATGTCAGCTTTTACTGAGCAACCCAGTCTAATGTTCCAATTAGTTAAAAAAGGAGAACTACAGTGAAATGTTACCAACGTCCAGCAACGCTGACAGTTGCCGGGTTTTTTTCCCCTTATATTTGCCTAACGAACTTAACTCTTCAACAGGGCCGGCTCTGGCTTTCTGGCCGCCCCAAGCAAAAAAATAAAAACAAATAAATAAATAAACCTGCGGCGCGGCCGGAGCCAGGGTGCAGGGGGACTCCCTGCCCTGCAGATGTGCCCTGGCTAGCGGGGAGAGGGGGAGGGAGCGGGGGGAGAGGGAGAAGGGGGGGCGGCCAGGGCTTCAGCGGGGCGCTGCCACGCGGCCCCTCCCGCCGTGCCCCCTGCTGGGAGGGCTCCACACCGCTCCGGTCTCCTGAGAGGGAAGGACGCGGGCTGCCCTGACGGGCTTGCTGCAGGGCGCTCCCGTCCTCCGCACCACTGCCCCCTACAGGGTGGCCAGAGCAGAACAACAACAACAAAAAGTGGCCGTTCCGCCCTAGGATTGGGCGGAATGCCGCCTCCTACAAGCTGCCACCCCAAGCACCAGCTTGCTCAGCTGATGCCTGGAGCCGGCCCTGCTCTTCAATATCAAATGAAATTCACCAAAAATGGGCTTGTGATGAATCTAACTTAACAAACCCTTACAAAGAATGATGAAAATTATTTTCCTGAGTTGCCAAGAAGCAGAGATTTTTCTGAGAATGAGACCAGTACAGCTATGGAAACTTTTAGCAACAGTGGGTTTGATGCTATATACATTGATGTTATAGGGGCTTAAGCATGTGCTTACGTGCTTTGCTGAATAGGGATGGACCTAAGTATATGCTTAAAATAAAGTATAAGCTTGACCTCTTTGTTGACCCAGGGCCTGAATTTAGCATAGCTTCAATTTCTTTGTTAACATTCTCGTAAAATGTCTTTTCTTTTTCTACTTAGCAACAATGAAAAAACAAGAAATACAATAACACTAAAAACATTGTCTTTGTTCCCTCCCCGTGCCATCAGTAAAAAACAAGATGGTATTTGACTTGATATTACCATCATGGGTTTTGTTATATCTGACACATTCCCAACTGAATGATCTCAATGTGCATTTTGCAAGTTATTTTGTACATTTCTAGAGTTGCCGTCTCTATCGCAAAATCAAAGTTCATTTACCAGAGCTATGAATCAATTTTATCTACTAACAGGATGTCAATTCATTTTTTTCGCAATATTGACAATAAAATAATTTCCTTGAACAGATTATTTTTGACAGTTGATAAATTAACAGCGAAATGAAGGCTGACGTGCTGTAACTGTTCCAACAATACATTTTATTGAGCTGTATTGTGAGTTACTACGGAGTTCAAGCTGCCATTCTCACCGCAGAATGACACTCATTGATGAGAACAGTATTACATCAATTTACTTACTAAAGGCAGATGCCAATTCACTTTTAACTTCTGGATTAGTAGCACTGAAATGAAGGTATTCTTTACGTTTTGATCCAATTGTTGAACTAACAGAGGATGCTGAAATGTAAAATGATTTTGTCTTTGCAGTTAGAATTCGCTAGCTAAAGGTGGTAAGCAAGTCATTCATTATATATGTTATTACAAACAAAAACTACATTAAAAGAACATTACTAGAGGCTTGAACACTTTGTTGCTTATATAGGCCGATCTACACACCCAGTGGGATCCCTCACCCTTCTACAACCACGCACATTCCAGGGGGCAAGAGACCAGGCTGGGGGGAGGGCAGCAGCCTGATTTCCATGAAAATTTACCTGTGCTACCTTAATTCAGCAGTATGATACAGTCTTTAATTATATGATCACATACTTTTTTCCCACAGGACTGCTGAAAAAAACAGAAATTCCATCCTGTAGCAGCATATTGACACCCACATGGTTCAGCATTGTGGTTGGAGGAAAGGTTTACTCACCTTGTGCAGTAACTGTGGTTCTTCGAAAGATGTGTGCCCTTTGTCCCTATGTCTCAGATCAAATATTTTAGGAAGGTGTGTCCATTTGGCTTGCATATGTGCTCTCCCTGTCTTGTGCTTTGCCTCAAGACTATTTAGTGCTGCCTGGGTGGACCACCCTAAATTCCTTCTCTACAGCAGAGCCCATTAGTAAGATTTCTGAAGTAGAGGGGAGCAGGGTGGGTCGTGGAGCACCCATAGGGACACATACCTTAAAGAACCACAATTACTGCCCAAGGTGACTAAACTTCTTCTTCTTCTTCTAGTAGTGTCCCTATGGGTGCTCCATTGTGGGGGACTCTACAGCAGTAACTCTATGGAGAGGTGAGACTTCACAGTCGAATCTAATATTCATGATTATATGGTGGAGCCAAATATGGCATTAGATACTGAGTTCAGCAAAAGAATAAGCAGATGCCCAAGTTGCTGCTTTGCATATATCTGTGTGGGAAAGATTTTCAGGAAGGCAACAGTAATGGAAAGAGATCTCATAGAATGAGTTCAAACTCCAGAGAGAGGTAGGAAATTGTGAGTGCGATAGCAATAGGTAATGCAGAGTATTTGTTTAGAGATTAAGTATGAGGGGGTAGCCGTGTTAGTCTGTATCCACAAAAACACCAAGGAGTCTGGTGGCACCTTAAAGACTAACAGATTTATTTGGGCATAAGCTTTCGTGAGTAAAAAACCTCACTTCTTAACTCCATGCATCTGAAGAAATGAGGGTTTTTTACCCCCAAAAGCTTATGCCCAAATAAATCTGTTAGTCTTTAAGGTGCCACCAGACTCCTTGTTGTTTTTGTTTAGAGATTGAGGGTCCTTTCTATCTCTCTGCAATAGAAAGGAATAGTCTAGGAGATTTTCTGAAAGACTTACTTCTATCCAAATAGAAGGCTAATGCTCTCCCGACATCAAATGTATGTAATATAGTCTCCCTCTTGTGCTGATGTGGCTTGGGGGAAGAAGGTTGGGAGATGAACAAGTTGGTTTGTGGAAGGTGGAAGATATTTTCAGGAGGAACTGGGGTGTGGTTCCAATGTATCCTTGTATTTGAAAAAAAATTATAAATGGGGTGTGCCTTTAAAGCCCCTATCTTCCAAGCTGAGGTGATGGCTAATAAGAATGCTGTTTTCATTGATAGATGTATAAGCGAGCATGTGGCCAATGGGTTCGAAAGGAAGCCTTGTAAGGCACTTGAGGATAAGGTTGCAGTCCCATGTTGGTGTAGGATGTCTGATTTGTGGGAAGAGGTTACCGATACCCCTGAGAAATCTTTTTTGTTGTTGGATGAGCGAATATGGAGTAGCCATCTATCTTATGACAGAAGGCGGTGATTGCTGTGAAATGCACCTTTACAGAACTTAGAGATAATTCTTACTTTTTTAGATTTAGGATGTAGTCTAGGACCACTGGGAGAGAAGAGGATGTGGGGGTAATATTTTCTGAGAAACACCAAAGATGGAACCTTTCCCACTTTTGGATATACAGGTGACGAGTCATTATTTTTCTGCTATGTAATAGCACCTCTTTTACATTCTCTGATCAGGATATCTCTCGGCTTTGGAACCATCAAGGAGCTATGCCTTGAGTCGGAGAACGTGAAAGTTGTGATGATGGATCTCTCCAGTGTTCTAAGAAGGTGAGGAAGGGGCTGAAGAGTGATTGGCAGGCATATCGCTAACTGAGTAAGGTATGAAAACCATGTTTGCCTTGGCCATGTGGAAACTATGAGAATAACCCTTGCTTTTTCTTTTCTTGAGCAGGACCTTTGATATTAGAGGAATTGGAGGAAAGGTGTAAAGAAGACCTGTGTTCCATTGAAAGAGAAAGGTGTTTCCGAGAGAACAATGACCCAGCCCAGCTCTGGAGCAGAACTGGGAGAATTTCTTGGTTTTGGCTGTGACTAACAAGTCTATCTTTTGGACACTCAACACAGAAATATGCTGTGGAGAATAGCAGAATCCATTTCCCATTCATGTTTCTTAGAAAAATTCCTCCTGAATGTCGACTGTAGTGTTCTGTATGCCTGGAAGGGAGGCTGCTAAGATATTGGTGCAGTATCAAATGCACCAATTCCATAGTTTCACTGCCTTGGCACAAAGGGAAGGTGATCTCGCTCCCTCCTCCCTGGTGATTTATGTAAAACATACATACTCTGTTTCTGCCATAATCTTTATATGTTTGCCTTTGATCAGTGATAGGAAATGTGAGCAGGAATTTCTGATCACTCTGAGCTCTAGCAGGTTGATATGCAGTGTAGATTCAAAGGGGGTACCATTTGCCATGAACCATATGGTTGTCTAGATGAGCTCCCCATCCCAATAGAGATGTGTCTGTTGTCAGTATCAACGTCGGACTTGGTTGAGTGAAGGGAACCCCTGCACAGGCATTCGGTAGATCTTTCCACCATTTGAGAGAGTTTTTGACTGTCAAGAGCATCAACAGCAGTTTGCTCGTTCTGTGTCTGGTTGGTGTGTATACCGCTTTGGGCCATGCTTGAAGGCAATGCATGTGGAGTCTTGCATGACTTGTTACAAAAGTACTCATCACCATGTGCCCCAGTAGCTGAACATAATTTCTGGCTGAGGTCTGGAGCCGGGCCTGGACTGTGGAGATTAAGTTGGTTCAGGTGTTGAACCTGTGTAATGGGAGGAAGGCTTTGGACTTTACTGCATCTAAGTAGGCTAATATGAATTTTAGATGTTGTACTGGAGTCAGAGTTGACTTTTGAACATTTAGTTGTAGTCCGAACTTCGTGAATAGATCTAGTCTTTTGCATGGGTGTCAAGGCGTAGTTGAAGGATCGCGCCTTCAGTAGGCAGTCATCTAGATTTGGAAATATTGTCATTCCTAGTTTGCGCAGATGTGCTGCTACCACCGAAAGGACCTTTGAGAACACTCTGGATGCAGCTGGTAGGCCAAATGGAAGCATCTTGTATTGAAAATGGTCTTGATTCAGGGTGAATTGTAGAAACCTCCTGTGGGATGGGTGGATCTTGATATGAAAATAAGCCTCTTGTAGGTTGAGAGCTAAGAACCAGTCTCCCCGGTCCAGAGATGGTATTATTGCTGCCAAAGTAACCATCTTGATCAATGGCTCCATGTCTAGTTGGCAGTCAGTATCAAGCGGAGTGCCCCAAGGGTTGGTCCTGGGGCCGGTTTTGATCAATATCTTCATTAATGATCTGGAGGATGGCGTGGACTGCACTCTGAGCAAGTTTGCAGATGACACTAAACTGGGAGGAGTGGTAGATACGCTGGAGGGTAGGGATAGGATACAGAGGGATCTAGACAAATTAGAAGATTGCACCAAAAGAAACCTGATGAGGTTCAACAAAGACAAGTGCAGAGTCCTGCACTTAGGATGGAAGAATCCCATTCACTGTTACAGACTAGGGACCGAATGGCTAGGCAGCCGTTCTGCAGAAAAGGACCTAGGGCTTACAGTGGACTAGAAGCTGGATATAAGTCAACAGTGTGCCCTTGTTGCCAAGAAGGCTAATGGCATTTTGGGCTGTATAAGTAGGGGTATTGCCAGCAGATCGAGGGATGTGATCGTTCCCCTCTATTCGACATTGGTGAGGCATCATCTGGAGTACTGTGTCCAGTTTTGGGCCCCACACTACAAGAAGGATGTGGAAAAATTGGAAAGAGTCCAGCAGAGGGCCACAAAAATGATTAGGGAGCTGAAGCACATGACTTACGAGGAGAGGCTGAGGGAACTGGGATTGTGTAGTCCGCAGAAGAGAAGAATGAGGGGGGATTTGATAGCTGCTTTCAACTACCTGAAAGGGGGTTCCAAAGAGATCTAGACTGTTCTCAGTGGTACTAGATGGCAGAACAAGGAGTAATGGTCTCAAGTTGCAGTGGGGGAGGTTTAGGTTGGATATTAGGGAAAACGTTTTCACTAGGAGGGTGGTGAAGCACTGGAATGGGTTACCTAGGGAGGTGGTGGAATCTCCTTCCTTGGAGGTTTTTAAGGCCCGGCTTGACAAAGCCCTGGCTGGGATGATTTAGTTGGGAATTGGTCCTGCTTTGAGCAGGGGGTTGGACTAGATGAGCTCCTGAGGTCCCTTCCAACCCTGATAGTCTATGATTCTATGATCTTGAATTGTTGTGTCTTTATGTATCTGTTGAGTGATCTCAGCCAGAATGGGTCTCCAGCTGCCATTCTTTTTCGGTATCAGGAAGTATTTGGAAACCCTTCACTCTGTCTTGAATGGGAAATAGTTATAGAGCATCCAGGTTTAGGAAATAGTTTGTTTCCTGGTGCTCATGCAAAGGGTCCCTGAAAAGGGGAGTGGGTGGAGGGTAGGTAGGAAGGAGGGAGATAAAGTGGATTGAATATCCCTTGGAGATGATCTCCAGTACCTACTTGTCTGTTATACATTTCCAATTTGCTGAAAAAGAATAAGGCGGTCACCGAAAGGATGTAGATGATCTGATTTTTGCAGTAAGTGAGGGTGGGAGTGGTTGCTCGAGACCTTGAACAATGCATCAAAACTGGTGTTTTGAGGTGAATGGTTGTGAAGTTGAGGTTTGGGGGGCTATCTGTCTCTGTTTTCGTATTTGTTGTCGTTTCTGCCGGGGTTCATAGTGTCTCCGGGGTGGAGGGAACTGAGCAGGCTGGGATCTTTGTGATGTCTGAGATTTCCTGTATTTCCTGTTCTGTGTGTTTGTGACACTCTGTACCTCAAAGCCCCATATTCACCACTGTCATATAATTATGATATATTTTGTACAAAGTATGCCTTCTGAGGTATCATTTTAAAAGTCTTGATCTACTGAACATTCATATCCTGGTGGATTGTATGTGCTATCATTGTATGTGAAGTTATGAAGTATTGCTGCATATGTTACTGATGCATGTTGTGAGGTTGGGAGCAACCACAACCAGCCTTTCGGATACAACAGTGGAGTAGCCAGACAGCAGTTAATGGCTCATCAACGGCCATCAAGGACAGAATCCACTAACCCAGGAATTGTATACAATGGAGACTTCTCAGAGAGAACACATAGACAATGGAGTCTGCTTGACCAATGGGAATTGCCTGATTCCCATGTCAAAAGATCTTTCCAGCAAGCTGGAAGAAACTATAAAAGAAGGGAAGTGACATCATCACTTGACCTCACTCCCCCCACAACTCAACCCCTGGAAGCACGTCTGAAGGACAAAGACTTTGAACTAGGCGAGGGTAGTCCTGGGCTGTAAGGCAGTTCCAGAAGATCTGTGACCTGTTTGTACCATCTGTCCGGGTGAGACACTACCTGATTCAAATCCTGTTTAGTTTATACAACTTAGACTGCTAATTTATTTTTATTTCTTAAGTAACCAACGTTGATCTCGTTGCTTGCTATTTATAATCACTTAAAATCTCTCTTTCTGTAGTTAATAAATCTGTTTTATATTTTACCTACAACAGTGTGTTTTGGTTGAAGTGCTTGGGAAATCTCAGCTCAGTTTACAAAGGCTGGTGCATGTCCTCTCCACATCAAGGGAGGGGTGGATGGGTATTGAACTTACAATGCTCAGCTTCTGACCAGTGCAAGACAGTACAGTTTTGGCGTGCCAGGCTGAGGAGCTGGGAGGAATTGGCTAGAGCCCCTCTATTGTTGGTTCATGAGTGGCTGGGAGAGCATTCATTTAACTCAGATGGGTGTGTTCCTGCCTGTGGATGTCTATTAAAGTGCAGTGCCTGCCAGAGGTTTGTGGCTTGACACAGCATCACAGCGTGAGAGGCATACCCGAGGCTTGGTGGACAGAGGGTACAGCAGTCCCACAGTCCAGGTTGCACCACAGGGACCCCGTCACAGTGTATAAATCCCCAGAGAATGTCACGTGGCTCTTGAGTCTTTCAACGTGTGGAGGGGTTCATCTGTTTTCTCTGCAAACAATTTAGATCCTTCAAATGGAATCTTCATCATCCTCATCCTCCTCACTTGGTAGAGGTGGAACAGTCAAGGATGCTGAGGGTGATTGTCTTGGTACTGCAGGAAATTCAGGGGAGTGAGATGTAATTGGTACTGGAATCATGTCAATACTGAGTAAAGGGGATTCCGGTGTCTCCAAGACCATCAGGAGAAATGGGATTCTTGGGGTACCATGGTAGCAGTCAGTACCATTAAGACTGGCCAAGGGGAAGCTGTCAATGTAGACGGAATCAGTCTTCTGTATTCTGATGAGTGGCCAGAAGATGATGTCCTGGTCTTTTGTGGGGCCAAAGTGCTCAGTACCGAGGCTTTCATTGTATCCGGTGGTGCCGTTTTACTGGAGCTAGCGTGCTCCCTACCACTCCTTTCCCCTGACTGTACTGATGTCTCTGAGCCTGGGCCCTTCAGGTCTTTAGGGTTACTCGTGGTACCAGTATCTGAGGAGCCAATAGCCTCACAGGTACCTCGTTGCAGGACACTACTCAAAGAAAAACCTATATATCTACCACACAAACCTCATGACTTGACCTAATGGAGTAATTGGTAGCAGTGCTAGGTTGTCATCCACTCTGGGGACCAGCACTAGAGGGGGATGAGATACACCCTTTGTCAGTGGGTTTCACAGCTATTTGGTGACAGCAGAGGAATGATGAAATGCAAGAATCTTGCCTGTGGAGGGAAGTGTGCTTTAGTGGGGACAACTCTTCACCCTTTTCACATTTTTGATGGAAAAGAACCATTTCCTTTCAAAATGTCAATTCACAATGAAATGTTACATGTAGATTGTTCCCACTGAAAATCAGATGTTGTGAAACCGACATTTCCCCATGAAAATTTTGATTTTGACAAAACCCCATATTTCATTGAGGAAACTTTCTGGTTAAAACATTGCAGCCAGGTCTAGTCATTTTTACCCTGTGGTTATGCGTTGGGATAGCTGTGATTACCACTAAACCATATAAACAATAATAGAACTACATGACTGAATTACTTATTATTCAATAGCACTTTTGTCTGAGTAGAGAAGGCAGGATCAGGCCCTTAGCTGCTAATATGCACTGTACACGTTCCTGGCATGGAATCTCAGGTTCCTATATAGCAAAACCCTCAAGCATGTGCTACAGTCTACAACTGAATCGGGGCCTTTAAGAGCAAAATGGAATGACAAATAGCCGCCGGCCCAGTGATAGCTGGAGCATTAGCACAGAAAGCCGCAACAGCACAAACAATGGGATTAATGAGACATTACCAGAAGCAATGAAGTATATGAATAGCATGCCAAGGAGCATTTTTTTTACATAACCCAGAGCAGAGTGGCACTTTCAAGGCACATTCAATTAACATCTATGACTGTGGAGAAAAACCTGCATAATGAAAAGGGGAAACATTTTAATTTATTTGGAATATACTGTGGCCGGCTCTGCCTGAAAGTAATTTAGGATTAATTATAAATGATACAATTTAGACAGAAGAGCCCTACAATTATTAACAAAAAAGTTCGGGACACAGTATATTTTAATATAGAAACAGGAGCTCGGAAAGCAGCTTTTCATGGTTGCAGAGTAGCAACTGCACAGCTGTTCTCCAACGAAGGAGAGGCTAATAGCTTGTGTTGGAGGGGCAGGACTTAGTATCTCTAGAAGGAAGGAGAGGGATGATTTCACCTTCTGCTGTCCTTAAAGTATCACTATTGAGTAGGGCTGGACTGAGTTCTCAGTGTGCAGCCCCAGGAAGGTTGATTGGAGCGTATAGCCTCAGTCATATTTCTAATACCGGTTCATTTTTGGTTAGAAGGGAAATAACAGGGACAGATGCTTCAACTGAAAGATGGAGCATCTCTCATCTTTCTTTCTACCTCGTCTTTTTGGCTTCACCTTTGGGCCCTTTATGTTGTATGAGGACATGATGCAGACATACATCAACAGCAGAATGGAAGGGGCTGTTCTATAAAAATGGGTGTCCAGACTGGATCACATATCATAAGAACCTGGCCAAGCCTCACTCCATCCCCAGCTTTCTCTACCTTTGCTGAAACCCTGAGATAGATTACCTAGGGCCTCAGCAAACCGGGCTTGTGAAACTCACCAGGTCTGGGATTTCTCACAAACACAAAACCTGTGTTAGAGTCACTGAAAGGTTTGGTAGGATTCACATAGCGTATTCCCAGACAGGCCCCGTTTCAAAAATGCTGTGCTTGGCAAGTTCCAAGTGCCACTCCACAGCTCCAACTGAATTTTACTAAAGCAAAAGAAAAACAGAGTTTCATTCAGCTTTAACCAGCTGTTTTCTTCAAATTCTGCATGCTGTGTGCCTTCCCCTGCTCAGAGACGTGCAGTGCCTTCTAAGGCATCTCATGCTACCAAACCTGAGATTTTAAGATAGAAGCCAACCTGCCAATGCCTGCTGAAGCCCAAGATGAAGTTTGTAAGATATTAGCATGGTGATGATGTGAAGAGGATGTCTGGAGGTTGGAAGAATAATAACCCCTAGCTCTTGTATAGCACTTTCCTTCCAGAGACCACAAAGCACTTTACAAAGGAAGTCAGTGACATTATTCCCATTTTACAGATGGGGAAACTGAGGCACGGGGTGTAAAGTGACTTGCCCATGGTCCCCCAACAGGCCATTGGTTGTGTTGGGACTCGGACCTTGGTCTCCTGAGACCCAGTCTCTACATTCTATTCACAAGGCAACACTGCTGTGAAGAGAAACCAGAGAAAATAAAGCATCTTGGACTTGGAGACAAGGAGGGAGGGAAGGACGACATAGCTGTAGCACGGTCAGAATCCCATCAGATAAGAATGTGCTCAGGGACCGAGAGGAGGGTTTAGCTGGGCTGAGCCAAGAGGGGTGGGAAAGGATTGGATATGCAGAAAGTTGGAACTCAGATAAGCATTACAACTGGGATTTTCAATGCAGCCTAAGGGAATTAGGCACCCAAATACCATGAAAATCAATGGGATTTAGATACCTAACTCACTTAGGCCCATTGAAAATCTCAGTCTTACCCAAAGCCACCTCTAAAGCATTCTGAAATTCAGCCATCACTAGCATGCAGCCACCAAAATGAATGTGTTGTCCACACACCCATCGTTCACCATCACTATCAACACAGGTGAAAACAAGCTGTTTGCTAATCTCTGCTTCACAATCCTGACCCACAGGCTACAGATGCTGCTTCATAAGTCATGGGGTCAGAAACAAGCCTGAAAATGCATTTTGGGCAGGGCTATCAGAAACAAGGAGCAGGTTCAACTGGGCATTAATGGCCTTGGAAAAGCAAACTCAGCTGATTTCACCTACTTCTGTGAGTCAAAGGGGCCAAGATGCTCCTTGGCTCCTTTAGCATAACTCAGAGGAGCTCTACTGAAGGAGCCTGGAAAGGGCTGAGAACAACCCGGAAATATGATGCTTTTATATACCCAACTACCTGGTGTTTTTGACACTGCCTCTCAGCATATTAGCATGCTGGGATTGTCCCTCTGGTATCTCCGAGGCTGGAAGACAGGAGACAGCAATGGCATAATTCTGTCATTTCACGTTGGTAATGATGTCATCCCCTATTCTGCTACTGAGAGAGGTGGCATTTCCCTACATCACACACTTGCATGCTGCTTATGGATTTAGCAAAAATGTGCAATTTAATTCTCAAAGACGCCCATATTAAATATAACAAGATCTGGGGTATGAATGTGTTGGTCCAGCCACCAATAAAATGTTGCTATAAAAGGTATTCCACAGCTTACCCAGAGAATTAGATGTTGTTTAGCTTATGTATTTAAAGGTGAACTGAAATGCTTTATAGAAGAATAAGCATGTGCAGATTGAAATCTACAAATAAATGCATTTTAAAACAGTGGGAGATTAGCTGCACCTTTCCTTGCCAAAATAATTATTCAGGGTTTAGCTGAGTTCAATGGGAGTTGTGCTTCTGGGGGTCTACCAGTCTGTTTTCAGTGCCTGAAGCAAGGTAAGGAATTCAGCTCCGTGCACTGGTTAGGTGCTTGTGATGGTATCAACTACAGCAGGAGAAGCAGAGTGGTGAGTGCATCATCTCTGGGTCTAGAGAGGTTAAGAGCCCCTTAGATGCCTTTATTGATCACACGATAACTCCTGATTCTCCTCACACTCTGGTGACTCCTGAAGTCAATGGAGCGTAACCATGGTGTGAGAGGAGAGGACCAGACCACAGGTCTGTACATGTATTGTGTTTAAGTCTTATCCAACTCCCACAAAAGTCAAGGGGAGCCTTTTCCTTGACTTCAGAGGGATAAGATTGTGCCCTTAGGGTGAAATCACCCATCTGCAGAAAGCCTGTACAAGATCTACTCAGATTTGCCAGCTCTCGTATTATTTGGTGTTTTACATAAAGTTCCAGCTCCTGGATACTTGTGCTTCCATGAGAATCTCAGCACTTTTTAAAAAGTAATTTTTTAGCCCTCATCAGGGTTTCCGAGAAAAGCTTGAAAATGTGACCTGAATGTAACCTAAAGGCTCAAAAAAACAGAAGGGAAATGACAAGAACCCACAAATGTGTTATGCTTTTAAAATCTTATGATTTTCAAGTCAATCTCACGGTTCAGGGCGGCGACTCCTAACTCTTGTTTGCAGTGTCTTTCTGTAGCTTTGTTGTCCCCCAATATTAGAGCGAGAGGTCAAGGGGAGGGAATCTCTTTTATTGGACCAGCTCCTGTTGGGGAGAGAGACAAGACTTTCAAGTTACACACAGCTCTTCTCCAGGTCGAAAGCTTGTTTCTCTCCCCAACAGGAGCTCGTTCAGTAAAAGTGATTACCTCCTTGGCCTTGTCTCTCATGATTACATGGAACATTAGGGCTGGCCATACCATTGATAGCAGCCTTCAACTACCTGAAGGGGGGTTCCAAAGAGGATGGAGCTCGGCTGTTCTCAGTGGTGGCAGACGACAGAACAAGGAGCAATGGTCTCAAGTTGCAGTGGGGGAGGTCCAGGTTGGATATCAGGAAAAACTATTTCACTAGGAGGGTGGTGAAACACTGGAATGCGTTACCTAGGGAGGTGGTGGAGTCTCCTTCCTTGGAGGTTTTTAAGGCCCGGCTTGACAAAGCCCTGGCTGGGATGATTTAGCTGGGAATTGGTCCTGCTTTGAGCAGGGGGTTGGACTAGATGACCTCTTGAGGTCCCTTCCAACTCTGATATTCTATGATTCTATGATTCTATCTCTATAGCTGTGTAAAGAAGGATTAAAGATGACATACATGGTGAATGGCTTTGTGCTGGCCTTCTGCGCAGGAGTTAAAATTACCCATAGGGATTTGCCGGAGAAGGTGGAAAAGCAGCCAGGAAAGAGTGAGGGGAGGGGACCTGCCCTAGCATGTGGCTGGATGGGATATAAAAGGATGAGGAAGGTGAGCCCAGGGTCCAGAGTGTGTCCTCTCTTCCTCGGTCTGGTATAGGTGGGGAAAAAGCTTCTGGGACTGTAGCCGATATTGTCAGCAGAACTGCTTTATTTTGTGTTATTTCTCTCTTGTGTGCCGTAGAGCAACTGCCTTACAGGGCTCAAGTGTAGTGTTTTCTTCCCTCTTTGGCTTGGTGTAACAGCCCACCATCTGACAGGCTGTTCCATGCCACTGAATGTATTACACATCAGCTGTCGGTAGTGAGAAGATCACTCGGCGATTGTGCCCTGAAGAGACACCGTCTAGCTTGGCCCCCTCACACACACCTAGAACAGGCAAAGAACTCCACCTGACTGAATGTTCCGAACAACTGTTATTAAAAAGAGAAAACCAGATTTGCCACTAATGTCTTTTAAAAAAAATCAAACAATTGGAATTAAAATTTACAATGGTAAAATTATGTTGCATTCAGACAAAATGTCTTAGGTAATGGACTGTTTCAGTGAACTATATTATATGACAGTATCAAAGGGAACAAGCTATTTCTATTTTTTAACAAAGTCATGTTCAGAATACAAAGATTTCAAACATTTAATGGTGGCAGTTACAAAAGTGATTACAGTTTATATCAACCATTCTTCTCCATGTAACTGCAAGCTAATGGATATTTTTTAACTACATTAAATACCTTCATCCTGAATGTTATACTTGCTGGCTTGTTTGTAAGTTAATTGTGATTTCTGAACATTTAGTTTTAATAAAAACAATCTCAGAGCACAGATGGGTGTTAGGAGGAAAGTTATAAAAGGAAAGTAAAAATATCCAATTATAAAACATCCTGTGCTTACTACTAAAAAGTCAACATTTGCCAACAATTACCATGTTAGCATCTGAGATATTACATTTTATACTCAAAATAAGCAAGAACTGCAGTATTTCGGATACCTCTGCTTCAGAATTGAGGGCAAATGTTTACATTTTAATGGTAACAACTGTACGCGTGTATATTGTCATTAAAAGCTCAGCATCAGATTCTGAGCAGACTAATACTTCACATTAGTCTGACTGTTTCACTAACGGTATGTCTACACTACAAAATTAGGTCAATTTTATAGAAGTCGATCTTTAGAAATCGATTTTATACAGTCGATTGTGTATGTCCGCACTAAGCACATTAAGTCAGCAAAGTGCATCCTCACTACCGTGGCTAGCATCGACTCATGGAGCGGTGCACTGTGGGTAGCTATCCCACAGTTCCCGCAGTCTCCGCTGCCAATTGGAATTCTGAGTTAAGCTCCCAATGCCTGATGGGGCAAAAACTTTTTCACGGTGGTTTTGGGTACACATCGTCAGTCTCCCCTCCCTTTGTGAAAGCAACGGCAGACAATCGTTTTGTGCCTTTTTTCCTGGGTTACCAGTGCAGACGCCATAGCATGGCAAGCATGGAGCCTGCTCAGCTCACCACTGCTGTTGCGAGCATTGTAACACCTCGCACATTATCCTGCAGTATGCGCAGAACCTGGCTAGGAGACGCCAGCACAAGGACGATTGTGAGGAGGACATGGACACAGAGGTTCCTGAATGCATGGGCTGTGGCAATTGGGACATCATGGCGGCAGTGGGGCTGGTTGATACAGTGGAACGCCGATTCTGGGCCCGGCAAACAAGCACAGACTGGTGGGACCACATAGTGTTGCAGGTATGGGATGATTCACAGTGGCTGCGAAACTTTCGCATGCGTAAGGCCACTTTCCTTGAACTTTGTGAGTTGCTTTCCCCCGCACTGAAGTGCAAGAATACCAAGATGAGAGCTGCCCTGACTGTTGAGAAGCGAGTGGTGATAGCCCTCTGGAATCTTGCAACACCTGACTGCTACCGGGCAGTCAGGAATCAATTTGGAATGGGTAAATCTACTGTGGGGGCTTCTGTGATTCAAGTAGCCAACGCAATCACTGAGCTGCTGCTATCAAGAGTAGTGACTCTGGGAAATGTGCAGGTCATACTGGATGGTTTTGCTGCAATGGGATTCCCTAACTGTGGTCGGGCGATAGACGGAACCCATATCCCTATCTTGGGACCAGACCACCTTGGCAGCCAGTACATAAACCGCAAGGGGTACTATTCACTGGTGCTGCAAGCACTGTTGGATCACAAGGGACATTTCACCGACATCAATGTGGGATGGCCGGGAAAGGTACATGACGCTCGCATCTTCAGGAAATCTGGGCTGTTCGAGCAGCTGCAAGAAGGGACTTACTTCCCAGACCAGAAAATTACCATTGGGGATATTGAAATACCTTTAGTTATCCTTGGGGACCCAGCCTACCCCTTTCTCCCATGGCTCATGAAGCCTGGACAGTAGTAAGGAGCAGTTCAACTATAGGCTGAGCAAGTGCAGAATGGTGGTAGAATGTGCCTTTGGATGTTTAAAAGCTCGCTGGCGCTGTTTGCTGACTATGTTAGACCTCAGTGCAACCAACATTCCCATTGTTATTGCTGCTTGTTGTGCGCTCCACAGTATGTGTGAGAGTAAGGGGGAGGCGTTTATGGTGGGGTGGGAGGTTGAGGCAAATCACCTGATGGCCAATTTTGAGCAGCCAGACATCAGGGCGATTAGAAGAGCACAGCTAGGCGTGCTGTGCATCAGAGAGGCTTTGAAAACCAGTTTCATGATTGGCAAGGCTACCGTGTGACAGTTGTATTTGTTTCTCCTTGATGCAAACCCGTCCCCTTTGTTGATTTTAACTCCCTGTAAACCAACCACCCTCCCCCCTTCGATCACAGTGGGCAAAGGAAATAAAGTAACTATTGTTTTGAAACAATGCATTCTTTCTTTATTAATTAAAAAAAAGTGAGATAACTGACAAGGTAGCCCAGGTGGGGTGGGGGAGGAGGGAAGGACAAGGCCACATTGCTTATTGTAGCCACACTAAAAATCAAAACTATGTGAATGACAGCCTTCTGTCCATGTTCTTGGGCATCTGGGTGAGGAGGATATGGAACTTGGGGAGGAGGCAGGCAATTATACAGTGGATGCAGGCAGGGGTCTGTGCTCTTCTTGTCTTTCCTGCAGCTCCACCAGATGCCTCATCATGTCCGCTTGCTCCCCCATTAGCCTCAGCATCGCCTCCTGCCTCTGCTCATTGCACTCACTTAATGATTTCCTGGCCTCTGCCACTGAATGGCTCCATGCATTAAGCTGTGCCCTATCAGTACGGGAGGACTGCATGAGCTTGGAAAACATGTCATTGTGAGTGTGTTTTTTTTGTCTTCTAATCTGCGATAACCTCAGGGATGGAGATGATATGGGAAGCATAGAAACATTTGCACCTGGGGGGGGGATAAAAAGGGAGAGTAAAATTTAAGATGATACATTTCTGAGAACAAAAGGGAGACACTTTCACAGTGAATCAAGCAATTCACAGTAGACAGCACATATGCTTTAGGTACAAGGTCGCATTTTGCCTTTTATATTGAGCGCCTGCAGGTATGGTGACACATCACACATGGCTGGGCAACAGAATTCGGTTTCCAGGCAGCCAGGGTAAGCCAAGGGGTAGGCCAGGTTGGCTTCTTACACCTTCATAACATGTGGGAATGGTTTCAAACCGCAGCACCCTCCTTTCCCATAGCAAGCAATGCCAGTTGGGTTTCACATTTAAAGGGAGAGGCTGCGGTTTTCGGGCTCTGACCCGGAGCGACCATTTGCCTCCTTTGTCTTTTGGTAGGCTTGCCTGAGCTCTCTAACTTTCACGTGGCACTGCTGTGTGTCCCTGTTGTAACCTCTGTCCACCATGCCCTGTGTGATTTTGGCATATATATTAGCATTTCTTCTTTGTTGATCAGAGTTCAGCCTGCACAAATTCTTCTTCCTATACAGCAATCAGATCCAGTGTCTCCCTTTCGGTCCATGCTGGAGCTCGTTTGTGATTCTGGGGGGACTGCGTGGTCACCTGTGCTGCTGAGCTCGCCACGCTGACCAAACATGAAATGAAATTCAAAAGTTCCCGGGGCTTTTCCTGTGTACCTGGCTAGTGCATCGGAGTTCAAAGTGCTGTCCAGAGCGGTCACATTGGAGCACTCTGGGATAGCTCCCAGAGGCCAATACAGGTGAATTGAGTCTGCACTACACCAAATTTGACCCAGCAAGGTCTATTTTAGCACTACTTCCCCTCGCCGGGGAGGACTACAGAAGTCAATTTTAAGAGCCCTTTAGGTCGACAGAAAAGGGTTGGTTGTGTAGATGCATTCATTTTAAAATCGACCTAACACGGCTAAATTTGACCTAACCCCATAGTGTAGACCAGGGCTTTGACAGAAGAGTAGCAGAATGATGCCCACCCATCCCATTTATGCAAACTTGGATGTGGCAGCTACCTGATTTTTTGTGTTATGCAGTAAGGCACATTTGAGGGGAATTTTCTTTTCCACATCTCCTCAAGCCAACAAAAGAGAGCTGATAAGGCAGAATCAGTAAGCAACGCACCATGGAATGGGAACCACACGAACTATTATCCCTGTTTTACAGATGGTAAAGCTGTGAATTATTCAGAACATGCAAATACTTCTCTAAAACTGCATTGACTTCAGTGAGGCTGGTATTCCACCCACGATTTCTACAGGGCTACTTCTCCTCTACTACTGTTGTCATCATGTCTCAGACTTCCTTAAATCCTTGTAAGATTTGCCAGTCTTTGCAAATTTAAATTAAGCTAAAGCATGTCACAGTTACTCCAGTGTTCAAAGCCACTTTAGACTCTCCCCAAAATCCAAAAGCAAAGTCCAATGAGCATAAGTGGCCCAAACATTCTAAGCCATAGATCAAGCAAAGGCATCTTAGAGAAACCACCGCCACCCAGGCACAAACATTTCATTGCTCAGAACTTCTCAGCTACTGAACAATTTTCTATCACACTTGGCTTGATCACTCTGAGATCTAAACAAACAAATGAATTCTGAGTAGAATCCATTGTTGACATGTGAATGCTCAGAATTTCTGATTAGACTATATGGGGGAAGTGTATTTTGTTTTATTTTACACATGCAAACTTCAAATGGGTTTGCCTTAACATACCCTAAAAAATTAACTTTCTGGGCTGAGACAAAATTTGTAAAGCTGAGAAAGGTGGGGATATAAAGAACATTGTATTTCAGTCTTGACTATATTAGTTGTACTGCTCCCACTATAATAAAGCATCTGTTCCCAGTTATTATACATTGGCCTTTGACTGATTAAAACATAGGAACTCCAGCTGGGCCCATAAGGGTCACTTGAACGAGTTGTGATAAATTAATATGTTTTACTTCCACCAGCTGTGATGGAATCAGAAGCTCTGTTATATACTATGTACTGTAGTTATTAAAATTACATATATTATTAGGAAGATCTGAATAGATAAAGAAAACACCAAAGAAAAGAAGACCAGCAGGAGACAGACATATGCATATTAAAGAATTCTTTATAACTTCAATAAAAATAAATTAAAATCAAACATACCTGGGATTGCAACACAAGTCAGAACTAAATACTAGGGCTGCTGATTAATTACAGTTAACTCATGTGATTAACTAAAAAATATTAATCGTGATTTAAAAATGAATCATGATTACACTCAGTTATAATCGCACTGTTAAACAATACAATACCAATTGAAATTTATTAAATATTTTTGGATTTTTTTCTACATTTTCAAATATATTGATTTCAATTACAACACAGAATACAACAGTGCTCACTTTATATTATTATTTTTATTACAAATATTTGCACTATAAAAATGATAAACAAAAGAAATAGTATTTTTCAGTTCACCTCATACAAGTACTGTAGTGCAATCTCTTTATCGTGAAAGTAGTCAGAGCCTACAAGTCCACTCAGTCCTACTTCTTGTTCAGCCAATTACTAAGACAAACAATGTTTACATTTATGGGAGATAATACTGCCCACTTCTTATTTACAATTTCACCTGAAAGTGAGACCAGGTGTTTGCATAGCACTTTTGTAGTGGGCATTGCAAGGTATTTACATGCCAGATATGTTAAACATTTGTATGCCCCTTCATGCTTTGGCGACTATTACAGAGGACATGCATCCATGCTGATGACACTCGTTAAAAATAATGCATTAATTAAATTTAGACTGAACTCATTGGGGGAGAATTGTACATCTCCTGCACTGTTTTAGCCACATGCTGCCATATATTTCATGTTATATCTGTCTTGGATGATGACCCAGCACATGTTGTTCATTTTAAGAACACTTTCACTTTAGATTTGACAAAAAGAAAAGCCAAGAAGGAAGAAAGGACATGATAAAAGGGAGAGACATTGGCCATGCTCTTTCTCTCTCTTCCACCTACATCTACAGGTACCACACCAAGCAACTGAAGCACCTATTAAAGGGGAGAGCCTGGCTGAAGGGCAACCAGCCAGCCTGTGGTGAGAAGCAACTAAGTTTGTAAGAGCATTGAAAGTGTTAAGATCAGCTTAGAATGTTTCATTTGACCAAATCCGACTTGTTGTGCTTTGACTTATAATCACTTAAGATCTATCTTTGTAGTTAATAAATGTGTTTGTTTATTCTACCTGAAGCAGTGCGTTTGATTTAAAGTGTGTCAGAGACTCCCCTTGGGATAACAAGCCTGGTACATATCAATTTCTTTGTTAAATTGATGAATTCATATAAGCTTACAGTGTCCAGCGGGCATAACTGGACGCTGCAAGATGGAGGTTCCTAGGGTTGTGTGTGGGACCGGAGATATTGGCTAGTGGCTTGTGGTTGCACAATCCAAGGAGCATCTTACATGTCAGCCAGAGGCTGTGTGTGAACAGCCCAGGAGTAGGGGTTCTCACAGCAGAGCAGGGTAAGGCTGGCTCCGGAGTCAAGGATTGGAGTGACCTAGCAGATCACCAGTCCAGATAACACCAGAAGGGAACATCACAGACACACAGAGGGATAAATACTGAATCCTTTACTCAGTCAGTGCTTAAGCAAAACTCCTGTTGGCTTCCATGGGACTTCATAGGGGTGAGTTGAGCTTCTCTCAACATTCCCACTCAGCACCATGCAGGATCAGGCTCTAAGGCAGTAGGCGTAGGAAGAAGGAAATATGGAGCGAGACAAAAGGCAGAACGGAAGTAGAGTAAGAGAGAAATGAGAGAGGGGAATATATTTTTAAACAGGCTGTCTCCATAATCTTACAAAACGATATTTTCATGGTACCCTTTATCTGGAAGTTTTGAAGGTGAGACTTACAAAAAACCTATGATTAGGCACCTAACTCCCATTGAAATCAATGGTAGCATGAATCCCCAAATCCCACACTCAGTCTACCACTTACTCACATTATTGTTCAAATTTAGCCATGTCTGGGGGGCAGCAACTGGCCCGGAGCAAGAGGGAAGGGAAATTTGGACAAGGACAATGGGGCCACCTATTGCTTTTATGAATAGCAACATGGGAGCTTTGAGGCCAGATTTTTGTCAAGGTGCCCAGCAGTTCCCAGTGAAAACAATCCCCATGCCCATTGGTGTGAACTCTTTTCCATATCTGGCCCTTAACATACAAACTGAATAGACAAGGATTTTAGAGTAACATCAGACTCACAGTGCACTGCCTAGTACTCAGTACATCTGCCTAGCAAGGATGAGAGTCTACTTTAAGTCTGCCATGCTTTGAACCTGGGGTACTGTGGAGTGTCGGGCCTGACGCATAGGCCACTAGGCCGAAAAATAGGGCTGTCGTTCTGCACCGCCTTCTTTTCTTTAAGTAGACAGTTCAGAACTTGTAGACATTGTGGGGTTTTGTGTATAACAAGGGCTTGATGCACTCTGTGCAAATCACTAGAGTATCATTGCAAATGTAAAACCAGCAGGAGGTGTTTCCAAAGAGAGCGTTACTGTGTCTTCACACCATCTAAAAACTCCTTAAAGCAGCCCCTGAGCAGCTGCATTCCTGAAAGTGATGCTCGGCAAAGGAGGTGCACGCCGAAGAATGGATCTCATCTCAAGGAATCAATCCCCAGCAGATTTCATCAACTTCCTCTAACCCAAGAGGTCAGTTCCCTCCCCAGAACTTATGGCCTCATGGGGCATGTCTACACTGCAATGAAAACCCATGACTAGCCCGTGTCCCCTGATTTGGGCTCACGGGACTCGGGCTGTTCATTGCTGTGTAGACTTCCAGGCTTGGGCTGGAGCCTGGACTCTAGGAGCTTGCAAGGTGGGAGGGTCCCAGAGCTTGGGCTGCAGCCCAAGCCCAAACGTCCACACCAACTAGGCAGCCCCTTATCTTGAACCCCACGAGCCTGAGGCAGCTGGCATGGGCCAGCCACAGGTTTTTAATTGTAGTGTAGACATGCTCATAGTGAACAAAACCCTTCTAACCCTTCTGTTCTGCTACCTGCTGGTGAGGAGCTTCATAAGAAAGGAGAAACTTATTGTGTGAGATTGTATTGTTGTTGGCCTCTGGTGTCACTCCTTTCAGCATACGATGAATTGCATCATCAGAGGCCACAAGTGAAAGGGAGAACAATAACCTCGTCAGTAGCTCTAGACGAGATGTTCTGTGTGATTGCTGCTGCTGCTTGTTCCAGGTGGCACTGAGCCTAGAGAAAGGAGATCTGTGTCTGCCACTGCCCTTAACAAGCACCCTGAATAAGCAGCCGAGGTTTAAATCTTTGTTTCCCAGTGTAGCTGGAAACATATGTGCTGTGTCTGGGCAAGAGAGTGTGCTCCTCACGATGTTATCAAATAACGTTCTGTTGGCTGCTGATACTCAATCCCATGGCTCCCAAAGACTCCTGTGACTGCTCATAGCCCTGCCTGTGGTTCTCTTTGTGGGACTGAGGAAAGCATCACCCGCCATCCTGACAGTGATGTGGTGCTTATCCCAGTGGGGAAAAAGTCCACCTGCAACAAAGAGACAGAAACACTAATAGACACATACACCTCGTCTGAGCTGTTCTCTGCATCCTTTAATGCACGGACCTTCCAGAGTGAAAAAGACAAGGCTCATTGAATTAAGTCTTCTCTGTACTTCTGTGTTTGATTGGCTATGGGCTTAGCTTTGCTGTCTGAGCACCCAGCAACTCCCATTGCTGTCAGTTGGAGCTGAGAGTGCTCCACATTGACATCAGCCCTTCAACTCACAGCACTAAGGAAGAGTTCCCTGGGTTTGGCTTGGCTGGGCTCTAGACAGGACCCAGCAATGGGTGAGGAGTGGTGACTCATAGACCTTTCTGCTCCCCCAATCCCAAGGCCAGTTTGGCCCACAATGTAGTTTACAGCAACCTACAAGTTGTTCTAATTTACACCAGCAGAAGTTGTCCCCTAGCGACTTGGGCCGCACCCTCACCAAGCCTTTGTAACCAGGCGCCAGGCCTGCTTTGTAACACTACCTACCGGTGCTGGGGTGTGGGAGCAGGTGGCACAGAACTGGTTACATTAGATTTATGCCAGCTGAGGATTCCCTTGAATTAAGGGGAATTGCCAGCTACCCTACTGAGACCGCTATCAGTTGCTCCTTGTTTTATCAGGAGGAGTGAAGTCCTGGCCCATTAGCTGTATTATTTATTATATGATTGCAAGTGGTGGCTCTATGGTTTTTAGAGAAGAGATTTATACTTTCACTTCAGCATTTGTGTGTTCTAAGTCATTCGCACAAGAATTTTTTTGCACTTAAAGTATAGACTTGAAATTAGCTTTGGTCATTGTCAAGGAACCTGAATCAACGCAGTTGAACCCTGTGTCCAAGTCCAAGAGAGCTCACTGGGAGAGCTATCAAAATAATATATGCAACAGATGGAAAGATTGCCTCACTGACTAGTGTTTTCAGCTATATCTGTAGCATCCCCCCTGTGTAATTAAGGCAATTAGCTATAGCCAAATAGATCTTCATAGATTACAAACTCATTTAGTCAGATCTTCTGCATAATACAAGCCATAGGACTTCCCTGAGTTAATTTCTGTTGGAATCACAGCGTATCTTTTAGAAAAAGCCCAACAGTGCTGATGGCCCATTAGCAAGAGACTGTAAAATAGCTTAGTCTCCCTGTGAACCTGTGGGTCAGCCTGTGAAGAATGGCTACAGGGGCCCTACAGGGGCATGTGACCATGTCACCTGATACCAGAACCCATCTTGAAGTCTGCACTTTAACATGAGAAGCTGGGGGGGAGGGGCAGAGGTGAGCTGGAACCGGTTGTTAAATTTAGAAGCCCTTTTAGAACCGGTTGTCCAAGCAGTTCTAAAAGGGCTTTTAAATTTAAAGTGGCACCTTAGGCACCGACTCTGTGGGTGCTCCCTGCCCTGCCCCCGGCCCCAGCTCACCTCCGCTCCACCTCCTACTCCTCCCCTGAACCCACCGCCCCGCTTCTCCTCCCCCTCCCCCCTGCTTCCTGCAAATCAGCTGTTCTCGCGGGAAGCCTGGGAGGGCTCAGAAGCAAGCGGCAGCTTTGCGCTCAGGCCCAGGTAGGTGGAGACGGAGCGGAGGTGAGCTGGGGCGAGGGGGCGCGAGGAAGGCCGCCCATGCCACGGCAGGTAAGCCCCTAGGAGCCAGAGGGACCTGCTGGATGCTTCCCGGGAGCCACCCCAGGTAAGCATCGCCAGGACGTCCCACCTCACCCCCCGGCAGGTCCCTCTGGCTCTTAAGGGCGGGGCGGGCCAGGGTGGGCACCCACTACGGTGGCCCACGAGACCCTCCTGCCCGGCCCCTGAACTCCCAGCTGGGGAGGCTAGTCCCCGACTGTTCCCCCTCCCCCGCAGCTTCAGCTCGCCCCACCACCGGCGCATGCTCTGGGCAGCGGGCTGCAAGCTTGGCCTGCCTGGTGCTCCAGGTGCTGCGCGGCGGCCGCATGGCCCGGCTCCAGCTGAGCAGCACTGTCTGGCTCCAGCCGAGCGGCACAATTGTAGTGCCGCCAGCCACCAGTGCTCCACGTGGTGCACGGTGGTGGTGGCCTGGCCTGGCTCCAGCTGAGAGGCATGGCTGTAGCGCCACCAGCCACCTCCAGGCAACACAGTAAGGGGGCAGGGAGCAGGGAGGGAGTGTTGGATAGAGGGCAGCGGAGTTCAGGGGGGGGTGGATAGGGGTCAGGGCGGTCAGAGGGCGGGGAACAGGGGGATTGAATGGGGGCAAGGGTCCTGGGGGGCAGTCAGGAAGGAGGGGAAGGTTGGATGGGGCGGTGGGAGGCAGTCAGGGGCATGGGTTCCGGGGCAGTCAGGGGACAGGGAGAAAGGGTGGTTGGATGGGGCACGGGTCCCGGGAGGCCATCAGGGGTTGTATGGGAGTGGTAGGGGGCAGTCAGGGGACAGGGAAGGGGGGTGGATGGGGTAGGGGTCCTGGGGGGTGCGTCAAGGAACGCGGGGGGTGGATGGGGCAGGGGTCCCCGGGGGGGGGCATCAAGGAACACGGGGGGTGGATGGAGCAGGAGTCCCGGGGGGAGGGGGCTGGCCATGACCCCCTCGTGGGGTGAGGAGGGAACCGGTTGTTAAGATTTTGGCAGCTCATCACTGGGTAGGGGTCAAACTAGGAAACCAAGGATTCCCACCTTATGCAAATCCTATTTAAGGGTGGGGAGTGAGGTAATCCAGGTCATCAGTTCTCCCCTGCTACCCCACCTGAGATGACGGCTGGAAACAACTAAGACTGAACTGGGGGAAAGAACTGCACCCAGGCTGGAAGGGTGTCTGGACTGTGAAGATTATTAGAACCGCATTTAGGGTAAGAACTTACATGTAACCAGTTTCTTTAGTGTATTAAGCTTAGTTTGTGTCTCCATTATTTTTTTTTTTATTTTATCTCCTAGAACTGGAAGGGACCTTGAAGGTCATCGAGTCCAGCCCTCTGCCTTCACTAGCAGGACCAAGTACTGATTTTGCCCCAGATCCCTAAGTGGCCCCCTCAAGGATTGAACTCACAACCCTGGGTTTAGCAGGCTAATGCACAAACCACTGAGTGTCCTCTATTTTATTTTCTTAATTATCTGCTTGTTCTGTCTGCTACCTCCTTAATTATTTAAAAGATACCTGTTATAATTAATATAGTTAATAAATGTATTTCTGGTTTATAATATAACCCAGTTTATGTGATTTCTAACTGGGGGGGGGAGAAGTTGTGCACACCCTCCTCCACATTGAGGGAAGAGGCGAATTTCATATAATTTTGGGTTTGTACTCCAAGAGCGGGTGGCCATCTGGGTGCTGTGGCAAGCCCCTTAAGCTGAGCCTTCCCAGAGCAGATCTGTGTCTCTCTGTGCAGCTGGGGGTGGCCCTGCCTGTGTGCTGGGCTGGAAAAGGTGGGCGAGCCTACCCAGCAAGACCAGGAAAAAGGGGGCCCAGCCTAGCAAAAGAGTCTGACTCAGTGGCGTCCCATCATACCAGGTGACACCCCAGGGGGTCCAACCTGTCACACAAGTACTGTAGTGAAGTCTCTTTAGCGTGAAAGTAGAACTATGTACAAAAAACCCAAAACTGCATTCAAAAATAAAACAATGTAACACTTTATAGTCTACAAGTCCATTCAGTCCTACCACTTGTTCAGCCAATCGCTCAGACAAACAAGTTTCAGGGCCGGCTCTGGCTTTTTTGCTGCCCCAAGCAAAAAAAATTAATAAATAAAAAACCCGCGGCGCAGCCGGAGCGGCAAAGCAGGAAAAAAAAAAACCCTGCGGGGCAGCCAGAGCGCGGGTGCAGGGGGACTCCCTGCGCTGCAGACGTGCCCCGGCTAGTGGAGGGGAGAGGGAGGGAGCAGGGGGGGAGAAAAAGAAGGGGGGCGGCCAGGGCTTCAGCAGGGCGCTTGCCACGTGGCCCCGACTGCTGCGCCACCTGCCGGGAGGGCTCCGCACCACTCCAGTCAGCGGGGAGGGAAGGACGTGGGCTGCCCTGCCGGGCTTGCTACAGACCTGGCACCGACTGGGGCAGACGGAGTGCGCAGCCCGCTCCCAGCGGGGTGCTCCCCTCCTCCGCGCCGCCGCTCCCTACAGGGCGGCCGGATCGGTGAACAAAACAAACAAAAAAGCGGCCGTGCCGCCCTAGGATTGGAGGGAATGCCGCCCCGTCGAATCTGCCGCCCCAGGCACGAGCTTGCTTGGCTGGTGCCTGGAGCCGGCCCTGCAAGTTTGTTTACATTTGCAGGAGATAATGCTGCCCGCTTCTTGTTTGCAATGTCACCTGAAAGTGAGAACAGGCGTTCGCAAGGCACCGTTGTAGCCAGGGTCACAAGATATTTATGTGCCAGATGTGCTAAAGATTCATATGCTCCTTCATGCTTTTACCACCATTCCAGAGGACATGCGTCCATGCTGATGATGGGTTCTGCTCGATAACTATCCAAAGCAGTGCAGACTGACCCGTGTTCATTTTCATCATCTGAGTCAGATGCACCAGCAGAAGGTTCATTTTCTTTTTTGGTGGTGCAGGTTCTGTAGTTTTCGTATCGGAGTGTTGCTCTTTTAAGACTCTCTGTCATGTGTGCATGCCACTATCCCATTAAGGATAATGGGAATGATGTGGGTGGATACCCTGAGATAAGAATATACTCCGAAGTTTGTATTACTTAGTTTTTATGCTTAGCTGAATTCCATGTGCTGCAGAACAGAATTCAAATTTACTTGATAAAAGTGTATCGTTCTCAATGACAAATAGTACTTTAGGCAATAATTTCAACTTTGGTGCTGTGGCTAGATCGACAGTAAATCAAATATTTATATGCTGTCCTTTTTTAACAATGGCTAGCTGGATGGATATAGGGAAAAAAATAGATATATTTTACCAGAAAAAAAATCCCAGGCTGGAAATTTACTACCGTTTACAGTTTATTACCAGTGTAACAGCCATCCCATATAAGATGGGACACTGAGATAGCTCAGACTTCTGACTCAAAGAGAAGGATTTATGACTCACATGAGAAGAGATATACTAGAGGCTAAATAGGAACATCTAAGTGATAGGAAGTGAGGAGTAGATGGAAATGACATTAGGATATGTATCAAGGTCAAGCCACTAATATTCTAGCAGTGAATGAACCAAGCAGACAGATTTGTAACTGTCATTAGAGGTACTCCTGTTCCTAAGTCTATCGAGTCAATGAAACACAACAGATATGCTCACAACATGCATTATTAATGCACTGTGTGCTTTATTCACTTATACAAATATAATGGCCGTGGCAGTTGAGATCACCCATCGTGATGGTGGCACAATGGAAGTTCTTTTCTGCAGATTCCTCTCTTCCCCACAGCCTTTTCACCCTTAAATATCTTCTAATTCAGTACTGCACAAAAGGACTTGCTGAATTCTGATTGTGTAAATTATTTTGGGCAAGTTCTGTGGCCTGTTACACAGGTCAGACTAGATAATCACGATGGTCCCTTCTAACCTTGGAATCTATGAATCTATAGTCCACATGTACTAATACACATATTTGCTATTAACCACCTTTGCTGGAATAACTTTTGAATCACCTAGGAAACTTGGGCATTCTATGAAAATTGCTGTTTTTTGATTTTCATGGATTTCAACATTCATTCTTATCACATTTTGCAACCCATGAGTTTCACTTTCATTTTCAAGTTGGTGAATGTGAAATTCAGCCCACAACTTTTGAGTTCTGTTAAGCTCCGTGCACCATGTATGGGATCCCCCAAGGTATCACAGAAATTCATAAGGGTTTATTTGACCCTGAGGATTTACCATGTAACCCTCTGGTATCTGATGAGCAAGGCTGGTTTCAAGATAAACCCTTTATTAAGAATAGAAACTGTGACCAGAAATAAGGTCACTTCCCTCTACTCTCTGGCTGTGGCCTTCACCTGCCCTGTCCTGGGCAATTTTGTTTCTGCGCCCAGCGAGAAGAATGTCACAGGACAACCAAAGACCACAAGAAGAGTGTACAGGAAATGTGGCAGTGCTACACTTCCTGAAGAGCTTACTAGAGTAAGCACAGACACCTGTCACAAGTTTCATTATTTAACCAAATCAAAGCCATCAGACCCGGGCTAAAGTCATAAAAGCAAAATGTCATAATTATTCAGAGATATAGAGAATTATTGTGCAGAAAACCCAGCTCTTTCAGATTTTCCACAGAAACCAGCCATGTTTCTTCTGGCTTTGGGTTCTGTCCTGGCAGCTCAGATTTCCGCCCTCTATATTGTCCAAACTGAGTGGTTAGAAGATTCTCTTGCTTTTCAGTCAGTCTGTTCATTCAGTTATTTGTTGTGATGGATTCTTGACCTTTAATGGACATTGCAACCAATCTTTAAAACAAAAGAGTAACTTCCAGGAGTGAATTATGTTTTCAAAGTCCACCACAGTTAGAGGCAGAGAACAGGATGTGCTGAGCATTATCTTCAGAAATGCTACCCTGAAAGCTTTCAAACAGCTCCTGCTCACCTGCCACATAATGACAGCAGTTCTTGTGGTTTTCGAATAGCAGGCATTCCACCCTCCTCAAGCTTTGAGAAAGAAAGAAAAGACACTGTGACAGAACAAGGAGCAATGGTCTCAAGTTGCAGTGGGGGAGGTCCAGGTTGGATATCAGGAAAAACTATTTCACTAGGAGGGTGGTGAAACACTGGAATGCATTACCTAGGGAGGTGGTGGAGTCTCCTTCCTTGGAGGTTTTTAAGGCCCGGCTTGACAAAGCCCTGGCTGGGATGATTTAGCTGGGAATTGGTCCTGCTTTGAGCAGGGGGTTGGACTAGATGACCTCTTGAGGTCCCTTCCAACTCTGATATTCTATGATTCTATGACACCCTGTACCTTGAGGAACACCCAGCACCCCCATGTTCATCCTTATAAAATGATTGTGTGGTATCCAATGCAAAGTGTGTCATGCCAGAGACAGAGTGACCAGGGGAGCAGAGCGGACAGGGGGCTGCAGACAGGGGAGTTTGAGAGGGAGTGTGACAGAGGGAGGCCTATGATGGTTAGGAAGACCCGCAACACCTGTGCCAGCACTGCTTCTGTCTCCTCTACCTGCGCCTGTAGCCAGACAGAGTGCCTGAGCCTGGATGCTTCTACCCAGATCCTGGTGTGGTTTCACAGGGACTGTAACTTGTAATTTCCACTTACTGATATCCAGGCTGGGGGGGGGGGGGGGGGCATCTAATGTGAGAGGTGCCTATTGATGGAATCTCTCAGGCAGCAGGTGGGAGAGCTACAGGAGGAGATGGCTAGGTTGAGGAGCATCCGAATCTAAGAGCAATTCCTGGACAGTGTCCATGTGGAGACAGCTGAGGTAGCTGTCCCAGTACACAGGACTGCTGATACACCACTGGTGGAGGAGGAGATGGCTCAGGGTGGACACTGGCAGCTGGTTACTTCTGGCAGCAGGCAGTGCTCCACACCTGCTCCGAACCCTCCCGCCATGGTAATAGGTAACCATTATGCTCTTCTTGATACAGGAGAGAAGGAATCACCCTCTACAGTAAAGGAGGAGAAACCTCGTACCCCTAACGCTGGGAGGTCTGCTGCCACCACTGCGAATAGGAAACGTAGGGTAGTGGTGGTCGGAGACTCTCTGCTGAGGGGAACGGAGATGCCCATCTGTCACTCTGACATTTCATCTCGGGAGGTATGCTGCCTGCCAGGGGCCCATATCCGAAATGTTATGGAGGGATTGTCGAGGATTATCCAGCCCTCTGACTACCACCCCATGCTACTCATCCATGTGGGCACAAATGATACTGTGAGGTGTGACACTGAATGAATCAAGAGTGACTACAGGGCTCTGGGAGTATGGGTGAAGGAGTTTGGAGCGCAGGTGGTATTCTCTTCGATTCTTCCTGTCAAACATAGGGGCCCGGGCAGAGACAGATGCATCATGGAGGTGAATGCCTGGCTGCGAAGATGGTGTCGCCAGGAGGGCTTTGGCTTCCGTGATCACGGGATGCTATTACAGGAAGGACTGCTAGGCAGAGATGGCGTTCACCTTTTGAGGAGGGGAAAGACCCTATTTGGACACAGACTGGCTAACCTAGTGAGGAGGGCTTTAAACTAGGTTCAACAGGGACAGGTGAGCAAAGCCCACAAGTAAGTGGAGAACATGGAGACCGGGGAGATGGGTCGGAAATAGGAGGAAGCATGGGCTATAATGGCAGAGAGAAAGGGTCAGGACAAAACTGGGAGGCAAGATCAAATCAGGATATTAGATGCCCATATACAAATGCGAGAAGTATGGGTAATAAGCAGGAAGAACTGGAAGTGCTAATAAATAAATACAACTATGACATTGTTGGCATCACTGAAACTTGGTGGGATAATACACATGATTGGAATGTTGGTGTGGATGGGTACAGCTTGCTCAGGAAGGATAGACAGGGGAAAAAGGGAGGAGGTGTTGCCTTATATATTAAAAATGTACACAATTGGACTGAGGTAGAGATGGACATAGGAGATGGAAGTGTTGAGAGTCTCTGGGTTAAGCTAAAAAGGGTAAAAAACAAGGGAGATGTCATGCTAGGAGTCTACTACAGGCTACCTAACCAGGTGGAAGAGGTGGATGAGGCTTTTTTTAAACAAATAACAAAATCATCCAAAGCCCAAGATTTGGTGGTGTTGGGGGACTTCAACTATCCGGATATATGTTGGGAAAATAACACAGCGGGGCACAGACTATCCAACAAATTCTTGGACTGCATTGGAGACAACTTTTTATTTCAGAAGGTTGAAAAAGCTACTAGAGGGAAGCTGTTCTAGACTTGATTTTAACAAATAGGGAGGAACTCTTTGAGAATTTGAAAGTAGAAGGCAGCCTGGGTGAAAGTGATCATCAAATCATAGAGTTTGCAATTCTAAGGAAGGGTAGAAGGGAGTACAGCAAAATAGAGACAATGGATTTCAGGAAGGCGGATTTTGGTAAGCTCAGAGAGCTGATAGGTAAGGTCCCATGGGAATCAAGGCTGAGGGGAAAAACAACTGACGAGAGTTGGCAGTTTATCAAAGGGACACTATTAAGGGCCCAAAAGCAAGCTATTCCACTGGGTAGGAAAGATAGAAAATGTGGCAAAAGACCTCCTTGGCTTAACCACATGATCTTGCATGATCTAAAAAATAAAAAGGAGTCTCATAAAACATGGAAACTAGGACAGATTACAAAGGATGAATACAGGCAAACAACACAGGAATGCAGGGGCAAGATTAGAAAGGCAAAGGCACAAAATGAGCTCAAACTAGCTACAGGAATAAAGGGAAACAAGAAGACTTTTTTATCAATACATTAGAAGCAAGAGGAAGACCAAGGACAGGGTAGGCCCACTGCTCAGTGAGGAGGGAGAAACAGTAACAGGAAACTTGGAAATGGCAGAGATGCTTAATGACTTCTTTGTTTCGGTCTTCACCGAGAAGTCTGAAGGAATGACTAACATAGTGAATGCTAATGGGAAGGGGGTAGGTTTACCAAATAAAATAAAAAAAGAACAAATTAAAAATCACTTAGAAAAGTTAGATGCCTGCAAGACACCAGGGCCTGATGAAATGCACCCTAGAATACTCAAGGAGCTAATAGAGGAGATATCTGAGCCTCTAGCTATTATCTTTGGAAAATCATGGGAGACGGGAGAGATTCCAGAAGACTGGAAAAGGGCAAATATAGTGCCCATCTATAAAAAGGGAAATAAAAACAACCCAGGAAACTACAGACCAGATAGTTTAACTTCCGTGCCAGGGAATATAATGGAGCAAGTAATTAAGGAAATCATCTGCAAACACTTGGAAGGTGGGAAGGTGATAGGGAATAGCCAGCATGGGTTTGTAAAGAACAAATCGTGTCAAACCAATCTGATAGCTTTCTTTGATAGGATAACGAGTCTTGTGGATAAGGGAGAAGTGGTGGATGTGGTATACCTAGACTTTAGTAAGGCATTTGATACGGTCTTTGATTCTTATTGATAAACTAGGCAAATACAATTTAGATGGGGCTACTATAAGGTGGGTGCATAACTGGCTGGATAACCGTACTCAGAGAGTTGTTATTAATGGTTCCCAATCCTGCTGGAAAGGTATAACAAGTGGGGTTCCACAGGGGTCTGTTTTGGGACCGGCTCTGTTCAATATCTTCATCAATGACTTAGATATTGGCATAGAAAGCATACTTATTAAGTTTGCAGATGATACCAAACTGGGAGGGATTGCAACTGCTTTGGAAGACAGGGTCATAATTCAAAATGATCTGGATAAATTGGAGAAATAGTCTGAGGTAAACAGGATGAAGTGTAACAAAGACAAATGCAAATTGCTCCACTTAGGAAGGAACAATCAGTTTCACACATACAGAATGGGAAGAGACTGTCTAGGAAGGAGTACGGCAGAAAGGGATCTAGGGGTTATAGTGGACTACAGGCAAAATATGAGTCAACAGTGTGATGCTGTTGCAAAAAAAGCAAACATGATTCTGGGATGTATTAACAGGTGTGTTGTGAGCAAGACACGAGAAGTCATTCTTCCGCTCTACTCTGCTCTGGTTAGGCCTCAACTGGAGTATTGTGTCCAGTTCTGGGCATCACATTTCAAGAAAGATGTGGATAAATTGGAGAGGGTCCAGAGAAGAGCAACAAGAATGATTAAAGGTCTAGAGAACATGACCTATGAAGGAAGGCTGAAAGAATTGGGTTTGTTTAGTTTGGAAAAGAGAAGACTGAGCGAGGACATGATAGCCGTTTTCAGGTATCTAAAAGGGTGTCATAAGGAGGAGGGAGAAAACTTGTTCACCTTAGCCTCTAAGGATAGAACAAGAAGCAATGGGCTTAAACTGCAGCAAGGGAGGTTTAGGTTGGACATTAGGAAAAAGTTCCTAACTGTCAGGGTGGTTAAATACTGGAATAAATTGTCTAGGGAAGTTGTGGAATCTCCATCTCTGGAGATATTTAAGAGTAGGTTAGATAAATGTCTATCAGGGATGGTCTAGACAGTATTTGGTCCTGCCATGAGGGCATGGGACTGGACTCAACGACCTCTCGAGGTCCCTTCCAGTCCTAGAATCTATGAATCTATGTCGGGTGTCTTTGGAAGGCTCATGATGCACTGAGCATTGTTGTTATGGTCATGTTATAATAATGTAATGTTATAGGTTGTAATTTCATGTATATAGTTATGAGGCTGAAAATGTGTCCACATGGCTTAAAGCAAGCCCAGGCAAAAACTCTGCAGGAACAGAGGGGCAGTTCACACCTCATCAGGGCATGTATGGGACAAACCCAGCCCAGCCTCACAGGAACAAAGGACACTGGCCTAGGCAACAACAAAGGATCTGTTGGACTCTCGAGTGAGTCACCCCCCTTCCTTTGGTCAGTTTGGGACTGTGATGAGGTAATGTTCACCTGACTGTGAAGGTGAAGGGCCGGGGGTAAATTTTGGATTGGGAGTTTGGTTACTATTACCCTGCAAATAGTAACCAAGGCTGGTGGGAGCCAGAGTGTGGCTGGTGTTTGCTGACAGGCTGCTGGGATCAGAGTTGCTGAACCAAAACTATGGCCATACCCAGACACTCAGGGTGTGACCTGCATGCTGGCAGGCTGTTTCTGAGCGGCCCAGGTGGGAGCTACAGAAGCAAGGCCTTGTAAGACACTGCAGGACAGGGATGACACAGACACTTACGGGTCTGCATTGCACCCACAGACACTGACTTCCTCCGGGCCCCGTGAGTGCTCAGCCCCGCTCTGGCCTAGGAACCGCTCCCACCAGCCCCCTTCCTGAATCCCCCTCCCCCACCCCGCCTCTTCCCATCCCCGATCCGCCCCAAGCCACGCCCCCACCCACCCCTTCTCCCAAGCCTCCAACTCACCTCTTCCCACCCAGTTCCACCCCCTCCCCCAAACACGGCCCTGTCCCTGCTCTGCCCCCTTTCCCCCAGCGCCTCCTGCACATCATGCAACAGCTGATCACAGCAGTTGGGAGGCGCTGCAAGGGAGGAGGAGGAGTTGATTGGCAGGGCCGCCGGCAGATGGGAGGCATGGGGGGGGGCAGGGGAGCTGGCTGCTGGTAGGTGCTAAGCACCCACAATTTTTTCTCTGTGATTGCATCCCAGAATGTCATAGTACATAGCACCCTCTACTCCTCACCTAATCTCTGCTTGTCTCCTCCATTCTTGGAAGCACACAGGGCCCTGAAATGAAAATCCTTTCATACCTCGAAGACCATTTGAAATGAAATATGTAACTCATTTTCGACGTGCTAACTTCGGCAGTGCTTCTTTTATTTATGCTGAGGGAAGTGTTTTCATGAGAAGTACAATCTGCAAACTACATCCTTAATAACATCATAATACCTACCAAGTGGCCTGCAGGAATTTATCATTACGGTGGGGTGAATCATGCCATTCCTTACGGTGTCTGTGTTTGATTTTTATTTGCCATGTAACTACCAACATAATGGTATACGTCCCTACAGGGGTGCTGGAAGGAGGGGTGCTGGGGGCTGCCGCACCCCCTGGCTTGAAGTGGGTTCCATCACATACAGGGTTTGCAGTTTGGTTCAGTGGCTTTCAGCACCCCCACTAGACACATAGTTCCTGCCCCCCTGCATGCCTGTGCCTTCTGAATGTGAAATTAATCATTTCCAAACGAATTATTGGTTGCCATGGTTTTCACAAGTCCATTAATGGATATAGCAAAGAGAAAATCTGAATTCTAATAGAAAAATAAACAGCTACCATGGGACGAAGTGAGACTGATGAGCATCTCAGACTGTCATGTATGTGCTTTAGGGCAGCGGTTCTCACGAGGGCAAAGCCTGGAGCCTCAATAACCCCCTCCGGGCTTCAGCCCCGAGCGCAGATGCTGTGGTGGGGCAGCGATTGGGAGCTGAGGGGCTGAACCCCCAAGCCCTGGGGCTGCGAGCCCTGATGCCGCTGCGGGGACCCGCAGGCTGAAGTCCCGAGCCCTGGTGCCACTGTGGGGCTGAAGCCAGGAGCCGTGGGCTGAAGCCCCAACCTCGGTGCTGCTACGGGGCTGGAGCCGGGGTGCAGCCCTGGGATGTGGGACTGAAGCATCAAGCCCCAGTGCTGCTGTGGGGGTGAAGCTGGGAGCTATGGGGCTGAAATCCAGAGCCTGCATGTCCCTGCAGGGCTAAAACTGGGAGCCAGTACTGAATGCTGGAGCCATGAGACCCAGTGACACTGTGGGGCTAAAGCAGGGAGCCGCAGTGCTGAAGCTAGCCAGGGGCTGAAGCCCTGTGCCCTGCAGGCTGAAGCCCCGCCCTGCAGCCAGGAAGGTGGGGGGCTCAGACTTCTGAGTCAGCCCCTGGGGTGGGGGTCACCCAGCCTGTAGGTCAGCCTTAACACCTTCTGGCCCAGCTCTGGCTCTGCCCCCAGAGACTTTGCATGCGAGGGCTCATGCCTGGGTTTCTGCCCTTGGTCTAGTGAGTCTGACGCCAGCCTTGCAGGTTACCTAGCTCCGTTTACTGGTTGTAAAGGAGCTATTTCAACAGAAGCAGGACAAGTTACACAGCACGGAAGTAAGCAGGGGGAATTGTAAGTATAAACAATAAATATCAGATATGGATACATTTTTAATTCAGCCATCATCTTCAAAACAACAAACTCACAGAGTGATGATATCGAATTTCCTTCAACAAGTTCAACCACCATAATGACTGAAGAACATCAAGGAGGTGATGTGAATAAGAAACATAAAGCTGCTATTAACCTCGCAAATTTAGGAAATGCAAAGACAGCTATTTGAATTTGGTTTTATTTGTTCCGGAAGTGGAGATATACATCAACCGCAGTGTGTAATTTGTGCACAAGTATTGTCCAATGAATGTTTGAAACCCTCCAAATTACAAAGGAATTTAATTACAAACATAGAATCATAGAATCGTTGAAGATTAGGGTTGGAAGAGACCTCAGGAGGTCATCTAGTCCGACCCCCTGCTCAAAGCAGGACCAACACCAACTAAATTGTCCCAGCCAGGGCTTTGTCAAGCCAGGCCTTAAAAATCTCTAAGGATGGAGATTCCATGACCTCCCTAGGTAACCCATTCCAGTGCTTTGCCACCCTTCTAGTGAAATATTTTTTCCTGATATTCAAAACATGATATCTATAAGAATAAGCATCGTTCATTGTTTGAGCGAAAGGCCAAGGAACTGCTTGGTACTAAAGTAGAAATGAAATCCACAACTACTGCAGATAAAAAGCTTTTAAGGTCATCCTACATAGTGGCACAGAAAATTGCTAAAACAAAAAAATCACAAACGATTGCTGAGATTTTCATAATGCCATGTGTTATTGAAATAACAATGGAAGTGTTTGGAGAAGAGAAGGCCAAGGTACTGACAAAAATACCGACATCAAATGACACTGTCAAACGATAGATCATTTCTACGTCAGAAGACCTAGTTTCTCAGTGTATTGATCGGCTGAGTGACAATGATTTTGCTATACAACTAGATGGATCCACAGACATTTCAAAAATGTCCCATTTACTTGCTTATGTTCAGTATGTGTGGAATAAAGAATAAGACTTTTCGGTTTGCAAAGCGCTCAAGACAACAACAAAGTCGGATGACATTTTCAAACCGTTAGATGATTTTATCAGCTGGACTAATTGCATTGGGGTCTGCACTAATGAAGCCGCAAAAATGACCAGAAAGCATTCTGGTGTTGTGCAAAAAATAAAAGCCGTTGTACCTCACACTATTTGGACGCACTGCTTTTTACACTGAGAAGTGCTTGCTGCAAAAGCTATTGAACCAGGTCTTCACAGTGTTCTGAATACGGTGGTAACACTTGTTAAATCAAGAGCAACAAACTCCAGGTGTTTTGCTACACTTCGTGAGGAAGTGGGTGCAGAGCACCATTCCTTGCTCAGGCATACAGAGCTCATGCAGGCTATCTCGAGGCAAAATGCTTGCCCGAATATTTAATCTCAAGGAAGAGTTATGTACTTCCTTAGTTGATAAGAAAACTGAATTTGCCGAAGTGCTGAAAGATGACGTGGCTGGCAAAACTGGGTTACCTCGCAGACATATTCAGTGAAATGAACAAGCTGAATAAAACTATGCACGGTGGGAACACTAATTTTATTGCCCAGCGTGAAAGAATTGAAGCATTCAAAAGAAAACTACAACTCTGGAAAGTTCGTATCTGTGAGGGCACTAGTGATAAGTTTGAGCTCTTACATTCATTCATTCAGGAATGAAACATTGACTTTGACGTAATTAAACCTCAGCTAGCAGCACATCTGTCTGGTCTGCTTAACAAATGTAATGTTTATTTTCCAGAACTCACAACAGAACAAGCTGCTACACACATGTGCACTTGAGTGAGAACATTGAAGCTAAACTTCCATCTGATATTCCATCAAAATTGGTAGAGGAGCTCATTGACATTTTGTCAGACACCTCCCTCAGAACCAGGTTCAAAGAATGCCGCTGGAGACATTTTGGCTTTAGTTTTCCGATCACAGCTTCTCTGCAGTGCTGAAAGTTTTGATCCCCTTTAGTACCACCTACTTATGTGAAGTTTGATTTTTAGCTATGACATAAATGAAAACAAAGTACCAAACCAGGATGAACATTGACCATGATATGTGCGTATGCTTGTCAAAGATACCCCCACATCTTGACAGAATTGTTGATCAGTACCAACAAGTTTCACATGAGTAAATAAAAAATAATATTCAGTTTATTTTGGGGCATTTATTGTCCTTTTTATATATTTTATGTGTGTGTGTGTCTGTAATTGTATAACAATCCATTTAATACAGCTTTTAATCTACAGGATATGCAGAAAAACCGTTGCAGCACAGGTGGGTCTTGGAGTTTTTGTAGCATTTTCAGGGGGGTCTGAGAAAGAAAAAGGTTGAGACCCCCTGCTTTAGGGCCTGATCCAAAGCCCACTGAAGTCAATGGAAAACTTCCCATTTACTGAAATGGTCTTTGAAACAAGCCCTTAATGGCTCCATTAAATAATGGCATGGGTTAGAGATGACTGTACTAACAAGAACAATTATGCACTTATGCTTTATATAGCATCCTCAAGGCATGTTACAGACATTAATTCTTGCAGTCCAGTGGAATTATACCCAGCGTAAAAATGAGGCACACAGAGATTCGTTGAAGCATCCCAGCATTCAAGGTCACACAATGAATAAACAGCAGAGCTAAGATTGGAACAAATGAGTCCTGACTAGGGCTGGATTAAAATTATCTGTTGAATTTTTTTTCAACAGGAAATTGGGTTTACAAGGAAACAAAAGTGTTTGTGAAAAGTTTCTACTTTCCTTGGAAATGTTGGACTTTTTGTCAAAATTTGGCTGAAAGGGTTTTGGTTTTCAGGTGACAGCATTTTGGATTTTGCCAGCTTTCAATTTAACAATGAAAAGTCAAAATTTTCTGTTGAACATGTTGAAAATTTTTAAAAAATCATTTCTTTCCATGTGGCGGGGGAAAAAATAACATTTTCTAGCTAGCTGTAGTCCTGACTCCTAGACTCCAGTTCTAACTACTAGAAAACTCTACTTATCTTCCAAAGCTCCTGGTTTGGTGGGATTTAAGCAGGAGCGCCACCAGCTTTTCTGCCGCCCTAGGCGGCAGAAGGTCCCGCCCCGAAATGCCACTCCTCACAGAGGCGGCGGAAGGTCCCGCCGCCGAAATACGGCCGTGGTCGCTGCCCCCCAAATCGTGGTGCCCTAATGGGTTGCGCCGGCCCTGGGTTTAAGTAGGAGTTCTTAGGCAAATTTTCAGCCGAAGGTATAATGGGCATGTAGAAAAATATTCAAGCACACGTGTTGCACCCCAAACCCTAGCATTTGCCTAGCATGCCTAATTTAGCATGACTATTTTTTGGACTGGCACATTCACCTGTAAACCCACCTAAGTGTAACAGATGTATGCTGTTTTGCAGGCAATACTCACTACACCTGCAGCTGATAATTTGTCTCGCTCTGTTATTTTAACTTTGTTTGAGTAGTCAATCTACTTCCCAGACTGGATGAATGCACATCAGATGATAAAGCAGAGGCACTTGCTTTCGAACAGCAAGGATAAACTGAAATAGAGACACGGGATTTTTGTTTTGACTCAGCCTCACATCATATAACCTTTATTTCTATAGTTTTGCATGTTATAACCTACCATTCTAGCTGGATCATGGTCGGTCTCCCTTGTCTATCTCCTGATCTGCTATAAGGCTCATGAATTGTAACTTGACATTCCAACCACCTCCAATTTTGCAGTTTTCTCTAGGGGATTGCAGGTACGGGAATCTAAATCATGATCAGTACTAAATGAGTTTTTGAGAGCCTTTTCTTCTCTCCACTCCAGGTAAGTACAAAGATTACCAAAGGCTGCAAGACATATAGAAATTTAAAATGAAAATCTTATTTACAACACTGTTAATAAATAAATAATAATAAACAGCCAAGGTTGACTCTTTAATTATGAAGGATTAAAATATAAAAGCTAGAGCTGCTGAGAAAAACACAGGACTGTTGGAACGATCAGCCTTCACCTTGAATGTCCTGAGCTGGTCTCAAACAAGGATAATTAGGAAATAAGCTTCTTCTTCTACCAGGGGACTATTATAAAAGGATTAAAGGTAGTCTTACATAGATAGCAGCTACAGCGCATTCAAATACAATTAAATCACTCATATACACACACACAAGTCCTTTTACCCCTCAATTGTGGTTTCTCTAATGACAGGACCAGAAGCGGCAGCTGTCTGGACTCTGCATAGCCAATCATTTTGCCTAGAGAATAATAGAATAGGAAAGCCCCAAGTTCTAAAATGCACTCACATCCAGTTCAAACTTAGTTTATCAAAAAGAAGGCCAAGAGGTGACTTGGTTACCATGTGTAAGTACCTTCACAGGGAAAAGATACCAGCCACCCACGGGCTCTCTAATTCAGTGGGAAAAGGCAGAACAAAAACCAGTGGCTAGAAGCTGCAGTCAACACATTTGAATTAGAAATCAGGCACACATTTTAACAGTGGGGTGATTAACCATGGGAACAAACTACTAAAGGAAGTAGTGGATTAATCATCTCTTGATGTCTTCAGACCAAGCCTGGCTGCTTTTCTGGAAGAAATGCTTTAGCTAAACACAATTTATTATCCTCAATATAGGGATAATTAGGTGAGGCTCTGTGACCTGTTTGATGCAGCATGTCAGACTAGATGCGCAAATTGGTCCCTTCTGGACTTAAACCCTGTCGGTCTATGAATCTTATCCAGGCCCCTGATTTCTGTGGGTGATTCCACCCTGGCATTTTGTCAGCACCTCCTGAGATAAGATGACACCAACATAGATTATGTATTACTTTGTGGGGAATGCACAGCACCTAGAACAATGGAACCCAATCTGATTGGTGCTATTGTAATATGAATAATAAATAAATGTAATGCTTCTTCTAGGTGTTGTTGGTAGCAGAACAGGCCGAATTCAGTTTTCTAGGGTTCCTTCTGAAATTTTAAATAACACCAGCTCAAGCCCCCTGCTCAGAAACATGGGCAGCTATATACCACCCTGGGTGCCTTTGATAGGCTATACCTCCTCATTCAAAAAACATTGAGTCCAGGGGTTTAAAACAGAAGGGGAAGGGAAAAGGAAAAGAGGAAACAGAATAAACCTAGGAAACCCTGGTGTGTTGATTTTTTGATCTATGAAGTAGTACTCTCACCCATCCAGGGTGTTTTGGCAACAGTTTCAATTTTCGTCATCCTGTCGTGCTTGTGAGTAGGTAAAACATTCTAGCCACTTCCCTTCTCCTCTGCTCCTTCTCACTCACAATTTGTTGTCCAGGGTTGGCAGAGTTCATACAATCAGGCAAGTCAGTCTCTAGCCCCTAGGGCAATGGTCCCCAAACATCTGAGGCCTCCCTTACCCCTGTCCATGTCCCCCTACCACCACCACCCTCCCCCACCTGGAGGAGGGCCATGGCTTGGGGGGGATGCAGACAGGAGTAAGGGGGCTGAGACTGGGGCCACAGCTGGGAGTGGGTCTGGGTCTGGGAACAGAGTCATGACTCGGGGTCAAAGCTGGGGGTGAGGAGAGGAGAGAGTGGAGCCACAGCCAGGCCGTGGTAGGGGCCGGCAGTCAGGCCTGCGGCCGGGTTCGGCTCCACTTCTGGTTCTGCCCCCAGCCTCGGCTCCAGGCTGGGAATGGAGCCGCAGCTTGGAGCTGAGGCTGGGGGCAGGGTCAGGGCTGGGAGAGGAACCGCAGCCGGGCTGTGGTGGGAATCGGTAGCCAGGTCCACAGCTGTGTGTGGAGCTGGGCTGAGACTGAGGACGGGGCCAGAGCAGAGCTGGGATTGGGCAGGGTTTGGTGTTACTCCCTCTGTGCCCCCCATGAGGCTGGCCCAGCCTACTGTGCCCCCCAAAACATTCCTCCATGTCCTCCTAGGGTGGCGTGCCCCACAGTTTGGGCACCTCTGACCTAAGGAAAGTGCTGCCTGGGACTCTACCCCTGGACATGATTCAGTTTTGATTTCGGTATAGGGGGGCTTCCACCGATTCCCTCACATAGTCTGCTGCTCTCTGCGGTTTCCAGTCACCTCAGCACCATCATGTGTCTCAGCACTGTCCACACCACAAAGCAATCTCAGCTCTGGCATATGAGACCCGTAACAAAGCCCTTAACACCTAAGAAGACACACTCCTCCAAAAGTCAAAAATTCTTCCTGAAGCTTCGTCCAGCTGCTGGTACTCAACAGTGCCTGACCGGGGTCAGGATAAGGGTGATCCTTCACCCCAGGCACGTTTGGCGTCTTTTCTCCTTTCATTGCCCAACAGGGTCAATAGCATCTCATTGCCATTCAAATCAAAACTTAACTGTATTTGAACCAAAATGCCACAAACTGTCCCATAACTGAAATGCAAATGAGGCCTGGGCCATGCAGTCATTGCCCCTTGCTCACCCACTGAAAGCTCCCGCGTCTCCAGAGTCCCTGCCCAGCCACCGTTCTCACCAGCTTGCGCGGCTCTTCTCCCATTTCACCAAAACACGTCAACAACCAGCTTCCTATTCCGCTGCCCCCGGCTCCTGTTGTCATGACTTGGTAGATGGGTACCCCGCAAAGTGGCCATACTCCAGATTCTGGTCATGCCTTTTCTTGGTCCACTTGCACCTCCTCTGCTGCCCTTCTCTGTATTTGTTCTCCTTCCCGTCACAGACTGATGGTTTTATTTCCCTCACTCCCTCTCCCATTACCACACTCACCAAAAGCCTTCATACTGCTCTGCTTCAGGGCATTAATGCCTAGATGCCACGTGATGCGCACTGCACAAGGCCATAGATTAGATGGGGATATTCACTGGGGTCTCTCCGGAGCTGGCCTCCTGTGCACTCATGGCTCAGATTGAGGCCAAGCAAGAAAAGCAAAGGAGCACCATTTCAGCTGACACTCGACAGTCCTGAGCACATGAGCAACTCTCTGTGGAGGCAGGGGGCGGGAGCTAGGGGAATGTAAAGGTCTACACAGTCCCTTTAACTCACGTGTGATATCTCTCTTCACTGGAATAGACATTGTGCCCCATCAGTGACAGAGTAACTAATATGTCATGGTGCGGGAGAAACTCACAGTCTGTGCGTGACATGCGACATGGTAACCCATCCGTACCCATGCCAGACATGCTAACCCAGGGAATATGACAACATTTTCAGAAGGATACTGTTCGTGTGGTCAGGAGACTAAACCACTAATGCAAAAAAGATTCTAATAATTATAGTCTTTCCCTGCTGGTTAGCCCTCCCCTTTGTAAAATGGACAAAGCTAGAAGGTAATTGATATCCAAAGGGTAATCAGTGTTCTGCACCACAGATGGACAATAATGGAGTCTAAAATGTGGTTCCCTCCGCTGTTTAATGCTTATTGATTATGCTTTCCTTTGTCTGTTATGTGGCTTATTTAGGGGTTGGAGGGGGATGTTGTCTTCTTAGTGAACCACACATAGGGAGCTAGAATGATATCAGTTACATGAGAAAAAAAAATCCATCTAAGTGGGAAAATTATGAGTTTATTGATGTTGTGAATCATCGTGTGACTTTTTGAAAAATATGGAAACTAAAATAAATATTTGTACTAGTTTTAGAGTGCTGTGGAAAATAACTTTTCTGTTTCTTGGTCCCATCTTGATAACATGTCTTAACTCTTACGCTAAAACCCTTGTTGTCTTTACACCAGACATAATGGAGTAATATGATCCACTGCAGCTGATAACCGTTCTGAGTTGCATTGCTAGGGTAAAAACACAGCCTGTAGGAACAGCTTATAAAAATACCCATAGATAGCAAAGCCATGGCCAACATTTTTTGGGCAGGAACATATATGCCGCATATATGAACAATTAATCGCCTGCCAGACAGATTCCTCCCTAATTTAAATGAACAATAACAATTTAGACATCAGTACAGCTTTAATGATGTCTTTTCTCAAGTACATACATATGCAGCCCAATTGTCTAATCCAAGTTTCACCGGAGAAAACAGCCACCTATAGGACTGATTTCAAGAATATGGCAATTATAGCTGGACCCTCTAATAAATATTCCTAAATTATTCAAACAGCCAGAATTTTGTGAAACGGGGCTTTTATAATCCAACCAAAATGTCATTATATTTCAGGGAGGGCAGATATATAATCTGACAATATTAAAGTGTACAACTATAGACACCCATCAGTAAATACAAATGGTGTTAAAGATTTTAAAAATCGCAACCCAGATCCTCAAAGCCTTGGCATTTAGGTGCCTAACTCCCATTGGAAGTCTGGGCTTTAATACTTAATATTAGGTTCCTAAATCCTTATTTAGGCACATACATAAGTGATTCAATTATCAGAAGTGCTGAGCAGACAGCAGCTCCCTTTGGAGTCGACTGTGGAAACTGCAGCCTCAGAATCAGGTTGTATCAGCAATTTCTACTGCTGCACTCTAGTTATCTTCATAAACATAGTATGAACGTTGATTAGAGGGAGAGAGAAGCAACAGGGGAACGGGGGCCAAACAATTAAAATGGTAAATGTGGATTTGTAATGGGATTGTTTTATCATGGAGAGGTAATATCCTCTTTACAGTTAAAGCTGTCATTTTAGTTTCCAATATAAGCCCAACCTAACTTTTTGACTTTACTATGTAAAGTGTTAATACCTTTTAAAATTAGACTTTAATCAATAAAATAGTCCTGCGCAGTGGATCTGGGCTAAGGCACCAATCCAGAAAATCACTTCAACATGTAATTTCTTCCCTACTCAGAAAAGCCCATAAGCTCATGCTTAACATAAGTGCATGAATGGGCCCACTGAAAAATTAATCATGTGCTTAAATGGTTTGCTAGACTGGAGCCTAGAGGAATCCAGTAGATAAAGTCAATAGTAAATAAAACAAAGTAAAACTTACTGATTGTATCTCTCTCCTTTTCTTATTTTTGTGTGGTGGTGTTACTATGATAGTTGTTATTATTATTTATTTGTGCTGTGGTAATACCTAGGACCTGGACCCCTTTGTGTAGGTACTGGAAAAACACAAAACAAAAAGATGATCTCTGCCCCGAAGAGCTTACAATACAAGAATTATATTTGCTATTATAATATTTGCTGCTGTCATCCGTTCCAGGCAAGAAATAAAGCTAACATGTACAAGAACATCGGTGACGTTTAAGTGTTAACACCAGTCTCCAAATTGCACATCTCCACAGTGGCAGTGTAACCCTGTACATTTGGATCTCTCAAAGCATCTTATTAGGGCAGCGTGCATACCAAAATCCTAACCCTGTCTGTGCTGCCAGGCTGCGGCAGTCACATGGAGACTGACTGGTTTCAATGGCATGGCACGTGGGTGCAGGGTGCTGCTTGCAAGGAGCTCCTTGGGGAATCAAAGCCCTTGTTTGTTAATACATTTGGTCAGATCCTGATCCACGGCCCCACAAAGCCAATAAGAGTTTTTTCATTGACTCCTTTTGGCTTTGCATCAAGTTCTTGCTATTTGGTGATTTTATCCTGGCAACATTATTATCAGCTTCTATAAAGCTTTCAAGAAACCATGGCTTAAATGTCTCTAGGTTGCAATACTTTGCTTTTTATTATAATGACCAATAGCATGTTCACGGAGACAGTCTCTGAAATAGTCACAAAAGAGCAGCATTAGAAATAGGACAGAGCAGAGCCTACGTTTATCACTGAATGATAGAACGTCTGTCTGATTTCCAGGTTGAGCTCTCTTGTACTCGTGTATATTTGGTGATGTATCTTTGCAATGAAAATCTGAATTCAAATGCTGTGCTTTGTTCTTAGGATTACTAAATACCCAACATGAAGCTGGATTCAAATGCAGTGACTTAACAAACTGATTTAAAAAAATAGCATGAAATTGCTAAGTAATGCCCAAATTAACACAAATCAGAGTTCATTACACGACATTAAGAGCCAATTTATTGCAATCATTATGCCTGCTGTTACAGAGAACCATATGCCAACTCCAGAAATAACAAGCATTCTGAATCAGGGTCATTGCCGTCTTATCTGCATACGAACTACATTAATTGATCTCATGTGCACATTAAAATTAAACCTGCATTTTTTGTATCATTAAATATTACTTGAAAAATTTGCTGAGTTTTTTTATTTGGGTGTCTTATGAAGAGAAATGTTTATTGTTAGCTAATTTATTTAAATGGACTTACACAAACAATAAAGGTCCTGATTACCTCTTCAGCTTCAGTGAGGGGAAGGTATGCTACTGAGTATACAAAACAGAAGTGTGACTTCCCTACCCTTGTGACCCTATAGTAGATTCTCAGTGATTGACCTGAGGATCAAGATGTATGGGCTCGTGGGTGGGTTGTGTCTGTTGTGATAATTGGGCCTACAAATTTACCTTAATTGTAAGCTCAACTGTAAAAAATATGTGAAAATTCAAACTATAATAGCGAATGGTGGTGGAAAATGGGGTGTTTTCAATAATGAACGTTATAAACAGGTACAAGAAAATCAAACAGAAAGACTAAATTATTAGTCTAAATAATAAATAATCCCCTTTAGACTAAATTAGTCTAAACAAAATGGCCTACTGATATTCTTCAAGGACATAATAAAATCATGCTATATGTGAAATTATTTAACCAAAATTGGCATGTCGGATATTAAGACAAATTGGTGAACAAAATAAGGAGGGGAAAATATAGAAGACCATATGGAGGCTACTTGAATGAGCTTCACCATTGTGGCTAAAAGAAGAACAGGAGTACTTGTGGCACCTTAGAGACTAACAAATTTATTAGAGCATAAGCTTTCGTGGACTACAGCCCACTTCTTCGGATGCATGTTACTCTGAAACTTACCATTGTGGCTGCCACTCCCACCGTCTCCTGGAAACCTGGACCTTGAGGGATGTCCTGACCAGACCAGGCCAGAGAGAAGGATCCAGATGATATCACCAGCCCTACCAGCACTAATTGAAACCCAACCATCACCTGAGATAACACAGGATCAGACTGTAACAACCACAGCAGCAGCAACAACAGCTCCACCTCATCTCAATTAACTTCTCTTTTCCCCAGAAGGATAATTGTTACCACCTTTGATACCATTTAAGAAACTGTCAAACAAGCGGTTTTTTCTTTGTAAAAATTCTCCCCAGCCAAAGGGGAAGGGAGCGAGGGACGTTGTGAAAATGAAAGCCTCACGTAATACTTTACATTCCAAAGGCTTTAACTTTTTCCTTCGTTTCTGTATCTTTAATAAAAGGTTAAAAGGATGGTTACTGGTGTCTTTGCCATGGAACTAAGCAGGCTGAGGTCTCTGTACGCCAAACTCTGAACCTGGTTTGACACGGTTTAATGTTGGACAGTGACTGGCTTGTGTTAAACCTTTGGCTCATTTATTCCATCTAAATTAATACGTCATGAAGGTTTGAGCACAGGGAGCCCTACGTGGATATACCAAAGTAAGGGCTGATGATGATAACCTGTGATACCAAAGAGTCATCACGACTTCCAGATGTGGCAAGACCTACAGCATTAACTCTTTATATGCCTTGCAGTATTCTAGGGTCATACAGACCATGCGGCTGCCTATGACATGTTACGTGGTTGGCAGTAGGGCTGTTTGAAATGTTGTTCATTGAAACTGATTTTGGGTGGAAAACTGGGTTTTCAGCTAAATGACACTTTTCACACAAAAAAAGTGCCTGCTGTCTGCGGAAATGTTTTATTTATTTATTTATTTTGTTGGAAAACCAAATGCCTGAAAACGCAAAATAATTTGGCTGAAAACCAAAATATATCAATTTGGACATGCTGCTCTCTCCAGGAAAGGAGACCCTGGTGCATCATGGGAGATAGAGTCTGACCTGTAGAAGAGAATGGAAGCATGAGGCATCCAAACTACATCTCCAGTCAGGCACTGCATCAGCCTTTCCAAATCAAAATATTTCAGTTTTTGGACAAAATATTTTGACATTCAAAGTTCTGCCAAAAAAAATCAAAATGTTCTGTAGGAAATGCAGAGCAAATTTTATTTTTTCTATTTTCATCAAAAATTTCCACAGGAAAAAAATCCATTTTCAATTTGCTTTTGTCAGTTTTCCACCCAAAATCAGCAGTTGGGAGCTCCCCAAGGAGAAGAGAAAGAACCCTCCCTGGACCACTGGGCAGGTATACAGCCAACAGAAGGCAGGGGGAAAGGCATGTTTAAACTGATTTGGGGGAGGTAGCAGTGAACTGATGTTTCCAGTGGGGGAGAAGTGATTAGATAATGGTGGGGGTGGAGAAAATTGACTTCCGGATGGGTTTGAGTAGAAGAGGGGTGCTGATTGGGAAGACCCCGAGTGCCTGTGATGAGGGGCGATAGAACCTGAGGGGGGCAGGGTTTTGAGGGAAGAGCAGAGAGTATTTGACCACCAAGGTGGCTCATAAGACAGACAAGAGGAGGTGAAAAAAGGGACTGGAAGAGGTGAAGCGTGACTGGGGAGAGAGAGCTGAAGAAAGTGGGGAAGAGAGTGAAGGTGGAGAAGGAGAGAGAGGGTGGGTGGGAGCGAAGATGGATGAGGAGAGGATAGGCGTGTTTATTCCCATCGCATTTTGCTTCTCCTTTGGATGGAGCCACTACACCCCAGGGCAGATCCCCTTACTGGCCTACTCCATTGAGACAGAAGTGGTACCCCCTTAAGCTGGTAGGGCCAGCACCCGTTGGAGTCACTTCCTATGTGGCATGCTCCTCCAGAGAGAGCACCAGCCAGATAGCAGGGCCTGCTCAAAGGCAGGGGTCTCTGTGCAGGAGTGGGGTGCCTGGTCATTGGCAGCACAGCTCGCTAGGAAGCCTTGCTGCTGAGGAGGGGCTGACTCTCCGTGGGGCTGATGCTTCCCTCCTGAAGAGCTGAGTCCAGAGGCTGCACTTCTTCCTTCCTTCATGGGTCTCCAAGCTCCTTCTCCTGGTGGGGATGATTTGAAGGACAGTGAGTCAAAACTCTCCAAGTCCCCTGGGCCCGCGGCAACCATCCCACAGATGATTCTGTGGGATGCTGTAATCTGGCCCTAGGTTTGGTACCCGCAGATCTTAACTTCCTACATTCTGGACATGAAGGTTTAAAAATGAATAGTGGAAATGAGCAGTGTTTCTGCTTCATTAATCTGCTTCCTCGAGGGCCTGATTTGTAGTGGCACCGAGCATCCCCTGCTCCCATTGATTTGGCTGCTTTTGAGAGTGCCCAAAACCTCTGAAAAATCAGACCTCAAAACTTTCCACTGATTTGATACCAAGCAAAGAAGACAGTAATTCTGCTTGTGGTAGTGACACTGTCCTGAAACGGCCTTCACCCATAATAACAAAATCAGAAACAAATTAGGAACGAGGAGCTTGAACAAACAAAATTGCTATTCTAGCGTGACCAAAATGGACCAGAAAGCCGCAAAACTTTCCACAATTACTGTCCAAATTATTGCAGTCCTTAACAGGGCAAACAGCTGCTACCCTTACGTAGAGAGAATCTAACTCCCTTTTAATGATGCAGGTTATTAAAACCTCTAGAGATAGCATTATCAGGAATAGCACACACTGCCACAGCATTTATCATCTCCTTCCCGCGATTGCCAATGCAGCTAACATGAAACCCTTGCTCTCCAAACAGGGAGCAATTCAGAAGAATCAACCTTTTGAAGGAGCTTCTGGGTGTTATCAAACCTTCAGAATATGCAAAAACACAAGACATGGCTAAGAAAGTGTGTGAGTAAAGCAAGTCCTTGCTAGTGAACATGTTATATAGCACGTACTGCCAATATATTAAGCTACAAATTTCCCAGTCTTGTTCTTTTTTAACAAAGGAGCTAGTCATTTAGGGCTCAAATGTGGCTTATTATTACAGTAGCTACTGCACACTCCAACTGAGATCAGAGCTCCCATTGTGCGAAGTGCTGTACAAACAGACTAACAGCCAGCCTATGTCCCAAACTGTGAACAATGCCGACAGACGGCACAGACAAAGGAAACGTTATGACCCTAATTTTACACAGATCTGAGGTACAGACAGCAGAGCTGTGCAAATAACTGATTTTTCACCTTGCTGGCCGTATCAGAAAAAAATGGGACAAAGAAATGTGTCAAGTTGTCCCCCAATTATTATTTTTTTTAGTTTTTGACCAATCAAAAAAATAGCAATTTTGCTTTTGTGCTTTTTAAAATGTTTACTCCCCTCCCCCCCAAACAATTTAAGTAAATGTTGAAAAAAAAGTCACTTTGAAGCAAAACATCAAAAAGGTTTCATTTAGAAAATGTTCAAAAGAAACATTTCATTTTTTTCTGGGGGAGGGGGGCGGAGGAAGGGGAGGGAGGCAGTTACCAAACCAATTGGTGAATTTGACATGTATTTGTGAAATGTTTTGGTCAACCCAAATCTGCATTTTTTGGCCAAAAAGAAGTTTCAGCTGAAAAATTCACCCAGCTCTAACAGAGAGGAATCGATTTGGCCAACACAGCGAGATCCAGGAGTTGAACACACATTTCTCAAACCCCAATCGAGTGCTTCAAACATAAGGCCATCCTTCCTCTCTGTGTATTGGGCCACAGCCCTGAGCAAGGGTAGAACATAAGGTGCCTCACCCAGGAAATGCTGTGGGTCAGACATACCTCTTTCCGGCACAATTCTTTCCCAGCTTCCGCCTGGCTCCATGGGTGCTGCTAGTAATTGGCCCAAGTCACAATCTATCCTTTACATTAAAAAGTGATAGATCCATCTTCTGATTTTAAATATGGAGATAAAGCCAAAGTATTTTTAGAGCAAGGGAATGACAGTTTTGTTCTGTCTTAACAAAAAGAATCATAGCATCTAATTCCTACCTAAGTTAAGTGGGCAATAGGCATTGCGGTAAGATTTCTTATCCCATTTAGCTACAAAATATGGGTAACAGAAGTCCTAGAGAGATGCTAATTTTAATATTAATGGAGGAATTGCTTAACTTAGCAGGTAATTAGCTTTTCCTTGTTTTCACCAACCACATGATTATAATGTAGTAGTAATTTTACATTCATTTTTATGTCCGTATTACCTCCTAGAGGTTTTACTGCTGTTTTCCATTTCCTGTTAGATGTATATAATCAGGGTTGATCATTCATTACATTGGCCCAAGTTCTGTAACCACTATATTCAGTCGTGGACCAGTGCCAGCAAAGGGCACCAAAGCCTAAGGACCTCCTTTTATGGCTCATTTTGTCCTAATAAATTTCAGGCAACGGCAAGTGGCATCTGCAGGATGATCAGCAGTTGGAAACTGTTAACCATCAGTTGTTTATCTTATAAAAGAGTAAATCCAGCCCCAGTGCTGCTGTTCTCCCCTCTCCGTCTCATGGCTATGTAGGGCCTCCTCTGCAGTACAACTGCTGTGGTGCAGCTGCTGGGGGAGCAGAAAACTAGGGAGCCCATGCATTCCCTCCCTACACACCCTGAAGCTCAGCTTCTCCAGGACAACTTCCCTATGTAAGTGGGGGAAATTTCCTGGCTTACACACTGCCCTGGTGGAATTGGCTAGTGAACGGATCTGAGCCCTCGCTCCCACTCCCTTTACCCAGAGGCTGCCTGATCTCAAGGACTCCCCTTCCTCTCTCCTGTGTGTCAGAGTCCTTGTAACCCTGACAAGGCTGGGCCCGGGATTCCTGGGGGACTTGAACCCTCAATCTTGTCGAGGTCACTTAGAACAGGGGCTGGGGTGTTCCCAGTCTGGGGCACACTCTTCACAATGGATGCTTCCCTGGCCCACTGATCATTACATACAGTTCAAAGCAAATACAATTTGTTAAGCAGCAGCTAATAAAAAAATAAGTAAAAATGGGAAAGGTTAAAAGAAAACACATAACCCCACTCTGTGGCCATGGGGACACCACAAACAGCCATCTCTGTGACACAAGGAAAGTTCACAGTCTGTTCCTCACATGTCCCAGGCCTCCTGCCTAGGCCTAGGGTTGCCAACTTTCTATTCACACAAAACCGAACACCCCTGCCCCGCCCCTTCCCTGAGGCACCACCCCTTCTCCAAGGCCCCATCCCTGCTTGCTCCATCCCCCCTCCCTCCGTTGCTTACTCTCCCCCACCCTGACTCACTTTCACCGGGCTGGGGCAGGGGATTGGGATGCGGGATGGGGGCTGAGAGGTCCTGCTAGGGGTGCAGGCTCTGGGGTGGGACTGGAGATGAGGGGTTTGGGGTGAAGGAGGGGGCTCTGGGCTGGGGGGATGGAGTGTGTGGGGAGGGGTGAGGGCTCCGTCTGGGGTGTGGGCTCTGGGGTGGGGCCGGGAACAAGAAGTTTGAAGGGGGACTCAGGACTCGGGCAGGGATTTGGGATGTTGGGAGGGTGCGGTGGGTGGGGTCCAAGAGAGAGTTTGGTTGCAGGAGGAGACTCTGGGCTGGGGCAGGGGATGGGGTGCAAGAGGGCATTCAGGGTGCGGTTCCCAGCCATTGGAAACTGTGGAGCCAGCACTCAAGGTGGGGGCAGCGCGTGGAGCCTCCTTGGCCATCTATGTGCCTAGGGGCTGCAAGGTCCTGGCGGCCGCTTCCGGGAGCCACGCAGAGCTAGGGCAGGTGTAACCCACACACCTCCTGGGTGTGGTGTTCTTAGCTTTTAGCTCATGCGGGAGAGGCTCATGCACTAAGCGGCAATCCAGCCCGCCGACCACCAGAGTCTGTCGGTGTTACACAGGCAGGGAGCTTGCCTTAGCCCCAGCCCCCCGCTGCACCGCCAACCTGACGTTTAATGGCCTGGTTGCCGGTGACAACTGGAGCCGTCAGGGTCCCTTTTTGACCAGGCATTCCAGTCGAAAACCGGATGCCTGGCAACCCTACCCAGGCCCTGGCTGTGCTGCAGGGATGCCGCGGGTCAGACACTTGCTCTGGCGGTGGCCACATTCCCGCAGGCCCGAGGTGGCAGGACCCTTCTTCCCAACGTCAGCCACCCCCTCTTGGCTGGTGGTGTCTCCCTGTGCTGGGCCCTCTGCCCAGGGTCCTCCCAGCTGCTCACCTCCAGAACTAGGTTTACAATGGTGCCAATGACACCATGGCACCAGGCCCACACTCAGAAGGGGCCCCAACACCTGGATCATGGCCCTGGCCCCCCTTTCTGCCCCGAGACCCCTGTTCGCTCCTCTCCACCCCTCCCCACATGTGAGCAGTGGGCAGGGCCTTGGTGGGAAGAGGCCAAGGAGGGCAGGGCCTCAGTCCAGGTGCCAGAGCCCAAAAAAGATTAATCTGGTCCTGCTGACCAGTCTTGGCTCCAGACTGATCCAGACCCAGCTCCATTCTGCCTCAGCACTGCTGCGGCTCAGCCTCCAACTCAGCTCCCTGGGCTGCTTCTCTGGTCCTGCTGCTCAGCTCTGCTGCTCTCCCCTTAGCTCTGCCCCCTATTCTGGCTCAGGCTGTTCTAGCTCACATGGAGGACGGGACCCCAGGCTCCTGACTCCCTCATTGGCCTGCCTGCCCTGTCAATTGGGCTGACCTGGAGCGTTGGCCCCTCCCTATTAGCCCTGGAGACTGTCAGTCTCAGAATCTTGATTTCTCATCAGCCCTCCCCATTTCTTTTGGTCCTGGGAGATGGCCAACCAAAAACTCCATTAAGTTTCAGTTGCCTTACACATACTGCTACGGAGTGCAGGGAAGGGAAACTGGACCAATAACTTTGCAAACACCTCAATCATTCCCTCCTGGTGGGGTGTGGGAATTTCAAGAGCACTTAGCTTTGGCCTAGCCATGCTCTCATTGAAGTCACTGGTAAAACCCAGTGACTTCAGTAAGAGAAGAGTTGCACCAGTGGTGAGCACTTTGAAAAATCACACCCCAAAGGCACAAAGTACTGCCTGCAGCCTTGCAGATACAGTAGCAGCCACGGAACAGCTCTGATGCCCCTCCATTACCAGTATGGCTGGAGGGTGCGGGGGATTCCAGCACAGATCTTAACCACACAGTCTATGTGCTGAGTCCAGAATTTGCACCTAATGTAAATGTAAAAAAAAGCAGCAATATGAAATAAAAGCCAAAGTCATCTTCCATATAAACTCAGACTATTATATGCAAAGGGGGTGGGGAGGAATTTGCATCCTGTCCTTCCTACTCCGATCCTTGATGAAATTTAATGTTCACAGAAGAACGACTGTCAGATAACACATTAATTTCCATCTCAAGTTTCAATTGACATTTTGATTCCTGAAATTATTTGTAGTTGTTTCAGAAAGTGTAATTTTAGAGATTTATCCTACTTACAAGGTTTTCAGCAAAACATTTTCTGGCAACTGGAAATATGTCCTATGAAGCAGCATTCTCTTATCAAATGAATTAATCTAAGGTTGGAATTTACCCTGAGGCGAGGACTAGATTGAAACCAGCACGTGTTTAATAGGGCACAGTGAGCAGGACTCTGCACCAAATTAATACTAAATCCATTCGTGACATTATTTATGCTGTTGGAATCAGTGAACAGCTTTGTTTGATTTTAACAGAAAAATGCCCCCTGCAGTTCAATGTTTAACGTTGTCTGTGATTCTAGAAGGCTCAAGAAGAATGATTCATTTAAAAAAAAAGTTTAAAAACCCCATGCAAAGGGTTGTATAACAATAATAAAACAACCATTGAGCAACAGAACTATCTGATCGCCATATTTGGGGTCGGGAAGGAATTTTCCTCCAGGGCAGATTGGCAGAAGCCCTGGGGATTTTTCGCCTTCCTCTGCAGCGTGGGGCACAGGTCACTTGCTGGAAGATTCTCTGCACCTTGAAGTCTTTAAACCACGATTTGAGGACTTCAATGGCTCAGACGCAGGTTTGATACAGGAGTGGGTGGGTGAGATTCTGTGGCCTGCGTTGTGCAGGAGGTCAGACTAGATGATCATAATGGTCCCTTCTGACCTTAAAGTCTATGATTCTATATCCCATAGCTACTTCAAGTGGTGGTCAGTTCCGCAGCCAAGAGCTTAACTCCCAACCGGATGATGATGATGGTGATAAATGTAAGGTTTGAAGGGACAATGGGTAATGTTGTGTACTTGCAACTGGGTTTTGTGGTCTGTTACTGCCCAGTTTTTAAGTTATCAGCCATTTGAAACTCAGGAATTTTCCTTTATTCCAAATGGCCACAATCTCCTATTACTGTCAGTGTGGCTGAAGCCAGCAAGATGACCGCCATTTCTGTACAGTCCACCTGCCTGGGAAAGAGAGGCTGCCCTTAATAAAGTTGGCTGTTGCCTCCCACTCTTTCCATGCCCATGCTCCAAGCAGTTGACCCCAGTTTCATCTCCTGCAGTGTCCAGACCGGGCTTGCCTGAGGCCACGGTGGGGCAGCCTGGGCCAGGGCTCCTAACTGCTGCTTCATCAGCATTACCCCCCTCTCTCCGCTGGTCAGACAGGAAACAGGAGCAGCAGCCGGGCCAGACTGGCTGGCAACATGTGGTGAGACCAGGGCCGGCTCCAGGCACCAGCGGAGGAAGCACGTGCCTGGGGCGGCACATGCTAAGAGGTGGCATTCCATCCATTCTTGGGGCGGCACAGTTCGGGCGGCTTTTTTTTTTTTTGCTTGGGGCGGCAAAAATGGTAGAGCTGGCCCTGGGTGAGACACAGCCCCGGCCCATTGACTCCCTGCCTCCCTCTGGGATGAGACTGGCTGGCTAATGCCCACAGCCTCAGCAGGGATGCCCAGTTCTGGCTCCCTACTGTTGGAAAAATCGCAGCAGTCATGTCACTTAATACATCAGTGGAAGGTGCTCAGACACTGTGGTAATGAAGGCTGTGTGCAACAGGGTTGTTTGCTATATGGCTGAGATGATACAATTACTACCCACTGCCTGGTTAATTAATGAGGCATCATCATTGTCTGATAATTTTGCTATTACTAGAATAAGCTAACAGCATGGGCCCAAAACAACTTGGGACCCACAGTGAGCTGCCTGCCCAACGGTCCCAGGGAAATAAAGAGTAGAAGGCTCCTGCTTATTCCCCTGTGTGCACTAGCTGCATCGTCAAGGGGGCTACTACCCTCCACGTAGGTGAGCAGGAATCGAGGTTTATCTCTGACCCTCTCAATGCATGGGCCTGCTGAGCCAGTGTGGAAAAGGAAGTAAACTGTGTCTACAGGTCTGTTGAAGACGGCTTCCTCCGCCCAGAGCAAGGGGGAAAGAGGGACCAAACTGTGACTCTGATAATGGGTCTTCAATCCCTGCTGCGCTCCTAGGGCAGCCCAGCTGTAACTCCCCAGTACCAATCTGGGACAGATCATCACCAAGCGCTAATCCAGCCCCAGAGAGCAGGAGCAACTGTAATTTGCCAATCTCAGGCAGCTAATTCAATTCTTTTTGAAGAGAGAGACCTGGAAAAAAAGCTTAATAATGGAAATGGTGGGGAAAAGAAGCTTTATCTAAGACTTTATGTTTGGTATTTTGTAGCCGAGGGAAAAGAGCACTGCAGTGGAAAATGATGACATTTGAAATCTGATCTCCTGATTGTGAAATAGAAAGGAAGGGATGAAATTATTCTCAGGCAGAAAGATGAATTTCACGTCACCTGATCTTGCTGTCACTGCTGCTACTTGTGTGAACTTCAGACTTCTTTTCCCTCGCCTCCCCTCCAAGAGATCACGATCTCACAGCGCGGCTTCTGCTGCAACATACGCAGGAAGAGAGACAACCATCTCTCTCTCAAATACAGAACTGACTACCAAAGGCTGATCGTGAGCATCAGTGCCTGGGAAGGCAAAATATTACAGTGCAATCCCAGCAATACTCATCATTTGCCTGAAGTGGGGCTTTGTCCCTCTATACTGCCCTATCTTCATGAATCACTGAGGTCCAGCTTTACAAAGGGAGCGAGGCTGCAGTTTCCACTGAAATCAATGAAGTTAGGATAACTTTGAGACTCTGGGCCTGAGGGCCTACTGCACCTGCGCAGCACCTAGCACCCTGACTTCAACTGGTTATGACAGTGTAGCAGGGCCATCACCCAGCTCCGGCCCGGAAGGGGTTAAAATAGCCCTGGGAAAGGGCTGCCCTGGGAGCCAATAGGGTAGGCTGATTGGGGAAGTAGCCACAGCTGGGGCCACGCCCCAATCAGGCCACACCTGGCCCTGTTATAAGGGCTCAGGGAGGAGCTGGGTCAGTCTCTCTCTTGCTCTGGAGAGAAAAGGACCTGGCTGCCTGGGAGTACAGGGAACAGCGTAGGGCTGGGGAAAGGCAAGAGGAGCTGGGGAGCTCCAGTCTGATAAATCCCCAGGCTACAGGCCTTGCTAAGAGTCTGTAGCCCGGGGTTAGGCAGAGGCAGCTGATCCAACTCTCTTGCCAATGAGAGTGGCGATGATAGACTGCAGTTTGCCCCAGTGAGAGGGGGCTAGATGGTGACTGGCAGTAGCCACTGAGGCGATGTGGGTGAGAGGGTTCGGGGTTCCCCTTGGAGGGGAGACCCAGAGTGGGGGTACTGCAGGGGCAGAACTCCCAGGTAAGGGGCACCAGGGTCTTGGAGAGACATGGGGGGGTCCTAAGGCAGATGAGACACCAGCCTGCAGAGGGCACTCTGGGCTGGACAAGAGCTAATTCCCAAGACAACCAGCAGGAGGTGCTGCACCGGTGAATCTCGACCTCGCTACAGACAGGTCCCAATGGGCTGAAACATAAAAAGTACCCATCCACACATTCCCTTCCCCTTGTGGTTCCCCAGAAACACACACACCCCATGCCACAATTCGTGAGGGAGGCGTGTACAACTATTATGACAGCTCCACATCATTCTCAGTGCACTAGATTAGAAGGCAGCTCAAGTTACCTGTTCCAAAGCAGCTAGAGGGTGGCTGAGGGTCTGGTCCCATATCTCTTTGGCCCGGGAAAAAAAACGTCCTCATGACTGACAATAATACAGCTCCCCAATCCATTGCAAAAGTATTTTCTAGATTTGTCCCAGCATAATGTGCAGGCGGATGAGTAGGAGGGAGAAGAAACGTTAAAAAGGGTTAAATTAAAACCCAATATGAATGACTGAGTATATTAGTATGAACTTATTACATACCAAAAATGGAGGAAGCATAGCCTAGTGAATCATACACTGGACTAGCACCTCGGCAACATGGGCTCTTTTCCTGACTCTGCCACTGGCCTGTTAGGTGGCCTTTGGTTAGTCACTTTCCCTCTCTGTGCCTCAGTTTCCCCATCTGTAAAATGGGGATAGTGTTACAGACCTGTTTTGAGATCTGTTAGTGAAAAGCACTATATAAGAGCTAAGTATTAATCTTAATATCTTTTTTGTCTAAGCAGAAGAGCTCACTCTCATTCTTCACTAAGGTCTGCAAAGGTAAAGCTGAAGAAAATAGCAGCATTTTTGTGTACTGGAATTATAGCAAAGTGTTCCAAAGACAGGCTATATTTTATTTTCACCCTCATTTGTAAAAATCGTAATAGACTTTGAAAAACAAAACAGTCACAAAACTGTGCTTTTCTCCTTTGACTTTGATGCCAGGTTGGAGCCTGCAGCACCTTTTTAAAGGGGCTTATAATGGAAGTGGGGAGAGATCATTAACTGCAGCAGATCGAGCAATTGCCACCACAATGTAGCCCAGCATGGGAAGGTAACAGCTGTTTAAGAGACTAAAAGGAAGTGTGAACTGTCCCCAGAAGCCATTACATTAGTGAAGTTTATCTCAGCCAAGTCATTCACATAAGTCAGGTGCTGGATTGAATTTACAATGGAGGCAAAGTAGTGCCCATGGTGCTATTTGTGTGCTCTCTATCTAAGCTGTGGTATTGTGCTGTGCTCCAAGATAAAAAGTCATCCTTCCTTTCTGCAGGGGACAGATTAGACAATAGCAATCAGAAGCAATTGTTTCCCCACCTTTTGCCTGCTCCTTGGCATTTACTCTCATAGGGCCTTACCATTGAATTGACATACATCTCTTTCCCTGCCTTGTGCGATGTTGCAGTTTGATAGGGAACACAAGGGAGGGGGTATCCTTGGGGATGAATTGTACCATCACGGCACAGTGGGGGTATAAGGGTACAGAGGTGTCACACCAGCAACTACAGGCGTTCTGCCTGTGCAGGGGAGTGGCACTCTATGCATCCGAAGAAGTGAGGTTTTTACTCACGAAAGCTTATGCCCAAATAAATCTGTTAGTCTTTAAGGTGCCACCAGACTCCTTGTTGTTTTTGTAGGCACTGGAAGCGATGCTAGTGCTGCAATTGCTACAGCCTTTAAGATGGTGCGGTGTGCACTCCCCAGTGCAATGGCTTTGGACTGACAGACAGACAGGGCGGAGCCAGGGCCTACCTGTCATCTTTCAGCCTTGTATTGCAAGCAAGGCCTCTGCAGCAGAGTGGAAAGCGAGTGACCCACTTGTGCCCTCATGTGAGAGAAGCCAGAGTGCAGCATATGGAGTCCAACCCCCTGGGCTGAACTATGCAGCGAGAACCATCTGCACTGCCTTGGAGATCAGGGGCCAGTTTCCATGATCTTCTGGACCGTACCTAGCATCAGGTCACACTGAAGTCAATGCCAATTTCACCACTGACTTCAATGGGCTAAGCCAATGCTGCCAGTCCCCCCAATTTCTATTACTTGCATCTGAAGAAGTGAGGTTCTTACCCACGAAAGCTCATGCTCCCAATACTTCTGTTAGTCTGAAAGGTGCCACAGGACCCTCTGTTGCTTTTTACAGATTCAGACTAACATGGCTACCCCTCTGATACTTAGTCCCCCCAAGTCGTTTGCCTGAAATAGATGACTTTCTGCTGCCACATGCCGGGAGGCTGAAGGTCGCTGATCGCAGGCTCCCGTTCACTCTCCTACCCGACTGTAGGTACATGTGGGAGCGCTAGTCAGGAAAGCAGTTTTTCCCTCATGATGTCTTTGGTTATTGCAGTCCAGGCAACAGAAGGATACGGATTTGGGGGCTACTCCAAAGGAACCAGGCTGACTAGTCATTGCTCTTCAAACCAGGGACTCCCCTGCTTGCATGGCTGAGAGCGAGGGGACCCCTATTGTTCAGCCCCAGTTTTGTTTTGTCAGCCATGTGATAACAGCAGGCTTCAGAGCCGAGGGGACAGAGTCTCATCCAAAGACTCCGGAGGGCTTCAGTAGGCCTTCAGGGGTCTAGGGTGGGGTTGTCAGAAGCACCTAAAATGCCACTGGGACTTCTCCTCCTAACCCACTTAGGCAGGTTTGAAAATCTCACCCCCCAGTGTCCAGGTAGAGTAGCAGAAATCAGGCCTGTCTCTTCCCAGGGTACATGGAAGTAGATGGCACTTTAACCACTCACTTCACTGGGAACAGAGCTAGGCCAACGCTGCCAATCCCCCAGTCATTTCCTTGAAATCGCATGGCCTCGCACTGCCACGTGCTGGGAGGCTGCAGGTCCACACAGAACTGAGGGTTCCCCTCTCACTCTCCTGTTCTTCATAGATTCCTCCCTCTAGGCGTGGAGCAGATCCAGGATGGCTCCGCCTGCTGGATCATAGAGTTGGCTTCTGTATAACTAGGGGCTTCTAGTTGTTGCCTGGTCAACTGTATTTGTTACCCCACAGCTATTAGTGGTAGGATCCCATGTGAGTGCAAAGGGCCAGGATGCAAGACTCTCACTCACTGAATAGTCCCTCACTCCAAGAGCAGTCCAGCTGTGGGTGGAGTAAGGTGTTCCTCATTCTGACTCACGGTGTGACAGAGTCACCTGGAGGGATTCTGGAGCTGCGAGAGCTCTGTTCTGGCCACATGTCCCCCAGACTACCCCACTCCCCGCCCCTCATTTACTGTCACCAGCTTACTTCAGGGAAACTAACCAGTGAACCCAACACTTGCTGCCTTAGAATCATAGAATCATAGAATATCAGAGTTGGAAGGGACCTCAAGAGGTCATCTAGTCCAACCCCCTGCTCAAAGCAGGACCAATTCCCAGCTAAATCATCCCAGCCAGGGCTTTGTCAAGCCGGGCCTTAAAAACCTCCAAGGAAGGAGACTCCACCACCTCCCTAGGTAACGCATTCCAGTGTTTCACCACCCTCCTAGTGAAATAGTTTTTCCTGATATCCAACCTGGACCTCCCCCACCGCAACTTGAGACCATTGCTCCTTGTTCTGTCATCTGCCACCACTGAGAACAACCGAGCTCCATCCTCTTTGGAACCCCCCTTCAGGTAGTTGAAGGCTGCTATCAAATCCCCCCTCATTCTTCTCTTCTGGAGACTAAACAATCCCAGTTCTCTCAGCCTCTCCTCATAAGTCATGTGCTCCAGACCCCTAATCATTTTTGTTGCCCTCCGCCGGACTCTTTCCAATTTTTCCACATCCTTCTTGTAGTGTGGGGCCCAAAACTGGACACAGTATTCCAGATGAGGCCTCACCAATGTCGAATAAAGGGGAACGATCACGTTCCTCGATCTGCCCAATCCTCTAATTTGTCTAGGTCCCTCTGTATCCGATCCCTACCCTCTAGTGTATCTACCACGCCTCCTAGTTTAGTGTCATCTGCAAACTTGCTGAGAGTGCAGTCCACACCATCCTCCAGATCATTAATAAAGATATTAAACAAAACCGGCCCCAGGACCGACCCTTGGGGCACTCCACTTGAAACCGGCTGCCAACTAGACATGGAGCCATTGATCACTACCCGTTGAGCCCGACGATCTAGCCAGCTTTCTATCCACCTTACAGTCCATTCATCCAGCCCATACTTCTTTAACTTGGTGGCAAGAATACTGTGGGAGACAGTATCAAAAGCTTTGCCAAAGTCAAGAAATAACACATCCACTGCTTTCCCCTCATCCACAGAGCCAGTTATCTCATCATAGAAGGCAATTAGATTAGTCAGGCACGACTTCCCCTTCGTGAATCCATGCTGACTGTTCCTGATCACTTTCCTCTCCTCTAAATGTTTCATAATTGATTCCTTGAGGACCTGCTCCATAATTTTTCCAGGGACTGAGGTGAGGCTGACTGGCCTGTAGTTCCCCGGATCCTCCTTCTTCCCTTTTTTAAAGATGGGCACTACATTAGCCTTTTTCCAGTCATCTGGGACCTCCCCCGATCGCCATGAGTTTTCAAAAATAATGGCTAATGGCTCTGCAATCTCACCCGGGAGGTTCAAAGGAGCACAGTCACCTCTGAGCACTGCATAGAATCATAGAATAACAGGGTTGGAAGGGACCTCAGGAGGTCATCTAGTCCAACCCCCTGCTCAAACCCTTGACTGGGATGATTTAGTTGGGATTAGGTCCTGCTTTGAGCAGAGGTTGGACTAGATGACCTCCTGAGGACCCTTCTAACCCTGATATTCTATGATTCAAAGCAGGACTAATCCCCAAACAGATTTTTGCCCCAGATGCCTAAATGGCCCCCTCAAGGATTGAACTCACAACCCTGGGTTTAGCAGGCCAATGCTCAAACCACTGAGTTATCCCTCCCCCCCCAACCGTCAGCTTCTCGGTGAAGCACTAGCAGCACTTGGCTGCTAATTGTCAGCACCACAGGTACAGCATGGGCAGAACAATGTGATTCGGCTTCCCCCAGGATCCTGCCAATGCACGTCACCCCGACCTATAGGCAAGACTGAGAGAGAGAATACCTGTAGCTAAGAGAGAGAATACCACGCGATCCAGTGTTCTAATCAGTACCCACAATAACAGGGTTTTAGCAATGTGAACACCTGTCAATTAGGAACTGACGGGGGGGGGGGGGGGAAATGGGCTTATGCCACATAGATGAGCAGTGCAAAATGCTTGATAGGCTCAATGTACCCTTTGGTGCTTTGGAGACAATGCTGCTTGGGGAAGGCTGGTGGTGGTGTTCAGTCCCGGTGCTGGGGCTCTTCCCTGCTCTGCCACTGGCTATCTGTGTGATTTCACCAAGACCCTTAATGTGTCTCTGCCTCAGTTCCCTGTCTGCTAACTGGGCCTAACGAGCCTCCCCAACGTGTCCAATTACATTGAAGTGGGCACTATCCCTTACTGTGTGTATGTACAGCACCTCGCCCAACAGTTCAGATCATCCTGGGGGCACTACGTGCTATCACAATAGTATTCATATAAGTGAGAGCCCCTAGATTTTTGTAAGGTGATTATTTTGAAATTGCTAGTGGTGATTGGGGGAGGGTTAATGTTCCATTAATCATTCTTTATTCCCCCCCACCCATGTATCCAAATACAATTGTCATTCACCTAAATGAATGAGTGTTACAAGGGGGAGGAGAAATCAAAAGATTGATATAGGGAGTGAATTTGTTTTGGTCATTGGACAGTTTAGTAATTGGTATCTGGGACACAGCTGCAATTGCCACATAATAGCTGTCAGTGTCCTGTGCAGGCAGATGGTCTCAATGTTTTGGAGTGGAGATAACACTGAATTTTAACAAGTGCCAATAGGATTAGCATGGTGCAAACAGACCACCACTAGACTTGGCCACCAGCACCGCAGCATTTGTTATCTTACCCCACTGCACATAAAGCATCCATGAGCATTGTCTGCAGCCCAAAACAAGCTGACACCTTGGATTTGGGGGGCGGAGCGGGGGTGGGGGGGGAGAACCAGTGAGACGTGTAAAATATTTGTGCTTTAATTCTAATGTAGCCTTTGTGTTTACGGGTTGTTTTTCAATATAATGGAATAATCAATCTCAGACAGATTGGAAAGAACAGTTTTGTTCTCCAGGTGCAGTGGGCATCCTTTCCAATGTCTTGCCAAAGCAATATAAGGAGAAACTTATGTGAAGTAATTCATGGATTCAGACACATGCAGTTGGGCTCCCTGGGTTGGAAAAATGGGAAGTGATCTGTTTACATTGAGCTCCAACTCAAACTACGTGACATGGTGTCTGGTGCTACTGAACATTGTCAGACAGTGGCACCCTTCTGCCAGGGGTTGTCAGCAGCAAAAAGGGCCGGGTTCCATTTTCTAGAGGTTCCTCTGGAAATCTTAAACAACCCCAGTTTCAGCCTGCACCCAGAAACCTGGGCAATTATATGCCACCCTGGGCACCCTTGATGGGGAATACTTCCCCATTCACAAGCACTGAGCCCAGGGGGGTAAAACAAAGAAAACGTCATTAAGGGAGATAAGGGGGAATAACAGGATGAACTTGGGAAAGCCAGCAATTAATCCCATTTGATAAGACTCCAAACTCCCCCACCCTGGGCTTCAGTAGTAGTCCCAAACGCAGTCCTCCTCTGGCAGCTGTGCATGGCTGATGTGTTCTAGCCACTTCCCCCCTCCCTGTTCCCCGCTCACAGTTTGCTGTCCAGGGCGGGTGGAGTCCAAGGGTTCTGGTCGGTCAGTCTCCAGCCCCCAAGGGAAGTGCTGACTGGGCTGCTCATGGGGTCTCCCACCTGAGTCAGCGAGGGGATTTCAGCTTGGATTGCTGGGCCCGGGGGCCCACACCAGAGACTCTCAGGTCGGCTGCTGCTTTCTACAGCTTCAGCTCACAGTACCTCAGGGCTCACTTGCGCAAGTGCCATCACTGCACTGTCCATCCTCAAAGCCACCCCAGCTCTGGCCCATCTGTCACCTGGAAGCTGCCTCAGGCCCGTGCTGTCTGCCCCTCTAAGCCAGATCGGCTCTTTATTTGCCGTTGCTTTGTAGCTGCCTTGCTTCAGTCCTTCAGAGAGAAATCAATAACATCCAGCACCCTTAGCAGAGTCTTTGGCACCAGAGAGAGATTCCCAGCACAAGGTAAGAGAGTGAGCCTATTAGCCCTGTCCTGGCCCCCTTACCTGCCTGTGCCCAACTCTGGGAAAGATCAGGGTGATCCCAGGCACATGTGATGTTGATATCTTGTCTCCATTTCCCAGCAGGGTCACTAGCATTTCAGTGTCCCACACTTGGCTGTATTTTAACCAAAATGCCTGAAACTGTCCGTGATGGGGTGCACAAACTCCACAGTGGAGAGCAGCTCTGGGCTCAGGCAGCCAAACCCAGCTAAACCTGCAGGGTCTGCACAAGCTGGAGCTGCGCTGGGGATTTAAAGGGCCCGGAGCTCTGCAGCTGCCAGAGCCCCGGGCCCTTTAATTTGCCCCAGGGGCTCCCAGCCACCTCTGCAGCTGGGAGCCCTGGGTCGATTTAAAGGCCCTGGGGCTCCCAGCCACAGCCGGTGCCCCAGGGCCTTTAAATCTTGAGGCCCCGCCTCTTCTGGTTGAGGCCACGCCTCTTCCGGATGAGGCCACGCCCCCCTCAGGATTCCGGCAGTACCCGTAAGTCCTGTAAGTCACTTTCACCCCTGATCTTCAGTTAGGAACAAAATGTTTATATTATTGTGGTAATCAGTTCAGAAGTTGTCTCTGTTTCCTGGTCTAAGCTCTATCCTTGACTGTGTCACAGTTCAGGGCAACTGCACCTATATTTCCCCTCTACAGTCCGCGAAGGGCACCTACTGTCATGCTTCTGGTTCCACAGGCATCCCCTCTGTTAGCTGGAGACATGCATCTCATCACCTCCTGACCAAGGTACTTCCAGGCTGCACAACTCCCTGATTATATTGTGACTTCACCAGCAAGTGACAGTCTCCCAAATCCGGCCTCTTTGCTAGCTTTCCCTTTGGAGATGGTACACAGTGTAATTGCTACAGTTACAAGTTGCCACGCAACTCTTTCTACGCAAGCTTATTTATTTTGGGGGGTAAAAAGCTCTACAGAAAAAACATGTTAAAAACAATAAATGAACCTGCATCCTAATAAGCTCACCATCAATCACCCCCTCACTCTGACAAGGGTTCTTGTTGGTGATTGGTCCTTCCAACCCTCCCCTAAGTATTAGGGCCCACCAGAAGTCTTGTCTGTGTTCTGGATCAGAAAGGTGGCCCTGAACTGGCTTAAAACCAAGCTACTTATCCAAAAATCCTTTCTTTGTCTGTTGGGCCCTGGAGAATCCACTTTGACCTAGTATATGCAAACCTCTCCGGAGTGTGGTGTTTTTCTGGAGATATTCAACCTGAGTGAATTTGCCCCATCACCCTTTTCTGTTCTCCTGTTTACCCTTCCCATGGAAATAAATACAATCCCTCAATAATACAGAGACAATTGCATTTTTAATACTATGGACTCTAAAGATATGAAGCTCAATTCAGTAATGTTTATCTTAATTCCATAAGGTTTGTCCAGGATATTGTCATCTTTGTCTCAGATTGCACATATGTGCAGCTCCTGGGGAAGTCAAAGGAAGCCAGGCATGCAGAACGAAGGACAGAATCTGGTCTTTAGTATAGTGGAATTGGCAGTGCTGTTTCTTTCATGCAACATAAGAACTCCTTAACGAAGTTTGTAAAGCCACTTCCTCATCTTCCTTTAATCCTTCCTCACACTCTGCCATGATGCCTACAAATCACATCCATCTGGCACTGCGTAAATTGGTGTTCACCTGTGACCACTATTTAGTTATGAAAACTTGTCCCCATCTCCGCCGCCTGTTTATTTATTCACCTCATCATAGGCTAAACGATGAGCTTTTGGGGGCTGGGACTGTCCACCAATATATACAATACCTAGCACAGTTCTTCATTGGCACCTCTGCACGCTGCCATGATAATAATATTTTCCCCTCATTGGGGCTATGGTCTCTGTCTCTCAGGGCTGTGCACTGTAGTGCTGTATTTTGTTATGTTTTTCAAGAGAATGCCGAACAATTTAGTAGTTCTTAAACTCTGAAGGGACTTCCTGTACTGGAGATTGGATTAAATCAGAACTTTACATTAATTCTGATTTAATTACTTCTGACTGATCTCTAGTTTAAACATCAAGAACAAAGGAAATTACTCTAGTTTGATAAAGCCTGCCAAAACATTATGTTAACAAACAAAAACACTTGTCTGGATTCCTGCATGCAGTTAATTTGTTCAGAAAACCAAACATTTATTTAACGCTTTTTTTAAGGTTAATGACAGATCTTTCTATAGATAAGCATTTACAACAGAAAACAAATACAAGCAAAGGTGTCTTAAATGATTAACTAGATTTATGAAACTGCTCTGATAACATTGCTGCGATATGAATAAACAAAACCAATATGAATAATTTGGTGCACCAGCGGCTCTGCATTCACAGAATCCTAATTATGAGCATAACGAAGGAGAAATCTTCCTTTCCTCTTTTAATTGCATAACCCCTTTGGAAAGTTAATTAGTTAAGGTGCTTTTGTTTCCTAGTTCTATACCAAATCCTTGCAAATATGTACATTTCTATTATATTTTCAGTACTGAAGTAGCCAGATTGCTGTAGCGAAGAGTGAATTTCAACAGGTCATTTGTCTTTCACACTGTGGTTTCTTCCTAAAATGTGTGTTTGTTAAGCCTGATGATCTAATAGTCTGAGATTCTGGTTTCCATAATTCCATTTTATTTAGCTTGTAAGCTCTTCGTGGCCTGGACTCTGTCATTCAGGGTAAAATTCACCCCCTGTGCAGGAGGGACGACACTCGTGTCTCCCTTCACTCCAGGGCTGCCTGAGATATAAGTGGTGCACAACCCTTGTGTTGTCTCACACAGAGCCAGGCTCACTGTTTTTGTGTTCCCTACATAAATATGAACATCAGGAATCTCCTGGAGCACACACAGCCTCTTAAAGGTGACAACTTCTCCCATTTGTGGATTTTTGGAGAGGTGGGGCTCCCTGGTGTGGGGTTCTGGTTCCGCATCTCTATCAAGGCCAGTTCATGCTCTCTCTCTCTTTTTCCCTCTCCTCCATCTCTTTGGTTTTCAGTCCCAGGGCTTGCTTCTGGGCTTTGATTTCTTTATTAGCCTCTAGCTGTCTCAGTTCCAGGGCAGCTTTTTGCCTGGCTGCTTCTGCCTCCATTTCTTTGGCTTGCAATTCCATGGCTTTTTTCTGGGCTTCCATGGCCCTCTGGTGTGCTGCTTCTTGTCTGGTATTTTCTGCTTCTTCTCTTGCATTTTCTGCTTCTCTGGCATTCTCTGCTTCCAGTAATTCCATACATCTTTTGTGTTTGCAGAGCTCCAACTATACAACTGTTTCAATATTGTCACTCATCTTGCTATTTTTCTGTCCCTACTTCCCTTACCCGAAATAAGCAAACAGAAAATAACAAACAGGTAACCACTTTGACTGTTCTCCAGCCAACAGAGTTAAAATTCACTTAAAATCACCACGAATGTCTCAGAGCAATAAGCGGTGCACAGTACCCTGCTCACTGCGCCACTTTGACGGGTTACCCATCACTTTGGGGTGCCACCTGATGTACTAGGGTACCACTGAGGCTACCTGTTCCACCAGCCGGGGCTCCCTTACACTGTCTTGCGGTGCCAGTCCCTCAAGCCTCCTTTAGCCCACACAGGTAGGGATACACCCAGCTGCAGAAAGACACAGACACTGAGATCAGCTCTGCCTGGGAAGACTCAGCTAGGGAACTGCCCAGCATTCATATGCACACCCCCTCTGGAGTGAAATTGTCTTGTCTGGCGCTGCCAGAAAACCACACAGTGCAAGCTCATGAATTTTGCTCCCTCCCTCAGTGGAGAGGAAGATCTACACAGATCCCCGCCCCCCAGTTATGGATTCCGCAAACTGGGTTTAGAGAAAATAAAAACAAGTTTGTTTGCTACAAAAGATCATTTTTAAGTGATTATAAGGGATAGCAAACAGATCAATGTGGATTACTGAACAAATAAAACACACAAACTAAGCCTAATGCATTAAAGAGACTGGTTACACCTTAAATGGTGTTTTAGGCATTTCTTTCACAGGCCAGACATCTTTTCCAGCCAGGACTCAGCTCTTCTCCGCTGCTTTTGTTTTTGTTTCAAAAGCAGTCATGCTGGGCAGGGATTCAGTGAAGAATGAACCTTGATTAACTCACTTCCTTGCCTTAAATAGGATTTACATATGACTGGAAGTCTTTGTTTCCCAGTTTGATCCCCACCCCCTATTAGTGGGAAAATACTAGTAGTCCAAGATGGAGTCCAGTACCAGTTAGTTATGCCATATTCATATCATAACAATATCCCTATGAAGAATACGGTACATAGTGTCACAAAAGTGCTTCTCCTTCGCCTCCCTTGGCTCTGATAGAACTCCTGTTGACCTCAGCCGGGGCAGAGTTAGGCCAAAGATAAGCATCTATTGAAAATACCACCTACGGTAGTTTGGAAATGTTCAGTCTGGTATTTTTCTGATTTAAGAAAAGTGTATTAAAAATAACTGGGAACACCTGTGTGCTAAGCAGGTATTATAAGATTCTCTGTATTACCCTGGTAATAGCACAGGAACTTCTATTAAGGCCAAAGCATTACCCTGATAATTGTGCAGTCAGCTCGTGTTGCCCGTGCACATGGGTAGAATTTGACTAATTATTTTAGATAGCATTGACAGGGAAATGGAAAGGTCAAGTTTGAAAGCTCCCAGGCTCAAAAAGTCTCATTCATTCTTAGTGCATCTTGCTTAGTTTTGCTTTAATCTCCAGCAAATTTAGGCGAGAGACAAAAAAACATGCAAAGTGCATTTCAGTGGCTAATTGAATGGCTCACTCATATGGTTTTCGTATCTCACTCATTAAAATGACAGAGACTTGGCACATCTATGATTTCACATTTCAAAATACTGAAACCACTCTGCTGCTTGATTAGTGGATGATATTAGGAATGTTGTAAAACACCTCAATTAAACTAAATTACATTTCACAAAACCTGTTTCAGTACCTCCACTTTGATTCTGTTTTTTTTTTTTTTTTAAAGAACCATTCTTCCACTAGAAACAGCTGAAAAAATTGGCAAATAGACTGCGCGCTAGGTACATTTTGCAGAAAATTTAATTAAAGTTGACAGCATCCAAATAATAATAGTGCATGATTCAGCATATTAATGAGCTAGTCAAGCAATTTGCTGTTTGCTGCTTTTGCTATGTTTGTGTTCTGGATTAGATCAGGCCTCCTTCTCTGTGGGAAAATCCTGAAGTTCCGATTAGCAAAAGTATCTGTTTAAGAGAAAGGTGGTTGGGGAGATAGCAGGGTTTATTCCAGGAGGGGCCCTTGATTTTTTTTATTCATTCCCTCACCCCACATCCAGATCCTGAATTGTCACATGAGGTTTGGCAATGGTCAGACCTGTCTATTTTCTTAGGTTCTTGTTGAGTAGTGCAATGTTTGGTGGGCTGGCTTTCTATTGATCAGCTAATTGAGTTGTGTTGTTATGTGGACTAAAGACACATTGCAGGTTTGTATTGATATGCACTGTGTTCTTCAAGTGTCCAAGGGACAGATTTTTAAAGGTATTTGGTGCCTAACTCGCAGGAGTTTAAAAACCTGCCCCCAAGTGCCTAGACCCTGAGATAGGCACTAAGGGACAAAAGAAATCCACACCCAACACCTTCCATTTAGGCTTGGCGGTGCATGACTCCCACACTTGGGAAGGTTGGGCCTGAGTGCCGGAAGCTCCCTAGAAGGGGCGGGGGGTGGAACCAGTGCTCGGACCGTGGCCCTACCCCCTGTTCCACCCCGAGGCCAACCCCCCTCTGCCTCTTCCCCCCACTTTCTGGGTTGGTAGTAAGTTACTTCCCCCCAGGAGAAAGTGAGGAGCAGGGAAGAAACTGAAACCCTCTCCAAGAGTCACATTTGTAACTTAAGGATCCTCATGGAGTGCTCCAGCTAAAAGTGTGTGCTTGTGATTTTAAAACAATGACACCAACTATGCATCAATGTTATAAGCTACCAATAAGAAACATCTTCCAAAAGCCAAGCCCCACATTTCCTGCCCCACATAACACCTCTCTAGCAATCTTGTGTATCTTGTGTTTACAAAGCTTTATCAGCGTTGGGATAAGAAGTAAATAGTTCCCTCATGGAATTATTTAGGTTTGTCATTAATGGTATAAATAAGATGTTCAATGTGAGACAATTTCTGCCATGTCTTTTATAATGGGACACAAGTGCTTGTCGGCCTTGTAAAGATTAATCTCTTTGCACAATGAAGGGCAATTGCAGTCCATTTCCTACAAAAATGTGCAGTCCCTTGTACTGATAAAAAATCATGTAGCAAGGATGATACCAGCAGGTCATTTATGATGCTGCAGTGTTTCTATAACATAGAATCATAGAATCATAGAATATCAGAGTTGGAAGGGACCTCAAGAGGTCATCTAGTCCAACCCCCTGCTCAAAGCAGGACCAATTCCCAGCTAAATCATCCCAGCCAGGGCTTTGTCAAGCCGGGCCTTAAAAACCTCCAAGGAAGGAGACTCCACCACCTCCCTAGGTAACGCATTCCAGTGTTTCACCACCCTCCTAGTGAAATAGTTTTTCCTGATATCCAACCTGGACCTCCCCCACTGCAACTTGAGACCATTGCTCCTTGTTCTGTCATCTGCCACCACTGAGAACAGCCGAGCTCCATCCTCTTTGGAACCCCCCTTCAGGTAGTTGAAGGCTGCTATCAAATCCCCCCTCATTCTTCTCTTCTGGAGACTAAACATCATTAACACCTGACCAAATAGAGCCAATGTGAGAACATTTCTAAATAATGCGTCCAGTCACCACTCTGCTTCCCACACTCCTGAATGCATCATGGTCCAACAGGCCTCATTTGAACAAATGTGCAAGAAACTCCTAGTCTCTTTCTTTGATTTTAAACTAGGCCCTGCCAGAATCCAGATGAACAAAGGCAGCTGAGAAGAGTTGGAAAAAAGATCATCTTAATTGTCACACTGTTTGGAGTGGTTCCTGACCACGAGTACCAACCTCAGGGCAGATTGTCAAGAAGTGGGGCCAAGACTCCAAACTGGTTGTGTGTCCTATAATTCGATGTCATCAACCCAGTTTGAGGTGCTGACGTTCTTCTTTCTGGGTGGGTGCTCCACCCCGAGGCTCCGCCACCACTCCACTCCATCCCCTAAGGCCCCGTCCTCGCTCCGCCTCTTCCCACCCCTACTCCATTCCCACCCCCTGATCCTCCCACTCACCGCCAAACAGCTGATTGGCGGGGCCCGTCAAACAGCTGATCAGTGGGTGGCTGGTGGGAGCTGAGCACCACTTTTTTTTCCAGTGGGTGCTCCAGACCCTGGACCCCACAGAGTCAGCACCTATGAACCCCATTAACAACTGTGAACTCCTAAAGCACTGTAACAGGCTTACCACGGAGTCACAGCCAGTCCCCTCTCTTGCCACCCGGCCAACTGGATAGCTGGTTGCGTACACCCAAAATCACACCAAAATTCAGTCACTAATCCCAGGTCAATCGGTTTCTTAGATTTCACACCAAAAACAACATGTGTAGGAAATCCTATAGCAAACTAGCTAAGGATTTATTAACTAGGAAAAAGCGCTGAGAGAGTTATTTACAGGGTAAAGCAGGCAAACATATACACAGAAATTAGTTACAGCCTATGGTTCCAAAAGGTGACAGAGTTGTAGCAATCCGTCAGCTCTGAATGTCTTCTCGGGCTAACCTAGGTTGACCCTGGAGATCTCTGCTTCTCTTTTGGAGCTCCAGCCCTGTCAGAGTCCAAACAGCAAAAAGGATGATTTTTTTTTTATCAGCTATTTATTTTCCTTCTTCCAGAATTCAAGCTGATGGGATGAGCCCTTTTGCAAGTAGCCCCTCCATGCGTGTGCAGGGGCAAATAGCAAAGTCTTGTCTTCTGATGTCCTACAATGGCCCATTTAGTTTTGATAGTCCTTCCTAATGGGCAAGAGGTAATACCTTTCACAGGGATTTAGCACTTGTTTTTGTCTTGTTTGGTGAGTTACATAATTCAGAACAAAGGTTTTACAGCTACAGCACAAACACTTACGTACCTTATAGCATGGGTTATAGACATTATACGAATGAGTAATGAGCAATTTACAAGCATTTCATAATATCTAAACACATTGTTATAAGTCCAATACCCATCCTAACCATACTAACACACAGGTGAGCTCGACTGGTTTCTCGGAATGGATTTGTGAGTGCTCGGCTTCCAGCAATGAATTTGCCAGTGTTGCATTAATATTTCAGGAAAAGAAAGATTAATCCATCCATCATTTGAATAATATCTTACAAGAAAGAGAAGTCAAGCAAGCTCTGGTTGTGTGATTGGAGGGATGCAGGTTTGGCAGTTCCTAGAACTAGCCAGCTCTCCACCTAGCTCCCAAACCAACCTTTGAATGCATTTCATGTCACTGCAAACCACTTTCCCACCTTCCTTATTCTGCTGTGTCCCGCCCTTCCTCAACCAGCCATGGGCTAGATCCTGATCTCTTTACCCCACAAGTCATCCTGGGGGCAGTAGAAGCTGGCTTTACATTAATAGTCTCACTGCAATGATTCAGTGCCTATATGGATTATCAAATATGATGACAACTCTGTGATGCACTGTGATTATATGGGCCAGAGGCGGATTACTGTTTTGTGGAGCCCTGGGCCAGAGCAAGTGGGGGCCCCTCTCCACCCTTTCTGTCCACCCTCTGCCTGGCACTGGGGTCAGGGCACAGGGGCTTCCCCTGCCCACCTGGCATGCATGGGAATCCTGCATGCCGCATCCCCCACAGGAGCACCCATTTTTCCGGGGGCCCCGGGCATGGCCCTGTTGGCCCAGTAGATAATCCACCATTGATATGGAATTTGTGGTTAGCAACAGGGCTAGAACTCAGGACCTTCTTGTCCAAAACCACAGGCTCCTACCAAATGAACTGAGCAAGAATATTCATTAAGAAATATACTATTAGATGTTATGTCTTCTGAGGGGCAACTGCTAGAGGCTGTACAAGCTAAAGCCACAAACCAAATCAGTAACCAACAAGCTCACAGATATAATGAATCATTTGACCAGGTCTGAGTCATCTAAGCCAAGATTTTAAAAAATGTCAGCCTAATGTCAGTCCCTGAATCCACATGTACTTTCCTAAATAAAGATTTAGGAGCCTGACTTTAGGCCCCCATTTTTTAAAACTCTTGCCCATTGTTACAGGATGGCTGGCACTTTGAGGGGAGTCAGGCTCAACCCTGTCTGCAATGTAGCAGTTATCCCCCAGCTGATCCACCTCTGTTGACTCAATCACAACTGGTGATCTCAGCTGTGGAAGGGCAGGGAGAACTACGCAGAGAAGGAAGAGGGCTTTGTCTCTTTCACACACAAAGGGAGCTGGTTAGGCTCCTGTGGGAGGCTCAGTGATCATGCAGACAAGATGCGGGGAGGCCCCTAGGAGAAGAGGTCAGGGTCCCTGGGAAGAGGAGGCAATGGGGCAGAAGCTGGGCAGAAGGGCTTCCTGGGAAAAGCCCTGGGAGGCAGTGCTCAGCTAATGGTGCAACAAACCAGGAACCCCACCGAGCACAGGAGTAAGGGTGAAGAGCAGGGAACTGCAGTGTAGCCTGAGGGGTCAGAAGAATCAGCTATGTGGAGGTTGGTGTGGGTTTTTTAGTTACCCCGGAAGGGGACAGAACTGGAAAGAGGTGACCTGGCTGGAGGACCTGGCCATGCAAGTTGTGGACAGAAACAGGCCCTCAACGGGAGAAAGGAGTGGCCAGGAGGAGCTGCTAGAGATGAATTCTAAGTTATTAAAGAAAAGAAAGATTTTTAAAAAATCATTTAGGGGGTGGGATAGCTCAGTGGTTTGCGCATTGGCCTGCTAAACCCAGGGTTGTGAGTTCAATCCTTGAGGGGGCCATTTAGGAAACTGGGGTAAAAATTTGTCTGGGGATTGGTCCTGCTTTGAGCAGGGGGTTAGACTAGATGACCTCCTGAGGTCCCTTCCAACCCTGGTATTCTATGATTCTATTCTATGACTCTAAGACCCCTACAAGGCTGCATGGTGGTGAGTGTACTGCATACAACCCTGCATATTTGTGGCCTGATTTTTTTAGTGGAACACAATTCCTATTAAACTAAAGGGGAGCTGTGGGATCTTATCACCTCTGAAAGTCAGGCTGCTTTTATTGAGATGCCTTAAAGTGAATTTGCATGCCTGGCTTTTGGACCCATTATTAAAAATCTGAGACCTCAATCACTTAGTTTGGGAATGACAAGTAGATGTTTAATGACTGATCTCGGTGCCTAAAATTCACTGTGTGTGCTCACCCCTGAGCAGAGAGCCAGCACAAAGCCCAGCCACCACTTCAGTCCCACCAGAGCCGCAAGTTGATGGCATAAGCCTGAGACCCATGCTGAAAATCCAGCTCATAATATTGAAGTAGTTCCACACACCTCTCCCATATCTGTGCCATGAATGTTTGTTCAGTATCCCATCACTCTGTGTGGTGGGATCAAATATGCAGTAGTGTCCAGGCATGCAAAGGGGGCTGCAGCATCTTTATCATTCCTGCCTTTCTGTTGACTTGAGGCTAGCTGGCTGTGTGTGGTTTGCAGAGGGAGGCATGGTAGGGACTGTTGTTTAAAAAGTAATACTTACTGGAAGGAACTGTAGTGTTAGCTCCCTTTCTCCAGAGTTGGTCTCAAATAAAAGGACTGTCTAAAAGGAGCAATCTAGTTAGTTTCAATTTACAGTGATTACCCTCCCAGTCGCAGGGTTTGTTTATTTTAATCTGCACGAGCAGTAGCCCTCTCTTGCTGTCTGCTTAGAAAAGCATCATGCAGTTATTACTTTCACCGCAGAGATCTGACACTGGAGATTGTCTAAATGGGACAGATGGAGCCTGTCTAAGGTAGTGTTTCATCAGCCTTGTCCTTGGCAGGCCCCCCCCCTAGACATCAGCCTGATGGTCTGTGTCTTTATGAAAATCACTGACTCTTGAATTACATCTGAACGGTATGGGCAGATCTATATGTGGGAAATGAATTGTGCCAGGTTTAGTATAAAGGAGGTTTCTGTGACATCATACACCTGTCACCAGCCTGGTTATTAGAGGCATCAGAAGCTTATGGGCTTGAAATATGATGTTAAGCTCCAAGGTTCTCTTAAATAGAAGGCACAAATTAAATGACTCTTGGTTTGATTGTGAATCAAGTCCTGCTCTTCACTATCACATGCCTTATCTATTGGCTGTAATCTCAGAGGCTGGTGTTACTACGGCGATATAAGAGGAAGTGGAAGCGCCGCACACACACACACACACACACACACACACACACACCTTTTGCTAGAAAAGAGATACTCACCTTTGTTTATCAGTTGAAAGCGACTTCCTAGCAAAAAAAGACACAAACGAATGCCGAGAGCGGGACAAGAGGGCTGGGGAGGTGCAGTGACAAAGAAAAGAATTTGACTGACAGTCATTTTAAGTGGGTCAGATCTTCTTCAGTCTCCTTTCTTCGCTGTGTGGCCTGAACCAGAGCCCAGTTGCCGTCCCTGGAAAGGACCCAGCTGATGGAATGAGCTTTGGAGTGGGTCCATGCTGATGAGGAAAGTATCCAATTGGAAAACACGTCACACAGTGCTTGGGGAAAAAACCCTCCAGTTATGCCAAAGAGAGAATTGGGCCCATTTCATGCTGGGCCAGATCCAAAGGCTGAATGAAGCCAATAGAAAAATGCCCATTACGGCACAGGACTTCATGAGGTAAACACGACAAGGTGTGGCAGGATGAAGGGACACCACTTGATCACTGACCGCTCATTCCAGCCTGGCTTCTCCCTCCTTGCACAGGTGCTCAGGGGACAATACAGGGGCTGGGTTGGGAGACAATCAGCACCTGCAGGAGGAAGACCTAGTGAATCACTATGAAGTGAATAGCTGTTAGAAAGACCAATGGAGAGGAGGAGAGAAGGAGGGTCCATGGAGTCCCAGGCTGCAGCAACAGCGCCGATCAGGTATCCTGGGGTGCATTTCTGACTAGCTGAGACCAGCAGGTTTTCTTTGATGTAAGTATGCTCTGACTACCTTGGGAGAATACAGGCAGCTTGAAAGAAGTTGTTGCTGCTGTTATCCCCGGGGAATCCTTCCGCCTACATACACATGGGTAGCCCAGCTGGGCCTTTGCGGATATTAAACAGCAAAAAACTTCATTCAAGCAGAGTTAAGGTTGCCCAGTGATAGTTTGTGCCCTTCCAGGGCACTGAACTCAGACTTCTGAAAACCAAGCAACACAGAGTTAAGGTAAAGGCCCCCATGCAGCCAGACTCGTGCCCCCGCCCGAGCTGGCAAGTCTCTGCATGCACTCCAGCTGCATTCACTGTGTTAGGAATAGCTCAGTATTTCTCAAACTGGGGTTGCCGCTTGTGCAGGGAAAGCCCCTGGCGGGCCAGGCCAGTTTGTTTACCTGCCCCATCCATAGGTCCGGCTGATTGCTGTTCCCACTGGCCACGGTTCGCTGCTGCCGGCCAATGGGAGCTGCTAGAAGTGGCGGCCAGTACGTCCCTCGGTCCGCACCGCTTCCAGCAGCTCCCATTGTCCTGGAGCAGCGAACTGCAGCCAGTGGGAGCCGCGATCGGCCGGACCTGCAGACGAGGCAGATAAACAAACCAGCCCGGCCCGCCAGGGGCTTTCCCTACACAAGTGGCGACCCCAGTTTGAGAAACACTGGCCTAGCTGTATTGAATGGGGGAGGAATAAGTTGGGGCAGTTTGGAAGAGTTATGATTGTGATATGAGGAAAGCTGGGTTTGAGTCCCCCCACGTGTGTTTTCAAAGGAAAGAAGTGCAGAAGTAACATGGATTCAATATGCATCCATTCAATATGACATTGTGTAGATTGTGTCAGTAGCAGGGCACAGGGGTTTTCTTGCCACGGATATTGTCACTAGTGAGATGGGACATGAGAGCTGTCTGTGGATTTAATGATGGATAGGGGAAAGCTCGGCATGCGTGTTACTGGTATTACTGGGCATAGCTCAAAGAGGTCAGAGTTAAGGTTGTGTGGGTGTTTATCTTGACTCTGTATTTCCTGATTATCAAAAGTTTGAGTTTTGCTAAACTGGGCATTCTGCCAAAGGCAAAGTTAACATTGGGTATCATTAACTCTGTGTTAACAGTTTTTCACATTTAATTTCCTAGTTTTTTTTAAACAGAAAGAGAAATGTTTGTTGGTAGGAGTCAGTGGTCATTAGGCATGTTAGTTTTTACCAATTTGCAGTTGATATGCTACTGTGGCTAGGAAATAATCAAAAGACACAGCTTTTATCTAGTGGTTTAGTCAATAGATCTCAAAGAACTTTCTATATTCCTGTTTCACAGATGGAAAACTGAGGCACGGAGGCACGGAGGTGAAGTGACTTGCCCAAGGTCACCCAGACAGCCAGTGGCAGAGCTAGGAATAGTCTCAGTCCAGTGGTCTTTCCACTAAACCACTCAGTTGCTATGTGATTCCACATAGTCCGGATAGACACCATAGGGCCACGGCAAAATACCTGGAGGGTGGCCCCAGACCTCCCTTGGATTGCAGAAGGACAACGCATGCTCCTTATGTGGAGGCATGGAGCAGATTGGGAGGCCCTTTGGCGGGCAATAGCAGTCCCTGATGCCTGGACGCAATATTGTTGTTGCAACCTCCTCAACCAGGCAAACAGCATCCAGGATGGGGGCCAGGAGGAGCTGTAACAGGATGGCCACTGATTTCAGGAGTTTTTTTGCCAGTGCCTCAGTTTCCTCAATGGGCGCATTATGTTCTCTTTTTTCTTTCTTTCTTTCCCTCTTACTTTGCAAACAGGACAAGGTAGCAATAGCGAGAGCCCAGGGAAACCCCAAGCAGGAGTGGTGGGACCGCTCTTGCTGCTTCAAGCCTGCAAAATTCGTCAGGGCAAAACAATGTATGTATGGTGGTACAGTATTTCCCAACGGGAATCCTCGGGTTCCCGATGTTTTTGGCCTCCTTTGTTAATTTTACAACTGTTCAGAGTTGGCTCTGGTGGAAGAAATGGTCAATGATCCACTGGCAGTGGGGCAATTGTGGCACGTCATCCTGGGAATGTGGCACCATGTATTACCTGGGTATCCTCCCTGAGGCAGCCCCTTGCTGAGAACCCCAAGTCCCCTGGCCCTCCCCAATTGGATCCCAGACGGGATCAACCCTGCAGGGTCCCTTACCCCGCCAAGCAACACCACCGGGGACAACACTGCATCCCAATGCCATCCAAACCCCCTCCCAAAGAATTCACTTCCACCTGGGAACGATGGCCCCTACGTTTGGTGGAGGATGATCTCCATTCCTACTGCCAGCACTTGTGGTTCCATTGGGAAGGGGAAACCTGGGAGCGATGGCTCGAGTGGACTATGGATGGGAGGGTACACGGAGAGGTTTCAATATGACAGGAGGGTCTGGTATGTCATTCGAGTCAACGCTGCACATTGGCAGCTGGAAGCGGGATGTGGTTGCGCCCTTAATCCCCGGCCGGTGTAAAGTTCAACCTGACCCCCACAGTTCCACATGTTGGTATATCACATATATTACCCCCTCATACACACACACATCTCGCCAGTGTGGGGAGGCAAATAATGACATACCCCGAACTATTTCCAGCATCCTGTTAAATTGTAGCCTCCTCCACCTGGCCCCAAGTATTCAGGGAATACGTCTAGGAAAACACCTCCACAGCTCCCCCCACCAGCAGTGGTGGCAGATGTCACCGGCCACCAAATGGGAAGCGGCCACTCAACACTGGATCCTTCTTAATGTCACCCTGGGATGTTTACCTGCCTGACACACTTTCAGGTCCCCACCTTCCTCCCCAATTGTACAAGGGGGGCCACCCTTCAACTTGCCCTCCTCAGACAAATGTTGTCTTTATTCCCCCGGAGGAGGTGGACCTTAGTGGACGCCTTGTGGGATGGGGCCAATATGGCAGCTAGCATTTGGAATATTCAACAAGGGGCCATGAGGGACGAGTGTTTGGGACAATTGGAAAAGGCCATGGGGCTGATCACAAGTGTGGATCTCACCCACCTAATAGTGGCCACCTACACCCTCAAACACACTGCTGAATTGGCCCTCCACACACAGGATACCTTGCAGGGACTGATCAAGACCATAACTGAGGCTAGGGACCAACTAGCATGGGCACACCAACTAGGTGTGCGTTCAACTCCAACAATATTTAACCCAACAAGTCTGGAGCATCCAGGAGGATGTGCTCCACGGAGCTTGGCCGGGGGAAATCTATTCCCACTTGGGGATCCCCCAGGAGCAATGGCCTTTTTACTACTCCTGGAGGCTCACGAAATGGAAGTGCACCAGCACAGCCTGCTCCTTTACGGCCCTTGGTAACATAAATCTGTCACAAGAGTCATAGTTAAGCCAACCAAAGTCCCATTGTAGATGGTGCTAGGTTGATGGAAGAATTCCTCTGTCAACCTAACTACCGCCTCTTGGAGAGACAGATTTACTACAGCGATAGGAGAACCGCTTCCGTCTGCACTCCCTCACAGCTACAGCTGGGCTGCGGTGGAGTTTCTAAGGAAGACTTAGCTCCGGTTATGTAACCTCAGCTGCACAAGGAGCTATACCTTGCCCTCACTCCCACCACCCACCCCAGCTAGGACTTCTGCACCTGTTCAGCCAGGCTGCCCCAGCCACGCCCCAGGTACACCCAGTCCTCCTCCAAACTGGGCCCCTTTCCCATGCTCTGGCCAGGGATGACGTGTATCTTAACTATTCATTTTCTGGATTTCAGCTGTTGAAATTTGTGTTACCTTCAGTTCCAGCTTCCAGCTCACATGTAGTGGCAGGGAGACAGGCGCAGACCCCTGCGGGTGGGTAGGACTGCCATAGAGCCCAGCACACACACCAAAGGGGAGAATTCAGGGTTCGCAGGCCACCCCACCCCTAAACTTCCAACTTCCTCTGCTACCCTTGTATTTTCCAGCCCCTGCTGCCTTCTCCCCTCCCCTTTACCTGCGCCCCAACCCCTCTTCCCTCTCCTCCCACCCATTCCCATAATCCCCCATCCCTCACTGCAGACCCAAACTCCTCTCCCCCTGTTACCAGCTACTCTTGTATCTCTCAGCACCCCTCCCAGTGAGCATTCACACGTGTCATGTTTCTTTGCACAGATAGTTTCAGCGCCTTTTGAATATTCTGCTGTGCTCATGTTACATTTCTCCAGGACAACAACAACAAAAACCCATCTTTGATAGAGGGAGGCAGATATTGCCTGCTTGTGGAACTTCACATGGCCCCAAATCTGGATCACTATCAGAACCCTACATCTGCATGAGGCACGCCAAAATTCAAGGTCATCTGAGTAACTGTGTAGGCTGCAGAGCACTTAGAGTCAAGCTTTAAACCAAAAGCAGGTCTTAACCTTAACTATAGCAGAGCGGCTGATTTCCTATGTGACCAGAGAAGAGATTGGCTTTTCCAGCCCATGACGAGAACACTCCCTTATCCATCTGGCACTGACATGTTGTGCCCTGCACAAGCTTCTCACATGGCTTATTTATCTAATGATCAAGAGTAGGTTTGGAAAGGTTTATTTCTCTCCATCTCAAGTAGGGCCAATGATCGTGGCAGGAAGAGGGAGACTGTGGTTTTGCCATGGCAAAAAATGCAAAACCCGTCATTTGTGTTCAGAAAGAAACCAGGTCTGGGCACTCTGGGCCAGATCCCGAGTGAGTGTCACCAGCACAGCTCTTGGACTTCAGTGCAGATTGACACCACTTGAGGTCTTAACCCACAATATTTTAATTAATTTTCCATGACAGACTGCTTAATATTATGTGTGTGTGGGGGGGAGGATCAAAATGTTCTTTCTTTACAATTACAATTGCTTAAAACCATTCGTTTGAAAACAATTAACTCCATCCCCCAGGATTGCACTACACTAGACAGAGACCCATATTTGTAGACACTTATGGAAGCACCTTGCAGAATAACTTACTGGGCTGGCGAACGTCTCATAAATATAACCTGTATGTCACGGGCCTGTTTCTCGTTTATGCTGGAGCCCCGGTCCGCCCTCTGGCAGTCAAGTCACATGTATGCTCACTCTAAGGACCTTTTACATCGCAGAATAGAGTAAAGGAGCCTCACTGACCACCAGGCCTCATTTAATCCTGGAAGTAACAGCCATGAGAAGCACACAGCTGTAGTCAGAAGTGATTAAAAGGATAGTATTGTGGGTTTTGCTTTGAGGGGGGGGGGGTTGTTTGAATAAAGCCTTGATTCTACATTCTGCCCCCCACCCCCACCCCCATTCGCAGTGAATAGTTCCTTACTCCAGAGAGCATCTCATGGATTTCAATGGGATTATACAATGCGAGCAAGTGTAGCAGAGTCTGGAGCGATGATCTTCTCTGTCTTTGGAACTCTGACTGTATCCAAAAGGTATAAAATCCATCCCATGGCTCCCTGGGGCTTGTAATCTGAGGCACGGCAGGGGAATAATGTCCTGATTAAGATGAAAAGAAGAAACCAACCAGTCTAGACAGGCTGCTGCTGGTCAGATTTCCCTCTCATGCTCCAACAAGTGCATGGAAGGAGAAGATATGGTGTAATACAAAAGGGTTTTTGGTTCTCCCCTCCCTCTGGTTTTGTCAAATTAGTCAGAGCAAACAAGATCTGTGTGTCAAAAGAGAAACAGGAATTTGTGGTGATGGTTTGGTTTGACAGGTGGATCCATGTGTGTTTGATTCAATGATGTTCCTCCTTTAACAGCAATCTCCTTCTCAATTCTGATGGACGGGCCTGGTTTTATCTGGATACTGCCTCCAGCTCAGCAGGGAGTAACTTCCTTATTTTCTTCCCATAAGAATTTATTTGACTATTCCTCCATCCCCTTGCTCCTTCCTGGCAGGTTCACCAGGGCAGCTTGGGAGGAACATTCTAACCACGGGGTGACCCCCACTTACTCACCAGATGGTTGGAGACTCCCAAGGAATAACAACCACACACAGTAATTGTATTAAACAGGAAATAAATATAACACCTCAGGGTAAAAGAATCCTCTGAGGGACACCAGTACCCTCACCATGCAGATAATACCCAGGACTTTCCCAATCACCTGAGTAAGAGTAAAATGTAGTGTCCTGTTGTCATGCATAGTGGTAGGGGCCCACGGTGACTTGTGACAACGATACCCTCTGTGCAAAATTAGCAACTTGGCTGGTTTGGTTCAGTACAGTCCAAAAGACTCACCAGTGGCAGGGTGGACATATGGCAGGCTGATATTGAAGTCCTCCACTATGTCACCTTTGGAACAACTTATCAAGGGTGGTGGTGGTTTCGCTGTCATTGGAAGTTTGTCTAAAAGATGCTCTCATTCAAACAGGAATTAATTCAGGGAAGTTCTCTGGCCTGTGTTAGGCAGGAGGTCAGACTAGATGATCACAATGGTCCCTTCTGGCCCTGGAATCTATGAATAATTGAACACATCCTGGTTCAAAGATCATTGACTGATCCATTAATAACTTCCCCCAGGACAATCTGCCTGAAAGCTGGCTTCCCCTATGATAAGAATTTCTTACTGTCAATGAAATGATAGTCTTGGTAAAAGTGTTGCCATTTTGTCCTTCTTTCCTCACTAATACATGCAACTGTTCTCTGATCTGATGTGTGGTCTTGCTGCATTAAAGGAGATTGTTTAGTGTGGAATGAATGAGGAGCTCTGAATTGTGAAGGACCTACTGATCCATCTTCTCTTTCATTTTGTCCCATAATACAAGACCAAAAGGGATGCTTAATTGAAATGAAGAGCAGTATATTTAGGACCAAACGAGAAGGAACAGTGGAATTTGTTACTGAAGGAAGTCACTTAGACAATGACTGTGCCTGGATTTGAAAAGGGAATAGATCATTTGTGCCAGTATGACTATTAATAATGCACAACAATAGCTACTGGAGCTAAGGCAATGATGAATGAAAGTTTAAAGCTGGTGCTTCAGGGAACAAGATGCTTGCCTGCAGCAGCTGGGATGGACACTTTGTCACTCACATGCAGTACGGGAACATTCTCTAGGTGTGTTATGGCTTGATTATTTGCCTTGCTTATTAGCATCAGGTCTGGGCTACTGATGAAGGAACAAAGTTGGACTATGTTCTGATCCTCTGTAGCAACTCCCACAGTCTATTCCTATGTAACATTCAGCCTGGCACCCTTTGCCGTAAACAAGGCTGAGACCCTAAGGGAGTTAAACACATACCTGCCATTGAATTTCAATGGCAGCTGGATGTGTCACTCCCTTAGGTGCTTTTGAAAATCCCAGAATAAAATTGTTACACAGAAACTTCACAGGAATGTGCACATGGCCATTTGTGGCAGCACTGAAGTGACTGCTATTTTGTTCAGCATCCTCGGGCTAAAGAGTATAGCATCCTGGTAGATTGGGCACAGGAACCTCACAAACTTCAGTTATAGAGAGATTCTCAATGGCTTTTGGTTTAAAAACAGACAGAACTTGCAGGACCTTATGTGGTAGGATTTCTCCATCCATTCATTCTTCTGTTCCCTTTTGTTTCACTCTCTTTTCTCCATCATCCTTCCTTTCTGTTTTTTACTTGTCTTCTTTCTGTCTTTTATCTTCTATTTTATTTTTCTTTCCCGCAATAGCTTCATGTATTAACATGTAGTCAATTTTTATATAGTCAATTTTATAGTAGTCATTTTTTTTAAATGAGCCCCTAATTGTCAAATAGAGACACACAAGTTTACATATTGTGTCATGGTAACATTATTTGTGGGCATTAATACAGTAACCCCTAAAACTTAGGCCTGAAATATATTTCACAAGGTTCTCTCCTCATAGAGAAGAAAGGCTTTTGTGGAAGTGTTTAAATCGCTGTCTTGGGAAAGATAAAGTGTTTTTCATTTGGGTATATATCCTGGTCCATTCTTCATTTCTAGACATATATTGTAATTTCCTTCCATAAACAGTAAGGCATCCACCCTGTGTCTATTGGAAGTCTGATAGCTACTTGGAAATTTCAAATACTGCAGTATCCTACCAATGTATCAGTATCATGTATGTTGTCACAGATTAAATTAGATACAGGATTACATAGTCTAACTTGGAGAGTGCCAATTCCCCTTCCAAGTCCAGCATGCATAACTCTGGGTTCCAAGGAATTATTTTAATTTAACACACGAGGCCACAGGCTCTGACTTTTGTTTTAGCCAATAGGTGCTCCTCTCTGCCTTCTCCCCTCTGTGTGAACGGGGCCTCGGGGGGAAGAGGCTAAGCAGAGGCAGGGCCACGGGGAGGAGCCTTCCCAGACCTTCCCCCAGAAATGTGCATCTTGTACTGCCCAGCACCCTAGTGGAAAAAGCAAGCTCATAGAAAGTCTGCCATTTCATCAGTGGAAAATGATGTGCACCAATCTTATCTCAAGTGGAGGTTCCCAAACACTTGAATCCAAACACACTTGTTTAGATAAAACAAGTTTATTAACTATAGAAAAATAGATTTTAAGTGATTACAAGTAATGAGGCATAAAAGTCAAAACTGGTTACAAAGAAAATAAGATAAGCCTCAAACTAATACCTAACTTAGCAAACTAACTGGATTGAAATCAAAGGTTTTTCTCACCACATGCTTTTTACAGTCTTTAATGGCTGGAAGCCTCCAGGCCAGGATCCCTACACCAGTTCAGTGTTTCTTCAGAGGTCATTGCTGCTGTGAGCAGAGAGGAATGGAGGAGAGAGGTAATTTGTGCTGTGTGTGTTCTCTATTCTTATACCACTTTCCCTCTTTGAGGGTCATCTCCAGCTGGAGTTCAGGTGACAGCCAGTCTGTTTATGTGGGAACTCCCAGCTGTTTTCCTTTGCCAATATGTAAAGCTCTCATTCACCCTCTCCTTCGTGCTGAAGAATGGCCGCTTAACTAGGTGATAGCCCACTTGACTTTGCTGAGACCTAGCTGAGGTGTTGTTGGGGTTTTTTTTGGGGGGGGGGGGGTTGTTGTTGTTGTTGTTTTCTGAGGAATTGGTTTGTGCCTACTTTTCTAAACTTGGGGCATGTTACAGCAATGTTATACAATAGAAATTTATAACTTTACATACAATGTTGATATACATTCTACTAGAGCAATAATGTTCAGAAGATGATGAGTTTTCAAATGCTACATCACAAGGCATACTTTGCACAAAATTTATCATGGTCTTTTTTAAAAAGGATGAATGTAGGGGTACAATCATACCCTATATCCCATGTTTGGGTCGCTTTGACTCTGATGGGGGAGGGGATATAGGCAGATAGTTCTTGGCGGCCCATGGTGGCTAGAAGGGTATTAAAATCATGATTACCTGACAAATGTTCCACACTTAATCTGCCCATAACAATTCCCATGTGGAAGGCAAAAAGGAGAATAGACAGTCTCCCATTGATTTCAATGGGCTTTTGATATGGCCATAAACACTCATAGTTCAGGAAATAAGACCACTACCAACTCCTTGGAGTTGGGAGGAAAAGGTCCCTTCTGGCAATTTGCAAGTGTTGTTGTAGCTGTGATGGTCCCAGGATATTAGAGAGAAAAGATGGAGGAGGTAATATCTTTTATTGGACCAACTTCTGTTGGTGAGAGAAATAAGCTTTCAAGCTATGAAGAGCTCTGCTTCATGACCACTGTCAGAGACCACATAGTGGATTAGATGGGTCACTTGTCTGTTCCCCAATGATAATTCCTATGTTCTTATTCACCATCAGCTAAATCAGTTCCCTGGAAAATGTCCCTGTTGAGGTTCCCTTGCATGGCTGTAGGAGTAGAGGAAGAGAGCCTTTCATTTTCATTTGTGAATAGAGCAGAACAATGCAGTGAAGCCATCAGAGGAACCCCACCAGCAGCAGAACATTTAGAATTGCTCACTTGGAAAAGGATTGCAATATCTTTCCTTCCCAAGGGCAGCCCCACCAGCTTCCATTCCCCTCTTGGGCCAAGTACCAAGAACCCAGAGAGGGAGTACGCTCTGCACCAGTTAAGGAAGAGGGAATTTTGTGAGGGAATGCTGCTTTTTTGAGCCAGAGGACAGGGAGACCACCCCACCTCTGCTGTTAGCACAGGAGAAGGTGTTTTGTTTCCCCCATCTCCTCCACTTTGTTCTCTCCACTTTGGCTCCTGGATTTCCTGAGTTTTGGATTCACTGCACAATTTTTTCAAAAGTGTCTAAGTCACCTAGGTTCTTAAATCATTTAGGGGCAGATTTTTAAATTATTTAGGTGCCAAGATACCTTTCCAAATCTGGCCCTTAAGCCCTTTTGAACATTTTACCCAGTGTCAACAACCTACCTTGGGTGGGTTTGCATAAACTGAAAACAAAGTCCTTTTGAATCAAAATGCCAAAACACTTTGTTTCAAAAATGTTGAAGTGAAACAATTCAAATTTCAGAATTGTTTTATTTCCAGCCAAAAAAATCTATGAATTTCACACACATTTGTGAAATGTTTCAATCAACATGAATCTGCTTTTTTTCAGTGAAAAAAAAGTCTTATCTGGATTTTTTTTCCAGCTTTACAACACAGCTTCCTTTTTAAAAATTCATACATGCTAAATTAAAAAAAAATTGATACTTTTTTCCTTGGTCAGTTACATTTTTTTTAAATGTCCCTAGCTGGATTTGTGGCTACTTGGGCAAGCTGAGTATTTCCTTTAATATCCACCCATCACCTCTTTTTAAACGAACCACCATACTGGCCTCTATTGCTGAAGAAACTATTGCTGAATTTCTGTACATTGATCTGAATAAGGATGAGAAATTATGTGCTTCCCATAATGCATTTAAACAATACTCTAAAGTGCACACTTACTGTTGGTAAATGCTTCCTGGATGCCAGCTAACACTGTGTGACAAGCTTTTATTCCTTTTATTCTTAAAACTTCATCCACAATGACCCTTCAGTGAGTTAGTTACAGATAATTTTAGAAGGAAAAGGGTCCCAAAACAATTGGTTATTATCTACAGATACATTTCACTGTTTTCTTTAACCAACTTTAGGACATGACAGTTACAAAAATTCTATACAGACAACTTGTATACAGCTTTAAAGCACATATGTGCGGAACATGAGTGTCAAGGTCCTAACCATTTTATTATAATGTGAAAGAAAAGCCTAATACTTTACTTTCAAAAATAAAATGGCACAAAAGAATTCCAATGCTACCTACCTACCTGCTCCTGAAAACAAAGATCCTTTTCTGATTCCATGAAAACACAACCTTTGGCAACAAAAGCAGCACATGTATTGTTTTTTCCTCCGTGAATTTTAACCATGGCCACCAGATATTAAAAATAAAACCCTGCAAATCCCCTATGGTGGTGATTCATTTTAAAACCATGTTGTACACTGTTATCCAAGACCAATTCACCCTCTGAAGTTAATGCAAGGCATGTCTAGGTGGAAGCTTTACACAGTGCCATTAAAAAGCTATGTAAGCCCATGACCCATTTCCTAATTCAGTCTGAATACACACAATATTTCAACAATTTTTTTAAAAAAGCACAAAGGCAAACGCATAATGAAATCTATTGTATTACCCAATGTTCTGTTATTGTAGGCAGTATTCAACCCAAAGACCAGTACAAAATACATTGCTATCTGTTCCCCACACGTATTGACTAGAACTGTGCAATACTTTTGTTATAAAACACCCAAACCTAACCAAAATTTCAGGTTCGCAGACAAATTAGGAATCAGCTGGGTTTCAGTTTTGCTTAGGGTCCTAAAGGGGAGCTGAGCACTTTTGAAAATCTGGCCTTGTGTTGCATTTTCTGAGCCTGTTCGCTCCACTAAATTGGATGTGAAATGGTTTGTTCTCCCTGGATAGCTGGAAGTCTCTATAGGCTGAGTTTGGTGGTATGTTAGGGGTTCATTGGGGGCCTGATCCCAAGAACAGTGATATTAGCAGAAAGACTCTTTGATTTCAATGGGTTTGGACCAGGTTCTGAGGATGGGCACTGATTCACGTATCTAAATGGGAACTGAAATGGGGTTGATAATGGCTTAGCAGACGCCTTGTCTCATTTTCAGGTCCACAGATTTCTGGAGCTGGCATTAGGAGCCATCCAGGAACCCAGGCAGATGGCACTAGCGCTATCGAACCTTGGCATTTGTCAGTGTGGTGCAGAGATCTGTTGCTCTGCGCACGTAGCAGAGCTATGAGAGAAGTTTTAATGATTTCATGCAATTTCAGGATCAGGAAGGCCAGTCAACAACATGGCCCATTACAGAGGAACAGGTGCTGCAGTACATGCTGTTGTTAGCAACGCATCAACTGGTGTCCTGCACAATCTCGAATTGCCTTTCTGTTGGAAGGTTTTTGGCCAGGTGTTCACGTACTGGTGGATTCCCGTCGTCCCATCGCAGTTTACATACTAAGGGATCTCGGGCAGATCCTTGGCAACATATGTCATAGTGGACAGGAGGCGGCCTTGTTCAGGGCAGCATTCTTGATAGCACACAGCATATCAATTTGTTACCGTGTTGAGATGGGGAATGATGAGGTTGGGGCTGCCAGCCCATGAATTTGGTTCCCACTCATTCAGAATCGGGGCGGCAACAGCAGCAGCACAGCTAGGTATGGGAGCAGAGGCAATCCAGGCAATCGGGCATTGGCATTCGGATGTGTAACGAATGTATGTAAGACCTCAGGCGGTAAGTCGGCATTAATTAGTTGTAAACTCATTACAGATGTTGGACGACCAGCCATGCAGATGATGGTGTGAATCTGCAGGCACAGTATTGTCTTTTGGGTGTATAGGCACACATCCAGCTTGCCCAATAGTTCGCAGCTGGGCTTCGATGATGAAGCAATGCTCAGTTGGCATGCAAGAAGGGGCATGTTATGGGAACAACTAATAACGCTGCTGTATGCTGTGCAGACCCATCAGCGGCCACCAGATGTAACTGTGGTGCATCTTGGGGAAAACGATTTGGGAATGCTTAAAGGGGTGGAACTAATGCTCAGAGCAAGCAGGGACTTGGAGCCAATCCTTGAACTTTTTCCAGGAGTTAACATTGTTTGGTCAGACATGCTTCAGCACAGGGTCTGGCGTGGAGCCATTATCCTCCCCAGGGTGGACAAAGCAAGGAGGTGTGTGAACAGGGAGGTGGCTACATGCCTGGGGACCATAGGAGGGACAGTAATTTCACATCCTGGCATAGTATATGGGGCAGAGAGTTGTTTCAGGAGGATGGTCCGACTTAGCTGCTATCATGTTTTTAACTGATATAAAAGAGGACATTAGGAGAGGTCTGGGAACTTGACTGGATGTGGGGAGGAGTCAGCCAAGTTAATTGCTGGCACCAACTTCTGGCAGATGTCCAGTGCAGGAAAGGTATACAGTGACCGGATGAATGGCTTGGAAAAAGACTTAAAAAGAGGTGCTCATTAAAGGAATGAATGGAGGGCAGTTGGGGACTCATGATTGGTATGGCAGGGAGCCAACCCCCCATTCTTATAGAATCATAGGGTTGGAAGAGACCTCAGCAGGTCCAACCCCCTGCTCAAAGCAGGACCAACCCCAACTAAACTTTGTCAAGCCTGACCTTAAAAACCTCTAAGGATGGAGATTCCACCACCTCCCTAGGTAACCCATTCCAGTGCTTCACCACCCTCCAAGTGAAAACCGTTTTTCCTAATATCCAACCTAAACCTCGCCCACTGCAACTTTTACCTCCACAATTCAATGGTCCCTACCTTCAATGGACCTTTTCCTTCAACAGGGAGGATGGACGAGAACATGACTTGCACCTCAAGCTCCTTTATCCTTCTTCCCAGAGCCACATAATCTGCAGTGACGCACTCAAGGTCATTCTTAGCAGTATCATTGGTGCCCACATGGAGAAATAGAAAGGGGTAGCGGTCCGAGGGCTTGATCAGTATCGGCAGAAACACCGTCACATCCTGAATTCTAGTTCCAGGCAAGCAGCACACTTCGAGTTTCCTGGTCTGGACAGCAGATGGATGACTCCGTCCCTCTTAGGAGGGAGTCCCCGACCACCACCACCTGTCTCTTCCTCTTGGGAGTGGCGGTCATGGAACCCCCATCCCTAGAACAGTGCATCTCATGCCTTCCGGTCGATGGGGTCTCCTTCTAATTCCTTCCCTCAGATAAGTCTTCCAAACCATTCTCCGCCATAGTACCTGTGCAGAGAGTCTGAAAACAGTTTCTTACCTCTATCTGCAGTGGGTGTACGTGGGTTCTCCTCTTTCTTCTTCTGGAGGTCACATGCTGCCAATTTTCTTCCCAGTTCTGCACTGCCCTCTCTGATTCTTCAGCATGCTGTGCCTGCAGTCCCAAACTCTGGCTTCTATCCAGAAAATCTTCATTTTCTCTGATGCAACGCAGGTTTGATACTTGGGTCTCTAGTCTTTTATCCTTCTCTTCCAATATGGAGACCAGCTCGCACTTCATACAGACTAAGTCGCTTCTATCCTCTGGGAGAAAGACAAACATGGCACATCCTGTGCAGGTCACAACAGCTGATCGCTCACTATCCATATTGTCTTCCTTCTAAGAGCCACTTCAGATGTTGTATTTACTGCTCACAGAAGCCTGAAAGGCAAAAAAAACTCTGTGGAAACTCCTCCCAGGCAAATTCCCTCTGTTTGCTTCTCCTCTGTTCACAGCTCACTCAGTTCACAACTGGTTGCTTTTTTATAAGGGTGCTGGCTCGAAGCCCAACTTATAGCCCAGCATAACCCTCCGTGTGTGTGTGTATGGTAACGTCTCAGCAATGGATTTGCTGGAGGGGCCTGGAGGGAAAAGGAGGGGGATCTGGTAGGAGCTCCCCCCTCCCACGGGTATGGCAAGGTCCCAGCAATGGATTTGATGGAGGGACCTGGATGGAAAAAGAAGGGGAGTTGGAACCCTTGGGTAATTACGGCATAAACACAGGGTTATCTGCACTGTGCACTTTTATCTGCCAGGTAGTCCCGGACATCTAATAATAAAGTTGTGGCCTGATTAAACCCATGTCAAATGTCTCCTGTCCTTCTTTGGGCATAGCCAAACTATGACCGCTCTGCACCTTTAAGCCTAGGCGTTTTGGCTGGCTGCCCAAATGAAGGGAACAGTGCTTGCCCTCAGATAAGCAGGAAGTAAGCGGTCAAGTATCATGGAGAAATGGCTGTGTTTAACTGTGCTCTGTCATTCAAGGGTCCGTACACGCCTCCATGCCAAATATCGTAAGCATTTATAAATCTTAAACCCAGAGTGACTGCATTTGGACAGTGAAGGGACAGGCAGGCACCCAAGATTCCAACAGGCTGTGGAGGAGGATTTTGGCTTTGACTGAAGCACCACTAGCATTAACTTCCCCTCCTTGAAAGTCCCACCATATCATTTGATTGTACAAATCTCAGTTTCCTTCCTGTTTGACTGGCCTCAAATTTACACAAACACAACAGAAGAGAAACCTAATAAATTTGGTCCCTAAGCATGTCTGGCTAGGACTAATTCCATTTCTATATGAATGGTATAATCACTTTATTCTGAAAGCTAGAGTTCCCTGCCTGTTAGCCAAGGAGGCAGATCCAAACAATGAGGTCAGCATAGTAGAAGCAGAGGTGGCCTCTCATGCAAAAAAACTCACCTGCACCCGGAAAGAGACAACATTTTTTCAGGGCCCATAGTGGACAATGTGGTCAAGTGGGTAAGGCTGAGAGGCTGGAGACTGGTTTTTATTCTTGGCTCTGACACTGCCCTGCTGTCCAAACTTGGACAAGATCCTCAGCTGGTGTAAATCGTGGTAGTGCCATTAGCATCTGTGGAGCTAAGCCAATTGCTCCACTGACGTCACTGGAGCAACGGATGTCAATTTACATCAGTTGAGGATCTGTCCCTTCATCACACCTTGCCTCTGTTTTTCCTCTCTCTTTGTGTCTGTCTTGCCTGTTTAGACTATGATCTCTTTGGGGCAGGGACCATCTCCTAGTATGTGTGTCATTGGAGCTATTCCAAATACAGCAGTTGATGATCTGGCCCAGTGAGAGCACCGAGAACCCCACAGAAGTTACTTAGGCCCAGATCCACAAAGGGACATAGAGCCCTGATTTAGGCACCACTGAGAATCACAAGCCCTGGTTCAGCTGTCTTCTACCCCGGTAGGCACGTGTCACAGGGTGCACTCACTGCTGGTGGCACCTCCTCCTGCCCGTCCTTGGGATTATCTCTGCCAGCAATTTCCCTTCCAGGAGTCCTGCTATACAAAATGGCAATCTTCCCTTCACTGCTTTGACTGTGCCATTCCTCCAGTGGCTGGTCGGGGAAGCCGGGCCCACCCTCTTCTTCAGGTTCCAGTCCAGGGATCCTATCCCTAGCAACAGTGGCCTGCTCACTCCCAGACCATATTGCTCTTCCTCTGAACTCCTCCTACATTGCAGCTCTACCTCCTTGCTCCCGCCCGCCCGCTGGGTTTGCCAACCCAAGCTCCCTCCTCTCAGGGAGTGACTGCAGACTATTCCCTTGCAGCCCTTTTCTGTTGCCAGCTTCCTGTCTTATATAAGCTCCACCTGTTCCTGCTTCCAATCAATCAATCCCGGCTTCCCGGCTCCTCCTCCAGGTGCAGCCTGGGCAGTTAATTGGGCCTCATTTACCCTCTCAGGGCCATTGTGGGGAGTACAGTCCATTATACCTACATTTTTGCTGTAAAAGTTCCCATGGCACCTCCTCTGGGCATGTGCACTGTTGCCTATGGTAAGTGTCTATATGTTTATCATGCCTGTGGGGCCCAATCCAGTATGTGTGCTCAGAGTACAACTAACACCACACAAAACAGCTGGGGGGTGGGAGGTGGATTAGAAGAAGGCCTCTACCGTAGTCAGGCAAGGCTCTCGGTGTGTAAATAAAGCAAGCTAGCCCCTCCCACCATGGCTACACTCTATTTTAATGCTCTAACTGGATTAGAGCTGGTGCAAGCATGGAAATTATGCCTCCAGCTTGAAGTGTAGACATACCCGCTCAGTGTACTGGCTTGTGGATCCCATTCTCAGGTGCCTGTCTCTCCCCATGCATTGTACAGGGAGCCCAGGTAGTCTACTCAGGGTTTGTGGATTCCACTGGGTGATTAAGTGTTGTGATATTCAGCACTGCAATGCCTAAATCCCTTTGTGGATCTGGACCTTAGCACCCTTCAGAATCAGACCAACTATGACTGAGATACTTGAGAAAGCAATTCCATATTTTGTTGCTATCCAGAGCTTACACTAGTTCCGGGTAGTATTGCCCTAGCAGTCCGGAATGTCCTTGGTATTCAGTTACACAGAAACAGCTGTCGTCACATGAAGTGTTATGATACAAAAATGTTAGAATAAGTATATTTGGAGTAGATGGCTGCGTTATCAGGTTGTAGCTGAGTTTCTGATTGAGGGAAAGCACTCTTTTAGCAATACCTCAGAAACAGTGACCGAATTTGTTACAGGTCTTGAATGGATTAATTTGTTCCAAGCACTGAAAGTCTCTGCTCTGGGAATCTGCTGAGAAAAGATCAGGCAATAGCTGTAGGGTAACTCCCACGACCTAACTATAAGGGTAGAACCGGACAAAATCATAGTGATCTGCCCTAGAAAGTCCAAGGGGACTATACGTCTGTGGATAAGTCACTAGTGAAAACATGTCCCTCTCCAGGCATCCTCTTGCATATCCAAGTACAATGGAGGGAGATGTTTAAAATGTTCATCAGGATGTCTTGGATTAAGTCATTAGCAGGCATCTGAATAGTGGACTGTTTCCATATTAGATCTCTAAAGCTATCCCCTTACACAAAGAAAAATGGACATTATTAGCCTTAGGTCTTGTCACTTGAAATGCTGCAGATGTCACTGTAGCGCTTCAGTGTAGACACTACCTACGCCGATGGGAGGGGTTCTCCCCTCATCACAGTTAATCCACCTCCCTGAGAGGCAGTAGATAGGTCAGTGGAAGAATTTTTCCATCGACATAGCACTGTCTACACCAGGGGTTAGGTCAGCTTAACTACATTGCTAAGGGTCTATTAAAGTAAAATTAATGTTGGCCTTGACATGACTTTAATGCATTTATAATGCAAGATATACCATACAGCTGAGGATGGAGATTTCAGACGAAAAATGCTTGGAGAGCCACCCCTGCACACACTTCTTGAAGCCCCACCCCTTCTAGGGGTGATAGTGGCACTGGTCACATGCACAACAGGCAATTTCTGGGAGGTTTCCCATGGCTCCTTTTTTGGGCAGGTTGGACACACCCTTCCTGAACCACTGTTCTGTATCTATAGACAGGCTGGGATCAGTCCCAGGGGAAAGGCAACTCAGTGCCCATCAACCCCACTGAGCCATTTTAGGGGTTGAGTGGGGGCCCCCCCACCCCACACTATTTGCTATTGCTTTCTGCTTTTAGACCCGCTGGTTGTCAGTTACTGGAGATACTAGGGCAGAGGAGGAGTATTCTACTAGAAAGATTTCTGACAAGATTCTAATGAGGTCAAAACATCCATGTTATGGTTAAATCTTAAACACGGGTTTTGTCATGGTTCCCAGCAACAGATAAACATTTGCATTTGAGACCAATGCGACAACCAGGTCTGGTTTGGTTGGCAGGCATGAGGGAGGTGTGGAAGGGAAGTGTTTAGTGATCTGTAATATACAGCTCAGTACAGATGATCTGGTGGGCCTTTCTAGACTTAAACTCAATGACTTGATGACTGTGTTTGATATTTACTCTCTTAGCCCTGGTCTACATTATGAGTTTAGGTTGAATTTAGCAACGTTAGATCAATTTAACTCTGCACCCGTCCACATGACGAAGCCATTTTTGTTGACTTAAAGAGCTCTTAAAATCGATTTCTGTACTCCTCCCCAATGAGGGGATTAGCGCTGAAATCGACCCTGCTGGGTTGAATTTCGGGTAGTGTGGACGCAATTCAACGGTATTGGCTTCTGGGAGCTATCCCACAGTGCTCCATTGTGACTGCTGTGGACAGCACTCTCAACTCAGATGCACTGGCCAAGTAAACAGGAAAACCCCCGTGAACTTTTGAATTTCATTTTTTGTTTGGCCAGCGTGGCGAGCTGATCAGCACAGGTGACCATGCAGAACTCATCAGCAGAGTCCCAGACCATGGAGTCCCAGAATCGCAAAAGAGCTCCAGCATGGACTGAACGGGAGGTACTGCATCTGATCGCTGTATGGGGAGACGAATCTGTGCTATTCGAACTCCGTTCCAAAAGACAAAATGCCAGAATATTTGAAAAAATCTCCAAGGGCATGAAGGACAAAGGTTATAGCAGGGACCCATAGCAGGGCCGTGTGAAGCCTACCAAAGAACCAGAGAGGCAAACGACCGCTCCGAGTCAGAGCCCCAGACATGCTGCTTCTATGATGAGCTGCATGCCATTCTAAGGGGTGCCCCTACAACTACCCCACCCCTGTGCTTCCCTCCTCCCTCACCCCTCCCAGGATACCTTGGCAGTTATCCCCCTATTTGTGTGATGAATTAATAAAGAATGCATGAATTTGAAACAACAATGACTTTATTGCCTCTGCAAGTGGAGTTCAAAGAGGGGAGGGGAGAGAGGTTGGCTTACAGGGAAGTAGCGTGAACCAAGGGGGCAGGTTTTCATCAAGGAAAAACAAACAGAACTTTCACACACTGGGGTACTGCCAGTCATGAAACTAGTTTTTAAAGCTTCTCTGATGCACAGCATGCCCTGCTGTGCTCTTCTAAGCGCCCTGGTGTCTGGCTGCGTGTAATCAGCAGCCAGGCGATCTGTGTCAACCTCCCATCCCACCATAAACGTCTCCCCCTTACTCTGACAGATATTGTGAAGCACACAGCAAGCAGCAATAACGATGGGAATATTGGTTTCGCTGGGTCTAACCGAGTCAGTAAACAGCGCCAGCGAGCTTTTAAACGTCCAAAGGCACATTCTACCACCATTCTGCACTTGCTCAGCCTGTAGTTGAACTGCTCCTTACTACTGTCCAGGCTTCATGAGCCATGGGAGCAAGGGGCAGGCTGGGGCAGGTGCGACCGCGCAGTGCTGCCAGCTGGGAAAGCAGCCTGAGGCAGAAACCTCCAGCTGGCATGATATTCCAGGCAGGACTGAATCTCCATTAGACGAAACTTAAAGAAGAGAATGACCTGGAGTCATTCCCATTTTTGTCTGGGTGCCCCTGACCGACCTCACCAAGGCTGGCCAGGAGCACCCATGTCTGCCCAGGCGCCCCCGACCAACCTAACCGAGGTCGGCCAGGAGCACCCACAGGATGACGATGACAGCTAGCAGTCGTTCTGCACCGTCTGCCGTCGGCAAGGCAAGGCAAGGCAAGGGGATGCTGCTGTGTAGCACTGCAGTACAGCGTCTGCCAGCAGCACCCAGGAGACATATGGTGACAGTGAGCTGAGCGGGCTCCATGCTTGCTGTGGTATGTTATCTGCACGAATAACCCAGGAAAAAAGGTGAGAAATGATTTTTTGCCGTTGCTTTCATGGAGGGAGAGGGGCCTGATGACATGTACCCAGAACCCCATCCACGACAATGTTTTTGACCCATCAGGCATTGGGAGCTCAACCCAGAATTCCAATGGGTGGCGGAGACTGCAGGAACTGTGGGATAGCTACCACAGTGCAACACTCCGAAAGTCAATGCTAGCCTGGGTACTGTGGATGCACACCGCCGACTTAATGCACTTAGTGGGGACACACCCAATCGACTGTATCAAATCAATTTCTAAAAAATCGACTTCTATTAAATCGACCTAATTTCGTACTGTAGACATACCCTTACCGTTCTCTAGTTGTAAAAGAGCATCCAGTAGGAGGATATCAGTGAAGGGTGCAGAAATCTACAATATCAGATTTGACAGGAAGGAAACAAATTAATTCAATTTCTTTCCTTGGTATAAGCTGATATGAGGAGCTAAGTTTATCCATTTTTTTAAATTTCTTGGCTTTTGAAGGTCACAGTTTTCACTGTATCTAAATATTTGCCCTAGATCTTAATCATGAATACATGCTGCCAGATCTTGGCATGCCCATCTCAAGATGCCATTGAAAAGAGCACTATTGCAGAAGAGCATTGGAGAGAGCCAACTGGCGTAACTAGCCATATGGGCATTCCTGTGACAGGGGAATATTCATGTGACAGCACAGCTGTGGTTGGTGAAGAGGCTGCAGGCAGCGGGACTGAAGTCTATAATGGTGCAAAGCTGAAAACCCAGCAAGCTTCTGTACCCCAAATTCTACCATTTTGCTTCAGGTTGCATCGTACCCTGTGATTCACAGCAACATTGAGATTTGACAAGATGGCTGCTTTCAAACTGAACATATATAAGGTTCCAGATCTCAAACTATAAATGTTAAAGCCACCTTTTGTATGGAACTGGCCAAATTTTCCTCAGAAATAAGCTAATTTTCACAGGAAGAGGCCCATTTTCAATCAAAAACAGACAAAATTTAGCAAGTTTATCAACAAATGGGCTTGGTTTCGAATTTGTCTCAAACCTCAGATTCTGATCATCAGCTACTTTCATTTGGAATATTTTACACAACTTTGACAACTTCTACTCTCAAGAAATAGTTAATCTACTTTCTCCCCTCTCTTTCTCATCTTTCATAGAGCTTGTGAGAAAATTATTTTTCCTCATATTTTTTAAATTAAAGTTAAGAAATGTTTTCAGTTTAAAAAAACCAGGTGTGTGTGCAGGGGGTTATTTTATTTGATGAAAATACAAACATTTGTGATGAAAATGGTATTTTTAAGGAAATTTCCATTTTGTCAAAGAAGCCATTTTCTAGCAAAGAAATGGTTTTACAGTCTCCTTGATGGGAGGGAGGACCGTGACTCAAGAAAGATGGGTTCCGTGCCCTGCTCTGCTACAAACTTCCTGTGTGCCCTTCAGTAGGTCTGCATGCAGCAAGAAGAAGGGTGGCCCAATGGTTAGGTGACCAACTTACGAGACCTGGGTTCCCTTCCCTCCTCTGCCTCAGACTCCCGTGTGACCTTGGCCAAGCCACTTAGTCTCTGTATGCTTCAGTTCCCCCTGTATACAATGGAGAGAACAGCCCTGCCCTGCCTTCTAGAGGTGTTGTGTGGATAAATACATATAAGGCATTCAGATGCTGTAGTGATGGTGGGGGGGCATAAGTACCTAAGGTAGATAGTTCAGCTGTCTGTAAAATGGAGACGTAGGGTAGGGCTTTTCTGTAGCTCTCACCTTTGGTCTAATTCTGCTCCCACTGAAGTGGTAAAATTTTCACTGGTGTTAATGGAAGTTAAGTTAGGCCAATGCTAAATGATTTTGAATAACCCGGCTATGATGCCAACCTACTGTCTTAAAAACATGGATCTCGACACATGAAAAGTGCTCAGTATTATTATATCAATAGACCCAGATGTGAGGTGTTTCAGGAAAGTAACTTAGTGAGTGTTCATGATTCCACATGGCTGAGAGACCTGACAGATCTGGGCTATAGTCCAAGCATTCATTTCCTGGCTACAGCAATCCAGAGAGAGCTGCATGTGAGAAGGGAAATACACACACTCTCTCAGTTCCTCTTAATGACAAATCCTTTCCAGGCACTGATTATTTGGTGACAGGCTTATCTGTGAGGAGTGCTCCTGGGCGGAGGTTGTCCAATACGCTACCATTGGAGGAGCATGCACACGCAGATCTTCTGATAACGGAGCAGAGGTTAGGAAACATTTGCAGATTAAGTAGGTTGATGGCTCTTTGCAACATTAGCTCTTCAGATTTGGTATCAGTGGAGCAGCTGTGATAACTGGGCACAAGTCAGGAGATGGGATGAGAATGAAATGGATCACTACCACATAGTCTTGCTCTTCACAAGGCTGTGATGCTGCTTAGCAAGGAAAGATCATGCAGGGTTCTGAATATTTGCTTATGGGATTTCCAGGAGGCAGAGGTGTTTGAGGGCAATCTTGTGAAGCAAATGGCATTCCAGAAAGAGGTCAAATCTCTGTTCTTCATCAGTTGGGTCTGTTTCATAACTAGAAAAGAAGCAGATTGTTCGATACATATAAGAATTGCATAGGCCATGCCAGCGTGCTTTATATTTCCAGACCTCAAGCATCATTAAGGGAAAATTAAAGCAGTAAATAAATAATACTTTTAACAATAACTTTCTATGATATTGCGGCAAAGTCGTCGCCCACAGACAACCCGCCAACCTGAAGCATATTCTCACCAGTAACTACACACCGCACCATAGTAACACTAACTCAGGAACCAATCCATGCAACAAACCTCGATGCCAACTCTGCCCACATATCTACACCAGCGACACCATCACCGGTTCATTCACCTGCACGCCCACCAATGTTATATACACCATCATATGCCAGCAATGCCCCTCTGCTATGTACATCGGCCAAACTGGACAGTCCCTACGTAAAAGGATAAATGGACACAAATCAGATATTAGGAATGGCAAGATACAAAAACCTGTAGGAGAACACTTCAACCTCCCTGGAGACACAATAGCAGATGTAAAGGTAGTCATCCTGCAGCAAAAAAACTTCAGGACAAGACTTCAAAGAGAAACTGCTGAGCTTCATCTGTTCATCTGTAAATTTGACACCATTAGCTCTGGATTAAACAAAGACTGTGAATGGCTAGCCAACCACAAAAGCAGTTTCTCCTCCCTTGGTGTTCACACCTCAACTGCTAGAAGAGGGCCTCATCCTCCCTGATTGAACTAACCTCGTTATCTCTAACCCGACTCACTCTTGCTTGCATATGTATACCTGCCTCTGGAAATTTCCACTACATGCATCTGACGAAGTGGGTATTCACCCACGAAAGCTCATGCTCCAATACGTCTGTTAGTCTATAAGGTGCCACAGGACGCTTTGTTGCTTTTACAGATCCAGACTAACATGGCTGTCCCTCTGATACTTGCTATGATATTGTAATAATTGGGAAAGCCGGGAAATGTGAAGTTTTCTTACAAAAGGATTGAAAGGATTCGCTGGATCAGGGCCAAAGCACGTAACCACATGCTTAACTTTAAACACATGAATAGTACCAACTGGTTTCAGTGAGGTAATGTCCTTAAAGTTAAGCCTGTGCTTAAATCCATTGCTGAATTGGGGCCCTCACGCTGCATCTCCATTCATACATCAGTCCTGAGCAGTAATTGGATGTATATTGTCAAGCTGCAATTGCTACATAAATTGAGGCCAGTAGGTATATACTATTTAATAGCAAGGCAGAGTTCCAGGGCTAAAAGAGCAGGTAGGGTAGGACTATAATGGCAGTGAAGGGGTTAGGTATAAGGAAATTTTAAGGCAGATAAAGATGACAACACTGACTTAGGCCACTACAAATGAAAGAATTTTAAAAATTGAATGTAATTGGTAACTACTTATGGGCTTTACTTTCTGCATTTCTCTAAGTGAAGGCAATAAAAAAAAATCATTTCTACTACTTTGAATTAATTTCATCTTCAGTGTCCTGGTGCCTCAATGTTTGGGTTTCAAACACTGCACAGGAATCTTGGTTTAAGAACTATTTCCAGTCAGATATGAAGCCCTTAAAAAAGGGTTTGGAATCTTTTTAATAGTCTCTGGTTTTATAACTTTAAAAAGGGCTAGGAATGCTAGGGATGCAGCACCCTCCGGCTTGACATGGTTTCCATCATAGACAGGGCCAGCACAGTGGCTGCATTCTCTCTAGTTTATTCTTGGACATGATATTTTTGCAGATCTTTCTAATCCATCATGAAATAAATGTTCAGATTATGTGTTGTAACCTGATCTTTCACCGCTGATATAAATGAGCTGATGCTAAATTATAGGGGTCAAGATGAACATTTCTAAGTTTGTCAAGGGGGAAAGTAATATTAGAGAGAAAGTATGAGCATTAATTAACAAATGGAGGGATTGAAATTAATGATGGCTCAAAAGTAGCTTAAATACCAAACTTTTAAAAAAGTTTCTTAAAAAATCACTATCTAGAGTATAATTAAATGATAGATCTTTAAAGAACAAATTTTGGCAGTCAGATCTTATAAATTGTTCAGATTGGCTTAGGTCTATGTGCAGTTATGATAAATGCCAAGGATTAAGTTGGAAGGAGATTTCTAATGTGTTACTGTAAGGATCTGAGAGAGTAAACCTCACCTCAATGAAATTCACAGATGGTACTCAAGTTTGTGAGATTCTGCCACTCTCCGAAATATTACAGGGTAAATACAACAGGAGCTAAGATTACTGACCAGCTGGAAGGGAACAAGATAGAACACAGCAGCCACACAGCTGCAGAATGGCTGCTTGCGGGCAGTAATTGGTAGTTTCTGCACATATAAAGGACCAGGAGCTCCTCTAAAGGTATTCTAGGGCAAAGGTCCCAGAAAAGTGCAACCCAGGGGAGATTTCACAGAGGAATCAGTGTTTCTGTGTAACAGCCTTTGGACCTACCTGGTAACCTGACCCAAAGCCCACTGTAGGCAAAGGAAAGACTCACACCGGCAACTGGGACTAAAGGGCACAATGACTAGCCACACTGGGGTACTGCCATTCACTACAAAATTAGAGAGTTGGAAAAAAATTGGGAATGTTGTAAGTGTGATTTGAACGATCGTTGTGGTGCAACAGCCCACACTGGTTCCTTCACAGCAGGGCAGGATTCCAGGTGGTCGTTCTGCAGCGCTTCTTCTTGCAGACTAAAACTTCCAGTGGGGCTGGTGTCAGGATCCTGGACCTGGCAGCAGACTCCTCCCCACCTTGCGCAGCCCTGAAGTCTTGTCCCGACCTGCCCCTGAACACTCTCAGTGGAGCAATGGCTGAGGCGATGGGGGTGCTCTGCCCGCCCGGGCACATGATGGGCAGGGGAGAGGGACACCCCAACATCAGCCCCTGCCCAGGGATGCGCAGAGCTGCGGCCAGCAGTGGCTCCATGGGGGACAGGGGCAGCCCTACAGCTAAGAGTGAAGCAGGGCACTGGGGGTGAGGGACTAAAAGACACCACCAGGTCCATGTTCTGTGCTGCAAACATCACCCAAAGGGGGGCTGTGACGTGAGACCCTGACAGCGGGGCGGGGCGGGGCATCTCGGCAGGGCAGGGTGCTCTTACCTGAGCAGCATTGCCAGCAGTAGCAGGGCAGCAAAACAACCCAATACCGCAACCCACCACTGCTAAACACACACACACAACTGTCAGTTTGGCAGGAAAACCACATACGTGGCAGCTGTCATGCTGTTTGGAGTGACTCACAACTGTGAGTGCCTACCTCAAGGCAGCCTGTCAGAAACAGGGCAGATACCCCAAGCTGGTGGAGTGTTCTAGAATAACATGTCACCCAGCCAATAACAAATGTGAACTCCTGGCTCACTATACCAGTGTTACCATGGAGTCACAGACCCCCCGGCTAGCTTGCCACCCAGACAAACTGGACTTTGTGATAAATGCTCACAAACCAAAAACCACATCACATCAGGTTTCTCCCAGTCCCAAGAGACCAGTCGCTCACCCCAGATCAATTGGTACTCCAGATCTTACACCAAAGATAACGCTGGCAGCCAATTCTATACTAAATTAAGCAGAGATTTATTAGCTAAGAAAAAAGAATGAGAGTTATTGAGAGGTTAAAGCAGGTGTAAGATATGTACAGGGGAATCGCAGTTTGTAATTCCAAATGGTGGCAGTGATATAATAAACTGTCAGTTTCCCTAAAGTCTTTTCCGCGTACCCAGATTGTCTCTGGGGATCTCCACTTTGTATCTGGTACTCTTCCCTGTAAGAGTCCAAACAGTCCAGCGATGAAGGCTCTTTCTTTTAATGCATTCTTATACGTTCATCTGACAGAAGACAAGCTGACAGTGTCTCTACCCACATGGGCTTTTCCTTTGATGAGGGTGAGTGAGGATGTATTTAGTCATTTGACCTCCGACCATCATACATAATGGCTACTTGCTTTAAAATTAGCATTTCCTGTTAAAGTCCTTAAGTCGTTCATTAGCATTGCACAAGATTTCTTTGAGGGGTTATTTAGTTACAAGGGTGTACACGGTAAATATTTGCTATTACATTATAACAGGAACAGATACGTGAAAAAATGCCAGTAACATCCCATTAGTTTTCACGAAGTTTAAACACTCTTCTATATCTAACCATTACTTTGATCTGTACTAATACACAAGTGGATTGACCTGAATACACTCTAGTCTGACCTGATCTGCCAGGGTCATGACATCCTCCTCCCCATTCCGGTGTCTGTAGATGATTTGCTATGCCCTACTCCTGCAACGTTTATGCACAGGCTGAGGCTGGGGTGCACTCTGCCCACCCGGGCACATGATGGGCAGGAGAGAGGGACACCCCAACATCAGCTCCTGCCCAGGGGCTGATTACAGTAGTGCCCCACCACGATTAGAGCCCCACTGCTCTAGGCTCCACAGGGACACATAGTGGCAGGGTTGCCGGGTGTGCCTCTAGAGCGCCCCCTTGGTGCCAGACATGGCGCTTTCGCTGTCACACTAAAAAGAGTGATTTTTCACACACCCTGTGAGCGACATAGCTGGGTTGACCTAACTTTTTCGTGGAGCCCCATCCTTGGGCTGTGGCTACACTAGAGAGCTAAGAAGCACTTCTGCTGACAGCACTGGCCACACCGGCACTTAGGTTGGTGTAACTTACGTCGCTCAGGGGGTGGCTTATTCACACCTCTGAGTGACACAGTTATATCGACCTACGCTGTAGTGCAGCTGTAGCCTTAGTCTCTTAGCAAGGGCTGGGTCTCTAAGCCATTGTCAGCCTGAGAGGCCCAGGCCGAACCCGCTGGGCTCTGAGGAAAAAGAAAGAAAACAAATAAGGTCCCTTCACGTATCCAAAGGTTCCATTTGCCCCAGGTCAGGCAGCGGGTCAGTGGGAGAGATGGGAAGAGAGTCAAGTCTCCTGCGTCCCTGGCCAAGGTGCTACCTACTAGACCAGGCAGCTTTTCAAGTGAATAGCCCTGTTGAAGCCAATGGGGACGCTCACATGAGTGAAGAAAGGCATGTATGTAAAGCCTCAGATTGTACAGCACCTAGACCACGTATTGGCGTCACATATGTAATAACAATAGTGGAGAGGAATCTTAGCTAAGAGTTGGAAATAGTGAGGCTGCCTAACAAATAATGACTTGGACGGAGGGTGGGGTGGATAAGCCTGCCTGGCTCATACAGGAATTAAGGACAGAAAATACTATTGGTTGTACTGTTACTTTACACAGTGTTTTCTGGGATAAGGGGATGAGATGCTCCTGTTTCTCACTGCTAATGAGCAATTCAGGTGGGAGACCCTTTGTCTTACTCAGTGGCCCCCAGTGGAGGCGTTTGTTTGGCAGTGTGGTTTCTAGTCCCTTTTGGAGATGAGAAGGCGCCTTGGATGGAAGGGCAATTGGGAGTGAGGTGAGTGCTTTGGATACGCAGTGGAGAAGCACTGACACACCATCAGGGTTATGTTTCTTTGCTGAAACCTACCTAGGAAATTCCTCATTTCCAGGCTTATTCTTTTATCTACCCATGGAACCTTCATTCTGAACATTCTGTCTTCCTAAGGTGAGCTGTTAATCAAAGCTGCAATGTTGTCTAAACTTAGTGACAATCACCCTAACTATGGGCCTGCTGCCACAGCCGTACCACATGCATGTTAATTGCAAATATAGTAGAAATAAAGCCAAAAAGAACTCTTCATTTGGAGCCTGAAAGCAGGTCGAAACGTGTCTGCTGTTCACCACTGCTGGTTTTCTCAGGATGCTTTGGCTGCTGTGTAATTGTGTCAGTCACTGGATGCTTTTGCTGGCATATCAGTTTCAATAACCTGGATGGAAAATCTGCGGCGCTTGCCAGGCACAGAGGCTGTGGAGGGCTCCCTGGCTAGTTGCGAGAACTGGCTGAAGGAAGCATATTTTTAATGAGGAAGTCAGTAAAACCAGTTCCAAATCATTCCTTCCTTCCCCAAAAAAATAACAAAAACCCTACCCGATGCAATTCACTAACTGCAAAGTCCCCTGAGTCATTATTAGCACTGCAATGAGCGAGCACACGCACACAGCCCTGGGTCTCGATACGGGCTTCAGCTTGTCCTTATTTGGAATGGAGTTTGGAAAGGTCGGCCCAGCGTTCTGTTCTGAGCATAATGTGAGCTGGTTGTAGTTATCTCTGGGTGATCTTAGCATGGAATGAGGCTATGAATTGCATTATGGAGATGTGCCATTTCCATAGTGATGATCCCTTTCTCTCCCCTTGTTTTGCTAACCTCCAGCTTTGGGTTAAATCTCCCATTCGTCATATCAGCCATCCCCCTAATCAGGTCTTTACCAAACACCATCTATGGCTAACCTTTTCCTGTTCACTCTCCAGCTGTCCTTCATCGCAACACACCTTCCTTTCTTGATCTCCAGAAATACAAATACAAAGTGGGCACTGGCTGGCGAGGCAGTGGTACTCCAGAAAAGGAGCTGGGGTTAGAGCGGGTCACATATTGAACCTGAGCTGACAATGTGATGCAGTAACAAAAAAAAAGCTCATGTCATTCTGGGGTGTGTTAACAGACACGTTCTATGTACCACTCTGCTCAGCACTGGCAAGGCCTCAGCTGGAGCACTGCATCCAGTTCTGGGGACCACGTTTTAAGGAAGAGGAGGACAAATTGTAGTCCAAAAGAGAGCAACAACAATTACGTGAGGGTTTAGAAACCCTGACTTCTGAGTAATGGTTAAACTAAACTAAAGAAGACTGGGGGAGGGGGGACCCTTAAAAGTTTTCAGGTCTGTTAAAAAGAGGATGGTGATCAATTCTTCTCCATGCCCACTGAAGAACAAGTAGTAACAAGCTTAATCTGCAGCAAAGGAAACTTAGGTTAGATATTAGGAAACACTTTCTAACTGTAAGGATATTTAAATACTAGAATATGTTGCCTAGGGAGGTTTTGGAATCCCACCATTGGAGGTTGTTAAAAACAGGTTGGACAGATACCCCTTAGAGATGGTCTAGGTTTAGTTTGTCCTTCCTCAGTGCAGGGGGATGACTAGATGATCTCTGTAGGTCCCTTTCAGCCCTACATGTCTGAGTTATTCCATCAGTCTCTCTCCTTTCTCTCTTCCTCTTAGCCTCTCCTTTCTCTGCTCTTTTCTTTCAGGGCTACGATCTGTACACCCAACTCTACTCTTCTCTCTAATCTTGGCTCTGTCTTTCCACTCCCACAACTTCCTGCTTCCCCGGCGTTCCCTAACCTAGGCTCTCTCCCTGCATTTCCTACCTCAGCTCCTGCTTCCATGTTGACCTTTGGAGAACATCTCAGAAGTACTCAGTTTCCTTCTTTTAAGCTCATTCTCTCATCTGCCAGATCTACTCTCTTCCTTCCATTTCTTTTGGCATGTTCTTCTCCTTTTGGCTTGAGTTGGTTCTGTCTCTTTCTTCTCTGAGCGTGGAATCGTGGCCCCATTGAAGTCAATCGGAGTTTTGTCATGAACTTCAATGGGGCCAAGATTTCACTCTGACTCTAGTCTGGCCCCTTTCCGTATTTTTGATGTTAGCCTTAACTTTTAATTTTTCTTTAATCTTGCCCCCTCTTGGATCTATACTCTTCTCTTTTCCTACTCTCTCACTCTTCTGCTGTTTGCAACAGCTCCCTCTCCCACAAGATAGTGCATTGAAAGTTAACAACAATGCCACATTTCTTCAAGACTGGTTCCTCGCCTGTGGTGCATGGACCACAAGGCTGAGAGTCTGACAGCAGCTTTGCCAAGGCTGTTGGGTGGCCCTGTGGCTATGCCAGTTGCTCAGGGAGCAGCACCCCCAGGTTCTGGTCCTGTAGAACCACACTCTCCACCTAGACAACTGAGACATTGCCAGTTGCTGTGCTGAGGCAGGGCTTTGCTGGGTGAGTGGGATTTAGTGGATGGACTCTCTCAGAAGTAATGAAAATGAGGCTGTTTGCTAAGGGTATTAAAAAGGTAGCTCTGGAAAGAAAAGACACCATATGCTCATCTCTGCTGAGCCCAGTCCTTTCCCATTCTAAATAGCTCAGATAATCTGTTCCCACTGGAAAATGAAGGAGCCCTCGCCAATGGTGTAATCCAAAGCATGATAGTTTCTCTTAATATTTACCCCAGGTTTGGTGCTTCACTGTATAACTGAGATGGCTGAAGCACTTAGAGGACTGCACGGAGCATGATGGCTCATTTAGACCAATATTCTCCACAGGAGTGCCAGGGACAGAGCAGGGTGTAAGGACCCTCTTCTGGTCCCTTGTAGCACCTGCGCAAGGGCAAAGGACAACTGCAGCAACTAGCTACTGGGGATGCAAGCCACCTAAAGGAGGGTGAGGAAGGAGGTGGGACGATGGCCCTGCTTTCCCAACACATCAGCTAATGGGGCTGGCGGGCCAACGTATCCTAAAGGATGCTGCAGTGCCTACTTTGCATCGGAGCTCTCCAGGATTGTACTCTTCATTGCCCCAGCCCAGGGCTCCAACTACACTACAGAATCTGGCCCTTAAAAGGCTCCAGCACAGAGTAGCTCTGGTTGTGTCTGGTGTCACTCTATATTCATCGACTCAGAAAACCATAATGTTAGAACGGACCACAAGGGTCATTTAGTCTAACCCCCTGCCAAGATGCAGGATTCATTGGCCCATAACTGCAGGGTACTCTAGCTGGGCTTGTTAGCTCTCCTGCCATAACAGGACAGGACCTGGCGTAAACTGGGAATGAAAGGGGTGCTGAGGTCATGTGGATATAGTCACAGCTGATGTGATTTTTAGTGGGACAGCGAAAGCGCCATGTCTGGCACCAAGGGGGCGCTCTAGAGGCACACCCGACACCCCTGTCACTATGTGTCCCTGTGGAGCCTAGAGCAGTGGGGCTGTGATCATGGTGGGGCACTACTGTAATGTAATCAGCCCCTGGGCAGGGGCTGATGTTGGGGTGTCCCTCTCTCCTGCCCATCATGTGCCCGGGTGGGCAGAGTGCACCCCTAGCCTCAGCCTGTGCATAAACGTTGCAGGAGTAGGGCATAGCAAATCATCTACAGACACCGGAATGGGGAGGAGGATGTCATGACCCTGGCAGATCAGGTCAGACTAGAGTGTATTCAGGTCAATCCACTTGTGTATTAGTACAGATCAAAGTAATGGTTAGATATAGAAGAGTGTTTAAACTTCGTGAAAACTAATGGGATGTTACTGGCATTTTTTCACGTATCTGTTCCTGTTATAATGTAATAGCAAATATTTACCGTGTACACCCTTGTAACTAAATAACCCCTCAAAGAAATCTTGTGCAATGCTAATGAACGACTTAAAGACTTTAACAGGAAATGCTAATTTTAAAGCAAGTAGCCATTATGTATGATGGTCTGAGGTCAAATGACTAAATGCATCCTCACTCACCCTCATCAAAGGAAAAGCCCATGTGGGTAGAGACACTGTCAGCTTGTCTTCTGTCAGATGAACGTATAAGAATGCATTAAAAGAAAGAGCCTTCATCGCTGGACTGTTTGGACTCTTACAGGGAAGAGTACCAGATACAAAGTGGAGATCCCCAGAGACAATCTGGGTACGCGGAAAAGACTTTAGGGAAACTGACAGTTTATTATATCACTGCCACCATTTGGAATTACAAACTGCGATTCCCCTGTACATATCTTACACCTGCTTTAACCTCTCAATAACTCTCATTCTTTTTTCTTAGCTAATAAATCTCTGCTTAATTTAGTATAGAATTGGCTGCCAGCATTATCTTTGGTGTAAGATCTGGAGTACCAATTGATCTGGGGTGAGCGACTGGTCTCTTGGGACTGGGAGAAACCTGATGTGATGTGGTTTTTGGTTTGTGTCCCATGGTGAAGGGAGGACAGCTCTTTAGAACCGAGATCCTGCCTCCAAGTGTCACCATGAAGTTACGCCATCCAGGCAAAGCTTTTCTTTTTTAATTGTCTGGACTCAACTTAGTCTTGATTTTTTCCCCACTGCTTATTTTTAAATTGCAATCTTTGCCTTTTGTACTTGTGCTAAAGGCACTTTGAACTTTGCACCTTACCCAGAGAGTTTTATGAGAGATTTTAAATTGCAGTAGATTGAGCAATATTTTACCTCTGGTGCTTGCAGTTTTGATCTAAGATTTCTGCCTTAAACTGAGGCAGAGTGAGAAATTTCCAACTTAAAAGGGTTGAGTTATATTTGTGATGTAATAGACTGAGAAATATTTTATCTCTACTACTTGCACTTTGCTCTGAGATTTGCACCTTAAAAAGGGAGTGAAATTGCATTGCACTTTTAGCTTTTCTCTCTTTGATAAATGGCATGAGTTTCTGAGATCTTAGAGAATATTGCCACACTGAGGAAACCTTAAAAATTAATAGTAAGTGGCTATCTGAGCACAAAATAAAATGAGTTCACCTCTTCTATTCAACACACACCAGTTGACCTTAGTCAGTTGCAAAGGGAGCCGAAGACAATCTTAATTGTCAGCATTCCCCGTCTTTGCAGAATCCAGGAACTTGCTTATGCTGCTATAATTGTTTTTGATAGGACAACGAATGGTATTAAATCAAGAACCACTGAATGTCGTGATAACTCTGCTATAATAAATCAAGAAGTGCTAGTCCATACTTTAGAAGCAGTGTGTCTCAGATTACACTGTAAAGAGGCATTGAGGAAGGAAAAACAGGCCATACTAGATGATAAATTACCCGCACAAACAGTGCTGATGTAATTCAGTGACAACTTCGAAAGACAAGCGCATGGTGTAGGTTTTTTCTCGCTGACTCAGCATGTGCTAATGAATGCAACTTATTGTTTTGTACAAGGCATGCCATACAACATTTAGCTAGTGCAGTGTTGTATGTAATACATGGGACAACCAAAATAACAGCAAGTATTTCAGCAATCAGTTACATGCACTTGTAGGCATTCATGAGAAATCTCAGATAATGCAACTTGCTTTTCCCTCTGATGTCTTCAAAAGCCCCAAATTGTTCTGAGAAATTGTTCCAAAACGTGAATGATGCCACACAGGAACGCAGACGCACACTTCCCATCACCAATTTTGAACAAGCTGCAATTAAGACAACAAAGTTATTTGCATCTGTTAAGAAGGAAGTTTGGTTCTCCTACTTGAATTAAAGCTGTTGGCATAATTCAAAGCACAAGTTTGGCAAATCTGTAGGGAAATGGTCACAGATTCTATTTGAACTTCTGTCTCTTGCTCCCATTAGTTTTCTGTAACTGACAGAATTCCAAAAGCTTCAGATAATAAGGTGTCTTATCCCTGTTAATGCTCCTGATGAGGTGCTGTGACTCAGAGAGGACGACACACACGGAAGAGTAACACACACAAATGGAAAATGAACCAAGTCATCCGTTGTTACTTTCCCCCACCAGACCTGTAACTGCTATCTGAGTGGCAAAGACTAACTCCAAGAATACAAAAGACAGTGGGCATGAGGCACCGGCTAATAGAGTGGCAACGGAAGTGTGACGATGGTTTGCAGCCCTACTGCACCGTCTGCTGCCAGAGCAGGAGGGCAGAGTGTCAGAGGAAGCGTGACAATGGTTTGCAGCCATACTGCACCGTCTGCTGCCAGCAGCACCCAGGACACAACAGCGGCAGCTGAGCTGAGCGGGCTGCACGCTTGCCGTGGGATGGCGTCTGCGTAGAAAAAAGGTGCGAAACGATTGTCTGCCGTTGCTTTCACGGAGGGAGGGCCGACTGATGACATGTACCCCAAACCACCAACGACAATGTTTTTGCCCCATCAGGCAGTGGAAGCTCAATCCAGAATTCCAATGGATGGCGGAGACTGCGGGAACTATGGGATAGCTACCCACAGTGCAATGCTCCGAAAGTCGACGCTAGCCTCGGTACTGTGGATGCACTCCACCGACTTAATGCGCTTAGTGGGGACACATACAATCAACTGTATAAAATTGCTTCCTAAAAAATTGACACCTATAAATTCGACCTCATTTCGTAGTGTAGACATACCCTTAGGGCTGCTTTGCACTGCTGAAGTTGCACAAAGTAGCCTTAATGAAGCAGAGGATGTGGTACAAGGGGCAAGGCACTGGAGAAACAGACCCAGAGTCTTTCCAACTGATATTGAAATGACTGGGTTGAATGGGAGGCTGATGCCTGAGCACTCATCTGAAAAGCTCAATTTTACCTACTCTTTCTATGCAAACCTTTCCTAGTTGGCCTCCCATCTGTCTTAATGTTATTTCAAAATCCCACTTTCAGGATATTTAGTAGGTTGCCATTTTAGCTGTCTAATTGTATGCAAGCCATTACTTTTGCGTTGCTCTTTACTCAGGGTGCAAAATCTTGTCCAGAAAGCATGTCCCATCACATGCAGGTCTGATAGTCAGGGCTGGGCAGCAGGAAGTCCTGTGTTCTAGCCTCAGAACTGCCACTGATTTGCTGTCTGATCTTGGGCAAGTCCATTTGCCACTCTGTTCCTTAGTTTTCCCATCTGTAAAAGTGGGGAAAATATTTACTTCCCTATCTCACAGGTGCATTATGAGGTGCCATTCATCCAAAATATACCAAGACAGACCTGGTTTTTCATCTGGTGTCTGTGATGGGGTGCTCTACTCACCATGGGACAACACCACCTCCTGGAGGTGTTGGGGATTAGCTCTGCCACGCTGACGCCACTTTCTATGGTTGCACTCGGCCACCCTCCATCTCTTTCGTCATCTGTGACCCCTCTCGCTTCAGGAGCCGCTGCCTCCTCTTTGTGACGCAGCCCTTCAGCCAGGTCACAATGTGGTTTCCCCTTCCAGGGATACCAAAGTCCTTTGGCATGAATATTCCCAGGGAGTCTCTGGCACTACCCTGATGGTGCCACCCTCCTCCCCCAGTGGCCAGAAGGGGAACGTGGGATCGACCACTACTCTGAGTTCCAGTCCAGTGACCCTGTACTTGGCAACTGTGGCCTGCTTTCCTTTAGACCCTGTTGCTTCTTCCTTGTGTAAAGGGACTGTTGCCCCCTTACTAACACTCAGTGGGCGGGGGAGGGGGGTTGGTTGCTAGCTCCCAGCACTAAAAGGAGAAGGGTCGATGGGAAATCAGGGGCCTGAGACTGACAGTCCCCAGGAACAATGGGGAGAGGCCAATGCTCCAGATCAGCCTGATTGACAGGGCGGGCAGCTAATCAGGGAGTCAGGTGGCCAGGGGGGTCCCGCCTTCTGTGGGAGCTGGAATGGCCTGGATCAGACAGAGTGGGGCCGAGCTAAGGAGAGAGCAGGGGCCCAAGCTGAGCTGGGGAGCAGAGCTGCAGCCCCAAAGCCAGAGCACAGCCCAGAGAGAGCAGAGCTGCCCTGGGGGCAGAGCTGCAGCAACCAGAGCCAGAGGGGCCAGACAAGCAGCCCAGGGAGCTGGAGCTGGAGCCGGGGCTGGAGCAGTCCAGAGCTGGGTGCGGTGAGCAGCTGGGGAGAGGAGGGGGACCCTGGGCAGTGGGCCCAGCGCAGGGAGACACCTCAGCCAAGAGGCTCTGCAGGCCAGACTTGCAGGGGGATCGTAACCCCGACCGGGCGGGGGCGACGCTGGGAAGAAGGGTCCTGCCACCGAGAGCCTGAGAGCGTGTGGCCACCGCCAGAGCAAGTGTCCAACCCACAGCGTCTCTGCAGCACAGCCAGGGTCTGAGAAGGAGCCTGGGACCTACAAGGAACAGACTGTGACCTGCCCTGACGCTCCAGAGACACTGGTTGTGATGTTCCCTGCCACAGAGCAGGGTGATGTGTTTTCCTTTGACCTTTCCCATTTTCCCTTATTCATTTTTAAAATTAATTGTTAATTAAACAACTTGAATTGCTTTAAATTGTATGAAATGATCAGTGGGTCAGGGAGGTGCCCAGTGCAGAGAGAGTACCCCGGAGTGGGGACACCCTAGCCCCTGTCCTGGGTGACCACAGCAGGGTTGGGGGTCGAGCCCCCCAGGAATCCTGGGCCCAGCCTTGTCAGGGGTTACGAGGACTCTGCCAGACAGGAGAGTGGAAGGGGAGCCCTCAAGGGCAGGGAGGCCTCTGGGTAAAGGAAGTGGGAGTGAGGACTCTGGTCCTTTTGCTAGCCCACTTCACCGGGGTAGTGCAGAAGCCAGGAAAGTTCCCCACTCCTTTCTACAGCTTCTGGTTCCCCCCTTTCAGTGTACCCGCTCAAATTCCCTTCTCTCAGAGAGCAACTACTGAGCCCTGTAGCCTCAGACACACCTCCCTTCTCCCAGGGAGTGACTACAGACTACTTCCCTGAAGCCCTTTTCTGTTGCCAGCTTCCTGGTGTTATAAAGCCAGCCCAGCTCCTCTCCCAGCTGGACTTCACTAGAAAATTAGGTCTTAGCACTCCTTGGCTCTCCTCCAAGTACAGTTTATAGGTTAATTGGCCTAATTTCCTCCTTCAGGCCTTGGGTGGGGTCGACACCCCATCTCAGTGTCCCAGGAAATTATTTTAGGACACCTGAAATGCCCTAGGTTTTCATCAATTGAAAAAAAAAGTTTAATAAATGCAAATAGTTTGTTCTAGACATTGCTTATTCATAGTTGAGCAGACAGTGCCATGGAATGAGTGCTCAGTGAGCTAAGCAATGTTTGGGATGAGGACAGCAGTCAAAGGAGTGTCCGGTTCTCTGACCTGTTCTTTTGCTCAGGGAAAATGTTAATGATGCTTGTCCAGTGTTTCCTGATAAACTCATTCAGATACTAAGTGACTGGGGGGAAATCCTGCCCCCCCTGAGAACTGTGCACAAAAAGGGGGCAGCAATGACATTTACACACATTATACAAACAAATGGAGTTTTGTCTTTATATGAATATTTCATGACCTTAAAAAATGTCACCACAAAAGTGTCCAGGTTTGATTTTGAATTTATGATCACCTCTGCTAGTCTTTGAGTGTGTAAAGTGCTCCATGCAGCAAGGGATGTGGTATTATAATAATCCACATTAAAGAACTTTCAGTGATAAATGAATACAGCCATCTGAAGTACCATCTGATGCTGCTTTTCTGCAGTCACATGACAATATGCACCCATTTCCCTGCTTTGGCATATCCGTGAGGATTTGGAGGAAGGGCAGTCAGAGGCTTGAACACACAGGAGAGTATAAATGTTTTACATTTGTTTCTGGAGTACTTTTGCCCACCCTAGGTGCTCTCTCTTGCTGAGGGTGCATGGCTGTTATCCTTGAAAGCATGGCAGACTCTAGAAAAACAGCAGGTATTATTTAACAAATAACCCTTTCCATTCCAACGAAAGAAATCCAATGACCAGATTCTGACTTGCTTGGCCCCTTACAGGTGCAAAGTGTAGGTTAGTCGGCATGGTAACCTTCTACATGCACTTTGTACAGCTCTCGAGCCCATATCCTCAAAGATGTTCAGATCTAACCTACCTCCTGCTTTCAATGGGCGCTACGTGTCCAACACCCTTTGAGGAGCTGCGCCTCAGTGACTGTGCAAGATGTAATGCAATGGAAAATCAGTTCTTCTGAATCTGCAACCATCTTTCCTGCTGCCATTAATGCATTTGGTTGGCAGCTTCTTCTCCTCCTCATGGACCTGGCCAGGAATCTCTACGGCCCTGCCAGGACCCCAGCCTTCCCTGTAGCTTGTGCCTGTGGGTATCCAGCATTACTGGCTCTGCGGCTGCGCAGGGAGCCCTCTGCAGCTCCCCTCTCACGGTGCATAGACTATTTAATAAATTTACTTGGAAATGCTCAGAAAATTCCTTCTGTCCTCAGAGGTTAAGTGCTGTAAAGTTGAAAAAGATACACTGCATTACTTATACATAATGAAGAGATTTAATCCCGGCTGCATGTGCAAAACTCAGCCTTCCCTGTGCAGTCATGGCCAGTGTCTCCACAATGAAACCTTTGGGGGTGTTTCTAGACTTGGGCATCCAAGGAGCAATATAATTTTTTCCTACTAGCCACAGCTCCACTCCCCAAACAATGGGCCTGGTTTTGGTTTGTGTTTTGAACCACAGCTTTTGCAATCACATGACCTTACCACTTTTATTTCATATAGCATCATTGTGATTTCTTTTGGCCCTTTGAGGTTCTTTCACGGGTCAGACTTTCACCAAGTACTGCTGCAAAGCCTTCTCCAGCATTGGCAGTTTCATAATGTAATTGCTAGCTCTTACTCGGCATGTATTTATTTTAACATTTGTCTCAAGCCCTGACTCGTAGGCTACATCTTTTCCTGCGGCAGGAAAATGGTGCAGAAGGAGGGAGGCAACAGGACACTACACAGCTTGGGTGAGTACAGGACATGTAGGGTATTTATTCAGGTACATACCCACATCCCTCAGGTGTGTCTTTACTCACCTAAACTGTGTCTCAAGGTCTACACTGCTAGCTATATTTGTGCTAGAACACTGGTTCTCCACTTGCAAAGTAACTCCCTGCTCTCCATGGGTCCGTATATAATGCCTGCATCTGTAACTTTCACTCTATGCATCTGAAGAAGTGAGGTTTTTACCCACGAAATCTTATGCCAAAATAAATCTGTTAGTCTTTAAGGTGCCACCAGACTCCTTGTTGTTTTTTGTAGATACAGACTAACACGGCTACCCCCTGATACTTGTGCTAGGGGTATTTATGTGCAGTACCTGCCGCTGAAAGACACATGTAATGTAGATGTACCCTTAGGAGATTTTTATATATTTCTTTTATGGTATTTACAAAAAATATCATTGATTGCAAGTGTTATTTGATCTGCAATCGCTGCTGCTGTAACTTCACCAAAACTGTCTCCCTGAGCTTAGAGAACTTAGAGACTGAAGATCTTTCAAACGGGCATCAAATATCTCCCTTGTTGTAACTGTATGTCACACAACAAAAGGCACCTCTTTTATTCATTCTGTGCTGTGACTGTGTATCAAACTTCGGCAAAATTACATCCGTTTTGTCTTTTTTCCTTCTGCTACTTCGTAAATAAACATTTTATGATTACTGAATGCTTCTGACCCTGCAATTGTCAGAGACACAACTACTTTGTGCTTGCTGTGTTTTTCAGCTTCACTAACTGCTGGGAGATGCAGCTGAAATCTCTGCTTAAAAGTTCTCCAATCCTTGTCCACAGTTGCTGCCATTTTCATTGAAGCTGGAGGTGTAATTTCACTCTTAGCAACACAAACATTTTGGGTACATCTATACTTACCTCCAGGTCCGGCGGTAAGCAATCGATCTTCTGGGATTGTTTAGACGCGATAAATCGATCCCGGATCAATCCCGGAAGTGCTCGCTGTCGATGCCGGTACTCCTGCTCCGTGAGAGGAGTACGCGGAGTCGACGGGGGAGCCTGCCTGCCGCGTCTGGACCCGCGGTAAGTTCGAACTAAGATACTTCGACTTCAGCTACATTATTCACGTAGCTGAAGTTGCGTTTCTTAGTTCGAAGTGGGGGGTTAGTGTGGACCAGCCCTTTGTCTCTGCCAGTGCTAAGCCTTTTCAGCTAGATTTGTTGATTTCTTGTGGATTTAAGTTAGATAGTCACTCGAGCAGTCATGTGAGAAAGAGCAATGGAAATAGTCTCTGCTTCTCCTTTAGTCAGAACTGGAAGGCATTCGGGTCACAGCAGTGCTTTCACCAGGGCCTGATCCAGAGGTCACTGAAGTCAAAGGGAATCTTTCTATGGGGATTTAAAATGGAGAAACATACAATAGCTATCATGTAATCCAAGAAGATATATTTGCTGGTGACTGCTTTGGTTAGTGTATAGGAAAGTCAAGAGGATCATTAAAAATAGATACATTGCTGCCTAGATGCTAGGTAATATGACATGTGTCCGTGACATAGGCCCAGATTCTGATCCAATTACCCTGAGTAGGAATCAGCAGAAGGTCACACACACATTACAGTCACTAGGCACCCTGGTCAGTCTGGGAGGTGGTTTTCATGTTCGGGGGGGGGGCTATGCGAGTTTGTGGCAGGGGAGGGCGGTTACAGATCTTATGCAGCGGTCCTTAGCCTGGATGACAGAGCCACGCAGCAGGGGATCTGTAACCGCCCTCCCCCGCCACAAAGTCACATAGCCCCACACACAGAGTCCCGAAAAGGAGGGGTGGCAGGCTCCGTTGAAACAACCAGTCCACCACTGTGAACCACTCTAGGAGCAGGAACCTGTCATTCCTCGAGTTTAGAAGCGTCCTTTCTGTCACTACACCCGCTCCCCACCACAGTCTGCGTCCCAGTTTCAACACTTTACCACAAAATCCTTAATAAAGAAAACGGTGTTAATGAACAAAGTTCCATTTATTTTATTTTTAAAGATGTGTTGGAATGGGGGGAAGAGGGTTGGTAACTGGAGAGGATAGTCAACATTAACTGGGTAAAGAAACAGGGGCAGGTTCAGCTTCTGAATAAACAAACTTAATAGTCACAGGTTACCCTGCTCACTCTGGAACCTAGCTTTCAAAGCTTCCTGGATGCACAGCGCGTCCTGCTGGGCTCTTCTAATTCCCCGGCTGTCTGGCTGGGCGTAATCAGCAGCCAGGTGATTTGCCTCAACCTCCCACCCCGCCATAAAGGTCTCCCCCTTGTTCTCACAGAGATTGTGGAGCACACAGCAAGCTGCAATAACAATGGGGATATTGGTTTCGCTGAGATCAGAGCGAGTCAGTAAGCTTCTCCATCTCCCCTTCAGACATCCAAAAGCACACTCCACCACCATTCCGCACTTGCTCAGCCGGTAGTTGAAGAGTTCTTTTTCACTGTCCAGGGCGCCTGTATAGGGCTTCATGAGCCAGGGCATTAGCGGGTAGGCTGGGTCCCCGAGGATCACTATGGCATCTCCACATCCCCAACAGTTATTTTGTGGTCCGGGAAGTAAATACCTTCCTGCAGCCATCTAAACAGACCAGAGTTCCTGAAAACGCGAGCATCATGAACCTTGCCCGGCCATCCGACATTGATGTTGGTAAAACGTCCCCTATGGTCCACCAGTGCTTGCAGCACCATTGAAAAGTAGCCCTTTAGGTTAATGTACTGGCTGGCCTGGTGGTCCGGTCCCACAGGATAGGGATGTGAGTTCCATCTGTAGCCCCACCGCAGTTTGGAAATCCCATCGCAGCAAAGCCATCTATGATCACCTGCACGTTTCCCAGGGTCACTACCTTTGAGAGCAGTAGCTCAATGATTGCGTTGGCTACTTGCATCACAGCAACCCCCACCCCCCGGTAGATTTGCCCACTCCAAATTGGTTCGCGACTGACCGGTAGCTGTCTGGCGTTGCAAGCTTCCAGAGGGCTATGGCCACTCGCTTCTGGACAGTCAGGGCTGCTCGCATCCGGGTGTCCTTGCGCTTCAGGGCAGGGGACAGCAACTCACAAAGTTCCAGGAAAGTTCCCTTGCGCATCCGAAAGTTTCGCAGCCACTGTGATTCATCCCAGACCTGCAGCACTATGCGGTCCCACCAGTCCGTGCTTGTTTCCCGGGCCCAGAATCGCCGTTCCACAGCATCAACATGACCCATTGCCACCATGATGTTCATGGCGCGGGGTCCCGTGCTTTGTGAGAGGTCTGTGCCCCTCTCAGACTTAATGTCCTCACCGTGCTGCAGTAGCCTCCTCGCCCGATTTCTCAGCATCTGCCTCTGAAAAAGGTGGATGATAAGGTGCGAGGTGTTGACAACGGCCATAACTGCAGCGATGTTCGCAGCGGGCTCCATGCTCGCAGTGCTGTGGCGTCCGCACTGTCAATCACCAGAAAAGTGTGCGAACTGATTGCCTGCCAGCGCTTTCACGGAGGGAAGGCGGGAGTGAGGGTTGAATGATGACAGTTACCCAAAACCACCCTCGACACATTTTTTGCCCCAGCAGGCATTGGGGGCTCGACCCAGAATTTCAATGGGCAGCGGGGACTGCGGGAACTGTGGGATAGCTGCCCACAGTGCACCGCTTACAATGTCGATGCTTGCCCTGTTACTGTGGACTCACAAAGTCGAATTACTGTCCTTAGTGTGGATACACACGTTCGACTTTGTAATATCGGTTCCACAAATTCGCTTTAAGTAAAATCGAACTACTCTTGTAGTGTAGACATACCCTAAGAATTGCAAAGGGTGAGGAGTCTGGGATTGTTGGACTAGCAGGTCAACTGAGATCAGCAGCATTTGGGTTTGCTGTCTGAGAAGACCCATTTTGTCCTGCTCCTTGTCCTGCTTGGACTTTCTCCTGTCCACTCCTTCCTTCTCCATGCTGTCAGTCATGCTGACCTTCCGGGCCCTCTGTTCATGGTCCAATGCAGCATTGACTTGCAGCATTGCAGGAAACTCTATTTCACTAGGTGGGTGGGGAAGCACTGGAATGGGTTACCTAGGGAGGTGGTGGAATCTCCTTCCTTAGAGGTTTTTAAGGTCAGGCCTGACAAAGCTCTGGCTGGGATGATTTAGTTGGGAATTGGTCCTGCTTTGAGCAGGGGGTGGGGCTAGATGACCTCCTGAGGTCCCTTCCAACTCTAATCTTCTATGATTCTATGATCTCAGTGAACATATCCTCCTTGGTCCACTTCTTTCCCCTCATCATCAGGATAAGGCATTCTTCAGGTGTGGAGGGGGAGCTCCTTAAGGTTGCTGTGGCAGAAACTGCTGATAAAAACAGACTGGATTTACAGTCACACCAGAAAAGGAAAGATACATCTCCAAACTCCCTTCCCTTGTTTGCATAAAGACTTTTAATATGAACTGCTTATTGAGGCTTCAGCTTTGGAGCGTCTCTGCATTGCACTGCTCCCCAGCCCCAGCCCCGGGGGCAAGAGGGAAGAAGGATTTTGCGTTGCATGAAGCAAGATCATTTCGGTCCCTATTCCATGGGTACAAGTACAGGGCAATGGCACTGATTGGCCCTATCTTCTGCAGGCAGTGGTTTTAGGGTAACAAACAGCTGCTACTTGTGTCCTGAGGCTGCCTGGGCCTATACTTCGCTAGCCTGCATACGGCAGTGATGCCAGCGGAACGCATTGCAGAGCGGTGTAGAAAAGTGTCCTACGCAGCCCCAGAGCACCCACGGAGTCAGCGCCTAGGCGGTGGGTGCTCCGGAGCTGGAGCACCCATGAAAAATAATAGTAGGTGCTCAGCACCCACCAGCCACTGCTGTTTGGCGGGGCAATGCCAGTCAGCTGTCTGGTGGCTGGGAGAGGCTGAAGAGTAGCAAGCAGCAGGCAGGCAGGGGCCTTGGGGAGGGGGCAGAGTGGAGGCAGGAAGAGGCAGAACGAGAGTGAGACCTCTGGGGAGGGGCGGAAGAGGCGGAGTGGGGGTGGAGCACCTCCAGGAAAAAATAAAAGTCAGCACTTATGTCTGTGGTGGAATCTCTACCAGGTCCCAGCTTCTGGTATGGCTGGAGTCCCCTTCTACAATGCCCCCTCCTCCTCACTGTTCAAAGCAGGGGGCTCTGTGGCTCTTCCAAGGGTGCAGCCGGGGGCTCCACGAGCATGGTGTGCAGCTCAGTGTAGCAGCTGCAGGTCTGTGGCTCAGCACCAGATCTCCCGTTGGCTTCCTCGGCCTTCCTTCGCTTTCCCACGACACTGCTGCTCATCCCTATCGTACCCCTTTGCCTCCATCCCCTGTGCAATCTGGTCAGACAGGCCAGTTTTCTATGGCTGCTCTGAAGCTCCGTGTGCACAGACTCCTCTCCCCACAGGCCCAGGAGATCCAGTAGCTCCTGTCTGTTCCAGGCAGGAGTGCAGCCAGCGTTTGGAGCTAGCGCGATTGGGTGGACAGCTGCACGGAACCGGAGAGTTGCGAGGTGTGCGCACCAAGCTGGGCAGGAAAAGGCATTTCTTGGGGGGTCTTAAAGAGGTGGGGGATGGGTCTTGGTGGCCCTGGGTGTTTTCCAGCTGTGAGCAGAGCAGTCACTGTCTCAGAAAACGGAGCCGCGTGGGACAGCTGCAGGACTGTTACAGCTGGCACAGGTCACACTGTTCATCGACCTTGTTAGCTTGGCCATGGTTCCATCCTGTATTTATGTTTGCCACTGAATATCAGCTTCGTTCTCTTCACAGGCTCTTCCTCGCCAACAAGAAGATTTACTATTCTTTGAGTGTGTGGAGGGGAATAAAATTACTTCAAGAGACAAGATTGATGGCGCCAGGGGAAACAATCATGACTGAAATTCTGAGCTATTCTCCTAAGTGATTAAATTCTAATTGAGGGAAGGGCCTTGTGCTGAACCCGCAGGCTGCACTAGGATGGTGCTGTGGGATGCAAAGGGGAGATGCTTAGCTCTGTCGCAGACATCTAGTGCTGTAGACAGCTCTGTATCGAGTGGGCACAGTCAATAAAGGGGAGGGCTGACACTGTAATGATTTCTGCTCTCTCTAATTATTCTGAGACAATAGGAGATTCTCTCAAGGTGCAGTTTCAACACAGTCTCCAGGAGGGTTACCTTTTATTTCGTGCTGCTTGCCTCTGCCATGAAAACGGTATCCTTCATTATCCATCCGTCCCAGCATTTCTTCACATGAACTCTCCCCATCCTCCAGGTCAGGGCTGCGGCCCCTTGGAGCCAACACACTCTCTGTGCAGTATAAATTATATGTCTGTATTGGACAGGGAAGTCCCTTCCCCCTCCCACAACCTCACCTCCTTAAAGGAGCCTTGCTTACAGAAGACAGGGTCAAATTCAGTGACTTCAAAAGCAGTAGAGTCAGACCAACGCTGGGCTTTTGAAAACCCCAGTCTTAATGCCCACTTCATTCCTGTCTCCCATGGGGAGTTCAGAATGCAGTAGCCACTTTCCCCTTTGAGCACCATCCATAGCGAAATGGGAGGGAAGTGCTTAGGAGTTTCACAATCCTTGCCAAAGAGTAGGTCAGTTGTTATGTTCTGGAAAGTCCTGTGTGACATCTCTCTGCTGGCTTTTGCACTGGTGACCATCCCCATGGTATCTGGATGCCGATCTGATCAACTTTGTGTGTCCCGCAGTGAGAAAAGACTAGGTCCATGTGTGGAATGTAGAAAAGAGAAATCCAGAAATAAGACAGAAAATGTTTCAGTAGCTACTTTATCCAGCTGACCCTTACTTTGCTAACAAGGCTGTGTGTGTTTGTTTTAAGGCAGCAGAACAGCCAGTCCTGAGTGTCAGCTTCTACTGTCAGCATGGATAAGCATGAGGCCCCTGCCTTACTAGGAATTAGAAATTTCACAGTGCAGTTTCCACATCATTTCTTTGGCTTCTCAAGGCTCATATTTCTGCTTCCTCTGCTTTTTGCACGTACACAGGCTGAAATGATGAATGCTTCCTACAGTCCATAAAAAGATCAAACAACTCAAGCTGGTTTTATATTTTTATGAACTAAACTATTCCTTTCTGTTGGAAAACCTGCCACAAACAATTTGCTTTGGCAGGCCATAAAATAATAAGGGCAACACACATCAGATCAGTTTTTCCACTCAAATAATTGACAATGAAACAGCTAGATTGCTTCCCTCCCCTACGTTTTTCTTCCTGCATGCATATCATAGGCCTGCACTTATGTCTGAGCTGCAGACTTGGGCTGAAATGGAACCACAAACATGGCTGGATAGAAAAGGATGAACTAATTCTTTTATTCTGGTGAGCAGATGGGGCTGATACGTTTAACTGAGAACCCTAACACTTGCAAACTGTTTAGGTGGGGCATTTCATTGTGACAGTACCTGTTACTTACCCGTGGTTTTATTTCTCTTCACCCTCTTTGGGACAGTAGATTTGTGTTAAAGAATGGAAGGTCCTGAGTGCTGAGTGCCTTTGAAAATTCGTCCCTTTGTGTGCACATATACGATCAGCGCAATAACTGTATATCTGGTAATATGAAAGAAATGGCTTAAAGGAGACATTCTTGGCTAAATCTGCTTTACTTATTAGTAGGGCTGTTGATTAATCGCAGTTAACTCACGTGATTAACTCAAAAAATTAATTGCAATTAATTGCAGTTTTAATCATATTGTTAAACAACAGAATGACAATTGAAATTTATTAAATATTTTGGATGTTTCTCTACATTTTCAAATATATTGATTTCAATTACAACACAGAATACAAAGTGTACAGTGCTCACTTTATATTATTTTATTACAAATATTTGCAATGTAAAATGATAAACAAAAGAAATAGTATTTTTCAATTCACCTCATACAAGTACAGTAGTGCAATCTCTTTATCATGAAAGTGCAATTTACAAATGTAGATTTTTTTTTGTTACATAACTGCACTCAAAAACAAAACAGTATAAAACTTTAGAGCCTACAAGTCCACTCAGTCCTACTTCTTGTTCAGCCAATAGCTAAGACAAACACGTTTGTTTACATTTATGAGAGATAATGTTACCCATTTTTTATTTACAATGTCGCCATAAAGTGAGAACAGGTGTTCATATGGGACTTTTGTAGCTGGCATTGCAAGGTATTTACGTGCCAGATACACTAAACATTCATATGCCCCTTCATGCTTTGGCCACCATTCCAGAGGACACACTTCCATGCTGATGACGCTCGTTAAAAAAATAATGTGTTATTTAAATTTGTGACTGAACTCCTTGGGGGAGAAATGTATGTCTTCGGCTCTGTTTTACCCGCATTCTGCCATATATTTCATGTTATAGCAGTCTCGGATGATAATTCGGCACATGTTCTTCATTTTAAGAACACTTTTGCTGCAGACTTGACAAAACACAAAGAAGGTACCAATGTGAGATTTTTAAAGATAGCTACAGCACTCGACCCAAGGTTTAAGAATCTGAAGTGCCTTCCAAAATCTGAGAGGGACGAGGTGTGGAGCATGCTTTCAGAAGTCTTAAAAGAGCAACACTCCGATGCAGAAACTACAGAACCAGAACCACCAAAAAAGAAGAATCTTCTGTTAGTTGCATCTGCCTCGGATGATGAAAATGAACATGCATCGGTCCGCACTGCTTTGGAAAGTTATTGAGCAGAACCGGTCATTAACATGGATGCATGTCCTCTGGAATGGTGGTTGAAGCATGAAGGGATATATGAATCTTTATTGCATCTGGCATGTAAATATCTTGCGATGCCGACTACAACAGTGCCATGCAAACGCCTGTTCTCCCTTTCAGGTGACATTGTAAACAAGAAGCGGGAAGCATTATCTCCTGCAAATTGTAACCAACCTTGATTGTCTGAGCGACTGGCTGAACAAGAAATAGGACTGAGTAGACTTGTAGGCTCTAAAATTTTACATTGTTTTATTTTTCAATGTAGTTATTTTTGTGTACATAATTCTACATTTGTAACTTCAACTTTAATGATCAAGAGATTGCACTACAGTACTTTTTTTAGGTGAATTGAAAAATACTATTTCTTTTGTTTTTACAGTGCAAATATTTGTAATAAAAATAAGTATAAAGTGAGCACTGTACACTTTGTGTTCTGCATTGTAATTGAAATCAATATATTTGAAAATGTAGAAAACCTCCAAAAATATTTAAATAAATGGTATTCCATTATTAACAGTGTGATTAATTGCATGATTAATCACAAATAACTTTTTTAATCACTTGACAGCCCTATTAAATAAAACATCATGAAATACAGACCATCAGAGACATAGTAGTTCTGTTTGAACAGTGTGATTCATCTTACCTCTGGCCACTGAAGTGTTTAAAATGATGGTTCATAATAATGACTTGATTCTGTGGATGGTATGAGAGTTTTGGAATGTTGTGATCTCTTGATGAAATGTTGGGCTAATCCAAGACTATTGGGTTACCTGTTAAAGGGAGTAGGTGGAGAGAAACAAAAGTAAATGAATGACCAAGTCCAGGTTTTTTGAAATGCCAAGATCATTTTAAAATTTAAATAATTCTTCTGGGGATTGAACCTATGTGTAAGACATCAAAGCCTAGAACACATAGGCTGCTTGAGTTAGAGGCCTACCAAAGAGTACAGCAATAATGAGTAGGTACCAGCTGGCCTGCAAAAAAGGCAACTTGAATATTTCATATCTTCCATTCACAGTCAAGTTGTGAACACTGGCTTAAATCCTTTTGCAAGTAGTTGAACCTTTAATCTTCACATTTTTAATACTGCATGTTCCTTTAAAAAAACATTGTGAGTTATAACTTCCCTTAAACCTGGGGCTACAAGGACACAGGCAAGATATTTTTCATAATTCCTAACATCCTTTTTATTTATTTCTTACTTTAATAACCTTGGAATAGAGTTTGTTACAGTATGTTTTGCCCTCCATCATATGCAAATCAATATGTTTATTATTACAGGGTTTCTTATCAGTACCAATAATTGACAATGATTTTTCTTTTTAAATAGGAAAAAAATTGTTTGCACAAAATAAATCAAGGTTTATGTGGAGTTTTTTATATAAAATGTGTCCACGCAAAATTCTGGGTGTATAGATATGCATTTCATATTTAGGGTGGCTTAACATTTTCCCATCAAAACTGGTTTTAAATGGAAATTTGGGTTTTCAAGTATATGAAATTTTTCATAAAAAGGCCCTGATTTCTGCAAAACAAAAAATCTGCTTTCTTCTCATAAAATCAAACACCTGAACAATGAATTATATTTGATTCTGGAATGCTGTTGTGGTGCCTCATGGGAGTTGTAGTTCAGTTTCCTCCTGTCCCCATTTTTCTGTGTAGGCTGGTCTCCCCATCCAGACTACACCTCTTATGATGCACCATGGACAGGGACATTCAGGATATAATCTTCACCCCACACCATTGGAGGTCTATTCCAAGGAGAGAGTCCAGCCTATAGAAGAGCATGAGAGCATGCAGAATCCAAACTACAATTCCAATGATGCACCATAACAGCATTTCCAAACCATAAACATTTCAGCTAAAAGTTTTTGATTTTTGATTTTTTTGCCCAAAAGTAAAACTTTTCCAAGGAAAATTTTGATAAATTTTTGGTTTTGTTTTCATCTAAATTTTCCGTGGAAAAAGGCCTGTTTTCCAACCAGCTCTATTTACAATAAAACACAGGCCTCTATTATTTATATTACAAATCCTCTAGAGGGCTCAGCTGAGATAAGGCCCCTGTTGTGCTAGGCAGTGTAGACACAGAAACCGTGCCCTGAAGAGCTTACAGTCTACTCAGACAAGACAAAAGGTAGGAGGGGAAACAGAGGTGAAGTGATTTACATGAGGTCACACAGTGGGTCAGGGAATAGAATCTCCCGTGTCCCAGTCCAGTACCTGATTCACTGGACCATGCTGCCATCCCTTGCAATGTGCAGACTAGAGGGAGGCAATGAAGTGGAAGAAATGTAGCTAAATCTCTTGTAAAAAGGCATGCCTCAGCTCCCCCGGGGATGTAACCCCATCTCCATGAGCCTGTGCAAAGCCTGCCATGTGAAAGATATATTTGTGGCTCAGCAGATTTTGAAGGGCATGTCTGGCTCCACCTGTTGCGCTTCGCTAGCATCTCATGGGAAGTTCAGATGAAGCTCATGCTGCTTTACATAATGTTCCTCTGCACCAGGCCCAGCCTTGAGGGAACAATACAAGAGGAAATTCCACATGGTGAGCCTCCTCCCTCCTAAGCCCCTCCTACCACAGATTTTCCTGAGTTGAAGGGGAGGAGAGGAGGGACAATCAGGACCAAAGACTGAAGCTGCAGCCATTAGGAGATATCATTCCCTCTGTCATGTATGGTAGACTTAAAGGCCTCCTAATGCCTTTGGTGTCCATGATCACAATAGTTCTGTATGAACCGCCCATACAGAATTGAAACACCAGACCCATGAATTCCACTTGACATTCCATGTTAAATAAAAACAATGAAATCCTATTCTCTTTGCATGATTGATTATGCACTAGCACTGCTAATGTGTCCAAAGGTCAAAACCTGCTGCTTCCCTTATTCCGCTGAAAGATGATCTTATGGATAACAGTCCAATTGACAAAGTGTTTCATAGAATCATAGAATATCAGGGTTGGAAGGGACCTCAAGAGGTCATCTAGTCCAACCCCCTGCTCAAAGCAGGACCAATTCTCAACTAAATCATCCCAGCCAGGGCTTTGTCAAGCCGGGCCTTAAAAACCTCCAAGGAAGGAGACTCCACCACCTCCCTAGGTAACGCATTACAGTGCTTCACCACCCTCCTAGTGAAATAGTGTTTCCTAATATCCAACCTGGACCTCCCCCACTGCAACTTGAGACCATTGCTCCTTGTTCTGTCATCTGCCACCACTGAGAACAGCCGAGCTCCATCCTCTTTGAAACCCCCCTTCAGGTAGTTGAAGGCTGCTATCAAATCCCCCCTCATTCTTCTCTTCTGGAGACTAAACAATCCCAGTTCTCTCAGCCTCTCCTCATAAGTCATGTGCTCCAGACCCCTAATCATTTTTGTTGCCCTCCGCTGGACTCTTTCCAATTTTTCCACATCCTTCTTGTAGTGTAGGGCCCAAAACTGGACACAGTATTCTAGATGAGGCCTCACCAATGTCGAATAAAGGGGAACGATCACGTTCCTCGATCTGCTGGCAATGCCCCTACTTATACAGCCCAAAATGCCATTAGCCTTCTTGGCAACAAGAGCACACTGTTGACTCATATCCAGCTTCTCGTCCACTGTGATGCCTAGGTCCTTTTCTGCAGAACTGCTACCTAGCCATTCGGTCCCTAGTCTGTAGCAGTGCATGGGATTCTGCTGTCCTAAGTGCAGGACTCTGCACTTGTCCTTGTTGAACCTCATCAGGTTTTTTTTGGCCCAATCCTCTAATTTGTCTAGGTCCCTCTGTATCCGATCCCTACCCTCTAGTGTATCTACCACGCCTCCTAGTTTAGTGTCATCTGCAAACTTGCTTAGAGTGCAGTCCACACCATCCTCCAGATCATTAATAAAAATATTAAACAAAACCGGCCCCAGTAAACAAACTTGATAGATTGGGGTGGCAGGGTTTAATTTAAGGGCAGAGATGGTAAGGCATGCAATCATTAGTCAATTACTCATCTATTAATTGGCTACAGCTCTGAACTATTAATCATTCAGGAACTTATTTGTTTTCCTCTTGTTTTTTTAAAGGGCAGATAAACCTTTTGAAAAGAGATGTGTGGGGGGGAACTTGGTAGGTCTGTACTCATGGGGACTGTGACGGGGTGGACTGGGCCCTGAGGTCACCTGCTGGAGGCCTTGTGGCCCTGCCCCACCCTGCCCAAGAAAAGGGCAGTAGAGAGGTCCTCCAAACTACCTAGAGAGGCTGTGTGGGATGCAGCCAATCAGGGCCAAGCAGGTCAATATAAGAAGAGCTGCAGGGCCAGAGTGACTTCAGTTCCTTGCTAGAGCTGGAGGAGTGTGGATGGTGTGTGACTGGCTGAGGGAATTGCAGGACCTCAGACAGGGCAGTGCTGCCAGAAGCCAGGGAAAGCAAGAAGGAGCCCTGAGCTGGTTGCAGGGACTCCATTAGGACAAGGCCCTGAGGTAAGGATGAAGATGGTGCAGAGCCATGGGGAAGTGCCCAGGGAATTAGAGAAGCTGTGCAACATAATTAAAGAGACACAGCAGATGGCTGTGATCTACAGGGTCCCTGGACTGGGACCTGGACTAGTGGGCAGGCCTGGGTTCCCCCCAACTCCCCATTAATCACTGGGGGAAGTGGCCTGGACATTGAGGCACCCCAAAAGGGGGAACTAAACTCTTTAGTGGCTCAGTTGAAGAGCTGGGGCCAGAAAGGGCCTGAGAGGGTGAAGACATTGCCTCCAGGGAGGAGCCCTGGGACACTGCTCTAGTCTGGAGCAGGGACAAACTTAGAGAGACATTTCACAGGACACTGATAGAGACCCCTGTTGAACTTGAACCCCGAAAGGGGTTTGCTTTGCTTTTATCTCACACACAGACTGTCTGAGACTTGGCTGGAGGGCTGAGTCACCAAAGACACACCACAGAGGGGCAGAATGCAGGCATATGCACTCGGCCTGGGGGTGCTTACCGAGAGATGAGTACACTCCATTCCAGGCATGCATTCAGAACTCTCACGAGAAGAGGAATTTCTGGAATGGTGCTTGGGGAGTATCAGTCTGTATGGTAAGGAAGTGCATTATTTTATCTGTCCCTTCCTTTCAGGCAGAAGTCGGAGTATTGCAAAAGTGTAGGAGGTGGATATTTTGCCCCTTGAGGTGGCGTACATCTCCATGTTCATCACAGGCCTGGAGGCACAACCCTGAGTCAAAATATTATTTGGAGTTCTCTCATTACTGCGTTTCAACGTCCCCGTGGGAATATGGTAGTCAAGTCCCCAGTGAATGCGTTTTCATGGCTATTCATCCTTTGCCACATTTTCCTCATTTTATTCTGAGAGTCTCTGCACATCAACCTTAAAAATCCATCTGATATTCATTTTAAGGATGGATGAACTGGTTCAGGGGGAATAAGAAGCAACATAAACCTTCACTCAAATCTAGGGTGACCAGATGTCCCGATTTTATAGGGACAGTCCTGATTTTTGGGTCTTTTTCTTATATAGTCTCCTATTACTCCTCACCCCCGTCCCAATTTTTCACATTTGCTGTCTGGTCACCCCACTCCAATCTCCAACTAAATCAGAAAACTAAACTGGATTTGAGGTTTGCAAGAGGAATAACCATAAACCTCAGTGTGCTCATGTGTCTCCTGACTTTTCAGGATTGAGAGGTTGGTGAGCTCAGATAAGCATCTACAATGGTGGGCACTTATTTGAAGTGAGCAGCTGCAACGTTCGAGGTTAATCCATTGTGATGTGTGGCTAAATCTATCTGAGCATTTGGGATTTATAGATTTTTTTTTTTTCCTGTTACTTCCAATTTATTTTCCTTTCCTAAAACCTTGTGAATTTACCTCCATGTTTTCTTTCACAAACTGCTACAGCTGCTGTGTGTGGGAGGAAAATGGTGTTTATAACAAGATGGTTACAGCCCTTCCCCTGGGCCTTCCATTCACAAAGAAATGGCATGGTGTGGCATGTAGTGTACCTTTCCCCCTTGTGATGGGGTGTCCACCCCATACCAGGCCTGGAGGGGTTAAGGTGGCTAGATGGGCCACTTAACTGCCCAGGCTGCACTTGGAGAGGGAGCGGGGGAACATGGAGAACTGATTACGGATGAAGCTCAGCTGGAGAGGAACAGGACAGGCCCGTATAAAGCCCAGGAGCTGAGAGTAGGAGGCTGCAGAGACAGTCTGCAATTCCTCTCCGCATGGGAGAAGGCAAGGTAGCAAGTAGCCCAGGGATACAGTAGTAAGGTTCAGGACTGTTCAGACCTTGACTGCTTCTTGTAGGGTCCCTGGACTGGAACCCAGCATAGAGGGCAGGCTTGAATTCTCTTACCAGCATCTGAGGCAGTGGCACCATGGGGCAGTGAATGGGAAGACTTCCTGGGACTGTGGGTCCTGAGAGACTTTGTTACCCCAAAAAGGGAGAAGAACTTGGCCAGAGAGCCAAGCCATGAAGCTAGAACTGTTGAGCCCTGAGAGAGTGACTGAGTGTAACCGCAGGAAGGGGTGTTGACCTGGCAGACCAAGACCAGAAGAAGGCACTACAGTGGTGAGTGAAGTATGTCATCACACCCTTCAAATAGATTTTTCTGTCTTTGCCACTTTCTATTGGTATTGTCTTATTATTCTATTTTCCCTATTGCAATAGACAATCGTTTGTCTATTACTTTTAAACTATTAAAACAATTAAGTCTGATAACAAAAGTTAGGGGAAGCAAGATATAAACCTACACAAATGTTTTTAAAAGTGCTGCTTGTCATTATGATCATAAAATCAGACAAACACTGGGGGGGGGGGAATCCCATACCCCAATACCCACTGGGGTGGGGAGAGGGGGAAATCCCATCTTCTCCAGCTCCCAGTGAATACAGACTCATAGACTTTAAGGTCAGAAGGGACCATTATGATCATCTGGTCTGACCCCCTGCATGCCGCAGGCCACAAAACTGTCCCCACCCTTCCTTTGACTCTGCTGATGAAGTCCCCAAATCCTGTGTCTTGGTGACTTCAATTGGCAGAGAACCCTCCTGCTAGCGAACCCTGCCCCATGCTGCGGAGGAAGGCGAAAAACCTCCAGGGCCTCAGCCAATCTACCCTGGAGGAAAATTCCTTCCCGACCCCAAATATGGCGATCAGTAAGACCCTGAGCATGTAGGAAAGAGTCTCCAGCCTGACCCTTGTTAGCCATTATACTATTTACCTGCCATTGCTCGGTATTCCTCAGCTAATATGTTTTACCATTAAACCATTCCCTCCATAAACTTATCTAATTTAATCTTAAAACCAGACAGGATTGTTCCTTACCACTTTTTTAAAACTAATCACGTTTATTACATTGGTGCCTAAGGACCAACCAAGCCTAGGGCCCCAGGATAGCAGACAGGGTATCCCCAAAGGGCTTACAATTGAAATAGACAGGACAGACACAGGGTGGGGGAAGGAGTAGAACATGCCAGCAGGGGATCGCAGCAAATATCATGTTGCATAATTTTGGGGTGGCAGGTTTACTCAGGAGGGGATCAGCTAGATGGGAACAGAGGGAGGCAAGGGGGACAAGGCAGGGGAGGAAGGGCAGGCATGGCATGAAACGGAGGTGAAGACACTGAGGGAGGGGGATGGAAAGTGTTGGAGAAATCAGCACAGGGTAGAGAAAGTCCAGTCAAAACTGCAGGAAGTTCTTGGAATGTCCAGAGGTCCCTGCAAGGGCTGCTCCTGTCTCTGCCGGCTGGAGCCTCTGGCTGGAGCCTCTAGGAAGTTTTCCTTCAAAACTACAAGGAAAGACATGGGGAGAGGGCCCTATTGCCCCAAGAGTTCAGGGCAGCCTCTCCAGACCCCAGAGACTAGCATGTAAATAACACATGCAGTGGAGTTTCCAAGGCATCTCTTGGAGGGCCTGTTCCAGAGTTCACTAGATTACGCCAGCCTTTCCCTGGTATTCCCCAGTCTTTTGCTGGCACAGATGCATGGTGGTGCTTTGTCAATCACTTCTGCATAGAGATGAAGCAGAGCCTTTGATTCCGCAGAGAAGGCATTGAGGAATAACATGAAAGCAGCTCTGCATTTAATTAGCTCAGAGCCTCCACTTGTGCTCTAATTCTCTCCAGAATTGTCATTTCAGTTCTGAAGCACAGCGAGGGGAAATTGCAGAATGTGGCCCATATGGAATATGCACTCACATCAGTGCTCAACTCTCATTGAAGTCCATGGAAGTAGCATAGTTATATGTGAAGAGGGGGATTTGGCCTGCTTTGTTAACAATACATGCCAGGATCTTCAGTAGTTAATAAAAACACTAGAATTTTGTTATAGACATACCTCCAGCACATGTGCCATGTGCCTTCCACACCCTTTCTACAGATCTCCCCAGCTTTTGTGGATCCGCTGGCATTTAAACTTAAAGCAAAATAGTGGGAGACAGTGCTGGAAACAAGAGGATTGGGAAAGATTTGTGCTTGGATTTCAGGAAGAAGCCACTTAGGTTACATGGGGGTGAGAGCCACTCTTTATAACATTGGGGATGGACCTATAACCAATTGTGTGTCAAACGATCAGTTGATCATGGAAATTCCTGAACTCTTAGAATTTAATTATTTCAGGACCAATTTTCAAAACCGCTCAACACTAGGCATCTCCCGTTCTCATTGAGATAAGGGGCAGGAGTTCTCCATTGTTGTCAGTCAAAGAGAAGATTCTCCATTGTTCTTAAGGAGAGAAGAGATTATCTGCCGTTCTCAGTGGAAGCTGGTAGATGCTGATCAGTTTTGAAAATCTGGCTCCACAACAGGGCATTTTTCATTCCCCTTAAACAAGATTTTTCAAAAATAAGAGCCTAAAGAGAGCCTCCTAGATCCAGGCCCTCAAGGCATTTAGGCATCTAACACTCACATCAATAGGAATTAGGTACCTGAGTACCTTTGAGAATCTGGGCCCTATTTAAACTCCAGAATACATAACCTGATTTTAATAAAATATGGAGTACCCAAGAGCTTCCAGACTCTTCAGTGGGATCTGCTGGGTGGTCAGCAATTTTGCAAATCACACCATGTACTTCAGTGCCTCAATATGGATTTAGGCTAACGTTTTTCAAACATGCCTAAATGATTTTACCTTTACCTGTAGGCTCCTATGTTTAAAAATCTTGGCCTTTATTTTTGGTAAATATTCCAGGGGGAGTGTGACCCTCAGAGCAGCCTAGTGCCAGATGGCACACTGTTGTCAGCTATTTACCCAAAAGGTGGCATGCAATATATCACCAGAACACTAATAACCTGCAGATCATTAACGTTCTTGAGTGATATTTGTATGGTTTACCTACAAAGAATTTTACAGATGTACTGGAAATATGTGACTAAACTGTTTAAATGAGGCATGTCAGGGGGAGTTGATAAACGGGTTTTTTCCAGACACAAGAAAGCAGCCAGTACCTTAAACCAGGTGTGGCCAAAGTCGGTAGGCTATTTGTTTGTGTCAGAGGTTGCAGGAAGTGATATTTATCACCAATGGGGGAGGAACCAGCCTGGCATGTGGCAGCCACACCCAGCAGGGGAAAGGAGCTTTTTGGGGACACTCGTCAGAAGAATGTTTCAAAGGTTTACTGGGCTATAAAGGGAGAGGGAGCAAACCTTTAATTTATCCATCTCTTGAGGGAGCAAAAAAACCAGCATTAGATTCTGTACGGGTGGATTCTGGCTGGAGAAGCTGCTAGGAGTAGGGAAACCATCTTGAACAAGAACCATAGCAGATGAAGTTTTAGTCTTAGAAGCCTGTTCTGCTTTTGTTTGTAACCATTGTTAAACCTACACCCTTTTGATAATACACTTGTCTTATTGTTACCATATATCAACTCAGTGCTTTGTTTGAAATGGAAGGCTTGTCAACCCCAGTTAATTTCTGTCTACAGTCTGTTTAAATGAGCAGCAACTGTAATCCCCTCTGTGGGTGTTTGGTGAGCAGGCTAGATGCTGTAGAGAGATGTCTCTGAGGAACTCGGAATTGAGGTTCACTGATTCCTTACCTGCTTGGCAAGATTTGGACTGGCAGAATCCTGAAGAGTTTTCTGGCAGGGCAGACAGCTGTACTGGGACAACAGGGATGCTCTCACTTGCTGAGGCTGAGAGAAGTAGCATAGGGGCTCACAGTTCCGGGAACTGGTGCAGATTGTTACAGGTAGTTCATGCCACTGTCTTTGGCCCCTGAGAAAGTTCTGTCTTCATGTAAGCTTTACCTTACTGTGGAGACCTCCATTGCACCTGAAGAGCTGAGCAGTCTTCATTCTGGAGCTTTAGGTGGTCTTTTGAGTATCCTGGGCCCAAGCTATGGAGCACCACAGAGATAAGGGTCAAGACCTTGAACATAATTTGAGATGCTATGGGAAGCCAATATAGTGAGTGGAGGAGAGGTGCAATGTGCTCACAGTAGCCCATGTTTCTGGACCCATGCTGCAGCCATCTGTACTTGCTGGAATTTCCTAAGGGCTGAAGGCTTCATGCCCCAGGATTATTGCATTGTTATTCTCCATCACATTATGCATCCCAGAACCTCTGCACCTTTGCATGATAGATCATGAAGAAGAGACTTCTGCTGGGTGGCGGACCTGCTTGTGTATGTACTTAAATCTGCGGACTCTTCATTGCACTAAAATGCTACAGTACTTGAGAATTTGAAACCTAGTGCAACAACTGTTAATTTTATAAGCCTGGACACTAAACAAAAAGAAGGGTAACACTGCTGTGGGGAGTTTGTTTAGGTTCTTAAACATTTGCATGGGAATGTTTCACAACTTGCAGATATTGCAAGAACACACTGACCAGTGCTAGAAAATGCATTTTGAGTTGTTTTTTTCCAGGTTCATTTAATTCCAGAGCCCCTGGCTACAGCTATCAGTGACAGAACCGTTCACCTACGCTCATCTCGGGAACAGCATCAGCTATTCAGTGTAAGAGATGCTCCCACATTAACATTGTTAAACTCTTGAAATGATTCATTCTTTTAAGACTAATCCCTTGTGAGCAGCCGGCCTAATGGCTATAGCCAAGCCAGATGTCAGGAATCTAAGTTATAAGCTTTCGTGGGTAAAAACCTCACTTCTTCGGATGCATAGCATACTATGGGTAGCACCCACCTGCACACAGCCACTATACTATGGCATACTATGCATCCGAAGAAGTGAGGTTTTTACCCACGAAAGCTTATGCCCAAATAAATCTGTTAGTCTTTAAGGTGCCACCAGACTCCTTGTTGTTTTTGTAGATACAGACTAACACAGCTACCCCCCAATACTTGGAATCTAAGTTGTTTGTCGATCTGGTGTCAGGAACCAGAAGTCAGACACAAACAAGACCAAGTCAGAAACAAGATATCAGAGCCAGGAGTTAAAGCCAAGGTCAGGAAACAGGGATCAGGAGCAATACAAGGAAGCAGAATCTGTTGCACAGACAAGCTTCTTGCATCCTCCCCAGGTTTAACTAGTATGTCTGGACCAATCAGCAACTGGGACTGTCCTGTCAATTGGGCCCTCCATAGGTGTGCTGTGTATGGGCTGAGGCTCAGAACTTGCTGAGTATTTCTGCTGCCAGAACTATTAGGTGGCTGTGTGCAGGTGGGTGCTACCCATAGACTCTACAAACCTGGGTTCTAGACTACCAGCTCCTTAGAGTGAGTTATGTGTACTTTATAGACTGTCCCTAAAACAAAGATCTAGAGTAGGGCAGGAGAAGGCTGCACATAGAGTGGCCCCCTTGTCTGACTGAATGCTGTTAATAGACTGATACATTTTAAGGCCAGAAGGAACCATTATGATCTCCTAGTCTGACCTTCTCTATAACACAGGCCAGAACTTCGCCCAGTGATGCCTGCATCACACCCAATAACTTGTGGTTGAGCTAGAGTATATCTTTCAGGTAGTGAGGCATTCGTGATGGAAAGACTTAAACTGACCAAGAATCTACCATGTCCCTAGATAAGTTGTTCCAATGGGTAATTATCCTGACTGTGAGGTTTGGTTTTGTGGGTTGTTTGGGGTTTTGTCTTATTTCTAGCCTTTGGATCTCTTTCTGCCTTTGTCCGCTAGATTAAATCGCCCTCTGTTATCAGAGATTGTCTCCCTATGTAGGTATTTATAAGCCATGAGCCAATCACCTTTTAGCCTTCTCTTTAATATACCTACTAAGTCAAATGCCTTACAGAATTCTGTGCATATTATGTCAACACAGTTGCTTTTATAGACCAAACTTTGTACTTCATCAAAAAATTATATCAAGGTCATTTGAGAAGAACTATTTTCCATAAAACGATGTTGAATGGCATTAATGATATTGCCATACTTCAATTCTTTATTGACTGAGTCCTCCATCAGTCATTCCATTATTTTGCCCCAGATCAATGTCAAAATAACTGTTCTATAGTTTCCTAAGTCATCCTGTTTACCCTTTTTAAATCATGGCACACTATTAGCTTTCTTCTAGTCCTCTGGAACTTCTCAAGTTCTCCAAACTTTAAAATTAACATCAGTGGCCTTGAGAATTCCTTTGTCATCTCTTTTAAAACTCTTGGGTACAAGTCCATCATAGAGAGAAGATGGGAGACTGAGGGCTTTCTATGTGTCAGGAGGGCAATATTTCTCCTTCCACTTATGTGACCAGAACTGACGATCATTATCAATGTATGGAAACCAGCAGTGCTGCTAACCCAGGCAAATGGACTGGGGCAGTTGAGTGCAAACACATGCCTGAACCCTGAGCATGTGGGGGACTCAGCCTGGTTCTCATTTGACTGTGTGGATCCCTTATACTGAGTATAAATAGAGATTAATTTTGTACTGCTTTGTTTATACCCATGTATGTTATATATTAATGTGAAATTTAAAAAAAAAAGTTAGTTTGGTTAATTGCTAGTATGTCCTGTCACGATTGGTGCAAATTAAGTTGTTGGTAACTTGGCAACCATTAATAGAAACTCCTTTTCAAATAAAGCTGGTGAAAATTTTCAATTATTTTTTTGCAGGAAATTCTGAAATATTTTAGGTGTCCCCGTCTTCCCCTCCCCTCCCCCCCTCCCCAAAAAACAATTTTTTTTTTTTTTTTTTTTTTTTAGTCTAAGATTTTGGTTTTTGAAAACATTTTTGGAAGAAAATGGGTTTCGGGGGGGAGAGGGAACAGAAATATGAATGAGTCTGCTCTGCAGCCTTAACGAACAACCAGTTGGCTTTTAGCTCTTGCAGTAGAGGCTCATGCACTAAGCTCCAGAAGCCCCAGGTTCCATCCCACCTGCCAACGACCAGGGTCTGTCGATGTTACGCTGACACGCAGCAGCTGTAACCAGCTTCTGCTCCACTGCCCATGACCCACTGTGGACACAGACCATGGGAAGTCCCACCTCAAGGGGTCTGACAGGCAGCAGCTTCAAGGCACCTGATTGGGTTTATATAGGCTGGGGAGCCAATGGGCATTCCAGAGAGCATCCAGGGAAGAGCACGGATCTCCTGTAGCTGTCATGATCAGGATAAGTAAAGAACATGTCAGGTCTTCTGACTCATTTGAATGAATTCAAGTCAGTGGCACCAGATGCTATTCACCCCAGGGTTCTGAAGAGCCCACACCTGGAGTATTGCATCCAGTTTTGGTCCCCCACTACAGAAGGGATGTGGACAAACTGGAGAGAGTCCAGCGGAGGGCAACAGAAATTATGAGGGGGCTGGGGCACATGACTTACAAGGAGAGGCTGAGGGAACTGGGGTTATTTAGTCTGCAGAAGAGAAGTGAGGGGGGATTTGATAACAGCCTTCAACCTACCTGAAGGGAGGTTCCGAGAGGATGGAGCTAGGCTGTTCTCAGTGGTACCAGATGACAGAACAAGGAGCAATGTCTCAAGTTGCAGTGGGGGAGGTTGAGGTTGGATATTAGGGAAAACTTTCCCACTAGGAGGGTGGTGAAGCACTGGAATGGGTTACTTAGGGAGGTGGTGGAATCTCCATCCTTAAAGGTTTTTAAGGCCCAGCTTGACAGAGCCCTGGCTGGGATGATTTAGTTGGTGTTGGCCCTGCTTTGAGCAGGGGATTGGACTAGACCTCCTGAGATCTCCTCCAACCCTAATAGTCTATGATTCTAAACTCAAAAAAGAGTTCTGAAAAAAGTGGAAACTTGGCCAAATTACAAAGGATGAATATAAACAAATAACACAAGTATGTAGGGACAAAATTAGAAAAGCCAAGGCACAAAATGAGATTAAACAAGCTAGAAACATAAAGGGTAAGAAGAAAACATTCTACAAATACATTAGAAGCAAGAGGAAGACCAAGGACCGGGTAAGCCCATTACTCAATGGGAGGGGAACAATAACAGAAAATGTAGAAATGGCAGAAGTGCTAAAGAACTTTTTTGTTTTGGTTTTCTCCAAGAAGATTGGTGGTGATTGGACGTCTAACGTAGTGAATGCCAGAGGTCAAAAATGAGGAAAAAGCAAGTTAAAAATTACTTAGACAAATTAGCAGCAAAGATATCTCCTCAGTCAGCTCCTCGAGTATTCTAGGATGTATTTCAGCAGGTCCTGGTGACGTGAAGACATCTAACTTGTCTAAGTATCAGAGGGGTAGCTGTGTTAGTCTGGATCTGTAAAAGTAGCAAAGAGCCCTACCTTATAAACAGACGTATTGGAGCATGAGCTTTCGTGGGTGAATAGCCACTTCATCGGATGTATTCACCCACGAAAGCTCATGCTCCAATACGTCTGTTTATAAGGTAGGGCTCTTTGCTACTTTTACAGATCCAGACTAACACAGCTACCCCTCTGATACTTAGACAAGTTAGATGTCTTCACGTCACCAGGGCCTGATGAAATACATCCTAGAATACGCGAGGAGCTGACTGAGGAGATATCTGAGCCATTAGCGATTATCTTTGAAAAGTCATGGAAGATGGGAGAGATTCCAGAAGACTGGAAAAGAGCAAACACAGTGCCCATCTTTAAAATGGGGAAGAACAAACCAATTGGGGAATTACAGACCAGTCAGCTTAACTTCAGTACCCAGAAAGATAATGGAGCAAATAAACAAGCAATCAATTTGCAAACACCTAGAAGATAATAAGGTGGTATGTAACAGTCAGCATGGATTTGACAAGAACAAATCATGTCAAACGAACCTGACAGCTTTCTTTGACAGGATAAGAAGCCTTGTGGCTGGAGGGAAGCCATAGATGCGGTATATCTTGACTTTAGTAAAGCCTTTGATACTGTCTCACATGACCATCTCATAAACAGGGGAGGGAAGGATAGCTCAGTGGTTTGGACATTGGCCTGCTAAACCCAGTATTGTGAGTTCAATCCTTGAAGGGGCCACTTAGGCTAGGTCTACACTACAGGGGGGTCAACCTAAGATATGCAACTTCAGCTACATGAATAGCGTAGCTGAAGTTGCATATTTTAGGTCGACTTACCTGGCTGTGAAGAAGGTGGCAAGTCGACCGCTGCCGCCTCTTGCTGCGGTGGATTTCTGGGGTCGACAGCAGAGAGATCAGGGATTGATTTTATCGCATCTTCACTAGACGTGATAAGTCGATCCCCAATAGATCGATTGCTACCCGCCAATCCGGCGGGTAGTGAAGACGTGCCCTTAGGGATCTGGGGCAAAAATCAGTACTTGGTCCTGCTAGTGAAGGCAGGGGGCTGGACTTGATGACTTTCCAGTTGTATGAGATAGGTTTATCTCCTTATATTATAAACAACCTAGGGAAATACAACCTAGATGGAGCAACTATAAGGTGGGCATATAAGTGGTTGGAAAAACCATTCCCAGAGAGTAGTTATCAGTGGTTCACAGCCATACTGGAAGAGCATAACAAGAGGGGTCCTGCAGGGATCAGTTCTGGGTCTGGTTCTGTTCAATATCTTCATCAATGATTTAGATAATAGGATAGAGAGTACACTTATGAAGTTTGCAGACAATACCAAGCTGAGAGGGGTTGCAAGTGATTTGGAGGATAGGATTAAAATTCAAAATGATTTGGACAAACTGGAAAAATGGTTTGAAATAGGATGAAATTCAATAAGGGCAAATGCAAAGTACTTCACTTAGGAAGGAACAATCAGTTGCACACATACAAAATGGGAAATGATTGCCTAGGAAGGAGTACTGCAGAAAGGGATCTGGGGGTTTAATGTGGAGAAGAGAAGACTGAGGGGGGATGTCAAAGAGGGGTTTTGAGTCTGAGGCCGGTACTACCACCTAGTGGCGATACTCCAGACTGGAGCCTGTGGCTGTGTCTCCCAATGGTGAAGCCAGGGGTAGGGGAACCTGGGCACTCTCTGCTCCACCAGGTTCCAGCCCAGGGCCCAAAGAAACAATCATTCATCTAGTCTTACCTCCTGACTAAGACAGGACAGAGAACCTCGCACAACAACTCCTGCATCAAGCCCATAAATTCTGCTTGAGCTAGAATGTACCTTTCAGAAAGGTATTCGGTCCTCAGTTAAGAGAATCCACCACAACCCCTGGCAAGTTGTTCACCTTTTCTGTTAAAAAAAAATGCCTTATTTCTAGTCTGAATTTGTCTTCCTTTAGCTTCTAACCATTGGCTGTCGTGCCTTTTTCTGCTAGATTAACAAACCATCTACCCTCAGAAATCTCTTCCCCTTGTAGGTGCTTGTAGACTGTGGTCCTATAACCTTCTCTTGGACAAACTAAAATGATTGAGCTTCTTAACTCTCTCATTACAAAGCATGTTTTCCAGAACTCAGATCATCGTGCTAAGCATTGTATAAACTGAGCGAGAGAGAACCTGCCGGAGAGAGGTGGGGAAACAGCCACTGCATAAGATGTAACATATTCCTCTTTGGAAGAGGCGGAAATGCCACACAAGACTGAGCAGCAACAGCTTGTATTAGATCCTTTGTAACACTCCCGCTAGAGGGTTATCATCCGTGCTGCTGCTGGCAGGTAGCCAGTGGCAGTATGGCACAGAAGCTGGCCATGCAGAGAGGAGAAGGCATGGGGGAGTGGAGGAGATAGACCACTTGCCTGATCTCATGCTCTGCTGCTCTCTGGCCTCCATGTAGATTGAAGGCTAAGCCCTATATCCCTTTGGTTCTGCCTGTCTCGCCACCTCACCCCAGAGAGCCTGCAGTGTGGTTCTTCACAACAGGAGAGGAAGGTTGGCCCAGTGCTTAGGTCAGTAAGGTAAGATTTCATAGAATCATAGAATATCAGGGTTGGAAGGGACCTCAGGAGGTCATTTAAGAGACCAGAGTTCAATTCCATGCTGCACCAAAGACTTCCTGCGTGAGCATGGGCAAGTCACTTAAGGAATGTCTGTAATGCAATCAGGAGGTAGCTAGCTAGACCAAAGCTAGCTTGAGTTTGTCTACACAGCAAATCATACCTCCTGACTGTAGTGTAGACAGACCCTTAGTCTCTCTGTGCCTCTCTTCCCCATATGTATAATCAGAGTTTTCCCATTGACCTCAAGGGATCCAGGATTTCACCATTAGACTGTAAGGCCAGAAGAGCCCATTAAGACTTCTATGTCTGACTTCTTGCATGACACAGGCCAGAGACCTCCACCCAGCAATTCCTGTATCACACCCATGTAACACCAGCACAAAGCGAGCGCAAAGCAGGTGTTTCCACCAGGACAACTGGTCAAGCCTCCTTACCCAAGCAGGGATCACTTACAACAACACTAACCATGTCTCCACTCGACAGAGCCTGCTCTATGCAAACTGTGGCTTCCACCCCATCTCCACCCAGCTATACCTGTCAACTCTACCAATCCCACATCCGCTGACTGGGTGCAGCAGATCCATGAGGTCCAAGGAGAACTCAAGGCCCATCTGGACAAGACAAAGGAGGACTATAAGCAGTATGCTGACTGCCAGTGCCAGGAAGGCCCAACATTCGCCATTGGGTAAAAAGTGTGGCTCTGATCCCAAAACCTCCACACCAACTGGACATGTTGCAAACTGACCACTGCTATCTTAGGCAATACTCCATCAGCCAGGTAATCAACCTGGTACCATGAAGCCCCAGTTACCCAAATCCTTCCAAATACATCCAGTGTTTAACATATCCTTGCTAAAACCCTACATTGACAACCCTTTTGGGGTCACAGGGCTCAACCACCACCCCTGCTGGGGTGGATCCAAGGACAACGAGTATGAGGCCCACAAGATAGTGGACTCCAATGAAATGCAGCGCGCTCTGATATCTTGTGAACTGCGAGGGCTTTGTCCCAGAAAAGGGATACCTAGGAGCCCACATCCATGCCCCTGACCTCATGGCAATCTAGCTAAACAAACTCAGCCCCGTAACACAAGTCCCTACAGTTCTAGACCCCTGGCCTGCAGAGCGACTAGTTAGCTGCCAGCTCCGTGCTGCCACACAGCAGCAGCTGTAAATAGCTTCTGCTCTGCTACCAATTACCTGCTGCAGACACAGGCCATGGGACTTCCCACTTTTGTGGGTCACATAGGCAGCAGCTTTATGGCTCCTGTTTGGCTCCCAATCCTATATAAACCCAAGGGGCATTGCTGGAAGTGTCTAGGCAACAGTGGAGCTTCTGTCACTACCATCCCTGTTCCCACTCCTGGCTTTGACTGTGGCTCGATTTGGACTTTGCCTCCTGACTTGGATCCTGAAACCTGACTTGTACCCTGGCCTGGAACTTGACTATGAACTCCTCCTCTGCTACTTCCAGCTTCAGGTTTGCCCCTGCTCTGACTCTTGGTCCCAACTCCCCTTGTTAGTAGCCTGACAGCAAGACAGGTTTATAACTGAAGAGTTACTTTCCACAACTCAAAACAACATTTTGTTTATATCTCTGTGATCATGTTCATTCAGTCTGGCCAAATGATCACCTGCCTCTTCATCTATTCCTGTTAATTAATTTGTTAGTGAGGTTGGAGACCAGAAAGGGGAATTAGCTTCATCTCTGCTTCTATCTCTTATATCATAAGCTCTTTAGGGCACAATCTGTCTTTAATTCTTGAGTCTCTTATACCACCAAGCTCATTGCTGTCTTAACAAAGGATTAATAAATTGTAATAACTAATTGTATAGTAAAACCAACTGCCTTCAAGTTAACTCTAAATAAAATTACATGCCACTGCTCTATTGCTTTCACTAGTTTGTGTCATCAAAAATGCCATTATATTAGTACTTAATATGACTGGTCTCATATCTCATGAATTGGTAAATCTGTGGAGCATGGGAAAATGACTCCATAAGCCACTAATATATATATATATATATATAAATATAAATATAAATTAATTACTTTAAGCTAAATCCACTCTTATTCTACAAGTTATTAAAGCTCCAGGATTTTTTCCCTTGTGTGTTCCTGCTATAATTCTGGGTCAAACACTTCAATCAGACTTGATGCAGTTAGAGAGCTGTCAAGAACTATTTCTTTTACCTTTTTCACCTTATATTTATTTTTCTGATGTTTAACATTGTTAGGAAAACCTTAAGCTTTCCATAGACTCTGAAGTAAATGAGAGCTAAGCAGTAGAGCTTGTCCTGTAACTGGCTTGTAGGGCTGAATGTACTATTCCATCATGTCTCTTTCAATCTCTTCTACTTCTGGCTGTTATCTCCTCCCTAGAGGGATGACAATTCCTTATCTTCCCAAAAAGCCATTCCCATATCGTGTGCTGGCTTGGCCAGCCCTAGTTTTATTACTCTGTACTAGCAGTCCTTAGCAAGGGCAGGCAGTCCGTGCCCTGTCACTGTGCATTTCAGGTTGGTGTGCATACTGTCTAATTCACACTAATGGGGAACCCATCAAGTCGGTTAAGGATTGGAACAGCGCATTCCTCCCTTAGCAATACAGCCAAGGCTCTGGGATTTGCTGGGGGATCATCTGCCTGACACAAAATACTTGATGAGTAGCAGAAGCCACAGAAAGTTTCTGCTCGATCCCCACAGCTTCGGCTCCTAGGGCCAGGCCTGATTGATGGCCCCGTCAGCCACGGCTGCTGAGGCCCCTTCGCCCTGATGGCATCCTTCAGTGCTGGCACTGGTGGACAGCCCCTGGGCAACCGCACTGGCATGGCAGGTTAGAAACAGAGGCTATGTGAAGCTGCCAGAGGCCTGGAATGTTCGAAGTAGTCCCAGCTGAGATGGATTAACAGACAGAGGGCTGGGGCAGTGGGCAGATACATTGCAGAGCAACGCGCTACACTGCATGTGCTCCTGCATAGCTTCTGTGCAGGTCCCAGAAGCTTCATATGAGCCATTGCACAAGCGGAGGGAAGTGAGTAGTTCATCTCTCTCCTTCCTGGGATCGTGGCCTCACAGGGGCGGGGAGGGGTGTCATTGGGAAAAGTGCTCTGTAGAGATAAATGCAAAAGTAAACTCTGCCCCAATGGCATCCCAGCTTGCCCCACCAATTCACACCTCTTGTGACTGGCTGGGTTCATGGGATGGTGTTCTCCAGGTGCTGAGAAGATAAGAGCTAGGGAATATGGAACTTCCTCCTGCTGGAGCCAGAGCTCGGATGCTCTCTCCTATGCAGTGTTGCTCTGTCCACCGCTATAGGGACACCTGGTAATATTGCTACTTATCTGGTTCTTTTCTTATCCAGCAAACATCAGTCAATCAAGTTGGTCAACTTTTCCTTCATCCTCCTCCCCTCCCCCCCCAAAAAAGCTTTTACAAAATAGAAATGTTTGCCAAAAGTCCATTTTCATCCAAAATATTTGGGGTGGTTTCTTTGTGTCATAAGTAGTTCATTTTCATATTGAAGTGTGATGTTGTCATGGTGAACTTTTATGTTATTTCATGTTCTCAATATGTGATGAACAGATTTAAATTATAGGATGATGGAAGTACAAGACTGATAAGGATTTAGGAGTGATGAGCATGTATTAGGTATATAAGTAAAGCAAGGCTGTAATGCAAGTCTTACTGGCTAAGGCCTGGGAGGTTTCGGCTTAGCCACACTAGGCCTCAGGCTTCAGGAGACTCTACATGAGTGGATGACCTAAGACTGACCCTATGCCAATATAGCTGAAAGAGTACTATAAAGGATGTGCCATGAGGTGGTGATGATCTAGAAAAAATAGACCACAATGTACCCAATTAGACCACATGACAGGAAAAACGTCCTAACTATAAGAATAGTAGGACAATGGAACAAACTGCCTAGGGATGTTGTGGAAGCTCCTTCACGGGAGACTTTTAAAAGGAGGCTGGACAGAGCCATCTGTCTTGGGTGGCTTAAACACAACAAATCCTGCATCTTGGCAGAGGTTTAGACTAGATGACCCTTTGAACCCATTCTGTTCTATCACAGGTTGCCCTGGAAACAGGTTGATGTAAATCTTAATAAGATGCTAAAAAGGGGAACTAAGAGAACAACCTATGGGAAGTGGGGCACTCCAAAATGTATGGGGTGTGGAAGTACAGATAAGGAAGAGGGGTGGAACACTCATGCATATGCATAAGGTGTTAGGCATGGTCAGAATAACAAGATAAGGGGTGTCCAGGCTGGGCTAAAGTGGAAAGACCCTGAGGGAAGACCTCATTGGGAAGATCCCATCAGGAGCCTCTCCTCTATCAATGACCAACTGTTGAGAGAGCCACCAGATTCCATAATATTTATGGGTATGTCTCTCAGGTTGTGTAGATGTCTGAGTGTAATTTGTATCTTATAATACAAACAAGGTTTATTTGCTTGTAACTGTGTTTGTGGTCACTGTATCACATCTTTCCAGGTCACCACAGTGGCTTATCACACCAAACGCTCTCCTGCTTGGACCGTGGCGGAGCAAATGCAGCTGCCAGTATATGGGGAGAGAAGGCTCTGCAGTCCCAGCTGCGTTTGAGCCATAGGAATTGAGATACCTACAGGCAGATTTCTCAAGGCTTGTGCAAAGAGAGCTACGATCGGGACAAGCTGCAGTGCAGAGTGAAGATAAAGGAGCTGAGGAAGGTGTACCATAAGATGAAGGAGGCAAACCGCTGCTGCACCAAAGGCTTGCTGGTTCTATAAGGAGTTAGACACTATCCTCAGGGGTGACTCCACCGCCAAGAGCCCCGTGGATACTTCGGCAGGCCTGGATGCAATGAAAAGAGGACCAAACCCGGAGGACGAAGTCATTGATGAAGAGGTGGAGTTAGATGATGATGTGGAGCTCCCAGCAGGGTCACCCGGTGGGGTAGGCAGCCAGGAACTGTTCACCACTCCAGAGGTGTCTACCCAGTCTCAGTAGTTCCTCTCTGGTGAGCAAGAAGCAGTAGAGGTGATGCCTGGTAAGTGGCTGTGGTTTGTGTAGAGCAGAGGTGGGTTTATGGATAGAACTGTATAAGGCTGGCTGTGTTTCTGTGAGCCGGGCATTTCCCTGTGCAGATAATCAGTATTGTGGAACAGGGTGTTGATGCACACCAAAATCTCACGGGAATCCTCCAGAGAGATCTCTAGGAAAGTTTCCTGGAGGTATTCGGCAATCCTCTGCCGAAGGTTCTTGACAGAGCTGGTTTGTTCCTTTCCCCCATTGTAGGAAACTTTCCCACACCATTTGGCAGTCACTTGTGCATGGACCAAAGCAACACACTAGAGAGCAGCATAGGGACCAGGGCGGAAGCCACAAGCATGGAGTAGATGTACCCTCACTTCATGGCTTATCCTGAGCAGTGAGATCTGCTGCAAAGACCCCCACCTGTGGAAAAGTTTCCCCTTCACTCCACCCCCTTGGACAACTTTCATAACGATAGCTGGACCTACACACAGCTCTGAAAGTCTACCCTTTCCTGGTACCACCATTTTGTGTGTGTGTGTTGTATATAAATAAAAACAAAGCTTTTTTGAATGGTAACTCATCTTTATTTGTTTCCTACAAATTGAGATAGCAGGCACTACCAATACATTCACAGGCAGTTTAATCATTTGTTTACTGGAATGTAAGGCTCAAAATTTCACCATTGCTTCCTAGGAAAACTATATGTAATGTAACATTGCAGCACTAATCACAGAGATGTGCATTACTAGTTCTTATTTTCAAAGTGTTGTCTCAAAGCCTCCCTGACTCAAATTGCCCCCCTCTGGGCCTTTCTGATAGCTCTGGTATCGGGCTGCTCAAAATCAGTGGCCAAGCGGTCTGCCTGAACACTCCACTCCTGAGCAAACCTTTCACCCTTAGCTTCACAGAGATTATGCAACATACAACACACAGCTATGACCATGGGAATATTATCTCATTGAGGTCTAATCTGCCATAAAGGCATTGCCAGTGTGTCTTTAATCTGACAAAGGCACATTCCACTGTCATCCAGCACCTACTCCACCTGTTGTTGAACCACTCCTTACTGCTGCCCAGATTTTCCATATAAGGTTTCATGAGCCATGGCTGTTAGGCGTATGCTGAGTCTCCCAGGATCATTATGGGCATTTCAACATCCCCCACTGTAATCTTCTGGTCTGGAAAGAAAGTCCCCACTTGTAGCTTTCTGTACAGGTTGGTGTTCCTGAAGATGCACTTTCCTGGACCACCCTGCAGTGATGTCCATAAAATGCCCATGTCCATAAAATCCACAAGTGCCTGCAACACCATGGAGAAAGACCCCTTCCTAGTGATGTACTCTGTTGCAAGGTGGGCTGGTGCTAAAATTGGAATGTGTGTGCCCTCTATCGCCCCTCCACAGTTAGGGAAACCCATTTCTGCAAAGCTATTCACTATTTCATACACATTTCCCAGAGTCACGGTGCTTTGTAGCAGGATGCAATTATCTGCCCTGCACACTTGCATTAATGCAGACCCAACAGTCAACTTCCTGACTCCAAATTGATTTGCAACCGACCGGTAGCAGACTGGTCACCAGCTTCCACATAGCGATTGCCACACACTTTGGCAGCTATAGGGCAGCTCTCATTCTGATGTCCTTGCACCGGAGTGCTGGGGCAAGCTCCACACACAGTTCCAGGAAGGTAGCTTTCTGCATCCGAAAGTTCTGTAGCCACTGCTCATCATCTCACACCTGCATGATTATATGATCCCACCAGCCAGTGCTTGTTTCCGGAACCCAAAAGTGACGATCCACCATCTGTATTCCATGTGTTCCATGAATGCCAAAAGCAATCTAAAGTTGCTTCTATCCATTTGACACAGCACGTCAGGGAACTGGGAGTCTTCTTCACTTAGGAACTTCATGATTAGCTGCACTGCCATGCGTGTTGTCTTAATGACAGTTATCAGAGCATAGGAGAGCAGTGCAGGATCCATCCCTTCTCACAAAGATGCCAGTGTGCACAGCCAACAAGGGCTGTTGAAAAATGCCACAAAAGAAAGCCAGAAGCCCATGGAATGCTGGGACAGAAAGCAATGCATCATGGGGCATTGAGCCTGGTCCCAAGATGCACCAAGATCTGCTCCCACAAGACCTAGTCCCAGAAGATGTCAAGCTGCACTGTGGGCTAGGTACCCACAGTGCATTGCTCACACTGTCTGTGATTGTGCCCCAACTGTGGCCATGCTCTGCCGACAGAGGGAGCGAGTGTGAACATGCAATACCAATTTTTATTATAGTGCTTTTTGAGTGTCAACATAACTTTTGTTGACAAAACTCTGTAGAGTAGTCAAGGCCTTAGTTCAGTTTGAAAATTCCCCAGTGAGAATTTTCAAGCAAAAGTAGCCTTTTAGTTTCAAGGGGAGTGGAAAGAAATGTCATGAAATGAAACAATTACTTAAGTGGAGGGGGTAGAGCTATTTGGTGGAATGTTCATGAACTTGAACAGAACATTTTTTTTGTTGTAAAAGCGTTTAGGGTACGTCTACGCAGCAATTCCACCTGCGGCTGGCCTGTGCTAGCTGACTCAGGTTCATAGGGCTTAGGCTGCGGGGCTGTTTCATTGCAGTGTAGATGTTCCAGGCTTGGGCTGCGATTACATAGTTCTGCAACAGGAGCCCTGGGAGCCCGCATCAGCTGACATAGTCCAGCCATGGGTGTCTAACTGCAGCATAGGCATACCCTTATATCAGAACAAAGCATTTATTATTATCAATACATACCACCTTCTCCTGCTCAGTATACCTTCTATATTCTGCAGAGATCTATTTTATTTGTCCTTTGTTTGATCAGAGAGAACATGAAAGGTCTCTTCTTGCTGATGTAGTTTCAGTGAAAGTTTGACTGAAGACATTTCCTTACACAGATGGCTCAATACCTTGTCATAGCCTCTTACCACATCTAGTTCCTAATGGGAAAAAGAATCACATTGTGACGTTACACTCCATAGCTTTGTGAATGTCAATATGATGTAACTGGAATATGCTTCATGCAAAAGGTCTCTTGTAAGGTATCATAACAAAGCTTCTGATCTACTGAGTGTGTTCATCCTATGTGTTTGCATGTATTATTTCTATGTCTGGAATTAGGAGAATAAGATGTAAACATATTAAGTGGAAGATATTAAGGGTGCTTCAGAATCAATGAACTGTGAATGGATTTGTTAACTGCAAGCCTTCCTGTGTACATGTTGGCCAGCTCCTAGGAAATGAAGAAGGAGGTCTTACAGTGACACGTAATCATGTTACCTGAACTGGAATCCATCTTAAACCTTGTGCTTTTCCATTTAGGAGGAGGGGTGGAGACCCAGAGAGACAAAAGATTCCCGCCTTGTGCCAAAGCTATAAAAGAGGGTGGAACAGAACAAAGAGGGTCCAGTCATGAGAAACCCCTAGTTTCCACCTAAGATGTCTTCTGGAACTGACAAGGACCGGGGAAAGGATTGGGCCCAGGCTAGGAAGGAGTCTAGTCTGTGAAAGAAGCTTATTGGAACATCTCTGAGGGTGAGATATTACCTGTGATCAGTTTCTTAATGTATTAGGCTTAGGCTTGCGTGTTTTATTTTATTTTGCTTGGTAACTTGCTTTGTTCTGTCTGTTATTACTTGGAACTACTTAAATCCTACTTTTTATACTTAATAAAATCACTTTTGTTTATTGATAAACCCAGAGTAAGTGATTAATACCTGGAGGAGCAAACAGCTGTGCATATCTCTCTATCCGTGCTAAAGAGGGCAGACAATTTATGAGTTTACCCTGTATAAGCTTTATACAGAGTAAAACAGATTTATTTGGGGTTTGGATCCCATTGGAAACAGGGTATCTGGGTGCTGGAGATAGGTGATCTGCTGAGCAGTTTTTGGTTAAAGTCAGCAGCTTTGGGGGCGTGGACCAGACCTGGGTCTGTGTTGCAGCAGGCTAGCATGTCTGACTCAACAAGGCAAGGATCTGGAGTCCCAAACTGGCAGGGAAAACGGGCTCAGAGGTAATCTCAGCACATCAGGTGACAGTCCCAAAGGGGTCTCTGTGCCCGAACCCATCACACACATACTCATCTGTAAACAATTAGGGGCTATTTAGATGAGTATTAAAAATACCTCCAGCTCTTGATATTGAGGGGATTTCAAGATTTTACCAGACTCCACTAGCCCCCAGCATATCACATAAAACAGGTTTCACTGAGTCATTCAAAAAGCATAAGTCAGACATTAAAAAACTCATGAGCTGGGCTTTCAAACCATGAGATTTTTAATAAATGTTTGTTCTTTTTGCCTATCTTCTGGTCTCTAACCTTTTAGCATGCACTCATTTCACATTTTCAAGCTTTTCTCTGACACCACAAGGCCTAGAAGCTTAATTTAAAATGAAAGCTAAGTCTCCCATCTAATCACCTGACTGTCGGCGCTGGGACTTGAAGAACATCTAATATCACAAGGCTCATGATAAAATTATGAGTTTTCAACATTAAAACTACATTGTGGTGTTTTTCCCCCCTGGAGGTGCTGAGCGCTGTCCTACTGAAGTCACTTGGAAATAGGGGGTGCTCAACACCCTGGAAAATCAGACCACTTCTTTAGGCCACCCTAGTCTGAAAATATTGGCCTTAACTTTTCTGAACCTCAGTTTGTTTGTCTATGGCATAGAAGTAATAATAGTCTCGGGGGGGATGCAGGGGGTTAGGAGATTGAATTAATTAGGATTTATAAAGTGCTTTGAGATCCTCAGATGAAAGCCATATGTAAAGAGGAGCATGGGATTATCATGAGTTAATATAACTGTTATTATGCCCCGTGGGTCACTAACTAATTATTTCCAAAACTTTCTACTCCATCAAATCATCAATCAAGACTTCTAAAAATGACAGGGCAGGGTTGTGTGCCATATGATTGATCGGACACAGCAGATAGCTGCAATCTACAGAGTAGTGGGTGGGCCTGGGTCACCCCCCCTCCCCCAATTAGTCACTGGAGGAAGTGGCCTGGGCATTGAGGCACCCTGGAGGGGGAGCTGAACTGCAGTGGCCTAGCTGGGAGAGCTGTAGCCAGGAAGCCCAAGATGGTGAAGACATTGTCCCTGCTCTGGGATAGAACAGTGCTCCAGGGCTCCCTCCTAGGAAACAGAGAGAGAGAGAGCGAGTTCAGGCACATGCACTTGGTCAAGGGGGCACTGATGAGAGGTGGTAGAGGTGAGATAAAGCTCTCTTTGTGCAGACACATGGCTAAATGAGGACAAACCTAGATGGACTTTAAACAGCAGGCTGCAGCTTCTATTAAATTTAAATACAGGGGAGGGGTGCTACCTGCCCATCACCCATATTCTCCTATACCAGTTATTTAATTGGTTCCGGTCCCAGGATTACAGGGCTTCTTACCAGATAATCCATATCCCATGATAGGCTCTCCTCAGCCTACCCTCCCCACCCCGCCCCCGAACTCTGCTTACTCTGAGTCCTTCCCCCCCACACACCCTCTGCTGGGGGGACAGAGGTGTTTGTGCCTCAGCCCACAAGGACTCACCCTATCCCATGAGTCCAAGGCCCATCACCAAATCCCAGTTCTCTTACCTCTGGGAGTGGTTCATTTTATCCTTCTAACTGCACTGGGAACCAGCTGCAAGCTGCGATGAATTAACAACTCAACCCACATATGTCAGTTAGGTGCTAAGCATGTTCCCACCTAACCGACTGGGGCTTGAAGGTGCTTCAAGGAAGGCAAAAAAACTTCCTGGTCATCTGCCAATTGGCCCATGAGAGAGAAAATTCCTTCATGACCCCAAATGGGCAATCGGCTCAGCCTGCAGCATCTCTGCAACTGGATCCCCTGGTGGGGCTGCTGGAATGGAACCAAAAGAAGCTCTATGTGGCTGCCACTCCGAGTTAAAGCCTGGGAGTTAGGGAATGCTGGGCACTTGGCACTCCTCCCCCCAGCTGGCCAATGGGTGCCAGAGACTCCCATAGGGAGAAGGAGGTATCTGATGTCCCTCAGTGAGTGTCTCCTTCCCTCCCTCCAGGGCTGTCCCCTTTCACTATCAGCCCCACTAGTTTCCCCCATCCATTGAAACAGATAGGATCATTCATCCAAATCATGCTTATTCCTACACAAGTGGCTTACCCAGTCACTCCGGTATATCTGAGGGGTTTATATTTCTCCTGCTATACCGCCCCTAAGCTTATTTGTACCAGCTTAGGTTAAAAACTTCCCCAAGGCACAAATTCCCTTCCTTGTCCTTGGACGGTATTGCTGCCACCACCAAGTGATTTACACAAAAATTCAGAAAAGGGTCACTTGGAATCCCTATCCCCACAAAATATCCCCCCAAGCCACTTCACCCCCTTTCCTGGGGAGGCTTCAGAATAATATACCAACCAACTCGTTAACAAAGTGAGCACAGACCAAACCCTTTGGTTTTTAGGACACTAAAAATCAATCAGATTCTTAAAAGAAGAACTTTATTATAAAGAAAAAAGTAAAAAAATCACACCTGCAAAATCAGGATGGAAAGTAACTTTACAGGGTAATAAAAAGATTTACCACACAGAGGACTCCACCCTGGACTCAGCTTCACAGTTACAAAAAACAGGAATAAAACTACCTCTTAGCATAGGGAAAATTCACAAGCTAAAACAAAAGATAATCTAATGCATTTCCTTGCCCTTACTTACAGTTTTTGTAATCTTAGATGTATCATTTCAGGTATGTTTTCAGGAGATGTTTTACCTGCCTGGTCTCTCTCTCTCCATCCAGAGAGGGAACAAACACAGAGAGCCACAAACAAAACCTCCCCCTGCAAGATTTGAAAGTATCTTCTTTCCTTATTGGTCCTTTTGGTCAGGTGCCAACCAGGTTATTTGAGCTTTACCTTACAGGTAAAGATTCAGTACAGCTGCCCAGGAGGGATTTTATGCTACCCTTATCTGTATGTTTATGACACACCTTTATTGTCAATTATGTAATGGTGATAGGGGCTGTGCAAAGTTTTCCTGAAGATGTGTAAAATCCACCCGGGACTGAATTAACTCTTCGCACTCAAGTAGCAATCAGCATGATAGTAATCAAATAGACAGCATTACACAAAATATTCATAAAAATACATGCTGTGAAGAACTGGGGAGAAGTCTGTATGTTTGGACCCTACCACCTGATAGTAGACATTCCTAGACACATTGAAGTCAGTTGCAAACTCCCATAATGTACCATTATTCCTTCACCCTTAGGCATTACCTCTTGCCTTTTACTTTGTGGTTTACCTTCCAATGAAATTCTGCTTTTCTGAGTCTCTCACAGATATGCTGAAGCTGCCGGATTTTGTGTGCTCTGCTCTGCTTGAGCTCAGAATTATTTGCTAGGGAAGGTCAACTTTTTTGGTCATAACTTATTTTTATGGCAAATTGGGTTTTTGATAAACAAATTTTCCTGGAAAGTATTCTGCATTGCTTGGGGGTGGGTGGGTGGGGGAAGGCAAGGAATGGTATTTTTGGTCAGAAAAGCCCCAAACACTTTCTGCAAAACACGGGGGGGGGAATCACTTTTCAGCTGAAATTTTTTTAATGAAAAGTCAAAATATTTCACAGAACACTAGAAAAATTTCCCAACCAGCTCTACTATTTGCTCTTCAAACCCAACCTAACAGGTACTCATTTTTTTTTATTCCTTGTCATTTTCCACACTTAAATATTGGCTAATATACTTTATCAGTATTTCATTATTTTTTATTCATTAACTGTCACATCTTCCTTTTAACCCCGTATGCCCCTCACACAGCCAGCAGGGTATAGCTTTGTGTCAAAATGAATACTCAGTTCTTTGGCTCAGAACATGTATGGAACACTAATAGTGTCGATCCAGGTACAGAAAGGAGGAAGTGTAGGAGTGGGCACTCAGTGATCAAAATTTCTGTCTGTATGCTCCTTTCATAAAGGAGATTCTTTATCAAAGAGCCACTGCCATACTCAGGCAAGCTTTTAAAATTATCCTTAAGCAAACCTCCATTCTGTTGCCCCACACAGATGTTGGGCTGTATTCTATTGCCTATCACAGCTGTTTGCTATGAGGACATGGATGGAGAGGGGTGTTTGTTTCCCCTCCGCTCCCTATCTCCCCTGTTAAAATGGAAGAGTATTATTTAAAGATAATCAGGAGAAAGAAGGGAGAGTTCACCGTGTGGAGTGGTTACAGGATGAACCTTGATTTCCAGGAAGTTTGTGAGAGAGCTTTCTCCTTAGCAATAATCCCTCCCCCTCCAGCCTGTTTCTCTTGGAGGTACTAGGCTGGCTTTGACCCTGCAGAGATGTGAGTGCCCACCTACATCACTCCACCGCACAAGTGGCTTTAACTCCTGTGTGGGTTGAAGGACTCAGTATCTGTCAAGGGTCTGTCTGAGGCCAGGGTCTACACTACACACCTATATCAGTATAACTACGTCATGCAGCGGCCATGAAAACATAATTATACTGACCTAACGTGCCTCCACCCACCCGTGTAGACAGCGCTATGTCTCCCGCTGGCATAGCTACTACCTCTTGGTGTAGAAGTGTCTTCACTGAAGTGTAACAGTGGCACAGCTGCAACACTGTATGAAAAGACAAGCCCTCAGAGTGACTTACTCTCTCTGGAAAATAACACTGATCCAACCCAGTATGTGTACACTCCTGATTTTGTCTCTTGTTTTATTCTATAAAAGGATTAATATTCAGGGCTAAAATAATTTGACTGCTGAAAAGTAAATAGGGGCAGAGCAGGACAATAAGATCACAATGAGAAGGTATTGAAATCTTGCTGCTCTCTGAGTATGAACTGTCAATTTTCCCGCTGTGATGAAATTACTAAGTCTTTTACAGATATGTTTATACTTCTGTAATTAGAAGAGAACCCTCTGAACTGTAAAACAAAAATGCCACCTGCATGAGCTGCTATGGAAAATGTTTTCTTTGCTAATCTGCATGCATGTCTTAGAGCCTTGTCTTTCTCCTGTTCTTGCAGTAGGGGGAAGAGTCTTTTTTTTTAAAAGATGAGTTTGTTCAAACCACTGACAAATTGCTCCTATCTCCCCTTGCAGAAGGACACACATGTGTTGAAAGATAGTGGGTCTGTTTCATCTGCAGGAGCAGCCCCAGAATTGGAAATCCAACAAGGAACATATGGCAGCAGACTCAAAGACAGGAACAGTTAACAGGACCCTTTCTCAAGACAGCATCCTTCGGGCATTTTGAAGAAGTGAGCAATCATTATAGATGGAGTTCAGCAATAATCGCTATTCATTATTTCTTTTGAATGTTAATGGGAATGTCTCAGGTTTTATAACGTGGGACGATAGCGAGAGCTGCTCAACAGTCAAGTCTGAAGGCAGCTTCCCATAATTATCCTGACTTTTTTAAATTCCCTGCCACCCAAATTCCTTGAAAAGAAACTGATCCCACTGAAGTTTTTCAATCTAGGAAGAACTTTTTTCCGTGGGTAGTTTGATAAATTCAGAAGAGGGGAGGTTCAGCTTATGATGTACCAACATTTCCTTGTCATTCTTTTTTTTTTTCAAAAACAGGTTTAACCTTTTTCTGATGCATTATTTCTTCACTCTGGCCTAGCTTACAAATTCATGTTTTCTTTTCTTTACCTTGTTGAGGAAAATTGCCTTTTAGGGTATGTCTAGAATGGGAAGAAAGGTAACGTGCAACATGCACAGATTCGCTATAACATGAATTGTTATGGTCACTTTTTTCATGACCTGAGTGCACCTGTATAAGTAATGCACATGGTGAGACTTTGAGAGAGAATTTCAGGTTCCCTTCCAAACTAGAGGAATTTAGTGTTTTTGAAATAGGGGTGCCCAGCTCAGAGGGGCTGGGCTCGGAGATGGGGGTCAGGGCTGTGGGGGGATGGAGTTAGGGGGTGTCCGGCTCAGAGGGGCTGGGCTCAGAGCTGGGGGTGAGGGCTGTGGGGGATGGGGTCGGTGGGTGTCTGGTTCATAGGGGCTGGGCTCGGAGCTGGGGGGTCAGAGCTGTGGTGGGATGGGGTCGGGGGGTGTCTGGTTCAGAGGGGCTGGGCTCGGAGCTGGGGTTCAAGGCGGCGGGGAATGGGGTCGAGAAGTGCCTGGCTCAGAGGGGCTGGGCTCGGAACTGGGGGTCAGGGCTGGGGGGGGGATGGGGTCGGGGGGTGCCCAGCTCAGAGGGGCTGGGCTCGGAGCTGGGGGTCGGGGGGGGTGCCCGGCTCAGAGGAGCTGGGCTCAGGACTGGGGGGGATGGGGTTGGGGGGTACCCGGCTCAGATGGGCTTACCATGCCACCTCCCCCCTTTCCCAGAGCCTCAGCGAGCCGCATCCAGGAGCTCCTGCCGCTCGGCTCGCCAGAGCTCACTGCCCCGCCCCCTTACCACACGGCTCCAAGTGGGAGGACCTCAGGCCCCGCCCGAGCCATGCCGCTGTAGTGCTGTCCAGGGCCGCTCCTGGATGCGGAGCGCTGAGGTGCCGGGGGATGGCGAAGGCGTAGGCGGGGTGGAGCCTCCGACATTCTCGTGGGGGCCCCTGCGGGGCCCGGGGCAAATTTCCCCATTGTCCCCCTGCGGGCAGCCCTGTCTTGATACCCCATTCATTCCCTTATTCACTAGGCAATAATGCTTCCCATAAGATAACACGTAGCTTCCCCTCTCCCTCATTAAAATGTTTTTTGCTTTGAGACTTTCAAGTATAGCCCAGGTTGTCTCTCTGTTAGCATTTGATTGTTTTAACAAGTGTTTCTAATCATAATTATGAAAGAATCTAAGTCGGGTGTTAATTAGCCAACAGCAATTAATGTGAACATCTGATGAGGTCCTGGAAAAGGTGAGTTTCTAAAGATAAGTCTTGGTGAGGAAAGCTAAGTCTGAAAAGAGGCATTAAAAGAAAAGCTGTTTAATATAGAGATGGTAATGCAATAATGTGTGTCCTGAAACCAAGTGATGATAAGCTCACTGTGGGAATGAGTACGCTTTTGTTTCTGATACCGGACAGTGATTTCTCAACTTGTTAAAACTTCCTAAATAAGTAGTTATAAAATAATCAAAGCCAAGTAAGCCACCAGAAGAGTTATTGTGCGGGCGAGAAAGGGGTGTTTTCAGGTGCTGAGCCACAAGCAATTTTATTCCCAAATTACACTAAAATTTACACCTTCACCACAAGCTAGGGGTATGATTGCCCCAGCTCATGTACACATGTAGATACTCTATGAGCACTAGGGTGAGTATAAATAACTGTAGCTGCAGTTCAGGACATTGACTGTAAGTAGATATGGATACAAAGTGATAAGTAAATGCAGTGAATAATTCACAACAAATTGTTACTGGATTACTTTAGTCTTTCTCTGCACCTGGATTATATGGGCACAACTTCCTCAAATTAATTCAGTGGAGGACTTGATTCAAAGCCCACTGAAGTTAATGAAAAAACTGCCATTGATTTCAGTCGACATTGGTCCAGGCCCTTAATAATCAGTAATATACACTCAGTATTAGCATTAAAAATATTGTATTCTGTGGATTGACCGTGACTATTCAGAATTCAAGCTGTGTACTTTAGTTGTGATTGGTTTGAGGAGTCATACATGAAAAATGAAGGTTGGTTTAGATGTGAGTCATTTTGGAAATGACTTCTAAGGACATAAGAACAGCCATTCTGGGTCAGACCAATGATCCATCTAGCCCAGTATCCTGTCTTCCAACAGTGGACAGTGTCAGATGCTTCAGAGGGAATGAACAGAACAGGGCAATTAAGTGATTCATCCCCTGTTGTCCAGTCCTACCTTCTGGCAGTCGGAGGTTTAGGGACAGCCAGAGCATGGAGTTGTATCCCTGACCATCTTGGCTAATAGCCATTGATGGATCTATCCTCCATGAACTTATCTAATTCCTTTTTGAACCCAGTTATGTTTCACAATATCCTCTGGCAATGAGTTCCACAGGGCAACTGTGTATTGTATGAAGAAGTACTTCCTTTTGTTTATTTTCAACCTGCTGCCTATTAATTTCATTGGGTGACCCCTGGTTCTTGCAAAGGGGTTAATAAAACTTCCCTATTCACTTTCTCCACACCATTCATGATTTTACAGACCTCTGTCATGTGCTCACTTAGTCATTTCTTTTAGAAACTGAACAATCCCAGGCTTTTAATATCCCCTCCTATGGGAGTTGTTCCAGAACCCTAATAATTTTTGTTGCCCTTCTCTGTATCTTTTCCAATTCTCATATCTTTTTTGAGAAGGGGCTACCAGAACTGCACACAGTATTCAAGGTGTAGTCATACCATGGAATAATATAGTGGCATTATGATATTTTGTTTTATTATCTATCCCTTTCCTAATGGTTCCTAACATTCTGTTAGCTTGTTTGACTGCCGCTGCACATTGAACAGATGTTTCAGAGAACTATCCATGATGACGCCAAGATTTCTTTGAGTGGTAAGAGTTAATTTAGACCCCATCAGTTTGTATGAACAGTTGGGATTGTGTTTTCCAATGTGCATTACTTTGCATTTATCAACATTGAATTTCATCTGCCATTTTGTCATCCAGTCCCCCAGTTTTGTGAGATCCCTTTGTAAGTCTTCGCATTCAGTTTTGGAGTTATTATCTTGAATAATTTTGTGTTGTCTACAAACTTTTATCACTTCATTGTTTAATCCCTCTTCCAGATCATTTGTGAATATGTTGAACAGCACAGGTCCCAGTACAGGTCACTAGGGGACCCTGCTGTTCCCCTCTCTCCACTATGAAAACTGACCATTTAATCCTACCCTTTGTTTTCTATCTTTTAATCAGTTACTGATCCATGAGAGGACCTCCCCTCTTATCCCTTGACTGCTTGCTTTGCTTAAGAGCCTTTTGCTTGGGACCTTGTCAAAGGCTTTGTGAAAGTCCAAATACTCTATATCAACTGGATCACCAGTGCCAACATGTTTGACACTCTCAAAGAATTCTAATAGAATGGAGAGGCATGATTTCCCTTTACAAAGACCATGTTGATTATTCCCCAACAAATCATGTTCATCTATGTATCTGATAATTCTGTTCTTTATTATAGTTTCAACCAATTTGCCTGGTACTGAAGTCAGGTTTACTGGTCTGTAATTGCCAGGAATGCTCCTGGAGCCTTTTTAAAAAATTGGCATCACAGTATCTATCCTCCAGTCATCTGGTATAGAGGCTGATTTAAGGGATAGGTTACATACCACAAATAGCAGTTCTGCAATTTCACATTTGAGTTCCTTGAGAACTCCTGGGTGAACACCATCTGGTCTGGGTGACTTATTGCTGTTTAAGATATCAATTTGTTCCAAAACCCTCCTCTATTGACACCTCAGTCTGGGACAGTTCCTCAGATTCTTGGAAGTGCCACCAGACTCCTCATTGTTTTTTTCCCCCCCTCAGATTTGTCAGAATGGCTCAGGTGTGGGAATCTCCCTCATAACCTCTGCAAGGAAGACTGATGCAAAGAATTCATTTAGTTTCTCCACAACAGCCTTATTTTCCTCGAGTGCTCCTTTACCTCCTTGATCATCCACTGGTTGTTTGGCAGGTTTCCTGCTTCTGATGTACTTAAAAACATTTTGCTGTTTAGTTTTTGTGTCTTTTGCTAGTTGCTCTTCAAATTCTTTCTTGTCCTATTATACTTGACTTGCCAAAGTTTATGCTCCTTTCTATTTTCCTCACTAGGATTTGACTTCCAATTTTTAAAGGATGTCTAAGTGCCTCACTCTGCTGTTTAGCGATGGTGGCTTTTTTTTTCTTTTTTCTTTTTTGTGGTCCTCTTATTGCTTTTTGTTGGGGGGTGGGGGGGTTGCTTGTTTTTTCCCTCTTTTCCTTGCTTTCCCTTCCCTCGTTTATATGTGTACTACCGTGTGAAGAAGGGAGTCTCGGCCCTCTGCTGAGGGCCAGCACAGAGGTTATGCGCCACCTGAGTTCTACATAAGCCTCAAAATATGAATTAAGTGGGACTTAAGTAGCAGAGAGGCCTTGTGCCAGCTCTCTGCTCTAGGCAGATTTTTTCTTAAAGTGAATTACATTACAGTAGCTTGATGGTGCAGACACACTGCACTGCCCAGCGTAAAAGCTTTAAGACCAATATTTTAAACACAGGTGATCAATTTGACACCTCAATCCATATTTAGGCAGCAGGTGGCATGGTTTTCAGTAGGGCTGTGTGTAATCAATACTAACACGGCATGGCTCTTTGTCTCCTTTGCCAGCTAGACCATGTATAGAACTTGGAATCTGCTGCTGCCTCCAGGATAAGGTGACCTGATTCTCTAGCTCAGTCCCTGCTGACAACCCAGTGAGGAGTGTCACTACTCTGAGCATCCACGGCTCCCACTGAGAGGAGAATGGCTTTGGCCCACGTCTTCCAACATAGGGTGCCTGGAGATAGGCTGTGAGATTACTCTGCCCCCATCTTTGGTGTGCTGGACTGAGATTCAGGAGTTTTGGGTTCAGTTCCCACTCTGCCACAGACTCCAAGTCTTTGGGCAAGTCACTTAATTTCTCTGTGCTCAGTTCCTCAGCTGTACAATGGGGACAATAACACACCTCTAACTCTGAGAGGTGGCCTGAGGATCACTCCTTTGGTGCTGCTCAAGTGCTATGGTGCGGGAGGCCAGACAGAGGGGTAAGTATGGGGAGGGATGGATAGACAGCCCGATGTCAATGGGAGCTGAGTCTGCTCAGCCCCTCTGAAATATAAGCTGTGTTAATATCTTATCCAAAGTCCATGTCAAGACTGTCACTGACTTCACATGGCATTGGAGCAGACCCTAAGGCTCCCGAGTTGTGTTTCGGTACATCGTTTCAGCTGTGGGTGCATGAAGTTATGTACTTCAGCAGATCCAAAGAGTAGATAGATGACAGCGGTTACCCAAATCCATGCCTTTCTCTAACGTGACAGAAGGCAATATGGAGGCTCCTCAGGAGGTAACCAGTATTCTGAAATGTCTCTGACACTCATCCAAGTTCTTTCTAATGAAGTGTGCTACCAGCAATGAATTCCACACATGTACTTCATGCAAAAGGTTGGAATTGATCAATACAAGTCTGTCCTGTACATTAAAAATATTTAGAGGCACACCTGTCGAATTTCATTAGCATTAATTTACTATGTTGCTTTTATCATGGGTTTTTCCAATATGCATGGGGTTATATTTGCTGCTTGTTGCAGTATTTAAAGACTACACCCATTCACTTCATCATAACAGACAGCTACTGGAGCAAATGTTTCATGTTTTTGCAGTAATTGCCTCCATTCAAGACAAGTGTAAGTGACTTTATTAGCTAATTAACAGTGCCTGTGGAACACTTCTCTGCTTAATTAAATTCATACTAAAATACACAATATAAACTATGGCAAAGTGCTAATGTCTATCATTTAGTTTTCTCAAAAAGAACAGGAGTACTTGTGGCACCTTAGAGACTAACAAATTTATTTGAGCATAAGCTTTCATGGGCTACAGCCCACTTCATCAGATGCATAGAATGGAACATATAGTCAGAAGATATATATACATACAGAGAACATGAAAAAGTGGAAGTTGCCATACCAACTATAAGAGGCTAATTAATTAAGATGAGCTATTATCAGCAGGAGAAAAAAAATTTGTAGTGCTAATCAAGATGGCCTATTTCAGACAGTTGACAAAAAAGTGTGAGGATACTTAACATGGGGAAATAGATTCAATTTGTGTAATGACTCAGCCATTCCCAGTCTTTATTCAAGCCCAAATTAATGGTATCTAGTTTGCATATTAATTCAAGTTCAACAGTTTCTCGTTGGAGTCTGTTTTTGAAGCTTTTCTGTTGCTTTTGAATTGAATCTATCTCCCCATGTTAAGTATCCTCACAGCTTCTTGTCAACTGTCTGGAATGGGCCATCTTGATTATCACTACAAATGTTTTTTTTCTCCTGCTGATAATATGCTCATCTTAATTAATTAGCCTCTTATAGTTGGTATGGCAACTTCCACCTTTTCATGTTCTCTGCATGTATATATATCTTCTTACTATATTTTCCATTCTGGCTTTCTTTTTTTAATCTATGCATTTAATTTGCCTGAATATTGAAATGTCATGTACTTAAAGGGCACAGCTACTATGAGGAATCACAATATTTAATAGAAAATATTTTATCTTAACATTATTTAGGCAAAGATTTTAATGCCAAAGTTAGGCTCCTAAGTAAGTGACCTGATTTTCAAAAGGGCTGAGCATCTATCCCCTCCTACTGGCTGGCTGGAATTTTCAGAGGATTTAGGGGCTCCAATCCCAGTTCCATGAGATTTTGGCATCTAACACCCTTAGATTCCTTTAAAAAATCACACCCAGTGGAATCTGCTGGGTGCTCAGCACTTTTGAAAATCAGATCATTTACTCAGGCCCAAATATGGATACAGGAGCCTAAATTTAGGGTCCAATTTTGGAAAATCTGTTCCCATTTGATATACTCTAATATAGCATTTTTTACTTAACAAACTACCTGAGTAATGCTCTACCAATTTATTAGTCTGCATATTTTCATGCTCACATATGGGGACAGTCATCAAATTACTTACAAATTATTAGAACTCCTATTTTAGAAACCACAAGCAACTTTAATATCTAGAAATCACAATGGGAAATTATGTAAATTAAACTCCTGAGAAGTGAATTAGAACAAGGATTCACTGTATTTTGAGACTCATGGGCAAACTTTCCAGGTGTTCAGTGCCAGAGTCTAAGGTCTCTCCAGAATTCAGATGCAAGCGTATGAATACAAGATTAAAAACAAGATTTCAGAGGTGGAGTTGCATTTTCTCCCAGGATAAATGAAGAGATACATTTTTCTCTGCATTTCTGTTTAGTCCATAGTATTAATGCTGTTGAACAAGGCACTGATAAAACCTCATGTTGATGAGGGGAGAGGAGGGTCTGTCTTCTGAGAGGAGCTTGGCTTGTTTAGTCTAGCAAAATGAAGGCTGAAAAGAGATATGATTGCTCTCTATAAATACATTGAAGGGTAAACACCAGGGAGGATGGCATGAACAGCTGTTGAAACTAAAGGACAATGTTGGCACAAGAACAAATTGGTATAAACTGACCATGAACAAATTCAGGTTGGAAATTATAAACAGGTTGTGACAGGTTCCCCGCAAGGTGCCACCTGGAACTGGGGCACCAGTGAGCCTCCCTGACCCACCAGCCTGGCCTCCTTTTTACACTACTCCTGTGACAAGCGGCAACAACCTCTCTCTGACCTGCACTTTCACCAGCATACGTACAGATAGGTTACATGCAGGCAGGTTCTCTGACCAGCCCCTGCCTGGGAAGGCTCCAGCTAGGGCACCTCCCAGGTCTTAAGGCACACACGCCCTCTGGAGTATAATCCCAAAATTATACCAGCTTGCGCTACACAGGGAACTGTACAGCACAAGCTCATAAAATTCACCCCCTCTGTCAATGTGAATAGGAATACGCAACAACCTTTGCCCCTGGGTTATGATTCCCACACACTGGTTTAGATAAAGCAAAAACAAATTTATTAACTACAAAAGATAGATTTTAAGTGTTTATAAGTGATAGCAAACAGATCAAAGCAGATTACCTAGCAAATAAAAACATGCAAACTAAACTTAACAAACTAAATAGATTGGATATGAATAGCAGATTCTCACCCTAAATGATGATACAAGCAGGCTGCAGATTCTTAAGGGACAAGCTGCACTTGCTTACAGCTTGGAATCCCCAGGTGTTCCATTCACAGGCTAAAAATCCCTTTAGCCTGGGTCCAGCACTTCCCCCAGTTCAGTCTTTGTTCCTCAGGTGTTTCCAGGAGTCTCTTTGTGGGGGGAGTGAAAAACACCAGGTGATGTCACTCCCTGCCTTATGTAGCTTTTGCATAGGGCGGGAACCCTTTGTTTCAAAGTTTAGTTCCCAGACCGGTCTGTGGAAAAACACTGCCATCCCAAGATAGAGCCTAGAGACATGTGGTCTCATCACATGTGTTTGTAGAGTCACAGCAGCCATTACTCGGAGGCTGTCTAGCATCCTCAGGAAGGCTCCCCAGGTGGCAGATAAGCTTCTTCTAAGGCCTTTTGTTTTCCTAATGGCCCACTCCCCACCCACTGTCTAGAATGAAAACATCTTGTCTAGTGAGCATTACCCAGTTGTAACTACATTGAAATGGGTTACCTAGGGAGGTGGTGGAATCTCCTTCCTTAGAGGTTTTTAAGGTCAGGCTTGACAAAGCCCTGGCTGGGATGATTTAGTTGGGATTAGGTCCTGCTTTGAGCAGGGGGTTGGACTAGATGACCTCCTGAGGTCCCTTCCAACCCTGATATTGTATGATTGTATGATTCTATGATTCTCTGAAATACAGCTACATAGTCTGGTTTCAGAGTAGCAGCTGTGTTAGTCTGTATCCGCAAAAAGAACAGGAGTACTTGTGGCACCTTAGAGACTAACAAATTTATTTGAGCATAAGCTTTCGTGGGCTACAACCCACTTCTTCGGATCCGAAGAAGTGGGCTGAAGCCCACAAAAGCTTACTTTCATATAAATTTGTTAGTCTCTAAGGTGCCACAAGTACTCCTGTTCTTTTTGCAGATACATAGTCAATATTCATGATTTCAGATACAAAAATGATACATGCATACAAATAGGATAATCATATCCAGCAAATCATAACCTTGACAATGACATCACCCATGACTTATCTTGCATAAAATACATCATAGCTATGTCATAATCATATCCTAAAAATATCTTTGTGAAAAATATGGGGTACAGTGTCACGCAGGTTTCTAACCATCAGAGGGGTGAGGTTCTGGAACAGCCTCCCAACAGGAGTTGTTGGGGGGCAAACAACTTAATGAGTTTGAAGAGCGAGCTAGACTAATTTCTGAGTGGAATTGTATGACAAGGTTGCTTGTGATGGTGGGGGAAGCATTCAGCAGCGCTGGGGTCCCTTCAGTTTATGTCTGATGTTCCTAAAAGCTCGTGCTTCGGCATGTCACCAGCAGGAATCTAAAAGAGATCCCCCCTCCCCGTGTATTCTGTTTGTGTGGGTTTTTTTTATTATTATTATTTTTTGTCTCCTTCCTCTGAAGCATCAGGGCTGGCCACCACGGGCGGCTCTAGCTTTTTTGCCGCCCCAAGCACGGAAGGCAGGCTGCCTTCGGTGGCATGCCTGTGGGAGGTCCCCGGTCTCACGGATTCAGCGTATCCGCCGCCGAATTGCTGCCGAAGCCGCAGGACCGGTGGACCTCCCGCAGGCAAGGTGCCGAAGGCTGCCTGACTGCCACCCTCACAGGGACCAGCAGGCCGCCCCCCGCGGCTTGCCACCCCACGCATGTGCTTGCTGCGCTGGTGCCTGGAGCCATCACTGCTGGCCACAATTGGAGATGGGACACTGGACAGGATGGGCCAGAGCTCTTCAGTGGCACTGAGCACACTCTCTCTCTCTCTCTCTCTCTCACTCTCTCTCTCTGTGGTGCTTGGCTGGCTGGTTCTTGCTCACATGTTCAGTGTCTAACTGAGTTGTAATATTTGGTCTAATTTCAGCTTTTGGGTTTAGTGTGCAGATGCTGTGTGGTGCTGGTGGCCTGTGACATACAGGTGGTCAGATTGGATGATCTGGCCTTACACTCTATGACTGAAGATGGGAAAACGGGATTTTCTAGTCCAACCCCCTGCTCAAAGCAGGACCAACTCCAACTAAATCATCGCAGCCAGGGCTTTGTCAAGCCGGGCCTTAAAAACTTCTAAGAATGGAGATTCCACCACCTCCCTAGGTAACCCATTCCAGTGCTTCACCACCCTCCTAGTGAAATAGTGTTTCCTAATATCCAACCTAGACCTCCCCCACTACAACTTGAGACCATTGCTCCTTGTGCTGTCATCTGCCACCACTGAGAACAGCTGAGCTCCATCCTCTTTGGAATCCCCCTTCAGGTAGTTGAAGGCTGCTATCAAATCCCCCCTCACTCTTCTCTTCTGCAGACTAAACAAGTCCAGTTCCCTCAGCCTCTCCTCGTAAGTCATGTGCCCCAGCCCCCTGATCATTTTTGTTGCCCTCTGCTGGACTCTCTCCAATTTGTCCACATCCTTTCTGTAGTGGGGGGCTAAAACTGGATGCAATACTCCAGATGTGGCCTCACCAGTGCCGAATAGAGGGGAATAATCACATCCCTCAATCTGCTGGCACTGCTCCTACTAATGCAGCCCAATATGCCATTAGCCTTCTTGGCAACAAGGGCACACTGTTGACTCATACGCAGTTTCTCATCCTCTGTAATCCCCAGGTCCTTTTCTGCAGAATTGCTGCTTAGCCAGTCAGTCCCCAGTCTGTAGCGGTGCATGGGATTCTTCCGTCCTAAGTGCAGGACTCTGCACTTGTCTTTTTCGAACCTCATCAGATTTTTTTGGCCCAATTTGTCTAGGTCACTCTGGAACCTATCCCTATCCTCCAGCGTCTCTACCTCTCCCCACAGCTTAGTGTCATCTGCAAACTTGCTGAGGGTGCAATCCATCCCATCATCCAGATCACTAATGAAGATGTTGAACAAAACCGGCCCCAGGACCGACCCCTGGGACACTCTGCCTAATACTGGCTGCCAACTAGACATTGAGCCATTGATCACTACCTGTTGAGCCTGACAATCTAGCCAGCTTTCTATCCACCTTATAGTCCATTCAGGAGATCAGACTAGATGATCTAATGGTCCCTTCTGGCCTTAAACTCTATGACTCCCTTCCCCATGTCTGGGTGAGCTTTTGGAGTTTGTACACTAGAAAGTATAGTACTAACTCCATCTAACTAACTGTGGGCTTCAGGACCACGTCTCTCTTTTCAGATACCCAGATGTTTTTGCAACAGATCCAGCCTCACTTGAATGCCCATAAGTATCACAAGCAACACCCACCTCTGGGAAAAAATAGATCAGTACAAAATGCATAAACACCAGAAACTTTCCTGGTCTGTATCAAAAATAAAAACTTAGCCCAATTTGTCAAAATGGCCACCTAAAGGCCACCTAAAGGCCACCTAAAGGCCCAAGGCCACTGCAGTCAATGGAAAGACTGCACTATGCTATGAGGTTTCTGAATTTTCCAGAACTCGGGACCAGTTTCAAGTGAATCTGGACTGACATACCAGATAGTGACAAAACACGGTGTTACCTGGCAACCTTGACTGAGTTTCTCTCTAAGTGCTTAGGACAGGTGAAATTCAGAAGGCATAAGCACATGTGAATTGTAATCCCAAAGAGCATTCACATAAATGCCTGCAGTATGAGGACTGCTTGCTCCTTTAAGGGCCAGGAGGCCTTGGGCCGGTCAGCCCTGATCTATTACCCACTTGCTTCACCTGTGCTGGATTTAAGAGGTAAGAAGCCCAGTTGTGGTAGGGCTGGCTGGGGAGGAGAGCAAAAGGCTGTGAGGAGCCAGAGGGGAGCACAAAGCAGGCAAAGGCCTGTGGAAAACTCCAGGCAGGAAGGCCTGGGAGTGGCTGCTTCAAGAAGAGCAGAGCAACCCAAAGGAGCCCAGGCGGGGCTGTGGGGAGATGGAAAGGAGCCCAAGAAAGGCAAAAGCTGAACCCAGAGAACGGGCAGAAGAGCGTTGACATAGCTGAGAAGACTGACCCATTGGAAAGGAGGGCCTGGGCCCAGTTTGAGACTAGGGAAGAGACTTTGTGTTGTGTGTGTCTCGGACCTGGATAGCAGAAGTTCATCCCTTCCAAGGTAACGACATCTCCAGAGGGCCAGGTCCCTGCAGAAAGTCATCTCTGTGGTAGGAGTATGCTGGTGGTCATTGTGGGGGACCCAGCGATGCGATGCTGGGTCTTGTCAGGAGGGGGTGATCTGAGGAGGTGCATCATGTAACACCTGCCTCCTGAAAAGGTTGTGGTTCCATGAGGCTCGGGACTGATGGTCACATGCTTTCCTGTTTGTGAAGGCGGAGCTCTGTGTTAGGCAACTTTTTTAGAGCAAGTTGAGGCTGTTGAAACTGATCTTGAATGACCCACAGCTGGGCAGCTAATTACAGGAACCAGTGAAAAATATGGGTACAATATGCTCCATGCACAATAATTTATTTGAGAAAGAATCATACAAGCAGTAAAGGTTACATAATGCACATCTCCCTAATACGCCTCAGTTCCCCAAGCATAAACCCTCAGTAACTATGATGGTCTTACACAGTATCCTGATTGGCAAACAAAGTAGGTATAGCTACCAGTTCTAGATAGAGACTTCTTCTCTTCTTTCCCTTCTCAGGTACTTGGTCTGTCAAATGTCCCCGGAGCAGGGTCTAGCTTAGCCAAAGGGCTTATGTCTCACAGCGTCACAGACCTCTTTAGATGTTAATTGGGGAACTAACTAACTAATTTACTTTGCTTAGCATTTTTACCTTTTGTTCTCAAAGGAGTCACATGTCCCAGAAATATGCTCTGTGGGCATTTCGTTACTGGTTTTCTCTAACTAATATTTGGGAAGGGAGGGCTGCAAAATGGAGACAGACCAAAGATCAATCAACATTTACCCTCTCATCAATCATTCACTTGAGCTCTTAGCATGATGCCATCCAGAGTGGTCATTTTGACCTGGGCCAGCCTATACCAAGCTAACTGATCGCATGCTTTTATGTCTTCTTTACTTTGGTGAGCTGGTCCTCCGGCTGATGTATTCCGAAGTTGGATGTTGAAACATATGCGCGGATAGAGCTTTATTAACCACTCAAGTACAGTTTCAGCACTTCCAGTACATTTCCACACCAACTATCTAATGCTAAGAGAATCCTGCTCCCAGAATCTTCTAGCAAATTCAGACGTACCAAGCCATACCAAACTCATGCTTACCACACTTATTCATATCAGTGACAGTAATTCACAATAATTTGGCACTGTCCTGACAGAGACTTGTTTGGAGGAGCCTGGCTTGGGGAAGGGAGGTGCAAAGGGCCTGCAGGGGGTGCTGGCCTGAGTGTAGGTGGGGACCTAGCTAGAGTGGGGGGGCAGCAAGGGGTCCAGCTGGGGGACCTAGCCCTAGTGAGCATGAGGGCCTGGCTCAGGGAAGCATATGATGCCCCTAATAGGGTGAGGGACCCAGCTGGCTGTGTAGTTTGGCCTACATAAGCAAGGAGGCATATAACCCTCTGATAAGCTGCTGCTTGTGAGATGTGTGGGCAGTGGCAAAGTGTGCTAGAGGGCTGCCTTTATGGCACTCTGTGGGCCTGATTTGAGTGCAAATCAGGCATGTCTGGTTTTTGTTCACCAAAATCGGAAGGATTTTGCCTATGGATACCTAGAACATTCCCCGAAACTTCTGATTTGATTGGATGTGGTTTTTGAAAATACTATTACATGCAGACAGAGAAATTCCATCCAGTTGAGTGCAGGACCTTGATTCATAAATCTACCCCTAACAGCACAGAACTTGAGCCCAGGGTTAACTTTAAACATGGCCTTAAGTCTCAGTGGGGCTTAACAAGATACTTAAAGTTAAACTCATGGCTACTATTACGATCGTTGATTTTACAGTAGCCTGTGTGTTTTGTGATTTGGGGAGCCATTCTTCTCAGTTCAGCTGAATATTTATTTCCCAACCTGACAAAGTTTATGGGGAATGGAAGGCTGAAAAAAGTTTTGAGAAGCTAATTTCTTATTTTTAATTACTTATTTGCCCAGTTAATTAAACCACTGAATAGTTAAACTAGATTACTAGCCAGTCTATAATAAATTACATGCTTTGGCGGTTGGCAAAGATCATGAAAGCAAATTGGCCAAATGTGGCATGAAGGAGATGGATTCACTTGTTTCATATAATCAGCATTGTGTGTACAAGGACAAGAGGTCTTTCAAGTTATTTTTTCCCATTTTCTTTCTTTAATTGTATATTACTGCATTGAGGGTATTGCAATCAATGTTTGAGAAAGGCATTCGTTGATATTAGACATGAAAATGTAATTATTGTAAATGGAAACATTTAATAAAAGTGCAGACAGCATGTCCTTTTATATGTGCCTCTATTAGAAACACACAGCTAAATCCCTAATGGGTGTAACTCCACTGAAGTCAATGGAGTGACAGCAATTTACTCCAGCTGAGGATCTCCCCCACTATGTATAAAGAACATGAAGGCTGCAAAGTGAAGCACTCAAAAGTGAGAAAAGGCCAATGCTAAAATTGCCTGTGCAACATTAACTCTGCCCTCTGCATCTCAGTGCAGTCTGGAATTACATAATCATAGATGATTTTTCTTCTGCAGGAGGGTTGTCTTAGTCAATGGGAGTTGAAGATGCTGAGCAACTTACAGAGCTGCTAGGGGGAGGGATAGCTCAGTGGGTTGAGCCTTGGCCTGCTAAACTCAAAGTTGTGAGCTCCATCCTTGAAGGGGTCATTTAGGGATCTGGGACAAAAATCTGTCTGGGGATTAGCTCTGCTTTGAGCAGGGGGTTGGACTAGATGACCTCCTGAGGTCCCTTCTAACCCTGATATTCTATTATGCCTGTTTCTAACAGGTGAGGCTCAATCCTTACTCTTTGTCCTTGAGAAGCACAGTGAGTACATTCATGGCAGAGTGCATTGAAATGTGGATGGGAGGTGAAAATGGAAACCAGATCTTTTCACACACTCTTGTTTTGAGCTCCAGATACAACAGTAATATTTGGCAAACAGATCCAGAGTAATCCAGAGCCCTAGCCATATTCTACATGGAACTCCTTTGTCCCCACCCTCATATCATAGCCACACCCCCTCACCACGGTCCTACCCCTTCCAGTGTGGCCCTTCCTCAGCAGGCTGACTAGGGGTGGTGGTGAGGAGGGTCCCTACACAGAATCTGTTTGGTGGGGTCTCCCTGAGCAGCAGGGTTTCAGGATTAACAACCCACTGACATGCATGGGGCAGTTTTTCCCCCTTTCTTGTTCCAGACTGCCTGCAGACACTGCATCAGTTATTCGGGTCATGTTTTCAAAGTTCCTTTCACAAACAGAAGGGCTAGAAACCGTAGGGTGAAATTCTGGACCCATTGACGTCAACTCACATTGATTTCAGTAAGGCCAAGTTTTCATCCATAACTTTTTTTTTAAGTGAAAACTGATATTATGAAGTAATCATGTGATTCCAGAAACTGGAGCCCTAGGCACAGTCTATAATGCATATGCCTTAATCTGGTCTTGGGCAATTACACCCTCTGTGTACTCAAGGAATATCTATGCTGCTGTCGGGAGTTGCAGTTTGCAGTATGCATAGACCAACAGTAACAGTAGCAATCAAGCCATGGCAATACGGGTGGCAGCCACTTGTGTGTACCTAGGATCATAGGCAGTGGAGCTAGCCTGTGTGGCTAGATCAGGTATGTCTACATGCACGGCATTCACACTACCTGATTGCAGTGCAGATGTAGCCTCAGTCTGGCTGCATGTTTCTAGGAATCCATCCATTCAGCATGGGAGGAAGGAAGAGAGCTTCCTACTACCCCGTTCAGTCAGGCCCCTCCTGCTATCCTGGGAACTCCGCTCTATTGTTCTTCTTAGTTGCTGTTGCAAGGTTATCGGGTTGTGAATCACACTGGCTTGTGGGCTCTGAGTTTGCAGATGGCATCTAAATCTCTTCCTCTCAACCTGATTGTTCCTCAGTTAAAGAATTATCCATTGTTTTATAGCGATGCAGTTTTTTCCATGTAGAAAATAAGCTATTTCATACCAGAAGCAGGGAACTAGTCAACAATGAGACTTAAGGTGGTGATTTAAATGCAGTGTATCAACCTTAATGCTAATTTTCCCTGCCTCTCTGGTTTTTGATCTCTCTTGCAATATTATTTTCATGTAGGGCTTTGGTTCTAATTAGATATAGTATCTTCTATATTGTTTTTTTCATATAATTTTTGCCCTGGGAAATACACACTGAGGAAAACATTATCCTTTATTAAAAGAAATACTAAAAAGATGAAAAACATATAAAACTACAGTCTTTATTATTGGCACAACATGCATTTGGGTATGTTCATTTTAAACAGATAGGAAACAATTATGACTTCTCATAGATAATGTCTAATCTTCATACAGTAACTCACAGTGGACTTTTTTACATCATAGTTATGGCAGTAGCATTGCAGAATGAATGCTCATTTCAGAGCATTTTTTTCTTGACATAATTTCCATGTGCCGAAGACTCAAAAAGATGAGGCAGCACATCTGTTTTCCCTTTAGAACATGTGGATGGGAAAACTTAAATTATCTGTATTTAGAGATCGCCTTTAGGATGGGAATTGTTGTGAAATCGCACCTGTGTTTGTGCAATTCAAATAATGGTGTGACAAGCAAATTAGTTCTTGCAAAACTTGGTTTGCAGTTTCGGGAGAGAAGGCGGACCTACAGTTCAGAGAGCATGCATTGCCTATTAATGCTACACAGCAGCAGGGGAGAGAGAGAGAGAAGAAGCAACAACTTCTGAAAGAGAGGCTATGTTGTGACATTCCCCTCTGGTGTTATCTGGACCAGTGATGTGCTACGTCACTCCAATTCTTGACTCTGGGAGCCAGACTTACCCTGCTCTGCTGGGACAACCCCCACTCCTGGGCTGTTCAGTCACAGCCTCTGGCATGTAAGCTGCTTGCAATTGAATGACACTAGCCAATATCTCCGGTCCCAGACAAAACCCTAGGAACCTCCGTCTTGCAGTGTCCAATTATGCCCACTGGACACTGCAAGCTTATATAAGTTCATCAGTTTAACGAAGAAATTGATATGTACCAGGCTTGTTCTCCCAAGGGGAGCCTCTGACATGCTTCAAACCAAACGCACTGCTTCAGGTAGAATGAACAAAAAGATTTATTAACTATAAAGGTAGATTTAAGTGATTATAAGTCAAAGCACAACAAGTCGGATTTGGTCAAATGAAATAAAAACAAAACGCATTCTAAGCTGATTTTAACACTTTCAATGTCCTTAACAACTGAGATGCTTCTCACCACAGGCTGGCTGGTTACTTTCACTCAGGCTCTCCCCTTTGATCAGCGTTTCAGTTGCTTGGTGGTGGTCGTATCTGTAGATGTAGTTGGAAGAGAGAGAGCATGGAAAAATGTCTCTCCCTTTTATCATGTCCTTTCTTTTCTCTTGGCTTTGCGCCCACCCCCCCCCTTCAGAGTCAGGTGAGCATTACCTCATCACAGTCCCAAACTGCACAAAGGAAGGGGGTGACTCCCTTGAGGGTCTAACAGATCTTTTGTTGCTGCCTAAGCCAGTGTCCATTGTTCCTGTGAGGCTGGGCTGGGTTTGTCCCATCCATGCCTTAACAAGGTGTGAACTGCCCCTCTATTCTTGGAGAGTTTTTCCATGGGCTTGCTTTAAGTCAGGAGGATACATTTTCAGCCTCATAACTATATACATGAAATTATAACCTATAACCTACACCAACATTCCACCCAAAGATGGACTACAAGCTGTCAGGAACAGTATCCCCAATAATGTCATGGCAAACCTGGTGGCTGAACTTTGTGACTTTGTCCACACCCACAACTATTTCACATTTGGGGACAATATATACCTTCAAGTCAGCGGCACTGCTGGGTACCTGCATGACCCCACAGTATGCCAAGATTTTTATGGCTGACTTAGAACAACGCTTCCTCAGCTTTCGACCCCTAACGCCCCTACTCTACTTGCACTACATTGATGACATCTTCATCACCTGGACCCATGAAAAAGAAGCCCTTGAGGAATTCCACCATGATTTCAACAATTTCCATCCCACCATCAACCTCAGCCTGGACCAGTCCACACAAGAGATCCACTTCCTGGACACTACAGTGCTAATAAGTGATGGTCACATAAACGCACCCTATACTGTAAACCTTCTGACCGCTATACTTACCTACATGCCTCCAGCTTTCATCCAGACCACATCACACGAGCCATTGTCTACAGCCAAGCTCTAAGATACAACCGCATTTGCTCCAATCCCTCAGACAGAGACAAACACCTACAAGATCTCTATCAAGCATTCTTAAAACTACAATACCCACCTGCTGAAGTGAAGAAACAGATTGACAAAGCCCGAAGAATACCCAGAAGTCACCTACTCCAGGACAGACCCAACAAAGAAAATAACAGAACGCCACTAGCCGTCACCTTCAGCCCCCAGCTAAAACCTCTCCAGCGCATCATCAAGGATCTACAACCTATCCTGAAGGACAATCCCTCACTCTCACAGATCTTGGGAGACAGGCCAGTCCTCACTTACAGACAGCCCCCCAACCTGAAGCAAATACTCACCAGCAACCACACAACAAAAACACTAACCCAGGAACCTATCCTTGCAACAAAGTCTGTTGCCAATTCTGTCCACATATCTATTCAAGGGACACCATCATAGGGCCTAATCACATCAGCCATACCATCAGAAGCTCGTTCACCTGCACATCTACCAATGTGATATATGCCATCATGTGCCAGCAATGCCCCTCTGCCATGTACATTGGCCAAACCGGACAGTCTCTACGCAAAAGAATAAATGGACACAAATCAGACGTCAAGAATTATAACATTCAAAAACCAGTCAGAGAACATGTCAACCTCCCTGGCCACAGACCTAAAAGTCACAATACTCCAACAAAAAAACTTCAAAAACAGATTCCAATGAGAAACTCTTGACTTGGAATTAATTTGCAAACTTTACACCATTAAATTAGGCTTGAGTAAAGACTGGGAGTGGATGGGTCGTTACACAAAGTAAAGCTATTTCCCCATGCTAATTTTTCCCCTACTGTTACTCACACCTTCTTGTCAACTGTTGGAAATGGGCCATCCTGATTATCACTACAAAAGTTTTTTTTTCTCCTGCTGATAGCCCACCTTAATTGATTACTCTCATTAGAGTTAGTATGGCAACACCCATTTTTTCATGTTCTCTGTGTGTATATATATATATATCTTCCTACTGTATTTTCCATGCATGCATCTGATGAAGTGGGTTTTAGCCCACGAAAGCTTATGCCCAAATACATTTGTTAGTCTCTAAGGTGCCACGAGTACTCCTCATTGTTATAACATCACTGTAACAATTACTATAACATCACTATAACAACAATGCTCAGTGCATCCTGAGCCTTCCAAAAACACCCCACATGACAACCTTTGCATTGTGTCCCTCTCTGCCTTGCGCTGGGTACCATAAGGACTTGTTTGCCCCTCAGGTCTGATGCAGGGCTCAGTGTTCCTGAAACTACCTAAATAGCTGCATGTTCCCCAGGACGGTCTCTGTGCTTGCTGCCAGTCTGTTCCAGGAGGGCAGCCAGCTCGTTACAACATCTCTTCTCTGAAGTGTGTTGTAAGGCCTATGGTCCAGGATCTCTGTTGGCTTGACTCCGCTGAAATCCATGGTATTTATTCCCTGATAAACACCTTGAGGGTCTCCCAACGCAGCTAGGAGGCAGCGGTGACAATCTGTGTACTGCAAAAATACATCAACTCTGGGAGCAGGAAGGTGATAGTTCTCTCTCCACACCAGTGGTGCAGCACCTAGGATGTTTCATCACTTCCAAACATCTCACCGGTTTATTGCCTTTAATGGAACTTATGTTCCTATGTACCTAACTCACTTTTGAAAATATTCCCCCAAATTTTTCCATTATCAGCTGGGAATTTGGATTTCACTTGTAGGAATGGATTGGGTGAAGAATTTGGCTCTGGTGAAGGTGAATCTGGCTCTATAATTTAAAAGAAATACATGTGCATACTTTGTGTATGAAGCAAATTTTGTTGTGTTGTGGAGACATATGAGACATGAAACACCTGGGGACAAAGGATATTATGAAAAACTGTGTCCTAATCCAAGGAAAGATCAGGTTTGTCATTTGTTTTGTCTGTTGCAGTCTGCAGCTGCAATTCGTAGTTAACAGAGCAATGTGTGAAATATTGGCAAGCTTAATACACTGCTGATGGAGGTGGTCAGAAAGCAGAATTTTTGTTCCATAGGAAATTCTGATTTGCACAAAAAAGTTGAAGGATTGAAAGTTTTCACAGAATAAAATGTTCAGACATTTCAATTCAGAAATGTCGAACTGACAAATGTCAGCCTCTTCAATCGAAACCAACTATTTTTGTATGATTTTTCTGAAGCAGCATTTCCAAACATTGATCCAAATGAATATTTTTCCCCATTTTTTCCAACAAAAGAGTTTGACCCACTCCAACTGCTGCTAGTTTTCTATATGGTTAAAGATATAAAATATCCTATAATGATGCCCTACTACCTATTACTACCAGTGTATGCAGATCAGAGGACTTTGAAGTATCACTGGTACATCTTGCATTACTCTGCCCCAAAGAACAGATCATTCCCTATGTTTCAGATTTAAAAATTTTATTATACTATACAGATAAACTAGTACAAAACTAGTACAAATTGATCGAGGCCTCAGAATTACCCCATAACTCATGGAGATTTTAAAATATGGTCTAATTCTTTGCACAATATTTCTGTCAAGGCAACAGGTAACCAGTTTGTTTTTTGGCCTGATGACTTTGCTGTAGATTCTTCTCAGACAAAATTGGCAAGTTTCAGGAAATATTTGGTCATGATGACTCTCAGGATCGCTCTTTATCTTGTTCCTTTTCTTCTCCTTTATTGTTCTTTTAAAGTTTTCTAAAGATATTTGTGTGCTAACCTTTAAGGTCAAACTATTTGTCCTTTATGACCCAAATGAGTGGGCTGATAAAGTTTGCGGATGATACGAAGGTGGGAGGCGTTGTAAATTCGGAGGAGGATAGGGATATCCTGCAGGGAGACTTGAATGAGCTTGTGAATTGGAGTATCAGAAATAGGATGAAATTTAATAGTAAAAAGTGTAAGGTAATGCATTTGGGGATGACTAATAACAATTTTAGTTACAAGATGGGGACGCATTGGTTAGAAGTAACGGAAGAGGAGAAGGACCTAGGGGTCCTCGTAGACCGCAGGATGACTATGAGTCGACAATGCGACGTGGCGGTGAAAAAAGCCAATGCTGTCTTGGGATGCATTAGGCGAGGTATATCTAGTAGGGATAAGGAGGTCCTGCTCCCGTTGTACAAGGCGCTGGTGAGACCTCACTTGGAGTACTGTGTGCAGTTCTGGTCTCCCATGTTTAAAAAAGATGAACTCAAACTGGAACGGGTGCAGAGAAGGGCCACTAGGATGATCAGAGGAATGGAAAACCTGTCGTATGAAAAGAGACTAGAGGAGCTTGGGTTGTTTAGTCTGACAAAGCGAAGGCTGAGGGGGGATATGATTGCTATCTTTAAATATATTAGAGGGATTAATACAAGGGAGGGAGAAGAATTATTCCAGCTTAGTACTAATGTGGATACGAGAACGAATGGATATAAACTGGCCGTGGGGAAGTTCAGGCTTGAAATTAGACGAAGGTTTTTGACCGTCAGAGGGGTGAAATATTGGAACGGCCTTCCGAGGGAAACGGTGGGGGCGACGGACCTGTCTGGTTTTAAGATTAAGTTAGATAAATTTATGGAGGGAATGGTTTAATGGTAAAACATAGTAGTCAAGGAAAACCAAACAATGGTAGGTAAATCGTATAATGGCTGACAGGGGTCAGGCTGGTGACTCTTGCCTATATGCTCGGGGTCTGACTGATCGCCATTTTTGGGGTCGGGAAGGAATTTTCCTCCAGGGCAGATTGGCCGAGCCTCTGGAGGTTTTTCGCCTTCCTCCGCAGCATGGGGCAGGGATCTCTAGCAGGAGGGTCTCTGCCGATTGAAGTCACCTAAAACAGGATTGGGGACTTCAACAGCAGAGTCCAGGGAAGGGGTAGGGACGGTTTTATGGCCTGCAGCATGCAGGGGGTCAGACTAGATGATCATAATGGTCCCTTCTGACCTTAAAGTCTATGAGTCTATGAGTCTATGAATTCCTTCTGGTTTCCCTTAGCATCTTTCCTTCTATTTCAGGCTTAATTGCTGCTATTGTAAATTCTTCTGTCTGGTGGGTAGTTTTTATGTCACATGAAACATATTTTTCTCCTAGCTCCTATTCTAAGAAAACTTTCAATGGATTCTCTAATTGTCACTAAACAGCAGTGTCTCATTCTCTTTCCTTTTCTTTCTAAACTTGTATGTGCAGATAAGGCTCAGATTTCATATTGTTTTCAGGCACACCAGCTGATGGGCTGTTTGGGATCCAGATTTAGAGCCAGTTGCTGGACTGAAAGAGTTTCAGTAGCCTTTTGTAGCTAAACAGAATGGATTTATGTTGATTTTGCTTTTTTTAATGTAACAGCTGCTTCCGATACCATTCATGTTTTGACCATATACCAACATTTAGCATCTTTAGCTTTTCACATTCTGACTCCAGTCTCTAATAAGTTTTTTCCCCATGTCACATGCTTTACACATTGCTATGCTTTCAGTGTCGCTATGGCCCAGAGGTAGCTATTGGGGTCTTAACATTTTACACATTAACTTTCTCTTGGGCCAGTTGTAATATAGGGGCCTAATGCTCTTAAAGTTTTCCATGTTTTTTCATGTTTTAGCTGTAATGGCTTTGTAATGCAAAGGATTTGCCACTTTTCTGTTTAACCCTCTCCTCCCTGTTTTAAATCCAGATCTCCAGTCTTGTTAAAAGTAATCGCATAAAAATACCAATATTATATTATAGGAAAATTGTCCTCTATCACAATTACACCTAAAGCCCAGAAATAAAGACTTGACTTGTTTCATCAGACATTTTCAGAGAAGCAGGTATGTCCACAATTTATGACAGTAGATAAGTGTGCTAATGCAGCAGACTAATTTAAGCGCAGCACAGTTATGAGTTTAGCATCTCTAGCACAAACTTTCACCTGCCCATTCCTACTCCCAACCCACCACACATCAGGAAGAAAGGAAGGCTAACCACCACTGTCTAATGTAGGGCTTTTACAGAGTCTTTGATCCCAGTTCTGGACTGCGATGGGCAGATTGCCCAGCTGGGAAGCCTACTAGCACAGAAGGGTTCCCTGTGAAGTTCAAGGACTGTATAATGACCATATATCATCCCTGTCAGTCTCTGGCATTGGGTTGGGAGTTGACAATTCAGAGGTGGGTAGGGGTGCGGCTAGAGCACTCTGCATGTGGTTATTCAGAGTTGTTGTTTGGATCCACAGAGAGCCACTACAGGCCCCAGGACTGCTCTAAATTACACTAGGGGACAGCTGGACTCAGAATTTGAGCTGTGAAAAGGCAGCATACAACCACCTTTGATGCCTCCTTCCTCTGGGGCATTAGACCAAGGTGCATGGTAATTACTAAGTAGATCGTATCACAAAAATATTTTTAATCTACAGAAATGATTTCTAAAAGGCTGAATTACTATTACTATTACTGAACTGTTCCAGACAGTGCACAATGCTGGAATGGGCTCCCACACTAAAGCACTTTGATATGGTTGAACGAATGGTTCCCATGCTGGTTCCTACAGTTTGACAGATTCCATCATGCTATTTGCAAGAACTTCAGCACCATGGACAGTTTCCAATGGGTAAGAGTTCATTTTTAGTTATATTTTCTTAAAAGTTGTAACTGCAACCCCACAGACTCTGTGCTTGCAACACTGCTGGCTTTTGTAAAGAAATTCTAGGTCAATGCACACTTTAGAAAGTAGTTTTGAACTAGAGGATGCTGATCCTATTGTATGGAGGAGAGAACACTAGCCTGGGATGCAGGAGACTTGAGTTCTATGCCCTGCTCTGCCGCTGGCCCGCTAGGGTGACCTTGGGCAAGTCAGTTCTCTTCCCTGTGCCTCAGTTCCCCATCTGTGAAATGGGGATAACACTAACCTCCTTTGTGCAGCATTTTAAGATCTACAGATGGACTGCACTATATAACAGCAAATTATTATGTTATTTCACTGCTGCAGCTTTCCACAGCCATGACTGGATTCTGCAGCTGTCCCCTTACTTTGATGGCTAAGCACCCACCAATGTTCCCCTGTGGGTGGTCCAGCTCCAGAGCACCAGGGAGTCGGCGCCTATGCTGTGTCACACTGCTGGTATGGGCCACCACTGAGTGTGCCAGATTCCAGACAGACTGAAGGAACAGGGCAGACACATCACAAAACTAGTAGTTTATTCTATAGTTAGGTTTCCCCAAGCCAGTAACAGTGAGCTCCTGGATCACCACACTGGTTAACAAGAAGCCAAAACACAATGCCCTTAGGCATTCCAGCCCCGGCTCACCACCCAGACAGCTGGACTATTGTGATAAATGATTATTAAAACCAGAAATCACACATAATAGGTTCTTCCAATGAGCTCCCCCCGGTCAATAGATCTTACCCCAAAACCATGCTGCAGCCAATTCCTTTAGTAACTAAACTGAAGGTTTACTCATAACTCTCCTTTTTTTTAAAAATGGTTAAAGGAATCATACATGACAATTGACTTCAGAGTCTGTAGGTCAGCATAATAGCAGTGATGGTAAGTCTGCTAGCTTGCAATAAGGCTCTGGATCACCCATCAATCCTTCGCTCAAACTTCCTTGTTATTAGAAATCACAGGGCAGAGAAGTGGAGCAGGGCTGAAGACAAAGCAGTGATGTCACAGTCTCCTCTTTTATACTTTCAGTCCGTGTGCCTGGAAAGTCACTGTCACAAAGATGGAGTCTTAGATCCCATTTCCTTGCATGCCTCGCTGAGTCCTGGGGCAGTCATTGCCTGAGCACTCTCTGAAATGTCTCCAGGAGGGGCTCACTGGGTGAGCTGATTGTCCTTGATGGGCCAGCAACTGGGCTGGCTAGTCTCCAGGCAAATCTGTCCTGGGGCATCACCCAAGAAAACATGTTGGAGATACAAACACGTAGCAGATGTTCATAACTTCATACACAAAGCAGGATAATAATACTTAGCAGTCCTACTTTTCCATTGACACTTTACTAGGCATACTTTGTACAAGATTTATCAGCAGTGATACATCAGGATTATACATCAGTGTAAACATAGTCACCTTTCTTCTGTACAGTGTCATACCCTGATAGTAGTAAAAGTTGGAAAAACTGGATTTGATGCTGATGTGGAAAGATTCTTTGCATTGATAGGTTCATATTTGTGTGTGTAGTGGCCAGGCCTTACTGGAGACAAAGTCCTTTCCTCCCATCTTGCAGGGCGAAGGCAGTATGGACAGGGCTGGTGAACAATGTTAACCATTTGACTGTGGCTGAACATTCCTTGTCCATCCAGTAGCTATGCTGCTGAGAGCACTGTGATGGTAGCTGTGGGTGCAAGGATCTGGGCAGATACCATAGCTATCATGTAATCACATAAATGCTGTGTAGCAAAATTCCAAGTAGAGCTGATTTGGAAAATTGTGAGGGAGGGTTTGATTTTTCCCCATGGCAAATTTCAATTTTTCAGTGGAAAAACTGAAAACCTAAAACCTGATTTTTTTGGATGTAGAGGTTTCTGAAATTTTTCAAAGAAAGCACTATCTGCAAAAAAAATTTTTTTTAAAAAATGTCATTTAGTGCAAGTCCAATTTTTGGTAGAAAAAGTTTTGAGGGGAAACTTCCAGTCAACTCTACTCACAGTCTTTGGCTCCAGAAACATACTCCTCTCTATTGGACTAAAAGACCAGTCCTCTAATAGAATGGATAAGAATGAGTATTTTGTTAGCTGAGGACCAACAATATGGCCAGCCTGTTACAGGACATAAGCTAGAGAGTCACTGGGAACATTCTCAGCAGCAAGCACTAAATCTAGTAAAAAAATGCCTGCAGGTTCCATGTCGTGAATTGTTTATAGGCTATAATAAACTCACTTCATCTCACCAGTGACGTGAGGATGTTCCAGTGAGGGCTAGCTTTGTTTGTCTCATGGGAGAAGTGGAGTTTTACGAGGGATTTGAATGAGGAGAGTGAACGTTTGAGTAGATCGGAGTTTCCATTTAGTAAATACACATAATTAGCTATGGAACCTGCATTATGGACCTGAGCTGGAGCGATGGAAAGATTCTCACTGACTTTAGTGGGCTTTGGCTCAAGCGCTATAGTACTGAATGTCCCTAACAGTGCATTGACCTCAGTGTAAATGAATAAAGCGAGATCTCCAGCACATTCCTGTGAAGGGCGGGAGGGCGCAAAACTGTGTTATAAATAAGGACATCAATTTTTAGGATTAACCTGATTTGTGTCTTTATTGGTACTCATGAACATAAGCCATTTCCCCTATTGACCCTAAGGCAGGGGTGGGCAAACTACGGCCCGCGGGCTGGATCCGGCCCCTCAGGGCTTTGGATCCAGCCCGCAGCACTGCCAGCACCATGTCCCTGCGGCTCCTGGGCGGGTGGGCAGAGGGCTCCGTGCGTTGCCTCCAGGCACCGCCCCCCGCAGCTCCCATTGGTCAGGAACGGGGAACCACGGCCAATGGGAGCTTCGGGGGAGGTACCTGGACACGTGGCAAGGGCAGCGCATGCAGAGCCCTCCGCGCCCCCTCCCCCAAGGGCTGCAGCGTTTCCTGGAGCGACACGGGGCCGGGGACAGGGCAGGCATGCAGGGAGCTCGAACCCCTCTTGTACCCTGCCTCCCCAACTTCCTGCCCTAAGCTCCCTGCCTGTACCTCGCACCCCTCCTGCACCCCAACTCCCTGCCCTGAGCCCCCTTGTACACCCTGCACCCCTCCTGCACCCCAACCCCCTGCCCTGAGCTCCCTGCTGTACCCTGCACTCCTGTGCACCCCAACCCCCTTCCCTGAGTCCCCTCATACACTCCGCACCCCTCCTCTGCCCCAATCCCTTGCCCTGAGCCCCTTTCTGCACACTGCACCCCCTCCCACACCGCGCACTCCCTCCTGCACCCCAACCCCCTGCCCTGCATACAATTTCCCCACCCAGATGTGGCCCTCGGCCCAAAAAGTTTGCTCACCCCTACCCTAAGGGATCTGCAGCTTTCGGTCACTATAGTGAAGAGTATGAGTACAGAATGTGTGTTCTGGTGTCTGGTGGGTCTGAAGATGACAATGTAGCACCAGGATGGAATGGGTATTGAAAATGTAACTTCAGAGGCAACAGCTCATCCCAGTAATCAACGGATGTATCCAAAAAAGGCAGTTCAATTTCCCCCCACTGATTATACCCTACACATTTTAGTCAAGCCTTTTTAAAAAGGAGGCCTAACATTAAGATCCCGAGTCCATATTTAGGCACCCAAACAAGATTTTTCAAAAGTGCTGAGCTCCCGTCCACTTCAATGGGAGCTGTTGTGTTCTCAGCAATTCTGGAATCAGGCCATTTACTTAGGTGGTTAAATCGAGATTGAAGAGATTAAATTTAGGTGCCTTTTTATTTTAATATCAGCATTTAATTATAATAACAAAAGACTTTCCACACACCTTGGCTGAAATACGTTCCCATTCTTACATTTGATTTAAAAACTAACCATGGGGGGAACTATCCTTAGTTGCACCCGATTCTTAATTGTGCTGCTGCGATATAGCTAAAGAGGAACTCGGATTATGGCTTATTTTCTCTGTTTCTCTTGAGGAGCTCACCTTTCCCTAGAGCCCAGGAGATGATGCCCTAGATTTTTATAAATCTGATTGCATTGTCATTCCAGTACGGTACCCCAAACAGCTGGACACTCGTTTTAGTCACAGCTGTGAATGTTAGCCATACTATACAGAGAGTGTGAACTTGGGCTGTTCACTCGTGCCTTGCATCCATTTCCATGATATTTTATTGTTCCATTAATCAGGCTAAAGAAATATTTTCCACACTTCCTAGAGAATGGAAAATGTTGTGATTATAAAGGAAGCCAGTAGGGAACCCTCCTGAAGCTTAATGATAGTGACATTAGCCCTTTTCTGCTGAGAGGTACATCAAAGGTGGTAATGAGAGATAACATATCCTTGTATTAGTCAGCATACAAAATAGATTACATCAGAAGATGAAATCTCTAAAGTGTGAAATTAAAATGCTACAACTTGCCTCTTTCTCTGACAAAGACACTCTTAGCATTGCTATGGCACACAAAAGTGCAGCTTCTTCTTGGATAGCAGGAATGAAACAATCTTTATGACCACTGTAAGCATGGCACACACAGGAGGTAGCCAAACTATTGGTCAATCAGTGCTAAAAGATTGGGTTGGACACGTGCCATTGTTAGTTGCTCCAAGGCAAAACAATAACTGGCTTCTCAAACATTTCATTGAGTGATGACCCAAGCGTGAGATTGAACAAGTCGTGCTGTTTTTCATGGGGTTTAGCCTGGGGCCTCAGCCCCCTAGCCTCTCTCTAACCCACGGTGAGTTGCAATTAGACACGTGCTCCTTGGGAAGCATGTGAGGTGCCGGGCACTCCACACACTCCCTGCTGACCGATTCAGAGAGCAGCATATCCTGTGACCTTCCAGTCACATGCAATTCATGCCTCTTGAGAGGAGAAAGGTCCTTTTGATTGGCAGGAACCACAAAGGATCAAAGGGGGAGTCTGGGTACAAAGGCAGCCCCCAGATAAAGAGTTGGGCAGTGACCTACACATGGATGTTAGGGATTTGTCACAATGAAAGAAAAATAGTGAAACAAGAGATTCTTGAATTGACCATGGTATAAAACAGCTCTGAGGACATCTAGGGTGTGGGTCCTGATGAATATGACCTAGAATAATCTGTAACATATCAACACTGACCTATAAATTGTATATTGGAAAGACGTATTTCCTTTTTTCAAAAAAAAACAATCTCTTATAAGATGAAAGGGCCTTGAATTCCCCTTACCTTTGTAAAAGCAGGCCCAGATCGAAACCTGTAGCATGTTTGACATTGGGGCTAACAAAGCAGCCATATCAACTATGGGATTTGCTGTCAGCTATGGCCATATTATGGGGTAAATGCAGGTTTTCACTGAGTCCAAAGGTGGCTGGCTAAATAAAAAGCCTAAGACTCTAATCCCATTCAAGCAGAGAGAGATGCATTTTCATCCTGGGGAAAGCACATGTCTGACAACTCACAGAGAGATCTGAAGAGTAACACAGGATGTGCAGGTCAATCTCAGGTTGGCTGGCTGGCACTTAAGGCAAGCCAGGGTCAGCCTTGCCTGGGACATTGCAGCTAGCCCCCAGCTGAAGGTGGCATGGCAATTTAAGGATACTTAGTGTCCACTGCTGGGAAAGATCTAGGAAGAGAGTGGAGAGCTCGGCTGAAGGGGGAGAGACTGCAGAGAAGGAAGGACTCTCCTACAGGTAGGAGAACCCACAGGGAACAGAGTCAGGCTCCTATGGGTGGGACCCCCGAGGTAGGGCTTAAACAGTCAGGTAGGAGGGTCTACAAGGATCAGCATAAACTCCTGTGGGGGAAGCCCTGAGCTAGGGCCTACCAGGAGCAGGGAGAGCCCTAGGGAAGCTTCCAGAGTCCCTGAGGGAAAGGAGGCAGTGAGGGAAAACCTGGTAAGACAAGAAGTGACAGAGGAAGAACTCTGCAGAAGCAGAGTAGGCCCTCTCGCTACATCGTGGGTCATTAGAGAAACTCCATTTGAAAAGATTGGCTGCACAATTACTCTGTCCTGTTCGAAACCGGTTGAGAGATGACCACATGTGCCTTGGCATGTCAAAACGTGGTGGACACATGGTTGCGTCAGTGACAAGAGAGTGATTAATGACTATCATTACTGACCACTTGTTCTGCCAAGCAGATTCCATCGTCATGTCCTGTAGTGGCATAAGTGACTATAAAAGATGTCTAGAAGACAGGCGAACTGGCAGATGGTTAAAGAGGTTACAGAGACAAGTTGCTGTTCTCATTGATCTTGGCCCAGGAGCATGATGGAGGTCCCCTCACGGCGAATATGTGACGGTGCTATGTTACTAAGTATTGGCAGCCATGGCAACGGAGTTGCACATAAAGTCCCGGTAACAGTGCACATAGCTTTGTTAAGCTCTACATCGACCAGTCTTGCCTGAGATGAGTGACACCAGACAGGAGCACAGTACTCTGCTGTTGAATAACAGAGGCCAATGCAGTATGTTCTACGCATCCAGACACTTGCACCCTAGGTTGAGCTAGCCAGTTTTCTGAGCAAGTTGTTCCAAGTGCTAACTTTAGCTGCTGTCTTCCTCAGGTGGTTATAGCATGTCAATGACCAATGTCACACCAAGGTAAACTGGGTGTGGGTCGTGCTGCAGGCATTTGCTGTTTAAAAAAATATTTAACTTGTGACTTGCCCTTTCATTATGCAGATGAAATATGCTGTAAACCTTTTTGGAAAAGCTCAGATGCAGGCACCGTTGACTATAGTAGATTAGGCCATGAGGGAAGGCCAGTAAGAACACTTCAGTGGAGCCCAAGAGGAACAGAAGACTTATTAGCTGGACTTATTTTGGACTTCCAGTTACCGCTTTTGTTACCCCAGATGGGGTCTGAACTTTGTCACTTGGCCAGAGGGCCGAGCAATAGAAGACCAAATGAGAAGCAGAGAGCCAGCAGGAGGTGCTGGAGATGAGAAGCCCTTGAAGCATTGCATCGTGAGACAAAGGGCTGCTACAGCTGGTGAGTACACTATCTTACAAGGTGAATCTAGAAAAGGGCAAAATCTGGCTTTAAATGCCGACCTTTCAGATATCCATGGTGCATTACCTTTACGTTTAATAGGAGATTGTTCGCCTTTGGTATAAAAAAACCTCAGGTAGCCTCTGGAGAAAAGTGCTTGCGAGTCCATACATCTAGGGAGTCAAAGGATGATTTTAAAAGAGTTTGTCTTCAAGATCTGAATCAAAGTCCATGGGAACCCTTCCATGGACATTCATGGATCAAGCCCAAAAGAGTACCAATGACTAGCTATAGTTCTGCCCTAGTGGAAAAGGGAATAAGCCTAATATCTGCATTTCCCGTGTGTGGTCTCATCTCTTACTGAATATGGGCCAAAAATCTTTGTAGACCTTCTGATTAAAGAGGAGCAGAATATAGGTCAACACCATATGTTTTCTGGCCTGTCCTCTGAGACTAAATGTGTTTATAAAGGCAAGTTTTTAAAAGGACTCTGGTTTTGCACATGCACAAAGCAGTTTTTATGCACACAAGCAAATATTTCCATACACAAATGGATTATTAAACACTTCTACCTGACACTCACACACAACTGGGCTCTTTGTGCAGACACATGTGCCATGACAATTGTACATGTGTACAAATTGAGTAACTGACTACGTAGTTGCATTAGCATTTTCATGCTGGAAGTGTTCACAGGGCCATCTTGAGATCTCTTTGGGGCAGTAAGTTGGAAGGTCATCAATCAGAGATCAGAAATGATATCATGTGACTTAGACAACAAATCACACAGCACAAATATCAAATCACAAATATTGCATAGTCACATAGACTCATAGACTTTAAGGTCAGAAGGGACCATTATGATCATCTAGTCTGACCTCCTGCACAACGCAGGCCACAGAATCTGACCCACCCACTCCTGTAACAACCACCTAACCTATGTCTGAGTTATTGAAGTCCTCAAATCATGGTTTAAAGACCTCAAGGTGCAGAGAATCCTCCAGCAAGTGACCCGTGCTCCACGCTTCAGAGAAAGGCAAAAAACCTCCAGGGCCTCTGTCAATCTGCCCTGGAGGAAAATTCCTTCCCGACCCCAAATATGGCGATCAGCTAAACCCTGAGCATGTGGGCAAGACTCACCAACCAGCACCCAGGAAATAATTCTCTGTAGTAACTCAGATCCCACCCCATCTAACATCCCATCACAGGCCATTGGGCATATTTACCACTAATAATCAAAAATCAATTAATTGCCAAAATTAGGCTATTCCATCATACCATCCCCTCCATAAACTTATCAAGCTTAGTCTTGAAGCCAGATATGTCTTTTGACCCCACTACTCCCCTTGGAAGGCTGTTCCAGAACTTTACTCTTCTAATGGTTAGAAACCTTCATCTAATTTCAAGTCTAAACTTCCTAATGTCCAGTTTATATCCATTTGTTCTTGTGTCCACATTGGTACTGAGCTTAAATAATTCCTCTCCCTCCCTGATATTTATCCCTCTGATATATTTATAAAGAGCAATCATATCTCCCCTCAGCCTTCTTTTGCTTAGGCTAAACAAGCCAAACTCTTTGAGTCTCCTTTCATAAGACAGGTTTTCCATTCCTCAGATCATCCTAGTAGCCCTTCTCTGTACCTGTTCCAGTTTGAATTCATCCTTCTTAAACATGAGAGACCAGAACTGCACACAATATTCCACATGAGGTCTCACCAGTGCCTTGTATAACAGTACTAATATCTCCTTATCATTACTGGAAATACCTCAGCTGATGCATCCCAAGACCGCATTAGCTTTTAAAACGGCCATATCACATTGTCATCCTGTGATCAACCAATACTCCGAGGTCCTTCTCCTCCTCTGTTACTTCCAACTGATGCGTCCCCAATTTATAACAAAAATTCTTGTTATTAATCCCTAAATGCATGACCTTGCACTTTTCACTATTAAATTTCATCCTATTACTATTACTCCAGTTTACAAGGTCATCCAGATCTTCCTGTATGATATCCCGGTCCTTCTCTGTATTAGAAATACCTCCCAGCTTTGTGTCATCCGCAAACTTTATTAGCACATTCCCACTTTTTGTGCCAAGGTCAGTAATAAAAAGATTAAACAAGATTGGTCCCAAAACTGATCCCTGAGGAACTCCACTAGTAACCTCCTTCCAGCATGACAGTTCACCTTTCAGTATGACACATTGTATCCACCTTTCAATTTTCATATTCATCTCCATCTTTTCCAATTTAGCTAATAATTCCCCATGTGGAACTGTATCAAATGCCTTACTGAAATAAAGGTAAATTAGATCCACTGTGTTTCCTTTGTCTAAAAAATCTGTTACCTTCTCAAAGAACGAGATCAGGTTGGTTTGGCACAATCTACCTTTTGTAAAACCATGTTGTATTTTGTCCCAATTACCATTGACCTCAATGTCCTTAACTACTTTCTCCTTCAACACTTTTTCCAAGACCTTGCATTCTACAGATGTCAAACTAAGAGGCCTATAGTTACCCGGATCACTCTTTTTCCCCTTTCTTAAAAATAGGAACTATGTTAGCAATTCTTCAGTCATTAGGTACAACTCCTGAGTTTACAGATTCATTACAAATTCTTGCTAATGGGCTTGCAATTTCATGTGCCAGTTCCTTTAATATTCTTGGATGAAGATTATCTGGGCCCCCCGATTTAGTCCCATTAAGCTGTTTGAGTTTGGCTTCTACCTCGGTTGTGGCAATATCTACCTCCATAGCCTCATTCCCATTTGTCATCCTACCATTATCCCTAAAGTAGGCAAAGTATTTGTTTAGATATTGGGCCATGCCAATATTATCCTTAACCTCCACTCCATCCTCAGTGTTTAGCAGTCCCACTTCTTCTTTCTTTGTTTTCTTCTTATTTATATGGCTATAGAACCTTTTACTATTGGTTTTAATTCCTTTTGCAAGGTCCAACTTTACATGGCTTTTGGCCTTTCTCACTTTATCCCTACATGTTCTGACCTCAATAAGGTAGCTTTCCTTGCTGATCCCTCCCATCTTCCACTCCTTGTAGGCTTTCTGCTTTTTCTTAATCACCTCTCTGAGATGCTTGCTCATCCAGCTTGGTCTACAACTCCTGCCTATGAATTTTTTTCCCTCTCTTGGGATGCAGGCTTCTGATAATTTTTGTAACTTTGACTTGAAGTAATTCCAGGCCTCCTTCACCTTTAGATTCATGAGTTCTTCAGTCCAATCCACTTCCCTAACTAATTTCCTTAATTTTTTTTAAGTTAGCCCTTTTGAAATAAAAAACCCTAGTCTCAGATCTATTTTTGTTTATCCTTCCATCTAGTTTGAACTGAATTAGCTCATGACCACTCGAACCAAGGTTGTCCCCTACAACCATTTCTATGAGGTCCTCACTACTCACTAAAACCAAATCTAAAATGGCATCCCCTCTTGTTAGTTCCTCAACTACTTGGTGAAGGAATCCATCAGCTATTGCATCCAGGAAAATCTGAGCCCTATTATTATTACTAGCACTTGTCCTCCAGTCTATATCTTGGAAGTTAAAGTCTCCCATGATCACACAATTCCCATTAGTGTTTACTTCATTAAAAACATTAAAGAGGTCTCTATCCATATCCAAATCAGATCCCAGTGGTCTATAGCACACCCCAAGCACTATCCCAGGCGAGGCTCTAGTAGCTTTCTTTCCCAATGTGACTTTTGCCCAGACAGACTCTGTCTTCTCCATTCCATCCCTTCTTATTTCTTTACAGTCTACCTCATCACTGATATACAATGCTAATCCACCACCTCTGACTTTATTTCTGTCTTTCCTAAACAGCACATACCTGTACTCCAGTCATGGCTACTATTCCACCATGTTTCCATTATCCCTATAATATCTGGTTTCACTTCTTGCACCAGTAGCTCTAGTTCCTCCATTTTGTTACTTAGGCTCCTTGCATTAGTGTACAAACATCTTAATGTTTGCCACTTGGCTTCACTGACATTCTTTACCCGATTAGGCACAGACATTCTACCGCCAGTATTACCTATTAGGCTGGTATCTACACTACCCTTCCTCCTTATGTCCATTCTCCTACCCACGGCTGTATCCTTTCTTACATCGTTTTCTTCCCTCTCAATGTTAAATTCTGGCTTGGAGATTACCTGGACATCTCCCAACCATCTCCCCCAAATTCCTAGTTTAAAGCTCTCTTAATCAGTTTTGCCTGCCTCCATCCTAGAAGTCTATTTCCCTCCCTACTCATGTGAAGTCCATCCCGAGAGAACAGTCCTCTGTCCATAAATGCTTCCCAGTGGCCATACATCCCAAAGCCCTCCTTATAGCACCCCTGCCTGAGCCATCTGTTGATCATCATAATGAGTATTGGAGGGCTATAGTTCATGAACCACTGCAATTTATTCACACCAAAAGTTTTCACCAACCAGTGAACACATTTGTAAGAATTATTGTCTATTTATAGATAATTCATGAGCAAAACAAAGTTACATATCCAAGATCTTTATATGGCTGCACTATTATAAAAAGCAACAGAGGGTCCTGTGGCACCTTTGAGACTAACAGAAGTACTGGGAGCATAAGCTTTCGTGGATAAGAACCTCACTTCTTCAGATGCAAGTAATGGAAATCTCCAGCACTATTATAGTATCTGAGCACCCACAATCCACCTAGCCTCACATCACCCTGTGAGGTAGGACGTTGCTGTTATCACCATTGTCACCAAATGAAATTAATAGGCAGCAGGTTTCATACAAACACAAGGAAATATTTCTTCACACAGTGCACAGTCAACCTGTGGAACTCGTTGCTAATGGATGTTGTGAAGGCCAAGATTATAACAGGATTCAAAAAGGAACTAGATAAATTCATGGAGGACAGGTCCATCAATGGCTATTAGCCAGGATGGGCAGGGATGGTGTCCCTAGCCTCTGTTTGCTGGCAGCTGGGAATGGTCGACAGGGGATGGATCACTTGATGATTCCCTGTTCTGTTCATTCCCTCTGGAGCACCTGGCATCGGCCACTGTCGGAAGACAGGATACTGGGCTAGATGGACCTTTGGTCTGATCCAGTATGGCCATTCTTATGTTCTTATGTACAAATCGGGAACAAAGACACAGAGGCCCAGATTGTCAAAATTATTTAGACACCTAAATATGCAGCTAGGTACTGAATCACTTCTGAAAAGCCAACTGGTGCCTAACACCCATTGATTTCTGTGGGTGTCTGTGGCAGAGCAGACTTTTGAACCCGGGTCTCATAAGGCCCAGACCCTAATGATTGGGCCATTGTTCCTCTATTAATTATTAATTAACTATTTGTGGGAGTTGTTTACCAAACTATACTCTTTAATCACTTCAAGGCATGTTTCAGTTGTAAAAAGGAAAGAAATAAGTCACACTTTTCCCTCCTGCTTCTCTTGTGCTATTGAAGAATGGAAAGCTTAGCTTCTGTAGCCGAGGAAACCAAATTCAAAGGCTGCCCTGACCTCACCCAAATAAGTACATATAAATGTGTTTAAATGAATGTTGTGTGGCTCAGAAGCCACTCTGTCAGATTATGTGAATGGCTAGTAAATTACCCTTTTATCATCCCACTGGAAGGATCAGCTAGATCCGGGATACAGCTAGCCTCACAATCCTTCAACTATGCTGGACAGAATTGGAAAAGCAACAAAGTGTTGCGGAAATGGCACACAGGGACACTAATGTTATATTGGAAATGTTTCTCATCCTAATAGTCATACTTTGTTGTTACGTGTTGCACATGACTGGCAAGATAAAGCTTGGTGAAAATACTTATTCTGGCAATAGATCATTCTAGCATATAGCATTTTTAGATCTCTCTTCAAGTGTTTATAGATTGACTCATATCTTTTGTCTGGGGCAGCCATGACCATCCGGTTGAACCATATCCATAAATTCTCCAGAAGAACTCTTCTCTTTGATTTGGTTTCAGTTTTTGCTTTTTGACATTTTCCAGAAAAGCAGAAACTAATCCTTTGTTTAAAAAAAAAAGTGCTTCTCTTGTTAATTTACATTTTAACTATCTTGTATTTATTGGCATGCAGGGCCTTTTATCCCAAAAGATAATGTGGATTTTAAATAGGAAGAAATATACGTATTCTATTATTATCTGGCCAGGAGACTGGGGTTAACGTCTGACTTTAAAGACACTTAAAAGGAGGTTTAATGATCCTGAGTGATCAAGTTGCCACGTTTATGACTCACGTGTAAGGACAGTACTGTAACAGAACTGTGCTCCCTGGTACTATACTGGGGTCTTGGTTCTATAATGACTCACCAGGGAGAATTCCATCTAGTGACTAAGTCTCATGGCCACATGGATTTCTCATGCAAGTCTTGTGGGAAGTTCTTGGCCCTCAGCAATCACAGGTTCAAGTCTTTACTCTGTTACAGGCTTCCTGTGTGACCTCAGGCAAGTCATTTGGCTTTAGATCCACAAGGGGGCTTCATCTCACCACGATAGTACCTAACTTTAGACATCCTGCCACCTACTGGAGTCCACAGACTTGAGTTAGGCACCCAGACTCCCTATATGATGCAGGGGGAGAGTTAGCTACCTAAAAACGGGACTCACCAAAACCAGCAAACTGAGTGGGGAACTGCCTAAGCTAGCCATAGGAAATGGTGAGCAGAGGGGTGTGGCCTAAGCACTCAAAAGTAGTGTTAGGTGCCGAAGTCTGGATTGGGGGGAGGCATCTCCCTTTGGTTAGGATTCACAGCCATGAGTCTTCTCCTGGAGTTTGGCACCTAACGGAGGATTTGAACCCAGATCTCCCACATATCCCAGGTAAGTGCACTAAGCAGTGGACTACAGGTTATGAAGGGGGTGATAGTAGTGCCTACTCCTTTTTTGTGAGACAGGGTTTAGGTGCCAAACTCCATGACACCCATTTTGGCAGATATTCACATGAGATCTGGAGAAAAACTGGATGAAAATCAGTAAAACTTTTACAGAATTTATTTTTTTTTAAATGTTAGAATTTTACAATATCAAAATGTTGATTTTTTTTCAATCATTGGAAAAAAATTCAACCAGATGTAGAGCTTGGCTTTAAAACAAAACAAAACAAAAAAACAAAAACAAAAAAAAACAAAAAAAATTTCAACAACAAATGTCAAATGTCAAAATTCAGTACACTTGAAGCAGTTTTAATTCCTATATTTTAAGGACATACTTTGACTCCTGAGCCTTCTCTCATGCACACCCTGATAAAAAAGGAGTAAATCCACCGAAGTCCATGCAGATAGAGTGTATAGAACAGACGTAAGTGAGACAAGGATCAGCCCAATTACTTATTTAAACTTTTCTTCCTTGATCATCTTTATGTCAGCTGTACTCAGAGAAACGGCTTCCCTCTATAGAGACTCCTACACTCTGATCTTAGAATATGAAACACTGAGACCATCATTTCCCTCAAGTGTTGGAGTTTTTTTCTTTCCCCTCTTTGTTTTCAGATTTATCCAACTTCATTCAGAAACTTTTTTCACAAACCCACTGAGGAGCCCTATTGCAAGGCACCTCCAATGACCACCTTTCAAACAGCACAACTATAATCCAAAGAGGGAAAACAGCAACGTAGTTGTTTTTTTCAGGTCAGTTTTATTGACCCAAATACTTTATGATTGCCGTTAAGCCTGATTGAATCAGTGCATGGTGCTGCAAGATGAACTAAAGTGACGTGTTCTTTCAACTGAGCACAACTTCCAGAGGCCTCGAGACCAATTAAAATAAAGCCTTTTTGCTCACTTCTTAGCAAATACCCAGAGAAAGCCAAAGTGCAATACTTCATAGAAGTGACAGCGTTGAAGAAACCTTACTTGTGTGCACAGTATTTTAAAGACTTGGGAATACTTACAAGTCATTAAGCATGTTCATGGGCTTGCAAATTCTCCATTGAAAATGGTTTTCAACACACTACAAACTTGAAAAGTTTGTTCTTATGGATGATGTCTAAGAAAACTACTCTGTAGAATATAAACTCAATCAAAAAATTGTCTCCCAAGAAGTAATCAGCTGATGATTTCTTTGATCTATTCTTAATTGCAAAGCCATAAGACCAGTCACACAGTGGATTAAGTCATCTGATTAATTAAACATGATTATTTAGGTGCATTGTTTGCAAAAGACTGTTACTGATTTAGTTTTGCACCTTAGTAGGCAATATGCCCCAAATATCAAGAGACAAACTTAATTTGAAAAAGTCATGTCTGTTGCCCACACAACTTTTGAAATGATCAATATGTTCTCAGAATGGGAGGCTGAACAATAAACCAAAATGCACAATTGCAAGACAAGTGCCTAACCTGCTTGGTTTTTCATTTGTCATTTCTGAGAGCAAATGAAAGTAGGAAAACATTAAGCAAGAAAATTGCACAAAGTTATTGGAGAAAAGATGTGACAATACTGAAAATACAAGAAAATGGCAGCCTGTGTCTCAGGGCTTTTTGTTCCCTGGATAGATTTTTATACTGGGAGCTTCCTAGTAAACTGCTACATTGGACTTCTGAATGCAGAAAGATGTCATGAAGGAGTATGCTGTATTAGTCTCTGGTATCTCTGCTTTATTTAGGAAAAGGCACCATGGTAGGAAGCAAATTTTCAAAAATAGATGTCTACGTTACATCTTATTCACACATCCAAACAGATGGATGTACATGGGGAAACTCCATGTGTCAAACAGGTACGCATGGAATAGAAACACGGTGGAGCTCTGGAATATGCTCTCGGAGCACTGAAGTGGAATCTCCATGATCGCAGTTTCCATACAGTCATGGCTTTTTGTTTAGAACTGTGATCCAGCAATGCTTGTGCAGGAGAGAATGCAAATGCATGTGAAACAATGGGAACTCTTTGTAAAATTTCACTTTATGCAATCGTTTATTCTAATTGGACAATTATTGGTTTGTATGGAGCAGCATCATAATTAATATACAGGGTTATATGGAATGAGTTGACTGCCTTAATCCAATTCCAGTTCACCAAGCAGGGGAAAAAATCACCATTACAGTAGGCCCCCTTCTGGGCAACTAGCCCATGTGTGTTGTTGGTCCCTCTCTTTGCCGGTTGTCCCCCTCTTTGTTGTTGTTGTTGTGTTTGGCAGAAAGAAGCATTGAGTTTACTGAAATATTCAAAGAGCAATTTTAAGGGCTATACAAATGCTGTCAGGCGGCGTTTGTGTCCCTTTCCCTTCTTAATGACGGCAGCAAAGGAATACGCTTCAGTTTGAAAGTGCCTTGTTTGAAATCTGTGGAAACTAAGGCATGCTGCCCGGCAGGTTTCTACCTCTTCCAAGCCAGTTAGCAGGGTGGCTAGCAGAAGAGCATCAAGGTTCCCAGTCTACAACTTCTACTGTGAATTTTAATTCTGTTTTTTTTAAAGAAACCTTGCAGTCAAGATATATTTAAAAGAAGGAAACTTTCTATTTCACTTCAGGTTCAGGGCCTGATAAGTGTGCAAATAGAAAATGCTTAGTATTGGTGTAGTGACAGAAATCTCAATTGCAACCGCGGCAGTTTCATGCTTCATTTGATTGAAAGAGACCCTTCTTTGGCTATCAGTGTCACTGTCACTATTGCTAATGTAACACCTACAGACCCTGGTCGTCAGTAGGCAGACTTGAACCTGGGATCTCTGGAGTTTAGGGCATGAACCTCTATCTCATGAGCTAAAACCCATCTGCTTGTTAACTAAAGTTGTAGAGCAGACTCATTAATCTCTCTCTCTCTAAGGGGTCTCGGTGCTGCTAGATGGGACAGAATACCACACCCAGGAGGGGTGTGTGTTACACTATGTCCAGCTAGAAACCCTGGGCTTGATGTCAGGTCCAGATAGTCTGCGACACAAATTCCCTCAGATAACATCCTTATTTCTCAGGTGTAATAAAATCTGCCCATGTTGCTAACGGCTACAATTTCCCACAGTGCCTGTGTGACTTAGGGCTAGATCTACAAAGGTGACCTAGGCTCTTCAAAGCAGTGCCTAACTTTAGGCACCCTGGAATCCACAGCCCGTGGGGAGAGTTAGGTGCCCAAGAGTGGGATTCACAGAAACCAGCCTGCTGAGAAAGCACAGAAACCAAATGCCTAAGCTAGCCAATGGGAAATGCTGAAGAGAGGAGTGTGACCTAAGCCCTGCCCCTTAAAGGGGGCTAGTTGCCTAAGTCTGGGCCAGAGGGAGGCGCTCCCCTCATCCCCCCCGCACAAGATTCCCAGCTGTGAACCCTTTGCTGCAGTTGGGTTCTAAGGGCTGGTCTACACTGTGGGGCGGGGGGGATCGATCTAAGATACGCAACTTCAGCTACATGAATAGTGTAGCTGAAGTCGAAGTATCTTAGATCGATTTACCTTGGGTCCTCACGGCGCGGGATCGACGGGCGCGGCTCCCACGTCAACTCCGCTACCGCCGCTCACGCCGGTGGAGTTCCGGAGTCGACGGGGAGTGCATTCGGGGATCAATATATCGCGTCTTAACGAGACACGATATATCAATTCCCGATAAATCGATTGCTACCCGCCGATACGGCGCGTAGTCTGGACGTACCCTAAGCCAGATCCGTCCTTCCTTACAAAAAGCAAAGCAGGAGGAGCCCCCCGCCCAAACATGTATGCTCTGCATCCCAGCGGTTAGTGAACACACCCAGGATGTGGGGGACCCGGATTCAGACCCCCATTCTGCCTGATTAAGAGCAGGGATTTCCACCCATGTTCTATGGAAATGCCATATCCACTGGGCTCTTCGGTGTTCTGGGAGGCTGTGCTCTCAATCTCTCCTGTTGAAGCTGTTCCCCTTTAGAGATACTTAAACATTCATTGGAGCAGGGATGTGACCCTCACTCCCGCACATCCGAGGGGAGCGTCCAAACCACTGGGCTTGAATCGTCAGTCAAGCAATGCAGAAATCTCCTTGAGAAGTTGGGCCTGAGTTCCTGTGTCACTGAAATCTTTACAGCAAGAATGTAAACGCACCTCAGAATCAGACTTCCCGTAACGGATGGCTTTCTGGAGGCTCAGAGCTTCCTATGCTGATTAGTACATGTATTTATTTTTATTGTGGCAGCACCTAGGAGCCCCATTCATGAACCAGGACTCCATTGTGCTCGGTGCTGTACAAACACAGAGCAAAAAGGTGGCCCGTGACGCTAAGAGCTGGCAATCTAAGTATGAGACGAGATAAATATAGACCGATGGGGGGAGCCCAAGGAAACATTGAGACAATACTAGTCAGTATGATAGGCAGTGGTCTCGGTACACCAGCAGCTTAACTGTTGGCAAGTTTTCTGTAGTTACCATGTCAGAGGAGAGTTTTAAGGAGGGATTAGAAGGAAGATAATGAGCTGGTTATGATGGATGGTGTCGATGGTGGTGTTGCGTACGTGTTAGTGGATTAGGTATCTGTTCACCACAACTCTGATCTTGCCCCTGGGCCACCATCATGCCATGTGGGGTATTGCCTTTTGATGAGCATCCACCCGACCCTCTGCTCAGGTCACCGATCAGTCATATCTCTCCCCAGTGGGACAGGGTGCCAGGGAAGATATGAGGTCCATCTATTGACCCTGCCGGTGTCCATTCTCAGGTGGGGGTTTTCAGATGTCGTTACCCTTCCCTTCCTTTCCCCAGGGAGAGTTTAGCAGTAGTGCCCCTAGTGTCTAGTGTGCATGCCCCTCCTAACAAGAGGAGTTGATAGGGGAGTCCAGCCCCACCCACTCCAATGGGCTCCAGCCCACAGCCCTGTAAGAGGTACAAATGTCCAGAACCCAGGCATGCCTCCCTGGCCCACTTCCTACCACCCTCTCTTTTGCCAAAGTCTTACAGTTTTTCTCACAATAGGAAAGGAAAAATAATAATTGAATCGTGAGCCTGTCTGGGCTCAGGGGATAGGCTCTTTATCTCTGGGAGGAGATCTCTGCAGCGCCTTTCTCCAGAAGCTCTCAGGGCAGGTCTTTCTCCTGGCCCTGTCAAGACCCTTCTGGGCTGTCTGGCTCCCTTTAAAGCAATGCCTCCAGCTGGAGCATGTCCTACATGCATGGCTAGGCGTGGTTGCTTGAGCGCGGAGTTGCTCCTTAACCCTTTCAGTTCCAGTGCAGGGTTTGTACACCCCGCCACAGTGGCTTTGTGGCAGTTGACAGGGAGTTCCTTCCACATCAATCTGACTATATCTATCTGTTCTCTCATGCCTTATACTTAGATTGTAAGCTCCTTGAGGTAGGGACCCTCCTTTTATAGTGTCTAGCACAATGGGGTCCTGGCCCTTAACTAGGGCTGTTAGGCACTATGGCAATACAAATAATTCATAAGCAATAATAATATCCTGCTACATATATTCCTTTGGAATTTCTAACCCTCTCTAGTCACATCATTAAGAATCATCAGGCTTTTTTTCTGCTTAAAAAACAAGGGTTTTGCTCATTAAAGCATGGAGTTCGCTATTTCTAGGGCTCTCCCTTTGATTATACAACACCTACTAAGAACACAAGTGAGCCCCAAGATGAAGCATCCTGCTAAAAATGAATGAGCTACACCAGAGAAAACAGCAGAACAACCACTATCCAAGTTAATTTAGATGAGAGAGAACATCACCTGCAGTAATATGTTAAGACAAGTCTGTGCCATGTGATATAAATGTCAGGGTTATAGTCTGATTTTCTTTTTGCTTTCATGATAGGTTCCAAGGCTGGAACAGCCGATTTCATTTTTCAGAATCAGTGATGGCAATAAAATGGCATCCAGAAGGCCCAATCCATCCTTGCTTATTAGCACGTTTTCAGAGGGTACATTAGATATGCAGTACCTACTGGGGATATTGTAGCAGAACACACACAAGACCATTCAACTTGAGTATCAAATACACTTTTCTGATTTACAATTTTGCTTCCCTTCCTACTCATGCATTATTAACTGGAAAGAAGAGACAACAGAAAGGCATTTTATTGTCCTTGGATTAATTAATGGGCATCCTTCGGTAAACATTTTGATAATCTGCATACCTAGGAGGCACAGTTAGCAAGAGCAGTAGCTCTTATGCTCAATGGACTATGCTGGCCTGCCCCTCAGTCTTCATTTCATAGAACAATAAGGCCCCAAGGTAAAACAATTATGAGGCGACCTGCTATTGAGCAAGAGATGGTTTTATCTAATGGATGGATGGCAGAGTGCAGCTGTGTTGGAAAGGACTGTGTGAGTGCCTGCTTTTGTTCTCATGCTGAAGGCTGTTTGACTTAGTCTATTCCAGTGCTCTAATAGTCTGCTCTTGGGCCCGGTCTACACTGGGGCTGGGGGGGGGGGCAAATCGACCTAAGATACACAACTTCAGCTACGAGAATAGCGTAGCTGAATTAGACATATCTTAGGTCGACTTACCTCGCATCCTCACGGTGCGGGGTCAACTGCCACCGCTCCTCCGTCGACTCCGCTTCCACCTCTCGCCGCGGTGGAGTACAGGAGTAGACAGCAGAGTGATCAGGATCAATTTATCGCGTCTATACTAGATGCGATAAATCGATCCCCAATAGATCGATCACTACCCACCAATCCGGCGAGTAGTGTAGACGTACCCTTGGTTTAAATCAGAGGCCATGCCATGTGGGCCAGAGCATGGGAGTAAGTTTAAACTCTACTCTTCTCTAGTGAACCTTTTCAGTGCTGCCCCTCAGGGGTTCAGAGCCCACATTCCTGTAGCTTCCAGTGTTCTGGTATGATTTGAAGGAAAGGCAAGTTCTGCCTCAAAGAGCTCAGTTCCACATAGGTTCTGCTCCAGCTAAGTTTTCCCTCCAACTCTTGAGCACCTTTGCCGTGTGTGTGTTCTCAAGTGAGTAACAGACTTCAGAGCTCTGGCATGCCTGCCAAAGGGAAGGATGTTTGGGTCAAAGCCCAGGGTGCTAAGGAAGCTGCACGTAGTGCAGAGGAGAACGTTAACTGCTGGTAAATTACCAGCAGTGCAGTGTGGTTCATTAATTTCTGTTTGTTACATGCCTGCCTTTATTTCTAGCTTTGGAACACTGCTAATAAAAGGTAACTCGGCTAATGCTAAGGTAATAGCTAATTACAGTTCACAAGTATTTAACAGAAAGAAATTCTGAAGCAGAATTATTGCAATTATGTTACTATAGCACTTGCTTTGGTAAAACACACTGTAGTTAAGGTTGCAAAAATAGTTTCCATTATGGATCTCCGTTTTCATATGCCTATAACTCCTTTAAACATTTATCTTTGGGCTAAAATTCCATATGCTTGGCTTCTCATGAAAGCTGATTTCTTCCTCTTTTTTAATGTTGAGCAAAACCTGTTCAGCCATTGCTGAGGTGTGGAGGGCATAGGTTCCCCACCCCCCACCCCCCCGCGCCCGTTTTCCAAGATAAAAACAACAAGGAGTCCGGTTAAAGATTAACAGATTTATTTGTGCATAAGCTTTCTTGGGTAAAAAACCCACTTCTTCAGGCCTGAAAAAGTGGGGTTTTTACCCACGAAAGCTTATGCCCAAATAAATGTTAGTCTTTAAGGTGCCACCGGACTCCTTGTTGTTTTTGTGGATACAGACCAACACAACTACCCCCTGATACTTTCCAAGATAGTTCACATAACATTTGCATTTTGTCCTGTTCATTGTTTTCAGTGATAAGTACAATTTTTGCTAAGTTTAACAAAATTTGCCTTTCAAATATCCATAACCCCAACTTTACAATGTTCCCTAATATAGGTGAAGTACAAAAGTCCATTATGCTTTAAACTGGGATATTTATCATGAATGCTCTCCATATGCTGTCACCGTGCCTCAGTGGGTCACAACTGAGAATACTAGATTCAGGACAAACTGCTGAGAACTAGGACAGACTCACGCCCAACCTAATGGGTATTCTTCCATAAGAGATATACCAAACCAATAACAAAAGTAAACTTCTGTCTCACCACACTGGCTGGCAAGAAGTCAGAAATGCAGTCTCCTTAGGCATTCCAGCCCTTGTTTCACCACGCAGACACTAGACTTAGTGATAAGTGGTTATTTAAAACCAATTTCATCAACCAAAGGGTCCTTCTAATCCCAAGAGATCAGCTACACTGTCAGGTCAATCTCTGACTCAGATTTTACTCAATAATCCTGTTGTTACCAATCCTTTAGCATCTAATATCTAAAGGTTTATTTATAAGAGAAAAGAAAGAGGAGAGAGTTAAAACTGTCAAAGAAATCATACACACGACTCGATATAACATGAATTCAGATATAACGCGGTAAAGCAGTGCTCCACGGCAGCGGGGCTGCACACTCCGGTGGATCAAAGCAAGTTCGATATAACGCAGCTTCACCTATAACAAGGTAAGATTTTTTGGCTCCCGGTGACAGCATTATATCGAGGTAGAAGTGTACATACAATCATTGCAAAGTTCTTCGATCAGGTTTGTAGCAGTGATGTTACAGACTGCTGGCTTGTAAAGTCTCTGGTAACTTCTGAAAGTTTGGAAGGTCTTCAGTCCATAGTCAATATGCTTCTTTTAGTGTAAGTCGTTGTCCAGAGATCAGAGCAGGAAAGAGGCAAAATAGAGATACGTTCAGGGTCTTTTATACCTTTTCCCATGTGGAGGGAATGCTCTCCGTCTCAGTTTGTGGAAAATTACAGACACAAGATAGAGTCCAGGGTCACATGGGCAAGTCACATGTCCTTGCATGCTTCAATGACTCATGGGAGTAGCCATTATCCATATTTTGGCTAATGTGTACAGGAAGGCTCACCGGCCAGGGACAAGCTTCTTCTATGGTTTATGATAAGAGTTCAGTGTTCCTTAATGGGCCATCAACTTGAATAGTTCATTCACAATGTGCTGGCCAGATCGGATGTAAATTATCCTCTGAGTTCTACCACAGTATAGGCACATTTGAAATACAATAGAACTTCAGAGTTATGAACACCCTGCTTGTTCAAACTAACCATTAACTATGTGGTGTTCTATTTTTTTAATTCATGGTGGCTGAATGCACACAATATGGATGCAGTTAGCGTGATCAAAATTGGGGTGCACATACCCCTCAAATCCCAGGCAATACCTGTATACCCAGTTAGGCACCTCAGGAACTCGTCTTTCAAATGTGTGGAGCACCCACTCATCCGTATTGAACTCAGCACTTTTGAAAATCAAGCCTCTTATTTAGATGCCTAAATATGAATTTAAGAGGCTAACGTTAGGCACCCTCATCTTTGAAAAACTTGCCTTGTTGTGGAATGGAAGTTGAGTCTCCTTTCAGGTGACTGAAATGCTAGTAAAAGTGTTTGGACTTGTGGGGCAAAGAGGATAGAAATGAAAACAAAATAGGCATTAATGTCCTGCTCAATTATTAACTCTCCTTCACTGCTAAGTAGAGGCTCTACACTTACTTTCATCTTTCTCTTGCTCCTAATGTATTTATAGAACCTGTCTTATCGCCTTTTGTGTCCCTTGCTACTTATAACTCATTTTGTGCCTTAACCTTTCTGATTTTGTCCCTACATGCTTGTACTCCTCCTTAGCAATTTCTCCATGTTTCCACTTTCTGTAGGATTCCTTTTTGATTTTCAGGTCATTAAAGAGCTCCTGATGGAGCCATATTGGCCTCTTTCTACTCCTCCTATCTTCGCTTTGCATTGGAATAATTGGCAGGTGTGTGTTTAATGTTGTCTCCCTAAGAAACTGCCCACTCTCCTGAATTTCATTATCCCTTAAATTTGCTTCCCGTGGGACCTTTATCTACCAGTTCTCAGTTTGTTGGTTTGCTTTTATGAAACCCATTGTCCTTGTTTTGCTGCTCTCACTTCTTCCTTTTCTTAGAATCATAAAGCTATCATTTCATCATCACTTTCACCCAAGTTGCCTTCCACCTTCAGATTCACAACCAATTCCTTCCTGTTCATCAGAATCAAGTGTTATATGGCTGCCCCCCTGGTTTTCCTCAAAAGTTGTTCCCAATACATTGCAAGAATTTATTTGAAATTTTCTATTTTGCCATATTACATTTCCAACAGATATCTGGATAGTTAAAATCCCCCATTACTACAAGATCTTGTGGTTTTTAGATATTCCTGTTGTTTATTCTAGAAATTCCTCATCTGCCACTTCTTCCTGACTTGATGACCTATATTAGACCTACCATGATGTCAGCCCTATCTTTTCCCCTATTACCTTTACTCAGAGATCTTCAACTGGTCTGCCTTGCACCTTCTGCTGCACCTCAGAATAAGTGTGTTCTTGATGTATATGCAACACCTCCTCCATTTTTTCGTTTGTACTTCCTGAAGAAGCTATACCCTCTATGAATATCAATATTCGTGAGATTTACCCCATGAACCCATGAGACTTATCCCGCCAAGTCTCTGTGATTCCAATTAAGTTATAATTTAACTTATGTACTAATACGTCCAGTTCTTCCTGTTTATTCCCCATACTCCTTCCAGTTGTGTATAGCTATCTAAGATGTTGATCAGATTGCCCCACTGATTTCCCTCTTGTTGCTCCTATGATCTTTTTGTATTTTTCCATGTCCCCTCTCACCGCCAAGATCTAACCCTCTGTTAAAGTCACCTTTTTTTATACTTATCTGTTGGCTTTTGTCATCTGCCCCTTTTGAACCTAGTTTAAAGCCTTCTTCACTAGGTTGGCGAGTCAGTGTGTGAAGATGGTCTTCCCCTTCTTGGTCAGCAGACCACCTTTCTGGAACAGCATCCTGTGGTTGAGGAAGCCAAGCCTTCCCATCAACACCATCTGCGCAGCAGTGCATTCATCTCCAAGATGTGCATGTCCCTGCCTGGGCCTTTACTCTCAACTGGGAGGATGGCCAAGCACACATCCTGTGCCCCGATCCCTTAATCCTAGCTCTCACAGCCCTGTAGTGATTACTGACCGGCGCCGGGATCATAGCTGGAAGCATTGTTCGTGTCCATGTGGGTTAGCAGTGTTGGGTAATGATCAGAGGGATCGATGAGCCTAAGCAACCTTTCAGTAATGTCTCAGCCCACACTCCAGACAGGCACCGCGCTTCCTGGGACATCATGTCAGGTCAGCAGAGGGATCCCTCCATCCCCCTTGGACGGGAGTCAACGACAACCAGTATCCTATGGCTCCTCTTGGGCATGGTGCCAATGAGCCTCCCAGCCATGAGGGCAGCTGGCTCGTCCTCCTCAGCCATTGGGGTCTGCTCCTTTCCTCTGCTGCCTGTACAGTATACGGGTTCTTAACCGCAATGGATGGGGGATTTGGGGGTGGGAGTGGAGCCTTATCTTCTCCAAAGAGCAGCCTGGTTCTCCTTCTTCTTCTGGTGCCGCTGTAGTTGGCTAGCATCCTCCATCCCAGATGTTTCCATGTGTGTCTTGTCAACGATGCTACACAGACGAACCATCTCCTCCTGCAGCTGTCTTACCAACAGACACCTCACACAGACACCTCCCCCCCCGCCAACGTGGCTTTCATTAGCAGGGATATGCAGGCTGCATTTGCAGCAAGTCAAGAACAGGGCCTGGGCGGAAACCTCCAGGGTCAGGATGCCTCTGCGGCAAGGTCCCACACAGGTGCAGACAGAGGAAGAGCTAGCAGTAGGGTTGCCAACACATCACTTTCCCATTGCAGGCTCTTCCTTGTAGAGTACCTGCAAGTTAAGGAAAGGAGAGTAAAAAAAACCCCACAACACAACCCTAACTCCCTGTGTTCCTCTGTTGGTGAGCTCAGCGGGCTATCTCCTTTAGTCTCGCAGTTCCCTTCATCTCGCCAACCACATGCCATATCTGCCATCTTTTTACCCTCCTCTTTTGTTACACTGCTCTACAGCCAAAATGCTTCTGAAATAAATGTAGTCAAACTTTACTAATTCTGGGTCACTGAGAACGAAAATGATGCTTAAAATTGTTGATTGGCTCTAGTTTTCAAGATATGCTATTGGGTCAGTATATACGACCCTTGACTTGGGAATGGCAGAGGATAAGTGAGTTATAAAGGGAAGGGATCTCAATTTAAACCAGAAATGACTAAAATACATCTTTGACTGGATCTATGAAAAAAATCTATGACTGGGTTTGGACAGTACTTGCTTTTTAGGCAAAACAATGAATGATGCAATCTGAAGCTGGTATTGCGTCATACATGATATGAATTGCATCATGTTATTCCTAGAAGTCATGGATGATGCAATCATAATGAAGCTTACATCACTCTGCTGAACAAATTGCCCTATATCAGCTCTAGAAATTATACAGCGTTGTGCTCTCTTATTTGTCAGTGTTTGATTTTGCAAAGGGACACATTTCTGTTTAGCCAAAGTGAGCAGAGATGCCTCGTACTTGTGTGAACAGTGCAGATAACTTCTGCTATGTTTGTGGTGAAGTGACTTTTGCATCACAAAAGCACAGTATAACCACTATGGTTAAGAAAGCCTATCTTCTTTATTTTGGCTGCAAAATTGGAGATCAGGACAAGAGGTGGGCCCCACACATATGCTGCAACAATTGTGCAACAAATCTTCGCCAGTGGTTGAACAGGAAAAGGAAATCTATGCCTTTTGCAGTGCCAATGATTTGGAGAGAGCCAACAGATCATACCAGCAATTGTTCCTTCTGCATGGTGCCTCCAGTTGGGAAAGATGTGTCAAAGAAGAAAAAGTGGACTGTGCATTATCCAAACATTCCATCAGCTATACGCCCAGTACCCCATGGAGAAGGACTGCCGGTTCCTGATGCACCAGAATCATTCTCACTTGAGTCAGACGAGGAAGAGGAAGAGGATGAAACTTCTGGCCCTGAACTGTCAATATCACAGGACCCACATTTTCTCCCATCCTCCTCCTCTGAACCATACCTCATAACACAAGGTGAACTGAATGACCTTGTCAGGGATTTGGAACTACTCAAGAGTAAGGCAGAGCTGTTGGGCTCCAGACTACAGCAGTGGAATCTCCTGGCAGGTGATGTTAGGGTTTCCATGTTCCGTGACCGTCAAAAGGATCTTGTCCCATTCTTCTTCATGGAAGGTGATCTTGTAGCCTGCAACAACATCGATGGTGTGATGGCAGCCCTCAACATCGTTCACGATCCAGATGAGTGGAGACTGTTCACTGATTCATCAAAGACGAGTCTTAAAGCTGTTTTACTGCATAATGGCAATGTTTTGCCATCAATTCCAGTTGGTCATGCAGTCCATATGAAGGAAACCTATGACAACATGAAACAACTTTTGAGGTGCATAAACTATGACCAACATCAGTGGCAGCTTTGTGACGATTTGAAGGTTGTTGCTCTCTTGCTTGGTCTGCAGACTGGATACACAAAGTACTGCTGTTTTCTCTGCGAATGGGATAGTCGTGCAAGAGATTCCCACTACATCGAGAAAGATTGGCCACTCCGACAGTCATTGGAGCCTGGGAGGAAAAGTGTTCAGCATCCACCACTTGTTGAATCAAGGAAGATTTTGTTACCACCCTTACACATCAAGCTGGGTCTGATGAAGAACTTTGTCAAGGCCATTGACAAAACACAAGCAGCTTTCAAGTACCTCCGTGGAAAATTTCCAAGGTTAAGTGAAGCTAAGATAAAGGAAGGTGTCTTTGTTGGTCCTCAGATTCGTGAACTTCTTCGAGATGATGCATTTGACCATGCACTGCGTGGCAAGGAAAAGACGGCCTGGAAAGCCTTCCAGTTAGTGGCAATAAATTTTCTCGGAAACAACAAGGCAGACAACTACAGGTTATTGGTGGAAAACCTCCTCAAGGCATACAAAAGCCTTGGTTGCAACATGTCACTAAAGATACATTTTTTGCACTCTTATCTAGATTTTTTTCCACCAAACTGCGGAGCAGTGAGCGACGAGCACGGCGAGCAATTTCACCAGGACATTGCAACAATGGAGAAATGCTATCAGGGCAAATGGAGCCCATCAATGCTTGCAGACTATTGCCGGACAGTGACAAGAGATGCTCCATTTAATGAATACAAGAGACAAGTCAAGAAGCGCCGGGTAGACACTGAATAGGACTAAACTATGTACATAATAGTTTTTTGCCTTTTGTTTCATAATAAATTTTATTTATATAACATTTTGCTGATTTTTAAAGTGTTACATAAACAGGACAGGTAAAATATTATCATGTAAAGTAACCATAAACAAATGAAAAGACCGAGGTTTACAATTTATGATTAAAACTCTACTATCTACACAATATACATAGACATAAAATGTAAAAACTTAAATATCTTAGAAACAGTAGCCAATCAGTTGTTTTAATTGTCATATTTGAATTCAGCACATCAAAATACATAATAAATAGCACATTTTATCTCTGAAGCAGACGACTTCTCAAAAATTGTAGACCAGTGTTATTGGTTCAATGCCCTCCTGACTATTCCAGCCAGCCTGTCCCTGAGGAAATTGGTCCCCCTTCTATTGAGAAGTCCATCCAAACTATACAGCCCCCTATCCCTATAGAAGGTGGATTAATGTTCCACAAAACCAAAACCTTCAAACATACACCACTTGCCTTGCAGCTGTTCACTTCCAGAATCTTCTGCCTTCTTTCTTCATTTGCTCATGGGACAGGAAGGATCTCAGAGAAGATTGTTTGGACATTATTCTTCTCCAGCACACTTCCAAGTTCTCTGAAGTCATCTCCTACCTATGAGTTATCCCACAATGCAGTGTCATTAGTGCCAATATGAACTGTCACTAATGAATTCTTGCCCCATTGACTTCAACAGCTTATCCAATCTTAGAATAAAGTCTTGTGTCTTGGCTCCAGGAAGACAGCCCTCCATCCTGTTGTCCACTGTCCCTTGCAGAATGGTCTTTCAGTTCTTCTGAGTATTGAACCTCCAACAAGGAATGTCTGTATTCCTTGGATGGTTGGAGAACTCTTTGTGAGCAAACCTGATTTTCTTACAGGTTGGGCCAAGCTGCCATCCACAGGTGTGTCCCGTACATCTCTCTGTTCCCTTGGACTAGCTGGCTCTTGAGAGGTAACATCCAGCTTCCACACTGAGAACCTGGTATTGATTGGAAACTTCTAACTGTGTGGAATTCCTCCTGGTTCTCTTCTCTCTGCTGGCCACAGACTATCATTGTCTTTCTTTATCCCGCCATGACATCTTGCCTCTGGCAGTTACAAACTGCCAGGCCTCTTCTCTGACTCCCTCTCTCTCTGATTCTTTGGTAGCCAGCTCCCTTTCTTCCTTGAACATGCAGTACTGATGTTTCCTCGACCTAGCTGTCTAGGAGCCCCTCAGCCTCTCTGATTCTCAATAGCATCTCTACTTGCTGCTCCAGTCCAAGAATCTTCTCCGACAATGCAATCACCAGCTTGCACTTCATGCACAGGAAGTCCCTTCTGGCTTCAGGCAGGGAAGAAAACATGGCACATCCATTGCAGGTCATCTCCACTCTTCCCTTGCTGGCCATCTGGAAACTGAACATAGAACTGGATCTGAAATGAAAGTCTCTCATAATCCCTCTCTCAACTCCCTCCCAAGCTCTCCCATTAGCTGCCTCTCACCACTCACCAAATCCTGCTACCTCCAAGCACAGAATCTGTGGAGACAGTCTCTGAAGCTCTCCTGTTAGCTGCCTCTCTTCACATTTCCCATTAAAGCCAACTGGACTCATGTGATTAAACATCCACTCCAGGCAACTCTTTGAAAACTAAGAATCTGGAGTCTACATTTAATTAAATGACATTTTAATTGAGAAAACTGTATTCCACTTGTTCTTAAGCACTAAAGCAACTAACAGTACTTTGACCTGCTGCAGAAAATCCCCTGCCTCTAAATGTTTGAACAAGGAAAATAGGTTTGTCTCAGGTGAAGACAGCTACACTAAAGGACACATTTCCCAGTACATGTTTATCTATTCAGAGGGGGGCATTCAGTTCAAATACATTCATTCTGCCAGCACTGCAGAAATTCCAGGCAATCTTGTCTGCAGCATTAGCGCTTAAAGTTTCACTGTGTCCATTGACTCATTCCAGAATTAGCTCTGTAAGGATGTTTGAGTTCTGAGGCACCGTGTGGCAGAGAAAGTCAGCCTGCTTCAGGCTCATCAAGATTTACTGCTGCAGTTTATTTATAGTTCAAAAGGTCAAACAGTTCTACTTAATTGGAAAACACCGTTCACCAGTCCGTCTGCCTATTGATGCACTGAACATTTGATGAGATTAGTTACAAGGATGAGTTTCTAATATGACCTTTGTTAATAAGGTACATTCTACATCACAGGCTGTTTAGACTCTGCCGTTTCTAAGAGCCATTTACATGACGCACTTGGCAATCAGTTATGCAGCGCAAATCCCACAGTGAAGAGAAATATCTGCCTTAATCGGAGTTGTGGGCAGGACTCAAATCTGCAAACATTCTAGAAGCAGACAGTAGCTTGGTACCAGCTGAGCCCCAGATACATGCAGGTGTGTTGGAAGGTGAGGGACTGCATTTCAGATTGTAGCTCTGAAATCAGAAAGCTATAGTCAGGGTGTAGTGAATAAGGAGACTTTACAGGGAAGGATGTATAAACTTATTTGAGTAATCAGAATAAGGTGTTAAGACCAGGGCCGGCTCTGGCTTTTTTGCCGCCCCAGGCAAAAAAACCTCTGGCTGCCGCCCCGCCCCCCTCCCCCCCAGTGCGGCAGGGGAGGGTGCAGGGGGGAGGGCGGCCAGAACCCCAGGGGGAGGGCAGCGAGCCCCGGCCGGGGCTCCGCTCTCCCCGGTGGCCAGAGCGCCGGGGGGAGGGCGGCGAGTCCCAGTTGGGGCTCCGCTCTCCCCAGCGGCCGGGGGGAGGGCAGCCAGAGCCCTGGGAGGAGGGCTGCGAGCCCCGGCTGGGCACTCCGCTCTCCCCGGCGGCCAGAGCGCCGCGGGGAGTGCGGCGAGTCCCAGTTGGGGCTCCACTCTCCCTGGCTGCCAGAGTGCCGGGGGGAGGGCGGAGTGCCCGGCCGGGGCTCCGCTCTCCCCGGCGGCCAGAGCCGGAGCACCACACCACGCCACCCCCCTCCAGGTGCCGCCCCAAGCACAAGCTTGGTGGGCTGGTGCCTGGAGCCAGCCCTGGTTAAGACATGTGCTTCTCGTGTGTATTTGTCCTTTACAATGAATGCATAGGATGGTGCATGGATCTAGATTAAACAAACACTACAGTTTATGAGCCATAGTATGTCTGCTTTGTCTGTGTGTGTAGTGGAGAGAAGGTGCAGGGAGCCTTTCCCTCCCAAGTAGGAGCTACCATACAAGGTCTTGCAGGGCTCAGTATGCAATGATAGCCCATACCCCCTACAGTAGAGATCACTTCTTTAGGGGTTTACCTGCTGGGAGGCAGGTGTTTTGTCCATTTTTACCTGTACCAACTTGTGCTGCGATCCTGTCAAAGGGCCCCATGGTCCACTCTTTTTGGGTACAAAATTCCCTGTGGATTTGCCTGGAAAATTTTCCTTGGAAAGGTCTTCAAGCGCAGGCACAGATCTCCCCACCTAACCAAGTCAGGTAAGTTATCTCTAGTCCTCCTCTAATTTCTGTTCCGTCTCTGATTTATCTCTTCTCTTTGCAGTTGAAAACTCTCCCATGCCTTTGCAATCTGCACCACTGTTCATGGATTGCTGTCCATCATGATCATTTCTGACTGTTCCCTTCTATGTTGTCTTCCTGTTGTCCAAACACACAGTTCTCTCACACCTCCTGTTCTGCAGGATGCTCCCCCCATGTCCTTTTGCTGCAGATACTGCTGGCCCCCTGCTAGAAATAGGCTGCTTCCCCACTTGGCTCCCAGCTTCTCCATCACCATGCCTGTCCCAGCTTTCACAATGCCTGCTACTTGGCTTTCCTTCTCAGTCAGTTCATAAGCTTGACACACATTTGTTATCCCTGATGCCCTCAGTCCTCTGGGTGTGTCTCCTTTCTCCGGGTCCTCAGGGTGGAATCCTGGCCCTACTGAAGTTAATGGGGGTTCTATCATAGACTTCAATGGGGCTAGGATTTCACCCTGGATGTCACAGAGCCCCCTACTGGCTAGATGCTGCACTAGGCGTATGGCCCTCCCAGAATGACCTAGGGCCCAGTGCCCCAGTCCTTTCCCTTCAGCTTGTTCAGTGGGGAACTCTGGAAGCAGGAGTAGTGCAGTCATGAGTCAGCAGGGTCATTACAGCATAATTATGATATTCACATTGTACTGTAAATATCCAATACATGGGAAGAGAAGGAAACAAACAAAAAATACGTTCTCAAACCAAGGAAAATTGTTTGTAAAACCATTTCAAAACCCCTTTTGGCACTTCCCCTGGCCCCCAGTTGTGGTGTCTTTCCATTTCTCCCCACATCCTGTCTTTCTTGTCTCCTTTCCAACATGCAATTGCAAGTTCAGTCAGGCCAGTGATTGAATTATGGGGAAAAAATAGGGGGTCCTGACCGTCAAGGGGCTTGCTTTAATTTAAACAGTAGTGCGAAGTAAGGGGGCCATAAGGCAGAAATGTGATAACAGGGCTACCCTCTCCCCTAAGCCCTCCTGTAATTCGAGCACTGAGTCAGGCCTGCAGGTGTGTGCATATGAATTCTTTATTTCCGCTTCAGTTTCTCTAAATGTTTGTGGCACATTCCTGACAAACTTTGTTATACCATCACTAAAGCAAAGCTCTGCAATTTATGTAGAGACTGTGCTTGGATTTTTTCTACAGTTAATCCAAATTATAACAAAAAATATTGACAGAACAGAAAATGCAAATCCTAAATTGCATTCTTATCATTTACTTCGTGTGTTAAATAAACATTTTTTTCCTGAATTATATTCTGTGAAATATGGAAACTAATTATTGTTAGCCAACATATATTGAGAATATATTTGTAAACAGAGTATGGTAAACAATGAAATATCTTTCAGCACATAACAGCATCTGCAAGGCAGAGTGTATTTTAAAGTGTGATAGAGCTTCATACATAGTTCCATTAGGTGAAAATTACATGGGTAATGCTGTTTCTTTGGGGCCTACTGAATTTCCTGGCAGGCATGGCAGATCAGATAGGGTTCATGGTCTAGAGTAGTGTTCCTCAAGCATTGGGTTGCAAGCCTGGCGGCGGGAGGAGGGTCACAAAGGGCAATTGGCGGGGGGTGGGTGGGTCACAATGTTCTGAGAAGTTCATTAAACTGTTAAGCAAAGATCTTATTCCCCTACTCTCTGCACAACCTGACCCTTCAAGGTCACATATCCTCTGTCAGCCTCTCAAAACACGCACACAAATCAATTATATAGGCTTAGCATTGTTATCATTAATACATTTTTTTTCTTTTTCTTTTATAGTAAATGTGAGGGGTGGGAGTTGAAATTTCTTTACTTCGAATAAGGAATTGCTGACCTGAAAATATTGAGAACACTGGCCTACAGACTATGTGGCTGATTTTGCCATTGAAAACAATGTTCTTTGTTTTTGTTTTGTTTTTAAATAGCATATTCTCATGTAAACTTTAGTGAAACACGGATAGGAAGGGAGGTGGGAGGGTGGGATGGTCAGAGGATATTTCAGTCTCCTTGACCTGTAAGAGGACACTTACTATGCAGGGTACAAATAAATGCCAGTATGATGGTATGTTTTGTGATTCAAATATATACCCAAGAAAATTTGGACTAAGACTGCTAACTCATTTCACAAAAGCCACCAAACAGCCATAAAATGGTAAAATGTTTCAATTCAACCTGCTTTAGATTGAATGAATGGCTCTAGAAATGAATGGCCCACCCCTTCAGACATCTATTCTCTTTGGATCCAGTGGTCCTAAGGAAGTAGTTCTAGGATCCTTGTATGAAATTATAGGAGTAGGCAAGAGACTATGAGCTATAGCTGACCTGTAGAAAATGAGAAGCTTTTACTGTTCTGTTGTGAACAAGACAGGTAACTTTGTCTTAAATCTTGACTTTCATTTCCCTTCTCTAAGTTGACATATACTGATGAGACTGCAACGATAAAGAATAAAATTGTCAGACATATAGAAGAACATAACTTGTTTGGCAAAAGTCAACATGGTTTCTGTAAAAGGAAATCATGTCTTACTAATCTATTAAGAGTTCTTTGAAGGGGTCAACAAACATGTGGACAAGGGGGATCCAGTGGACATAGTGTACTTAAATTTCCAGAAAGCTTTTGACAAGGTCCCTCACCAAAGGCTCTTACATAAATTAAGTTGTCATGGGATAAGAGGGAAGATCCTTTCATGGATTGAGAACTGGTTAAAAGACAGGGAACAAAGGGTAGGAATTAATGGTAAATTCTCAGAATGGAGAGGGGTAACTAGTGGTGTTCCCCAAGGATCAGTCCTCAGACCAATCCTATTCAACTGGCTCCATAGTGCAGGGGTTAGAGCACTGGTCTTGTAAACCAGGGGTCATGAGTTCATCTCTCACTGAGGCCTGGGTAGCAGTTTTGGGGGGAGGGATAGCTTGGTGGTTTGAACATTAGCCTGCTAAACCCAGGGTTGTGAGTTCAATCCTTGAGGGGGCCACTTAGGGATCTAGGGCAAAATCAGTACTTGGTCCTGCTAGTGAAGGCAGGAGGCTGGACTCAATGACCTTTCAAGGTCCTTTCCAGTTCTAGGAGATAGGATATCTCCATTAATTTAACTTATTCATAAATGATCTGGAGAAAGGGGTAAACAGTGAGGTGGCAAAGTTTGCAGATGATACTAAACTGCTCAAGTTAGTTAAGACCAAAGCAGACTGTGAAGAACTTCAAAAAGATCTCATAAAACTAAGTGATTTGGCAACAAAATGGCACATGAAATGTAATGTGGATAAATGTAAAGTAATGCACACTGGGAATGTAGCGGGGTGGACACCCGCTCCTGCCTGGGAGGGCTGGAAAGCAGCCCTGCAGAGGGCTGCAGCTCTAAAAGCTGGGCTGACTGGGGAAGTGACCGCAGCTGGGCCACACCCCGATCAGGCCACAGCTGGCCAGTATAAAAAGGCTGTGAGCCAGAGGCTGAACAGTCTCCCTCTGCCTGTAGAGAGAGAAGGGCCTGGCTGCAGGGAGCTGGAGACAGGGTACCTGAGTAGAGCAGGGCTGGGGAAAGGCAGAGGAGCTGGGGAGCTCCAGCCTGGAAAGCCCCAGGCTGCGGCCTAGCATTGAGATAATAGGTACTGGGGGTTGCCGAGGGCAGCCCAGGGGTAGGCACTGGCAGCAGATCCAAACCCAACCTTGCCTGTGATGAGTAGGCTGATACTTCAGTCTGCCCCAGGGCGTGGGGCTAGACAAGGACTGGCATTAGCCTTATACTGAGGTGAGGTGAGGTGGGGATAGTGGGTGGGGGTTCCCCAGGGAGGGGAGACCCTAAGATTGAGGGGTTACTGCCAGGGGGCAGCACCCCAGCTAACAGGGCACCAGAGTCCAGGGAGGGACACGGGGGCCAAACATGAGATCACCGGCCTGCAGAGGGCGCTCCGATCTGGGACAAGCTAATTCCCATGGACGACCAGCAGGAGGCGCCGCAGGGGTGAGTCTATGCACGTTTTCAGGGGAAAATAACCCCAACTATACATACAATATGATGGGGGCTAATTTAGCTACAACTAATCAGGAAAGAGATATTGGAGTCATCGTGGATAATTCTCTGAAGACGTCCACACAATGTGCAGCAGCAGTCAAAAAAGCAAACAGGATGTTAGGAATCATTAAAAAGGGGATAGAGAATAAGACAGAGAATATCTTATTGCCCTTATATAAATCCATGATACGCCCACATCTTGAATACTGCGAACAGATGTGGTCTCATCTCAAAAAAGCTATACTGGCATTAGAAAAAGTTCAGAAAAGGGCATCTAAAATTATTAGGGGTTTGGAACAGGTCCCATATGAGGAGAGATTAAAGAGGCCAGGACTTTTCAGCTTGGAAAAGAGGAGACTAAGGGGGGATATGATAGAGGTATATAAAATCATGAGTGGTGTGGAGAAAGTTATTTATTTGTTTCCATAATATAAGAACTAGGGGTCACCAAATGAAATTAATAGGCAGCAGGTTTAAAACAAATAAAAGGAAGTTCTTCTTCACACAGCGCACAGTCAACTTGTGGAACTCCTTGCCTGAGGAGATTGTGAAGGCTTGGACTATAACAGAGTTTAAAAGAGAACTAGATAAATTCATGGAGGTTAAGTCCATTAACGGCTATTAGCCAGGATGGGTAAGGAATGGTGTCCCTAGCCTCTGCTTGTCAGAGGGTGGAGATGAATGGCAGGAGAGAGATCACTTGATCATTACCTGTTAGGTTCACTCCCTCTGGGTCACCTGGCATTGGCCACTGTCAGTAGACAGGGCACTGGGCTGGATGGACCTTTGGTCTAACCCAGTATGGCCGTTCTTATGTTCTTATGTAACGGGAAGACATTTCTTCTTAGTTTTCTTCAGTATACGATTGTAGCTCTGTAATGCTAAACTCTATCCAGCTATCATAGATTCTGGTTAGGAATAAATTTGAAGTAATCACTCATCCAAGTAATGGTAGATGTGCAGACCTCTCATACCAAAGAGCCCTTGTGAAAAAAAATAGTTTAGGTGAAGCCCAAGAAACAGGGCCAGCCTGGTGATGAAAGCTGAAAATAATGATCTAGGGTTGAAATGGAAAACAATATCCCTAATTCAGGATAAATAGGAATATGCATCTCAAGGGACACAAAGGTCCATAATTCCATAAATGCATGCAATTCGAGAATCCAGTTAATGCCAGATTTTCCAAAGAGCTCTGCATGGTGGGAGCTGTGGGGTACTGAGCACTATTGAATATCTGACTAAATCAGAAGTCAGCTCTTTTGAAAACCAGTTGTGGGTGCTGAGCTCTTGAGAATCTGAACTGAATTTGGGTGAATGGAAAGTTCCAATAAGTGTTTATTTGGAAGCTTTGAAACATTCCATTTCAACGTGGCTCAACATTGACTTGCCTCTGTCAGAGCTGACCTAGTGCCTCATAGATGTTGTAGTTCAGATGCATCCTGCCCCTGTTCTCTATGGGCTGGGCTCCCTGGCCAGGCTACATCATGACAGTTCAGCCACAAGGGAGTCTGTGGTGCATCATGGGAGATGTAGTCCAAGCCGGGAAGCCAAACCCATAGGGAGAATGGAGGTGCAAGGCTCTTAAACTATGCCTCCTCTGAGGCACTGCAGCAGTGTAGGTGGACACAGATTAATATTAACTGATCCAAAATGAAATGCTTTGATTCAGTTCTGTTTGGAATATTTCCTGAAGGAACATTGAAAAAATCTGGAGAAATTAACGTTAACCTGCAAGTATTTGATGGAAAATTCCTGACCAGGTCTGAACTTCCCCAGAGCTCTTGTGAAAGACTGGCATTCATTGCACAAGCAGTCTAATCTGATAAGAAACTGCAAGGATAAGAGGGACCCAGAGAGATGCTCATGATATTGCAGCTCATTGCAAAAACATGACACATATTCAGGTAAAAGCTGAGAAAAGACATCCTGTAGTTAGTGATGATAGATTTCAAGATGAAAGAAACAGACTGTGTTGTTTTAAGCAGTCTAGGCAATGGTTTGTTGGAGCTAAACTATTCCTCAAACTGCGATTTCAATGGGAGAAAAAGTGCACTTTTAAATAAAAAGGCTATTTTGATACCAATGTCTTGGAAACAGTTTTTAAGTCTTTAAGGAACTTGGAGATTATCTAGCAAATGAAGTTCAAAACACTGCCCTTTCACTTCAGATTATCCTCACTAGAGGGCTAACTTTTTGCCAACTCTGCAAACGGAGTTGCTTCCATCTGCTTGAGGTCAAAAATACCTCAAGACCTGCTGTCAAAGGTCTTACAGATGATGGTATCACTGGGGGAGCCCTAGTCTTCTGTCTCCAGACAGCTGGAAGATTAGCTTCAGAATCCTAGCCCTAAATCAGGGCAGGTGAACAAGGAAGAGGATAGAATGTAATCGGTCAGGATGATGGTACATGCAATCCGATAGCACAGCAATTACCACATTGCGATAAAGCGATAGTCCATTGAGTCTCGTGCCCTCTGTGCTTGATAGTGATCAGCGATAAACATTTCAGAAGAAGGAATAAAGCCCTTTTGTAATATACCTGATTGTACAATGCTAAGCATGGATACTCTTCTGAGGCTGAACTGGCTAAGACTTTTGAAAATCTTCATGAGTTATTTGTCGCAGTGATGATAGTACATGAGAGGCTCTCAAAGCACTTTTCAAACTTTAATGAATTCATTCATTCAAAATCCCTGGGAGGGCTGAACATTTTATACTGATATCATACAGATTGCGCATGCACTTTCCTGACCGAAACCTTACACACTAGCTTCCACATTACAGGTCAGAGACCCTGCAGCCCCAGTGCAGACTCCTGTTGTAGGTCCCACATTGTAATTCATTCATTCCCCCAATAAAGATTATTGAAAATATCCTCTCCCTACAGAATGAGCACAAACATTCCTGCACTTTGTCCACCTAGGCACTGAATAGTGTCGTCACACTGGTAAAGCTACACTGACCCTCTTTACAGCCTTGGTGGAAGAAGAAAAGAAAATTATGAAACAGCATGATGCTCATGCGACACCAGTGTGTTGGAATTCATGCACACACAAGGGCAGACCTCTGCCATGTCATGCAGCTATGGAGTATATGTGGAGGGAGGGAGTCGAAGAGATCGATCCATGCTGTCAGGTGGGGAAGGGAGCTTGCACTAAACCTCTAAGCATCATGGAGGCCCGGAGATCCAGAGTTTGAATAAGCACTAGCCACAGTAGGCTTGTACCTAGAGTGCCAGGAAGCCCCACCCACATCTACAATGGATCCACCCCTGGGAATTAGCCCCACCCTTGGCAGCCACAGGGCTCTGCTGGGTCAGCCTTAGTGGCTGCTCTAGGCTGTGCTGCTGCTGGTGGTGGTGTTTTCTGCAGCGTGCAGTCTCTGCTCATGCTGTGGGCACCTGGGCAGGAAGCAGGGACTACTGCAGGCAGCAGAGAGAGAGACCCCACTGCAGGGACCCCATGGTCCCTGCTAGACACCCTAGGCATGCGGGTTCTTTGATGAGGCGATACAGGGGGCAGGTAAGGGGGCTTCGTGGGGAGGCCAGGCAGGAATGGGGGTTGGGGGGCACACCTGAAGTAGGGAGGTGGATTGGGAGGGGACCTCAAGGATCAGAATGGTGACTGAGTAAGAAGGGTTTGAAGCAGCTTGTGGGGTCAGAATGGGGAGGACGGGGAACCCTGGGCAGGAACAGGGGTTGTGGGAACCTTACTGGTTAGAATGGGGGCCTCAGAGTAATAGGGTTTGTTGGCAAAGGCCTCCCTCTCCCAGCCCCATGGGCTCCATGAGGTGCTCGTCATGACAGGCTTAGTAGGGATAGCACTTCCCACACACTCCCTTCCTCGCTCAGTGGAGCTCCGAGTGCTCCCCTCACGCCCCCCGGGAAAAGGGCTGGTCTCTGCAGCCCGAGGAGCAGGGTGCCAGCCTGGCTTCAAAGGAGTGTGCTCTGCTCATGGCCTGGCTGTACTTAAAGCTGTAACCAAGGTCCTGTTCTCAGGCTAATTTTCCCCCTTAATGAAACTCTGGTAAACAAAAAAAACCCCAAGCCCCAATAATCCAGTTTCCTTGAAGAGTTAGGGCCTGTCTCCGTGGGTGGCTGGTGAACCGGCTGTAGGGGGAGGCTAGCCCCCAGCCCCTCTCCTTCTGCCTGGGCTACTACAGAAGAGCGGGAAGGAATTGCACTGTGGGAAGGCGCCTGGGGACGGAGCATGGGCAGGGCCATGCCAGGATCTTTGGGGAGGCACAGACTCCCCTGGCCTATGATATCTGCCACCATGCCCGTCTCATTGACCACTGGGAGGGGTACCTATCATCTGAGTAATTTCAGAGACTGGTTTTTGAGATTAAAGGTTTTCAAATGAAACTTGGTTGAAATTTTTGAAACAGAGTTTTTTTTTCATTTCAAATTCGTCCTTTTTCAACATCAGAAATTTTCTAAAGATTTTTTTGGGGGGGGAAGGGTAAAATTTGTGGCTATTTTGACTAAACTGAAAAACAATAAATGCAGCTGTGTTTTAGGTTCCTTTCCCGCCCTGATTTTTTTTATTCCTTTCTCTCCCTTTCTCCCCTTTATTTCACCCTTCTTATATATACATTTCAAAAATGAATGTTTTTATTAAAAATAATATGAAAATTTCACATAAATGAAATGTCTTTACATACGGAATAAAACAAACTTTTTTCTATTTTTAACCAGCTCTGCTTAAATTATTTACTATTTACATTTTAAGAAAGCATCAAAAGTTCCCTTGTGTCCCTATGTCCGCACAATACAAACATGTTATGCCACAAAACTTGATGTTATTTGGAAGTTAGACACGACTCACAAATAAGCTGATGGAGAAAAAAATAAAACAGGGCCAAGGAGAATATTTTCACTGATCACCTCAAAAAATGCCAGGGCGACTTTTCAAAAAAATGAAATAAAGTTCCAGAATCATGTGAATTATCTGCCAAAATCTGCCTTTTATGTGAGGGTGGGCACTTCATTAAACTCTGTGTTCATTTCAATACACTTACTAAAGGTTACATACCAGACTTGTGGGAACTCAAAGAATTCTGAGGTGCTGGCCCCTCAAATTTCATATCCACAAAACCACAATCATTCTCCTACAGATTGCTTTGATGTTCTGTACTTAGGCCATATCTAGTAAGTCAATAGAAAGGTTCCTCTTGTTTGCATTCGGCTTGGGATCTCTCCCACAGAGAGAATTGGCCAAGTTTCCTGCAGCTGTAAATAGACATGGTTCTGCTGAAGTCAATTGAGCTCTACCAATGCTTACCAGAAAAGAGTTTGGCCTAAAATGCTTACCCCACCTTTGTGCAGTGCTTGGAGAGCCTTTGAAAATATCCCATTTCTCTTATTGGGTAAGTGAGGCACAGAGCGAGTCCATGACTTGGCTGGAAGAGTCTTGACGGGCTATCAGTGTCTGAGTCTCGGGGCTGATGCTTAATTGGCTATACATTTATTTAGCATTATTTATTGAAATTTGGCCTGAGTTTATGCTCTGCTGAATGTGTGTTCAAGGCTAGCTTAGTCCCCACACCCTGCAGAGTCTTTGTGTGGGATTCAGTAAAGTATTTAGGCTCCTTCAGTTTCAGTGGAAGCTAGGCACTTAAGTAACTTTTTGTGAGTCCCACACTTAGACACATACGTCACGTTCTACTCAGTGGATCAGATTCACAAAAGAATTTAGCTGCCTAACTGCTATTTTAGGCACCTAAATCCCAGAATCAGGCCCCCCTGGGATTCACAAAACCCCTGCTCAGCTGCTGATGAACCCCGTGGGTGCCTAAACTCACTCAGTGCCTAAATGTTTGCAGGTGTGCATTGCACAAGGTAGGACTCAGGTGCCGCTGACTCCTTCCATGTTATAATCTGGTGAGCCACCTGTCCATGCTTTTATTTACCCTCTGAAAATATGTGTATTCATTTACCTCAAGAAAAGGCAAACTTGGGGTTGAAAAAAACCATGGGAAATTCCAAGAAACTATATTAAAAAAATCAATGAAGGTTGCTAAGTGACATCAAATGTAATTACCAATCACATCATTTACATAGCACAAACACTTGAAAGCGGGGAAATGAATAAAGTTCAGGGAATCATAAATTTTACATTCCCTACACAATAATAAAACACATTGTTATTAAGTATAAAGAAATACATATTTTAAGTATGTTGTAATGAAAAATGCATTTCTTTATATTTGTTAAGAATAATGTGTTTATTATTTTAATAGCCGTGTGAGATTTATGAAGCCCTTAACTAATCTTTTTATTTCTTTTAGGTGCTTAGATTTTGGTAACAATGTGATAGGTAATCATTCACCTGTCGCTTAGCAGCCTTGGCTGTTTTTTTTAAAAAATAAATTTATTTTGTTTTTCCTTTGGAATAATGACGATGACTGGAATCAAGTGAATAATTCATAATGTGTAATTTACTCAAACACTATATCATCTTTTTGCTGTGGCTTGTATGGCAGCAAATTTGCAGTTTTCTTAAAATCTGTTTTCTAGTCAAAATATTTGACAACTTTTTTTCCTAAACTTCATCTATCCCCTGGCTTGCCTTTTGAAATCTGAAACTGAGCCCCCTTGCTCTAGTCTGACTTGATCACATGGCAATGTTTTGATTCTCTGATTGAATGAGGTTGACTCACAAGCAGGTTTCTGGTATCAACACTTACTGAAATTGAAATTGCTTTGTGCACATATTCAAATGTGGAAGCATTACAGTTACTTTTGCTGAGTATTTGTGCTGGTCGAACTCAGAATCACCGGAATGGTAGCAGAAAGGAAAACACGAAGGCATGAATGTAGCCAAAGTTCAAATGAGTATTAATGAAAAGCTTTTACAATATTCCCCAGTTCTAACAGTCATTTGCTTTTCCAATGACGCTTTTAATTGGAAGAATCTCAAAGGGTTTTGAAAGCCAGTTTACAAATCATTAGGCATTTCCTGCTGTCCCAGCTCCAGCAATGCTTTATGAGGTTTATATGTGAGACTCATTTTATCTAGATTCATAGATTTTTTTTTTCATTCATAGATTTTAAGCCCAGAAGGAACTATTAAACTACTAGTCTGACCTCCTTCCAGGGCAAAGAATCTTACTCAGTTACCCCTATATTGAGCCTAATCTACTGTTGAAATGTTTCCTATCTGTGGTGAAATATGTCACATGATTAACAGCACACAATAACACTATAAGGATTCCTAAATTTAAGCACATGAGTAGTTCCATTGAGTTCAAATGAATTAATGACACATTTAAGGTTAAGCTCATACCTAAGCACCTTGCTTAATTGGTACCTAGGATGAGGAAACGATTAATTCTGTATTTAACTGAAATGGTGTGGCTGGATTTTTACTTATTTGTGTTGGTTTAATAAAGTTCCAGGCACAAGTACAAGCTTAGATCCATATTTAAAACTTAGGTTGAATGTGGTTACTCAAGTTTGGAGTATCAGAGGGGTAGCCACGTTAGTCTGGATCTGTAAAAAGCAACAGAGAGTCCTGTGGCACCTTTAAGACTAACAGATGTATTGGAGCATAAGCTTTCGTGGGTGAATGCCCACTTCATCAGATGCATGCTTATGCTCCAATACATCTGTTAGTCTTAAAAGTGCCATAGGAGTCTCTGTTGCTCAAGTTGAAGCTTGGGAATTGCCCCATTCTTACACACAGAGCCACGGGAGCTTTAATAACTATCAGCATACAAGATCTCAGAGTTGTGTCTCAGGCCAAATGTGTTTTCACTAGCAACACAGCACCACCTTCTAGCTCTAGGAAAGGAAGAAGGAGCAACTCCGGTTGATTGACCAACACAACTTCTTGAAGGATCATGGGTTTCTTGACCCAGAAATAATAGAAAGTGGCAAAAGTCAAATCAGTTCAACTTTTCAGAGGTACTGAGATAAACTGTGCTGAGATGAGCTGTGATGTTAACTGAAACCTCAAAGGAATTTGAACTCTCCATCTTGAGAGGCTGGACAGTCTAAAACAATGAGGTAAAAGAAATACAGGAACTGCTTCTTTGGAGACTCCTGGGATAGAGAAAATCAAGATGTATCCATCCAGAATTACTAAACTAAAGGGCTCTGAAATAACCCTGCAGTGTGCTTTACCCCATTCTGCTTGTCATTAAAGGTGGGAATAATTTGGTAAAGGATTTTTATTGAATATGAAATCAGAGTAAACCAATTATGCAGGATTCCTCTGTGCACTAAATGTGGTCATCTCACTTTGTGGCAGACAGAGACCTCAGATTCAGATGAGTGCAGCTAGCACCCCAGCAATGTATTTCCCTCCTGGCTCTATTCAAATGCAGCTGAATTTATTGACATTTACCCTGAGGTTATATAATTAGTTCTCGGGGTCAATTTTGCAAATAGCAGAAGACAGTTTATTTTCAACGCAAGTTGAACCATCTGCATCCTTGACTTAATTTGTTGACTCCACTGGTTACATTTGCTTTTGTTGTAGACCAAGCCTAATAATTCTTCTGGTTGCCTATGTGTAGTATTTGATTTTATGATTTTTTTTTTCTGGCAGGCAAGAAATGGTCAAAGACAACAACTGCAATAATTTCCAGAGAGCGATCTTTTCAAATGCTATCACAATTTCACACATTAGAATAAATCCCAGGAGTGATATTTGCAGGGAAAGATTGTTGTTTGCCATTTTGCTGCACACTGTGTATTTCAGAGCTATTATTAATATTTATTATATTTCTCCTGGTAATGCCGAGGGTCCAACCAAGATTTGTTGTACAAGGCAGTGCACAAATATAAAGTAAAAGGCAGACACATTTAAATTAGTAATAAGGCGCCCATTTTTAATTGTGAGGCTGATTAACCATCACTAAAGGAAGTGGTGGATTCTCCATCTCTTGTCTTCAGATCATGTCTGGATGCCTTTCTGCAAGAGATGCTTTAGACAATGGACATTATTGGGCTCCATATACTGGTAATTGGGTGAAATATTATGGCCTATGATGTGCAGGGGGTTGAACTTGATGACCTAGTGGTCCCTTCTGGCCTTAAAATCTACAAAGCTATGAATGTCAAGTATCAGAGGGGTAGCCGTGTTAGTCTGAATCTGTAAAAAGCAACTTGCATCTGAAGAAGTGAGGTTCTTACCCACGAAAGCTTATGCTCCCAGTACTTCTGTTAGTCTCAAAGGTGCCACAGGACCCTCTGTTGCTTTTTAAAGCTATGAATCTGAGCCAAACTCAGAACTAACTGAGGTTTGGCCCAAGGGTTAGCAATATAGTTTTGCTAAATTGAGAACAGTGTAGTCTGTGCTTTTCCATGTGTTTGTTTATATATATATAAGGGGGACAACTAAGGAGGTATCAGGAATGGGAGTGAGGTCACAGGGCTAAATGAAGGGAACCTAACGGGGACACCGAGGAGAGAACCCCGGACAGCACCCACTGCTCCTCGAAGGTGTCAAGGGAGCCAGCGGACGCCGCCCAGAGGAACTCTGCTCGGATGCATGAACGGAAGGAGGAGCAGAAATAGGCCCCACAGTCACAGGAAACCCCGTCAGCCAACCTTCTCTCCCTGGTATTGTAGATGGCCATTTTGGCAAGGGCTAGGAGGCGGTTGACAAGGAGGTCCCGTGACTTTGTGGGGCCTCAGATAGGGAGTGCGTAGATGAACAGGTGAGGGGAAAAGTGCAACCAAAAACATAATAATATATCCAAGAGGAGCCAGAATAGGGGCTGCAACCTGGCGCACTCCAGGTACATGTGTGCCAGGGTCTCCCTCACGCCACAAGAGGGGTAGGTGTCTGGGAGGGGAGTGAACTGTGCCAAGTACATGCCCGTGCTCATGGCTCCCTGAGGAAGCCTCCAGCTGACGTCCCCGGTGGGCCTTGGAACCAGGGTGGAATATAGGCTGGCCCACTGGGGTTCCTCACCCTCCAGAGGTGGCAGGATGCGAGGGTGAGGACGTGAAGGGTGTATAGGAAAGTAGTGGGAGACAGAGATATTAGCCCCAGGCTAAACAAATCCCTGGTACCAGGGTAAGCAAATGGCAATTTCTCCAGGTCAATTAAGACACCCGGGCAGTACAAACCCTATCAGGCACAAGGAAGGAGGCCCTGAAGTAAGGGTGAAGTAGATGGTGAGGAAGTGGGGAGGGGGCTGCTGCGGGGAAGTGGCTCAGGGAATTGTACCCGTCCTGTTTCAAAATCAGCTACCGAGGGTTGCTGTTATTAGGGTCTCTGGGCTGGAACCCAGAGTAGAGGTGGGCCTGGGTTCCCCCCTTTCCTTCCCCACTCTCCCCGATTAATCACAGAGACTGTGAAGCAACAGAGACTGTGTGAGGGAGGGTAGCTTGTTCCCACCTCCCTCGCTGGCTTATGATGAAAATGGCTCAGTAGGCTGTGACGCTTGCCCCTAAAGAGAGAAGGGCTATGTGGAAGGTCACAGTGAGCCTCTGAGGCTAACATAATCTGCTGCTGCCAGGGCCGGCACTAGGCTTTTGCCGCCCGAAGCAAAAAAAAATGGGCTGCCCCAAGCACGTGCTTGGTTTGCTGGTGCCTAGAGCCGGCCCTGACACCGGGGCAGCTAAGAAGAAAATTTTAGCGCCATATTTTTCAATAATTCTGCTTAACGATCGTATTCTGTGCTGTGATTTGTCCTCATCTGCTGTTTTCAAGGGCAGGATCATTGTTTCTTAAGGGCTCATCTGTTCCTCCTGCTTATTCCCCTACTTGAGGTCAATCTGCAAAATCGCAGTTGGTTGCTGTGGAAATAATTATGATGTCAAAAATACAGGATTATAACTTCAGTTATGGGAATAAGTAGCTGGAGCAGATGAGCCTTTAAGAAATAAAGTTGGCCTTATAGTGTAAGTGTCCTAGAAAATAAAAGCGAGGGAATGAATGCAGAGAATGAAATAAGATCTAGAAGCCAGAATTGTTTTAAAATAAATGGGGTTTCAAAATTGTGCATGCAGCTCTTGTTTACTGCTACGCCTGACCCTTTTGCTTAATAGGAAGACATTCCTCGATGGCAGGAGTCCCTGATGTAATTCTTCTAAATGTAATATTAAAACAACAAAGAGGAAGTAAAATGCAAAAAAAATGGTTAAGAGATCATTTTCACTGAGCCTTGTAACTTTTCTCTCAATCTCCAGAGCAGAATGAATATATTCAGCATCAAATCATAATCACGTTACTCAGATAAGTAGCATCTCTGAGTTGAATGTGGCTACACACCTGACAAGGCCAAGGATTTGGCCCTCCATCGCTTTATAATCTGTTAATAGCATGTCATTGTCAATAACTCATGAAAACTGCATCTCAGAGTATTTTACAGTACATCTGGTGTGTAACTGGCCCCTGCATGTTATTAATCCTGAATTTGACATTGTAATAATCATTAGGAACAGCCTTCTTAGCAATGAAATGTCCTGTTATTTATACAGGGAGCTATTGATTCAATGTGCCGCACTGTAATGGCATTGAAATGCAAATCTTTATACAATAGTGTATTGGCTGTACACTGCAAAATACATTTCTGCCTCATTTTTCCCAATCATATACATAATAGAATGTAGCTTCTCAACAAGCATTTATGTTACTTGCGAATAAGTCATGTTACTCTAACCAAATGTTAAAACAGTGATAAATTCTTTAGCTCCTAACTCAGTAATTAATTCATTGATCTCTTTGCTAAGTTGTCAATTGCATGTAACATCATAAATCATGTGTTACCTGAAAGATGAATGGTCTTTCATTGCCTTAGGCATGCATGCTTTCTTTCAACTATCTTCGCACTACCGGTTAACTCAATTTCCTGCTAAAGTGATGCCCTGCTAAAGCAGGGTATGGATGAGTAAAGGGTATGACCAGTGTTTCCCAACCCCTCACTGATCCCAGCTGTGGTATCCGTCTCTTTGACCCACTGGTAGATGGTCCAAGTAAGAGCAGTCTTCATGCTGCTCTAATTTAGCCAGGGGAATGGCCCAGCCCAGAATCCTGGAGAAGGTTCTCAGCTGGTGTCAGATATCATAGATTTCAGAGTAACAGCCGTGTTAGTCTGTATCCGCAAAAAGAAGAACAGGAGTCCTTGTGGCACCTTAGAGACTAACAAATTTATTAGAGCATAAGCTTTCGTGGACTACAGCCCACTTCTTCGGATGCATATAGAATGGAACATATATTGAGGAGATATATATACACACATACATCGACTGCTGTGTATCTCTAACAGTTTACACCCGCTGAAAATCTGTCCCGGGGAGCTCAAAGGTGACAGAGGGTTCACCTACACAGCAGCTGGGAGGTGTCATTCCTAGCCTGGGTAACTTAGCTCTGCTTGACCTAGCACCTAAAAATAGCAGCGTGACCACAGTGGCACGGGCAGAAACTTGGGCTAGTTGCCCAAATACAACACTCCCCGGTCCCCTGAGCACGTACTCAGATGGCTAGCCTGAGCTACTGCCTCTGCTGCCACAGCCACACAGAGCTTGTGTGTGTCATCTACACAATGGGGATTACACCTCTCAGCTGCTGGGTACGTTTTGTCTTTGAACGCATGCCAAGTTTTGTCTTTGAACATCACTAAGCCCAGCAGCTGGAAGACCAATGCATTATGAAGTGTGTATACCAAGGAATTCTGCTGTCTGGTCAGGAATCACATAGGTGCCAAAAACATGCCTGGCGCGATAAACTCGCTAATGACAGACATAGACTGAACATCCAGCAAAACTGTCTTGAGGACATCACTGGACATCAATCCAGGTGGTGCTCAATCTGCAAGGAGGCTATGTTCTTGGGGGATTTATCATGATGATGATGCAGAAGCACAGTAGTTGGTGCTCAAATAATAATCATCACCCCAGTGGTTTTCCTAGAGACCTAACTCTGAGCAAGGAAGCTTTCTGTTGAAATGTTGCTCTTTTTCCCTGCATTGTTTTGTAACTGTAAATAATTTATTATTATTGTGGTATTACCTCACCCTTCGTGGTTATGGTCTTTCAACACCAAACTGCCTTGAACCTGACCATTGTCATTCAGGGGCATCTCTGTAAAGCTCACATTGCCATTATATAAAGTGACTTTAAAACTTTTCATCAATCAATATCTCCCGTTATAAAGTTGATTGGTTATTTCAGTAATATCTCCCCTGACTAGTGCGTGAAATGAATATTTTATGCGTGTCTGTGTATATGTGTATAATTATGATATCTATACAAATAAATTAAATATATATATATATATATATATATATATATATATATATACATACATACCTATTTGTATTGCCCTCCCCAGGACCCCATTGTGCTAGGCGCTGCACAAACACAGAACAAAAAGACAGTCCCTGCCCCTAAGAGCTTACACTTGAAGTCCACACACACATACGAAATATGGATTTAAAAGTTTTCTGTTTCTGTACTTAATTGTAAGCCAGAGCACAGAAAGGAAAATGGGAAATTGTCTCTCTCACAGAAATTCAGTGTGGCCGATGGTTTGATGAGAAGTTTTTCAAGCATCCTTAAGACAAGGTGCTCTGAAGAGAACTCCTGGAAACTGCCTTTCTGTAGTTCTGCTCTCAAGGGTTGAACCTGAAGTCTTTTGTCATTGGTGTCATTAGGAGCGGGAGCAGGCCCTGCCGAGCCATGTATGTATAACCATCATTGATACACAGAGTCGTTCTTATTAAAATCCAGCTTGTATAGGTGGCCTCCTCATATAATATGGCCTGCTGCCCTCTCCTGCTTTAAGTCCCTTCTCCCGATGACCCACTGCCACCGCTATGCTGATACGCAACGAGCTAATCACAGGGAGGGAGAAGTGTGGCAGTTGGTGAGAGCTGGCAGTGGCTATTTATTTTTGTAATAATTAATCCTGACTGTACGTTTATTTCTCTCTCCCGCCATTCATCTGTCGCTTGTCTTGTAAAATGGTGCAGCTGTGTAGCAGCACCTGGCATATTGGGGGCACTCCTGCAATGCAATGAATTCATCATCATCATCAGAGAAACGAGTAGGACGTCAGCTAGAGCACTGTGAAGCTGAGATTGATTAATTAGTTCATTGGTGTGGTACAATAATGTGTGCAAGGGGAAAAATACACAGCAGGTGAAAAATAAGCGAAGATCAACACGAGAGAGAAGACAGACTTATTGGTAAGGCACGGAATGGGGACGCAGGAGATGTAGGGTCAGTACATGGCTCTGTCACAGGTTTGCTGTGTTACCTTAAGCAAGTCACCAAAACTCTCTTGGTGAAATTCGGGCCCCATTGGAATTAATGTGAGTTTTGCCATTGAGTTCAATGTCTCCAGCATTTCACCCACTCAGCTTCATAGTCATGCCTGTAAAATGATAATAATGGTACTTCCTTTCTTTGCCTGCGTTGTCTATTTAGATTGTAAACTGTTTGAGGTGGAGACTGTTTCTTGCTAGGAATTTGCACGCAACTGCCACTGAAAGCACCCATCTTGGATTGTGGTTGGGGCTGTGAGGGCTATTGCAATACAAATAATAATGATCAAAGAATGTGTCCAACTAAATGGCCTCCACAATCTTTAAAAAGTGATTTGTCTGTGGAAGCAGATTTGATTTATAATTAGAATGTTTTTCCAAATTTTCCCGAAGGCATCAGGTGATCTTCGCGCAAACACCCACACATTCTTTCAAAAGATCTGCTCCTCCATATACTGTCAGCAATAAATCATGAAAACTTCCAAATGCCAGAAATGGAAGCAGCTAGTGCCATCTGTGGTGCCCTCTACCGTTGATGTAAACTTTCAGAATGTCTCCTCTCTCTCCCCTGACTGATCTATAATGCGTGCTCACCATAAAGGTAAATGGAAATTAAAGGAACAGCTGGAAGCCAATCCTACTGTAGATAGATTTATTATCTTCCAACTTGTTCATTTGTCATTTTAATAAGTACCTGAAAAGTTAATTCATTAATAGAAGCAGCTTGAAAAATTCAGCTTCATTTATTAGCCAGGCTGCAATTGTTATTCAGATAGCATTAAAGGGATTGATGAAGAAAGGGGAAATGGCTGAATGGTACAGTAAATGTTGTTGAACTCATTTTATCTGTGGGTTTTAAGGTAATTAATCTTGCATGGTTAATAACTAGCAATGCACTGATCAAGCTTAGTGATCTTTGGACACTTCAGCACAGGGCTAGTTGGGAAGTGCATGGTTGGCAGGAGGAGATGTGCTTCTTCTGCCTGCTCACTGAAGCTGGTCAGAAAAAGGTAGGTATAGTTTGTGAAAAGCTTAGAAATAAATTCATAGTTTTCATTTTGTTCAGAATTTTCCATTACATTTTTGATGAAACATTGTGTTGGGTATGGGGGGAAGGAATCTCTCTCACTTTCTTACCCTAGAAAAAGTGGGGGGAGGAGAAAAGTGAGACATTTTCCCCCCAGAAAATGAAATTTTTCAACAACAAAAAACTGAAATGTTTCACTTCCCAATTTTTCATTGGAAAAAGAAAAAAAAATTGATCACCCTGAAGAAGTTCCTGGTCGAAAAGGCATGTGCCTCTGAAAAGAAAACATTGTTGGAAAATTTGTGACCAGCTGTACTGCTCATCATCTACCCACCAAGGAGGGGCAATAGAGGCAGAATAAGTAGCCCACAACTTCAACAGTGCCCAACTTCCACAAGGGGCGCTGGATTTTCAGAAGAGCTCAGCTCCCACTTAGGCACTTAAATGAAGGGACGGCCCTATGTGATGTGCAGGGCACCCACCCAATGGTTTCCTGCCTGGAACCAGATACTCACAGTCTCTGCATCCCCCAGGGGCTAAATCCATTTCTGGCCTCCTGTGTGCTGGTCCCCGCCCCCAGGCACGTGCCATTAGCTCCCTGTGCTTTCAGACCCTCCCCACATATGTAGGCCTTCTCAATAGTGCACACAAGCCTCAGGCCTTGTCTACACAAGTCTTTTTCCCTAGCCCTGGTTCAGTTCTATTGCTTACGCCAGCATAGTTATTCCCCTTCCCATACAGGACTAAGCAATGCTGGGAAAAGCACTTTCATACCAATAGAACCATGTCACACTAGAACTGTTATACCGCTTCTATACAAGTGTAGTTAAAGCAGTAACACTTTTATGTATAAACTAACCCTTAACCACGCTGTAACTCTGTTTCCTCATCTGTAAAATGGGGATAATAATAACAATAATTAATAATTATTAATTAATAATAATATTCACCTACAATTTCTCGCAAGGGTGTTTTGAGACCTGTCTAGTTAGGTCTAATCCTGTGAGGGAAAATGTGAAGGTGGTACCAATTATAGAAAAACTGAGAGAATCCAGGCTTAGGTGGTTTGGGCATGTGAAAAGAAGATCGGAAGAATACACAGGAAATGTAGAAATGGAGGGCAAGAGAAGGATTGGAATACCCAAAGCTAGCTGGATGGATGTTATACAAAAGGATTTGATTATCTGTGTAATTCTGAGGAACTGCTTCAAGACAGACTGGAATGGAGAACAAAGACCCAAAGAGACAACCCCATATAGCTGGGATTAAGGCTAGAAGGAAAAGGTGTGTGTGTGTGTGTGTGTGTGTGTGTGTATGGTCCAGATCCAATTCTCCATCCTCTGCCCTGGCTGATTAGTGAGGGCAAACTGTGTGCACCCCATGCCAATCAAACCAGACTCACACAGGTGTTCTGTCTCGTAAGTCAGCAGGAAGGGATTCCATCACCTTTCAAGGGGCCACTTATCGCTTTACGTGCAGCAGAAATAGAGACAGGTTCGTTGGCCATTGCTTGTCCCAACATGGGTGAATACTCTCAATGTGCTACTCTCCCACCTCTGAACAATGTGACTGATCAGGTAAAACCACACAAATGCCATCACTAAGATAAAGAAAAAATGGTTTCAGTAAATGTTCTTTGTTGGTCCATAAAGCTTTAAGGGTGCAGTGTTGCCAACTCTCCTGATTTTATCCAGTGTTTTTTTCTTAAAGCACTGACTCCTGTAGTCATGTGATTAGGTGAGAATCTCAGCTTTCATTTTTAGAAAGGTTAAGTTTCTAGTCCCTGTGGTTGTGGAGAAAAGCTGGAAAATCTGACCCCTAAAGGCTCAAAAACCAGAAGGCAAGTAAAAAGAACTCAACATTTAATGTTGCAGTCTTTAGAAGATGGCCCATAGTTTTTTATTTTTAAAACAAAATACATCTTTATAGCCTGGTGGTTAGGTCACTAGACTGCAGTGAGGGAGTTTCTAGTTCAAACCCCTGCTCTGTCTGTTTCAAAGTAATCTAGGATGAAGTCAATCAGCCCAATCACACAGAATAGCAAGTTTGGCCCTCCACAGGCCACTGCTCTAAGCACCAGGCTATAGAGAATCTGTCTGTCTCTGATCAGGCAGGGAGTTGAAGACGGGTCTCCCAGACTGGTGCTCTAGCCACTGAACTATAAAGAGTCAGTCTCTCCTGTCTTGCGAGAATGTTTGAAAGGACTAATTTTCATTCCAGAACAAAAACAGATTTTGAAACCTCGATATGTTTCACAAAACAGAATTGTTTCCCCACTTATTAGTGCCACACCATTTGGGTAAAAGCTTACAAAGCCATAAAGCAGTGTTAATTAGCATGAGCATAAAAACATTCATTTTAGATGACTGTATGCATCCGGAAAGATTCTCAGATCATTCTTTGGCAACCTTCCCAAACTTCATAATCAAAGCTTGTAGTGTTCACTTGTCAGTTTCTTTCACGTCAGCTATACCCGCAATGTAAGCTTTTGCATGATGTCACCTCCAAGAGACTGCCCTTGTGAACATCCCAAAGATCTCCCCTTGACACAGCCTCTTTGTTGTTAATTTGCTAGCTTTGTTGACCACTTTTATCATAGCCGTCTTTAAGACAGCAGTGCATTTTATTCACTCACTCGGGTGGAGCTCCAAGATACCATTATTGCCCAAGGCTGAGTTACTTTTCCTCCCTGAGCTGTCAGCTAAGTGTGATGCTTGGGAGAGTAGCCAAGTTCTTAGCATCTGCCTGTCTCTTGATCACCACGTTTCATGTGGTGGTGGTGGTTTGGGTTATTACACACTAACAGCAAACAGCTGCATTTTTGTCTTGACAGCCTGGTTCAACAAATGGGCCACTGGAGCAGGATTCAAGAGATGTAGGTTCAGTTCTTGGCTTCATTACTAACTTGCAGTGTGAACCTTCAGCAATTCATTTCACCTCCCTCTGCCCCTGTTTCTTGTCCCGTCCTTTGCCTATCTTGTCTATTTTGATGTTGAGCTCTTTGGAGAAGGGAACATCTCTCACTATGTTTGTAAAACATCTAGCACAATGGGGTTCTGATCTTGCTTGGGTCCTTGGGTGCTATTAGAATGCAAACAGAATAGGAATAACTCCATTTGTATACTGCAAAATCTTTAATCCATGTCTGTAGTATTATTATTCATTATTTGAATATTTACTATCTGCTCATCAGGTCTCTTGCTGTAACTCAGGATTAATTGCTGGTGTATATACACTTTTGTATTTGTGCATGCCACCCTGGAGACAAATGTGAAGCTAATGGGATTCCAAGCAGGCATAAGGATTCATTAATAATGTAGTGGCAGTCTCTGCCTACTGACTAAGGGTGCATATGAATTTCCATGACAAGCCCCATTTTGGAGTAATGCAGTCTCCATCTCAGATAAAGGCTATAGGCCTTTCTGGAAGATCTGATTTAGCCAGACACAAGTTACTGAGTCCAGTGCAGGAATAACTGGGTGACAGTCTATGGCCCGTCTGCTACAGATATCAGACTAGGATCTAATGATCCTTTCTGGCCTTAATATCTACCAAACCTATTTAAAAGCAGAAGGTTGTTTCCAGTCTGCTGTAACAGGGAGACTTCTTTCTTCTAGGCTCAGTTCAGTATTAAGCTTGCTAGCATGTGATATCAAGCATACAACTATTCTCCAGCAACCCTTTCTGAAGGAAAACAGCCTCTGAAAAATTATTAAAACTAATGCAGGTAATACATCAACATTAAATTCCAGGGTTTCAGATACATTTACCGGATTGGAACTCTGTATCTGCTGCATACAAATATCCTTGGGACATTTGTACTTGGGTCATGACCATTCCACAGACACTTGCATCTGCTGGAAATTACATGAATAGAAATGGCCACTCAGCAGGTTATATTGGATCCTGAGCTAATTTTAATTGCCAGACCCCTGTTGACTTCAAAGGTTACGTTACTGATGATCTGGATACTTCTACATATGGGGGTGTCCCCTGTGCAAGGCAGGCATTGTCCTATCTGCCTAGGTATTAACTCGTGACAAGCAAATCCTGAAGGGCCAGATTCTGCCACCTTTACTCACACTGAGCAGCACCTTACTCTAAGAGTAGGCCCAATTTATTTAAATCAGCGGGACGGCTTGTACTCATCAACACAAGCAAAGGTGAAAGAACTGTTCCCCTTAATATATGTCTTACGAACCTACATATACTCTAAATAGTGTTAAATACATTAGAGTCTCTTTTACACATATAGTATGCATGTGATTTGATCGACTATTTGACTATTTACATTCGAAGTCTAAATTCTGGGAGTTCTGCTTGACTAAGAGCTGCCATATTTGGTCCATTTACAATAGAACGAGCTTGGATTTTTGTCCCCCAAAGTGGGTATGCTTGTGGTTTTCTCTCTTGCCATTCTCTCTATGTAGGTGATTGCCCAGCTTTCTGTACGAGTATGTCTAGAGGTGTAATTTGCCGCTCAGGTCCATGTACACACACTAGATTGCTCAAGCTCGTGCTGTAACCATAGTGGATGGAGTTGTACTCAGGTGGCTAGCCTGAACTATTCCCGTGCTGCTGTGGCCACAGAAGCTATTTTTAGGCACTGGCTTGATCAAAGCTACTGCATGTACGTGAGCCTGTGCTGCAAATGACACCTCCAGCTGTACTGCCGAGGTACCCTGTGTTGGGGAGCGGGGACATGATGTGCAGTATTTACCCATGTGTGAAGAATGGATGGATGGAGAGTTAACTTGAAGAAAAAAGCTTTGCCCGCAGTTCTGAAAATGGCAAGGTCCATGTTCATTCTTATCTCCTGCAAGATGCTATTCCATGTCCTGGGCTAGTTCCTGAGCTGGAGTCAATCAGCATAGTTCCATTGAGGTCAGTTTATACCAGCTGAGGATCTGGCTCTCCCAGTGCGGCCCCTGTGACAGTTCTGTCTCCTGCACTCATGATCTTCCCACCACTGGTAGACAGGTCTGTGATTCTGGTGGAATAGAGCTAATGCTGGAGACCAGGATTGCAGAGGGATGGCAATATCTGAAGAAGCTGAGGTTCAAGGAACAAACCATCCCGATGTGTAGAAAGAATAGTAAATATGGCAGGCGACCAGCTTGATTTAACGGTGAAATTCTTCCTGATCTTAAACACAAAAAAGAAGCTTACAAGAAGTGGAAGCTTGGACAAATGACCAGAGAGGAGTATAAAAATATTGCTCAGACATGCAGGAGTGAAATCAGGAAGGCCAAATCACACTTGGAGTTGCAGCTAGCAAGAGATGTTAAGAGTAACAAGAAGGGTTCCTTCAGGTATGTTAGCAACAAGAAGAAGGTCAAGGAAAGTGTGGGCCCCTTACTGAATGAGGGAGGCAACCTAGTGACAGAGAATGTGGAAAAAGCTAATGAACTCAATGCTTTTTTTGCCTCTGTCTTCACGAACAAGGTCAGCTCCCAGACTGCTGCACTGGGCAGCACTGCATGGGGAGGAGGTGACCAGCCCTCTGTGGAGAAAGAAGTAGTTCGGGACTATTTAGAAAAGCTGTACGAGCACAAGCCCACAGGGCTGGATGCCCTGCGTCCGAGGTTGCTAAAGGAGTTGGCGGATGTGATTGCAGAGCCATTGGCCATTATCTTTGAAAACTCATAGCGATCGGGGGAGGTCTTGGATGACTGGAAAAAGGCTAATGTAGTGCCTATCTTTAAAAAACGGAAGAAGGAGGATTCGGGGAACTACAGGTCAGTCAGCCTCACCTCAGTCCCTGGAAAAATCATGGAGCAGGTCCTCAAGGAATCAATTCTGAAGCACTTAAAGGAGAGGGAAGTGATCAGGAAGAATCAGCATGGATTCACCAAGGGCAAGTCATGCCTGACTAACCTAAGTGCCTTCTATGATGAGATAACTGGCTCTGTGGATGAGGGGAAAGCAGTGGATGTGTTATTCCTTGACTTTAGCAAAGCTTTTGATACAGTCTCCCACAGTATTCTTGCTGGCAAGTTAAAGAAATATGGGCTGGATGGATGAACTATAAGGTGGATAGAAAGCTGGCTAGATCGTCGGACTCAACAGGTAGTGATCAATGGCTCCATGTCTAGTTGGCAGCCAGTATCAAGCAGAGTGCCCCAAGGGTCGGTCCTCGGGCCGGTTTTGTTCAATATCTTCATTAATGATCTAGAGGATGGTGTGGACTGCACCCTCAGCAAGTTTGCAGATAACACTAAACTGGGAGGAGTGGTAGATATGCTGGAGGGTAGGGATAGGATAGAGAGGGATCTAGACAAACTAAAGGATTGGGCTAAAAGAAATCTGATGATGTTCAACAAGGACAAGTGCAGAATCCTGAATTTAGGATGGAAGAATCCCGTGCACTGCTACAGACTAGGGACCGAATGGCTAGGCAGCAGTTCTGCAGAAAAGGACCTAGGTGTTACAGTGGAGGAGAAGCTGGATATGAGTCAACAGTGTGCCCTTGTTGCCAAGAAGGCTAACGGCATTTTGGGCTGTATAAGTAGGGGCATTGCCAGCAGATCGAGGGATGTGATCATTCCCCTCTATTCGGCATTGGTGAGACCTCATCTGGAGTACTGTGTCCAGTTTTGTGCACCACACTACAAGAAGGATGTGAAAAAATTGGAAAGAGTCCAGCGGAGGGCAACAAAAATGATTAGGGGGTTGGAGCACATGTCTTATGAGGAGAGGCTGAGGGAACTGGGATTATTTAGTCTGCAGAAGAGAAGAATGGCGGGGGGGGGCAGGATTTGATAGCTGCTTTCAACTACCTGAAAGGGGGTTCCAAAGAGGATGGATCTAGACTGTTCTCAGTGGTACCAGATGACAGAACAAGGAGTAATGGTCTCAAGTTGCAGTGGGGGAAGTTTAGGTTGGATATTAGGAAAAACTTTTTCACTAGGAGGGTGGTGAAGCACTGGAATGGGTTACTTAGGGAAGCAGTGGAATCTCCTTCCTTAGAGGTTTTTAAGGTCAGGCTTGACAAAGCCCTGGCTGGGATGATTTAGTTGGGGATTGGTCCTGCTTTGAGCAGGGGGTTGGACTAGATGATCTTCTGAGGTCCCTTCCAACCCTGATATTCTATGATTCTAAGCTGGATGCAGTCCCATGGAGGGCTTGGGATACCAGGACAGAGACATTGTGCTGGATTCTGTGATCCATGAGGAGCCAGTGCAGGGAGTTTAGTGCCAAGGGGATGTTCACAGCAGGCTGTTGCTGGGCAGGCAAGATTCTGTGTTTTATATCAGCTAGAGCCTTCTCGGGTTTGGTGGGTATATTCCTTAGGAGAATGAGCTACAATGATCAAGTCTGGAGGTCCTGAATGCAGGGATCACTGTGGCCAGGCCTGTATCAATTAGGATGGGGCATCATCTTCTGGACAGCAGCAGACAGAAGCAGGTGGTTTTGCCTTCTAAGTCTATTTGAGCACCAAGAGCAAAGAGATGTTCAAAAAGACCCCCACACTGCAGATCAACTTATCCTTGGTGGATGCCCTTGGTTGTGGGGAATGTTATAGATGGGCAATTTTTCTGAGTATTTTTTTCTTACTAGCATCACTTCAATCTTACCTGGGTTCAACTTCAGCCAACAACTCTCCAACAAGATGCTGATTTCAGCCAGGCACTGAGAAAGCAGGGATATTGTACTGGTTACCTTTGCTGTAAAGGAGATGTAGAGCTGGGTGCCATCTGTGTCCTGATGGCACATTAGCCCAAGCTGTCTCGCCAGCTTCCCCAGTGGCTTTGTATAGGCTTTATATAATATGCAAGTGAAGGCTGTGCAGGTGGAGGAACGGTTGCCCATACTGGTTCTCCAAGTTTGGTTTGAGACCAAGAGCAGGAAATGGTGATCCAAGATATTGCAAGAAAGGCTATTCTAGCCTGGACAAAATGAGGAAGTACTGAAAGTGTTGCAATATTGCAAAGTACTGTAATAGCATGTTTTTTGTCTGACCAGAACGGAAACTCCAAATCTTTGAAGGCTCTGACCATCAGTTTTGCTCCAAAGCAGAAGATGGTGGTTGCTCAGTGCAGACATTATTCTGCAGTCTTAGGCCCCTAAACATCCACTGACTTCAACGGGAGTTGTGGGCACTCATCTCCTCTCGAGAAATTAGGTCACTTATTTAGGTGCCTTACTTTAGGCTACCAGATTTGGAAATGTTAGTCTGAATGACTTGCCCAATACCCAATGATATAACCCTGGTCTCCTCACCCCCAGACCTCTGCTGTAGGCACAAAACCATCCTTCCTGTATCCTCTAGACCATCTTTAAACTGACCTTAGTCTGTGGATAGAGGGTGACTCTAAGTAATCATATAAATACAGAGTAGAATGTGATGAGACATGAGGAAGGAGATAACATTTCTACTGTGCCTAACTGAATTAATGGACGTGGATGAATTAAACTAATTATCATTCAAATGTTTCTCACAGTAGAAATAATACAATGCAATGTAAATAAAACAGAAAAAGGGTCATTATGAAACAGGAAATGGCACATAATCCATTGTTTCTGAATTGCTTTTTTTAAAGTCAAAATACTAAGTGCTAGAGAGGAACAGAAGAAACAATAGTGGGCATTTTATCAGCCACTCCATCCATTGACTGCTAGCTACAAATAGGTGCAATGGTGGGCGATATACATGTAATTAGTTACCTTGTGCAAAGTGTAATTTTAGTAGTTACCGCCTCCAGTAGAACTGACTGTAACTCTAATTTATCCTATAAGAAGTTTGCAACACAGTTTTTTTTTAATTTAAGCTAATTAGGTTTTGACTTTTAGATAAAAATCTAGCTGATAGTAAAAGGTAAAAATTAGATCCTTTAAAACTGCCAGATTTTTAAAATATCCATTTTTATAGACCTTTTTTCTGATCTCCCAAACAAATTTTGATGCAGAGGAGGTTAAATGTTTTCCCCTAGAGTCCTTCACTTTACTCCCATTTGTAAGTTAATGCTCTGTTCTGTTTGGTCTCACTTGTATATTATATGTTGAAAATCCATTTACGCATTGCCCTGTAGAACCCACAGCAAAACATAATTGATTCCCAGAGGTGACTGATGCAATCGTTTATCATCTTGTATAAGGTCTGAAAAGGGAGCAATAAGAAAAGAGCCCCAGGGAACACATGATCTGTGCTATGACATTGTCTGTATGCTCACACTGATCTGGGACTTCTTTTTTGGAAGCAAGACCTGAATCACTTGACAAATCCACTGACAGAGAAACCGTCCATACATAGGTGGATCAGTTTTTCAGACCAGTTATAATCTGCATGAATAATCAGTGTTTTTTCTGGATTCGATGTTGATTCATTTGTCTCATCAAGGGGATGTAGGACTTCTGCAATCTGTTGGTTTGATGTGTGAATTTATTGCTAAATGAATTAGTTCATTGCCAGGATATAAGATACAAGTAGCTTAAAGCCCATGCTCTCACACAGGTATAACTCATAAAGGCCTGTCTGTAAAAAGACCAAAAATGGCTGAAAACTTACAAATTGGATGGTAACAGACAGCGAATCACAGTGGTGATTAAACCTGGTGATATTCTGAACAAAAAGAGCTCTCAGGCATACTTGTAGCTGTTTCTGTCACTGCACACTGACTCAACGGACTTTCTATGCTTCAGAGTGATGGGGGCTGTTGTGTGTGCTTGTGGTGAATGTGTTGATTTGTGTGGGTTGTGTTGTGCTGGGAGAGTTATATGAATTTGTGAGGGTGGCAAATATGGGTGTGTGCTGCGATAAGGGACTATGTTTGTTTGGGGTTATGTTGCTAGTTTTGTTGTGGGAGTGGCTTTGAAAAACTATGGCTTTGGGCCAAGTAATCCACCATATGGGTAGTTTCCCTCATATAACCAATGAAATTATTTTATGCAAATTAGCTGTAGAGTAATGTTGTTGGTTGAGTTGAGTCACTTCTGATATCACAATGGTCTAGGGCTCTTGGCATGGCATAGATACATTTTTTGCTGTTGCATGGGTGTAATTCATAAAGTCAAAATGGATAAGGACTTAAAAATTGCATTGGTACCTGTAGTGGTCCCTCACTCTCAAGTGGGGAGGACCCCACTGTCTGGGGCTGAGCAGCAAGCAGTCTATAGTTCTCAGCCTACTGGCTGGGGCAAACAACAGTTAATAGTCTGGAGCTTGGGTGAGGCAGAGCAACAAGCAGACTTTACCCCAGAGCCTCCAGGCTAGGGTTGACAGCAATAAACCGTCTGGGCTCTGGCCCTCTGGGCGGGGCAGAGCAATAAGTAATATCTATCCCTGAGCCTCCTGGCTACGGTAGACAGCAATCAAAGCACAGGCCTTCTGGCCTAAGAAGGGCCCAGATGTGGAGTAGCGGCAAAGGGAGTAGGGGGTCCTGGGCCCACCCTACTCCACCGGGTCCCAGCCCAGGGTCCTATTAGTGGTGGGAAAACCAAAATACACTGCCTCACTTCCCGGCATCACAATTTGACCAAAGACTGGTTCCACTGTACTACTTCCTACCCCACTTAGTTGGCATTGCTCCATCAATCTGAGGTTCTGTCTCGCCGCCTCACAGTTGGGCAGTGGCCACTTCAAATATGGGCCCTCTGTGTCTTCGGGCCATAGGGCGCTGGTCTCCCGCAGAAGGCTCGGCTCCCTAGAAGAGATGTCCATTTCCTTCCCTGATGCATCCGTAACTGTGCTGCAGGTCCCTCTCTTTATACTTTCTGCCCTGCCCCAGTACTTCTGGTGAGGGCAACGGGCCAGGTTTGGCTCTGCCCAGCAGGTGGAGGTAGTGGTCCCTCGCTCTCGAGTCTGGAGGGATGCCACTCTGTCTGCAGTGAGGCAGTGAGATGACTGAACCTGGTAGTGTTCTGAACAAAAAGATCTCTCAGCCATGCTTGAACCTCTTTCTGTCACTTTACACCAATTCAGTAGGCATTGGAGGCTTCAGAGCGACAAGCTGTCAGGGCTCACAGACCTCAAACCCATGCCCACAGATAGTGTTCAGGCCACAACTTTCACCCAGCAGCCCACCTGAGCAACCAATTAAGTGAACTGCTATCTTGCAGGGGGCCCTGCCCCTGAAGCTCCTGATTTGGGGAAACATCCAGCAGCCCCAATTGGCTGAGGAGCTCTATTTAAACCAGGAAGTGGCACAGGAAGGTGTCTGAGCAACAAAGGAATCCCTATGGACCCCTCCCACCTGAACCCTGCATTCCTATCTGCTCCTGTCCTCTTTATCCTAGACCCCCGTCTGTTCCCAGTTCCTGATCTCCTGCCACACTCCAAGTCTCTGCCCCTATGCCATACACCTGGTGCTGGCTCCAGCTTTGACCCCTGGCTTAGCACCTGGCTTTATCTCTGGCTCTGATCTCGGCTTGGCACTGGACTCTAAACATTTGGTCTAACCACCCATGCCCTGTTCATTGCATAATCCTGGAATCTTATTCTATAGCTAGACCCAACCTGCCAATGCTTCTGGACCTCCTGAACTTTATGCATGTGCATAGTGTAAAACTAAACCTGTGGCTGTGTTTGCAGGAGTGAATCCTGTCTTTCACATACTTTTCCTGAAGGATAGGCCTTGCAGTTTCAAGTACAGCCGGGTGAATTTTTTCCAGCAAATAGTAAATTTGTTGAAAAATGCATTTCTAAGGTACCAAAACAATCTGCCAATTTGGATCAAATTTGGCAAGTAGTTTCATCTGAAAAAAAAAATGGAGGAAATAAGTCAGAAAGCAGTTCACTTTCACTATTTCAAAATGAAATGGTTTGACTTATTTCACAATGTAGTTATGTTCATTTTTTTAAGGAAGGTTAAAAAACCTGAAAACTAACTGAAAAAAATAATAATTTCAAATAAAAAAAAAGCCCCAAAACTAAACTAAATAAAAAACCAAACAAAAATTTAGTTTCTTTTTTTTAAATTTCATTTCATGTGTTTTTCTACCCAAAATGAAATTTATTTTGATGAGAAAAAACAAAATTCAGTTTTGGTTTGAAATGAACTGTTTTTTATTTTTATTTTTTAATGTTTTGGTTTCACCTCTGAACTGAAAAAAAATCAATTATTTGCACAGCTTTAGTTTTAAGTCCCAGTTTAACATGAGTCCATTGACATTTGGAGGGAAGGGATAGCTCAGTTGTTTAAGCATTGGCCTGCTAAACCCAGGGTTGTGAGTTCAATCCTTCAGAGGGCCACTTAAGGATCTGGGGCAAAATCAGTACCTGGTCTTGCTAGTAAAGGCAGGGGGCTGGACTCAATGACCTTCCAGGGTCCCTTCCAGCTCTATGAGATAGGTATATCTGCATATATTTATATTAGCTTCTTAGTGACCTAAGAACATTAGGTCACTTATCACATAGGATTCAAAAACAGCAATATTCCCAGTGCTAAACTAATTGGTGATCAGGGCATTGTAGATCTTTCCCTTGGAATTTCACATGCAATGAGCCATACTTTAAGAAGCAACTAGAGAACTCCCTGATATCATGCTCTGGGTTCTAGGCAGCCAGGCCTGGTGGTTGGAGCAGCAGTCAAAGCCTGATGTAGGGTCAGGACCAGGCCAAGGGCAGTGCTGAAACCAGGGTCAGCCACCATGGACAAGCCAAATCAGGATTTTAGATCGAGTCTGGAACCTGAAGGTTGAAGCTAGGTTGAGTCCTGGGGATCAGGAGGCAGGTGCAGGAATAGGGCCAGAGCAGGGTCAGGATCAGACACTGACAAGGCTGAAGTGGACTGGAACAAGAACAGGAACTGGATCAAGGGCACAGCTCTGATGGGGACAGTGAAATACCTGGGTTTGCAATCATCTGACTTGGGCCCTGCTCAGGGATAGGCTGCTGCAGCTTGCCTGAGTGATGAGTCACTGCAGACTCTGTTGGAAGGGTGTCATGGCAGCTGAATGGACAGCCCTAGTCTGGCTGCAGGTTTGCCTCACACCTAACCAGGAAGTTCCTATGTTTCTTATGCTCCCTGCTGCAACACATCTTGCTCCTCTCTGGAACTGTGGGGGACCAGGAACTCTGTAACCATGCCACATCTCCCTTTCTTTGTAATAAAAGATTACAACTTAAATTGTATACCAAGGTATATACACCAAGCAATTCGACATAAACTTCAAATTCCTTAAAACCGCATACACTACTATGTCTCCTTAACAATTGCATTTAAATAGCTCTGAGTGGTATTCTAAAGATCAAGTCTTTGCGAGGTCTGATCAGTCCTCCATACTGTGTTCTCACTCTGAGTTTCATGTGAAGTTCCCTGTGGAGGGTCTCACTTCTGACAGAGTACCTGTAAGTCCCAGATCCTCTCTTCGTTGGGTTGGAAATACTGAAGATGAACCCAGTTCCCCCAGATAAGTCCTTTTGGAGTCTCCACTAGGTAGGAGCTTGCTGGAAGCTTTGTTCCCTGGTTTCAGTTCAGTGTTTGGCACAGAACAAAAGAACTACCTGAAGTCTTGTTATTGCTGAATTTTTATTTCAGCAGCCCATTTTTGAAATTCCTTCAGGTCCGGCCACTTAGGTTTAATCTGTAGTGGTGCCACAGATAAAGGCTTCCTTTGTCATCTTCCCATCAGAAATTCTGCTGAAGATAGTCCAGACACAAGTGATGTTGACCGATGTGCCCGGAGTGCTTTCTCTGGTTCCACCAATTTTTTGCAGAAGTCTTTTAAAAGTCTGCACTGCTCTTCCCACCTCCCCATTACTCTGGAGATAATGTGGACTCCTCGTACAGTGTTCCAAGTCAAATGCCTGTGTAAATGCCCAGATAAAGTGTTAATCTCTAAGGTGCCACAAGGACTCCTCGTTGTTTTTGCTGATACAGACTAACACGGCTACCCCTCTGAAACCTGCTCAGAGTATGGCATTTGTCCCCACTGAAAATGCCACTTGCCACATACGAGATAAAAAAATGTGTCTGAAGCCTAGAGGTGCTCACATGTCCAGTCAAATTGAGCTCTCACTCATCCCCATGCAATCCCACTAAAGATACTGAGCAAAATTTAGATGAGGTGTAAAAGGGTGTCACGCCATTGAAGTCAATAGACGTACAGCCATCTGAATTTAGCCTGTAGTGCACAAGTGTCAGTCACCAGGACGTGGGCAGCTGGGCCTAAGAAGAGCAGGAGTCAGAAATCAGGAATCGGTGCCCAGGGTCAGGACTGGGTTATCTGGAGTGAGGCAAGGCAGGAGCAGTGCTGGATCCTAGGCAGGAACAAGGCGGGGAACAAGCAGGCACTGGAGCTATCCCAGCAGTGGGCAAATGCTTGGAGCAGCTGCTGGGCTTCAGACCCAGTCTGCTGACTCTTCCAGCCAGGCAGTCAGTCAGTCTGGCCAATTGGGAGATTCTGCTGCAAGCCAACTGTGATTCAGCTGCGAACCCTGTGTTGCTCACTAGGGAGGGTGAGCTAGCTGGACCCAGGCTCAGTTGCTAACGCTAATTCTGGACAATAAGTGTGCACTTTACAAATTGTAGGAGATAAAACAGGCCATTTGAGCTCTAGGTGCAGTTTAATTAGATCTGAGGGTATGTCTACACTATGAAATTAGGTCGATTTTATACAGTCAATTGTGTATGTCCACACTAAGTGCATTAAGTCGGTGGAGTGCGTCCTCACTACCGTGGCTAGCATCGACCTACAGAGCAATGCACTGTGGGTAGCTATCCCACAGTTCCCGCAGTGTCCGCCGCCCACTGGAATTCTGGGTTAAACTCCCAATGCCTGATGGGGCAAAAACATTATCGCTAGTGGTTTTGGGTACATGTCATCAGTCGCCCCTCCCTCCGTGAAAGCAACGGCAGACAATCGTTTTGCGCCAGACACCAGGGCGATTAGAAGAGCACAGCTAGGCATGTTGCGCATCAGAGAGGCTTTGAAATCCAGTTTCATTACTGGCCAGGCTTCGGAATGACAGTTGTGTGTATTTCTTCTTGATGCAAACCCGCCCCCTTTGTTGATTTTAATTCCCTGTAAGCCAACCACCCTCACCCCTTCGAAATAAAGTAACTATTATTTTGAAACCATGCATTCTTTCTTTATTAATTGAAACAAAATGAGATAACAGACAAGGTAGCCCGGGTGGGGTGGGGGAGGAGGGAAGGACAAGGCCACATTGCTTATTGTAGCCACACTAAAAGTCAAACTGTTTGGGCCATTCTCTGCAGTGGAGTGGCTGGGTGCTCGGAGCCTCCCCCCACGCGTTCTTGGGCGTCTGGGTGAAGAGGCTATGGAACGAGGGGAGGAGGTTATACAGTGGATGCAGCGTGGATCTGTGCTCTTGTTGGCGTTCCTGCAGCTCCAACAGACACTTCATCATGTCCGTTTGCTCCCTCATTAGCCTCAGCACCGCGTCCTTCCTCCACTCTTCATGCTCACTTAATTCTTTCCTGGCCTCTGCCACTGAATTGCCTCCATGCATTAAGCTGTGCCCTATCAGTTTGGGAGGATTGCATGAGCTTGGAAAACATGTCATCACGAGTGTGTTTTTTTCGCCTTCTAATCTGCAATATCCTCAGGGACAGAGATAATAGGGGAGTGTAGAAACATTCTAGGCTCTACGATTCTGGGGGGACTGCGTGGCCACCTGTGCTGCTGAGTTTGCCACGCTGACCAAACAGGAAATAAAATTAAAAAGTTCCCGGGGCTTTTCCTGTGTACCTGGCTAGTGCATCGGAGTTCAAAGTGCTGTCCAGAGCGGTCACAATGGAGCACTCTGGGATAACTCCTGGAGGCCAATACCATCAATTTGCGTCTGCACTACCCCAAATTCGACCCAGCAAAGTCAAGTTTAGCACTACTCACCTCACCAGGGAGGAGTACAGAGGTCGATTTTAAGAGCCCTTTAGGTCGACGGAATGGGGTTGGGTTGTATGGACGCATTCATTTTTAAATTGACCTAGTGCGGCTAAATTCTACCTAACCCCATAGAGTAGACCAGGCCTGAGCAAATAATTGATTCTTCATTTGGGGGCTGACTGAAAAATCTGGAAAAACATGTGGTGTGAACCAAAAATGATTTTTTTTCCATTTTTTCTCAACAAAACAAAAAAATAAAGGAAAAATTATTGTTTTGGTTCCTAAAGCATCATTTTTTCAACCCAAAATAATTTTTATTTCAGTTTTTGTTTTATTTCTGGTAGTTTTAAGGTGTTTTCTTTTTTGTTGTTGTTGTTGTTCTGAAAAATGAGGTAAATTTCTAATTGAAATATCATTTCAAAATGAAAAGTCGGAATATTTCATTTCAAAATGGCCAAAACAAAGTTTCAACTTTTTCAACAAATAAAATTCACTTTCAGCCAAAACTATTTGCTAAATTCAGCCTGAGTTCACACATTGTTTTGGTGTTCTAAAAAAAAGCATTTTTCAGAAAATTTATTGTTTTCCAAAAAAAATTCACCCAGCTGTAATTTTAATTACTAAACTGGAGATTTTTTAGAATTTTGAGGCTATATGCTATTCAGAGAGGCACATCACACATTCACTATAGAACGTGTACTGGGTTTTGATGTAGTATAATCATTTGCAGGAACACAGCTTTGCATTTTCATGTGACCTCCAGAAGAAGAAAGAGGAGCGTCCATGTACCAGCAATGCAGATAAAGGTGAGCAATCGTTTTCATGTTCTCTCCATGGGTACTAATGCGGAGAGTGGACTAGACGATACATCTGAGGGAAGGGAGCAGAAGAAGACTCCACCAAGTAGAAAGCATGAGATGCACTGTCCCAGGGATGGGGGTTCCACGACCACCGCTCCCAAAAGAAGGAGGCGGGTGGTGGTGATTGGGGACTCCCTCCTCGGGGGAACTGAGTCATCTATCTGCCGTCCCGACCAGGAAAACCGAGAGGTCTGCTGCTTGCAAAGAGCTAGGATTCACGATGTGATGGAGAGACTGCTGAGACTCATCAAGCCCTCGGATCGCTACCCCTTCCTGCTTCTCCACGTGGGCACCAATGATACTGCCAAGAATGACCTTGAGAGGATCACTGCAGACTACGTTGCCCTGGGAAGAAGGATAAAGGAGTTTGAGGCGCAAGTGGTGTTGTCGTCCATCCTCCCTGTGGAAGGAAAAGGCCTGGGTAGAGTCCGTCGAATTGTGGAAGTCAACGAATGGCTACGCAGGTGGTGTCGGAGAGAAGGCTTTGGATTCTTCGACTATGAGATGGTGTTCCAAGAAGGAGGAGTGCTAAGCAGAGACGGGCTCCACCTAATGAAGAGAGGGAAGAGTATCTTCGCAGGCAGGCTGGCTAACCTAGTGAGGAGGGCTTTAAACTAGGTTCACCGGAGGAAGGAGACCAAAGCCTGAGATAAGTGGGGAAATGGGATCCTGGGAGGAAGCAGAAGCAGGAGAGGACAAGAGGGGAGGACTCCTGTCTCAGACTGAGAAAACGGGACAATCAGCAAGTTACCTTAAGTGCCTATACACAAATGCAAGAAGCCTGGGAAACAAGCAGGGAGAACTGGAAGTCCTGGCACAGTCAAGGAACTACGATGTGATTGGAATAACAGAGACTTGGTGGGATAACTCACATGACTGGAGTACTGTCATGGATGGATATAAACTGTTCAGGAAGAACAGGCAGGGCAGAAAAGGTGGGGGAGTTGCGTTGTACGTAAGAGAGGAGTATGACTGCTCAGAGCTCTGGTATGAAACTGCAGAAAAACCTGAGAGTCTCTGGATTAAGTTCAGAAGTGTGATGTCGTGGTGGGAATCTGCTATAGACCACCAGACCAGGGGGATGAGTTGGACAAGGCTTTCTTCCAGCAACTAACAGAAGTTACTAGATCGCAGGCCCTGGTTCTCATGGGAGACTTCAATCACCCTGATATCTGATCGGAGAACAATACAGCGGTGCATAGACAATCCAGGAAGTTTTTCAAAACTGTAGGGGACAATTTCCTGGTGCAAGTGCTGGAGGAACCAACTAGGGGCAGAGCTCTTCTTGACCTGCTGCTCACAAAGAGGGAAGAATTAGTAGGGGAAGCAAAAGTGGATGGGAATCTGGGAGGCAGTGATCATGAGATGGTCGAGTTCAGGATCCTGACAAAAGGAAGAAAGGGGAGCAGCAGAATACAGACCCTGGACTTCAGAAAAGCAGACTTTCACACTCTCAGGGAACTGATGGGCAGGATCCCCTGGGAGAATAACATGAGAGGGAAAGGAGTCCAGGAGAGCTGGCTGTATTTTAAAGAAGCATTATTGAGGGCACAGGAACAAACCATCCCGATGTGTAGAAAGAATAGTAAATATGGCAGGCGACCAGCTTGGCTTAACTTTGCTGATCTTAAACACAAAAAAGAAGCTTACAAGAGTGGAAGATTGGACAAATGACCAGGGAGGAGTATAAAAATATTGCTCAGGCATGCAGGAGTGAAATCAGGAAGGCCAAATCATGCTTGGAGTTGCAGCTAGCAAGAGATGTTAAGAGTAACAAGAAGGGTTTCTTCAGGTATGTTAGCAACAAGAAAAAGGTCAAGGAAAATGTGGGCCCCTTACTGAATGGGGGAGGTAACCTAGTGACAGAGGATGTGAAAAAGCGAATGTATTCAATAATTTTTTTGCCTCTGTCTTCATGAACAAGGTCAGCTCCCAGACTGCTGCACTGGGCAGCACAGTATCGGGAGAAGGTGACCAGCCCTCTGTGGAGAAATAAGTGGTTCAGGACTATTTAGAAAAATTGGATGTGCACAAGTCCATGGGGCCGGATGCGCTGCATCCGAGGGTGCTAAAGGAGTTGGCGGATGTGATTGCAGAGCCATTGGCCATTATCTTTGAAAACTCATGGCGATCGGGGGAGGTCCCAGATGACTGGAAAAAGGCTAATGTAGATTTCACCCTGATATTCTATGATTCTCCATAAGGGAATAATGCAACTGTTTTTAATAATAGAATCATAGAATATCAGGGTTGGAAGGGACCTTAGGAGGTCATGTAGTCCAACCCCCTGCTCAAAGCAGGACCAATCCCCAACTAAATCATCCCAGCCAGGGCTTTGTCAAGCCTGACCTTAAAAACCTCTAAGGAAGGAGATTCCACCGCCTCCCTAGGCAACCCATTCCAGTGCTTCACCACCCTCTTAGTGAAAATTTTTTTCCTAATATTCAACCTAAACCTCCCTCACTGCAACTTGAGACCATTACTCCTTGTTCTGTCATCTGGTACCACTGAGAACAGTTTAGATCCATCCTCTCTTGAACCCCTTTTCAGGTAGTTGAAAGCAGCTATCAAATCCCCCCTCATTCTTCTCTTCTGCAGACTAAACAATCCCAGTTCCCTCGGCCTCTCCTCATAAGTTATGTGCTCCAGCCCCCTAATCATTTTTGTTGCCCTCTGCTGGACTCTTTTCAATTTTTCCACATCCTTCTTGTAGTGTGGGGCCCAAAACTGGACACAGTACTCCAGATGAGGTCTCACCAATGCTGAATAGAGGGGAATGATCACATCCCTCGATCTGCTGGCAATACCCCTACTTATACAGCCCAAAATGCCATTAGCCTTCTTGGCAACAAGGGTATACTGTTGACTCATATCCAGTTTCTCATCCACCGTAACACCTAGGTCCTTTTCTGCAGAACTGCTGCCTAGCCACTCGGTCCCTAGTCTGTAGCAGTGCATGGGATTCTTCCGTCCTAAGTGCAGGACTCTGCGCTTACCCTTGTTGAACGTCATCAGATTTCTTTTGGCACAATCCTCTAATTTGTCTAGGTCCCTCTGTATCCTATCCCTACCCTCCAGCATATCTACCACTCCTCCCAGTTTAGTGTCATCTGCAAACTTGCTGAGGGTGCAGTCCATGCCATCCTCTAGATCACTAATGAAGATATTGAACAAAACCGGCCGCAGGACCGACCCTTGGGGCACTCTGCTTGATACCGGCTGCCAACTAGACATGAAGCCATTGATCACTACCCGTTGAGCCCGACGATCTAGCCAGCTTTCTATCTACCTTATAGTTCATTCATCCATCCCATTATTCTTTAACTTGTTGGCAAAAATACCGTGGGAGACCGTATCAAAAGCTTTACTAAAGTCAAGGAATAACATGTCCACTGCTTTCCCCTCATCCACAGAGCCAGTTATCTCCTCATAGAAGGCAATTAGGTTAGTCAGGCACGACTTGCCCTTGGTGAATCCATGCTGATTCTTCCTGATCACTTCCCTCTCCTCTAAGTGCTTCAGAATTGATTCCTTGAGGAGCTGCTCCATGATTTTTCCAGGGACTGAGGTGAGGCTGACTGGCCTGTAGTTCTCCTGATCCTCCTTCTTCCAGTTATCCAGGACCTCCCCCATTCGCTATGAGTTTTCAAAAATAATGGCCAATGGCTCTGCAATCACATCCGCCAACTCCTTTAGCACCCTCGGATGCAGCGCATCCGGCCTCATGGACTTGTGTTCGTCCAGCTGTTCTAAATAGTCGGTCGCCTGCCATATTTACTATTCTTTCTACCCATCGGGATGGTTTGTTCCTGCAACCTCAATAAGGATTCTTTAAAATACAGCCAGCTCTCCCGGACTCCTTTCCCCCTCATGTTATTCTCCCAGAGGATCCTGCCCATCCAATGGGTACAGACAGACACAGGCAGCACAACGTACCAATGTGATTGTGACGGGTTCGGTCACAGAGATCCCCTTGTTACTGTCACCTGATGTGATGAATTTATCTCTGAGCCTGTTTTCCGTGCCAGCTTGGGACTCCAAAACCCTGCCTTGTTGATCCAGACATGCTAGCCTGCTGCAACACAGACTCAGGTCTGGTCCACGCCCCCAAAGCTGCAGACTTTAACCAAAAAACTGCTCAATAGGTCACTTATCTCCAGCATCCAGACACCCAGTTCCCAATGGGATCCAAACCCCAAATAAATCCATTTTACTCTATATAAAGCTTATAGAGGGTAAACTCATAAATTGTCCGCCCTCTATAACACTGATAGAGAGATATGCACAGCTGTTTGCTCCCCCAGGTATTAATCACTTACTCTGGGTTTATCAATAAACAAAAGTGATTTTATTAAGTATAAAAAGTAGGATTTAATTGGTTCCAAGTAATAACAGACAGAACAAAATAAGTTACTAAGCAAAATAAAACAAAACACGCAAGACTAAGCCTAAATCATTAAGAAATGTATTACAGGGAAATCTCACCCTTAGAGAAGGTGACAGCTAGTGGTGACAGCAAATGCTCCAATCCCTCAGATAGAGACAAGCACCTACAAGATCTCTATCAAGCATTCTTAAAACTACAATACCCACCTGCTGAAGTGAAAAAACAGATTGACAGAGCCAGACGAGTACCCAGAAGTCACCTCCTACAAGACAGGCCCAACAAAGAAAATAACAGAACACCACTAGCTGTCACCTTCGGCCCCCAACTAAAACCTCTCCAGCGCATCATCAGAGATCTACAACCTATCCTGAAAGATGATCCTTTACTCTCACAGATCTTGGGAGACAGACCTGTCCTTGCTTACAGACAACCCCCCAACCTAAAGCAAATACTCACCAGCAACCACACATCACTGAACAAAACCACTGACCCAGGAACCTATCCTTGTAACAAACCCCGATGCCAACTCTGTCCACATATCTATTCAAGTGACATCATCATAGGACCTAATCACATCAGCCATACCATCAGGGGCTCGTTCACCTGCACATCTATCAATGTGATATATGCCATCATGTGCCAGCAATGCCCCTCTGCCATGTACATTGGCCAAACCGGACAGTCTCTTCGCAAAAGAATTAATGGACACAAATCTGACATCAGGAATCATAATACTCAAAAAACAGTGGGAGAACACTTTAACCTGTCTGGTCATTCAGTGACAGACCTGCGGGTGGCTATATTACAACAGAAAAACTTCAAAAACAGACTCCAACGAGAGACTGCTGAGCTGGAATTGATATGCAAACTAGACACAATCAACTCAGGATTGAATAAGGACTGGGAATGGCTGAGCCATTACAAACATTGACTCTATCTCCCCTTGTAAGTATTCTCACACTTCTTATCAAACTGTCTGTACTGGGCTATCTTGATTATCACTTCAAAAGCTTTTTTTCTCTTACTTAATTGGTCTCTCAGAGTTGGTAAGACAACTCCCACCTGTTTATGCTCTCTGTATGTGTATATATATATCTCCTCAATATTTATTCCACTCTGTATGCATCCGAAGAAGTGGGCTGTAGTCCACGAAAGCTTATGCTCTAATAGGACCTCAGAGTTATACTTCGCATTTATAGCTTCAGATACAAGAATGATACTGAATATATTCATCCTATTTGTATGAATGGATTCAGTAGATTATAAGCTTTGTAATGATATCTTACAAGAGACCTTTTGCATAAAGCATATTCCAGCTACATTCATAAAGCATATGGAGTGCAACGTCACAGTGATGATATTGGTTAGCAGGAAAGGCAGCAATCTCAGCACACCAGCTGCCTAATGGTAGTGGACTTTTTTGTAGGGATCACAGTAAAGAGGAGCTGAAGGAGGACAATGTGGCGGCTTTGCAGATATTTATAGGGAGCACCTCCCTTGGGGGAGGGGCTGCATGGGAGAAAACAGGAGGTGAAAGTCAACTTCTTGATAGTGATTAAGAGGTGACAAGCAGCATGGGGACAGGCTGTGAAGCGCCAGGCTTGACACTGAAGACAAGTAGTGTCTGTATGATGACCTAGAGAGGGCGGAGCCAGTGGAGGGATGCAAAGAGAGGGGGACCTGGTGGAAACTATGAGTGAGGAAAATGATCTTTGCAGCAGCATTTCCAATGGATACATGTGGGACAAGGTTGCATTTGCCAAGGCCAGAGAAAGGGTTAGGCAACACCAATACCCCTGCTGAAGAATACAGTTTACCAGACACATAGCTCTCATTCAGTGCAACACTTTTCAATGCTCGAGGCTCCTGCAATTCAGGAAGAGGAAATAAACCTCACAGAACATACAATTGCTTGGTGTCTCCTTTAAAGTCTTCTCCTGTGCTCGTAATTGCTTTCTTCTTCCCCTCTTCTCCTTAAATCATGTCTTAACCCCCTTTCCTTTGCATAGCCTTCCTACCATGACACTGTCTTGTATCCATAGTGCAGTGCTGTGTATTGCATTTGTCTGAGTCGGGGACTGCAAGCTCTTTGAAGCAGGGTGTGTGTCTGTTAAAATGCTACATACATTGACAGTGCTCTGTAACTGACTGGAAGTGACCCAGAGCAAGCACGCAACCAGCAACAAGATGAGCCAGATTAACTCTGGTTTGAACACTAGTCAGGGGGAAAGCTGGACAGCATCAACCACTCTGGAGATGCTTCTTAAAAAAGAATGATTAAAGATGGTTTGGGTTTCACCACAAAGCCAAAGGCCAGTTGGGGAGGTGTGTGGAGGACACAGGCAGCCATCTTAGAGTTCTGCCCTCAGCATGGGGACAATTCTCTACTGTGAATAGAAAGCAGAACTGCAAAAGGCAAGAGAAGATGGCTTCAGATCAGGAAAGGAGCTGTGTTATGCCACCGCATCTCTGCTGAAGCTCATTGCTCTTGATGGCTGGAGCAGCAGAATTCCGAACTGAAGGAGGCCAGTGCTGTATTCTCAGGCATGCCTCTATTGTGGAGTCAGAAGTCAGCTAAGGGAGAGCTGGCTCTAGGATTCTATTACATATGAAAGCAAACAAAGGGAAGGGATGATGCACCTGCTAATGGAAAAGGTGGAGCAAGTTTAGAGCTGCTGCTGTCTAGGATCTCTAACACAAGGTGTAAAAAGACATTATTCCATAGATAGGTGGAAAAGATCTTCAATGGTGCAGCTTCATGTTCTTGCAACTAAGGGGGAGAGAGATAGGCAGGCCAAAAGGCCAGGTTTGTTTGAGCATTATTTTAGTTTTGTGCTACAAATGTGAAAGCCAAAGGCAAGAAGTGGAAGTGTCTGACGGAGAAGGATCTGACCTGTTGAGGAAGTGGGTAAGTAATGGTTGAAAGCTCTGGGGTATTTAAGAAATTAAATGAAGCTCCCAAAGGAGTGGCGTTTGGGATATGAACAGGATTTGTCAGGGTCTGCAGGATTCTTTGGGGTGCATGGTGGAAGGGGCAGGCTGTGGAGTGTGTACGCACCTACGTGTGTGCGAGTGCATCATTTGGGAGTGCAGCAATGGGGCAGCTGTGGTGTTTCAAAACAGGTGTGTTAAAATGTGGAGTCTCCTAGAGGCAGATTTCATTGAAGCTAGCCCAGGGAGTGCACTGAGATCTCCCTTCATCACCAGGGATCCCTGCACTGCAGGAGGAAGAACAAGCAATCACACTGCAAGGCTTTTTGCCAAAGGTATAGTGCTAGTCTCCGGCCAGGTTCCCAGAAGATCCTGAAAGGCAGAATCAGCACATTGTCCAGACCCCGAGGCTTTGCCTCCATCCCAGCCAACACCGCCACATTTTGGGAAGCTGCCCCCTCTCACAGCAGGGGAGTTCGTGGCAGTTTTGTTCTGTCACAACTTCCCCACTGTCATGGCGGGTATATATCCCACGCTGGCATGGAAACCAAGGAGTGAACGCAAGAACTGCTGGCCAGCACTGATGGGCAGCCCCACACCAGTTGGGAGAATAAAGGATCTGGGAAGCAGAGGGGCAGGGTGGCTGCCAGAGAGGCAAGGAGGCTGGGGACTGAAGCTCCTGGTGTAAAGTTGCCCTAGAGCACGGATAACCAGATCTACAGGCTGGAGAAGGCCCTGGAGCCCAGAGAGGTAGGAAGGAGCACAGGGCCAAGCAGGAGGAGTTGTTGGGGGCCTGATTGCATCTGCCTGGTTGAAGGGCCCTGAGTTGGAAGCCAGTGGAGTGGGCAGGCCTGGGCTCCCCTATCAATCCCTCAGAAACTTAAAGACCAAACAGGTTTCCAGATCCCTGAGCATCAGGACCAGCTGACCCCACCAAGTAAAAGGGGAAACCCTACATACCCCAGTGGGACTGAGACGAACACTTCTTGGCCCAGAATGGGACTATCGGAGAGACTCAGGCAAGCGGAGCTGACTGACTGCCCTGCCAGACTGAGAACTTGGTGCAATGCTCTGTCTGACCGAAGGAGACAGTGTCGCATCAGCCCATCAGCCCAGACCCACGTGCAGCAGATTTTCTACCTTTGGGTTCATCACATTGGATTCTGCTGGGGAAAAGCTGGGATGAAGCCCAAAGGGTATGGGATTCTTAATTTAGTTCAGAAAAGCAGACTTTCACACATTGTATCCTGTAGTTCTATATCCCTGATGATTTATTCCAAGATAGAGACGAGCCAAATAGATGGCTCATGCCAACTGAGACATTTAAATTGGTTTGGTCACAGCTAAATCCTATTCAGAACTAGTCAAAAATGGAGAAGGGCAGGATCAACTGCAGTATCGGTGATCTTGAAATCACATTTGCAACAAACTGGCTTTTCTTTTTCCATATTTTCATGGGTGTTTTCAATGGAATTTTCCACTTTCCACTTTCAAAATCAGACAATTTCATTTTAAAAATGTACCTGTTTTGGAAAAAAAATCCTACCATGTGGCTGAGCCAAACAATCAAAAGTTTAATCAAATCTAACGGTGACACTGCAACAATCAGAAACCCGAAAAAAGAAACAAAACCCAACAATTTCTTTGACAGTCGACAAGCTGATTTTTTTTCCCATGTAAAGTTTCCATTGACAATTTTTGAATAATTCCAAAAAATTAAAGACTTAAAAAATATTACTTTGTTTTCACAAAAAAAAATCATTTTGGAAAAAGCCAAATTTCCATAGACTATTGTTTTCATGTGCAAAATTGCATCCAGGTCTAACCCCAGACCGGAAGATCTTAGCTATATTGTATTGAAACAAGTATTCCTCTGGCAAGTGGAGCTGGGCCTTTATTGCACTCATATACCCTGAAAACTTGCATTATACTTACAAGATGCTGCCATCAGAAGATGAGTTGAGCACTATCCCCTAGTTACTGCTAAGCTCTCCAAGCTGGAGGGAACACTATGGGATTGATTCTGATCTAACGTACCATATTTTACACCAAAATAACTCCATTGGCTTTAATATGTGATGTCACAGCAGGATCAGGTCCTGCGTTCTTTCATCCTTTCCTTGGGGAGGTGATGTTTCTTTGAATGCAGTCACGGAATCAACCAGTCAGCCTTATCCAATGAGGCAATGAAAGCTGATGGCATGCTTCAGTTAAAAGGTCCTGCAAACTCTGGTTTAGGTGTCTATATATGCAGCTGTTCTTCACATATACACACCCAAGTACCTCTTTCTGAAGAGAGTGTGGTGGTAAAGAGTACATTTTTTATAGTCTTCCATAAAATGTTTCTTTTACTCATGGAAATTAAATGCACTCATTTGGTCAGACTCAACCCTCAGTTACACTCCTCCAATCCCAGTGAAGTCGGTTTTGTTGTAGAAGTGAATCTGAGAGCAGAATTTGGCTCTGCTTCTTTAACTCTACCCAACAGGGCCTTTTAGTTGCATAATCCAAACTGGAGTTTGACTTTCAAATTTCAATTTCCTTTCTTGTCGATTTTCTGCTGGACTTCGTACTATGGAAACGTCCCTCTGTTTTTTGATAAGACAGCGAGAAGTTCAGAGGCTGGATGATCAGCCTAGTTATCTCAGCACAAAAGGAACAGCTGTGTACGGAGAAGGAGGGCTTTCTCTACAGACTTTTCATTATGCTTGAAGTCCCCTTGTTGCCTACTACACCTCAATAAACTCACCTCAACAAGCTTGTTGGCTTTAGCCAACTCATGTTTTTATGTCGCAGCGAAGATGCACTTCAAAGAAATCTCCCTTTGAAGACCATGATAAAAGAGAGTCAAAGAAAATGGAATCCATCATCAAATAACTTGTCTTTTTTTTTTTGCCTTAAAAAATACAGACCTTATCTGTTATAAATTATTTAAGAGAAGTCCTGCTGACTTTGCTCTGTCTATTTCTCTTTGTCTCTCTCTGTTTGGTGAGTATTTCATCCAGTTCCCTGAATCACTGACAGATCCCAAATGCAATTCATCTTCTTACCCAGTTAAAAGGTGCAAGTGTAGAAATCAGTCCTTTTCTCTGTAGTGAGTTCACACTTCTGAAAATTCTCATTACAGATGAGGAAGAGTCAGATAGCTAAACTTATACATTTCTGGTACTCCAGAAAAGAATGTAAAAATATTTTTCTACTTCTTTGTAACATGAGCTACCAGTAAAAATGGGACACAACACAATTAGAAGGGTAAGAACTAGAGATGGGCCTGAACCCAAACCCTGGATCCAAATTTTGGCTGGGTTCAGCGTGTGCATCCAAATGTTTTGTCTCAAGCTAATCACTAGTTATATGAAGGGCTCTCTCTCTCTCTGGATATCTGAAGGTGATTGGGTAAGTCTAGGCCGACCAGTAGCAGAAACTAAGGTCTTCCAGAAACCATGGTTATTAAGAACCTGAAGGCAAGTTAGACGATGATGCTTGCTTTATCACGATAAAGCTGAAGCAAGAACATTCTGGCTAATTCCCAAATTTGATCCCAACTAATCTAGTAGGATTTTTTTTGACTGAACAGTTTTCCATCAGAAAACACAATTTCGTTGAAATCAAAATGTTTTGTGTGACTATGTCATTTCTGATGAAATTTTTTGATGTAAAAATGTCTAACTTTCTTGTTTGTTTGTTTCATTTGGATAATGCTGAAATGTTTCATTTTGATCAGGTAAAAACATTTCTTTTTGACTGTATAGTTTTGTTTTATTTCTTATTAAAGTTTATATTACACTATTCATTTTAATATATCACACTTATGTATTAGAACAGACGTGGGCAAACTGTGGGCCACATCCGGCCCACGGGACCGTCCTGCCCAGCCCCTGAGCTCTCGGCCTGGGAGCCTAGTCCCCGCCCCTCCCCCACAGCCACTGGGTGTCGCAGCTGTGAGCTCCTGCTGGTGGTAAGGGAGCGGGGAGTGGGGGGGGCTGGGTAGGGAAGCGGGGGTCTTGGGGGCAGTCAGGAAGGAGGGGGCGGTCAGGGGATGGGGCAAAGGGAGGGTTGGGAGTGGGAGTTCCGGGGAGCCTGAGGGGGGGCTGTCAGGGGGTGGGGATGTGGATAGGGGTCGGGCACAAGGGGCAGGGGGGTTGGATGGGTTGGAGGTTCTGAGGGGGGCAGTCGGGGCGGGAAGTGGGAGGGGGCGGATGGGGGTGGGGGGCGAGGCTGTTTGGGGAGGCACAGCGTTCCCTACCCAGCCCTCCATACAGTTGCGCAACCCTGATGTGGCCCTCGGTCCAAAAAGTTTGCCCACCCCTGCATTAGAATATATAATAAAATGTTAAACCTATGTCATATTCTATATTATAGCACAGTGTTTTGACATTATCAAACATCAGGATTTGACGTTGTCAGATTCAGTGTTTCAGTGGTTCTGAATCAAAAATTTTCACAATTTCCATTTCATGGAATATCAATTTTTCAAATGAAGACAGATTTCAAAATATCAGAATGTCCCATGGAGCAGAAATTCCTTTTTTTGACCAGCTCCAATCCCCACCATCCCGTCTAAGGTACCGCATGTCAAACATTCCATTCAGTGGAACCCAACAGGCAATAAAAACATCGAAGCAGCATGAGGGGGAAACTGTAGCTTAACATGGTGGGTGCAGCACTGACCACATGCCTCTCCAGTACCGTACTGTGATTGTCTTTTAACAAAGGAAACAGATTTGGGGAACAGTACAGTAAAAAGCATGTAGGACAAGTTAGTTCTGGGGTCCAGGTGGGGGTGAAAGAGGGAGAAGTCAGGTGCAAAGAGCTCCACACCCACGCATGCCCTCGACTGTGCACTCGGGCATAAAGACCAGGCACAGGATAGTCCTTGTGCTGCCCACTGTCAGTGCTGTTCTTGGTGAAAGGGGTTTGGTGAGGCAGGCCCATGGGACTGACCCTCCCTTCTACACCAGCTAACAGTGCTGACCTGCTGCCAAAGACCACTCAGGTTTAAATGCAAAGAAGAACACGTTTATTCCAGGGGTCTTACTGGAACCTCTCTAGGTTTCTCCATGACCCCTGGGCCTCTTCCTCTTCCCCTTCCGGGCTCCACAGCCTGGTTTCATAAGCAGCCATTCCCAAATACTACATTTTCCCTCTCCAACACTTCCTTTATACCCCCCTCTGGTAATGAATGATACAGTTTAAACCTTCACAATCCCAGTAATTCCTTTGGATGTTACACACAAAGTCTTTCAGCCAGCGTGGGGGCCCACAGGAGCAAAAAGTCTGTGTCACCCTTGGGACACCAGAAGACAGCAGAGGCGGGTCTGGAAGCAAAACTGGAACCACTGCCTGAACAGGCAAAAACCTCTGTTGGAGCAAGCAGTACCCCTTCAGCTGCTGATGGTGCAGTGGGGATTTCCAGACCTCTGATGGGCTCCCGTACCTGCACTAAATTATTGATATGCCAATGGGACCCATTGTGCAAGTCGTATGTTACCACTCCTAGATGCCACATAACCTGCATTGGAAGTGAGAGCTGTGACCCAAACGTGGGCCCCCTGCATGGTCTGTGTACACATACCAATTGCTCCACGGCCAGGGCCTGCACCCTAGCCCTCCGTTTGCCATCGCTGGAACCTTTGGCGTATGCCTGACACTTCTATACATGGTTGTGAACCTCCCGCAGACCATTCCTGGCCTCCTTAGAAAGGGATGTAATACGTCTAATCACAAGCACGCCTCTGAACCCAGCATCAGCAAAGCCAGGGACTGACCTGTCGCTCTCTGGAGAGCCACCCGGTAATGTTGTAATATTGAGTGGAGAGTTTGCAGAAAGGGCAAACACTGGGACAGATGAGCCCATAGTCCGTTCTTCAACCAGAGATTAAATCACTCTGTACCTCCATTAGCCTCAGAGTACAGACATGCCAGATCCCTTTATCCACTAGGAATTGGGTGAAACAAGCAGAAACAAACTGAGGTCCAAGATCAGTAATTATTGTGCGGGGATAACCCCACCTAAAGCACCACTCCTCCGGATGATCACAGACGACTTGGGCTGTTACTAGGTTGCTAACTGCTACCTCCAGCCATTTGGAAAAAAGATGGTAGGCTGCTCACAGAAACCACTGATTCTGTGGGGACATGGGTTATTTCTCCACATATGTCTAGCTGTATGGACTGCCATGGCCCAGGCAGCGGCAGGATAGTGATGAGAGGTACGCTGGTTGGCTTATACAATTTACCACTAAATAAACATGACTCACAATTTCTGACCAACTCTTCAATGTGACTGTCAATTCCTGGGCACCATAACACTGTGCAACTCTTCTGCTTCATGCAGGCCACCCCACTGCCCGCATGGCCTCTGGTACCATCACTGGGGCACCCCGAAGTACAGCATGATTGCCCCATGGAGATAATTCATGTCTCACATGAACATAATCCTCCAAATAATATGGAACAGTTTTTGGCCAGCCCTGATTAACATATCTGAGAGCTTCTGGTAACACTGCATCCTGGAGCAGTGCCTCTGATAATGATTTGGGAGTTACAAGAGAGAGGTCAGGCAGACAGGGCTGGCTCTAGGTTTTTTGCTGCCCTAAGCAAAAAAATTTTTGGCTGCTTCCCCCCCCCCCCCCCCCCCCCCCCCCCACACACACACACACACACACCCTGGTGCTTTTCTTTGGTTTTTACACATGTTTGCACTTTGCAGTTTTGTTTTGACTGTTTAAAATTTTTAAAAAAATGAAAACAGAGAATTTGTAGTTAGTGAAATAAAACAATTTCCTATTAGTATAATTTTAACATTTAATTTTAACAAAAACACAATTACAAACAATTTGAGTTCAACTATACACTGTAATGAAAAATGTTAGTGTCTTCCAGTTTCTTATAAATTAAAAGAATTTATATGAACTGAATTTTTCTGGTTTTTCTACTTGCATAGTCTTTTAATAAGTCAGTGAAATCTAAATTTTTTGCAATAGTACTTTCAATTGAAATTAATGCGAGTCCTGACAAATGATTTTGAGACATGGTGGACCTCAAATAATTTTTTAGTAATTTCAGTTTTGAGAAACTGCGCTTACCAGAAGCCACTGATACTGGTAATGGTAAAAGAATGCGTAATGCTATAGCAGTGTTTGGAGTGAAAAAATCATTTCTTGCTATAAATTCTAATACTTTTAGAGGAGAAGTTTTAGGACTTATTAGTTCAGATAAAGCTATTAATTCATCATACAATTCTACTGCATCAATGTCAGCAGCGTTATCAGTACTAAGCGCTAAATGTAGGTCTTGGCAGTGCTTCATGAGGTCTTCTTTGGAAAACTGATTTTTAATATTTCCAATATCGTATAAAAATTCAAAAGTTTCACAATGACTATGCAACTGACAAAATCTTTCTTCAATGGAAGTTATAGCTACATCCAAAATACAATAGAAACATTCAACTTTAAACCTTTCCTTTGGATCAAGAATAGGATCATCATGAACCTCATAACAAAACTATCTTGTTTTTTTCCGAGGACGAATGAATTGTTGAGGTGCAAACGTCGGTTCAAAATCAAGATCCTCTGCTATTGTTGTTGCTTCTTTGACAGTTTCTTCAAATCCTTCATCTGAATGGTATTTTTTTAAATATACCAGCGTTTTATTCAAAATCATCTTTGCCTCAGATATGTCTATAGTTATGTTCTGCATAACTTTGCTGGTCAAATTAATTTGATTTAGAATATTATGCCAAATAACCGTGCAACATGAAAATTGAAACTGCATCATTTTCTGAGCCAATGTTTCAGCTTCATATTGAAATGAAGGATCATACAACAAGTCCTGGCTTATTTCGAATAGTGCATCGTAAATCTCTCCTGATGAATATCGGAATGGTCTAATAGCGTTTATCCTGCTTTCCCATCTAATTTGACTTAGAGGTTTAGTGTGAGTTTTTGTTCAAGATGCTTCTTCAAGACTGCCCAACAGTGTGTGGAAACACTAAAAAAGCTGTAAATTGCTTGCACTGTGGTAAAATATGAAACGGCATCTTTAGATGATTTGGTGGCATCACTGACAACCAAATTGAGTGAATGCGCATGGCAAGGAATGAAAAAAGCACGATTGTTTAAATTCAGTATTCTTTGCTGTACACCTGCATGTCGTCCTTGCATGTTTGAGCCCTTATCGTACCCTTGGCCGCGCATATTTTCTAAAGGTATTCCACAGTGTTCCAATCTCTGTAGAATTACATCATTGAGGGCTTTCCCAGTAGTTTCGTTCACTGGTATAAATTCTAGAAAGTGTTCACAAATTTTCATTTCTGCATTTTCATCAATTTTCAGAAATCGTAAAACTATTGACATTTGCTCGTTTTTGCTCAGATCTTGAGTACAATCAACTATAATTGAGTAATATTTGTCATGTTTCAAATTCGATAACATTTCATTACGCACGCCATTAGAAATTAATTCTATCATCTCATTTTGTGTATTTTTACCCAAATAATGAGTGTGAATCTCTCCAGCTTTCACTCTTCGTACATGTTCAGCCATAACATTATCAAATTTTAATTTATCAACCAATTTTAAGAAATTTCCATTGTTATTCTCATATAAAATATCCGAGGATCCACGGAATGCGAGGCACTGTTCGGCTAGGAAATTAATGATTGCTAGTAAACGTTCCAACACTGCTTGCCAACGTAGAATTTCTGAATTTAGTTGACGTTGCTGTACTGCATCGATTGTTGTACTGGAACATAATCTGTTTGACAGCTCGATCCAATTTGTCAATGAGCGTAAATGATTTTTTTATGTTTCATGTTCTTTCAAATGCTGATGCAAATTTTTCCAGTCATTAAAACCTGCAGTTGCCAGAAGAATGTCTGAGTTACAGAACAGTTTGCAGCAAAAACAAAAAACTACATCTTTGGTCTGTGAATACACTAACCATGATCTATTAATTTGTTTCCCATTTTTCATTTTTTTCTTCATACTGGATGGCATAAATTGATGATTTGACTCATTAAATGGATATTCAAATGTAGGATCTAGTTTTGAAGAACCTTTTTTCACAATAATCATTCGCATTGCATCAGTAATTATTGTCGGCCATGTACTTGGATCCGATCCTATGTCAGTCGCTCCACTTTCCAATAATTGTTCTTCAGTTTTAGATTTGGATACCAGTTCTTCATTTCTGGACTCTTCAGCTAAAGTAGTAAATCTTTGGATGGATTATGATTGTTTGTCTTTATTAGTTAGCGAAGATAATCTTTGGTCAGATTGTTGTTCATCTTTATCAGTTGATAAAGGTAATCTTTGGTTCGATTGGTCTTCATCAGTTGATGAATAATCACCTTCAATGCATTGCTTAGAGCTTTCTCCTTGATTGTCGACTTTTTTAAAATACTTTTTTGAAGTACGAGATAGTTTTTCTAATTCTTTTTGCCGTTTCTCTCTTTGTTGCCAGTAGGCAGCACCGGAAAGTCGTTTTCGTTTTTGTCCCGGCATTTTAGCCCTATAACCACTTGCACTGACGCGAAACGGAAATTAGCGCGAATGGGGCCAATAGAGCAGCACAGTACACGCACATAATTGTGATTTGAGTGACCGTGTCACAACGCGACATGATATTTTTCACGTCACGCTCCTATTGCAGTGCTGTACTTGCTGTAGGTAAGGCGCTTGTCATTGGGGCGAGAGAGCTCCCCACGAGCTCAGATACACACTGGACCCAGCCCTGCTGGCGTTTTCCCAGCCCTGAGGCTGCCCAGCTGGGAGCCCGAGGGGTATACAATGGAGAGAGCTCTGGGGCTGGAGGAGCCAAGGAAGAGGTGCTGGGCTTGCTGGACAGATGCTGTCCCTCTCTGCCAGATCGCTCGTCCCCTGCAGGGGGGGAGGCAGAAGGAGAGTCCAGGCACCGGCGCGCTGTGCGGGGCTGGAGAGGGAGGTGGCAGCCTCTGGGGCTCCAGCAGGCAGAAGCTCCCCAGGGGTCCCAGGGACCCTCCTGCCCGAGGAGGAGCGGCCCACCCGGGTGCCATGTTCCACCATCCTTTGCAGCCGGGGCAGGGCCGCGCTACCGGCTCCCACCTGGGACGGGGCCACTGACCGTGAGAGAGCACTGGGGACAAGCCAAGGAGGAGCGACCTGTCCTCTGCAGCCAGGACAGGGCCGCACTACCGGCTCCTGCCGCTCTCCCATGGTCAGCGGCCGCCCCCGACCTCCCTCGGGTGGGAGCCGGTAGTGCAGCCCTCCCCCGGCTGCAGAGGACGGGCCGCTCTTCCTGGGCTTGTCCCCACTGTTCTCCCGTGGTCAGCGGCCACCCCCCAGGCAGGAGCAGGTAGCGCGACCCTGCCCCAGCTGCAGAGGATGGGCCGCTCCTCCTCAGCTTGCAGCACTGGGGACAAGCCGAGGAGGAGCGGCCCATCCTCTGCAGCCGGGGCAGGGCCGCGCTACCAGCTCCCGCCTGGGGGGGTGGCCACTGCCTGTGGGAGAGCGGCAGGGGTATGGTCCCCACTTAGCCAGCTCCCTGCCCCGCCGCACCCCGGCAGCAGAACAACAAGCTGTTTACCGCCCCCTGGGGCGGTCAGGATCCAGCCCAGGACGCTGCCTCAGGTTTGAGCTGAGGCCCCAGCATTATGCCACGCCATATATTTTGCCGCCCCAAGCACCTGCTTGTTTAGCTGGTGCCTAGAGCTGCCCCTGGAGTCAGGGCATTGTTATTGTCTTCCTGGCTCATTATCCCCCTTTCTGTGGATTTGTCAGGTAAAGCCCAGGACAGGTGAGCAGCCACCTGACTGAGTTTATCCAGATGGTGCAGTACTGAGAAGTTCTGATGTAGGTGATCAGCCCATCCATAACATCGGTGCCCTACCCGCATGGTGTTAACAAAATGGTGGTTAGTGTGTAATGAGAACGTGCAGCCATACAAATAACAATGACACCTTTCACATACCCATATGCATGCTAGGGCCTCCCGCTCCCCGATGGATATTTCTGCTCAGCCGAGGAGAGAACTTGGGAGGCAGATGCCACAGGTTATTCCACCCCTTGGTGGATCTGGGAGAGCACAGCACTGAAAGCTACAGCTGAGGCATCATGCATGATAAAAGCAAGGGCTCGTAAGGCAAAGTGTGCGAATGCAGGAGCTGATGTCGTCCGTTGTTTGAGCACAGCATTGGGTGTGGGATGAAAATGTGCTGCGACTGCCCTTAAATGCCTCCTATTACAGTGTGCCCATCTCCGGAATGGAGACGATCCGAAAGCCTTTGGTAACTAGCACAGGGAGTAGAAGTTCATGCTGGTGAGCTTCAGGTGCCACTTCCAGACCAGGAGCCATCAAGTACACATCAAATGCTGTGATCCACCTGGGCCATGGCAAGGATGGGTTCCCGGTAGCATCAGAATGCGGCAGGTGCAGTCACAGAGAGTGGAAATTGTACAGCAGCTGGGGGCACAGTTGGGTCCGACATCTCATCACCACTGTGCTATTCCAGTAATTTGAAGACCACTCAGGTTTAAATGCAAACAAGAAAAAACTTCCTGTTTTCTTAAAGGAGCCATGCCTCATAAGCAGCTGTTCCCAAATACTCCAGGTGTTGCACTCTCTTCAAAGGTGGCAGATCAGCTGTGCTGCCCAAGGAGAGATTCCTCCAGCTAGAGGAACAATACCTCCTAGAGCTCCAGCTGCTACAGGGTAACACTGCACTTCCACCAACATGAGTCTGCACTGTAAATGCACTAGTGAGCCCCATGGCATTTATCTGTTCAGTGCAGGTTTAGCCTGTCTGGAGATTGGAGATTGCTGATAAATTGGACTATGTTTTTTTTAAAAGCAGAATCCAATTTTGCAGCTGTAACTTGGCTAGCTAGATGTAGATGCATCCTCAGTTAATTGGGCAAATGAAATTTCCCCCACAAAATTGAAGATTTGGGTTAAGGGCACTTAAAAATGTTGGCTGATCCATTGTAATTATTATTCTTATGAGATACTTATATTGCTGTAGTGCCCTCTGGCCATAACCAGCTTGGAGGTGCATTGTGCCAGGCAACTTACAAACATGCAATATCTTTACCATGTGGCCTTGGGTACAATCTCATGGTTTTGGTCAAAGAACCTCACTTCCATTTCCCTTCACGTCAGCACTGGGAGTGTTTGGTGCTTCCGAATCGAGGATTGTCACATGGGACTCTCCTCATTTTCCAAATGATCGGAATGAGTCTTATTATACATATATTATCATCTAAATAGGCAAGCCAGACTCAGGGTGCGTCTACATGGCAGCAGGCTGTCTAGTTTCCAGCCTAGTGCATGTACCTCTTTCCAAGATGGAGATTATACCTGCAGCTGTAGTATGGACATATCCATAGGTGGGTGGGGAGACAGGGGCCCAAGGTCAGTATCAGAGCCAGGAATAGAGAACCTATGTCTCCTGGGCTGTATCTTGGTGTCCAATGCACTAGGCCACACTGCCTCTCTAAATGTCAGTCAGCCTCAGACTGGCTCAACAGTTCACGCATTCTCCTGAGGGAAGAGAGACACCAAGTGAATCCTCAGCATCACCCTTCCTGCAGCTAACTGTATTCCCACTGAAGACGTCCAATACTTTTCACACTAGACTCTGCCTGACTCGTAAACAGTGAAAGGAGAGTGACTGTAAGAGTGCACACCCTGGTGGGCCTCATGACAATGATTACACACCGCTTTCATTAACATCTATTTATTTTTAAACAATTCAGAAAGAGTTATTCCTTATTTTATTGAAATCACCCTGCCAGGGCACCTGGAGAAACACAAGCAGAAGAGGAATATCGTTATTCTAATATCTTAATGTGCTTGTTAAAGGTATTTAAAACATTTCAGGCATTTTTAATGGACAGGCTATTATATAACTTGTAAAAACTGGCAATGGGTATTTCAGATGATAATTAACTTGTTACAAGGTGAATTTGCCAAAGAAAGGTGATGTAACCAAAGGAGGGAGGGATACCTCAGTGGTTTGTGCATTGGCCTGCTAAACCCAAGGTTATGAGTTCAATCTTTGAGGAGGCCACTTAGGGATCTGGGGCAAAATCAGTACTTGGTCCTGCTAGTGGAGGCAACAGGCTGCACTCAATGACCTTTCAGGGTCCCTTCCAGCTCCATGAGATGGGTATATCTCCATATATATATATTACATCCTTAAAATGTTCAATATTCCTTTCCTCCCTAAAAAATGCACAGAAGCTTTAGGGTTAAAGTATTATCTAAAGTTTGCATTTTAGCATTCAATAAAGTTGTTGAAAGCAAAGTCCATTTTGTTTTCTGTAAGCACATGAAAGAGTATAGAACTGGCACCACACATTTTATTGGCATCTCTTAGCCTTCAGTGAGCTTATACTCCCCAAAGGAGTAGAATTAATATTCAAGGACAGGAATATAATATTTTAGTGATGCTGAAGAGCAAAACCCATTAACAGTTATAGATTCTGCTTCGTGGCCTTGAACTAGGGCACAATCAGTGTGTGCTATTCTCATACAGTATATCAAGACTTTCAGTGTTGCTATGTATTAGTCCTGTTTTCTATGAGGTTTTCACCAAGTCTGTATTTAAAATGTTACAGAGGTGAGCAGTAAAATCCAGTCCTTTGTGCCTTATCTTCTTCAGTTCATTCAAAGGGAACATAGGCCAATGCTGGGTAGTTTTGAAAGCCACTCCTTAAAGAAGAATAAAATCATAGTTCCACCAAGACTTTATTTTTGTGACTCAACAAAAGAATTATGCTTTCAGTAGGTTAGTGGTGGATCTGAAAACGGTGTTGGAATTGTAGGCTGTCACTTTAATTTGTAAGGGGTTTTCTGGTCCTGCTGGCAGGATAGGGTGTTCTGGAGGGAAATGTGCAGAATCAGTTTGGAAAGAAACAGCCTAGAACAAGGAGGGGTGAATTGTGCCTCTTTGTTTTAGGGAGCAGTCTGCTTTCTCTCTCTCTGTTTTTAGTTACTGCGTGTTATTGTTCTGGACTCTAAGAATAGAAGTAATGTTACGTTGCAGCCTTCCAGAACAAATATTTGATGTTTTTCCCTAACTTCTTTGTGTGTATGCCATGAACATAACAAAGCACATCTGTTAAATTAATCTTTCCCATGAACAAATTGGGCCCAAATTTTTATCTCACTTCTACAAAGCTATATCAGGAATAACTCCACTTAAATCAATGAGTCTGATTTTCATTTGTGCTAAGGCCCCACCACTATGTCACTGTAAAAGGGCCACTCATGTGAAGGCCAAAGGGGTGTAAAAAGACCAGTGGGTAAGTGAGATTCAATCTCAACAGGTTGACAGTGGTGTAAAAGTTGTGTGAGATCAAATTTAGCTCAATGTTTCAAATTTCTCATCTGCTAGTAAGAGGACATATTAAAAAAACAGAAGAACAGCTTCTGAAAATGTTGCAAAGAAATCTATGTTTGCGTTAAGAAAGAAAAATATGCTGACTTTCAGAGTTTGCTGCTTCAGGGCATATTATAAATGGAGAGGGATATATCTCATAAACGGGAAAATCAAAGCCACAGAGAACTTGGATGTCACCAAAATAGATTCTGAGATGGAATCATTTGGAGTTATGTTAAACTCTGATGGAAGATTTATACCAGATGTATCTACAGCAAGAATACTCAAGTCTCCATTGCTATAAAAAACTGTAACATGAGTGTGACCTGTAAAGCAAAATAAGGCTTTTGAAGAAGAAAAAAAGCACAAATGGGTCATACATAATATTCCCTTTATAAATAGTTTATAAAGAGTTAATAAATGATTAATAGATGTTTTAAGCACGTGAGTTGTATGTGGCAATATAGATGGTTGTAAGCCCATCAGCAGAATGTGTTATCTATAGTTATAAGCCATAGCTATAAAAAATCTATTGTGCTGTTGAACTTTATAACAATTAATGGACCATCTGTTTAAACATCTGTTAATCACTTATTAATCCTTTATACATGGACCAATAATATAAAGTGTGACTCAAACTGGTGAAAGTCAAGTACATTTTAATGTGGAGCTTCCCTTACAGTTTATCATGAGATACTTCTCCAATATCGGTAAGAGCTCTTTAATTTTGCACTTTTGCATCAATGCTTCTTACCTGAAGGACATTCACCACCTTTGAAAATCAGGCCACTTAATTATTTGATTGTAAATTCTAGTCTCCAAATATGTATAATAAAGAAACAATTTAAAAAAACATACATGAGCTTTAGTGCATGAGTTATTGTCTAACATCATCCTGTTACTCATATGTATCTTTGATGGAATCCTGTTCCTTTGTACAACATGATGTGCTTCTGAAAACACTGCATATGACCATATAGTAGGGTGATAATAATTTTAAATTTAAATGCCAAAAAATGATCAGGGTCATGAATGCCGGTAAAATAGCAGTTTCACAGTAAAATAGAAGAAGATAGAAATTGTTTTCCTTCAATCAAAGCTGCAGGTTTTAAAATCATGTAAATAATATTACACACAAAATGCTATGTTAAAAGAACATTAATAATGTTGCAAAGTCAAGTTAAGAAATGTTTATGAGCCTCTTTTGGGTCGATGCATTCTGATACAGTCTTTAATTACATCATCACATATTATTTTGTCCACAGGTCCCCTCCTTGGGAATGAGACATTTTGCCAGAGGATTTCACGGATGTCTGCTGACAGCAGGGGGATGGTGAGACTCAGGACTCTTGGGTTCCATTCCAGGCTCTGTAAGGGAGTGTGCTCTAGTGGGCACAGACTCTTCTGCTCATTTTCCCCAAGTCTGACCTTTTCTGTCCCTTCCCCTCCAACCTCCCTGTCCTGTCTCTTCCTTACCTCAGTCTTCTTCTCACCTATCCAGTCCCAGTTTCCTGTCCTCAGGCTTCTCATTCCAGTCCCAATCTCCTTGCCCAGCTAGTCCTGGTCGTCTCCTCCCAGCTCCTCATCTGATTGGTCTCTTCCCATCTTCCCTCCTGCCAAACCTGCAATGACCTGAAAGTCCACCTTCCCCATCTGCATTGACTCCTTCTCTTAATCTCCCTCCCTGGGCTCCTCATCCAATTTAAGTGCCTCTCCACCCCTGCTAATGTTCCAGTCTCTTTGCCCAGCCTTTGCCAGTTCTTCCCCAACACCCCCAACTCCTTGTCAGATCTGTCTCCCTTCCCACCCCACAACCCCTTTGTCCCAGTGCTTCCCAGGCCCAGTTTCCTTGTCCAGTCAGGCCCAGTTTCCACCCCTGGTCCTCCTCACCCCTGCCAAATTTCAAATCTCTGGTTTAAAGCACGGGGGATTGGATCTGTTCAAAGAAAAGCTTTCCAGAACTTTTTAACATGGGCAAAAGAATGTATTTTTCTCTAAACTCATTCTCAGAAATGGCTGCACCTTTTTGGCTGAAATTTTCTCTATAGATTCAGTCTGAGGCAGCCACCAGGCATGGAACATTTCAGCCTGAACACTTGAAGACTGACAAAGTTATAAACAACTGAAGACAGCATCTTATACTGAGTAGTGTTGGACAACCTTAATAATAGGTGCCACCAGATCTGCCTGTAGTAACCAAAATTAACTTCATTTTATGGGAAGGAAGTAAATTTGAGAGATGGGATGAAGAGGTGTATGTGTACATGTAATACTAGAGATTGTTCACTCTCTAAGTTGGAAGCAAAAGTTATGATCCAACACAGAACATGGAGCTATTAAACCCTTTAGTAATGCTACAAAAAGCAGAAAAAAAATAAAATTCTCTTTGTTTAGTACCATGGCAACCATCAAGACAGGTCTTTTTCCACATTCTTATTCAATGGTCAGGCCCTGATAATGTTCCTTGGGGAAATGTGTTTGCCTCCCCTTCCTGCCCCTCCCCCATGCACACTCCATTTGTGCCTCTTTTTCACATACCTTGGTGAATAGTTTATTTTCATAAACCATGAGCTGGCAAATGAATTAGGGCCAAATGACGACAATGTGGATTGCCATTAGGTTTTAATTGCATTGAGCTCCTCCGCTGCTCAGTGAATGGCTGTGTTTTTCATTGGTTCCATTCAAAACCACGGCAGAAAAGACCTGACAGTAGTCAGTGCTGGTTATCCTTCCCATTGTAAAGTGAGTGCCAAGAAGACAGGAAAGCGTCACCTGAAACACTGACATTCAGTTCCTTTCTCAGAAGTGACAAGCTCCTGGCAACACTCCCTCCCTCCACCAAGGACATGTACCATGGCATCTCTCGCTCCACCAAGGCAGCCTCTCAAAACTGCCTCAGGATACGTGTGAGGGGCCAAGGCATGGGGTCACTCTCTGTTTACTCCTCCCTGTGCTGCTCCAAAGCCCATTGGACTCAAGTGGGAGTCTTTCCATTGTCTTCAATGTTCTTATGTGCAGTGCCCAGCACAATGGGGCTCTGAAAGCAATTAAGAAATAGACTAGCAACACAAGTTGCAATGCTGTCCTGTCTTAAAGGTACAAAGGTTTTCTCTGCGATTGATTGTCCACAGCTTTACTTACAGAGAAGTTAACTGGAGAAAGTACTTCATTTTCCAGAAGTGCGTACCAGCCAAGAAGCAAGAGAGATCTGTTTCTGAGCTGGAATTTCACAGTGAAATTGGAACATACGATGCAATTTATACATGAGACCTCAATCCCCAATAGGAGTGCAAAGGCCTAAAATTATGTTTTATAGATTAGAGTCCAGGGTTTTCTGTGCCAGAGGGAGAACTGGGGAAAACCACATGCACTTTAATTGCATTCATTGTAGGTCTGGCAATGAGGAGAGGTCACTGCCAAGGAACTCTACAGAATGTTCAAAGTCAGTTTTTATCTTCCCCGTTATTTATTGATGGTATAGATTGATTTATAAAGGACCCAGCTAGATGCAATGTCTGGGATGCTGCATAATAGTACATGAAACCAAACAAAACAATCAATGTACATGGAATGTTAAGTGTTGGCCCTTAAACCCTTTACTGGGTGCTTTTAATTGCTCTTGTAGTGTAATAGGGCCCTACTAACAGTTGTGCAGGAGGTCAGACTAGATTATCATAATGGTCCCTCCTGATCTTAAAGTCTATGCCTCTATAAAAGAAAGTGATCCTTACAGTCTCAGCTGGCTGTTGTACAGAAACAATTATGCTACATAGGCTTGCTTCACACAGACATTTTTATTGTTACAACTAGATTTTTGTTTTTAACTCTAGTAACCATATTGAATTATGGAGTTGCTCAAATAGATTCAATATAATTGCCTCAGTGGAATGCAGGTGACTAGTGACTGTACTTCAGCTCTGGCCAAATGCCCATGGAGACTCTAAAGCAGGTAACTTTGAAGTCTCATCCTACATTTCCCAGTGAGCAGACACACTAGCCTAGATTTTCCAAAGACCTCAGCAACCAACAGCTCTTGTTTAGGCTCTTAAGGGCCATCTTTTCAAAGGCCAGCCTTTCTGGTTCTGCTGCACTCTGCAAAGGGTAAGGGAGATGAAGGAATTTGTGAAGAAATTCCTCACCCTGTAACATAAGGTGAGCGGGGAGCTGTATAATAAGACTCATTCCGATCATTTGGAAAATGAGGAGAGTCCCATGTGACAATCCTCGATTCGGAAGCACCAAACACTCCCAGTGCTGACGTGAAGGGAAATGGAAGTGAGGTTCTTTGACCAAAACCATGAGATTGTACCCAAGGCCACATGGTAAAGATATTGCATGTTTGTAAGTTGCCTGGCACAATGCACCTCCAAGCTGGTTATGGCCAGAGGGCACTACAGCAATATAAGTATCTCATAAGAATAATAATTACAATGGATCAGCCAACATTTTTAAGTGCCCTTAACCCAAATCTTCAATTTTGTGGGGGAAATTTCATTTGCCCAATTAACTGAGGATGCATCTACATCTAGCTAGCCAAGTTACAGCTGCAAAATTGGATTCTGCTTTTAAAAAAAACATAGTCCAATTTATCAGCAATCTCCAATCTCCAGACAGGCTAAACCTGCACTGAACAGATAAATGCCATGGGGCTCACTAGTGCATTTACAGTGCAGACTCATGTTGGTGGAAGTGCAGTGTTACCCTGTAGCAGCTGGAGCTCTAGGAGGTATTGTTCCTCTAGCTGGAGGAATCTCTCCTTGGGCAGCACAGCTGATCTGCCACCTTTGAAGAGAGTGCAACACCTGGAGTATTTGGGAACAGCTGCTTATGAGGCATGGCTCCTTTAAGAAAACAGGAAGTTTTTTCTTGTTTGCATTTAAACCTGAGTGGTCTTCAAATTACTGGAATAGCACAGTGGTGATGAGATGTCGGACCCAACTGTGCCCCCAGCTGCTGTACAATTTCCACTCTCTGTGACTGCACCTGCCGCATTCTGATGCTACCGGGAACCCATCCTTGCCATGGCCCAGGTGGATCACAGCATTTGATGTGTACTTGATGGCTCCTGGTCTGGAAGTGGCACCTGAAGCTCACCAGCATGAACTTCTACTCCCTGTGCTAGTTACCAAAGGCTTTCGGATCGTCTCCATTCCGGAGATGGGCACACTGTAATAGGAGGCATTTAAGGGCAGTCGCAGCACATTTTCATCCCACACCCAATGCTGTGCTCAAACAACGGACGACATCAGCTCCTGCATTCGCACACTTTGCCTTACGAGCCCTTGCTTTTATCATGCATGATGCCTCAGCTGTAGCTTTCAGTGCTGTGCTCTCCCAGATCCACCAAGGGGTGGAATAACCTGTGGCATCTGCCTCCCAAGTTCTCTCCTCGGCTGAGCAGAAATATCCATCGGGGAGCGGGAGGCCCTAGCATGCATATGGGTATGTGAAAGGTGTCATTGTTATTTGTAATAACGATATTCCTCTTCTGCTTGTGTTTCTCCAGGTGCCCTGGCAGGGTGATTTCAATAAAATAAGGAATAACTCTTTCTGAATTGTTTAAAAATAAATAGATGTTAATGAAAGCGGTGTGTAATCATTGTCATGAGGCCCACCAGGGTGTGCACTCTTACAGTCACTCTCCTTTCACTGTTTACGAGTCAGGCAGAGTCTAGTGTGAAAAGTATTGGACGTCTTCAGTGGGAATACAGTTAGCTGCAGGAAGGGTGATGCTGAGGATTCACTTGGTGTCTCTCTTCCCTCAGGAGAATGCGTGAACTGTTGAGCCAGTCTGAGGCTGACTGACATTTAGAGAGGCAGTGTGGCCTAGTGCATTGGACACCAAGATACAGCCCAGGAGACCTAGGTTCTCTATTCCTGGCTCTGATACTGACCTTGGGCCCCTGTCTCCCCACCCACCTATGGATATGTCTATACTACAGCTGCAGGTATAACCTCCATCTTGGAAAGAGGTACATGCACTAGGCTGGAAACTAGACAGCCTGCTGCCATGTAGACGCACCCTGAGTCTGGCTTGCCTATTTAGATGATCGCCTCTTTGGGTCAGTGAGTGTGTCCAACTATACAGAGTGTCTAGTACAACAGGCCTCTTGGAGTACCTGTAATGTAAATGACAATGATCCTAACAGATGGAAGTTGGCATCAAGATCCCCCTGTACAGAGAGGATAGCTCTGATGTCCTATCCAGACTGCAACCAACTGCCTACATCCTGCTGGCCTTAAATCCCCCGGAAGCTTCAGTAGCTACACTGTTCTTCTTCGCTTCTTGTCCTAGGCTGTTGTACATCTGGGGATTCTCCAAGTAAAAAGTTCTGTATACATGCGTAATACTGTTGTTATTGGTCATTAGTGCATATCCGGTGGAGGGCATGCTTAGCTACCTGACTATAAATATCAACAAGCACCTTTGATGGAGCCTTCTGGTCTTCCCATAAGTTAAAATTCTGCAAAACACAAATTTTCATTTAAAAGGAAATGTAAACTTATAGCACGCTTGGCTACAAAGAAAATCTTCTGAATGTGCACCAGTGCCATGCTGTCTGACTGAGTCTGCAGTAGGTAGACTGAAACTGGGATTTTTAATAGGGAGTAAGGGAGCGAGGTGCGCAGCTCCGCTTGGAAGCCTATAGGAGTCGGGCACATTTGAAAAGCGATCCTGAAATAATAGCTGTAAGAGATGGGTAATCTGGCCCAATTTACTGCTGAGTGAGCTGTTAATGCTGAGACCTAATGCTGATAACTGAAATGTCCACGTTAATTTTATCAGAAACCTCCACTAACTTGTGCTTACATTGCTGCTGGATGCAGTGGTGACGGTAGTAGAGCACTGACAGAGGGCCAGCTCAACAAAAATGTCCCTCCAATGGTGATCACATTGCAGTGATGTCCTTTCTTTCTCTGACTCCTATTGCATTGTTCATTTGGCAGCTGTATGTTCCCACCTGCTCAGGAGAAGGGATAAAGGGGGAGGATGTTACAAGGAGAGAAAGGAGCCGTTCCTAACATAACATAAGAACATAAGAACAGCCATAGTGTGCAGTGAGATCTGATACAGAATATGAAAGAGCAGCAGTGTATCCAATGCAGTACATAATATCATAAGAATGGACATACTCAGTCAGACGAAAGGTCCATCTAGCCCAGTATCCTGTCTTCAGTGGCCAATGCCAGGTGCCCCAGAGGGAATGAACAGAACAGGGAATCATCAAGTGATCCATCCCCTGTCACCCATTCCCAGCTTCTGGCAAACAGAGGCTAGGGACACCATCCCTGCCCATCCTGGCTAATAGCCATTGATGGACTTATCCTCCATGAACTTATCTAGTTCTTTTTTGAATCCTGTTATAGTCTTGGCCTTCACTACATCCTCTGACAAGGAGTTCCACAGGTTGACTGTATGTTGTGTGAAAAAAAAATACTTCCTTTTATTTATTTTAAACCTGCTGCCTATTAATTTAATTTGGTGACCCCTAGTTCTTGTGTTATGAGGAGTAAATAACACTTCTTTATTTACTTTCTCCACACCAGTCATGATTTTATAGATTTCTATCATATCCCCCCTTAGTCGTCTCTTTTCCAAGCTGAAAAGTCCCAGTCTTATTAATCTCTCCTCATAAGGAAGAACTTTTTCCAGTTCCAATATATCTTTTTTGAGATGAGGCAACCACATCTGCACGCAGTATTCAAGATGTGGGCGTACCCTGGAGTTATATAGAGGCAATATGACATTTTCTGTCTTATTATCTATCACTTTCTTAATAATTCACAACATTCTGATCCCTTTCTTGAGTGCTGCTGCTCATTGAGTGGATGTTTTCAGAGAACTATCCACAGTGACTCCAAGATCTCTTTCTTGAACGGTAACAGCTACTTTAGACCCCATCATTTTATATGTATAGTTGGGATTATGTTTCCCATTGTGTATTACTTTGCATTTATCAAAAATTCGTGGTTTTCCTGCCTGCAGCTGAAACAAAGGCCAGAAACAATAATGATCCTAAAGGAGCCAGCTTCATGTTTTCCACTAAATGCCAACTAATGCAACAATTATTTTCCTAAGCAAAATATCAGTTACTGCGCAAAGATCCTGTTTTACCCTTTGTGATAAATGAAGCGGGGGGAGGGAGAGCAGCTCCTTTTTATGGACACCCAGCCACCCAGTAGCCATAAAATCCCTCTTAGTAGCTGTTCTCTAATTGCGCTACCTGTAAAGGGTTAAAAAGTCTCACTGCTCTGCATAGGTAAAAGAAAGTGAGTGGGCCCCTTTCCAAAAGAGCCAATGGGAAGGCTAGAACTTTTTAAAATTGAACAAAGACTCCCATTTTGTCTGTCTGTTGTTCTCCCAGGGAGAGGTGAACAGGAGCTGTAAGAGCTTGGGCCATGTATGAAAAAAATATCTGTATTATACCTAGAAACTACTCATTTAGAACCGCAGATATGTAAGTAGATCAGGAAATGTCTAGGAAGACGCGATTAGGTTTATCCCTTTTCTTTCGTTATGGCTTTTGGACTCCTCTGTGCTAACCTCCGGTGCTTTTGTTTCGTTTGTAACCTTTAAGCTGGACCTCAAGAAAGCTAATCTTGGTGTTTAATTCTTGTAATTGCTCTTTTAAAATCTAGCAATAGCCTGAGTTCCCAGATGTATTCTCTTTCTTTTTTTTATTAATAACATTTACCTTTTTTAAGAACAGAATTGGATTTTTGTGTCTTAAGAGGTTGTGCACGTATTGTTTAATTAGCTGATGGCAACAGCTGATTTCCTTTTTTTTCTTTTCTTTCTCAGATCTTCCCCAGAGGGGGGTGAAAGGGCTTAAGGGTACCCCACAGGGAGGAATTCCCAAGTGAGCCTTCCTTGGCTCTCAAAGGGGTTATGCACTTGGGTGGTGGCAACATCTACCAATGCAAGGTCAGAGAAAAGCATCTGAAGAAGTGGGGGTTTTACCCACGAAAGCTTATGCCCTAATAAATCTGTTACTCTTTAAGGTACCATCGGACTCCTCATTGTTTTGTTTAGAGAAAAGCTGTAACCTTGGGAGTTGAATACAAGCCTGGAGTGGCCAGTATTAATTTTTAGAATCCTTGTGGGCCCCCATCTTCTGCATTCAAAGTGCCAGAGTGGGGAATCAGCCTTGACACCCTTGAACAGGCAGCACTGGGAGTTCTGCTATGGATCAAAGGCAGAATATGGCCCTACTGTTGTAGCCCAGCCCCACAATCTATGATACAGAAATCTAATTCAGCCCTCTCCACAGAAGGAGCATGACACCTCTGTATTAATGAGTGATAAGAAAGTCCCTGCCGTGCTTTCTTGCTTAAATACCTTTCAACGATTAAGAAGGAGGTAGCTGACTGATAAGGACATTTTGGGAGCCTATCAATTAAAGGGCATTAATATTCCCCCAGAGAAAGAGATTAAAATAATTCCATGGGGCACACGACAGTTACATTTTGAACAGGTTGATTCAAACTGTATTTCGTCTATTATGAGAGAATGTTGATTTAATTAGACAGCAGGCAGTAATCTAGCTGGACTGATATGATCCCAGGGAAAGAAAATTGCTACACATTCCCTGTAACTTGGATTTTTACTTCTTTTGTTTTGATCAGATCTTGTCTATTGCAGCGGAGTAAGTTACCGTGGTTTGTTTCCGTTATGCATGAATGTGGTATAATTTGCAACGTGCTTCAAAGTAGCTTGATCCACTTGCCATCTGATATAATGAGAGAGGCTCCTGCTCTGGTGAAGCAGTTTTGCAGCTTTAGATTGTGAAGATTCATGGCCAGTATTTCGTGGAGTTTTACGTATTCAATCATAAGCTCATCAAGATTTGCGCCACTCCAGGGAGCCAGATTGTCCTTAGGAGGTTTCTGATCTGCAGAATGATGGGATATTGGTCAGCTCTAGAGAGCTGCAATGTTAGGATCTGCGTCTGGTGTTTTCTGGCATTCAAGGTTGCTTGGATTGTGCGGGGAGGGAGTTTGTTCAGACTCATCTCTGAAAGCTGCCGCTCTCTCTTCATTCGCTGATTGCTTCATTGATATTCTTTAGGGGCTTGATTGTGCCTTTGGCCTCAGCTCTGTGTAAGGCAGGGATCTCAAACTCAAATCACCACGAAGGCCACATGAGGTCATGTACATTGGCCTGAGGGCCGCATCACTGAAACCTTTTCATACGATACAAAACTATAGTCAAAAATGAAAAAAATGAAGATTAATATAGTATGCTATTAAAAGTCAATGTATTAACTTTTTTAAAACTGTAATGTGAAGAGGGGTTTTAATAAAATATAAACACCTGTAACTATTGCTTATGTGGTCAATAACACTGATGATGGTCTACACTAACAGTCTAGCAACATAGCTGTAATGGCAGGAACTTTTTAAAGTAACTATTCATACAAAATACGTTGCCACTTTTAACAAACATTCTTCCCAACTACTCACAGCAAAGAATCATACATGCCGAACTTCATACCTCAGACTACTCATCTAGTCCATGTGTCCCCGCCCCTGCCCCGCCTCTTCCCACCCCTTCCCTGCCCCTATTCCAACCCCTTCCCCAAATCCCCGCCCCAGCTCTGCCTCTTCTCTGCCTCCTCCCCTGAGCATGCTGTGTCCCCGCTTCTCCGCCCTCCCTCCTGGAAAGTCCTAAGCACCGCCAAACAGTTCCCACCAGATCACATATGGGGGAAGTGCTGGGAGGTAGGCGGAGGAGTGGGAATGCGGCGTGCTTGAGGGAGTAAGGAGGGGGGGTGAATGGAGTTTGGCTGCCAGTGGAGTTGGCACCTATGATGGGCTGCAGGAAATAACTTGGGCTGCGTGTTTGAGAGCCCTAGGGGAGGGATGGATAGATAGCTTAGTGGTTTGAGCATTGGCCTGCTTAAACCCAGAGTTGTGAGGTCAATCTTTTAGGGGGCCATTTAGGGACGTGGGGTAAAAATCTGTCTGGGGATTGGTCCTGCTTTGAGCAGGGGGTTCAACTGGATGACCTCCTGATAGTCTATGATTCTAAGGGGTGATCTGTGGGTGTTCTGCCCTTAGGGCAACACCAGCAGCATTGTGCCTTTAGGACAGTGGTTTCCAACCTGCAGGTAGCATGTGGCCCAATTAGCACACAGCTGTGGCCCAGCTCTGTGCTAAAAATATTCTAGGTTTGCCACTCTGGTCTGGCAGGGGGTGGGGCTGGCTGGCTGAGGGGGAGACAGTGTCAGGCAGCCCTGCTGAAGTGCTCCTGCCAGCTGCAGGCCAGTGAGTGCCACAGGGGGACAGGGCGTGGGTTTGTGGGGGGCCTCAGGGCAGTGAGGGGGTGGGGGGCACTGGGCCCCATAGGCACAGGATCTAGGGGTGTACATGAGTGCTGCAGCAGCCCAGGGTTTACATGGGGCTCCACTCCCGGCCCCGCGCCTGGGGTCCTGGATGCCGGCTCTGCTCCTGGCCCCACTCAGTGGAGGGGGTCTCTGAGTGGGAGATACTGGGCATAGGGGTCTCGGGTGGGGTTAGCAGGAGGAGAGGGGGCTCTGTGGTTCTCAACCTGTGGCCCACATAAGATAAATAAGTTGAGAACCACTTCTCTAGGGCATCTCTGTTGCACTGGAGAGGAAGTAATTTATGACACTTATTGCCAGGGTGCAGCACAGCCAGCCAGCTCCACTGATCACATATGGGGGAAGGCCGGAGCCTCAGCCATGGCTTCGCCTACTCCCTCCCCCTTGGCCCTGAGGAGCACGGATCTGGAGAGCCCTAATGGCTGCAAGGTGTGTGTGTGTGTGTGTGTAATCCTACTCACCCCTGTTGTTCTGCAGGCCTGCATTAGGGGTGGGCACAATACGGTTCTGCCTACTTTTTAAATATGTGGATGATTTGTGGGTGTGGGTCTGTTATCAGTGGCCTGATCCTGCCAACGAGCAGTTCAGCCCCTGCTGACACACGGCCCTCCCGCTGTACTTGGATTTTTCCCTACTGCCCCACATCTGTTGACACTGAGGAGAGACTGACAGTTGTCCCATGTGTGTGTGTGTACGACTGTGTGAAGTGAACAGATGGGGAGGAGACCACATCGTTCCTTCCCATTGATAACTTCAATCAGGATTTCATGGGGAGCTGCACAAAAAACATAGATTTGCTAACAACCGTCAGTGATTGTTACAAACGGGGAACAAACCATCCCGATGTGCAGAAAGAAAAGCAAATATGGCAGATGACCAGCTTGGCTTATCAGTGAAATCTTCGGTGAGCTTAAATTCAAAAAGGAAGCTTACAAGAAATGGAAATTTGGACAGATAACTAGGGAGGAGTATAAAAATATTGCTCGAGCATGCAGGGGTGTAATCAGGAAGGCCAAGGCACAATTGGAGTTGCAGCTAGCAAGGAATGTGAAGGGTAACAAGAAGGGTTTCTACAGGTATGTTAGCAACAAGAAGGTCAGGGAAAGTGTGGGACCCTTACTGAATGGGGGAGGCAACATAGTGATAGATGATGTGGAAAAAGCTGAAGTACTCAATGCGTTTTTTGCCTCGGTCTTCACAGACAAGGTCAGCTCCCAGACTGCTGCACTGGGCAACACAGTATGGGGAGGAGGTGAGCAGCCCTCAGTGGTGAAAGAACAGGTTAAGGACTATTTAGAAAAGCTGGACGAGCACATGTCCATATGTCCAGATCTAATGCATCCAAGGATGCTGAGGGAGTTGGCTGCTGTGATTGCAGAGCCACTGGCCATTATCTTTGAAAATTCGTGGTGATAGGGGAGGTCCCAGACGATTGGAAAAAGGCAAATATAGTGTCCATATTTTTAAAAGGGAAGAAAGAGAACCCGGGGAACTACAGACCGGCCAACCTCACTTCAGTCCCCAGCAAAATCATGGAGTGGGTCCTCAAGGAATCCATTTAAGTCATGCCTGACAAACCTGATTGCCTTCTATGTTGAGATAACTGGCTCTGTGGGTATGGGAAAAGCGATGGATCTGATATATCTTGACTTTAGCAAAGCTTTTGATATAGCCTCCCACAGTATTCTTGCCAGCAAATTAAAGAAGTATGGGCTGGATGAATGGACTATAAGGTGGATAGAAAGCTGGCTAGATCGTTGGGCTCAATGGGTAGTGATGAATGAATGGCTCAATGTCTAGTTGGCAGCTGGTATCAAGAGGAGTGCCCTAGGGGTCGGTCCTGGGGCTGGTTTTATTCAACATTTTTATTAATGATTTGGATGATGGGATGAATTGCACCCTCAGCAAGTTCGCAGATGACACTAAGCTGGGGTGAGTGGTAGATGTGGTGGAGGGTAGGGATAGGGTCCAGAGTGACCTAGACAAATTGGAGGATTGGGCCAAAAGAAATCTGATGAGGTTCAACAAGGACAAGTGCAGAGTCCTGCACTTAGGAAGGAAGAATCCCATGCACTGCTACAGGGTGGGGACCAACTGGCTAAGCAGAAGTTCTGCAGAAAAGGACCTGGGGATTACAGTGGATGAGAAGCTGGATATGAGTCAGCAGTGTGCCCTTGTTGCCAAGAAGGCCAACGGCATATTGGACTGTATTAGTAGGAGCATTGCCAGCAGATCGAGGGAAGTGATTACTCCCCTCTATTCGACACTGGTGAGGCCATAACTGGAGTATTGTGTCCAGTTTTGGTTCCCCCCACTACAGAAAGGATGTGGACAAATTGGAGAGAGTCCAGCAGAGGGCAAGGAAAATGATTAGGGGGCTGGAGCACATGACTTATGAGGAGAGGCTGAGGAACTGGGGTTATTTAGTTTGCAGAAGAGAAGAGTGAGGGGGTATTTGATAGTAGCCTTCAACTACCTGAAGGGGGGTTCCAAAGAGGATGGAGCTTGGCTGTTCTCAGTGGTGGCAGATGACAAAACAAAAAGCAGTGGTCTGAAGTTGGAATGGGGGAGATCTAGGTTGGATATTAGGAAACACTATTTCACTAGGAGGGTGGTGAAGCACTGGAATGGGTTACCTAGGGAGGTGGTGGAATCTCCATCCTTAGAGGTTTTTAAGCCCTGGCTAGGATGATTTAGTTGGTGTTGGGGTTGGTCCTGCTTTGAGCAGAGGATTGGACTAGATGATCTCCTGAGGACTCTTCCAACCCTAATATGCTATGATTACTGTGTTAGGGAATAAAGTGCAGGTGCATAAAATGACACCTACTTTCCTCAGCTGTTCTCATCCTTGTGCATCTTCCTACTCAAACTGGCTCCATTTAGCCATAAAATCAAGGGCCTGTCAGGAAATTTTTGCTAAAACATTTTTTCATCAGAAAATGCTGATTCATGGGAAGTAAAACTTTTTGTGACAATGCACCAGTTTCAATGAAAATTTTGTCTGAAAAGGTTTATCGGGTCCAGGATGGAATTTCTGGTGAAAATGAAAGTGTGAGAGAGAGAGCACAAGCCACCCAAGAACAGCCAATAGTGCAGTGGTCACAGGAGCCCTCTGGGATGTGGTAGACCAACGGTCAAGTCCCTTCTCTGAATGGTGCCAAGCAGGGACTTGAATCTCCATTTCCCATGACTATCCTAAATACAAGGTTATTGGCTACCCTGGTACCTTTTATATTCTTGTTTGCCCTGCAGAGCCACCACACCAATGGGGGGAGTGGACTGGAATTATTCCTTCTTGTGCTTCATTACCAAAATGTTCAGTTACACCCTTGCAAACCCACTGAAGGGAATGAGTCCGTGCTCGTGTCACTGAAGGTATAACTTGGCCTGCAGAACCTGAATTACTGGAGGTGATGTGTGAAAAAGGAAGAACCCCAGCTTGACTCTCAGCTCTGAAGATGTGTTTGCAGGACCAGAACTTAGCAAAAAGATCTAGTCATTGGAAAAGTCATAGCAAGGCCTTTTACTCAGGAAGTCATTTAGAGACAAACATGAAATCCCACATGCTACTTTCCCACTCATTTTTCTAAGAACTGCACTTGAATTCCTCTTAATAATATTTTTTAAACTTTCCTTCCGTTCTTTGAAACAGGAACATTAGAAGTGCCAGACTGGATCAGACCTAAGTCCAATATTCTGCCTCTGACAGTGGTGAGTGCAGATGCATCAGAGGAAGATACAAGAAACCCGCGGTAGGCAGATGTGAGATAATCTAGTCCTCACAAAATTTCATCCTAATCCTTAATGGACAGACATCGGTTTAAACCCAGAAGTATGAGTTTTCATATCCCTTTCCCCCCAAAATGTTTAGCATTAACTAATATAGCTCTAGATATTATTGTTATTCATAAAAATGTCCAATCCCTCTTTGGATCTTGCGAAATTCTTTGCCTCAGTGTCATCCAGTGGCAGTGAGTTGCACAGTCTAATTACACTCTTTTGTCCTCAGTTCTCCTTCATTTACGTTTTCTCTCCACTACAAATGTTCTCTCCATTGCTGATGTCAGCTGTCATCAGTTATTGCACCTGCACTGGTTGGTACTGAACTCAGGTTAGCTGCTAACGAAGACCATTTTCAGTGCTGTCTCACAAACTACAGTGGAAAAAAAGCTGAACTCAGTTTTCCCTTGTCTACCAATGCAGTTAAATCTTGCTCGTCACCAGTTCAAATGCATCCACTGCTGTCAGCAATGGGTAATTTTTATAGTGCAGAAAAACTCTTAGAATAGGGTACTGACATCATGAGTACCAAGGATATGCAAATAGCTTAGCTGTGGCCTGTGTTTCTACTGTCCACAAATTTCCTTCACCTCCTCTCCTTCCCCAAATTCACAGATTAAAAGGCCAGAAGTGACTGTTATGATCATCTAGTCTGACCTCCTGCATAACACAAGCCAGAGAACCACACTCAGTGATTCTTGCATCAAGCTCAAAGATTGAGGTGAGCGAATAATTGATTTTTTCAGTTGGTTCAACCCAAAATGATTTTTTTTCAATATTTTTCATTTCATTTTTAGGGTGTTTTTATCCCCTCTCCCCAGTTTTGTTTGCTGTTTGTTTTTGTGTTTGTTTTTGCTTGTTCTTTAAATAAATGTAGCTAAATTTTGAAATAACACATAGTTTCAAAATGAAAAATTGAAAAAATGTTGTTTCAAAAATGTCAGCACAAAATATTTCAACTTTTTCAATTTTTTTTCCAGCAGAAACTATTTTCTGAATTTGACCCAAATTCACAAATAATTTCGATCAACCTGAAACTTCACTTTTTGGCAAATAAACTATTTGTCCAAAAAATTTTGTCCAGCTCTACTCATAAGTCCTGGTTCAACTCAGCCCTGTGCTGAGATTGCAAACATTAGTGGACAATGGAAGTATGTGTATGAAAGACAGAAACAGTCCATCCCCGTCGGAAACAATCACATCTTCCTGCTTCGCAGAATACCTCCTAAATTGTTGTTTACTTTTTTGTATTGAAAAACAGTTGAGTGGAATTTAGATCAACCGCAAGGATATTCTAAGGGCGATGAGTTTTAGTTTATCTGGACTCTGATTGGCTCAAATCTTTCACTTACATTTTCACCATTAACTTATTACTGTCTCATCAGATATTTGACACTTGCTCTACAGCTCGAATTAAATTACACTTTCTTCAGTGCATCTTGGTTTTCTAGTGCTTATATCCATAACTCAGAATGCTCTTCAAATACACTGTAAAAATGCGTTACAGTACGGATTTGAAGAAATTGAATGGCACAGTTACTGTGCATAATGATTTCTGTCACATGAAAATAACAGACACCTTCGTGAAATGAATTTGAATCCAAACATTATATACTTTGCTTTTTACATTCTGGCCAATTCCTTCCTCACCTTCTAATTATATTCTCCACCACTGCTTGTGTGGAGGAAAGTATGAATAACACTTTTGTTCGTTGACTGCTACAGAATGGAGGAATATTTTCTCTCTGAAGCTTTATGATCCATAAGACCACTACATTTGAATTGGAGATAGCAGATTAGCTTGGGATTTGTCTCGTTCAAAAATTATTGACAATGGTGATTCATCACAATAATTTTACCGAGGCGTCATAGGAAACCATAGCTCATGTCGCAAACAGCATTTCTCTCTTCAAAATGTAAACACTGATATTTATTTGGGATGAGAAGGAACTCCATCCTTGAGGGTTCCTGGTTATTTGGTTTACACAGGGTTGGGGCTTCACTGGAAAAAAGGGTTTCAAACACTTTACATTCTAGAATTTGGAAGCTTTAGGATTTCCAAGAGTATTTTTATTATACAGTTGCTAATAAGGATCAGCTCAGCTGACCTCCTGCATCCTTTAATGGAGTCAGAGTGTAACCATTGTTGGAAAAGGATGTATCATTCCAGCAGACAGTAGCCCAGATTGTCAAAGAGAGAAGCCTAAAGTTAGGCTCTTAAATAAGTGACGTGACTGTCAGGAATGCTGAGCACCTGGGACTCCCAAGGAAGTCTATCAAATCTCTTGTTTGTTAGCCTGAATGAGGATTTAGGAGCCTGACTTTTGAAAATCTTATCCTTAATCTTCAGAATAAGTATACCAAAATTCTGATTTATTGTCCTTTGTTTCCGGCAAGGAGCACTGAGCATGAAACAGAGGGCAGGTCCTTAAAAAGAACAGCCAAATGACATCTCAAGATGATCACAAAAGATGGCAGTGGTGAGACTGTAAAGAGGCCTTGTTAGGTGTGTGTCATTATAATTCATCATGTTGTGCTTTACATTAGCAATCAATGCCATGAGAATATATTCATGTTGTGACATTTGTTCATTATATTTGTGTATTCATTATATTGTACTCAGCCTTCATTTTTTGCTCTCGTTATAATCTCGATCACAAGAGCTGGGTTTTTAATCATGCAGCCTTTCTGTGAAAGACAGCTGGGGTGTATGATACCAGCCTGACCTTCCCGAGGCTTTATAATTGTATCAGTTGGTCCTTTTTCGTTAAAAAAAAAACAGAGTTCTTGGCTACCCACAATAAGGTGTGGAATCTCCAGCCAATTAAAATATAGACAAATTAACAATAAAAGCAACACAATAACTCATTTACTTAATTAGTTTCTCAGTGGGAGCAGCCTGATTTGATTACGCTCTTTCTCGGGCACTGTAGACATGATGGGACATACAAATTCAGACTTGAAATAAGGATCAAATTTTAAAAAGTGGGGGGTATTTAGCCACTCAAAGTTGGTAAAGCAGCCCCCATTCCTGTGACTCCTTGTTGTTTTTTTCTTTTGAGACTGATTGCCACTCCATTGCTCTGGACTGCTAATGCTACCTGGTTGCAAATAGGTGGTCCATTAAAAACATTCTGCACACACATTATCCAAAGAGATCCAGAAGAAAGCGTTTCTTCATGCATCCTGACTGTATTCTGCAATTGTTAGTTTTCATGTATGTCCACATCTTAGTAATATAGCCCTAGATTTGAGTGTAATCTTTCCACTGAGCTTGCCTCTAGGTCTCATAAACTTGTTTTAGTGCAGCTTTAAGTCACAACTACCGTGGAGGCAGCCAGATAGCACTGCACCATCAAATCCATTACTGAACACATCTGCACTTATCTTTCCTACTTATACATGTTGTGTATGGGGATTACATTCTTCTGAATGCAGCATTACTGTCCTTCTGAATAGGGACTTTGCAAAATGGAACAATTTCAAATGTAAAGTGGGGTTTCATTTTGGGGGAAAATATTAAGTTAATTTGTCTCTTTAGTCATAGATACTGCCCTCTTTTGAGCAACAGTTCCAGCAGAGAAGAATTTGGTGGATATTCTATCAATAACAAGAAATGCTTCTGCAAAATAAGAAATAGAAATACCCATTGCTTTATATTATCTCTTAAGTAAAACCTAGTGGAACTCAGTTCCTAGTTCAGCAAGACATTTAAGCACAAGCGTGTGAGCAGTCCCACTGAAGTCAATGGCTCTATTCACATACTTGAAGCTAGGCATGTGCTTAACCTTGCTGAACTGGGACCATAATATATTAGCGTCCCATGATAGTGTTAGCTAACCTACACCCCCATCTGATACAAATGAGTAGTCCTTAGAGCCCAGCTTCTTTTTAATTATTATGGACTAGTCTAGGTATGCTAAAGACATTATGAACATAGAGCAAGTGAGGAGTGGACTTGCATAGAGGCGGTGGATATTGCAGACATTTCCCACCAAACAATGGCAAACTTGTATCTGAAAACTGCATTGCCATTTCCCAAGTCAAAATGTCTTCTGCTTTAGCTGCCTTAGGCTGATCCAGGCACAGCACAAGGTATGCAGTCTGTTTCCAATAATGGGAGTGGGTGACCCACTTCGCGAAATGTGGTGTGCTTGCTTTGCAAATCACCTCCTTTGTCTGTCTACAACTAGGACAGCCAGTTATTGTGTATATGCTTCAAGCTGTGAGAAAGAGAGAGAGAGAGATAGGGAGACTAGAAAAAGAAATCCTTTCCCATTTGTAAACCCCCTTGTCCAGCAAAAAAAAAAAAAAAGACCTAGTAATAAGAACATCACTGTTTTTCTTCTCAGGTGATCTGTTTTGGGAAGGATATTTCCTGAAGTTGTATAGAAAGAAGTTATGCATTTTTTCTTATCACTAACATAAAGAGCACAGGGCAAATGATTCATTAGGTTCACTGGGCCACAGTCCAGACTAGCAACAATAGCTCTATTAAAGCCTCTGGAATGTACCACTCTCCATCATGGAATGGGATTTTGTAGCATCATATAGACGCGTGCTTTAATTTTTCTCTTGCTACATTGACTATGTTAGATACACTAAAATGAACTTAATAATCTTTAGTTACATCAGTCAGATGACCATATGGTTAATTAGCACCATTGCGCAGTTCAGAGTTCTTAGTAATGTATGGGTAATTTCATCAGGAAAACGAATGAAGACACAATCAATGCACCAATCTGAAGGGAATTTGTGCTTTTAAAAACACTTAAGAATTTTCTAAAACAATTTACTAACCAAATTAATTATGCATGTAAGGCTAAATGTCGAAGCAAGGATGGGAAAAGACCATCCCATACGCATCTCACAAGCGGCAATTGCATGTACTAACAATGGTTTCAATGTCAAAATGCCTGTTTGGGCCCAGAATTGCCTGATTTGCATGTGCAGTTGGGGTAACTGCAAATGCAGAAGTGCAACCGTGCATGCCTCCAAGTCACGTGAGCTTTGTTACAGAGTTGCATACATATCAATATGCATGTTTCCCATTATAAACTCCTACTTTCAGTCTAGGAATGAATGTTTGTCTCCGGAACTTCAAATGAATCGCATCACAATTCGATGAGGAACAAATAAGATTTCGGGTTGTCTTTTCATGGGTTATTTTTGCCACCCTCTGCCAGGAAAACCCAATTTAGGGTCAGATTCTAAACTGCTGTAAGTCAGTTTGACACCATGGAAGCCCATGCCCATTTACAGCCCCTTCAGTTTAAAAGTTCTGAACAATGATTGATGTAAGCAACATATTTTAAGTGACCTATGAATTTCCATCCTTCTGCTCACATAAGCCTTCCCAACCTTCTCATGGAGTTTTGTATGAAAATATACGATGCAGTATATGCATGATCGACTCCTGTGACAGCAAAAGCCTGGCCAGGCATGCTGCAAGGTTTCGATCTGAGTGGGTCAGCCCACGGGCAAGGCTGAGTGCGCACTTTGCATCCCTACTGTATGGTAACAGTAAGCAGGGTGACTGACTAACCGTTCTCAGTGTGTGCTAGCCCCATCTCTCACTTTTACTGTTTGTCCTGAAAACTCAGCCCAAGTCTGGGGAAGAATTCAGTTCCCAACATGGAAATAGACTAGTCAGGGTACGACACCTCAAAATGTCGGGTTAGCCTCAGACACCTTGACATGTATTTCACTGTGTGTCAAATGTCAGACACTGCTACTAGGATTTAGGTGTGCAAGGAGTTACCAGGGAGGACAAATCCTCACCTAAATTAACCAGCACCTCATCCGAATGGGGGGAGAAGGGAAAAGATCTGCAGATCTAAGGGCAGGATTCAATTTTCTAAGTAATGTCATATGCCAAGGGACTATTCTGACCAGACCCTGTTAGATAACCAAAGCCCTTGACGGAGAAATTAGAACTGGAGGAAAATAATGAAATGCAGCAAGAATGATTTGTGTAGCTCTTAAATTGTCTTTATGGGTTTAGATTGACAAAAGGACTTGGCAAGGATCAAGGGATCAAATTCCATGAGGGAGAATTCACTCACAACGACTTAAGTAGTCGATTCTGCATTTTGCTGAAGCATGAATCCAGGGAGCTGTGGCTAAAACAGACTACTTTTGATTCCATTTAGCAAATGTGGTGTCCACTGCACAGGAGAGTTACTTTGAAAACACATCATTCGTAACCTCTCCCGCAATGTCTCTGCACCCAATCCTCTACCACTGAAATCAATGGGAGTTTTGCTTTTCACTTCAATGGGACTCAAGCGTGTGTCCAAGTTAAACATGTGCTAAATGCTTTGCTATATGGGGACCTAAGTGAACAGAAGACATGACAGATAGATCCTATGCCAAGGAGAACCAGCCGCATTTTTGTCTCTTTGAAAACTGAAAAATGACTTACTCGATTTTGTTCAATTTTTTTAATTGGCTGCTGATTGGCGTTGTCTCATAATTTCCTATGACAGACAATTTCATAGGAGTTCAAATATTGCCATGGTTTCTCCTGTTTACAATACTAAAAATATGTCTGACTTTTGCAGTTCTTGCCATGACAATGAACCAGCCTGAGCAACAGTACTCCACACTTTCAGAAGCTCGGTTTAGTCCTGCTTGGAAATAGATAGTTAATATTCTACTCTTTTAAATATGGAATGGATATTTACAAGAATATGTTCTTAAGTGATATTTACATTCCACTTGTTTGCTACGTATTTTGTTATAATTTGTTGTGCTGAAGAACTGAAGAAGCTTATAAATCTTGCTGCAGTTGAAGTGAATGCTTTCCCTTGTGTGGGTGTCACCTTTCAGAAAGAAATCTTACAGTTTTCTGGCAACACATCTTTTGCAGGATTAAGACAAGACACTAATTGTCATAAGCCAAGCACTGTCCTATACATCAGTGCAAGTCAATAGCAGCATTACAGACCACAGGGAATAACAAAGTCAGTGGGAATGAGGCACTTTTCTTTAGATAAAATGGGTTGTATATCTTGTGTCAGAGAAAGATTATATTAATCTCTATGAAAACTCTATGGCAGTAAATACCTAACTTCATACAAACTGCACACAAAAATTTCATCATCTTGTTGATATATTTCTTTAACAGGAAGACATCTAACAAGATGAGTGAATCTCCATGGTTCAGAGTTTGAGCTTGCTTCAGATAACAAATCAAAAGCTTTGATACTTAGTGTGACAGACCCAGACCAGTGGGGTACAGGAGTCTGGTAGAGGGCAAATATACTGGTCACTGGATGAGTAGTTTTCTGTTCCCTGAGTGACCAGAGCAGGGGCTGCACTAGAGTAATCAGGAACCTGCTAGAACCAGTTAAGGCAGGCAGGCAATTAGGACATCTGGAGCCAATTAAGAAGAAGCTGCTAGAATCAATTAAGGCAGGCTAATCAGGGCACCTGGGTTTTAAAAGGAGCTCACTTCAGTTTGTGGTGTGAGTGTGAGGAGCTGGGAGCAAGAGGTGCAAGGAGCTGAGAGGGAGCGCTGCTGGAGGACTGAGGAGCACAAGTGTTATCAGACACCAGGAGGAAGGTCCTGTGGTGAGAATAAGGAAGGTGTTTGGAGGAGGCCATGGGGAAGTAGCCCAGGGAGTTGTAGCTGTCATGCAGCTGTTACAGGAGGCACTATAGACTAGGGTTACCATATTTTAAGTGTCCAAAAAGAGGACACTCCATGGGCCCCAGCCCTGCCCCAACTCTGCCCCTTCCCTGCCCCAATTCCACCCCCTCCCCTGGACGCTTCGCCCCCCCTGCCCCTCCCCCTCCCCTGCTTCCCGTGAACATTTGATTCGTGGGAAGCCTGAAGCAGCAGGCAAGCTGGGGCGGGGCGGGGGGGCGCAGCCCAGTCTGCCCCCCCGGCCAAGCGGCTCCCTCTGGCGGCCGGCCGGCCCAGGCCAAGAGGCTCTGGCTCCGGCGTCTCCCACCCAGCTTGGCTCAGGCCCCGGCCCGGCCCCCGGCCGAGCACCGCCGGCCCCCGGCCCTGCACCGCCGGCCCCCGGCCGAGCACCACCCGGCCGAGCACCACCGGCTCCGGTCCCGGCCCCTGGGTCGAGCACCCCCGGCCTCCGGCCCCATACTGCCGGCCCCGGCAGCTCCAGCCCCCGGCCAAGCACCGCCAGTCCCTCCCTCCCTCCCTCCCTATTTTCACAGACATGTCCGGCTTTTGGGGATTTCCTCCTGGACGGGGATTTGAAACCCAAAAAGCCGGACATGTCCGGGAAAATCCGGACGTACAGTAACCCTACTATAGACAGCTGCAGTCCACAGGGCTCTGGGCTGGAACCCGGAGTAGAGGGCGGGCCCGGGTTCCCCCCAAACCTCCCAATTGACCTGGACTGTGGGTTCTTCCAGAGGGGAAGGTCTCTGGGCTGTTCCCCAACCCACATGGTGAATCTGTGAGGCAAGAAAAACTGCCAATAAGCGCAGGACCCACCAAGATAGAGGAGGAACTTTGTCACATTAGCCAAAGTTTTTCTGAAGTATATCAGCCTCTTGGGGCTGCAGAACTGGATGAGAAATCTCGCAAGAACAAACTTCCCCATGCGATTTCTACTACCTCTTTCTTCCAGTTTGGCTGTAAATATAGAAGGAAAACAGCTTTCACTGCAGCAGTTTGGCAATTCTGCCTCTATTCCCAGGTGAAAGCTGGAAAGATAGAAGCACAAGAATATGAAAGATAACAAAATAAGATAAAACATTGCCTGCTGATGTCCCGGTAAGTGTTGCATGAAGCTCTGGGACCGCCTCACTTTGATTTATCTCTGCTATTTATTATTTAACACTGCAAGTAGTATTGGCTGTAGTTCCTGCTAAAGTGTCTGTCTGAAATAAAAGTGGGGTTTATGAGCTAGTAACCTCACAGCCCCTAGACACTCTTACCATAGCAGAAGCCCAGAAAACCAGAAGTGCTCAGCCAATAACTTCACAGAGGCCTGCGGCCTGGCATCAGAAAAGCAAACAAGAGGTCCTGAACCAGGAGCTTCAGAGGGGTCTGCATTGATACCCATCAAAGACCTAAGCCAGGGACCTCACAGAATGTGTGCCTTCAGATAAACCAAGAAGGCTAGAGCTAGTGACCTCCCAGAAGCCTGGGCCTTGACATCAACCCAGCAAGCAAGAGGTGTTGAACCTGTAATCTCAGAGGCCTGTATCAACATCAGAGGAGTGTGCTAAAGGTACTAAGCTGGAGACCTCATAGAAGGCCATGCTGTAACTACATCCCAGCAATCTAGAGGTGCTGATCCACTGACCTCAGAGTCAGCCCAACAAGATAGAAGTATTGAGCCAGGAGGTCAGGAAAGCCTGCGTCCTGAGATTGTCCCAGGGAGGGAGAAGTAGGTAGCCAGTAGTCTCAGAGACCAATGGCTTCACATCAGCCCAGCAGTCTGGAGGAGGCGTTAGAGTGAGGGGTTGGGCTATGTGAGAGAAAGCACAACTCCCACTCCTGGGCTCTGAGCAGAGGGAGGGCTCCACTTCCTCTCACGGGTCTGGGGGAGCTCAGCCCCCCTTCCTGCCTCCTCATGGGCTGCTCCAATGAGCACTCAATGGGGAAGTCAGAGGTGGTGGCGCCCGGCTGGGAGTCCATGGGGCTCCAGCCTGTCCCACCAGCAGAGGGAGCAGCACTGTATGGCAGAGAAGAATTGTCCCATGGGCAGTCTCCACGGGCCTCCTCCCTCCTGCAGGGAGATCTGTCCCCTTCTGGAACTCCTCCCCCAGGGGCAGAGCAGGGAAGGGGGGAGCCTGCCACTTCCAGCCCTCCCTCCCCTCCAGGGGAAAAGGGAACCAGGCCCCTCCTCCCCCAGCCAAGATCCAGGGTGGGAGGATAGCCTGTCAGGCTGCTTCCTTCCCCTCCCTGCTCTCCATGGGGGAAGCTCAAGGGTTGTTAACTAAGTCAGTGACACAACAGAGGCCTGTCCCTTGACATCAGACCAGCAAGCTAGAGGTGCTGATCAAGTGACCTCACAGAGTCTGGGGCCTTGATCCCGTTCCTTGTGCTGTGCCGTGTCCCATCACACAAGATGCTGCAGTGACACTTCCCTCACATTCACCTGGGATGATGTGCAGCCACTGCAATTGGTGAGCTCCCCGCCCTTCTGTTTCCATCCGCTCTGGTTGTATTCATCTGCACTAAGCCGTGCAGCCGTAAACCTCCTCTAGTGCATGCTACGATTGGGCCCAGAAAGTGGCTTGTCTAACATTTTTGTTCAGTAAAAAATTATTCTTCTAAGTGGTTCACTGAATTTCTTTACAAGCCACATGTTTGAAAGGGCCTCATATTTCTTTGTGTGTTTCAATAGAGCATCACATGCTTTGAGTGTCGGCAGGTGCTTTTGTGTTTCTAAGTGGGGACGCTATTCTATTGTGACGTGGGGTTGAACGCTGCCATAAGTTTACCACCCAGATTTCTGGTTTGTTAACATTTCCTTTTTGCCTACTTTGCTCTCTCTCTCCTCCAGGTTTTTAGGGCTGCTTTTTCGTTTGCAGATCACAGTATCTGGAGCCTCTTTGCTCATTCCTCTCCCTCTCCGCAGCACGCCCCCTCCTCTCAGCTCCTTGTTCTCCTTTCCATTCTCCTCTCTCTTCACAACCTCCCCTCCCCTCTCTGAACATCTCTTCTCCTCTCTCGGGCCATACTCAAACCCTCTCCGTTTCTGAACAGATTTAGAAAAATCGCTGCTCAAATCATGTGTCGCCAAGGCCCTTGAAAATGCCATTTTGATTGTGAAAATATTAGTTTAAAATTCAGTGAAATTTTGTTTTGAAATAAAATTGGAACAAAATTGAAAATCAATCATTACACTTGATATTTAAAAAATTAAAATAAAAAGAATCACATTCTAAACAAAACATTTCAAAATGTATTGAAATACATTTCAATTGACCCAAAATGATTTTTGCTTTTTTGATTTTGCTTTGACTTTTTTTTCCCGAAAATTATGATCTGATTCTCCACTGCCTTGCACCTTCTATGGTCGATTTATACCTGAATAAAATAGAAAACACTGCCAGATCAGAACAACTGGTGTTGACAGCCGCTTTGCTCAGGCACAAATGATCATACAAGGTGCGAGGCAATCGAGAATCAGACCTCAAATCTTTATGGGCCACATTTTGATGCTCTTGGTTGCACTCCATACGTATTTCAATTGGGCCAGATCTTCAGCTGATGTAAATCAAAGTCACTGCACTGACTTCAATGGAGCTATGCCAGCATATACCATCTGGAGACATGACCCAGTGGCAAACATAGTCTGGCCCCAAATACCTGAATCAATCTTTTTCTAACCTTTCCTTAGGTGTGAAAGGTTTTCACCTTTTTTTTTTTTCTTTTAAATCACTTGCTCTCCCTGTGTTTATTTCAATAGAGTTGGCTAACCCCATCCTTGGCTTATGTGCTGAAGTCAGCTAACATACATCTGGGAGTTAAGACAGTTAACGTACATATCGGATGACTTTGGTCTGTTATGTGCAAATATTCATTTAAAGATTTACGAAAAACAATCAACAACTCTCTACACATTTCTGACATAGTTGCTCATTCTTAATACTCAAATATTGTCTTTAATAATGAATTGATAGTACTTGACAGAGAGCACAATAGCTCTCCTATCAAATCTAACTCTAAATTAAATGAATATTTTAGACTCTCAATTGAAAATGTTACTGATAAGTCTTTAATTACTGCTGCTTTCCTGTCTGGTGCTTGAGTAATTCCCAAAGAGGCTAAGCTCGCCTTTCTGCATTACATTATGCATGAATTTTGCTTAGAAGTTTAACTTCATTTTGTTGTTGGGATTCTTGATGAAAATAATTAACTGATTTCTATTGAGTGCCACAGTGCTAAGTCCAAGCAAAACAGGCTATAAAGAGAAAATGATCATTGCTATTGACAGTATGCATAAACTTGATGGGAAAACTGGAATCTTGCCCTGGTTACACTATGGTCGTATGGTTTGGTTGGTTTTCTTTGCTTTGTTTTTTTGCTTTGGCACAGGCTGAATCATTAAAACTACATGAAAATAACTGTGTCAATCAGTGCCCTACTTATAGAAAAAGGACTGTCCTGACCATAAAGAAATTGTTTTTCATCACTTTTCTGTTTAAGGAAATCACACAATAAGGCCCTGATCTTGCAGAGACTTGTGTGTGTTTAACTTTATGCACTGTGATTAGTCCCCCAGAAGTCACAGTATGGTAAAGTTGGAAGTCACAGTATGGTAAAGCACTTGGAGTAAAGAAAGATAATCAGGAACAGTCAACATGGATTCACCAAGGGCAAGTCATACCTGACCAACCTGATTGCCTTCTATGATGAGATAACTGGCTCTGTGGATATGGGAAAAGCAGTGGACGTGATATATCTTGACTTTAGCTAAGCTTTTGATATGGTCTCCCACAGTATTCTTACCAGCAAGTTTAAAAAAAAAATATGGATTGGATGAATGGACTATAACAGGAATCGGCAACCTTTGGCACACAGCCCATCAGGGAAATACGCTGGTGGGCCGGGACCATTGTTTACCTGCAGCAGCCGCAGGTTCGGCCGATCGCAGCTCCCACTGGCCGCGGTTCGCCATTCCAGGCCAATGGGGGCTGCGGGAAGTGGCACGGGCTGAGGGATGTGCTGGCCTGCACAAAATCCACCAGGGGCAGGGACTGGCCTCCTCCTGTACCACTCACTTTTGGTAGCTAGACTCCAACACCACGTTGAACAAAGCTCTACTAGCTCCTGCAGGGTCTATGTGAAGAGATTACGATGAGCTACCTCATATGGAGGCCCCGACCCACCTAGATGTCTTTGTCAACCTCATTATACGCATCTACTCTGTGAGCAATGTGAGGAAAGGAGGGCGGTCTAGGCCACCACCCAACTTGCACCCCTTGGTACCCATCATCGACCCAGACCCCAAACCCATCCAGCTGGATACCACCCACAGCCTCGAGGAAAAAGAGCACTGTCACTGCACCAGGCTGTATTTCTACTGTGGAGGATCCAACTACGCTCTCACCAAGTGCCCATCATGAGCTCCAGCATGATCCAGTTCAGGAAACTGAGTCCCAGGCCCAGTAGAGGGGGTTGGCCTGGGCAAACCCCAATATAACACGCCCCTACTCTTCACTGAGGCATGCCTCAGGCACAGGATCTCCCACTTCAATGTCCAGCTCTACCTCTATGTTCCCGGGGAGTCTTACCAACTTTCCCAACAGTGGGAATTAGTGGATTCCTGGGCAAAAGATAACTTCATACATGCTGATACGGCCTAAGCCTTGGGTATTCTGGTACAACTAGACTGTCCCCAACCTAGTGGAAACTATAGATGGCTCATTCCTATCCTCGGGGCCAGTGACACAGGAGACGGTGCCTCTGGAAGTTGCCATTTGGGACCATCAAGAAGTTCTTTGGTTTGGGATGATTTGCTCACCAGACTTTCCCATAATCCTCGGCATTTCGTGACTGGGAGTTCATGATCTTCACATCCTTTGGTGTGAACATCAGGTTACCTTCCACTCTGAGTTCCACCAGCAAGTCAACCTAAGCTCACTGTCTGATGAACCCTGGGACGTAGACACCCCACACTGGGCCCTGGCTGTGGGCCATGTGGGATCAACACCAGAACTGATTTTGTCCCTCTTCCTCCTCTCCTTCCCCCCAAGTACACTCACTACAATGACATCTTCAAAACGAAAAATGCCCTACCACCATACCAGGATTATGACTGCCCACTCAAGCTGCAACAAGGGGCCAAGGGGCCATTTGAGCATATCTATGTGATGTTGGAACCCGAAATGACTGCATTCCAGGAGAATTTGGCCAAAGGTTTCAGCTAGCCATCTACCTCTCCCACCAGGGCCCTGGTTCTTTTAATCAAAAAGAAAGATGGAACTCTGTGCCAATGCATGGATTACTGGGCCCTCAATCAGGTAACCATCAGGAATTGATACCCCCCAACTATTCATCATTCACTACTGGACCACATACAGTCAGCCAAAGTATTCACAAAACTTGATCTGCATGGGGCCTACAACCTGGTTTGTATTTGAGCAGAGGACAAGTAGAAGACAGCTTTTCAAACTTGGTATAGACACTACAAATACCTGATAATGCTGTTTGGCCTTATGAACATCCTGACACTGTTCCAACACTTCATGAACAAGGTCTTCCATGATAGCCTAGACCAGTACATTGTAGTCTACCTGGATGATATCATCTTTTCCAAGGATCCCAAGCAACACACTCAGCATGTCTGGTCAGTCCTGGAATGGCTCTATCAACACGCCTTTATGCGAAGCTGGAAAAGTGCAGGTTCAACCAGCACTCTATGGAGTTCCTATGCTACATCTTGTCCCCCAACAGCCTCTGAATAGACCCCCAGAAGGTGGAGGTGGTACAGACCTGGGTACCATCACCCTGAAACATCAAGGAGTTACAAGATCCTTCATCTCTAGGTTTTCAGGCCAAATCGCCTCACTGACTGTGCATCTCTGCAAAAGCACCACCTTTGCTTGGTCTCCAGAGACTCAATGAGCATTTGACCATCTCAAGATCACCTTTACCAGAGCCCAGTTCTGGCCCATCTTAACCCAGCATGACCAACACCTCCAATGTGGCAAATGGGGCTATACTCTCCCAAAGATGTGAGCAGCACCTCCACCCTTGGGCTTTCTACTCGCAGTTGCTCACTCCAGCCAAACAGAATGATTCTAGACAAGGAGCCTCTACCCATCAAAGCAGCCTTTGAAAAGTGGCGCCACTATTTGGAGGGTGCTTGGTACCCAGTACAGGTCTACACCGATCATAAAAACTTAGAGAACCTCTGCCAAGCCAAAGCACTGAACCAGAGGCAGTTTTGCTGGGCCCTGTTCTTCATATGCTTGAATTTCACCATCACATACCGCCCGGGGACCCAGAACAAAACTGCCAATGCCTTGTCCTGAAAAGCGGGATATCTCACCAGCCAGGATTCCCTCCCCCCCCCCATATGGAGTCCCCATGAATTCTTAAGCCACAGAATTTCCTGGACACTGTGATTCCCCAAGATCTCATATCACTGATCAGTCAGCTACAGTGAAGGAGCCCCCTCCCAAGGAACTTGAGGCAGCCTGCCAGGGGCAACACCAGGTCCAGGATGGCTTGATCTATGGCCGAGCCACTTTTAGATTCCACTCAATTAGAGGTACTGTGGCTCTGTCACAACTCACCATTAGCAGGCCATATGGGTCACCTCAAGACCCTCAGTTTGACCACTCGCTCCTTCTGATGGCCCCAAATGTGCACAACAATCCACTCTTAGGTTGATTCCTGTGAGACATGCACCCGCACCAAGATGCCACTCTCAAAACCCCTCATCACCATAATGCCTCCTGAGACACCAGACAGACCCTGGACAGCCTTTACCCTGGACTTTATAGTCAAACTCCCCATATCTATCATGCACACTGGGGTCCTCACCATGGTCGAATAACTGACAAAAATGTCCCAGTTCGTCCCCATTGCACACCTGCACTGTGCAGAAGAAATGGCTCAGCTCCTGCTGACTCATGTCATCTGTCTCCATGGACTCCCAGAGCAAGTCACAAGTGATTGGGGTCATCAGTTTGTGTTGCAATTTAGGAATGAAACCCTACGATTGCTTGGGATCTGCCCTTAGACATCCACTGCCTGCCACCCACAAACTGATGGTCAGTCCAAGTGAGAGAATCAAGTGTTAGAACAATACTTGTGCTGCTTTATGAATTTCCGCCCGGACAATTGGTTGAGCCTCCTACCCCAAGAACAGTTTGCATTCAACAATGATGATGTCTTCACAGAGCAGAATCTGTTTTATGCAAACTGTGGCTTCACTTGGTTGTACCTGTCACCTTCACCAATCCCAGGGCCACTGATTGAGTATGCCAGATACATGAGGTCCAAGAAGAACTCAAGGCACAACTGGGCAAGACCAAGGAAGATTACAAGTGATACACTGACAGCCAGTGCTGAGAGGGACCATCAGTCAAAAAGTGTGCTTTCAGCCCATAACCTCTGCACTGACTGGCCATGTCATAACCTGGATTACTGATATTTTAGGCTATATTCCATCATCAAGGTAATCAACCCAGGGACCATAAGGCATCAGTTACCCAGATCCCTCAAAATCTAGATAGTGTTTCAGATAGCCTTGCTAAAACCCTATGTCGCCAACCCCTTTTCTCACTAGGCCCAATGACCACACTTCCGATGCAGATCCAAGGTCACAACAAGTATGAGATCCACAAGATACTGGACAGAAAATCAGGCACAGTTTCCTCTGGTACCTTGTAGATTGGGAGGACTCTGGCCCAGAAGTGTGATCATGGGAGTCAGTGTCCCAAGTCCATACACCTGACTTCATCTCTGCTTTCCACACAGCCCATCTGAACAAACCTGAGCCAGCCGTGTGCCCCAGAAGGTGGGTCTCAAACCCAGGCCTGCAGAGCTATTAGGCATAGAACAACCCCACACTGCCACCCAGCAGCATCAGCGTCAACAATTTTACTCTCCAGAACCCAAGACCTGCTGCAGACCCAGACCCCAGGAAATTCTGTATCGAGGAATCTGACAGGCTGCAACCTCATGACTCCTGATTGGTTTCCCACCTTACATAAACCCAAGGGGCATTCCAGGAAGTGTTCAGATGATAATGTGGATCTTCTGTAGCTGCCACAACCATTCCTGGCTTTGATCTCACCTTGATTTGGACCTTGCCTCCTGACCTGAAACCTGGCTAGGACTCTGATCCTTGGTATCGGCCCCTGCCTGGAACTTGACTATGAATTCCTCTGCTACTCTCAGTATCAGGTTTGACCTCGCTCTGGCCCTTGGACCTGGCTGCTATTGTCAGGCTCCTAACCAGGAGACATGATTGTTCTAAATCAGTGAATGTTCCTCTGGTTAGGTTGGTTACTCTCATTTCCTGAGGTCCACAAGAGTTCAAGTCCCACCTAGGTGCCATTTCTGAAGCTTTTGTATATTATAGGTAGGGTGACCAGATGAGAGGAAGAAAATATTGGGACACCAGGGGCCGGGGGGGTCCGCCGGCGGAACAAAAAAAAAAAAGCCAAGTGCTGCTGCCGGTGGAGCGAAATATCAGGACAAATGGCATTCCGACGAGAGATCGGTCGGGACACGGGACAAACACTGAAAAATCGGGACAGTTCTGATTTTATCGGGACGTCTGATCATCCTAATTATAGGCTGCATAGGTAATGACCTACATTTAAGGTCATCTGACACTTTCCATTATAAGACTCTGTTTTCAAATGCTTAAACTTTGGCAAAGTTAAACTGTTCAGACACATTTTCCATATTGAGAGTCTATCTCAGGCTGATATTTTGTGGGAAGCTTCAGCTAAAATGGCTCAGCTGATTTTTTTTTAAAATGACTTTAGAAGAAAAAATAAGTTTTGTCCATGGTTTTTAAAAAAAAATCTCTCAAACATTTGGTGGGGAAGCTCTAGCTCAGATGCGGGCAAACTACGGCCCGCGGGCCACATCCAGCCTGTGGGACCCTCCTGCCTGGCCCCTGAGCTCCTGGCCCAGGAGGCTAGCCCCCGGCCCCTCCCCTGCTGTTCCTCCCCCACCCCCCGCAGCCTCAGCTCGCTCTGCTGCCAGCGCAATGCTCTGGGCGGTGTGGCTGCAAGCTCCTAGGGCACCTGACCCGGTCTCTGTGCTGCGCGGTGGCATGGCTGGCTCCAGCTTGGCAGCACGGCTGCCTGTCCTGGCGCTCTGGGCGGCGTGGCTGTAGCGCCGCCAGCCACTGGTGCTCCAGGCAGCGTGGTAAGGCGGCAGGGAGCAGGGGGGGTTGGATAGAGGGCAGGGGAGTTTGGGGTGGTGGTCAGGGGGCAGGGGTGTGGATAGGGGTCAGGGCGGGTCAGAGGGCGGGAAATAGGGGGATGGAATGGGTGCAGGGGTCCTGGGGGGCAGTCAGGATGAGGGGGGGGTTGGATGGGGCAGTGGGGGGCAGGCAGGGGCAGGGGTTCTGGGGCTGGTCAGGGAGAAGGGGTGGTTGCATGGAGCAGGGGTGAAAGTAACTTAGAGGACTTACCGGTACACCGGAGTCCTGAGTGGGGGCATGGCCTCAACCAGAAGAGGCGGGGCCTTTAAATCACCCCGGAGCTACCAGATGCAGAGGCGTCTGGGAGCCCTGGGGCTCAGGGGCAAATTAAAGGGCCCGGGGCTCTGGCCGCCGTGGAGCTCCGGGCCCTTTAAATCCCCGTGGGAGCCTGGCTGCTGGAGCTCCAGTGGGGATTTAAAGGGCTCAGGGCTCCCCGCAGCGGCTGGAGCCCTGGGCCCTTTAAATCCCCACCGCGGAAGCCGGTGCGGTCCGGCACGGCGTACTGGCTCTTGCCGGTGTGCAGTACCGTATCGTACTAGCTTACTTTCACCTCTGGGCAGGGGTCCCGGGGGGGCAGTCAGGAATGAGAGGAAGGATTGGATGGGGTGGCGGGGAGCAGTCAGGGGCGGGAGTCTAGGGGTGGTCAGGGGACAGGGAGAAGGCGTGGTTGGATGGGACAGGGGTCCTGGGGTGGGGTAGTCAGGAATGAGAGGAGGGTTTGGATGGGGTGGTGGGGGGCAGTCAGGGGTGGGCATTCTGGGGGCTGTCAGGGGACTGGGAACGGGGGCTTGTATGGGGCAGAAGTCCCGGGGGGGCGTCAGGAATGAGAGGCGTGGTTGGATGGGGTGGTGGGGGGCAGTCAGGGGTGGGCATTCTGGGGGCTGTCAGGGGACAAGGAATGGAGGGGTAGATGGGGCAGGAGTCCTGGGGGGGCTGTCAGGGGGCGAGAAGCAGGAGGGATTGGATAGGGGGCGTGGCCGAGCCATGCCTGGCTGTTTGGGGAGGCACAGCCAAACTGGCACTCCATACAATTTTGGAAACCCGATCCGGCCCTCAGGCCTGCTAAACTCTTTGCTGCAACAGTAACGTGTGGCAGCGAGTTCAGTAAGTTAATGTGGGTGGGGAGGGAAAACCATTTCTTCTGATCAGTCCTACATTGGCTGGGTTTTAATTTCATTGTTGTCCCTTTGTTCTTGTAGTATGAGTAAGAGTAAAGTGGAGCAACTGATTTACCTTCCCTGTGCCATTCATCATGTTGTATATATGTCTAGCACATCACAGCTTACCCATCTCCTTGCTCTTCTTTTTCTCTTCTCTCACTTTGGAGTAGTTCCTTGACTCAAATCATTGTTTGCAGCTCTGCTACTTCCCTGAAATGCATGCCACAACTTGCCGGGATGCCTACTGCAGCCTGCGGTAGCACACACCAATTAGCTAGGTCATATTGCTGGATTATAAAACCCGGTGGTTGAAAGCATCCTAATTGTCTGATATTGGAAACCTTGAAATGGCACCATACTGCCAGTGTGGCATTCTGGACAACATTGTGATGCCCCTACATGCTTCCAAGTGCATGCTGTTAGCTCATTTGCTTTTTCCTGACTAGATGGTATCCTGGGACTGGTCTTTTAGCACAAGCACAAATGTGCTCCACATAATGTGTCCTCTGTTAGGAAGGCAATCGCTATATTCTCAGATAACAGAATGATTGGTGAAGCCATCTTGCTGTTTTAGGCCAGAGAGAAGCCCCTTTGCCCCAAGCCCTGCCCAGAGAGCAGAGCACTTATGTGCCAAGTGCTGACCATCTGTTTCAGAAGAGCAGATATTCAGATCTTTCCCAAAGCCAGATCTGCAGAGCAAGGGTGTCATCTGGTCAAAGCTTGGTGGCCATCAGAGTGATCTACCCACATTCAAGTACATGCCATGGCCCTAGACATTTCAATGAAGGTTCCGCGTATGTTAAACATCCAGTCAATGCAAAGCTACTTCCTTTGGTAGTGAGTGGGCCCTGTCCTTTGCACTGCAGAGCTTTGCCCAGGCAACTGTTCAAAATGTACTCAAGCAGATGAGCAAATTGATGTTCCGGAATCCAGTCTAATATTAATGTAACCTGCAGAGAGAAGTACATGAATTAAATCCCCACTAAAATCATAGGCACTTATGCAATAGCTTCTACACAATGCAGTGTCCTTTGGTTTTATTGAGTGACTGTAATTAACACCTTGACCTAGTTCTTTGAAATCTTCCGGGGGAAAGGTAAGCTGTAGCAGCCACTTACTTGTTTTCTTGGGAGAGATTCAGCTCATTGCAGTGAGCCCTGAGGGCAGATTTCTGTTGGGTTAAGTGAACAGAGCCACTTGAATCTCACGGCTCCCTTTGGCACCACGGAGAGTCCTGACAAAAGACAAGTGTTTAGCAGATGCAAAACTGAAATTTAAAGGCGACTGCAGATGCCAAGTGGAGGAAAGGTTGGGGAACCCACCTCCTCTTTCCTGAGTGGGGGCATGGAGCCGTATTTCAGGAAGGCTGCACAGATGGGGAAAGTCATTTCAGCAGTACATTTAATTTCTTTGGCCTCATCAGCTTTCTGTATATAACCTCAAAAACCAAAGAGCCCGACTAACAGGCTCTGTCATTAGGAGGAAGGCTCTTAGTGGGTTCAGCCATGCGAGTAATCAACCGGATTGCAAGGACTTTAGCTCCAGTCAGCAGCTCATACCTGATTTTATTTAACTAGTGATTCCTCAGCCTCTGAGCTTCCAGGAAAAGCATTTTATTTTTTTGCCCTTCACTAGGATAGACTGAATGTTAGATGGCTCTTTCCTGACACTTTGAGGCCTGCGCTAATGGCATCTGATAAAAGATGTCATTGATTTTCATTCGGCTAAGTAATTTACTCATGCTCCACCTTTCTTCTTCTATTCTTCTCCCCGGTTGGGAATGAATCCAAGTGGCCCCTTTGGTCTCGCCTCTTTTGCACAGCGTGGTGCACATAAATATTTCAGCTCCTTCTCGCAAAGTGGCTCAGGGGAAGGAATAACGATTGCACATTTGTGAAATCTGCTGCCCGGCAATTCTCTGCAAACCGCCTCAAAACAGCAGGTCTGCACCTAGAGAGCACAAACTGCTTTGGGTGGCTGGATAGCGAGGTGAAGGAATGGATGGTTGAATGAAGAAGAGAACAGGGTAGATTTTCCCAAGAGCTCAGCTGTCAAAGCTCACAACAGGGGGAGCCCAGTGGATTCACCATTGTTCTCAATAGGAGCTGTTAAGTGCCAAACCCTGTGGTAAATCTAACCCCTTTGTGTAAGTGCCTAGAGGGGAGCTGGGCTCTTTTGAGAAGCATGCCCACTGGGTTATGTTAGTGAACAAATATAGGAGTTGGCATATACACGCTAGTCACTGGCTTACTGATTGCCGGCCTTTGTCTATTACCAATCTACTGTGGAGCTATACACGGTCTAGTACTCTGCACCACACTACATGCATCACATTTGTTTGTGTTTCTGTGTCAATCGCAGTGATTCATGTCGGGCACATTTTGGAGCTAATGTGGATGAAAGTTGTAATTCCATGAAGACCCCGTCATCATTTAACATCAACACCCAGGCAAGACTGGAGTTTTCTTTCAGCAAAAGATGCTTCAGTAAACACAGCGGGGCTGGTACAAAAGACAAAAACCTCAATGCAATTCATTGTCTTTTACAACTGACCTGAGAATTCATCTGAGATGCAGGCCTGAGTCTCCTTGGTGGCTCCAGGGTAGATCCCAATGAAGAGATGCACTTAGTTTGACTTTAGAACAATCCGTGACAATGCTCATTGCTAAAATCAACATTCCTACTGAACAATACACTTCCTCCCTTTGTTAGGGCCATTTACTAATAGGCTGTTCTTGATATAAAGCTGCTGCAGTGTGTCTGCCAGCAGCAATTAATCCCTCCATAATCTCACTCTCTTTAAAGCACTGTTTGCTATTACAAGCAAAATGGGTGAATCCCCAAAACATCCTTAAATGGTATGTAGAACTTGTGTAGTGCTTCACGAGTTCAAAGGACTCTACTGATATGTCTGTGACTTTAGGGGGACTTACGCACCTGCTTGAATATTTTATTGATGGGAAGGATTATTCATGTGTGTAAAAGCTGCTGAAATGATTTGCTGAATTGGAGCCTTAACTGTAATTAGCAGTATCAGGTTTATGATGCACAGCTAAGTAGCTTTGATATCTTCCAGCAGAGGGCAGTGGTACACTTCTACAAGAGCTATATCCTACATTGTTAATATTATCTCAGCTTCATAGCTGGGGGATTGAGGCAAAGAAGTTAAGTGAACAATGAGAATCTGCGAAGAAGCAGGGATTAGAACTCTGGTGTTCCTGACACCCAGAGCTGGGCTCAAAAGTGAGGAATGTTGTGATTAAGAATTTGAACCTCTGTTTCTATTCATGAAATGTTCTGAATGTAACTGAGATCAGAATCCAGTCGTGGGTGTCTCTTTCCGAAGTCTATTCAAAGTATTTAGAAAAACTGGACTGGAATTCTAATGAGAATAAACTTTATCCTGAGCTTTGTTTCTAGTTAAACTGTTCTCCCAGGAATTCCAGCCTTAGTTGGTACTTTGGCTTCCTGTCCTGGGAGGGATCTGGAAGAGCAGAATTGCATTGAGAGAGAGAGAGAGAAAGAAAATAAGGGAAAATGTTGGCCAAACGTATTTAAGCCCCAAAAAAGGCTTGATGTAGCTTCTGAACCAAGGTTTGAATTGGTTCTTAAGTTATCCTCGTCACTTTGGCCATTCCTAACAATGACCCAACCGAGTCTTGCTGTTTCAGAAACAACATACAAGGTTCTCCCTCGGAGAAAAGGAAAGGGCCTGTATCTGAAAGAGAACAATATGCAAACACAGTAAAAATGCCCCTTAACAGTGAATTACCTTTCGCAGCACAAATGTGCAATGGGGGGGATTTCATGCACAGGAGAGGCTATGGAAGGACCCCAACATAGAGGAGTCACCACTTCTCCAATACCAGAGGGGAGGCTTGCTGTGGAGTGGGCACTCGGGAGCCCTGCACCCCCTGTGCCTGGCAGAGCTGGTTCTCTTGGCCAGCTTTGTGTAGCCGGAAGGAGATGGGGAATGGACAGTAGGCCCAGGCTTATACAGGTGCATTGAGCACAACTCCCAGCATAGGGGCAGCTTCTCTTTGGCCTCTGCCTTTGCTAGCAGGTGACGGGTGGATTCCATCCCATCAACACCTCCAGCTTGAACTTTCCTGGACAAAGCCCATTCCTGCTGCTGACTGTGCCAGGATAGCGTCGCGTTTGGCTTTACAAGCGGCGGGTCACCATAACTGAACTTTGCACATTGAGATGCACTGAGGTCATGAGGGCATTTCATTCGATTTCCCTGAAGGTGAATCTCAGCACCATGTAAGGCCAGCTCATGGCCTAGGCACCACCTATATCCTCCACATAAGGCTTAAACTGGACTTCAGTGGGGCCGGGCCCCTATGTCTATCTTGGCTATTTACTTGCCTCCATCACCATAATATCTGAGTCCCTCATGATCGTTAATATCTTCATCCCCACAAAACCTGTGAGGCAGGACAGTGCTACTACCCCCATTGTACAGATGGGGAACTGAGGCCCAGAGCCCCAAGGAGACTTAGATGCCTAAATCCCAGATGTAAGATCAACTGCAATCCACAAAAGCCCCTCTCAGCTGTCACCTAACTCTGTAGGCACCTAAATTTTCACTGCAGAAGTCCCCTAGGTGCCCAAATTTCTGCCTCGGGCATGAGCACTGCTGTCTCAGGCAGACGCCCAGACACCAACCTCACACCAAGCCCCAATGCCATCCTCAAGTCAGGTGGAAATAGGCGGGGCAACACTTGCTTTGTCTGCAGGACTGTGATCTGCTCAGAGTACAAATCTTGCAAGCATGGCTTAGGCACCTGCCCCCAGGAGAGGGCTCCTGGCTGTGAATCACAAGCAGATTTAAGCACTGAACTTCATGAAAGGATCTGGGCTTTGGACATAACCCTTCTCATTGACATCTCCTATTGGCTAGGTCAGGTGGCTCCTCACCTCACATGCTGGCTTTCGTGGAACCCATTCTCTGGTGCCTGTCTCTCCCCATGTGCTGTATAGGAAGCCTAGGCACCTCACCCAGGGTTAGAGGAATTCCTTGGTTTTTTTTCAATGCATCTAAGGTTAGCATTGCAACACCTACGTCCCTTTGTGGATCAGGGCCAGAGACACTAAGCAACTTGCCCATGCTTACACAAGTCTGTAGCAAAGCACAAAATTGAATCTGTAGGTCCTCAGTCCCAGCCTAGCACCCATAACCACTAGACTATCCATTCTCACCTGAGCTTAAGGGGTAAATTTCTCCATCTAAACAAGTGCCTCTTTATCCAAGTTCCAGGTAAACCATTTCCAGTGCATTTGAACTGTGACTAAGGTAACTTGTACTATACAAGCACTCCCAGAAGGCTGAACAGTAAATCATAGTCATTACTGAAACATTTTAACTTTGCAAATGTTATAGTTCTTGGGCTAAGTGTTATGTGTAACATACAGGGAAATACTTTAACTTCACAAGGCTCTAATTTTATCTAATCAATCACTGATTTTATGGGACGCTTGCACTTCATAAACATTTCAACGTTTTCAAAGTTTCCTTCACAATTTTACCAGAGAACCTGAAAGGTTATTCACATCCTTTGCTGGGGGGAAAAAAGAGTTTGAAATTGCAGCTTTGGTTTATATACGTCACATTTAATGATAACAATCACCTGTGAGCCATCACAGTAATTTCCTACCTAACCCATGGCAGCTCACCATTTAAAATGCTGATAAATGTGTTATGATATAATCACAGTGAATTGGGTAATTTACCAGCACTGGGTGGAGATCTGAACTGCAGTATAAACAACAAAGCAATTTGAAGTGACAAAAATGTCAGGTGAGTGAATTTCAGTTGACGGTCTCACTGGCTTTTAACATCTTACTACTTGTGTTCTGGGAATAATGCAAATGAGAAGCAGGAGGAAGCATTTGTGGGTTTTTAAGCATACGTATTCATGTCATCAGTCATTATGGTTCAGAATTTGAAAAGGTTAATAATAAACAATGCTTTTACATGGGCTTTTCAAAGAAAATACACATTAGCCTGGACAGGTGAAAATACACAAAGAAGAAAAACAAGGTTGGAGGGATCAGGAATGGGAATGTATGAGGAAGGGCGGATGGTCTAGTAAAGCGTTTCTTAAATGCAACCACAAGGGTTTTTTTCTTGTGGCCACAGCCTCCTGGGGGCATGGGAGGCAAAGCAGTGGACCCTCCCCTAGGGCCACCAGCAGAGGTTGGACCCTGCCCTCTGGAGCCACAAACGCTGGAGGAGCAGGCAGCCAGTGAGTTCCCAACCTTCCTGGGGTGGTGAGGCTCTTAATTCAGCTCTGGAGTGGCGGGTAGCAGGCTCCAGTCATGGGGCATCAGGCTCCGGCCCTGGACCCTGGATGCACGGCGGTGGGGTGCCAGCCCTCGGCTCACCCACTCCCGGCATCACTCCCTATCCACTTCCCCATCCAGGGCTTAATTTGTCCCCTGCCTTGCCAGGGCTGAGTAAGTCTGCTGTGAACATTGATTTGTGTATATTATTATCAGTTTCCACAGCCTCCCAGGTAGCTAGTAAGTCTGCTGTGAAAACTGATGCTAGCAAACAGAATAGAAACACAAATAAGGTGCTTGCACATTCTTATCTCTTTTTGCTTTCTTTTGCTTTTTGGTTGCTTTAAAAAAAAATCTTGCTAGCTAGTAAGTCTGCGGCTGTGAAAAGTGATATTTGTATGTTTAAGTCCATTAAAGAATAGAGACAGCTTTATATTATTTTTATTAGTATGTCTGCAAAAAAACTCTACACAGATAAATTACGATTTGGACATGTGCATATGTATTAGTTTTTTCTAAAGTTAATTGTCAGAGCAGCCACCAGCAAAGGTTGATGGCCGCACTCTGAGGCCAGCAAAAAATGTGTTGTGAGAAGACCTGTAGGAAGCGTGACCAAGGAGATAGGGCATTAGAGTGGGGCTTAGGTGCCTGCATCCAATTCCTGTTTGACCTTGCTCAAATCCCTTAATTGTACCTTGTGCCTCAGTTTCCCAACTGTAAAATAGGCATGATGCTTCCCTACCTCACAGGTATTGTGAGGCTCAAATACCTTGATGATTGTGAGGCTCTCAGATGCCACGGTGATGAGAATGATCAAGGGGCTGGGAAAAAAATCTCTTATGAAGAGAGATTGAAAAGATTGGGATTGTTTACCTTGGAACTATCATGAATAAGAGGGTCTGATACAATTGTGTAAAATAATGAAAGGTCTAGAGATGGTAGATCAGGAACCTCTGTTCACCCTGCCTCCTAACACAAGAGCAAGGGGACAGTTAATAAAACTGAAAGGTGGGAAATTCAAAAGCCAAAAAAAGGAAACACTTTTTCATACAACATATAATTAGGCTGTGGAACTCATTGCTACATGAAGTCATTGAGGCCGAGAGGTTAGCAATCTAGGACATTTACATGGATATCAGGACTCTCGAATTATCATAATGAACAATAAGAACAGTTTTGGAAGGGATATTAAACGTCATGCTTCAGGGCTTAAGCCAATATCTAACAATCAGATCAGGATGAGAACTATACATCTGCTACTGCTGGCTTCTCTGCACCTTCCTGTGAAGCATCTGGCTCTGGCCACTGCCAGAGATAGAAAGCAACAGAGAGTCCTGTGGCACCTTTAAGACTAAGAGATGTATTTGAGGATAAGCTTTCGTGGGTGAACGCCCACTTCGTCGGATGCATGTAATGGAAATTTTCAGGGGCAGGTATAAATATGCTGGCAAGAATCAGTCTGGAGATAACGAGGTTAGTTCAATCAGGGAGGGTGAGGTGCTCTGCTAGCAGTTGAAGTGTGAACACCAAGGGAGGAGAAACTGCTTCTGTAGTTGGCTAGGCATTCACAGTCTTTGTTTAATCCTGATCTGATGGTGTCAAATTTGCAAATAAACTGAAGCTCAGCAGTTTCTCTTTGGAGTCTGGTCCTGAAGTTTTTTTGCTGTAAGATGGCTACCTTTACATCTGCTATTGTGTGGCCAGGGAGGTTGAAGTGTTCTCCTACAGGTTTTTGTATATTGCCATTCCTGATATCTGACTTGTGTCTCATAGACTCATAGACTTTAAGGTCAGAAGGGACGATTATGATAATCTGGTCTGACCTCCCGCATCATGCAGGCCACAAAGCCGTCCCAACCCTTTCCCTTGACTCTGCTGTTGAAGTCCCCAAATCCTGTGGTTTAGAGACTTCAATTAGCAGAGAATCCTCCAGCTAGCGATCCCTGCCCCATGCTGCGGAGGAAGGCGAAAAACCTCCAGGGCCTCTGCCAATCTACCCTGGAGGAAAATTCCTTCCCGACCCCAAATATGGCGATCAGTAAAACCCCGAGCACGTAGGCAAGATTCTCCAGCCTGACCCTCATTAGCCATTATACTATTTACCAGCGATGGCACGCTGTTCCTTTGATTAAAATCACGTTATCCCATCAAACCATTCCCTCCATAAACTTATCTAGCTTAATCTTAAAACCAGACAGGTCCGTTGCCCCCACCGTTTCCCTCGGAAGGCTGTTCCAATATTTCACCCCTCTGACGGTCAGAAACCTTCGTCTAATTTCAAGCCTAAACTTCCCCATGGCCAGTTTATATCCATTCGTTCTCGTGTCCACATTAGTACTGAGCTGAAATAATTCCTCTCCCTCCCTGGTGTCCATTTATCCTTTTACATAGTGACTGTCCAGTTTGGCCAATGTACATAGCAGAGGGGCATTGCTGGCACATGGTGGCATATATAACATTGGTGGACGTGCAGGTGAATGAACCGGTGATGTTGTAGCAATAGCAGATGTAAAGGTAGCCATCTTACAGCAAAAAACTTCAGGACCAGACTCCAAAGAGAAACTGCTGAGTTTCAGTTCATTTGCAAATTTAACACCATCAGCTCAGGATTAAACAAAGACTGTGAATGGCTATCCAACTACCGAAGCAGTTTCTCCTCCCTTGGTGTTCACACCTCAACTGCTAGCAGAGCACCTCACCCTCCCTGATTGAACTAACCTCATTATCTCCAGACTGATTCTTGCCTGCATATTTATACCTGCCCCTGGAAATTTCCATTACATGCATCCGATGAAGTGGACATTCACCCACAAAAGCTTATCCTCCAATACATCTGTTAGTCTTAAAGGTGCCACAGGACCCTCTGTTGCTTTGAACAGATCCAGACTAACACGGCTACCCCTCGGATACTTGTCAGAGATAGAACACTGGACGACATGGACCACAGGTCTGACCCTGTCTGGCAATTCCTATGTTCCTAAGGCCAAATAAGTGCTTATCTAGTGCAGTGTGTTAGGAGTGTTAGTAGTATTCAAGCTTGTTTGTTAGCCTGAGAGAGAATTTTGGGTCTTATTTGCCCCTTTGATTTTTGATATTTTTATGTTCTTACTAATGTATGTGAACAAAGACACTGTGTGTTACATCTGCCTATAAGCAGATGGGGTGAAAAGAGAGAGAGCCAAGGTGTTGCTGGGCAGAGCAGGAGTGTAATAGACATCACGGTGCCATTTGAAAACCAGTCACCAGCCTTCCACAAGGCCCAAGCACGGAAGGCATTGAAATACACCTGCTGGCCGACACCCTGAAAGCCCAGGGCTACAAGGTTCAGATACATGTCCTGATCGTGGGAGAGATGGTACTGAGAGCGTGTGGAGTCGGTCAACACTACACCCAGCTCATGAGACAGCTCATGGTGTCTGACACCATCAGGTGGTCCAGAGACATCTACACGGAACACATCATGGGACACCGCCAGTACCAGGTTGAGTAACTGAGACCACTGACCAGGGAAATAACCCACTTCATTCCCTGACGAACCGAGGGACGCACCCCACCCATGTACTTATTATCTACACCAATACTGACTTGATTTGTTAGTCTCTAAGGTGCCACAAGTACTCCTGTTCTTAATCCTGACTTGGACTCTTAATACATTCCATGGGTGGCGTACCCGAGCCCACTTATCCACTGACACTTTAAAAACTCCCACACCCCAATCTGGGTCTATGCTGGTTATGTGATATGTATGTACCTCATGAACCTTGTAACCGATACCTGCAGTCCCCCATAACCCAAGCCCGACCCCAGATGTACAGTACCTTCCCTCTTAACTTGTGTAAATTTGATTTTAAACATTAACTTTAATATAATTTTTATATATACAAGCATACACTTGAAGGACAGTCCTGCCTTATACTCCACTCCCAAGATAAGGTCCAGCAACCAGTCGGGAGGGGTGAGGGGGATGGGGGAAGGTATAAGAAACACTAAAAGGCCAAAGAAATGCCTGTCCCTGACCGAAGCACAACCTGACTCTTTACCCCTCCCATGGAATACAAAAGAGGTGGGACAAAGCCCCCAGACTCACGACCCCCAAAATGGAACATGACCATAAATTGTAAGGAGTGGGACCAAGGGCGTGCACGGCAGGTATAATTATGCCTGCTAAGCAAGACGAGGTTGGAACGGGAACACTTAGCTCTGTGGTGTCAGCGCTATGGATATGCTTGATTGAAACTAACCCCAATAAACATGGCATTGCCGGCACTTCAGACTTCTGGCCTTCTGCTTCCTGTCTGCATGACAAGAACGGGGGGGGGGGGGGGGGGGGAGGCCAAGGGAAAACCCCTAGCACAATCTTGGAATCAATTTGAAGGAAGACACTAATAGGATATTAAAATGTTTGTGGATGATATTTTCCCCCCATGCCAAAAATAATTGTTAGCGGGAGACCAGCCTCTGCTCATTGCTGCAAAACCAACTCATAGAAGGTGAAGAGAGTGTTAGCAAGTGATGCCAGTTACTGAGTATTTAACACGTGGAAAATAGCTCCCATTATGGAAAACCTTTTTCTCTGGATCCTCCTAGAAGACAGTTAGCTACAGCTGTAGCCCTCTGGCCCTGAACATAAAAATAGAGGTGTGATTCTGTGTAGAAGAAAGAGGACCATTTATATCACTGTTGTTACCACGATTACACAATTTCCATAAATCTTATATGAAGTGTATCATGTAAATCATCAATGGAAAAGTTACAATATGTCAAATATAATTATCCTGATCAAATACAGTGATGATACATGGATTTAAAGTTATGAATATTGGCTATGTATTTGTATCTCAAACGTGTGTGTTCTTGGGGTGACACCCTCCAGATAGTCGTTTAGCCTTGATGTAAATTCTATGTGTTGATGGCCCATTAAGGACTCTCCAATCTCACAATGGCCCATAGAAGAAACTCATCTTGCCCAGATCTTCCTGAGGATGCCTCAGACAGCAAGGACCCAATGGCCACCCCCTGTGATTCAGCAAACCAGGTAAGGATGTGTGATAGGCTCATGTGACCCTGGACTCCATCTTGGGCCAGTAACTTTCCACAAACAGGAAATGTCAATGCACATGGCAGAGGATATAAAAAGACCACTGAGATCTCCATTTTGCCTCATTCCTGCTGTAATTCTCTGGAGTGTGGATTTACAACTAAAAGGAGCATCTTGAACTATAGACTGAGGTCCTTTGAATTTTTTGGAAGTTACCAGAGAGACTTGTGCAAACCAGCAGTTTATTCCACCATTGCTACAAACCTGATATAAGGACTTATCAATCACTTGCATGTATCTGATTCCTTAACCATTTATAACTCTTCTTTTCTATTCTTAATAATTCTTTAGTTCGTTTACTGAGCGCGATATTTGGGGAAGATCTGAGATTCATACTGACGTGGTGATATGTCTGGTCTTTTGGGCTTAGAAAGAACCTCACAGATGGTGAAATGGGTTTTCAATAATCCCTCACTGTGTTAGACTTGGTTGTCCGGATGGGAGCCAAAGGCTGGAATGCCTAGAGGAGGAGACTATGTTTGGCTTCTGGTTAACCAGTGAGATGCTGCAACAGCACTTTTATGACTGACTTGGTGATTCTAATTATAGAGTAAACCACCAGTTACTGGGATTTGCCTGCCCTATTTCTTGCAGTCTGCCCTAAATGTGGCATTCTCAGTGAGGCCTTCCAGGCACCTGGTCACAAGGGAACTGGCTCTCTGGCTGCTCCTGAAGGCCGAGGGAGGGGATACCAGACCCAGGATATGAGCAGAGATGGTAAAAAAAATGCAAAAAATAAATTTTGTGAAAAAACTTCCTCAAAAGTTTGAAAATATGAAGATTTCTACTGCTCTGTAAGCCTGTGGCCAAAATGAGACATTTTACCAAACATTGAAAATGATTCTGGGGGTGCTGAAACAATGTGTTTTGTGGGGGTGCTGAGAACCATTCAACCAAACTCTAAACCTTGTATATGACAGAAACCACTTCAAGGCAGGGGGTGCAGCAGCATCTGTGTGCTGTGGAGACTTTATTGTTCTGGCAGCAAAACTGAAACCAACATGCAAGAGGCTTTGCACTGGGGACAGGGGAGTTCTCAAACATGTAAAGGGGCTGAACAACACCTTCCTCCACCCTACTTTAAAATACTTCCCTAATGCAAGACACTATGTACCTAGCTAAAAAATGTAGGTGGACTACCACAGACTCTCAAGTTGCAAGGGATTATTCTGCCCCGGAATAGTAACTGGCTAACTAAACAATTTAGAAATACAGCACACCACTTGTTCTCACACTTTTTTGAAATAACATGGTGATGGTCATTCATCATTCTTGTAAAAATTCCTTTTATCAAAGGTGTGATCCAGATGCCATCACTGACTCCAGCTTTTGATAACACATATTGTGCTAGATCTTGATCAGTGTTACTAAAGCTCTTGTCTTGTTCCACATTATGAATTGCAATTTCCATCCTTCTTTAGATTCTATCTTCGTAGATGTCTCCTTGGATGGAGCTCAGAGTTGCTGGCCATTGAACTGTGTGACAGGTCACAGCGATGTGTCCTTCCTTCTGGCACTCTGCAAATGACCTGACATGCCCAGCGAGCCATCTCAGAGTGCATTGTTTGTACACAACAGCCACCCTGAAATTCCTTATATCCTTGTGGTCCTCTACTTCACTGATGCAGAAGATAAACTTCTCGACTCACACCATATTCCAAAGAATCCTTCTCTGCAGCTTCCATGACAATAGCTATTTCAACAGCCTTCTTGAATGTAAGCACTGACACAATGAGTAACTTCTTCCAGATCTGGTCATTGCATAATCCAGAGACAAACTGGTCATGCAGAGCATTATTTAATGTTTGTCTGAACTGGCAATGCTCTGCCGACTTCCTTAGACCGGCAACAAACAGTGCTACCAACTCTCCACTTCCCTGATGTTGCGGATGGTGGCATACATAGCAGTTCTGGGCACAGTTGGAGACAATAGGTAATGCAGCAGTGCATATGCCTTCAGAGTCATCACTGTCAGCAAGGGGTTGCAGGCTACAAATTGCTCAAAACATTTGAGGAACACCACCCAGGATTCGCCGTTTCCATTGAACTCCCCAGTAGGCCCATTGTGACTTTGCACTCCATATGTTTATGGGAATATGCTAATGAGTGTAAATATAATGTAAGTGGAATATGCTTTATTCAAAAGGTATCTCGTAAGGTATCATTACAAATCTTATAATCTACTGAGTGTGTTCATCCTATTTGTATGAATGTATCATTCTTGTATCTAAAACTAGGAATATATAGCGTAGCTCTGAAGCCCTATTGTAATTATTCAAAGTGTGGGCCATTAATGGTGGCTTGGAATCTTGATGGCTCCCATTGACTAGGACAATTGACTGTAAATGGCTCTGTTTACCTGCAAGCCTGCCTGTGTACATGTAGGCCAGCCCCTGGGGAATGAAAAATGAGGTCTTATAGTGACATGTGATCATGTCACCTAATACTGGAATCCATCTTAAATCTGGTGCTTTTCCATTTAGAAGGAGGGGTGGGGATCCAGAGAGACAAAGGATTCCCGCCTTGTGCCAAAGCTATAAAAGGGGGTGGAGCAGAACAAGGTGGGGCCCAGTCATGAGAAAGCCCCTGCTTTTCACTTAAGATGCCTACTTAAACCTTAGAAGAACTGTACCAGGGGAAAGAATTGGGCCCAGACTAGGAAGGAGTCCAGTCGGTGAAAGAAGCTTATTGGAACATCTCTGAGGGTGAGATTTACCAGTTTCTTAATGTATTAGGCTTAGACTTGTGTGTTTTGTTTTATTTTGCTTGGTAACTTACTTTGTTCGGTCTGTTATTACTTGAAACCACTTAAATCCTACTTTTTATACTTAATAAAATCACTTTGTTTATTAATTATTAATTAATCCAGAGTAAGTGATTAATACCTGGGGGAGCAAACAGCTGTGCTTATCTTGCTATGAGTGTTATAGAGGGTGGAAAATTTATCTGTTTACCCTCTATAAGCTTTATACAGAGTAAAACGGATTTATTTGGAGTTTGGATCCCATTGGGAGGTGGGTGCCGGGTGCTGGAGACAGGAGTACTTGCTAAGCAGTTTTTAGTTAAAGTCTGAAGCTTTGGGGACATGGTTCAGACCCTGGGTCTGTGTTGCAGCAGGTTAGCGTATCTGACTCAACAAGACAGGGTTCTGAAATCCCAAGCTGGCAGGGAAAACGGGCACAGAGGTAATCTCAGCACATCAGGTAACAGTTCCAAGGGGGTCTCTGTGACCGAACCTGTCACACCCATAAAAGTTGCCATTTCTCTGCTGTCCTATTCCTTTGTTCTTCTTTTAATTGTTTATTTCCCCTCTCTAGCTGTCTGGTTCCAGCTGTACCTGAAGCAAAATGCAGCAGCAGTATGCCACCTTCTGTTCTTAGGTGAGCTTTTGGCCTTTTAAAAAAAAAATTGTTTACTGTTTCTTCTTTTTGGTCAGTCAGTGGGGGCAGTGGACACTCATGGGATAGAAGATCCATGTCCCCAGTAAGTTATATTTGGACCCAGCAGAGAAAGTGATAGACACAGAGGGAGCTGATAGAAACACACACCTTTCGTCTGTGGAGACTTTATTGTTCTGGCAGCAAAATTGAAACCAACGTGAAAATGAGGCTTTGCACTGGAGAGGGGGCATACATACTCAAACATTTAAAGGGACATGACATCGCAGTTGCAAACTTATCCTGTTAGTTTTTTGTCTTCTCCTCGCACCCATTGCTTTGGTTTTCATTAATAGATTAAAATTAGGGGGTGATGTGAGGAAGACGATGGGAAGTGGGTGGTGGAAGGTTAACTGATTAAAGTGAGTTTTAAGGAGGAAAGAGGGGCTGGCTGATGGACAGGGTCTGGGGTGATGTCCGAGGCATAAGGGGTGACATGAGAGATGTCATAGAGTCACTTGTAGGGGAGGGAAAGCATTGGAATCACCAAGTCATGCTGAATGGGCTGAGCGAACGGGTGACTAGGAGCAATCCGAGAGGCACATGCACCGTTCTGCAGGGCTAGATGAGAGTGAAGAGTTTGAATTGGATGCAGAAAGAGATCAGAAGTCAGTGGTCTCCTGGAAGGGCTTGTGGGTGTGCACTTTCAGGGGTGAGATATGTGTGGCTTCAGAGGAGACCATGACATTGTTAAAGGCTTTGACAGTGAGAACAGAGAAGAAGAGAGTTTTACTGCTATAAAAGTTATACTAGAATTTCTGTATTTGATTGGACTTGGTTATGTGCCCTTTGTGGCAGAACCTCCAAAGACTGGGAGTTCCTGTTTGATTGAGAAAAGTAACCGAAACTTTGGGTTCTTCTTTGGCTTTTATCCAAATCACTTAGCAAAACTGGCTGGAGCATGAATTTACTGGGAGTTTTCCAATACCAGCCAATTAAATTGGGGGTGTGGCTGGGATAGCATGTCTTTGGCTTTTTTAATTCATAAGAACATTGAGACAAACAAAATAAAATCCCTGTACTAATGATGTTTTGACTACTGATGTTCAGACACGCAGGTCCAGCCAGCATTTAAATGCCTAGAATTAGTATTTGGTTCTGTCAATTTGGGCTCATTAATATACTTGCCATACCCCTACTGCAGCATCAGGTGCAGTCGTGTCTGAATTTCCCATCTTTCTTTCAAGTCCCACCTCAATAAACAAGTCATTAAAATATCTTTTCAACTAAAAATATGGCTTCCAAAAAGTAATCCAAACCTTCTGTGGGGAAAATGTCAGGTTTTGCCAACATTTTTTTTTCTGTCATGACAATAGAGCCAAAATGTTTAGTTTCATGTCAGCATTAATCCCTATCACCACCAGAGCTGCCACTCGCATGCATCACATAAAGCCCTCAGAACAGAGGGAAGTGGGCCCTAGGTGGTGCACGGGCCTCGTGCTGGAGAGAACTTCACTTTAAGCACGAAATTGGGCTCTTTGACCTCGGTGCAAATCAGACTCTGGGTGTCCAGGATTGTGAAGCTTTTGGCCAGGCACTTTTCCAGGGTACCAGTACGTGTCAAAGCAAATCAAGCATACTTAAATGTTTACAAAAATATTGAGAAAGCCAAGAGGTTCTTTTTGCTATTGGTAAAAGTCATGTTTGCATCCCCATTTGTACAACCTGCCTGCTTTCTAGAGATTAAAAGCATTCTCTAGTCAGGCAGAAACCTGATTGACTTAAAATGTTTGGCTTGTCGAGCTGTTAGAGAAAACCTTCTCTGCGTAGCATGCTCATTGAGAAACATTGCAAAGATAAAATGATCTCAAGGTGCATTGAAAGGCAGGCACCTCCCTTTGCAAATGGCATTTCCAAAGCCATTGCAACCTGATCTCCAAATATTTAACACATTCTGTCAAATGATGGTGGTCAAATCAGTTGACGTACAGCTTCCAGGCACGAGGCCGCCATTCTGCGTACTTCGTCCTGAAGTAAGAGACTCACCTTCAGCTTTCCAATCTGATAAATAGCTGCCAATATTGTACCCCTGTAGCTGAGGCAAGCCTAGTGACAGCCTTGCTGCTCTGGAATACGAAAGGCAGCCCAGCTCTCAGCCATAGTACTAGACCCGCGTTGTTACATACGTTGTCACTGGGGCCAATAGAAAGAGCACATCAGGCTGGACTGAGCCTCCGAGAGCCACTTGGGGAAGCAAGATTCTGCTCCTGGCTGCACCCTGTGGGGGGGAGGGGACAATTGTCACCTCCTTGGCCCTGTCCCTTCCCTGCACCACACCCAGAAGTGGGAGGGGAAACAATACACATTGCCCCACCCACCCCACAGGAAATCTGACTCAGGTTTGAGTCCAAGCCCCTTCCACATACAACTCAGTCTGACTTGTGTCAGCAAGCACTCAGGTCCCAGGTCCTAGGACCCTGCTAAGGTGGCAGATCAGAGCAGGGCCAGCTCCAGGCACCAGCTCAGCAAGCAGGGGGGCCAAGGGGAAGGGGCGACACGTCGGGCTCTTCGGCGGCGGGTCCCTCGGTCCCTCACGGAGGGAAGGACCTGGCTCCGAATTGCCGCCGAAGAAGAAAGCGGCGCGGTGGACCTGCCGCCGATCGCGATCTCGGCTTTTTTTTTTTTTCCCCCCGCTGCTTGGGGCGGCAAAAACCCTGGAGCTGGCCCTGAGTCCAAGCCCTGTTGCTTTGCAGTGGGGATGCAGATCAAGCTGGACACCCAAGGCAGAAGGTCTATATACTGCAGTATGGACTGGGATTTAAACATTCATTTGCAGTATCCGCAAGACAAACAAGAAAGAATTGTAAAAGCACCTAAGTACTGAGAAGCCTAGCTCCATTTTCAGAAGACATTTAGGACCAGATTTTCAAAGGTATTTAGACACCTAATGCCCATTCATTTCCATACTTTTTGTGGATCTGGGCCCTCGGGGGATTTTCAGAAGCACCCAAGATGCCTAACTGTCATTTATAAATCACTTACTTAGATGCTTTGACATTTTTACCCAAAAACAACAACGTTGTGCTAGTGCATGAGAACCAAGAAATGAAATGGGCTCTGACCCTGAAGTGAAACTGAACTGGCCCTTTTCATTGTCCCACTATTGCCAACCCCAAGCATTCAAAAATCATGAACCAGCTCCCTCACCCCACCCAACTCCAAGTCATGAGATTGGGTTAAAAATCATGAGATTATTAAAAATAATAAACCTGGGATTCGTTTCATTTGCCTTCTGCTTTCTGTGCCCTGTAGGTTTCACATTTTTCAAGCATTTCTCTGCAGCCATAAGGACTAGACACTTTTTTTAAATTTAGCTAGAGCTTTAAGAAGCTCCTAATTTCAAAAGACCTGCAATCAAGCTATGAGAGATGGCAACACAGGTGTCCCAATAAGAGAGATGAAGAAAGCAAACCCCCATAAATGCAAAAAGTGAGTTAGATTTTTAAAATTCTTTTTACATGATTAAAAGAATGTGACAAGCAATTAATTTAAAAGTTTATCTTTTTTAGCAAACTTTGCAGCAATCTGAAAGATACATTCTCGGAACCCAAAGAATGGCATACAGCAATATGAGCCTAAAATCTTTTTGAATGCATTTTTAGGGTCTGGGCAATGCATCAGTGTATGATAGGTCAGAGTTGTAACTTAATGTGCAAAGCAAATGATAGGCAAGGAGAATGTAAGTGTCAAGGTGTATAGATCTGTCTGATTTGTGTTTGTAATCAGCATGTCCATTTTTTGAAAAGCAAAGGAGAAATAAAGTTGTCAATCCAGAACGGCATCATTTTCCTCCCAGGGGGATATTTTCCAGGCAGATGGATGTGAATATGCAAATTTGCTTGAGTTAAGCAAATGTTGCAAATAAATTTGCGAGATAAAACATGTTTGCGGCGCTGCCCGATGTTCACAAATTTGAATTGCGTCTGGATGTTGGAGAATATTTGTTGTTACTTCGGCTATTTTGTTCTCCTGGGAAAATCAAACCTGATTTGTGTAAGAAGAGAAAAACTGGAATGAAGGGAGAGCAGCAAGGATGCTTTAGCTGCTGAAAGAACAGAGAAAATGCACATTGAAGGGGTGTCTGTATTCAAATTCCCATCTATTCTGCATGCCCACAGGTAGTCTCAGGATGTTAGGCCACTTCTTGCAATGGTTAGCCAGTTGCCCTGCCTTCTGAGTAGCCAAAAAGAGTTTGGACATGTGGAGGACACTGTTCCCGTGTTTGGGGATAAAGTCTGGGTCCTGTCCAGTGTCTTGCAATGATCAGTGTAGACAGTAACAGGCAGGGCTGTATCTTAAAGTTACCCACACGCATAAGCGTTTTGCCAAATGGGGACCAGACATCTCAGGATCAATCCCTAAATGAGCGGGGACTGATAAGGACCCTGTGTTCTGCATCTATTCCATTCCCAAGGAATGTGATGGTAAAAGAAGTAACGTTCCCACAGCAGTTGTTCTCCCCCATCACACCAGACCAGCAAAGCAGGTAGCGCACACAGGAGAGTAAACGGCTAAAGCCGCTCGTGACTAAGCCCTACATGTCCCCCAGTGAGAAATGTCTAGGTAGTTTTTCAGTAATATTTATTTTTTGCAAAGGGAACATTTTAAATGCTCCCTTTTGAAGTTTTGCCCAGTTTTCCTGTAGTGAAACACCCTGTCCCTACAAACTGGAAATGACACATACATGCTAATAGCTCAGCCCTAGGCCACTTCTGCACTTTCACAATTCAAACGAAATAGTTGCTCCCCTTATTTGCCCAAGATCAGCAGACAAACTGCTTAGACCCATCAGCGCTTTCCTTCTTCCAATGATGCCAGCTGGCTGCCTGGCTAGAGCCAATTCTGGAGAAACAGCTACATTAAAATCTGAGAATGATTCTCTTTGCTTATCGGTCAAAATTTCACTTTCATTGACGTTTTCCAGCCAGCCTTAGAGTTGATCAAAAAATGGAGCAAAAACATTCTTGACAATTTTCCCACTTGCCCTATGGCTGAGTCACCGGTTGGGTTCCGTGCATACCTCGCAGGAGCTGGGGAGAGGCTGGGGAGCAGAGACTCTGAGATGGGGGCGGTGAACTTTGGTTGCTTAGGAAGAAGGTGGCTATATGAAGGTGCATAGAGAAAGAGAAGGGGAATGGATTAGAGCTGGAAATGCCTTAATGGTTAATGACTTAACTGCTTATTACCTTGCTTTCTCTGGCTCGGATGGTGGGCTATGTAACCTAGCAACTTGAACTCAAAGTTAACCACACTTTCTTTGTTGCGTCTGTCTATAAAGTACGGCATGGACCTTTATTGAGCCATCTCTACATTGTAGTAGCATATACATTTTGTACAGTCACCTGTTTTTCTATCATCAGGGTAATATCCATCTTACAAGGTTGGAAGGAAACCATTTCTGACAGCAACATGGAACACTATCAGGGCTGTAACCGACCATAAAATATCTAGGCCTGTTTCTGGAAAGATAAACTGCTGCTAAAGAATCCAGATGCTTTCTCTTATTATATGGCACAATTCCACAAAACCTACAGCTGGCTTTCACTTTGCAGGGCCCTGCTGCTCAGGTATTATGGTGATGTGGAGAGGAGGGATACATGGTAGGTAGGTAGCGAGATGGCACAGGGTCCACCATTACTTACTGGGGTTAATAGCTCAGGGATAATTTTAGAGCCCCAACTGCTGTTTGACGACCATATCACTGCAGTAACCAAGTCAGCTATTTAACAATCTGCATCTAGCTCAGAGTGTGCGACCCTTCCATTCACATGAGGAGCCTGCCCCATTAGCCAGGACTTTGTCACCTTCAGATTGGATATTGCCATGTGCTCTACCTAGGGCTAGGCCTTAAGGCCCTTTGGAGACTGAAGCTGGTGCAGAATTCAGTGACTCACCTTCTGAACAGAGCATTTCTCTGGGAGCACCTGGCCCCAGTGCTCCGGGACCTGCGCTGGCTGCCCATTGGCCTCCGGGTGGAGCTTAAAGTAATGGGTAAGCCCTTAATGGCCCAAGACCTTCCTACCTGAGAGCCTCCTCTCCCTTGTGCCATACTCCCATAGCTGCAGTCAGAAGGAGTACTTGGCTAAATCCCCTAGCTATAAGAGAGAGGAGGCTGCTGGCACGGCGCTCTCTGGGGGAGCCCTGGGACGTTACAATTTGCTCCCCTCCTTGGTCTGAATTAGCTCGAATATGGTTGTGCTGCAAAAGCCATATCCTGGAGAGGACTGAGGTTCTGTTCCTGTAATGAGTGGTGGAAAGGAGCTTTTTGTAGCTGGCAATCTGAGGGGGCTTGAGTAACTTGTTCTTGTTTAAATGTTTTCTTCTGCTGCTGGGGGGATTACATTGTAAGTTTAATTGCTGAGGCAGCTAGAGCCTTGTGTAGGCATCTTTTTAAATATTTAAATCTAAAGAAAAAATACTCAAAGCATTTTTTGTACCTCTTTGTCAAGGCAGCCAGAAGTAACTGTTCTACTGAAAAGCACTGCTTCATATTGGCTCTCATTTCTCTTTTCCTCCTGGTTTTTACTACTCTAGAAACCATCTGCAATAGGTAAAATGTAAATCTGTACTCCTAGTCAGTTCTTCAGACAAGATCTTCCTCAGAGTTTCATCCACTTTATCAGCCGCAACCCTGGGGATTTAAATCTCTGACGTTCTACATTAGTCAATTGCAATGCAAATCTTTTACCCTCCTGGTCCGAGTGTGGAAGGTGACCTTACCCTGTGAGGACAGCCAGCCCAAGGCACTTTGCAGTACTAAAGACCTATGGTGGGATTGTGTGTGAGGAGGGGTGGGCATAGCAACTGCACAATGGGACCTGGGCTCTCCCTCCATGCCCAGTTAGAGTATGTTGACACTGCAAGTCAAGGTGCGATTGTAGCCTTTTGTAGGCATATCCAGGTTAGCTTTAATCTAGCTAGGAGGGGTAACAATAGTCGTGTAGACATGGCAGTGCAGGCTTCAGCATGGGCTAGCAACCAGAGTTCAAGCCCACTGGGGACCCTGAGCACGCACTCTGGTTGCCAAAACCCATCACCATGTCTATGCTTCTGTTTTAACCTTACTAGCTAGATTAAAGCTAGCATGGGCATGCCTACAAACACTACAATCTCACCTTCTCTTGTAATGTAGACATACCCTAAGAGACCCTACAATGAATCAAAATAGGCTGGTGCAAAGGGGAGGTTTGGGGGCTGGATGAGGCAGAGGTTTTGAGCTATTTGAATACCAGTCCAGGCGTTCAAAGCAACCACGCAGGGAGTGCAAAGGGGCACCCTCATCTCAGAGTGGAACAGCAGCTGAAAAGGTGCCAGCCCTGCTGCTAGCTTGGTGTATAATTCCCATCCCCTAACCCTATTTTACTGTCCTGTACAAAACTTGACTAGTCAAGACTTGAGGGAGGGGTGAATTTCTTGCAAATACAGCAAAGTCACTCCTTTGTCTTCTTAGATGAACACATTATCTAAAGCCTGACTCAGCAAAGTAAGCGCTGTGCTGAGTAGAGACGCTTTCCTTAATCAGGCCCTATGGGTAAACAATGTTAAAGCACTTAAGTGACTTAGGCCTTGTCTACACCACACAGTTTTGTTGAAAGAAGGTAGCTTTTACCAACAAAACAGTGGAGGTGTACACACTACAAATCTACTTTCGGCGGCAACACTCTGCTGTTCTGCCAACAAATTAAACCACCTCGACTAGAGGCATAGAGCTTTTTGTGGCAAAGTTCAAGCGACAAAGCCTCAGTGTAGATGCTGCCATTCGTTAGGTTGCCATAACTGGCCTCCCCCAGTATCCCACAATGCTCACTGTGACCGCTCTGCTCACTGTTTTGAACTCAGCTGCCCTGCATCTAGCTACGCAGGCACGTGCCCCTCCCTTTGCCATTCCTCAGCAGGGAGAGCTCATCGAGCTCCTGGCAGCTAAGGAGGCTGTGGGAGAACTCACAGGGAATCACAGAACCATGAATGTGGAATGCTGCTCTCCCCGGCACTAGGAACACAGCGGCAGGCAGGGCGAGCGGGTGCCACTGCTGTGTGGGCAGGGGGGGGAGACTGCTGTGCTGTGCACAGCTGGGGGCTGATGTGGGGGGTGTCACCCTCCCCTTGACTCAGGATTGGTTGCTCAGGCTGTTGTCTGAACTTAAAGAGATAGCATGCCGACACCCTTTCCCCCAACACACACACTTCCCCAACACACTCTCTGTCTCCCTCACATATGCACTCCCCCCCCCACACACAATCTCTCACACACTTCCCCAACACACACACTGTCTCTGTCTCTCCCCCGCACACACACACATGCTCCCTGTCACACGTTCTCCCCCTTCCCTGCTGTGATGGGATCCCCCGGGTGCAACCTAGGACAGTGGGACCACTTTGCTCCCCTTAACTCACTAATCTGGTTGTCACTCCTCCGGGTGCTGTTACCACTCAGCACAACAGCATGTGGAGCCCCACACCCAGCTGCATTGCAGGTTTTTAAGGCCCGGCTTGACAAAGCCCTGGCTGGGATGATTTAGTTGGGAATTGGCCCTGCTTTGAGCAGGAGGTTGGACTAGATACCTCCTGAGGTCCCTTCCAACCCTGATATTCTATGATTCTATGAATGCTCCCAGAGCCACTCTTGAATCACACAGAGAAAGGCACCAGCCAAATTCCCGCAGTTCTCAGAATTGTACCACCGGAATATACCATCTTGCACTGCTCAAGACCCTTTCTTGAGCAGTGCACGTTTGTTAATTAGTTCACCACTTCATCAGTGGAAAGTGGATATACACTAGCCTTTGTAAGCTGGGCAGATTTACCAAGCACTTCAGGCAAACTCACTGGTAAAGATAAACACTAGAATCCGTGTATTGGTTACAAAAGATGGATCTTAAGTGATTATAAGTGATAGGCAAAAAGTCAGAGTAGTTACCAAAAGAAAATAAAACATAGGCATGCAGTCTAAATTCTCAACCTTATTAGACTAGGCAACTTCTAGATTAAGCAGTTTTTCTCACCCCACTGGATATTGCAGGTTGGTCACAGTCTTTCATATGCAGACTCTCTCACTCTCAGCCTCAGGCCCAGTCTCTTCAGCTCCAGGGTTCTCGTTGCCTTCGGCGTAGTGGGGAGAAGAGAAAGGAAGAAGCATGGGATCACTGTGTTCTGTTTTATACCCTTCGTCCAGGTGCTTGGGGAACACGAATCCAGGCGTGTCTGGTGGGCATTGGTATTGCTGTGTCTCCAGGCAAGGTTGAACAATTCCCTGGTGTGTCCTTGTGCAAGCGAATCATTGAATTCTAACTACCTTGCTGGACAATGGCTGTTGATGGTTGTTCGACACCCGCCCAGGCATTGGTTAGCTCCCTTGTTGTTGTTTCTGGGGAGCTAATATCTGGGCCATTCCCTAACTCACAGCATATTTTAGTGATAACCATATAACACAATTCTCATAACTTTATATGCACTAATGATATATACATTTAGATAGACCAATGGCTTTCACCAGATCATAATCTTTCCCCTGATACCTTACATGGCCTGCTTTATACGAAATATCACAATTATACATAAATAATGAATATGGGGGTTACAGGGCCCTCCCCCGAGTTTCACACCCACCACATACACTTCAATTGAAAAGCAGCTGGCAATCTAGTAGGATGCCCCTGGAACGATAGGATTGAGAAACCTCAGTGATGTGACGCTGTACCTCCCCCATGAGGCTGTACCCTTCCCAAAGCACCCTGTGGCCAGTTGCACAGTGGAATAGCTACCCACAGTGCACTGCTCTCTGTCAATGCAAGAGCTGCTAGTGTGGATGCGCTCTGCTGACACAAGGAGCATAGTGTGGACATGCAATAGTGGTTTAATTAAAGCACTTTAATTGAAGCAGCAAAACTTCTGTTGACAAAATTCTAGTGTAGACAAGGCCTTAGTCTAAGTCCTATTTTCAAAATTGACCATGGCACTTCGGAGCCTACATCTCATTGAAAGCCAATAGAAGTTAGGCACCTCGCCTGCTTTGGTGCTTTTGAAAATCCATCTTTAGGCATCTATATACCTTTGAAAATCTGGCTGCCTTGCTGAATGCGGATAGGCTTAAGCACATCATGAAAGTTAAACATATTCTTAAGGGCTTTGCTAAATCAGAGCCTACATTTCTAGGTGCTTAACAAGAACCAGCATATAGATTCCAAAGCCAGAAGGGACCACTGTGGTCATCTAATTTGATATCCTGTGTAACACTGGCCAGAGAACTTCCCCAAAATAATTCCTAGAGCAGATCTTTTAGAAAAACATCCCATCTTGATTTAAAAATTATCAGTGATGGAGAATCCATAACCACCTTTGGTAAATGAACCAATGGTTAATTACTCTCACTGTTAAAATTTACACCTTATTTCCAGTCTGAATTTGTCTAACTTCAGTTTCTAGCTATTGGATCATGTTAGACCTTGCTCTGCTAGACTGAAGAACCTGTTATCAAATATTTGTTCCTCACGTAGGTAATTATGGACAGTAATCAAGTCATCCTTTAACCTTCTCCTTGTTAAACTCAATAGACTCAAAGAGCTCAATCGATCACTCTAAGGCAGGTTTTCTAATCCTTTAATCATTCTCGTGGCTCTTTTCTGGATCATCTCCAATTTATCACCATAATTCTTCAATTGTGGGCACCAGAACTGGACACAGGATTCCAGCAGTGGTCACACCAGTGCCAAATACACATGTAAAATAACCTCTTTACACATTTGTTTCTGATTCAGTACACTCAAGTAGGTGTATGTACCCAGGGCCTGCACAACCCATTAGGCGACCAAGGCGGTCGCCTAGGGCACTACAATTTGGGGGGCGGCAACCGCGGCGGTATTTCGGCGGCGGGACCTTCCTCCGCCTCTGTGGGAGGCAGCATTTCAGGGCAGGACCTTCCACCGCCTAGGGCGGCAGAAAAGCTGGCGGCACTCCTGTATGTACCTAAACCAACTTTGTGTCTGACAAGGGGGAAAGCCATTAGCTGACTAATGTGTTCCTGGAAACAGAAATCAAGCTGAAAGCTCATTAAATCTAGAGAAAGGAGAAACTAAAATGTGTCTGAAAGGAGATAAAGCAGACGGTCTTGTAATTGTCAGCTCTGAAAGTATTCTTTTTAAACTGAAATTATTCTTCACTTTTTCCGGGGTTCCTTTTGTCTTTTTTTTTTTTTTTTTTTTTTCCATTTTCAATCTGGAAAAACCTTGAAACAGGAAAAAGTTCAAAGAAATCCATAGCTCTTCATACATTTGTTAATGAGGTAAAATCACGCTTAACCTCTTGCATCATAAAACTAGTGAAAGCAGCTAGATATTTTTCATTTTTAAATGGTAGCAAATAAATAGCATTTTTATTCATTATTTATGCATTTTCAAACATTAATGAACAGTTCCCTCTGATACAGTTCTAAGACTGATTCCTGATTTTTCTATACTTAGCTGTATGAAGGAAACACGCACCTTATTTCATAATAGATATCAAACTGGGCTATTAGCTACCAACTGTGTATGCTTTTTTCCTGTAAATACTGTCTGCAGTAAATCTAAAATTATCCCTAGATCTCTGTTAAGGCATAAAGCAGATAAGTAACAAATGAGCATGCTACATGGTAAAATGTTGCCCCTTGCCTTTTGTAACAACCTGGACCAATCCTTCAAATCCCTAGAATACTGTACATTTGAGATATGCCAAATTAAAGTGACACTACTTGGAAGCCAAATAACACATGTGAGTCATTGGCATTTAATGACACAAAGTCTGATGCACAGCCACAGACACAATTCTTTTCTTTGTAATGCACAGTGGATTGTCATCTATTTGGACCTAACTCTGCTCTCCTTGAGGTTTGCCACGGCTTTCAACAAGCATATGATTGGGCCTCTAATTGGGTACATCCCAGAACACCATTAGGGCATCTATAAGAAGACAGAAGACTCAGTTCCCATTATCACACTGTAGTTCTGTGCACACTTACTCTGTTACATTCCTATCATTTTATATTTACAGTATGTATTCAGTGGGGGCTGGATTCTACCTTCTGAGCCCACAACTAGTCCCACAAAGTCAGAATATCCAGTGTTGTAATAGTAAATACTAAAACATCCCAAGAGTTGAGGAAGGGATCTAAACCCTCAAGTTTCAGGGCATGAGCTAATCTCTAATCGACTGGGGTCAGACGGCCATTTCCTGTCCCATAACTGCCCTTTGTAGGGTTTCTTGAACCTTCCTCTGAAGCAGCTGGTGTTAGTCATTATCCGAGACAGGATACTGGGCTAGATGGATCTTGGGTTTGGTCCAGACTGGCAATTCCTATGTTCCTCTGAGTAACAATCTGCTCTTATGTATGTAATAGAGATGGGTCTAAGCCAGTTTTCTGGAGATGGAAACACCCTGCATGTGGGGATAGCTCAAACCCAGCCTGGCCCATGTCTAGTTTTTATTGTGGAGCCAGTGCTTTGGCCACCTGGAAAACCAGAATAATCAGCATCCCAGCTATTTAGCCTTCCCAGGAGTAAACAGCTGAACTCACGTGTAGTCAATGTCCCAGTTTTATCAAGAGTGGGCACTGCCCTTGCTTGGAGAAACTAAAAGGTGTGAGCTAATTCTGGAAGCAATAGTAAGATGAGGTAGGAATTAGGCTTGTGCAAATAATATCCACATTGTATCCCACATGAATATGAGCTTTGCAATGTCAGTTTGGAGCAATGGCCCATCAAGGCCAGTATCCTGCCTCCAACATCCTGGCAACCCAGCCCATGGACTTCTGCTGGCTAAGGAGTCCTGGCTCTCTTCTTGAGGATACCCTCCTGGCACCATCACCCCATTGCAGTGAGTGCAAGCCTGCCCTGTATCTCTCCGCCCACTGCTCTGTTGTGCTGAAAAGATTCCCTTGTAAATCTCTCCTGCCTGATGGGGCAGGGCTTCCTGAGCTCAGAGTTGTTCCTGCGCCGCCCCACCCCCACCCCCCAGTGTGGGGTTTATCCATCTCATCACGCCCCTGCAGTGATCAGCTGAGTGAGGCATGAGATGTGATTACTGCTGCTGCTACTCCCGCAGTATCTAACAGCCATAGCTACAAATGTTGTTATTGGCCATAAAATGATCCAGCCCATTTTTAAATCAAGCCACAGCATTTGACTCTGTGACCTCCTGCGGTAATGAATTCCACGGGCTGACGACACACTGCATGAAGAAGTATCTCCTTTAATTTGTTTTAAATGCATTAGCCATTAACATCACCAGTGATCCCTTTATTCTCTTCTTATGGGAGGGTATAAAATGAGAGAGCAGCTTTTACTGTGCCCTTCGTAGTTCAAATACCTCAGTGAAGTCTTCTTTAACTGTTCTCCTTCCCTGGCTAGTAATGCTTTGGTAACACAACCCATTGCAATAGCTCTCCGGAGATGAGCTGTAGGTTTTTTGTCCTATCAGGGCCATGACAGGAGTGGGTTCATCTGATGGCTTCCTGCTCTCTGCAATACCATAATATAATTATATAATATACAACAAGCACAGGAAACCTCACACGGTGGTGGAGATAAACTTTCCCCCTATTTCTTTGGGCCATCCTAATCCTTGTGACACCAAACCAGAGAGCTACATTGTGCCATTAGGCCCAGACATGTTGTCACAAGAGGTCTGGGGAGGTTAGGGCTCATCTTCAGCTGTGGCAGTTGTAAACCGCCTCCTGATTGGCAAGCTGCAACCCTCCGATGAAGCCCTGAGAGGCTTTAAAGCACAGAAATGCCCCTCTTTCCCACAATTCCCTTGCTCCAGGGGCAGTGATTTGCTACTGAACATAAGAACAGCCATGCTGGGTCATAAAATCATAGAATCATAGAATATCAGGGTTGGAAGGGACCTCAGGAGGTCATCTAGTACAACCCCCTGCTCAAAGCAGGACCAATTCCCAACTAAATCATCCCAGCCAGGGCTTTGTCAAGTCTGACCTTAAAAACCTCTAAGGAAGGAGACTCCACCACCTCCCTAGGTAACGCATTCCAGTGCTTCACCACCCTCCTAGTGAAATAGTGTTTCCTAATATCCAACCTAGACCTCCCCCACTGCAACTTGAGACCATTGCTCCTTGTTCTGTCATCTGCCACCACTGAGAACAGCCGAGCTCCATCCTCTTTGGAACCCCCCTCAGGTAGTTGAAAGCAGCTATCAAATCCCCCCTCATTCTTCTCTTCTGGAGACTAAACAATCCCAGTTCCCTCAGCCTCTCCTCATAAGTCATGTGCTCCAGACCCCTAATCATTTTTGTTGCCCTCCGCTGGACTCTTTCCAATTTTTCCACATCCTTCTTGTAGTGTGGGGCCCAAAACTGGACACAGTACTCCAGTTGAGGCCTCACCAATGTCGAATAAAGGGGAACGATCACGTTCCTCGATCTGCTGGCAATGCCCCTACTTATACAGCCCAAAATGCCGTTAGCCTTCTTGGCAACAAGAGCACACTGTTGACTCATATCCAGCTTCTTGTCCACTGTGACCCCGAGGTCCTTTTCTGCAGAACTGCTACCTAGCCATTCGGTCCCTAGTCTGTAGCAGTGCATGGGATTCTTCCGTCCTAAGTGCAGGACTCTGCACTTGTCCTTGTTGAACAGTCAGACCAAAGGACCATCTAGCCCAGTATCGTGTCTTCCGACAGTGGCCAATGCCAGGTGCCCCAGAGGGAATGAACAGAACAGGTAATCATCAAGTGATCCATCCCCTGTCGCCCATTCCCAGCTTACAGCAAACAGAGGCCAGGGACACTCAGGGTATGTCTACACTACGAAATTAGGTCGATTTTATAGAAGTCGAATTTTAGAAATCAATTTTATACAATCGATTGCCTATGTCCACACTAAGCGCATTAAGTCGGCGGAGTGCGTCCTCACTACCATGGCTAGCATCGACATTGTGGGTAGCTATCCCACAGTTCCCACAGTCTTCACCACCCATTAAATTTTCGGTTACGCTCCCAGTGTCTGTGCTGAGCAGTGGGGGTGTAGGAGCTGCTACAGCAGCTCCATGCCACCTGCAAATCCTCCTAGAGCAGGGTGACTCCTCCTTGGATTGAGGGCATCTTAGCACTGAGAAAACAGCACAAAGCAGCCCTAATGCATCCTAGGATCTGGCCCTATAACCAGTCTCATGTTTTAAGATGTGGCTGATGGTGTTGCCTTGCTCCAGTCTATACTGTTACCTTCTCCACTTCGCTGTTCATGATTCCCACATTCCTTTCTGTTCCTGGGCATTCCCCCATATCCTTGTGTAGGTTCTGTTTCTGGATCTCTGATATTTACTTCCTGCCCTGTTCAGTAACTCCTCCCAGCTCCATCACTCACTTGCTCTTCACTGCGCTAAAAATAGTAGTGTAACTGTGGCAGCACAGATACGGGGGAGGACTAGCTGCCTGCGTACATACCTACGGTCCCGGGTCGGGTTGTACGTAGCTGGTGATCCTGTCCCACTGCCCATGCAGCTGCAGCTACTCTGCCGGTTTTAGCATGCTACCTCAATCAATGCTAGCACACGTATAGCTACCCGAGCTGGAAATTACACCTCCACTTGTAGTGTAGACATATCCACTATTGTACACCCTGGCTTGCATGGATCTTAGCAAATAAAGCTCACAGACGGGCTTTCATAGGCAACTAAGGGGATTAGGCACCCAGAACCCATTGGATTTCAATGGAATTCGCCTAGATTGAAATTAATTCATTGAGGCACCTAGTTTAGGCTCCTTTGCGATTTGCAGCCCCATACAGATAATTAGGATTTGCTGTATTTTTCCATACACCTGGAATCTGTATATAGTGCCACATTCTTCCGAGATGCATTTCCTGTGCCGATCAGGCAGGATTCATGGAAGTTAGCATTCGAAAAGCTCTCTTTGAAGAAAGCATTTGAACACCATGTAAACTGGCGAGGTATCAGAGCTGAGGTACCTAGTGGGGGCTGGTGGTGAGAAAACCACACATTCGTCACGACTCACCTTGGCAGTACAGACACAGCTCAGCTAGTGAATCAGTATGACCTGAATTAGTGGGTGTTTAAAAAACAACACAAACCACATTCCCTTTCTGTGACACCAGGCGTCAAGATTGATTCCTCTTTTGCCACATCACTTCATAGAAGGGTCAGACCAAAAAAAAATCATTTGACGTAATAATGATTAAGTCACAGGTTATCTCCTGGTGATTAATGATGGTGGGGAAGAATTGATGGCCTATGGCTGTGCAGCAGGCTATTAACCCTAGCTAGTCATTCTCAGGAAACGTTCTGTAAGAAGGCCATTACTGCTATAATAAAAATACACTGGGGTAGGGAATTGTTGAGGTGTGGAGGGACAATGCAGTATATTTTGCCACGCACTGGACATTTTGAGAGAATGAATGTGCTGTTCATTAGTCAGATTGTCTGAATCCTCTCCTGATGTGCCATGCAGATGAGACAGTAGTTTTGTAAAGAACCCCAACGGGCAAGACGCAGCCACTAGCTCGGTGTGCAGGCACGGCTGGCATGTCTGTGCAGTGTTGCCAACTTGCGTGACTCTTGGGATAGCTGGAGGGGTTTCTTTCCTCCCTGCTGCTGGAGGCCTGTGACTAGGGTAGATTCTCAACTTTCATTTTAAAATGATTCTGTTTCTAGCCTTCATGGTTGTGGAGAAAAACTTGAAAATGTGACCCCCCTAAAGGCCCAGAAGCCAGATGGCAAATAAAAAAAACCCTAAAATGTGTGTGTGTGTGTGTGTGTGTGTGTGTGTTTGTTTTTTTTAAAGCTCATGATTTCTAAGCCAATCTCATGAGCCTTTCAGGTCTGACTCATGATTTGGGGTTGACAATGGTTCATACCTGGCAAAGGCAATCCCCTGCCATCACCTGAGATCCTGCAGGACAGAGCCAAGCTCCTGTTGCCAGGAACAGTGTGGCAAGCCATGAGGACCAAAACCCGAGACGCAATACAGACAACTAACCTGGGTGGATCTTGGAGAGCAGAAGAACAGTTAGGGGAAGGACTTGGAAAGAATGGGACTCAGGTGGGAGAAGAGGAGTGGTGCCTGCAGTGAGTTACATTAGAGCTGGGCAGGAAATGGGAGATTGGATGATTTCTGGAAGGTGTGCTTTAGCCAAACACACCTGACTGGGTTCAATACAGGTAACTAGGTGAGGCTCTCCGGCTTGTGTTACACAAGAGGTCAGACTAGGTGCTCTAATGGTCCCTTCTGGCCTTAAACCCTGTGCATGAATCCGTGACTAGACATCCAGGTCAAAATGAACAATTCTTTGCTAATGGGGCCCTCTCCATTGCCTTCCGTACTTTGGATCAGGCCCAGTGCCTATTAACAAACACAGAGCATCTGTTTTTAATGTGCTCCTCTAAAGCAGAGACTATGATCTTTACAGTGTCATTGCTGATGCCAGACATTCAGCTGTGCTGGGCACGTCCCTGGTTTTCTGAGAGCTGACTGTTCATTATGGGGCTGAACTTCCCAACACTGAAGGCAGTGTCCAAATGCTTATGGACGTGAATGGGAGCAGGATGAGGCACTAAAGGAGCAGCTAGTCTAGCAAAGCGGGGTCGTCGTGGCCTGTGGAAAGCGAAAGAGATTGTCTAAAATGCTGAGATACCACTGGAAGGATCAGAGAGCAATCCCATTATTTCATTATCCTAGACCCTTTACACTGATGCATGAATTAGCAGTCCTCGAACCGATCCACCTTTGACCAGCAGTACCGTACCATGGTAACTGATAAATCCAGAGAGCATGCCAATAATTAAAAAACCAATTACACAGACCTATTAATCAGGTGAGGTTGTTGATTAGATTGCATAGGGCTAAATGGTAAGCAGTAGACGGGAATAATTTGAATGATTGCATTGTTAAGTCTTGACTGAACTGCACGGTGATTCTAGTAGCTACGGTAGCACTAGTGACTGATGCTGAAAAGTAACTGTGGTCAGAGTTTGGTGTGTGACTGTGTTCTCTCTAATCCACGCTGCCCTGTGACTGAGCACTGCCTTTTCCGAACGTGCACGGGACACATTTCTGTCGTCAGACCCTAGCTGGGAAAGTGGAGCCATTAGAATTGGAGCCCTTGTATGTAAGGAAATGATTTGTATTATTCGATGAAAACTGCCGATCAATAATGGCTTTTGACTGGGATCTTTCTGGCAAGGCTTATGGATTATTTCTCATTCCAGACATAGGAGTCAATGGGTTTGACGCTGAGCAGAGGCCATGTCTGAGCTTCAAAAAAAGTATGAAATCTTGATTCATTTACAAAGTGTGATACAGAGCTGGGTCGTTCTTGTTTCCTTTGTGGATTACAGCTGCTTAAATGTTGACGTGGGTGCCTTGGGTTATTGTTATCCAGGCTCTTCAGAGTCTGGAAATCACTTGGGCCTGGAGACACTCATCTCCTGGTCGAATAGGGGCCGGAGGGGAGAAATTCAAAAACATCTAAAGCAGTTAAGTATGCAAGCACCACTGTCTTTCAATCTAAATCTCCCCCTGCCCCCTTAGCATAGCTGTCCACTCCAGTGAACTCCATATTTGCTCAAGTATATGTTTCTGAGAGAATATTGCAGACTGATGCATATAGGAAGTGATCACAGAAAGCCATTAAAGCAGTAAAGCAAACCATTATATGACAAGTGAACCTCAAAGGTTTTGAATGGGCATTCTATTTGAGATAAGAATCCAGAAGTTCAGATGCTTATGTGAATGATCCAAGCCTCTAAGAATGAATTTAGCTGAACATTAGAAGAAGGTTTCTAACCGTCAGAAGGATGAGGGTCTGGAAAAGTCTGCCAAGAGGAGCAGGCAGGCAAGCAACCCAACTAGTTTTGAGTCATAGATTCTAAAATCAGAGGGGACAGATCATCTAGGATCACTTCCTACCTAGCACAAGCCAGAGAATATCTCTGAATTAATTCCTTCTAGAGAAACATCCAATCCTGATTTTAAAAATGGATGGAGCATCATAAATTTATGAATGGGATTATATTATGGGGATGTCCGTGGTAGCAGGGACGAGACACAATGACCCAGGAGGTCTCTGCCAGTCCTGTTTCCTGTATTCCTATATGATTATATAGGAAATCACTGACGGACGGTAGACAGTACATGAACCTTAGAATCTATCACTCTCTATTGGGTTCGGGTTTCTCTCTTGGTAGTGTAAAAACCCTTCCCATCTCACACGGAGTTCTGCTGAGGCTTCACCACTCTTTCCCCACCCTTCCTAAAGCCCTGTGTCACAGCCCCCAGTTTAGCATGGGCTAGCTCTGCCTATGGAGCCCTAGGGTGATTCTCAATCTGCCAGAGGAACTACAGTAAAACCTGTTCTAGAGACGTGTGCCTTATCGCACAACCTCCTGCCTTCAGAGACCTCCATTGTATTCATTTAGATGGAATATATGGGCCAAAGGTGTTCACACAAGCCAGCCACTGTCCAACATTAGACAGTGTCAAACAATGCTCAGCGTTTGGTGTACAGAGACCTCAGCCTGCTTAGCTCCATGGCAAACACACCAGTAACCATCCTTTCAACTATTTTTCCTTCTTTTCTGTATCTTTAATAAAAGGTTAAAGCATCTGAAATGTAAAGTATGAAGTAAGGCTTTCATTTTCACAGCATCCCTCGCTCCCTTCCTCTTTAGCTAGGCAGAGTTTTTGGAAGGAAAAAGCCCCTTGTTTGACAGTCTCTTAGATGGTATCAAACAGGGCCGGCTCCAGGCACCAGCCGACCAAGCATGTGCTTGGGGCGGCACCTTGGGGCGGGGCGGCACTCGCGTTTTTATTTATTTATTTATCGGTTCGTCGGGGCAGCACTGGAAGGGTTTTTTTTGTTTCAGCGGCGCGGTGCTCGGGGGGCGGGCCTTCAGTTGCGCGGCGCTCGGGGGGGGGGCTTTGGGCGGCATGGCACTCGGAGGGGACGGGGCTTCGGGTGGCGCAGCGCTCAGGGGGACGGGGCTTGGCGCGGCGCTGGGGGGGCGGGGGCTGGCACGGCGCAGCACTCGGAGGGGGCGGGGGCTTGGGGCGGTGCGGCACTTGGAGGGGGCAGGGGCTTGGCGCGGCGCAGCGCAGCGCTCAGAGGCGGGGCGGGAGCTGACACGGCATGGCACTTGGAGGTGGGGGCGGGGGAGCGGTGTGGCGCTCAGAGTGGGGGGCGGGGGCGCGGCGCAGTGCTTGGAGGGGGCGGGGCTTCAGGCGGCGCGGCGCTGGGGGGCGGGGCTTCGGGCAGCGTGGTGCTCGGGGGGGCAGAGATTTCGGCGGTGCGGCGCTGGGGGGTGTTCGGCTGCGCGGTGCTCGCGGGGGGTGGTACGGCGGCGCAGCGCTCGGGGGGGGGTACGGCAGGGCGGCGCTCTTCTTTTTTGCCTGGGGTGGCAAAAAGTTAGAGCCGGCCCTGGTATCAAAGATGGCAATAACTGTCCTTTGGGGAAAAAAGAAAAAGTTAGTTCAGAGGGACTGGAGTTAATGTCCAATCCCATTTCCTAAAAGACAAACACACACAAAGGGGAGAGAAAAGAACAGCAAAGTAAAAATGCAGCTTCTGTCTCTGGTGTTGACTCTCACTTGCAATCTCATTGCTGGAGAAACACATGGTCTGATCAGCTATTATGAGACCTGACAAACTTGTACCAGTATTGGACTGCTTAGGCCCTGGCATTTAGCTGCCTTTTTCTGGTCACAGGCTTACAGCAGTGTTGCAAAATTCACAGTCTTGGCTGGCTAAGCCAGACTCTTATTAGACAGAAGGGAAAAGGGGAAAGATAGGAAAGAAAAGAAACAAGGTGTAGAAGAAAAGGGACACACTGCGGGAGGCAGGTGGAAGACAAAAGCTCACATCCCAGGTGGTGTTCAGGATTTACCTGGTGCAGGCATATTTTGCACAAAAATCTTTGCAGTAGTGTGTCGGGTGTGAATACAGGGGGGACTAGGATCACACACAACACTCTCTGATTTCTGGGTCCAGGTGTCTCTTGTTTACCAGGCATGCTCTTAACACAGTCCTTGAGTTATAGCAAGAAGCTTTTTTGTTTAGACTAATCGAGTCTGGGTGGGTCACTTTTGCACCTCATCCCATCAGCATTTGTTGTTACACATTATTGTGACAATTTATGAATTTACACTCACTTTTTACAGTCAAGCTCACAGTTGTATGCCCAATGATCACAAAACCTCCCAAAGTGACCATCAGACCCACAGCAACAGCTCTGCTCCTCCTTTCTGAAACATCCATCTCTGTTAAACAGTGAATTTCTCAGTCCCTCTATTTATTTGAAAGCAATATACCGGTAAGTCATTCTCTTTCCACGGAGCATGTTGATTCCATATTATTAGCCAACCCACCATGCACTGTTATACTTTGCAATGAGGGCACTTCTCACCCAAGTATCTATGAGTGATGTACAAATGGGAATGAAGCCCCACAGCACTTGTGATAAGTGGTTATATCACTTTGCACATGGGGAAACTGAGGCATCCAAATTTTCAAAAGTACCCCCCAAATTGGGCTGCCTCTCTTTCTGAACGCCCAGTTTGTGACCACCGGTGACTTGTATATAACAGTCCATTCACATGCAAATACTCAGTTTGTATTCACATTACAACAACTATAAACAGAAATTTGATGTTCAATAGGCATGCAATTCCACTCATACAAGCTATAAAGGGAGTTTTCTCAAGAGCAGTAAGATATTCTCACTTAAGCAATATCTGTCCTTATACAATGTGACATAGCTGAGAGTGGACAGACACAATGGGCAGTAGCTTTTGCCTCATGAGCCTTGTCCCTATTTGGGAACCATAATACACTTATGTGGTATTGCAGCTGAAGCCTGTAACCAGCATGTCCAGGAACATGTATTCACATGGAAACTGATGCAGTATCACTGCAGAGCATGGTGCAGAGTTCGATTCATAATGCAAGTCCGATTCATGCATTATGATTGCAAAGGTAAAAAGTAAAGAAAAATACTCCTTTGCCACTTTCCTCACCCAGGCATTGAGACAGATCGGAATAGCCTTGGTGTGACAGAGCCCAGACGGTACAAAACCGGCACAATCTGTGGATCTCATCAAGGGATGAAGGAACCAAAGCAAATGCAAAACAAGATGTCATCAGCTACTGACAAAATAATCGGTTCTCGCTAATTGGCCTGATACAAAGGGAGACGTGATGGCTGCCGTGCCCTGCCAATGCCGGAGCTGGAGTGTGAAGGACCAATGCTCAGGATATGGCAAGATTTAATGAGGGCTGCTGAGTGTTAACACACAAGGCAATGAAGCTGGAGGTGCTGTCATGCATTTACTCAAGATTGAGGACTCAGCAATAGCCTCCAAGAGGTGAATGTTTGTGACATCCCGGGGCACAACCAGACAAGTGGGGGCTGTGTCATCTCTTCCCTGCAACCTTGGGTGCCTCACAATGCCTTGCCGTAGTAGCTCCCACCTGGGCCGCTCATGCAAGCCATACCCGAAGGGTCTGTGTGTGACTGCAGCCTCCCAGCTACACCCAGGCTCTCCCCAGCCTTGGTTACACTGCAGGATGACCCCGATACATCCCCAGTCCTGGATCTTCCCCCCAGAAATGTATGTCCTGTATGCCCAGCCCTCTCCTGGACGGTACAAATATATTAAGTTCATTGTTCCTTTAAGGGAATAATATGCCAGTTTATTACCTTAAATAGTTACCCAGACACTTCAATTTAAACACACTGGACTAGATAAAACAGTAAAACAAGTTTATTAACGATAAAGAGAGAGATTTTAAGTGAATACAAGTAATGAGGCATAAAAGTCATAAATGGTCACAAGAAAAATCAAGATAAAACGCTTACTGGTACATAATTTAACAACTTATATTAGAGTCGAGCCAAGTTTCTGACCACGTGCTCCAGCAGATTCCTGACCATACTCTCAGGACAGGACCCATCCCCCGCCCTCACTCCAAGGGCTGTTTCCTTTGTCTTCTTAGGCACGACGCCAGAGACAAACAGGGAGAGACCGGAGAGGGTTTCTTGGGGTGTCTGTTCCTTTTAATAGATCTGTCCCCCCTTTGAGAAGCATTTCCAGCTGGGAGCGAGGCAACAGGCAGTCTGTGTGGAAGGAAACTCCAGGCTGTTTCTTTGCTAAAATGCAGATTTTTGTCCCTCCCCCCTTCTCTGCCAAAGAATGGCCACTTAGCAGGCAATGCTCCATCCGCCTTGTTGACACCTGGCTGAGACAAGCAGCTGCCCTTTGTCTCTGGTTTGGCCACTCCCCAGACGTATCTGGGAAACACGCGTCCGTCACGATCTCAGCGTGTTCATCACTTTACATATAACGCTGCTACATGCATTTTGCCATGATCGTACTGAGCAGCCAGTTATGAGTTTAAATGATACCTCACCAGGCATACCTTGTACAAACAATAGTGCGGGAACCCAGGGGTGTATTCCGTCACAGGGTCGTTCTCTGCTCACCCAGGCTGTATCACGCAATTAAAGATTTAGTCAATATGTATTGAGCATGCAATCAATTTGAAAACAAGTGACCAAAAGAAATACTCAAACACAGCAGTTCCCTAATACACCATGGAGCCTCGCTCGCTGCACCGTAAATAACCAATACTGTCCTATGCCTGTGGACTGTTGAATTTAAGACCTGGGCAAGATTCAAGAGCTTATTATAGTATCTGCGACTGGCAGCTGTAAACAGGCTTTAGCAGAGATGGAGTAGCCAAAACAATGGTTTAAAAAAACAGACCACAGTTTTCAAACAGGCCAAATCCTGCCTTCAGCTCCACACACGCATCCTCTGTTGAAGTCAGCAGGAGAGGCGTGAGTGCATCTGAAAACAAACTCGTGAGTAACTGCTCCTCATTGCATAGGGATGAACTGAGATTGTGCTCGGCACTGTACAAACTCAGGAATAGTCAGTCCCTGTTCCAAAGATCCTACAAAACTTCCTAGACAAGACAGGCAGTGTGAGAGGTAGCACACAGCATGTTAGTGCAGTGATTCCTGTCCCTGTGCCCCAGAGAGGAGGGGGTGAATTGGGAGTTGCTTTGTTTTGCTGGGAGGGGATAAGCGAAACAGAAAGACAAAGTGAGGGAGGGGGAAGAAGGAAGGAAGGAGTGAGGCCAAGGTGAAGGGATTTGGTGAGAGGGGTTGAAGTGAACAGCCAATCAGCACAGGACTATCACGAGAGAACACTACAACAGAGTTGGGTGATATTTTTCATCAACTGTTTTTTGGGGGGTTGCAAAAAATGCAGATTTGGCAACACTGAGATGGTTTGCGAATTCATGTCAATTTCGGCGAACTGCTCATTTTGAGAAAACAAAATTCTGAAAAAATCAAAACGTTTCATTTCAACATTTTCCAAAAGAAACGTTTCAATTTTCCAGTTTAAAATGACTTTTTGTGTTAAAAATTTCCTTTATTGTTTAAAAATTGAAACAAAACATTTTGATTTTGTCAAAGCAACACGTTCCATTCGGCCCCAACTGATTTTTTCAACTTTTTGATTCGCCCAAACTTTTGAAAGTGTTTGTTTTCAGGCTGACCCCAAATTAATTCTTTTCTTCTTTTTTCTTTCAAAATTGCCAGTGAACCAAAAAATCCATTATTGCCCCACTTGAGGGTATCTCCAGTGTCTGAGGGTCCCTGCTGCTCGGCCTCTCCTTCTCCCTAGCATGTCTCTTTCCATGGCTCAGGGAAGGGGGTTCCCCTAGGGAGGAGGCGTGGTTCTGAGCCTGGGGCCAATGGGGATGGGCTTACGCTATGAGTAATGCTGGTTGAGTAGCCCCTAGCTGTGTGAGCAGCCTTGTTTTCTTCAATGGGAAGACTCACAGTCAATGTAAGGATGGGAGTGGCTGGCCCAGATATGGGAGCCTGGCGCTCCTATGCAGTGGAGAGCACTCGGTTGCTATGTAGTCGTAGTGAGTGATCAATGACTGTGTATGTCCAGACAGCGAGCCCCTTACTCCCAGCAGGGAGTATGTACTCACAGGAATAGACTATTGACTTCCATGTGCTCTCCGGGATGAGAAGGGGGCCACAGTCTGGCCCTTAGTTAATTCAGGCGTCTGGTGAGCTAGCTGCCTATTAGCTGACAATGGATTTTCCACAGAGCTGCTGAATTATCTCACATCCAGGGCCAGATTCTCAGTGCCTGACTTCTGTTGAATAGTACCTTACTCCACAAGTAGCTCCAGTGGCTCGGTTGGACCGCTTGAGGATGGATATGCTATGGCACATGCATTCAGACAGGAGAATCTGGCCCCAAAACAGTTATTCATATGATAAAAAGTTTTAAAAACCTTTAATCGGTGAAGCAGTAGATTTACCAGCCAAGTCCCTGTCACGCTGTCTGGAGGGGCTCATGACCGTGAGTGTCAACTTCAGGACAGACTGTCCACAAGCAGGGCAGACACCCCGAACTGGGTGTATGGTCTGTAATTAGATTTCACGAACCTAGTAACAAATGTGAGCTCCTAATGCACTGTGAGTCACAGACAGTGCCTTTGAGCATTCCAGTCTATCTTCCCACCCAGGCCAGCTAGACTAAGTGATAAATGGTCACTTAATCAAAGATCACAAAATATTCAGGTTGCTCCCATGCCCAAGAGAACAGTCACTTACCCCAGGTCAATTTGTACCTCAGATCTCACTCCAAAGACAACAGTGGTAGCCAATCTATAGTAAACTAACTAAGGATTTATTAACTAGGAAAAAGAAATGAGAGAGTTATTTACAGGTTTAAGCAGGCAACATATATATATATACAAATGAGTTAAAGTCTATGGTTCCAGAAGGTGATAGAGTTGTAGTAATCTCTCAGTTCAAAATGTCTTTCAGGGTGAACCCAAGGCAACCCGGAGGACTTCTGCCTCATTTAGTGTCTCTGACCCTGTCAGAATCCAAACGGCCAAAAAGAGATGAAAAATGTTCTTGTTCCCCTGTTTTATTTCCTTGTGGCACCTTAGAGACTAACAAATTTATTTGGGCATAAGCTTTTGTGGGCTAATAAATGTGTTAGTCTCTAAGGTGCCACAAGGACTCTTTGTTGTTTTTGCTGATACAGACTAACACAGCTTCCACTCTGAAACCTGTTTTATTTCCTTCTTCCAGCATTCAAGCTGATGGGACAGGCTTTCCTGCACTAGCACCTTCATGGGTGCGAGAGGGCCATTACCAGGTCATTGTCTTGTGATATTCCACAATGGCTCATGGCCCAATTAGTTGATAGCCTTTCCTGTGGGAGGAAGGGAGAGTGGCGGGAGGTCCGCCGATCCTGTGGTTTCAGCAGCAATTTGGCGGCGGGTATGCCGAGAAGCCGCAGGACCCGCAGATTACCCGCAGAAACGCCACCGAATCCGTGTCACCATGGACCGCCCGCAGGCATGCCGCCAAATGCCGCCTGACTGCCGTGCTTGGGGCGGCAAAAAACATAGAGTTGTCGCTGAGTCTAACACCTATCTTGAACAATGCTAACACACAGATGAGCTGGTCTGGTTTCCAGCTATGAATTTGTCAGTGCTCAGCTGATGCCCACAGCTTTGGCAAGAGCTGGCACCTGGTCTGCCAGCGTCACAGTCTTCTGTTATTAGTGCTCATGAGATTAAAGGGAAGAACCTATAACTATAACACCCTTTCGAGCTACCTGAGACCTACTGGGTAAACATTTTTATTTCACATCTGCACTGCTAAATATTCAATATATTAGGACGTGCTTTTGACAACATGTAACTTTTAAAATATATACACACCATACTTTCGGCAAGAAGCTGAGTGCTGACATTGCCAATGTTTAAATTTGGAGGCCAAATGGATTCGCTTAATTGCCTATGTAAAAAGGATTCAGTGACTGATGGCATGTTTCAACAGAGAAGTGGCACTGGTTTAAAACCAATGCAGTTAAACTGGTGCAAACCCCTGTGTGTCCATTTTTCTGTGTCAGTGGCAATGCAGCCTAGTGCATAGAGCGCTAGCCGGCGACCTGGGGTCTAGTCTTGGCTTGCTGGGTGAGCTTGGGCAAGTCACTTCCCCTCTGTATACCTCAGTTTCCCCATCTGTAAAAGGGGGATATAATACTTATCTCCCTCGCAAAGAGCTGAGAGATGTACTGTTAAAAAGCACTATTTAAGAACTAGGCATCATCACATTGGTTTCCAATAGGATTGTTCTGTTTAGCTTGTAAATAGCCCAGTTAAAACTATGCCATTTTAAACTACTTTGAAACCAATATGAATGCACAAGAAAGCTGCACTGCTTGTACTACATTGATATAAAATTACATCATCTCTTGAACTGGTGATTTTGTAGACCACGCCTGAATGGTATTTTCAAAACTAACTTTCTTACCAGCCTGCCTGTGAAATACAATCCGGCACAGTATAGATCCCACCAGGGTCAGTGCCTTAGTGCTACAGGCATGGTAGACACTATGTTGCACCTGCCTTTACCAGAGCCACAGGAAACACAAGGAAACAAACTCGGCTGTGAGAAGGAGTGTGAGGACACAGGCACTGGAGGGGAGCAGTACTGTAAGTGCTGGCTTCCGCATAGCCCCATGAAGCACAACTAACTAACTCCCAGCTCGCGCCTTTAGCAGTGACTGGGGAAGGAAGGAATTTCATCCTTGAAAGAAACTTATACCAAAGCCAAACACAAAAGAGCTGGGTAGGCTCCACTGAAGAATGCGGCTAGCTATCTGTTTCTTCTCTCTGGCTTGCAACGCACCAGTGTCGCCCTCAAAGCAGTTCTCCTGACTTGTGCTCATTGTCACTATACTCAGCATCCCAGGCGGTCCGATGTCAGGATAATATTGATGGTACAAGCTTCTACTGGTCCAGGTATGTGCAGCACAATGAAAAAACGGCACCATCTTGTCGCCCACTCTCCTCTTGGCATTGGTTTTGCTCTCCCAGCCTGCTTCGACAGAAGCCTTGATAGTAAGGCCGAATGTGGCATTATGACAGGACGCTGTAACAGGACTTGCAACAAATTTATCATTGGAAGCAAGCACCTCGTGCTAATAAAAATGGCAGACGTTCAGATCTGTCCTTTTGGTAATCGGAGTGGTTTACTTTAGTCAGCTACAAGGTGTTGTGCATGATAGCATTGTCCAGACTTCCTTGTGTGATGCGTGTCTTGTCTTCTGTTCAGATGGATTTTGGTCACAATGACTGATTTGGGGCCTAATCCAACGCTCATTGCAGTTTGTTTCCTGAAAACTTGTCATTTTAAAGGAGTTCCTTTGGAGCTGTGTCTATTGCTCCCAATGGGTTGTGTGTTCTGTGCTTCTCCTTGTATGTATGACACAAGCCTCTCAATTAATTAATAAAAACAAAAAGAATCGTCAACGTGTTGCAACACTTTAGGAAGGGAAAACCGAGGGAACCACACTATATAATCGAGACCTGTTCTAAACAGGATTAGCTGACATGGCAGTTAAAATGCCGGTAGCCCCAGAACCCTTGTCTATGCTAGTACTCCCACTGTTGCTCCCTTTGGTGGAGTTCCACAACAGACAAAACCTAGTTCAGACAAAGCCCGAATGTCGCCAAACATTCTCACTCTGACTCTAATATCAGTATTCACGTACTATGGCATTTGCACTGATTGCCACAGATTTCACACCCCTGCAGCTCCCCCTGAGTACTCTGCTCAGCTCTAACCACAGTTATTTTGGCTAATTGCCCCCACCTATACAAGAGAAGGTATAGATTAAAAAGTATGAAGAAATGTTAGCTGCTAAACCAAAGACTTTGTCGGGCTAACCTTTAGGGGCAGATACAAAATGGAAACTTCATTGTGCCATTAACAGGTGTGTTGTGAGCAAGACACGAGAAGTCATTCTTCCGCTCTACTCTGCTCTGGTTAGGCCTCAGCTGGAGTATTGTGTCCAGTTCTGGGCACCGCATTTTAAAAAAGATGTGGAGAAATTGGAAAGGGTCCAGAGAAGAGCAACAAGAATGATTAAAGGTCTTGAGAACATGACCTATGAAGGAAGGCTGAAAGAATTGGGTTTGTTTAGTTTGGAAAAGAGAAGACTGAGAGGGGACATGATAGCAGTTTTCAGGTATTTAAAAGGGTGTCATAAGGAGGAGGGAGAGAACTTGTTCACCTTAGCCTCTAAGGATAGAACAAGAAGCAATGGGTTTAAACTGCAGCAAGGGAGGTCTAGGTTGGACATTAGGAAAAAGTTCCTAACTGTCAGGGTGGTTAAACACTGGAATAAATTGCCTAGGGAGGTTGTGGAATCTCCATCTCTGGAGATATTTAAGAGTAGGTTAGATAAATGTCTATCAGGGATGGTCTAGACAGTATTTGGTCCTGCCATGTGGGCAGGGGACTGGACTCGATGACCTCTTGAGGTCCCTTCCAGTCCTAGAATCTATGAATCTATGAATTACTGTGGAGAAGTGGATATAATTTAAGTCTTTTAAAGACATAAAATGACACTTCTCATTGGGTCTCCTTATTCCTCTAAACGTGAATTAGCAGTGCAATTTAATGAGGATTAAGCTATGTGACAGCAGCTGTGGGGTGACATCTCAGTATCTCCTCACAGTGTAACCCCAGTATCCAGAGGTGGGAAAGGGAGACACACTCTCACTCTGAGAAGGCGAGGGAGCGAGGAGAGATGGCTCTTTCCTTGGGATGTCCTGGTGACTATGTTGTACAACTGAGATGATGTGGCAGAGGTGGGGCAGTTAGATTACCTGAGATATATATTTTCCTTCAGCTCTTGAGATTGTGCCTGACAAAGCAGTAGTGGCTTACTGAGTTTCAGATGACAATGATATACTGAGGACTTTTTGGATCATCTTCATCTTCCCATGCACTGGTTTAAAACAAAGCAGCCATTGGCCTTATCTGCTAAATTTCCACCATAAGGATATTAGTGATGGGCAAGCCTCAAAGGATTTGGAGTTCAAGGTTTGCCATGAATAAGGCCCCAAAGTTCAGGTGTTTAGATTTAGTTTTAATGAACTATCTGAACTCCATGGGTCTGCAAACTTGGGCCATGGGAGATTCTGTCCTTCAGCTAGCAGTGTGAAGCACAAGCCCTGACCATGTTTGGGCATTAAAGAGCCCATGTTGCTGTCCCCCAGAATAGGAGTGTTAACCGCACTGTTTTGGCTAAATTTCAATACAGGCCTTTGCATTCTCCGCACCCACCCCACCTCGCTAGGGCACTGGTTCCCTGCTGAGTGATAGTGAAGAATGCAGCTTTATACCCCACTGCTGTAGTTTTCTGAAGCACCTCGCTGCTCCAGAGGGGGCTGCCCTCCTAGTCCAGACCATTTAAACCAAGCAAGCTTTCCCACACAAAGCAGAAATTTGCCTATCTGGCTCCCCAGCTCTCCATCAGCTCTACTAGGCCAACTTCCTCTCTCTGGCCTCTGCTCAGACCACTGTCTCTCACATGCTCCTAGCCACACAGTTACCTCCCCAGTGGCTGGCTCTCCTTCCTTCCCTCACCCAGTTCATGGCCAGTTACCCAGACTTCCAAGAACTGCCCCTTCCACTCTGGACTCTCCCAGCATCTAACTGCAGCTACTTGCCAGACCCTGCTGCCAGGACCACCCTCTGGCACTAGGTTACATGAGATATATATTTTCCTTCAGCTCTTGAGGTTGTGCCTTCCAGCTGCTCCACACATTCTGTGCCCTTGGGCACTTGGTGAATAAGGGTCACACAGTAACCTTGCTTGGCTAGATTCTTCTTTCTGTCCCCTCCTTAAAGGCTCCTGGCTTTCGGTGCCTCCTTAAAGAACCCTGAGCTCGTTATATATTGAGGTATAAGGTCTTCTGCATAGTGCATGGGCCCACTCCCCTAAATATCACCCATCAGATGGCACCCTGCAACTCCTACTGCAAAATAAATACAGTAATTAAATAAGGGAAATTGACATGCAGTTGTTAAAATTCTCCCAACACAAAGTAATATTCCCCTCCTCCCGCCTGTGAAACCAGCCCATTATGTCAATTTGCTTTTCTTAATTGCTTTTTGTTTATTTCCTCAAGCTACTCACCTTGTTAAGCCTCCTCACACTCTGTGTTTGCTTTTGTGCGTTTGGTCATTTGGCCCCCATTCAGCTTTCAGTTTTTAACCCTTTTGCACAGCTGCTCTTTTTACGGACTCCTGTCGCAGACGGCGCCACCTCTCTTTGGACAGGACGACAGTGTTCTGACAGTTCACGGGAGGGATGAAGCGAGGTGATAGCTGATCTAGGTGGGGTCATCACTTAGCAAACCTGGAGGAAAATGCATGCAGGAGTTAAGCTAGTCCTCCAACATCAGTTCCATCCATCCCTCAGATGACCTCAACTCATTGCCTTTCATTAGAGTTTGTGCCCTGAAGTCATTTCAGGGCTTTTGAAAATCTTGGCCTAAAGCGATAGAGGGGTTATGAAGCAATCATAGAAGTGCAGGATTGGAAGGGACCTTATTAGGTCATCCAGTCCAGTCCCCTGCACTCAAGGCAGGACTATGTAAAAACAGACCATCCTTGACAGGTGTTTGTCTAACCTGTTCTTAAAAACCTCCAATGATGGAGATTCCACAACCTCCCTGAGAAATTTATTCCAGTGCTTACCCACCCTGACAGAAAGTGTTTCCTAATGTCCAAGCTAAACCACCCTGACTGTAGTTTAAGCCCATATCTTCTTGTCCTATCCTCAGAGGTTAAGGAGAACAATTTTTCTCCCTCCTCCTTGTAACAAACTTTTATGTACTTGAAAACTGTTATCATGTCCCCTCTCAGTCTTCTCTTCTCCAGACTAAACAAACCGAGTTTTTTTTTCAATCTTTCCTCATAGGTCATGTTTATTAGACCTTTAATCATTTTTCTTGCTCTTCTCTGGACTTTCTCCAGTTTGTCTTCATCTTTCCTGAAATGTGGCACCCAGAACTGGACACAATACTCCAGCTGAGGCATAATCAGCTCGGAGTAGAGCCGAAGAATTATTTTTCGTGACAGACTTACAACACGCCTCTAATACATCCTAGAATTATGTTTGGGTTTTTTTGCACAGTGTTACACTTTTGACATATTTAGCTTGCGATCCACTATGATCCACAGATCCCTTTCTGCACCATTTCCCATTTTGTATGTGTGCAATTGATTGGGATGAAATTAATGAAAGAACAAATTTAGGCTGAAGATCAAGAAAACCTCCCAAGTTGAGAGGCAATTATATGGTGCAACAGATTTGCAAAAGGAAGAGTTGGAGCCCCATCATCTGAGATACTGAACACTAGCCTGGACAAAACAGAAACTGTAGCATAAGGACTGGTGATGATCCTGCACCCCTGGACCAGGAGTGGAGGGCCTAAGAATAGGACTTCTCTAGAGAAAGTAATGTGGATAATGCTTTTAGCAAAGACAATGTATCCAGCTCCCTGCTGGCCACGAGAGAAGTGACAAACAAGTGGTAGTGAGAAGCTGCCTGCCAGGCCCGGTGGGTATTGAACACTGGTCCCTGGAAGCCATCACACTTCAGTCCTCATCCTAGCAGCTCATAGATAGCAGCTGGGACCAGGTCCATGAAGCCCAACTGGGGCACAAGCTCCGCCCCCTACATGCTGATTGGGAGAGCTCCAAAGCTCCTGATTGGGCAGCAGACCCTATTTATGCCTGAGGAGGCAACAGGAAGTTGTCCTTACAAATGAGCTCTATCCTGCCATGAACAACAGCTGGCATGGAGTTTACCTGTTCCTGCCTTCTGATCCTGACCTCTTGGTATCTGCCCTTGGCCTGACTCTTGGTAACTGCCTCCTGGTTTCTGCCCTCCAGTTCCATCACTCGATCCTGACTTGGCCGGACTCTTGGTCACCAACTTCTGGGCTCTGGACCCTTGGATGATGCCTGATGCTGACCCTTAGGGCCAGGCTGCCCATGCCCCAGCCCCAAGACTGGTAAAGGAGAGCAGGGAAACAGCAGGAGAGGGTGTTGGTCCTGCTTTGAGCAGGGGGTTGGACTAGATGACCTCCTGAGGTCTCTTCCAACCCTGATATTCCATGATTCTATGATTCTATGACTGTCTCTTGCCTGTGTTCCATCCCAGTTACAGGAAAGGAGGCAATTCTAACAAAAATGGGTTTGCCACCAACAAACTTTAGAAAGACAATAGTTTATTTTTGTTGTTTTTCTTTTTATACCTGGAGTAGGACTAAAAGAAACCCAAAGGGTTCATTTGTCAGGAGTCAATGTCTGCTGTTCATAAACAATACACTTGTCACCTACAGAGATCAAAGAGAGAGCCTGCAAGAGAGTTCTTCTATCTCCAGCATGTCAAGTGCCCTTTCATGTGTGACTCAGTCCTCTCAAACACATCTGGGTGGGTGAGAGTATAGTGCAATTTATAACAAAAAGTCTCTTATTGGTTGCCATGAATTAAGCAACAGATGGTATTGCTAGCAGTCACTCCAGACTGCTAGCAATATTAGCATTTAATTGATGTTTCATTTTGTTGTAGGCCCTAACAGGGCTTTAGATTAAAATACAAAGCCTTTATTGGATGCTACTACTAATTAGCAACATGTGGTAACATTTTAAAGGCCCAATCCTACACATGCTTAGGTCCATGAGCAGCTATACCCTTAATAGGACTATTTGTAATTAAAATTACTGATGTAAGTGTTTGCAGGATCAAACCCTAATTTTCCTATTACAGTTCTCTCGTAGGATCAGTTATTTATTGTGGAGCAATAATTTATTGACCAAACTCCTGGGGGAAATCTGACTTTTATTTTCCCCCCAAAATAACAATCATTATTAACCTGCGAACAGAGGAGAAACAATCACAGGGAGTTTGCCTGGGAACCGTACGAGAGGAGCTATGGTGAGTGCTACATTAGAGGGCTGTGTTGTGAGCTGGTGGGGTGAATAGCCAAGTGTCTGTCTGCTGGGACCACTTGTTTGAGTGGGGCTAGTTACAGGGGCTGTTTGACCGTGTATTTGTGTGTGTGTTTGAAAAGCGTGAATTGGGAGTGCTTTGTTCCAGGTGGGCCTTGAGTGGTTGATTGGAGAGAAGGCTTTGAGCCAGGGCAACTACTTCGAGCTAGCAGCCTTATAAAAAAGCAGCCAGTTGCGAACCGAGTGAGCTGTGAACTGTGGAGAAGACAGAGGGAGTTTGCCTGGGAGTTTGCCTGGGAGGAGTTCCCACAGAGTTTTTTGTCTTGCGAGCTTCTGTGAGCAGTAAATACAACATCTGAAGATGCTCTCAGAAGGAAGACAATATGGATAGTGAGCGATCAGCTGTTGTGACCTGCACAGGATGTGCCATGTTTGTCTTTCCCCCAGAGGATAGAAGCGACTTTGTCTGTATGAAGTGCGAGCTGGTCTCCATATTGGAAGAGAAGGTTAAAGGACTAGAGACCCAAATATCAAACCTGTGTTGCATCAGAGAAAATGAAGACTTTCTGGAGAGAAGTCAGAGTTTGGGACTGCAGGCACAGCATGCTGAAGAATCAGAGAGGGCAGTGCAGAACGGGGAAGAAAATTGGCAGCATGTGACCTCCAGAAGAAGAAAGAGGAGAACCCATGTACCCCCACTGCAGATAGAGGTAAGAAACCGTTTTCAGGCTCTCTACACAGGTACTACGGCAGACAATGGTTTGGAAGAGTCATCTGAGAGAAAGGTATCAGAAGGAGACCCCATCGACCGGAAGCAGGGGGTGCATTGTCCTAGGGATGGGGGTTCCATAACCACCACTCCCAAGAGGAAGAGACAGGTGGTGGTGGTTGGGGACTCCCTCCTAAGGGGGACAGATTCATCAATCTGCTGTCCAGACCTGGAAACTCGAGAAGTGTGCTGCTTGCCTGGAGCTAGAATTAAGGATGTGACGGAGTGTCTGCTGAGACTGATCAAGCCCTCGGACTGCTACCCCTTCCTAATTCTCCACGTGGGCACCAATGATACTTACAAGAATGACCTTGAGCAGGTCACTGCAGACTATTTGGCTCTGGGAAGAAGGATAAAGGAGTTTGAGGCACAGGTCGTGTTCTTGTTCATCCTCCCTGTTGAAGGAAAAGGCCCAGGTAGGGACCATCAAATTGTGGAAGTAAATGCATGGTTATGCAGGTGGTGTCGGAGAGAGGGCTTTGGATTATTTGACCATGGGATGTTGTTCCAGGAACAAGAATTGCGAGGAAGAGATGGGATCCACCTAACAAAGAGAGGGAAGAGCATCTTCACAGGCAGGCTTGCTAACCTAGTGAGGAGGGCTTTAAACTAGGTTCACCTGGGGATGGAGCCCTGAGCCCTGAGGTAAGTGGGGAAGTGGGATACCAAGAGGAAACACAAGGAGGAGGGTGCAACAGGGGAGGCCTCCTGATTCATACTAAGAAAGTAGGTCAATCGGCTAGTTATCTTAGGTGCCCATATACGAATGCAAGAAGCCTGGGAAACAAGCAGGAAGAATTGGAAGTCCTGGCACAGTGAAGGAACTCTGTCATTGGAATAACAGAGACTTGGTGGAGTAACTCACATGCCTGGCCCACTGTCATGGATGGGTATAAACTGTTCAGAAAGGACAGGCATGGGAGAAAAGGTGGAGGAATTGCACTGTATGTAAGAGAGCAGTATGACTGCTCAGAGTTCCAGTATGAAACTGGAGAAAAGCCTGTTGAGAGTCTTTGGGTTAAGTTTAGAGGCGAGAGCAACAAGGGTGATGTGGTGGGCATCTACATACCAGGAGGATGAGGTAGACGAGGCTTTCTTCGGACAGCTAACAGAAGTTTCCAGATTATGGATCCTGTTTCTCATGGAGGATTTCAATCACCCTGACATCTGCTGGGAGAGCAATACAGCGGTCCACAGAAAATCCAGGACGTTTTTGGAGAGCGTTGGGGACAACTTCCTCGTGCAAGTGCTGGAGGAACCAACTCAGGTCGTGCTCCTTTTGTCCTGCTGCTCACAAACAGGGAAGAATTGGTAGGGGAAATAGAAGTGGGTGGCAACCCAGACAGCAGTGACCATGGGATGGTCGAGTTCAGGATCCTGACAAAAGGAAGAAAGCAGAGCAGCAGAATATGGACCCTGGACTTCAGAAAAGCAGACTTTGACTCCCTCAGGGAACTGATGGGCAGGATCCCTGGGAGGCTAATATGAGGAGGAAAGGAGTCCAAGAGAGCTGGCTGTATTTTAAAGAAGCCTTATTGAGGGCACAAGAACAAACCATCCCAATGTGTGGAAAGAATAGAAAATATGGCAGGAGACCAGCTTGGCTTAACAGTGAAATCCTCAGTGAGCTTAAACTCAAAAAGGAAGCTTACAAGAAGTGGAAATTTGGACAGATGACTAGGGAGGAGTATAAAAATATTGCTCGAGCATGCAGGGGTGTAATCAGGAAGGCCAAGGCACAATTGGAGTTGCAGCTAGCAAGGGATGTGAAGGGTAACAAGAAGGGTTTCTAACAGGTATGTTAGAAGACAGTCAGGGAAAGTGTGGGACCCTTACTTAATGGGGGAGGCAACCTAGTGGCAGAGGATGGGGGGAAAGCTGAAGTACTCAATGCTTTTTTTGTCTCAGTCTTCACAGACAAGGTCAGGTCCCAGTCTACTGCACTGGGCAGCACAGTATGGGGAGGAGGTGAGCAGCCCTCAGTGGTGAAAGAACAGGTTAAGGACTATTTAGAAAATCTGGACATGCACAAGTCCATGGGGCCAAATGCAATGCATCCAAGGGTGCTGAGGGTGTTGGCTGATGTGATTGCAGAGCCATTGGCCATTATCTCTGAAAACGCGTGGTGATCAGTGGAGGTCCCTGACGATTGGAAAAAGGCAAATATAGTGACCATCTTTAAAAAAAGGGAAGAAGGAGAATCTGGGGAACTCAGTCAGCCTCACCTCAATCCCTGGAAAAATCATGGAGCAGGTCATCAAGGAATCCACTTTGAAGCACTTGGAGGAGAGGAAGGTGATCAGGAACAGTCAACATGGATTCACCAGTGCAAGTCATGCCTGTCCAACCTAATTGCCTTCTATGATGAGATAACTGGCTCTGTAGATATGCGGAAAGTGGTGGACATGATATACCTTGACTTTAGCAAAGCTTTTGATACGGTCTTCCACAGTATTCTTGCCAGCAAGTTAAAGAAGTATGGGCTGGATGAATGGACTATAAGGTGGATAGAAAACTGACTAGATCATCAGGCTCAATGGGTAGTGATCAACGGCTCCATGTCTAGTTGGCAGCCGGTATCAAGCCGAGTGCCCCAGGGCCACTTTTTTTGATCTTGGGGCCATTTTTGTTCAACATCTTCATTAATGATCTGGAGGATGGCGTGGACTGCACCCTCAGCAAGTTCGCAGATGACACTAATCTGGGGGAGAGGTAGATATGCTGGAGGGTAGGGATAGGGTCCAGAGTGACCTAGACAAATTGGAGGATTGGGCCAAAAGAAATCTGATGAGGTTCAACAAGGACAAGTGCAGAGTCCTGCACTTAGGACAGAAGAATCCCATGCACTGCTACAGGCTGTGGACTGACTGACTAAGCAGCAGTTCTTCAGAAAAGGACCTGGGGATTACAATGGACGATAAACTGAATATGAGTCAACAGTGTGCCCTTGTTGCCAGGAAGGCAAACAGCATATTGGACTGCAGTAGTAGGAGCATTGCCAGCATTGGTGAGGTCACATCTGGAGTATTGCATCCAGTTTTGGGCCCCCCACTACAGAAAGGATGTGGACAAATTGGCACAAGTTCAGCAGAGGTCAATGGAAATGATTAGGGGGCTGGGGCTCATGACTTCTGAGGAGAGGTTGAGGGAACTGGGGTTATTTAGTCTGCAGAAGAGAAGAGTGAGGGGGGATTTGATAGCAGCCTTCACTATCTGATGGGGGGTTCCAGAGAGGAAGGAGATAGGCTGTTCTCAGTGGTGGCAGATGACAGAACAAGGAGCAATGGTCTCAAGTTTCAGTGGGGAAGGCCTAGGTTGGATATTAAGAAAAACTATTTCACTAGGAGGGTGGTGAAGCACTGGAACGGGTTACCTAGGGAGGTGGTGGAATCTCCATCCTTAGACAAAGCCCTGGCTGGGATGATTTAGTTGCTGTTGGTCCTTCTTTGAGCAGGAGGTTGGACTAGGTGACCTCCTGAGGTCTCTTCCAACTCTAATCTATGATTCTATGAATGTTGTCCTATAGTCCAGTAAACTTTACTATGGAAAATAAAAATAGTAGAATTTAAATTTAAGCAATGTCAAAATATGCAACATCAGTGTTGTCAGTTCTCGTGGTTTTATTGAGATTCTTACAATATTTAGTGTTTTTCTTAAAGTCCCAGCTCCTGGTATCATGTGATCAAAGGAGAACCTCAGCTTCCATTTAAAATAAAAACAGTTTCTCACCCTCATGATTGCTGAGCAAAGTTTGAAAATGTGAAGCTGATGGGAGAGCTTTTCCCGTGAGCGTAGTTAATCCACCCTTCCGAGAGATGGTCGCTGTGTCAATGCGAGAAGCCCTCCCATCGACACAGTGCTGTCTATGCTAGGGGTTGGGTCAGTATAACTGCATCGCTCAGGGCTGTGGATTTTTCACTAAAAGGAGAGGAAGCCTATACAGTATGCTTTCAGATCTCTGTTAACAAAAGACCATCCCCTGGACCCTGCCTGCGGTGTATGTGTGCACCCGCACGCGCGCATAGACACACACACACACACACACACACACAGCACCATTTCAAGGTTTCATCATTCTTTCTCTTATGTCTTTTTCATGCACAACTTTAACCTTTTAAAAGGGCACCATCAACTTGGGGAATCACATTTCAAGCCAGAAAATGTTGTACTTATTTTAGTTACATGCAGCTCCTGAGACAACTATATCTAAAAGAGTTCGGGGAAAAAACACTTTCAGTATTACCAGCCCCACAAGTCCAACAAGCACAAGGCAGACCTCAAAAAACCAGGAGATATTTAAAAGGTTACTTAGTGTTCATTGGATTTGTGAACTCCCCCTACTCACCCCCAGTGTGTGAGAGACACTCAGCTTCCAGCACTCCCCACTGTATAGAATAAAGGGACTCAGGTCCCACTGCAGGAGCTCTCGCTGAGGGGATCTAACTGCGATCAAATGACGCAGACTGGTATAAAATGCTGCCTGATAGTGTGGATCCTCCAGCGTCTCCACAACCCATCTTGGCATCCCAGAGCTCTTGGCTCATCCCATCTCATCTCTTTGCTCATCTCAACTCATCTCACCTTCCCTGTCCCCAAACAGAGGCAGCAGACCAGACCAAAGGACTTTCTCCCCAAGAGGGAGGCCATCAGGCCTTGCTCTCCTTTAAGGAACTTTGTGTTTACCTGTGAGTCCTGAAACGTCATCATATGGGTCTAACTCATAATTTGTGAACATCTGGGATTGGCAATGCTGAATTATACTGTGGTTATTTGACACTGGTTGCAGGGAAGAGATGTGCTTTGGATAACTATTTCCCATTACCTTCTGTCTCCATCTCTCTCATTTTGGAAATGAATGAAGACATGTAACATAGATGAGAGGTGCAGCACTTGCATGTCTAACAGCACTGCAGAGAGCCAGGGCGGTGATTTTGGATGGAAATCAGTGCAGGCTTTTCTGGGGAATCATCGCCCATAACATCAGCTGAGGGCATATTGGGTTGTGATGGCCAACAGATTGATCTTAGAGACCTCCAGAGCTAAAAGCATGAGCAGTTACAGCATGAGCTAGCGACTAGAGCCATATCCCCCCATCCACCCACCCACCCACCTACGCATGCACCCACCCATACCTTCTTCAGATTGGGCACAGAAGGGGTCTTCTAACACACACTCATCAGGGGGCTAAATTAAAAGCTTCCGTGGAGAGCCAAGTTATGCTGGAAATCGCAAAGCCCATGTCCAGCCCAAGGCTCACATCGGCTGGCTGACAGACAGTCCAAGTTGTCAGCTAATAATTATTTGCTGCACAGTCCCGGCACAAGGCTTGTCAAAGGCACATTAGAACATGGCTTAGATACCAAGCTATGTCACTGAGCTGCGTTTAGGTGGACAAGCCAATGGCAGCTCATGATAAAGTACATTGCCAACTGCTAGTCTTGAGTTCTAGTTGGCACCTTTGATTAGAAAACGGGATTATTCATTAGCAAAGATGGAGCCTCAGCATCTGACATTCTTGGCCTCCCCAAACATGGGATCCCTTCTGAGTTTATGCTGAACTAGCATGAATGGAGCCCACTGGAGCTGGGGACCAGATGGCTAGCCATTCAGTTATGGTTTAAAGATACAATTAGCACAACAGAAACACTATTGGTGCCAATCCTGTGAGCTCCAGGGGCTACTCTTCTTTGGCTGGGGGCCCCTTGTCCAGATGGTTTTGCCTAGGAACAGAACAGGAGAACCTGTGTTAATATTTGATGATGATGTGACAATCACAAACTTGAGGAGTTTCCCATCATAACTTTTAAAAAGTAGTGCAGACTGGGTGGCTTGAGGGAAGGAGTGGGTGGGCCAGGGCTGGAACCAGAGAAGGAAACCCCTTCTCTCTCAGCCCCATGGAGCTCCCCTGAGGAGATCAACCAGCCCTAACCCCTTGTCTGTCTGGAGCACTAGATGTAATCCTAGGGAATGTTCTGCTGGGTGTAGTCCTGCACTGACAGGAGGGTGGGCTAGTTGATTAAGTCTCTAGCTCTGTGGATTCTGTGAAATCAGAAGCCTGTCTCTGACATCACGTCCCATTGACATGCAAATAACTGAGTTCATGGGCTGCGTAGTGTCTCATTGCAGGATCCAGTCAATGAACAGGAGATGCTGTGAGGGCAAAGGCCTTTATCAGAGCACAGCTACAGAGCTTAGGGCTGCGGCCTGCACTCAGGTAAAGCTGCCATTGAGCCAGGCCTACCCAGAGACCTGCATGGTCTCTGTCTATGTGGGTGCCACCCCAGGAGGGCAGGGTCCGTAGTCTGATTCTGTGCTCACACCACAGTGAGTCATGAGTAACTTCCTTAGGACTGATGGCAGTTGATGCAGGCTACATCCACCGCCGGCTGCTCTAACCGGTGCCCTGGGACTTTGCCAGTGCAGAGTGGGCCCAGGTTCAGCTGCTGAGCACTGGGCCCAAATGAGGTCAAATAAATGCATTTTAAAACAAAAGATTGGGAAACGATGTTCTGGTTTACCTAGCTTCCAGGACCTGAGATCACCATTCTCCTGGTGACCTCAGCAGCACACTTAGCTTTCTTTCTTTTTTTAAAAAAAGTTACAAAACAAAAGAAAAGACTCCAACCCTCCTGGTTGCAGAGAAATACTGGAAAACATGAGCAAACTGCACTCAAAGTGCTCAGAAACCCAAGGCAAGGAAAAAGAACCCCAAATCTACATATTAAAATCTCATGACTTTTAAGCGGAGGGCAACGAAAATGATTAGGGGGCTGGAGCACATGACTTATGAGGAGAAGCTTGGGGAACTGGGCTTATTTAGTCTGCAGAAGAGAAGAGTGAGGGGGGATTTGATAGCAGCCTTCAAGTACCTGAAAGGGGGTTCCAAAGAGGATGGATCTAGACTGTTCTCAGTGGTACCAGATAACACAAGGAGTAATGTTCTCAAGTTGCAGTGGGGGAGGTCTAGATTGGATATTAGGAAATACTATTTCACTAGGAGGGTGGTGAAGCACTGGAATGGGTTACCTAGGGAGGTGGTGGAATCTCCTTCCTTAGAGGTTTTTAAGGTCAGGCTTGACAAAGCCCTGGCTGGGATGATTTAGTTGGGGATTAGGTCCTGCTTTGAGCAGGGGGTTGGACTAGATGACCTCCTGGGGTCCCTTCCAACCCTGATATTCTACGATTCTAAGTCAATCTCATGATTTTGGGGGGAGGGGGCTGACATTATCTCTAAACATTTGGGCCCGGTGATACTGTGACTGAGACCTAGGAATGTTGATGTTGACTGGGGTGTAGCTGGTCTGTAAGCGTTAGCCACCCAAACATGACAGATGCTTCTTGGGCCAGATTCTAGTCACTGCTGGAAGGCACTGGGGCCCAGATTGTCACAGGTATTTAGGCCCCTGGAAGTTAGGTGTGTAAGTGCTTTGATAAGCCAAGCCTCAGGTACCACATGGCAGCATAAGAACCAGAACAGAATAGAAGCTGCTCCAGTACCCTCAGCATCTGTAATTCCCTTTCACCTCTAAATGAGTTATCATGCATGCATCACGATGGCATGTCACTGCACCCACGCTGAACTAGAAATGGTTCCTATTTTAAGGAGCTATTTTCTCTGGCCAGCTTGCTGATGTCATGATGGAGAAGAATGGTCTGGAAATCTAATCACTACGGAACAGCAGGAGGGCCAAAGTAGTTGTACTCACAACTGCCCTCTGTAAGAAGCATTAGCATTCTTATTATGCATTCCCATGGAAGTGATCTTAATTGGCTAGCATGGATAATCATTGGCATAAATGCATCCTGGTAACAATGACAATAGGACACCAGTTCTCATGTTGTGGTGCTGCAAGAAGCAAGGACCAGAGTGGCAAATGTTGTCACAACACAGGCTAAGTGCTTTATTGCCGATCATTCATAGAATCATAGAATATCAGGGTTGGAAGGGAACTCAGGAGGTCATCTAGTCCAACCCCCTGCTCAAAGCAGGACCAATTCCCAACTAAATCATCCCAGCCAGGGCTTTGTCAAGCCGGGCCTTAAAAACCTCCAAGGAAGGAGACTCCACCACCTCCCTAGGTAACGCATTCCAGTGCTTCACCACCCTCCTAGTGAAATAGTGTTTCCTAATATCCAACCTGGACCTCCCCCACTGCAACTTGAGACCATTGCTCCTTGTTCTGTCATCTGCCACCACTGAGAACAGCTGAGCTCCATCCTCTTTGGAACCCCCCTTCAGGTAGTTGAAAGCAGCTATCAAATTCCCCCTCATTCTTCTCTTCTGGAGACTAAACAATCCCAGTTCCCTCAGCCTCTCCTCATAAGTCATGTATTCCAGACCCCTAATCATTTTTGTTGCCCTCCGCTGGACTCTTTCCAATTTTTCCACATCCTTCTTGTAGTGTGGGGCCCAAAACTGGACACAGTACTCCAGATGAGGCCTCACCAATGTCGAATAAAGGGGAATAATCAGGTCCTTCGAACTGCTGGCAATGCCCCTACTTATACAGCCCAAAATGCCATTAGCCTTCTTGGCAACAAGGGCACACTGTTGACTCATATCCAGCTTCTCGTCCACTGTGACCCCTACGTCCTTTTCTGCAGAACTGCTACCTAGCCATTCGGTCCCTAGTCTGTAGCAGTGCATGGGATTCTTTTGTCCTAAGTGCAGGACTCTGAACTTGTCCTTGTTGAACCTCATCAGGTTTTTCCTGGCCCAATCCTCTAATTTGTCTAGGTCCCTCTGTATCTGATCCCTACCCTCTAGTGTATCTACCACGTCTCCCAGTTTAGTGTCATCTGCAAACTTGCTGAGAGTGCAATCCACACCATCCTCCAGATCATTAATAAAGATATTAAACAAAACCGGCCCCAGGACCGACCCTTGGGGCACTCCACTTGAAACCGGCTCCCAACTAGACATGGAGCCACTGATCACTATCCGTTGAGCCTGACGATCTAGCCAGCTTTCTATCCACTTTACAGTCCATTCATCCAGCCCATACTTCTTTAACTTGGTGGCAAGAATACTGTGGGAGACCGTATCAAAAGCTTTGCTCAAGTCAAGGAATAACACATCCACTGCTTTCCCCTCATCCACAGAGCCAGTTATCTCATCATAGAAGGCAATTAGGTTAGTCAGGCACGACTTCCCCTTGGTGAATCCATGCTGACTGTTCCTGATAACTTTCCTCTCCTCTAAGTGTTCCATAATTGATTCCTTGAGGACCCGCTCCATGATTTTTCCAGGGACTGAGGTGAGGCTATTACTGGGGGTCATAGCTTGCCACTCCAAAACAGCAGCAAAGACCAGGTGTGATCTCTTCTCTTAAATAGCTCCTTGCAAGTACAGCATGTTGACAAGAGGCACTGCCTCTGGCAATGTTCAGGTGTTTGCTGCATTCAGATTTGGGGTCATTCCTCAGCTTCTACTTGGTTCTTTGCCCTCCTCTCACCCCCACCCCCCAGCTCGGGTTTGATTTAGAATACACCAGTATTCATAGTGAAGGTCAGTGACTGGAGAGAACCAGCTTCTTCAAAATCAACAGCATTTCCTGACAGTTTGTTACTACGTCGCCTGCCACACTGGGATGTTGAGTTAAGGAATTTTCTGAGGCAAAGCTCTTCTGAGACTTCAGCCCCTTGGGTGGAGAAATGTGTCCAGTCAGTGAGTGTCTTAGATAACGCACCTGGTTTTGGCTCTCCTTTTTACTGAAGGATCACACAACAACAACAAACAGCATCCTTCAGATGGGAGATAGGTAGTCAGCACTGTTCCTGGGAGTCCCAAGACCTTCTGTTAACTCCTTCAGTGCCTTCCAGCACACTGGCCACCATCTGACCCTGCATTCTGTCCGTCTTGGGCATCTTCAGTGGCACAAAACATCTGGCAACTGTCTGAACTGACCCCTCCCAGTGTGTAAGTGGATCTTCAGCCATGGCATAGCAGCTCTGCACCACACCCTTTGTTGGTGCCTTACCCATCAGGACTGTGGGCCCTGGCCTAGTGATTAGACCATACATAGACTTTGTGTCAGCAACTGCTTCCAATCCAATTTATCTGATTCTTTGACTCAAATAGTGAAATCTCCTGCTTTTAGATCCCCACAGGCAGCCCAACCAGGGTGCCATTGCAAATACGGGGATTTGAACACTAGACATGGCTTGCCCTCTAGAAGGGAACAAAGAGATGGGTTGCATTAGCATGGGTTACACAGAGAAAAGGGGGCATACGCAATTGGAACAAATGGATGCCGGAATGGAACACACTCAGGGAGTGTAAGGGTGGTGTTGCGGTGTGCGACTCAGACCTGTGGCGCCTCCTGCTGGTCTCTCAAGGAATTAGCTCGTCCAGCTTCCGGAGCGCCCTCTGCAGGCCAGTGTCCTGCTGCCACTGGCCCCCGTGTCCCTCCCAGGACCTGGTGCTCCTTGTCTTTGGGGTGCTGCCCCCTGGCAATACCCCCACAGTCTCAGGATCTCCCCACCCAGGGGAACTCCCAACCCTCTATCCCCACTTTGCCTCAGTCATGGGCTACTGCCAGTCACCATCTAGCCCCCGCTCACTGGGGCAGACTGCAGTGTAAAAGCGACTTATCATAGGCAAGAGGGGTTTGGACTTGCTGCCTCTGCCTACCCGTGGGCTGCCCCCTGCAACCTCAGTACCTAATTGGCCTTCTACTAGGCCGCAGCCTGGGGGGGTTCCAGGCCAGAGCTCCCCAGCTCCCTTGGCCTTCCCCCAGCCCTGCTCCACTCCAGGTACCTTCTCTCAGTTCCCTGCAGCCAGGTCCCTCCCTCTCAAAGCTAGAGAGAGTCTGTCTATTCTTCTGGCCCCCTGCCCTCTTATAAGGGCCAGCTGGGCCCTGATTAAGCCAGCCACAGCTGTGGCTGCTTTCCAATCTGCCCAGCCTTTCCCCTGCCACAGCCCTCTCCCAGGGCCGTTTTAAGCCCTTCAGGGCAGGAGCAGGGTAACCACCCCACTACAGGTGGGTTAAAGCTTCCTTTGTATTCCCTTCATGGCTGCACCAAACACAGCTAAGGTGTAGCTCAGGAGCTGCCCCCATGTTTCCATTGTCTCACAGATCCAAAATTGTGCTCTACAGTGTACATGGTAAGGACAGTAGTTAAGACCACTTGAAATAGGGTCACTGTTGTAGCAACCTGTATGGAACTTGGCGGGAGGAGCACAGGTTGCAGGAGGGAAGCGTTTGGAGGAAGCATCAGGAAGTCAGTCTGTGTGCACATGGTTGGAATGCTAGTTGCAATTGCAGCACCTCTTGTAAATCATTCTCTTAATAAAGAGCCAGCTTATTTTTGCAAGCATGGAGTCCTCTCATGTTATTACCCAGCATGAGATACATGAACAGCTGTTTCTTTGCATTGCCTGTGGTAATAAAGATACAGAACTAGCCTGAATCTTGTACTCATCCATGCTGGAAATCCAGGAGCTCTGTAAATCATACAAAGAGAGAAAAAATGGGAACAGCATAGAGAAAATAAGGATCTCCTTACATTTATTTTACTCTAAACCCGCCAAAATATACTGCACAGACAGTGAGGTGGAAATCTTTATATCACTAAGGCTTTGTCTTGCTGGTCCCAGAATTCAGATTGGTTCTTCCAGGATTGTACTGACTGTTCTGTATCTATAATACATGCTCTCAAGGTGCATTGCTGGCTTCAAGGGTGCAAAAGACAGTGAGGTGGAAATCTTTATATCACTAAGGCTTTGTCTTGCTGGTCCCAGAATTCAGATTGGTTCTTCCAGGATTGTACTGACTGTTCTGTATCTATAATACATGCTCTCAAGGTGCATTGCTGGCTTCAAGGGTGCAAAAGTGTGTGAGAGGGTGCCAAGTGCCCTCTCCCTTCTGTTATTGCTTATGGACCAGTGATGACCCTGGTCATTGCACTATTAGTATTAGTGAATGCACACGTGGTGCAATTACGATTGGAAAGAAGGACAAAATAGAGAGAGAAAACAGAGCTCTATCAATCAAAACAGTTAAAGTGTCAAAAGGGCTTAGGTAGACATCATGTGTTTTAGCCATTCATGCTGCTACAGTCTCGTCATTTCACCTCTGTTTCCCTTCCCATGCTTGGCCTGTTGTGTTCGTTTAGACTGGGACGGGGTCTGTCTCTGACGACGTGCTTGTACAGCACCTTGCTGAGTCCTGATCTCCAGCGAGACCTCCAGCTGTCACTCTAAAGCGATGGAGCGAGCACTCAGTTCGGGAATGCACTTTCTTACGGCTTCTCTCAGCTGTAGAGCAAGTATTTAGATTCAACTTCTAGCAACACCTAGCCAGATTTCACAACTACCCAGGAGTATTTTGGGGGCACACTCAGGTGGGCCAAGTATTTCGGCACTTGCCAATCTCCCTTTTCAGTGCAGCCCACTCCAGAACACTGGAGGGTATGGCTGCGTGAGCATTGTAGCAAAATCCTCCCAGCATTTGCAATGTGCTGCAAAATTGTCAAGGTCAGTCAATTGAAACCTTTCCCCCAGATTTCCAATTCAGCTGTATTATAAAGCTTCCCAGCAAACTGAGGTTATGTGGGACCACAATAGTGATGCAAAGCTGTCTAATAAAATCTGCTTTTAAATAATAATAACTTGACTTAATTACCCTGATATTTTTCACTGAGTATTAAAAATAAACCTGACTGCAAAATCAAAAGCAAGGAGTGGACCTACAAGAGCATCTCTTTTGTCTTTCATTCAGAAGTGTAATTAAATTAAGTAGGATTGATTGAGTGTCAGGCATCTGCGGGAGTAATTCCCTAACTTCATTAATGCTATTGTGCCTGCAGACGCCTTAGTGGTAATTTCGCTCAGAAGTGGTCTAATGAGAGGCTGGTGACGTGATGTGAAAGCATTACACGGGGCTGCTGCTCCCACGGCCACTGCTCTTCCTGCATGCATGGCATGATTAGCTGGCATCAGCCAGGCTGTCTCTCTGGCACACCGCGTTTTGGAGCGGGGGCAGTCCTAGTCCTGGCAAACAGGACACAAGAGCCATCGCTTGCCTAGTGGAGCGAATATTGTGAGGGGCAGCAGAGTAGGTGACGAATCGACACTGAAAACCCCAAATAAAAAAGATGTTTACATACTAAATAAACAGGACAGGCAAAGGGTGGGAGAAAGGAGTGCTGATATTTTAAGTGCAATACTAATCTAAAGTGACTGTAAAAATGTGAGCTTGCGCTTCTGTAGTTGTTGTCTCAAGATGCCTTCTGTGTCAGCTTTGTTCAGCTGGGATTATGGTGGAGAACTGCTGGGGTCTGACAATGTCCAGTCACTATGATGGCATCTTGCAAGCCATTGCAGCCAGGTGCAATTTAGAGCAGCTCTGAGGCTGCTCTGAGTTATGCTGTGAGCCAAATCAGCCTCCAGCAGCCCAAGGTATCAAGATAGACCAAAGGTGGCTTCAAAGAAACTATTTTTCCCTCCAACTCTTTGCTGAGCAGAGCTCTGGCACAGCTGAGGGTTTGGCCTTTGTGGCTGGTGTATTAAATGTCCCTAATGATTTTGCAGTGTTTGGACAGATGAGAACGTGCTGTATTCTGTGGCAGTTAATTGAGGTCTTGGGATATTGGCAGGTCTGGAGTGGCCAAGATCTTGTACTCCTGAATCACAGCAACATCTCGCCTGATGTTGGCTGGCATGATGCCCACCAAACTGGGAGCCATGGCAGTGGCATTGATTTGAGAGAGCTGCTAACAATCCTGAGTGTGGCATTTATTTCAGTGTAAACAAGACCGGTGTGGGAGCTGTTACACCAAGCTGGCACACAATGCTCCACTGTTGGCAAGACCAGGGCTGGAACTGATATTCGACACGTGCATGCATCACATCCCGAGGATGTGCCAGCGAGCTTCTGGATGATGCCAACCCTTGTCTTTATCTTCTTTTTGATGTTGCCAAGGTGTTGGTGATAGCTTAGCTTCTGATCGAGGGTAACTCCAAGGTACCATGGATTGTAGTCATATGATAGAAGCAGACCACAAAAGTCCACTTTCAGTAGCATTTTGGCTTCATGGTTATTCAAGCGAAAGGCAAAGACAAGTGTTTTCAAAGTGAGGCGTTTCAGTTGCCAAGCTTTGAAATACATCTGGAGGTTGTTGTTCATAATCTTTTCTGTGGCCTACAGAGAGGATGTTTGCATTCCTAGTGCAATAGCGTCTCCACATATGAATTTACGGGATGATGTAACTGAAAGTTACTGGTATTGAACAGTGCAGACAATAAAATGGATTCCTGTGGGAGGCTGTTGTTCAATCTCCGTGATTTGCTGGCAGATTCACCAAGGTGCACGGTGAATCTTCTGTTACTCAACATCTCAGTACTGAGTCTGGTGGTTGATTGGCATGGGAAAGCTATTGATAACTTCAGCAGGAGACTTTTGTGCCATACTGTATCGTATGCAGAAGAAAGTCAATGAATGCCGGCACTGTTTTTAATTTTAGCTGGTAGCTGGATTCTATGTAGCTGGTTAAGACCAGCACCTGGTCACAGCAGTTGTGACCAGATCTATATCCGGCCTGCTCTTTGGGGACCAGTGGCTCCAGTATCGACTTTAACCTTTGAAGTATGAGCTGCTCAGTTTATAGTAATTGCTAAGGAGGGGGATGGGCTGGTGCATGTGAATCTTTTGCATGTGACAGTGGAGACTACATGAAGGTTGTCTTCTTCTCCTTGTCCCACCTCAGTCACCATTCACCGCTTACCTATGGACAAATCACTTAACCTCTCTATTCCTTAGTTTACCCATTTATAAATCTGGTGTAATAGTACCTACATAAATCACCAGGATGTTGTGAGCATTCATGTTTATAAAGTACTTTGTGGCTATTAGATGAAAAATATTATAGCACCAAATATTGTTTATCTGCACCAGTTCCCACATCCTTAATTGTAACATACAAGAGATTACATTCAAAAGACAGGACCTGAATTGCTTCTGTGCAGAAAACCCATCAATTATTCCTGTGGAATGATGCCACGTGCCCTTATATGCCATTTATTTATTTGAGGGGAAGATACTGTCTTTTCAATAAGGGTTTGTCCATGGCCTCGTGAAAAGGGGCCCTGATCACTGACTTCAGCCCTTGGGCTCCACTGCAACACCGGTAATAGGTAGTATTAAGAATAATATCATGGCGATACAGTAATAATAATATCGAGGCGATGCACCTGGGCGTGTTTGAAAGACCCAGAGAGTTGGAACAGTGGTTAGATACCACCAGACCCAGTTGGCTTGAAAAGCACGTGGGATCCAAAGGTTGGGTACAGTACAGGAGACTGGAGACCATCCCGAAGGGGAACTCAGCCAGGGCTGCTACAAAAATGTTCCCAGAACACTCCCAACAGCACAAGTGGAAGAATACAGGGGGCAAAAATAAGACAAAACAAAATAATATATGTTGTCATATATATACTCAAAAGAGATTTTATCTTCCTGGTAGTCACAAGGAAACAGAATTATACATGAGCTAGTGTGCTGTAGGTGAAATCCTAATGAGACTTTATAAAGGAGCAATACAGGAGACACGACTAAAGCAGGAGGATCTTGTGAAGAAAAGGAAGGGAATTGGGGCATTAAGATGTTGGATGAAGTGTCATCTGTCATGTGGTAAGAAACATAGGAAGAATATGATATGTGGAGAGAAAACCAAAAAAAGACAGGAGACATGGATTGTAGATAAAAAGATATGGCGGGCAGATGCAGCATCCCATAAAATCTGGACAGTAAGACAGTACAAGCAGAGAAAAGACTCTGAGATGGGTAAAACATTAGCGTATAGGTCTGGAACTTATAAAAAGCCCTCTTATCTCAAGGATACAGGAATGTTAAAGACCTGTTGGAGCCTGTTAGAGCAATTAGCTAAGGAAAAAGCCACATTGCGCCAGCTCAAATGTAGTCAAAGACAAGGAAGGGAAAAAACCCTTTTTGCCATTAGGCAGGAGAAAATGTGCTTATGAAATGACTATAGGTGTACTGTCATATGTGGCAGGAAGGATTCGTTAACAAACTAGTGCCTTGCAAGAAATTCTGAAGCACTATATGCTGTAGTGCACCGGTCAAGGTATTTGCATAGGTCCCCTTCACTCTAACAAATAGCTGGAGTTCCAGTCTGCTGCTTCTTTAAGGAATCGGTTGTGAAAGGGCTATTAGCATAATTGCTTTTTTCAAAAGGCTTCCAGCAGTGCTTTCCATGGTGGAGCATCTTACAGATTTCTCGGAAATGGCAGACGCCTGTAAAACACATCAGCTGAGTAGGTGGAGATATGTGAATTCATGCTCAAACACCACTCCTGGACCACAGCTCCTCCACTGAGATGAGTCAGAGCTTTGGAAATCAGCATCTCCTCTTAGCAACTGGAGAGAGGGACTCAGCTGACAAGGATATTTGCATTAATGGTGAAGAAAAAAGAAGAGGAAGATCATGAGGACAACATGGAGCAGCAATGGAAACAGGGAGGAGGAGAAAATGTATAAAGTAGTGAGCAAAGTAGATAGGTATATGGAAAGCTAGTTAGGAATGAAAGAGAATGAGCTTACTGGGAAGGGAAGCTGGTAAAGAGAAGAGGAAATAAGAATGAAGGAAAGGAAATATAGGAATGGGGAGCAGGAAACAGGATTTGGTGAGACAGTGCCATTACCAAAACTCATGGGTTAGACTAGATGACCCTCCTGCTCCCTTCTAACCCTATGGTTCTATGATTATTTTCCATGGTGCCTTGGATACCAGTCCTATACTTTCACCTATACTTTCATATCACCTATACTTTCCAAGAAGTATATCTGCCTCCTTTCTGTAGGAAACTGGCAGATCCCTGCTACAGGAGATTTCCAGTGATCGTGTCAATATTGACAACCTGTGTGATCAAATGCTGTATCCCCAGTGGAGTCACTATTATAAAGTCACCAGTTACCCAGGGACCATACAATGATATATCAGATACTGCACTCTTTCATAACATTTGCTTTAGGAAATAACAGCAGTAACTCAGATGCCACTGGGAGTAAATATTGACCCGTCATAGTGACTGCAGCATATAATTATGAGTCAAACTTTATGTAATTATATGGTGATAATCTATTCCTTAGGAAACATTTTAGGAATATAAATAGTATTGTAAGATGACTCTTGTTACAATACAATTAATGTAATTTGTGGAATTAGTCAGTATAAGCTTAAGAAAGTTAGCAAGGAATTTAAAACTAAAGTGTTGGAGCAGATCTCTTTGGAAGAGTTAAGAGAAAATACAAAACAGTGGAATCATATTGCAAGCAAAATTTAAGAATGCGTGAAGATCCTGGTTGGTGTAACAAAAGCAAGCGCCTTTTTCCCCAGTGAGATCTGGTGGTGAAATGAGAATGTTTGAAAGGCCAAAAAGGAGTAGAAAAGGTATTTTAATTCTCCTTCAACAGGGTTTTCAGGAGTAGAAAAAGCCAAAAAGATAGTAAAGACAGGTGGGAGCCACTAAGGCTAAAGCCATGGAAAGCTTATATGCCCATCTTGAAATGAAGGAAGGTGAAAAAGATATATAGAGACTGGCAAAGACTCAAGATAAGAGAACTAAAGACATTGATGAGATCAAAATCATTAAAGATGAAAGTGGAAATGCATTAATCAATGATAATCAGATTAAGGAATGGTGAATAAATTACTATGAAAGGCTTATGAATGAAGAGAATCCAAGAGAACCATGCCTTTTAACAAAACCAAGCCAGGGTCTGGTGGCACCACTCCTACAAGAAAATGTTGCACAAGCATTGGGCAACATGGAAAATAAAAAAGCTCTAAGCACCAGTGGCATGCCAGAAAATGTATGGAAGTGCATGGGGCAAGTAGGCATGACCATATTGACACAACTGTTTAATTTCACCATGAGGACTGAGAAGATGCGTGATGCCTGGAGAAAGACCACATTAGCACCAACTTGTAAGAGAAAAGAAGACACACAAGGCTATGGTAACTACCGCAGCATTAAGCTCATGAGCTACACGATGAAGATGCGGGAGAAAGTTATTGATAAGAGACTACAAAGAGAAGTAAAGCTCAGTGACAAATGTCTACACTACGAAATTGGTCAATTTTTAGAAATCGATTTTATACAGTTGATTGTGTATGTCCCCTCTAAGTGCATTAAGTCAGCGGAGTGCGTCCTCACTACCGTGGCTAGCATCGACTCATGGAGCGGTGTACTGTGGGAAGCTATCCCAAGTTCCCGCAGTCTCCGCTGCTCATTGGAATTATGGGTTAAGCTCCCAATGCCTGATGGGGCAAAAACATTGTCGTGGGTGGTTTGGGGTACATGTCATCACGCTCCCCTCCCTCACTCCCTCCCTCTGTGAAAGCAATTGCAGACAATCGTTTCGCACCTTTTTGCCTGGGTTACCCAGGCAGACACCATCGCATGGCGCCCGCTCAGCTCACCACTGCTGTTGCGAGCATTGTAAACACCTCGCGCGTTATACTGCAGTATGTGCAGAACCTGGCTAAGAGACGGCAGCACAAGGACGATTGTGATGAGGACATGGACACAGATGTTCCTGAATGCAGTTTATTCCAGTGGTTAACCACCCTGACTGTTAGGAAGTTTTTCCTAATGTCCAACCTAAACCTCCTTTGCTGCAATTTAAGCCCATTGCTTCTTGTACTAGCCTCAGCGGTTAAGAAGAACAATTTTTCTCCCTTTTATGTACTTGAAAACTGTTATCATGTCCCCTCTCAGTCTTCTCTTTTCCAGACTAAACAAATGCAATTTTTTCAATCTCCCCTCATAGGTCACGTTTTCTAGCCCTTTAATCATTTTTGTTGCTCTTCTCTGGACTTTCTCCAATTTGTCCACATCTTTCCTGAAATGTGGCACCCAGAACTGGACACAATACTCCAGTTGAGGCCTAATCAGCTCAGAGGAGAGGGGAAGAATTACTTCTTGTGTCTAGCTTACAAAACTTCTGCTAATACATCCCAGAATGATGTTCGCTTTTTTTGCAACAGTGTTACATTGTTGACTCATATTTAGCCTATGGTCCACTATGACCCCCAGGTCCCTTTCCACAGTACTCCTTCCTAGGCAGTCATTTCCCATTTTGTATGTGTGCAACTGATTGTTCCTTCCTAAATGGAGTATTTTGCATTTGTCCTTATTGAATTGCATCCTATTTACTTCAGACCATTTCTCCAGTTTGTCCAGATCATTTTGAATTTTAATCCTATCCTCCAAAACACTTGCAACCCCTCCCAGCTTGGTATTGTCTACAAACGTTATAAGTGTACTCTCTATGCCATTATCTAAATCATTGATGAAGATATTGAACAGAACTGGACCCAGAACTGATGCCCTCTTTTTTGCCCTTCCAGCGTGACTGTGAACCATTGATAACTACTCTCTGGCAACGGTTTTCCAACCAGTTATGCACCCAGCTTACAGTAGCTCCATGCTGAGCCATTTTGACCATCCCACCCATAGTTCAAAGCTGGGTGCTCAAAATTAGGAGCTACTGTTGAAATGTGTTGGTCAGAAACTCTAATAATAATAGGTGCCTGTGGATTCAGGTACCTGGTTATTTTTGGTGCCCTTTTTAAAGCCAAGGGCATTGCGTTACAAGAAAACACATTGTAAGCACAAGTGTAAAATGGGCATATACAATAATCATTTCTAAAAGTGTAACTTTTTCCTCACCAGATATTTGACTTTACCACAGTTTAGGAAAGATTTCTATTAAGTATTATTATTAGTTAACATCTGAATACAGTAGAACTCAGAGTTACGAATACCAGAGTTATGAACTGACTGGTCAACCACACACCTCATTTGGAATCAGAAGTACACAATCAGGAGGCAGCAGAGAAATAAAAAGGCAAATACAGCACAGTATTGTGTTAAACGTAAACTACTAAAAAAAAGGGAAAGTTTAAAAAAAGATTTGACAAGGTAAGGAAACTGTTTCTGTGCTTGTTTCTTTTAAATTAAGATGGTTAAAAGCAGCATTTTTCTTCTGCGTAGTAAAGTTTCAAAGCTGTATCAAGTCACTGTTGAGTTGTAAACTTTTGAAAGAACCGTAATGTTTTGTTTGAGTTATGAACATTTCAGAGTTATTAACAACCTCCACTCCTGAGGTGTTTGTAACTCTGGGGTTTTACTGTATAGTGGAATAGGCGTAGTAAGCACTTCCGTAAATGTTGAGTTTTTAATGATGGACATTGTATGAAGCAACCGTTTATATGTCTAGTGGCTTGATTACATGAAGAAGTTCATAAGTGTGCTCCTTCCTTTAAGCTTAAGGGCCTGACTATTCAATTGGGCTCCTGCTTTTAGCTGTAGGGGTGCAGCTGACCCATTCAGGGTCATTATGCATCTTCAATTCTACTCCTTGGCTGATGTGAAGGCAATTTTGTTCCTTTTCCTTCTGTGATCACCATCCTTGAACTCTCAGCCAGCAGCTGCAGAGCTTGGTGTGGCCTGGCTGTTTTCACTGGAAGCAGAGTTGAGTATTCCTCACCACAGAGAGTTTTCTAGACTTTTCATGCCAATCATTGAGATTCAGGTTGGATTGGCAGCTGTCATATTTGCAGATCCATGTCCCATGTAGATACATACCTGTCGTTTCTGGCTGACTTGTAGCTAGTTTCACCCCATGGCTGATCTGGGACCACTCTTTGAGTCCCACCTGGATTTGATGGCTAAAAATGCCTTTTTTTCCATCTGCACTTGGGGCATTGATTTTTTACCATTTCTCCCAACATGGGCCTTGCTAGGTTTATCCATCCCAAACACGGATCAGGGGCCCATTGTGGTAGGTGGTGAAATGTATGAAATCAAATTCAGTCCCTGCCCCAAAGAGCTCACAACCTCAAGGCCAGAGTGTGCAGTGGCATGCAGGGAAATAAGATCCCCTCCTACCCACCATGCAAGAGCGCCACAGACCCCATGCCTGGTATAGGGAAAGCAGGCTGCACAGGGCTGTGCCAGCTACAAGTGGGTGGGAGGTGGCAGGGAGCAGGAGAAGCCACTCTCCAAAGAGCGGAACCAGTGCTATTGGGGGGGGGGGAGGGAAGAGGAAGGAGGCAATAGTCTGCAGATGGTAAGGGGATATAGCAGATATCTTCCCTCCCAGGGAGCAACAGAGCGGGCAGGGAAAGAATTGTGTCTTGAATTAAGAATTCCTGCCCTGCACTCATCCTGGGGCAATGGGCCACCCATTGTTAGGGGGCTTATTCCTTCACCCGCTCACTTCCCTGGTCCTTTCCGCATGAACAGAGAGCAACAATAGCCAAAGTCCGAAGGTGCAAACAATTTGATGTTTATTGGGGTGCACTTTTAGCAAGCATGATTTCAGTTTCCTTCCTCAGTGTCCCCCTTCCCAGCTCTGACACCACAGAGCCTTGCCTGTGTCCCTGTTCCCATTCCCCCCACTTGGCGAAACATGATTCCAATTCCCCCCCATTCCATGTTCCCATCCCCCCCCCTTACTTCCTGATTAACTTCAGACTATATAGTAAAACTTGAATTCTGCTTAGCTATACCTCAACCAATCATTTTATTAAAATTTAACTAACCAATCCTAATATATTGTGACATAATTATTTAACCAATTATATCCCACCACCTTAATTGGTTTACACCCAACAAAATTAATTATAGAGCAAACAGCTACAATTACAAAACCAGACAAAAATTATACAAACAAACAATAGGAAAGTAAAGACTACAGTGATAGAACAATACAAAAATAAAAATTTTACACCCCAGCTATTGATAAGTGAGTTCTTGCCAAACAGGATGCTATCAAACTAAGTTTTCTTTAAATCTTTTAGGCTCTTCCCTTTCTCTGAAGGAGATAAATTGAATCACCTTCCTAACAGCCCCCGATCGCCTTATTTCCATGTGACTAGTTTGGAATGTGAGAAAGTGACCGTCCATGGCTGCCTCTGCTGCTTAGCCAAAGGCCTTACTTAGCCTAAGAACCGGGCCTCAGACTGTCCCAGTGAGAAAAAAGAAGAACAGGAGTACTTGTGGCACCTTAGAGACTAACAAATTTATTAGAGCATAAGCTTTCGTGGACTACAGCCCACTTCTTCGGATGCATACTCCTGTTCTTCTTTTTGCGGATACAGACTAACACGGCTGTTACTCTGAAACCAGTGAGAAAAGGCCCTTACACCGGCAGACAGTAATTTTGATTCTTTCTTTTATACCTCTATAACTAGCTAAGTGATAAGAATACACCTAACTTCTTAAAGTATCGGCCTTTGCAGACAGGCCTGAATATCTATATCCTAACAAAAAGAAGAACAGGAGTACTTGTGGCACCTTAGAGACTAACAAATTTATTAGAGCATAAGCTTTCGTGGACTACAGCCCACTTCTTTGGATGCATTTCGTGGTCTGTAGTCCACGAAAGCTTATGCTCTAATAAATTTGTTAGTCTCTAAGGTGCCACAAGTACTCCTGTTCTTCTTTTTGCGGATACAGACTAACACGGCTGCTACTCTGAAACCTGTCAATATATCCTAACACCCATTACACAGGGTTGTTCCTTGGCTCAGGGCGGGGTTTCCAATGGGATGTGGGCACCTAGCCCCTTTTGTCTCGTATGAAAATGCCAGCCTCCATCTAGCCCCTAGCAAGCGTTTACAATCTGAGGGCTCGACCCGGCTCGCACTGTAGCGAACGTGAGACTCTCCGTGGCTATCCGTGGTGAACGATGAAGCCTGTATTGATCAGTGAGGGGGAAAGGTTAGTGTGGTAAATTGAGCCAGGTAGATATTGTGCTGGCTTTTCCACAGTCCTCTGCCAGTGCAACTCAGTCCTGACCTGCAACGTGCCCTCTGTGACAACCTTCAGCAGAGACTAGGCTCCGTGCCACATTCTGGGGCGGGAAATACTTCACTTTCATTCTACAGGTTACAGCACACTGCTTATTTACAGTCTGTTGATTATCTCTTTATAGATTAAGCAATAATCAATTAAGCTTTAAAGATTTATGAAGGAACAAGTTAATAATTTTCCACCCAATTCCATCCCACTAATTAAAAGTTTTTTTTATAATTAATCTTTGTCCTTTGACATCTCATCTGAAATAATGATTGTCCTTTAGTTTGAACATTCACTTTAAATAATAGCTTTATTGATTATTGTTATTGGCTTTCCATTGAAATTAAGAAATCTCAAAGGCTCTTATTTAAGTTTTACACACAAAATGTCACTCTCATTCATCGGATACATTTTTCAGAATGTGTTTGTCCTGAGGTGGCTAATTAATTTGTCGGAAGAATTATGAGAATAATAAAAACTAATTACTTCAAAATTTCAAGGAACACTTGTTTCAAAATCATAATTAAGTACATGCCCGTTAATAATGAACTATTTTCATTTTCAACAGAAAAGCAATTTCATTTTAATTTCCAAGCAATATGTATTGGGATGAGGAGGGATTTACACCACATTTTACAACAATAATAGAGTGTCGCCGTTCAAGGCACCTGCAGCTGTATTCCCCCTCAGTGATTCAGCCAGGGCATCCATTCTCAGGCTTCCAGCTTCCCCACCGCCAACTCTCTTGGGTGGAGACCCATGTCGCTTTCCCTTCTATCCAAGATATTTCCACGCTTAAGAGTTCCCTGACAATACTGTGATATCCCAAGCGAAAGACAGACTGCCTGAGCATGACTGCTTCACTTCTCTCCTCAGAGAGGTGTACAGTGTAATAGCAACCCAGCTCTTTCTAAGCAAGCTCGTTTATTCTTAAGGTGAAAGCATTACAGAGAAAAACATGTTCAAAACAATAAAAGAGTCTGCCTGCCTGCTAATAAGCTCACCAGAGACCAGCCCCTCACTCCAACAAGGGCTCTAGTTGGTAATTAGTCCTTCAAATACCACACGTGGGTTTTTCACTCTTATCCTGTTTGGGGCTTTGAAGGTACCTTAAACAGGTAATCAGCCAGACAAAGGTTCCCCACTCCAACCACACCCACCTCCCCCACCTCTGCTAGCCAAGCTGCAAAAGGTGGAGTTCTTGCATAACTGGAGAAAATTCAGCTGCATGCACCTCTCCCTGGACATATCCTGGGAAATTCACTGAGTTTTAAAAGTTCACGCTTTTCTTAGCCCGTTGCTAAAAGATTCCTGAAGATCACAACGCTTCCCAAGGATCCTAGACAAGTTACATACAAGCCCACAATAACCCTTACATATTTGCATTTTTTAATACCACAGTGTCCTAAAATAAACATAATTCAATAAAGCTTGTCCAGGACAGTGTCATATCTGTCACATAGAGTATCTCCCGTGGCTTTATTTTAATTACAGTTAACATGAATATTCTATGTCATTTCTGAAGTAATAGCAATGTTATCTAGTAGTTAGAGCACCGGACTGGGAATCAGGATTCCTGGCTCCAAGATTATTTGGGAAAATCACAATGGTCTATTTAAATAAAAAAGACCCAAATTTTCCAACTAATAGATATTCTCAGGTTCAAACAGGAATTAATTCAGAGATGTTCTCTGGCCTGTGTTATACAGGAGGTCAGACTAGATGATCACAGTGATCATAGAGTCATAAAGACATAAGTTTAAGGTCATAAGGGCCCAGCAGATTATCCCGTCTGACTTCCTGTATATCACAGGCCACCAGAATCACACAGCGCCCGCACACTGATTCCAGATTCCTTCTGGCCTTGGAATCTATGAATCTTACCATCAAAAAAAAAAAAAAAAAACAGGCTGACAAAGTGATCTAGGCCAGAGGTCAGCAACCTTTCAGAAGTGGTGTGCCGAGTCTTCATTTATTCACTCTAATGTAAGGTTTCGCGTGCCAGTCATACATTTTACTGTTTTTAGAAGGTCTCTTTCTATAAGTCTATAATATATAACTAAACTATTATTGTATGTAAAGTAAATAAGGTTTTTAAAATGGTTAAGAAGCTTCATTTAAAATTAAATTAAAATGCAGAGTCCCCTGGACCAGTGGCCAGGACATAGGCAGTGTGAGTGCCACTGAAAATCAGCTCACATGCCGCCTTTGGCACATGTGCCATAGGTTGCCTACTCCTGATCTAGGCAAAACACAAATCAGCAATATGTCAAAAGTTATTGTACAAATTCTGCCTGCTTTCCCCCTTCTCCCAGGTTTCCATCTATCCAGCTGCCAGTCAAACTCTGTAACAGCCCTTACACATCACAAGAACCCTCCTTCTGACTCATGCAGCCCAGAGAGAAACACTCAGCCTCACTTGAGTTGAAAGAGCTAACTTAAACCAACCTCTGGCAAAGGTAGTGTGGACTAGTGGCTAGTGCAGTGGTTGTGGGGTACAGGTAGCCAGGGTTCAACCCCATGCTCTGAGTGTCTCTAGCCTCTGTTTGAGCATTGGCCAGCTAAACCCAGGATTGTGAGTTCAATCCTTAAGGGGGCCACTTAGGGATCTGGGGCAAAATCAGTACTTAGTCCTGCTAATGAAGGCAGGGGGCTGGACTCAATGACCTTTCAGGGTCCCTTCCAGTTCTAGGAGATAGGATATCTCCATTTATTATTATTATAAGCTGGGAATTGGCGACAGGGGATTGATCACTTGATGATTTCCTGTTCTGTTCATTCCCTCTGGGGCACCTGTCACTGGCCACTGTTGGAAGACAGGATACTGGGCTAGATGGCCCTTTGGTCTGGCCCAGTCTTGCTGTTCTGTGTTCCAGTTTCAGCTCTGCTGCTGGACAAATTGCAGCACATCTGTGCCCCAGTTTCCCCTGCTGTAAAGTGGTGACAACGATGTTTGACTCCTTGATAAAGGGGCCTGAGCTCGATGGGTAAAAGTGTACACACTAGTTATTATCTTAGCTAGACGCTGAAAGTATCCACCTTGCTGAATGGGGGCCCAATCCTGGGTGGGGCTGGGCACTCAGCCCCTATGAAGGTAGAAGTTAGGGCACTAACTTGCATTCCCAAGCCCTTAAGGAATGTTTGTCACTGAGTTTGGAAGACTGATGGTTAACTGACCCTTTAAGAGTTAATGCTGGCCTGTAGAACTGATGGGCTATCTCTGATCATGAGATTTCGCTCACATTTTCTTCCATCTCCGTACATTTACAGCAGCATTGTAAAAATATCTCTAGGTTTCAAAATTAGGGAAAGCTGGGAAAAAAAGATTTATGCTTTTTCCTCACAGATATTTAAAACTAATTTAAAAAGTTATGATGATACATAATACCCCGGATAAACTAAAGCCTCATAAAACTTTCTTTTACGTTAAAATGGATTTCCAAAGTGTGAAGGTATAATTTTTGGTTAGGCTTCAATTTAATTCCATCTAGCCTCAGGACTTCAATGTATACTGTATGGTAGCTCTCTAAATGAAGGGCAGTATAATTAAAAGTGTAATAAATTGAGAAGATTACATTATTTCAATCTGGTCTCATACTCAGAATCTCTTGTACCACTGTCACGAGCTATTCAACTCTATTATTCTTTGCTATAAACATCCTCTAACAATACTTCTGTATAATGACACATCTCCCAAGTCAGCGGCAATGCCTCACCGGGCTTCAGTGATGGGGTTTCCCCATCCTCTGTGAAAGAAGGGAAAAAAGCCCCAGAGGCACACTTCACCTGTGGGAGGATTGACTGCCTCCCATCCAGAGGGGTCAGAGCTGGGGATAAGCTATTCATCACCTGGGCCTCCAAGGAACCTGAGGGAACTTGCATGGGGGAGGAGGTGGGACTTGCAGAGGCGGTGGGACTTTCCTACAGGGGAAGGCCCAGTCACTCGGGACTGGAGAGCTCAGCGACGGGAGTAGAGCTAACTCCTGTGGTGAGGCCTTGGAACAAATGGCGAGATGTCCAGGGACGCATTCCTGGGTCTGGTGCTCTGGAAGGGGACCAAAGAGTAGAAGACCCCACCCAGGGAGCAGGCTGGGTTCTTGTGAGGAAGCCCCGAGACAGGGCTACAAGGAGAAGGGAGATCCATACGCAAAGCGGCCAAAATCCCTGGGGAAGGGAGGCAATGGGGGAGTTCTGGAAGGAAGCAGGAAGCGAGAAGCTCTGCAGGGGCCAGTGAAGCCTGAGAGAGGCAGAAGTATTAGTCTGGTCATTTGGACCTTTTGTTACCCCAGAAGGGAACTAACTTTTAGGTGACTTGGCCGGAAGGCCAGGACAAAGAGGAGCAAAGACAGACAGGCCATAGCAGGGCTGAGGATGTGCCCGCTGGGGGTGTGTGCCAGAGATGAGGACCCCTAGCAGCAGGTGCTAGGGGGTGCCGCTGGAAGTGAGGACACACCATGGCATGTCTGAAGAGCACAGCACAGTCCCGATGGCAATTCTGAGTCACAATCTGGTCCCTGAGGGCTCTGGGGAGAAGTGAGAAAAGTCATTCCTTTGGGGGGCACTGTTACCTCCCATGCCGTGCTCTGTACTGCTGCTCCCCTGGGTGGGGACTGAACCTGGCACGTCTGGATCAAAACATAGGCGCCTCTGCTGCCTGAGCTAAAAATCCCGCTCCTTTAGGCACGGCTGGAGCAGACTCATCTACAGTTATCTGTGGCCCAGCCTCCACTAGAGGGAGACAGAGAGGGTTACACTGGCCAGAACAGTGAGGGGGAGACCCACAGTTCTATTGCCCACCCAATTCCTGCCCCCCGGGTGGGACAGGCTATAGCAGCCCTGTGCAAGGGGAAGAGGGAGTGCCTATGTCTCCTCCAGTGTGGCTGCAATGCAGGTTGCCTTATCCACAGTAGCTTTAGTTGGGCTAGCACAGCTACTTAGAGGAGTGAAGGCGCAGCAGCAGACTTCAGCGTGGGCTCACAAGGCAAGGATGCCCCCAGGGTCTGTGCCATGCTGGTGCAGCCCCCCTGCATCGTCACTGCAATTTTTAGCTAGGCTGGCTAGATTAACGCTAGTGTGGGTACGCCAAGCCGAGCTGCAATCACACCTCCGACTGCAGTGCAGCCTTACTCTAAATGCCCTGCACGGGTGCATAGCCCAGCTCATGCCTGGATGCTCCAAATGGTTTGCAAGCAAGAAGTCTGCTAGAATGAACCTGTAACGTACTATGGGATCGTGAGGGACGTGGGCGAGCACAGGCTGCCGCTCTAGCCGACTGCTCGCACGAGAGAGGGTAGGAAGCCAGCTTATGTTTGAAACTTTTTCTTTCCACTTTGGACTAGGTTCTGTCTCCAGCATGTATCAGCCTGAGCCGCTAGGAACGCCACAGGCCTGACCTTTCCTGAAAATGACGTGTCCAGCTAACAACAGGTGTAGGTGGGTCCATTCTCAGTCAAACAGCTCGACTGTTCTTCAAGCTTTTCCACCTCCTCTTCTTCGCTTTCAAGAAGGGAAGAAAAATCTCCAGGTGGAAACTGGGCCTTTGAGAACTGCCCTGATAGGGGTATTTCAGCTCTGTGCAAAGCAGGGGATACTAGTAAATGGGTATTGTTAGCCTTGGCAACCCTGTTGCAGGGCAGAGCGCATATCCCAAGACACCTGCATTTACCCCAAATGGAACGAGGCTGTTCAATAGTATTGCACACACTATCGTGGCATTTCTCAACCAGACACCTTCAAATGCTCCACTGACTTTATGTCTTGTGAGAGCCTGATTCTGAGAGGTGCTGAGCACCTCCTGGAAGTTGCTGCTTGCTCAGCTTGCATTGATGCCCAGGCACCTTTCAGGGTTGGGCCAAAGGCAGGGAAATACTCTACTCATTGCAGAATTTCAGAGATTCATAGTTATTAGGGTCAGAAGGGCCCATTGTGATCATCCAGTGTGAGCTCCTGTATAACACAGGCCAGAGAACGGGAGTGGTTCCTGTATCAACCTTATAACTTCTGTTGGAGCAGAGTGTATCTTTGAGAAAGACATCCAGTCTTCAAGTGATGGAGAACGCACCTCATCCGTAGGTAATGTGTTCCAATGGGATCTGGGTGCCTAACTTCACTGGGCTCTTTAAAGGTGGGTAACTTTGTGTTAGGGTTGGCACGCCAGGTGTCCGGTTTTCTACTGGAATGACCAGGTTCCGGGCAGCACCTCTGACTGGGCCATTAATAGTCTGGTCGGCGGCGCAAGCAGGCTCCCTACCCAGCTCTGCGTGACTCCTGGGAAGCTTCCAGCATCTCTCTCTGGCTCCTAGGCAGACGGACGGCCACAGGGGCTCTGTGCATTGCCTCCACCCCCAGCACCAGCTCAGCTGCTCCCATTGGACAGGAACCGCAGCATATGGGAGCTGCAGGTCGGTGCCTGCAGGCACAGTCAGCATGGAGAGCCATGTGGTCGTGCCTCTGCTTAGGAGCCGGAGGGAGATGCCACCACCTTCCTTGGAGCTGCCTGAGGTAAGTGCAGTCCAGAGCCCACATGCTGCTCACCCTCCTGCACCCCAACTCCCTGCCCCAGCCCGGAGCCCCCTCCTGCACCCCAAACCCTGGCCCCACCCCAGAGCCCACCCCCCCAGCTGGAGCCCTCACCCCCGCCCCACAACCCAACCTCCTGCCTCAGCCCGGACCCCTCTCCTGCACCCCAAACCTCTCATCTCCGGCCCCACCCCAGAGCCTGTACCCACAGTCAGAGCCCTCACCCCTGTCCCTCACCCCTGCACCCAACCCCCTGCCCCATCCCAGATCCCCCTCCCACACCTGAACCCCTCATTTATGGCCCCACCATGGAGCCCAAACCCCCATCCCAGAGCCCATACTCCCTCCCACACCCCAACCCCCTGCCCCAACCTGGAGCCTTCTCCTGAACCCCAAACCCTTCATCTCCAGTCCCACTCCAGAGCCCATACCCGGAGCCAGAGCCCTCACCACCACTGACCCCTGTACCCCAAATTCCTGCCCCAGCTTGGTGAAAATGAGCAAGTGAGTGAGGGTGGAGGAGAACGAGCAATGGAGGGAGGGGGATGGAGTGAGTGGGGGGGAGTGGCCTTGGAAAAGGGGCAGAGTAGGAGGCGGGGCCAGGGTGTTTGGTTTCCTGCAAACAGAAAGTTGGCAACCCTACTGTGTGTGTGTGTGTGTGTGTGTGTGTGTGTGTGTGTGTGTGTGTGTGTGTGTGTGTGTGTGTGTGAGTGAATTACAGTTATACCTAATTGCTAAGGTGGTATCTGTCTTTTTGAATCTGTTTGAAATGCACAGTATTTCTTTTCCATTCATTTTACCTTTACCTGTTTTCATGTGGGGGTTTCTATGGAAACTACAGATTTAATGTACTTAAGCCACAAATATCCAGTCCTGAAAATTGCCTTGGTTCATTAATTATCGTGTTGTAATTAAAATTGATCTACAATGTAATATTTTGCCTTTGTGAGCATGTATAGCATCTTGTCTCCAAGGCAACCACTGTTCCTACGTGGACTGCAGCCTGAAAGATTTCTGCAGTGTTTCTTGACTGTACACATGAACCCTGGAAATGTGTTCGCTAGACTTAAAGGAATTTCAGGGAGGTGTTGGATTTTCTGCTGTGCTTTGCATGCGTTTCCACATTTGCATTTGTTTGTGGCTTTCTCTTGGTTTTGTGATTTGGGGTTTTTGTTCCATCCCCTGCAAGTATGGCCCTTCTAGGACACCATGATTTTGTGCAACAAACCCAAATGTTTCGGAGAAAATCATCCGACCGCCGAATCGTCGTGATTGCATTGCCACCTAGCACTGTGGCACTCGGATCTGCACTGTTGCAGAGAGAACAGCAAAGAAGTTCCAATGTGGTTCAGGATCCCGAAGAATAACCGTTAAGCCCTGGAAACATTGGGAAACCTCCCCACACTCCCAGCCCTCTTCTCTGTTGATTTTACTCCCCTTTTTCATCTAAGCAATTGAGCAAATGCTCCTCAGTATCAAAAGATTCTTCCGTTCATTCCTTCCTGTGAAGCAACTCTGCCTGACTGAATAGCAAGCCTTTTGAGTTTCCGCATTACTGCCTAATAGGCCAGGTACATCGCAAGATACACTTCCCAGTCTGCTCCATGCAGAGTCCCACTGTGATTTCCAGAACCGCGAGAGAACAACTGTGAAGTGATGGGTGTGCACATGCTAATTAAAACAGAGGCAGCCTGACCTGCACAGAGACCAGATTTAGTGAAAGGGGGTTACTATTTTTGTGCCCAGCTGAAACCAATGGGAATTTTTCCTTTGACTTCAATGGGAGCAGGTCTGGGCCCCTAAAGAGTTGCTCAAAGGAAGACCCCACCAGCCATGATCTAGAATTCCCTCTAGGGTCAAACACTTCTTCTAAGGCTGGGAGATTGAGAAAGTTGATGTGAATGCATACTGTGTTGCAGGGAGGGAGATCCCATGTCTACGTAATTCCCAGAACCCTGGGTATCCCTTCACAGCCTGGAACTGGGAACGGTTTCTACAGCTCCGAATGCTTTTGGAAGAAAATCATCAGTCCTCAAAGCTACACAGAATGGATGGAGATTGCTTTGCACACCTCAGAGAGAAACCGATGATGTTTTTGCCGAAGAAAGTGGTGGGATGGTTGGGCAATCCCTTATTGTGGCTAATACAACATTCAGGAGCTGAGCTAGGGCTCCCTTATATTACTCAATAAAAGCAGCTGAACCTTCCCCTCCACTTCGCTGCCCCCCCCGCCCCCGACACACACACACTTTCTAGCCACCCTCTGGCCTCTGAATACCCATCGCCCCCAGCTGACCAGCTCAACGCCCATTTCTCAGTGTACTCAGACCTAACATCTACAAGTGACAATGCTTCAGACAGCAATTGCAAGGGACGGGCTGGCACAGGGCTGGCACCACATGTGGTATGACCCATCACCTCTTGCACTCTTGCCATGCATAGCACTAGACCAAGCTAAGGCTAGGATGTTGTAGTTAATTATTAATATATTTTGGGGTGAATTTTCATAGACAAGTAACTTCCCCTAACTTTATTATTAACTATTTGTAGCATCTAGGAGCTCCGGACATGGGCCAGGACGCCATTTTGCTTGACACTGTATAAACACAAAATACAACAACATTTCCTGCTCCAAAGAGCTTGCAATCTAGTCATCCAAAATGAACTATGCGGTTTTCAGATGCGTAGACTCCCTCCACATAGAAGGCCTTTTTTACATGCTACCCTCCTGCTCCAACATTGGCTTATGCACCAGTACTAACCTGATTACCTAAGCACAGGACACACAACATGTTTTGTCTGTCAATCTAGATGAGTTCTAGAGGTGGTTGGAAACTTTCTGAGGACATCTCACCGGAAAATGTCACTCCGTAGAATCTGAGATGTTGCTGTGAAACTTCTAGCAAATCAAAGGCAACTTCCCAAGTCTATCCAGGATCCGTGGCTCCAGGCAGCCTTGCCATGTGGACTGCCCTGGGGACAAAGACCCTGAAGAACTCAATCAAACTAGAAATCCCAAGTTTCAGCTAGCTCCAACTCCTATGCATCAAACTTTGATTTGAACATCTGTGGTTCTCTAACTGGAAAACATTCAAGTAAGTGCACAGATCATTTCTACTTGGCCTTTTGACTGACGTCAAGGCAACTATCACAGTGTGATGTCTGATACAGGAAGACTATTTCATTATCTATTATCAGGAAGACTATTTCCTGCTCTTGATGAGGAACTGACTTCTGGATCAAATAAGTCTTCTCCATCTGCTACTATGAGTTACTGTAAACTTGATTTCATTCCCTTTCAGGACTTCTGTGTTCTACAACCAAAACCATCTTTCATACCAATATGAACTAACAGCATTTTATCCAAACACCATCAACCCTGTGCTGGCAAAGGATACACAGGAAACAACACATGGAAATGCAGTATGGGGATAATAGCCTGGCTTCTATTGACCCAGATACATCCAATGACAACTGCTTCCTCTCACAGCAGTGACTCGCCTACTTATGCCTTAGCTCAAATGCTTCAAATTCACTGGACTTTGATATCTGGCTGGGTGCTACACAACCTTGGTGTCAGCTTGGGATCCTGACACTACAGTATAATATTGGAAATGACTGCCTAGGAAAGAATACTGCAGAAAGGGATCTGGAGGTCATAGTGAACAAAAAGCTAAATACGAGTCAACAGTGTAACGCTGTTCCAGAAAAAGCGAACATCATTCTGGGATGTGTTAGCAGGAGTATTGTAAGCAAGACACAAGAAGTTATTCTTCTGCTCTACTCCGCACTGATATGGCCTTAGCTGGAGTATTGTGTCCCGTTCTGGGCGCCACATTTCAGGAAAGATGTGGACAAATTGGAGAAAGTCCAGAGGAGAGCAACAAAAATGATTAAAGGTCTAGAAAACATGTCCTACGAGGGAAGATTGAAAAAATTGGGTTTAGTCTGGAGACGAGAAGACTGAGAGGGGATATGATAACAATTTTAAGTACATAAAAGGTTGTTACAAGGATTAGGGAGAAAAACTATTCTCCTTAACCTCTGAGGATAGGAGAAGAAGAAATGAGCTTAAATTGCAGCAAGGGCAGTTTAGGTTGGATTTAGGAAAAACTTCCTAACTGTCCGGGTGGGTAAGCACTGGAATAAATTGCCTAGGGAGGTTGTGAAATCTCCATCATTGGAGATTTTTAAGAGCAGGTTAGACAAACACCTGCTAGGGATGGTCTAGATTAGTGATTCTCAACCTATTTACCATTGTGGGCTGTATCCAATACTACCTGTATGGCCCTGAGGATGTCACATGGGCCGCAGCTGAATGGGCCACAAGGGGCCCACAGGCCGCAGGTTGAGAACCACTGGTCAAGATAATACTTAGTCCTGCCTTGAGTGCAGGGGACTGGACTAGGTCAGTGCTTCTCAAAGCGGGTCTGCCACTTGTTCAGGGAAAGCCCCTGGCAGGCCAGGCCGGTTTGTTTACCTGCTGCGTCCGTAGGTTTGGCCGATTGCGGCTCCCACTGGCCGCAGTTCGCCACTCCAGGCCAATGGGGGCTGCGGGAAGGGCGGCCAGCAAATCCATCGGCCCGCGCCACTTCCCGCAGCCCCCATTGGCCTGGAGCGGCGAACAGCGGCCAGTGGGAGCCGTGATCGACTGAACCTGCAGACGCGGCAGGTAAACAAACCGGCCTGGCCTGCCAGGGGCTTTCCCTGAACAAGCGGCGGACTGGCTTTGAGAACCACTGGACTAGATGACCCCTCGAGGTTCCTTCCAGTCCTACAAGTCTATCATTCTATATTACATGTTATATGATCTGGTTCTCTTGAACCTTTATTTGGACTTCTTTTAATTCAACAAAGACCTCTGATATCCCTCTAACAAATCCCAACCGGCTGGGCACATGCCCGTCCTCACAAAACCAAATCCCAGAGCACAAACAGAGCTGGAACCTTGGATCAGCTCCAGATTTACACAGCCCTATGTTAAATATGTAAGACATGTAGGGCCTAACCAGCCCTCTCCCCATCCGTGATCTGGCCTTCCATACTCTGAAATCCATCAGCTGAAGCTATCTATGGTCCGTGGCTTGGAGGCATGGAGCAGAGCTCCTGGATGTAAACATCACACATAAAGGATGACCACATCTGTAGCATAGGCCTAGGACTGTCATTATAGACAGCAGCTAAACATAGGACAGTCTACAAGGAGTCAAACTGTAAGCATATTTGAGTGCACACACTGTGTGCTTGAAGAAAAGGCAAAGCTACCCAAAAGAATGAGGGAAGATCAAAGGAATTTACAAGTTGAGCATGAACCTAAGACTTTGATAAACTGATAATCTTCGCTCTGGTCTTACGACCCCAGTGATGCAAGATATCTCAGTACATACCCATGGGACTAGTTATGTTCTTAAGATTAAGCACATGCATATTCACCTTGCCGAGTCAGGCCCTACATTAGGAGACTGAGTGATATTTCGGAGGGGGGTGAGCAGGCTGTGACTTGGCTGGTGCAGTGCTCGGGCAAAGAGGTTCGGATTTTGCTCTTCGTGTGCAGTGGAGTTCCCGTCAGCGTCAGTGCACATGGTCTGAAGGCCATTCCTGAGCACCCTTGGGCATTTGGCGATTGGGCTTTGGCATAGGCTGGGTTAATGCTGGGCACACAGGAACGATAGCCCATATTGGAATGATTTTAACATCAATAATCCATGTCATGCCCCATAAAACAATGTATGCAAATGTGAGCTACTGGGAAAGGTAAATGTAAAGGCAAATGACTTCCCAGAAAATGTCAGCGCATTACGTGATGAGCCTTACAAGCCAACACACCGTTGACAACGTGCCTGAGAAATTCAGTGTCTACATCAGTCTGCACTGGTTCTCACAGGAGCTGGAGTGGTTGTTTCTGAGGCTTGAGCCAATATTGTCCTGGTAATAAACAATGGAAGTGTCACTGTAGCCTGCCTTACCCAGGGTGTGAACCCGCTGGCCAACATCGCCTCAGAATTTCATTAAGTAGTGCTAACTCTGATTGACATCACCAGGGTGGGCAGCAGAACAACTCCAGTAATTGTCACAAACATATTGATGACAGCAGGGATGTTAAGTGATTGGTTTCCATCTTGACAAAGCTTATTTATAGTGTATATGGTTTGTCTCTATTTGTCTACTTTGAGCTAATTTATTATACATCTTGCTGAATCTGGATTATTGGAGTTAAAATAAAGGGACAGATTTTCAAAAGATCTCACCACGCAGCATATCCACAATGGAAAACACACATGCATGCAAGGATGCATGCACTGAGAACAATATAATACTTAGTCCTGGCCCTGCCATGAGTGCAGGGGACTGGACCAGATGACCTCTCAAGGTCCCTTCCAGACCTACAATTCTATGATTCTATGAACAATGGAAGCTGCTGGGTGATGAACTCCTTTGAAATTCCAGCCATCTACCCTGACATAAAAGACCCAAGGCAGAGGTGCGGCTGGCCCAGGCCAGCTGACTGGGCTTGTGGGTCTTGGTCTGCAAGGCTAAAAAATTGCTGTCTAGACATTTGGTCTTGGACTGGAGCCTGGGCTCTGGGACTCTCCCCCATCGGGAGATCTTCAGTGACTTCAATGGGAAGGCATCAGCAACTAAGAACTTCTCCCATGAGTAAGGGTTGCAATACTGGCAACTATTGAGGCTGGCTAATTAACTGAACGGTGTTTGTTGTGCAGCTGAGTGATAAGCAGAACCTCTGTTATTAACACATTGCAAATATTCTTAATTTCCTGACTCTTCCACTTGTTGGAAAGCACACTGCAGTGAAATGAACGTAAAGTAATAAATCTCTCAACCTTTAAACATTGTTTTAAATGGCAAAACACCCCAGTATAATCAATAGCTCAACGTCACAGTATTTTAATCTAAATTATATTTTCCTGGAGTGAATGCTCCAAACACTAACCTCCTTCTTCTTCCCCCACTTGCTGTTTAACCCTCCCCCCCCCCCCCATCCCCTAGACTCTACCCAACAGAGCACTTTCTCCTAAGTGGCTGAGAAAATGCCAGTGAGAGATGTCTAATATATCTCTCGCAGTCAGGAAATTACCAACTGATTTTAAATCTGGGGCCCATGTGTGTAGCCAGGTACAATGGTCTTTCTTGTGCAAAAGGAGACAGGAGAAGATTTTAAATCTCCCCATATCCCCTAGGTCTGCCTACCCGATGCATCTCCCTCTCCCAGCCCAGTCCCCCTGGAGAGACTCACACCTATGATGGCTTCTTCAGACATTCTCCTCTTAATGAAACTTAACCAGCCAGTTAGGGAACAGACTCTGGTGATCAGTCTCATGGAACAAATAGCAACTCCTGAATACTAGGTACTCACACCTAGCAGCTGTTGCAGGTGATTCACACATGAGATCCAGCAAACAATTACTAACAGCAAACCAGCATATGACCAGCTATCAGGACCTGCAAGTGTGTTACGCGCAAACATGGAAAGAAACTCAGTGCACAGAACGTACTATTTGTTGTACATTGTTTGCCTAGCTCAAGGTTTAATACACCCGAGCGCCATTTCAGTGGACCCTACGGGAGTTAGGCACCCAATGAGAGTTGAACATCTAACTCTCTTAGGTTCCTTGGAAAATCTTATTCTAGAGAACAGAGCTAATAGGGTCTCTCCCATCTACAGCTTCTCATGGTACAGCTGTCACAGCAAACACACTCATCCCACAGCATAACTTGTAGTTTTCACTCCCTTTTCCCCTGTCTCTCTGTCCCCTGATGCCATCTGCTCTCTGGTCAGCCCCTTTCTTTCAGTTTCCTCTCTCTGCCTTCCAACTGCACCATCCACATCTCCTCAGCTTGCTTCTTCTCATTTCAGTGCTTCTATTGATTTCTAGCCCTCTGTTTTCATTCCTTTTTCCTTTCCGTTCCTTTTGCCCTCTCTCTCTCTTGCTTTCCCTTTCTTCTTTCTGTCTGAGCTTTAGAAAGTGTTAGTCAGATACAGCTAGCTAACACCACCTAACATGCCACCTTCAAATCCCAGGCCCTAGCAAATGGCTGGGATTTCTAGAAGACTCCAGAGCAGGGTAATTATGTTATACCCCCCAGGTCCTAACGACTCTTCTGCATAAAGGGACTTCCTTGAAAGCCTTTAAGCCTCCATACTGTAGGAGCCAGCAGTGAATGGGGTTCATTGTTTCACTCCATGGTACCAAAACTCTAAAGCTGATTCCATTAGTACAAGAAATTTAGAAGCAAATAAATGAAAATGTTCCTTTATGTGGCATACTGTAAATGTGTAGATTTTACTGCTGTTGGTAGTCACTGGGGACAAGTGTTATGGCTAGCTTTTTAAAGGTACTGGATTCTTTTTGGAGATGACCCTTTGAATAGGTCACAGGGTGACTAAGTAAATTCAGTGGGCCCAATCCTGGTTTCAACATAAACAGGGAGCAGTTCCAGATCAGAGTCTGGCTCCTTGTAATTTAATTTAATGGGAGTTTTGTCTAAGTAAAAAAGGAGGAAGGAGGTCAGGATTTGGCCATTTGTTATTACAGTAGAATTCTTATTTTAGAAATACTAATTAATTGTCTTACAGCAGCACCTCCAGGCCCCATTGTGCCAGCTGCTGTGCACACACATGCTACATGACAGTCTCAGCCCCAAAAGGCCAACATTAATTTAAGAAAGTATTTCCAAAACTTGTGAGTCCTCCTTCAGAACAATGAAACCAAATCTTACCTCCACTCCCATTTGCTAAAGGCCTAACCAAAATAAGCAGTCAGTCAGGACAGATCGTGAATATCTTCATATGAACCTTCCTCTCCTTTCCTACAATCTTTGATGAGCGGGGAAGTACTTCAAACGTCAGCATTATTAACTGTTATCATTGGCACGGAAGTTAACACACACTGTTAACTGGAGCAGCTCAGGCTTTTCAAAGCTATTGCTTCAGCCTCTCTGCAAACTCAGGCAGACATGGCTGCAAAAGTTACACTGGGGTCACAGTTTGAAGGTTTGCTTTGCCACCATAACACTCTACCTTCCTTTTCAAATGAAAGCCGAGATTCTGGAGAAGAGCTGAGAGACTTGCCCATGCCCCACTACTCCTAGCTAGGGTGACCAGATGTCCCAATTTTATAAGGACAGTCCCGAATTTCGGGTCTTTTTCTTATGTAGGTGCCTATTACCCCCCACCCCCATCCCGATTTTTCACACTTTCACCCTACTCCTAGCTAGTCCTTTGTGCCCCCTAAGCGAGAACATATCACACTTTGACAAAAGCTGGCTTAAGACATTGGGGGAAGCGAGTCAAGGAAAAGGTGGAGAGTGGATGGGGGAGTAAATACTAATTGGTCCAAAATTTGCCACTGAAACATTTTTTTCAACAAGAAATGCCTTTTGACATGAATGGAAATTTTCCTTCTCCTTGAAAGTTGTCAGGTTTTTGTTTTCAAAATGAAAACCAAAACTTTCAGTTGTTGTTGAAATTTGAATTTTTTTCCAGGGAGCAGCTCTAGTACCCAACACAAAGCGTGGGCTTCAGAAACCGGCAACGGACCCAGCTTGTAGGTAGAGTGTTTTTTCCTTTATTGGTACTGGAGACAAGTAAGCCTGTGAGCAGCACTATTGTGAGCTCGCCACCTGCCTCCTCATTCGCAGCTGGCCACCTTGGGCAAGCTTCACGGCAAGTGGCGTAGTCTTAATGCTGGTGAAATAACCAGACTGACCTTAAAAGGGGCTGAGCATGGGCAGAGCTGTTGGGCCGAAGGGAGCTGGGAGCGCACAACACAGCCCCTCTCCCAGGAGCAGACATAGCAGGATGTAGTGCTGTTCCAGAACGTCTGGCCAAGATATTTACACCGCAGTATTATCAGTAATATATTATTACAGCCATTTCCCTTTCTTATGAAAGAAGCTACTGGGAAGCCCATCAGGGACAGGGAATTTTGCGTTGGAGTCTAGGATACGTACACAGCACTGACATATAGCCCAGTAAATTGCTCACTGAGACAACAGTAAGACTCCCATTGGCTGTAATGGGCATTAGATTGGGACTGCAAAGCAAACAAGAGAGCCGTGAATGTGACGGGGATTGATAAGAGGCAAAGAACAGGACTACATGGCAAAGCCAGCTGTTAAATCTGAGAACAGCACTCACAGCACGGCCGTCGTTCTGAACTGGGATCTACCGGGGAATGTCAAAGATACAGTGAGTTCAGCAACTTGATCCCTGTGCTAGTTCTACTGCCCCAGGACAAATAAATGTGGGCCAGTTTGTGCCTTCAGTTTTAATCCATGTGCTCCTAGAGAAGTCAGCCAGACTGGGCAGGGGCAACAGAGGGTGGAATTTGCAATAGAATATTTAAAAGACTCTTTCTCCCCAGAAATGGGTTGGGGCGCTGTAGAGCTTTGTCACAGCAAGGGAAAGCAAAGCACTTCACGGCAGCCAGAGAATGGTCTATGATATTAAACACACAGCATCTGGCAGGGAATTCATTTTGAAGGAACTCATTTGTTACAATCAAGAATAAAATGTCATTTGCAGTGGTGTGGTAACCGTTTTGGTCCCGGGATATGTGAAAGACAAGGTGAGTGAGGCAATATCTTTTATTGCACCAGCTTCTGCTGGGGAAAGAGACGAACTTTGGAGCTCCGCAAAGCTCTTCTTCAGCTCAAAGATGGAATAAGATGGAAAGTTTGTCTGCCTGGTCACTGCTACTGATTTCTCCTGCTGGCTTGGGTACTCCCAGGTTATTTGTGCAGCATAATCTAACAGGGGTATGGAAGCCCAGTAACAGGGGTCTCTGGCACAGTATCTGTTCAATATCTGCTAAGTCCTCTCTCTAGGGGATATGTCCTGCACTTGCAGGGTGCTGGATTTAATGTTATAGGTCTTTTTCATCTCTCACTACTTTTACTATGACTAAGGCTGTTACTTAAAACATCTATAGCAATCTAAGCTACAATAATGATATGGGTAATTAAATGTCATGCTTCAGGTCTACTCTGATGGCCTGCAGGACTCGAGAAAGAATTTTCCCCTCTATGTACAACACTGCTGAAAGGGTTAGGGCCAGATTTTCCCAGGTATTTAGGTGTCTAACTCCAACACCTAAATACTCTTAAAAATCTGGTCACAAGTGACTTAGGAGGAATTTACCTGCTCTGAAGCAGAGAAAGCTGCCTCTGATGGATGTAGGTCATGGCCTATGGTGTGAGCTAGTATGGCAAATCCCACCTTAAAATGTTTTTAAGATGTATTTCTATTAAGAAAAAATCCACTAGTAATTATACTACTGGGACCCCAGAAATTGGGTGAAGTCACAGAAATCACCCCTGGTCAGGAGCTAAAGAGGCTCCCTGGGCACCCAAACTGAGAGGCTTGAACTCAAAGGCCTAGTTCTGAGTCAGCTGTAAACTGGAAATGGCCTCTCCCCACTTTCCTGCAGTCACCTCACCCCAGCTGTGCGCGTCTTGCCCAAACCACAGTGCACAAATACTTCATGCCATGGTGCTCTCTTGCCACTCCCAGGTAGCCAGCTCTTATGATCTTATTGCAAAAGTCTTGTGAGTCTCAGAAATCTCGTTTTCTTAAAGACCTAGCTCCCAGCATCGTGTGATTATGGCAGAGTCTCAGCTTAAAAGACAAATGAACTTTTTAGCTCTCCTGGTTCCTGAGAAAAACTTGAAAATATGACTCTAAAGGCCCCAAAACCAGAAGCAAATAAAAGGAGCCCAACATTTGTTATTTTTTAAAATTTCATGATTTTTAAGCCAATCTTAGGACTTTGGGGGGCATGAGTCATGGGTTTTGAGCATATAGGGTTGGCCGTAGCACTGCTCTGCAATATTCCTTAAAACCCAAATCCTTACCCCTTATCTGTGGCTATGTTATATAATTAGGATATATTTTGCACAAAGTATGCCTTGTGAGGTATCATTCTAAAAGTCTTGATCTGCTAGACAGTAATTGCTCGCTGTATTGTATGTGCTATCATTGTATGTGAAGTTATGAAGTTTGGCTAGGTATGTGTCACTGAAACATGTTGAAAGTTGAAAACACCCACAAGCAGCCTTTCAGGTACAACAGTGTGGAAGCAGAGAAAGAACTGACAGGAAGGAACTGCAATGCATGACAGTTCGTTAGCAAGAGTCAGGCTAACTGTAACCCTAATAACACGAGATCTGTAGAAGCGAGGATTGTGTGAGGCGAGTGGGAAAGAACTGTGTGAGAAGTTGTTGCGACCTTGTGAAGATAATGTGTAGAAAATATTGTATGTAGGCTAGAGTCAAAACAAGTGAGAAAAATAAGATATCAAAATGGCGGTGATGGCCTATGTATAAACAAAATGCAGCTGTTGCTTGTTATTCTCTGTAATGAAAGGTATAAATGTTTGCTGTAATTGTTTACCTGTAGAGAGACCTGCTTAGCTCTCTCCCTCTGCGCAATTGTGAGAGAAATAAAGCATCTGACTTGCTGTACCCAAACAAAAAGTGAGAACTGTGTTTTTCTCCGACAACAGTAACAATGCCGAACAATGTTAATGGCTTATTGAGGAAATGCACACATGCACAAGGATTACCCCAGGAACTGCGTACAAGAGAACCTCTCAGAGATAGCACTACAAAATGGGAACTGTTTGACGCAGGTCACAGCAAAAGAGCTTTCCAGCTAGTGAGAAGAAGACATCATGATGGGACCTCACTCTCCTTACAACAACACATCGGGAAACACCTGAGGAACAATGACTGAACTGGGGGAAATACTGGACCCAGGTGTGACGTTGCACCCCATAACGCTTTATAGAAATATTCTTATGAGTGTAAATATGACATAACTGGAATGTGTTTTATGCTAGATATGCCATGTAACATATTTTTGCAAAGGTTATGTTCTACTGAATATATTCATCCTATTTGTATGCATGTATCATTTTTCTATCTGAAATTATGAGCATTGGCTCTATGCTTGTATTTAAAGTGTTTGCTGTAGAAAGAATCTAAAGCAGTTTTTGTCAACATAGCATGAAGGGGTTATTCAAGTAATTAGGAATACTTGGCTAACAATGGACTGTGATAGACGCCAATCCACATCTAAGCTTTCCTGGGAACATTCAGGCTAACATGTGGGCAATGGCGTCGGCCTGTAGAGAACCGAGTCATGCATGGATATGTGACTTGCCCATGTGACTCCAAAACTCCATCTTGTGGCTATGACTCTAGACAGGGTGAGAGAGGGGTTTCCATGTACAAGAGAGAGACTATATAAGCCCTGGAAACCCCTCCATTTTGTCTTCAGCTGGCTCAAGAGATAGCCTCTCCACCTCAAAGAGATGCCTGAAAGAAACTGGAACAAAGAACCATAACTACAGGGGTGTGAGTGATTGCTGGACCCAGACTAGGAAGAAGTCTAATCTGTAAAAGAAGCTTATTGGAACATCTCTGAGGGTGAGATTTACCTGCATTTAGTTTCTTGCTGTATTAGGCTTAGACTTGCATGTTTTATTTTATTTTGCTTTGTAATTTACTTTGTTCTGTCTGTTATTACTTGGAACCACTTAAATCCTATTTTTTATATTTAATAAAATCACTTTTTACTTATTAATTAACCCAGAGCAAGTAATTAATCCCTGGGGGAGCAAATAGCTGTGCATATCTCTCTATCAGTGTTATAGAGGGTGAACAATTTGTGAGTTTACGCTGTATAAGCTTTATTCAGAATAAAACGGATTTATTTGGCGTTTGGATCCCATTGGGAATTGGGTATCTGGGTGTTGGAGACCAGAGCACTTCTTGAGCTGTTTTCAGTTAAGCCTGCAGCTTTTGGGGGACGTGGTTCAGACCTGGGTCTGTTTTCGTAACAGGCTAGCGTGTCTGGCACAATCAGGCAAGGCACGAAGCCCCAAGCTGGCAGGGAAAATGGGCTCAGAGGTAGTCCCAGCATATCAAGTGGCAGTCCCAAGGGGGTTTCTGTGACCCAACCCGTCACACCAGGCTAAAGGGATTTTTAGCCTGTGAATGGAACACCTGGGGATTCCAAGCTGTAAGCAAGTGCAGCTTGTCCCTTAAGAATCTGCAGCCTGCTTGTATCATCTCTTAGGGTGAGAATCTGCTATTCATATCCAATCTATTTAGTATATTGAGCTTAGTTTGCGGGTTTTTTTATTTGCTAGGTAATCTGCTTTGATCTGTTTGCTATCACTTATAATCACTTAAAATCTATCCTTTGTAGTTATAAACTTGTTTTTGCTTTATCTAAACCAGTGTGTGGGAATCATAACTCAGGGGCAAAAGTCTGTTGCATATTCCTTTCCACATGGAGAGAGGGGGTGAATTTTATGAGCTTACGCTGTACAGTTCCCTGTGCAGCGCACAACAGTATACTTTTGGGTTTATACTCCAGAGGGTGTGCGTGCTTGAGGAGCTGGTAGTTGCGCTAGCTGTAGCCTTCCCATGCAGGGGCTGGTCTGAGAGCCTGCATGTCACTGTAGCTGGGTGTGTCCCTATCTGTATGTATGCTGGTGAAAGTGCAGGCTGGAGGGCTTTGCAGCTTGTCACAGCAGTACAGTGTAAGAGGGAGCCCAGGCTAGTGGGTCATGGGGGGCTCAGTGGTACCCCAGTTCCAGGTGGGGAACCTGTCACAAAGGGTCCTGCCTAGCTAGGGTGAACCCACTGTAATTCCACTGCTGGGAGTAGAGCTAGTTTTCAGCTCACATAGGACATGCTTATCTCCTGTACCCTGCACAGCCCAGCCAAAGTCCCTGTTGAAGCACGCAGCCCTGATGCTCAAGATGAACACCAGGAACAGGATTTCCCATAAAAAAATTTAAAGGAAAGGTTAAGTACTTGGAAAGTAGATTACCCAAGTCTAAGATCTACCTAGTGCCATACATCTGGAGAAGTTTCGTCTTGGCCACGATCGGTTGGTTGCTACATCACAAAATGGTCCTCTCTCTAGAAAGAATAAATGGAATTGTACTGCAACTAGCGAAGTATTTTAAGTAAGGAAAACTCTTTGGTGCAATAAATAACTCCTCGCATTTGTAGAGCAGCTTTTATCTGACAGAGCTAGGATACTTGATTAATCTCATGGCACCCATGTAAAGCAGGCATTATTCTACCCATTGCACAGAAGGTCAAACAGAAGCACAAAGAGGTTAAATGATTTGCCCAAGGTCTCACAGCGAATCAGTGGCAGAATCTGAATTGCAACTGCGTTCCAGTTCCCCTTCTCTAACTACCAGACAGCACTTCCTCCCAACAGCACTTCTAAGCAGACAAGTTGTTGTTAACCTGCAGGTCCAGATGACATTGAATAGCTAATGCTGCCACTCGCCTGTATTTTGTGGATTTATGCAAACGAGCCAGCTCTAAACTCTTCACAATGTTAATTCAGTCTTTTCAAAAATCTGATCTCATCATTTCCTGTTCTGACCAGGCTGCATACAGATGAGGGCTGGAGTTTGCTTCTTGCTGCTTCAGCAAATGCTTGACAGCTCTTCACCTCACATAAACATCACTCAACAAGTTCCTGAGCCTGTAACCCCTTGCTCACATGCGTAGTCTTTGCTCACACACATCACTGAAGTCCGGGGACTACTTCCCTATGGAATGGTTTCCAGGCTAAGGCCCTTATAGTGGGGGTCACATTGATCATATATAAAGGTTTGTCTCATAGTGTATTAAATAAAACAGCCACTAGAAATCCCTACTTTGAACCTCTGCTTGGCCCTGGGAGTTGATTTTGCACAGAGGGCTCACCATGCAAAGCTTTTATTCACTATTCGGGGCCAATATCCATTAAACTTTTGCAGCTTGGAAAGGTGCGCTGATACTGGGAGGCACCATTTCTGTACTGAAAATCACAGCAGTCCAGCCCCCGATACCTATCACCCTGATTTCCTCCTCTGTTTTTGGCCTTTAGAAACCCCAAGTCTAGTTCATGCAACTGTTTTTTAAAACAGCCTGTAACCCAGCACAATGTTTTAAACAGTGGGAGGAGTTAGTGATGTAATTAGAGAGACAATAGTGCCACCGGACCATTGGCCCAGATCCACAAAGGGATGTAGGCTCCACTGCGCTCCACAGAGCCCCCATTTGGCTGCTATCTAACCCCCTGGAGACGACTGAACTCACTCGGTGCCTATGTTTTTGTTGTACAAGTCCTGTGGGTGCCTAATTTCTTTCTTCTGAGCATGCCCACTGCTGCTTCAGGCAGACCCTCAGCTGCCTATCTCACACCTTCGCCCTAGCACAATCCTCAAAGCAGGTGGAGACAGGCAGGACACCTGGCTCACTAGCAGAGACACACTCCTGCCTCTGGCCTGGATGTAGGCACCTAACTCCCTGAGATGGGTGAGGATTAGCTTACCATTGGATTTGAGTCACCAGTGTGCCCTTGTTGCCAAGAAGGCTAACAGCATTTTGAGCTGTATAAGTAGGAACGTTGCCAGCAGATCGAGGGACATGATCATTCCCCTCTATTTGGCATTGGTGAGGCCTCATCTGGAGTACTGTGTCCAGTTTTGGGCCCCACACTACAAGAAAGATGTGGAAAAATTGGAAAGAGTCCAGCAGAGAGCAACAAAAATGATTAGGGGTCTGGAGCACATAACTTATGAGGAGAGGCTGAGGGAACTGGGATTATTTAGTCTGAAGAAGAGAAGAATGAGGGGGGATTTGATAGCTGCTTTCAACTACCTGAAAGGGGGTTCCAAAGAGGATGTATCTAGACTGTTCTCAGTGGTACCAGATGACAGAGCAAGGAGTAATGGTCTCAAGTTGCAGTGGGGGAGGTTTAGGTTGGATATTAGGAAAAACTTTTTCACTAGGAGGGTGGTGAAGCACTGGAATGGGTTACCTAGGGAGGTGGTGGAATCTCCTTCCTTAGAGGTTTTTAAGGTCAGGCTTGATGAAGCCCTGGCAGGGATGATTTAGTTGGGGATTGGTCCTGCTTTGAGCAGGGGGTTGGACTAGATGACCTCCTGCGGTCCCTTCAAACCCTGATATTCTATTATTCTAACTCAAAGTCCTCTCAACCACAACTGCCCCATCCACCCTCAGCTCTCTCATGTAGCGCTCAGGCTTTCCAAAGATGGTCAGCTGATTCCCTGGTCATGTGCCCTCTGGGCTCTCAGTCCCGACCGGGGAAACTACAGTTCCTAGAATGTCTCTTCTTAGACAGCCCAAGGGCCACCCTGGAGGGCTGTTCCCACCTATAGTTGTTGCTGTCCTTACCTTGCTGCCATTGCCAGAGCCTTTCCTTCACATGTGAGTCACCCCAGCTCAGCAGCCCAGCCCTGCCTTTGGCAGGACAGCACCATCCCATCACCTGCTCTCCTGCAGAGTTTCAGGGAAGGGAGCAGCTACTGTTGTGAATTTTCCCCTTAACGGTCCCCTTCCATTCTGACCACTTGAGGTTCCAGCCACCTCCAGGAGGGGTGGGAATGATACAGGTCTTAAAGGTCAGTTCACAGCAACTCGTTTTCCTCCACAGAGCTGAACTTTAGAAGAGTCTGAACCTGGAAAGTGTTAACCTGGAGTCCTTGTTTCCATTGGGACGTTCCACAGTGATTTTGGAGATGCTTTATTTTCCCAAGTGTCGGTGCAAAGTGTAACAGAGAGGAAAAGGAACTGTTTGTGTTAGAATCACACTCCTGCAAAATGCAGACATCAGACAGCACCCATGGCGTGTAGATTGCTAGACATTAAAGAAACCAATTAACCATGGCCTCTTGTTGGGAGTGAAGATAGAGAGGGGCATTCAAATAAAGGAACGAAAATACCTCTCTAGGAAGTACACATGTGCAAGGGACCCCTGTGATGGTTCTCGGGATAACCAGGACTGTGAGTCACCTTGTTCCCCCATTCTCCAGTGTGAGGGAGTCTTGTCTGTGCACCGACACCACCAGCCTGTCAGCCATCTAAATGCTTTCCTCCGGCTATGCCAGCCTTGTCTTCACCTGGCAGGTTAACAGCAGGTGCACCCTAGTCCCTGAGTCTCTTTGAATCGTTCCCCTCTGAGATCAGCCCCTGAAACTGGCTACTCACAGAAATCCAGATCCTCTGGCCCCAAAAGGTGCTGTGTGCCCCAGTTTACTTAAACACCCTCTCCTGTTTAACACACAGCACTTGTAACAAAACCAAAGAAGGTTTATTTAAGAAAAGATTCTACCAGCATCAAAAGGAAGTGGTGGAAACAATGGCTTACAACATAAAACAAAGTCATAAAACACAAACCTGGGTCCACACGTATTAATAGGGCCCTTTCCTGGCTCATGAAGTAGGTTCCCCCACAAAGTTCAGTCTGTTGCTGATCTGGCTGGCTTCACAGGAACCAGGATACAATTTTCCATATGAACACCCCCGTTCCTCAAGATGCCTTCTAGGTAAAAGGACCCTTTCTGTGTTACAGCCTTTTGCCTTGCTTCATAGGCAGGGCCAGCCCCTGACTGTTGTCATGTCCCTTTCTGACCTCCAAGTAGCTTGACTGTTTGCAGTTAGCTCTGAGGGTTTTCCATGGAAAGTCTTGGGATAGAGCAAGGATGGGCAACGGAGCTTTGGTGCCTCAGTTTAAAAAAAAAGACACTAAGTCAGACTGAAAACGGTCATTTCTAATAGACATTTTGACATAAAAGATCATTTCTTTTCAGTTTTTTTTTAAACTAAAAGTCTGAACTGAAGTGACATTTAAGGTCTATGCAAAACAAAACAAAACAAATTAGTTTGAACATTTCCCGTGGGAAAAGTTGAAATTTTTCATAAGTGACATCGTTCCGTGACAAATGTTGTGTTTTGATTAAACCAGATTATTTGTCGGGAAAACTTTTTGCATAAAAAATGTCAACCAGCTCTAGATAAGGGATTTTTTGGTGTCCCGCTCACCATCAAGAACTTGCTCTTTGGCCCTCATCTTTCTGGTCTAGTAGATCAAGGTGTAGGACCCCTCCGGATCCTCTTAGTGCCTGAATTGACTATAGGGGTGCTCAGAAATATAGCTGGGCAATACTTTTTGTCCAAAACGTTTTTTCTGTGAAAAATGAAGATCTAGTTTCACCAGTACGTGTTACGTATTCGTGCTGGTTTCTCCCAATTGTTTATGTAAAAAAAAAAAAAAATCTGAAAATGTTGAAACATTTCATTTCAACCTTTTTAAATAAAATGCTTGGATTTTTCAATTTGAAATGGTGTTTTGTTTTGAAATGTCCTTCCACTTTATTTATGTATTTTAAATTTAAAAGATTAAAAATGCTCAAAGCCAAAATGAAACATTTTGTTTTGGGTTGAACGAAGCATTTAGTTTGACCTGATTTTTTTTTTTATTTTTTGATTCACTGACAATTTTGAAAAATGTTATTTTAGGTCACCTCAAAAGAATTTTATTTCAATTGTTCGGAATTGCCAGCGAAGCGAAAAATCTGTTATTCACACAGCTCTAGTCAGGGCATGAGAATGCCGCTCTGTGAGTGTGCACAGTGCCTGCCAATTGAGAAGGAAAGAACAAAGCTCCCTTCTCAGTCTTGGATTGCCCTCCATAGTAGCTTTGCTGTAGGCCAACCAGAAAAGGGCATTTTGTTTGATGATTCGGTGCAGTGTAAATATTAATTACAACGTCCCTCAGTGATGAAGTATTAGGCTACTCCAAACCCATCCCTGTTACAGTCAAACTGGAGAGCAGTAAATGGTTTTTGGTTGCATGAGTGTCCTCTGTTCCCATAAGCTGTATGGCTTTTACTGGTAAAGTCCTCATTCCAGTCCATGTCATATCACAAGTGGGTCACATGGTGCTCAATGGAAAAGCCAAATCATGGACTGTTGTGTTTTATGATCAGTAGTACTATACTCTCATCCTGTTCCCACCTACCATGGATATCATCTTCTGTTGTCTCCGGTGGCCCCAAAAGCTTCACTCCAGAGAGTTTTACACAAGGGATCAGTGGCAGGCAGGATTTAGCAAGAGCAAAGCCAGATTGTCACTGGTATCCTAACATCTCCAGAAACAGGGACTCTGTCATCAGCGTGGTATGAGGGGTGTACAGTTCTGGAAAACCTGAGTTCCAGAAGATAAATGAACATATTGTCCCTCTCAGATATTCACCTCCCTTCCTCAGAGCTTTTGGCAGCCCCACTATGGTCCTGTTACTAACTCACAATCCCGAGGTCACGTTTGACCCCTCTTGCTTTCCAGATCCTTTCACTTTCCCCTCTGCCACATCTCTCAGCGATATCCACTCCTCTCTGACCCTACCACCACCACCACCCTGCTCCCTGCCTTGGTGGGCTCTGGGCTCAGTTAGCAAACTGCCTGCTTTGTGGCCTCCTCACACTTCTGTTTGTCCCCCTCCAGTTTACTGAAAAATCATCTTCCTCTCCCAGTGCTGTAACTACGTCGTCCCTCATTGGCCTTCCAGCATCTTGTGCAACACATCCATGCTCCAGTCCTCACCTTTGAAGCTCTGGGTAACCTTCCCATTATACAATCTCTGCTTTCATGTCCTCCTAATCCTCCTCCCACTGCTTGTGCTCTCCTAAGGCCCCCTTTTGCTAGTCTTTGCACACTGCTGCCTTCCCATGCTATTTGCTACAGGTTTCCTTCAGGATCCTTGTATTATTTCCAACTCTACTGCTGCTCACAGCCAGCTACCTTGTATTTTACCCATGTCACAGTGCAGCCAGGGAAGATCCTTTCACTTTTCCATCATGTTCTCTAGTGAAACGGATCTGGCCAGCAGCCATCTGACCATGAGAATGTTTCCTCTGGGTGTTCACACTCCAGGACTGTTTGCAGGAAATGATTACTGTCAGTACTTCTGCCAAACATAATCGCTCAGTGCATGACTCATATACAGCATCAGACACCCATGGGACTGGGTATTGGTAGCTCTCCATGGCAACGTAATTTCTCTCTAATCATGTCCAGAACAATCATATCTAATCTGGTAGTTGGCTATAATGATCATAAAACCTGACTGCTAGGTCTAGTCATTCCAAGAGTCTTTGAAGCTACACACTGAATCGAACTGTACAGGCTAGCTCAGAATGTACGCCATCCCCATGAACCAAACAGCATAGCTGTCTGCTCTGTCGATTGCAGCTCAATGGGCTAACATGCTAACGCAGAGGTGTCAAATGGTGGTGTAAATGAAATGCTAGTCACTTCACATTGTAAAAGTCTCAAGTCAGCATGTCAACAGAGAACAAATTGCAAACCTCATAATCTCCCTAGACAACACTAACAATGTTTAGCACTGTTTCAGAGTAATGCGACATTATCTTTTGAAGGCATGCAAATGTGTTTCAATATGTCAGAAGAGCACTTCAGGGAATTTAAGGTTTTTCTGTTCATTCTGTTTATTAGCAAAGCATTTCCAGCAGGGTCAGATGAGTACATTAAGCATATCGTTTCTATGATACCACAATTTCAGCTAATAGATATTTCAGGTGACGGCGCTGTTGGCAATCCTTGACTTTCTTTGTGTAAGAATTGTGAGTGAAATGTCATGTCATTCTGTTTTAGCATGAGAATTTCAATAAGTGTAACTGGGAGGAAGGCAGCATGGTCTAGTGGATGGACCATGAGATTGGTAGTCAGGAAAGATGCCTGGCTCTGCCACTGACCAATTATATGACATTGGGCCAGTCACTACATCACTGCTCCCCCTCCCACCTATTTAGATTGTAAGGCTCATGGGGACAGGTACCTCGCACAATGGGGCCTGATCTTGGCCAGGGGCATTCGGCACTAATGTAATGTAAATACTAATATGCATAGTGTCTAATGTAAGGGGATGAGTGAAGGAGGAGGACGGAACACCTGCAATTTGCTTTTTTTAAATTGTCTCTGCACTATGTGTTTCCCAGTGACCTGGGCTGGAATGCTAGGGCCCACGCCTGCAATCTGAGTAACCTTTAGGCACAATAATAGCCCCAGTGAACTCTCTCACATGAATAAGGGCTACAGGGTAAGACTCATCAGGAATAAGCACATTTTAAAAACTGTGTCTAGTTCTCAGGAAACCTGGGTTCAATCCCTAGCTCTGCCGCTGGTTTGCTGTGTGACCTCGCACTCATCACGTCAAAGCTCTGTGCCTCAGTTTCCCCATCTATAAGATGGGAACAACAAGACTGGCCTTCCTTTGTAAAGTGCTTTGAGAGCTACAGATGCAAAGTGCTCTGAAATAGAGTAGTGCAAAACCTATAGCAAATATTTTTATAAATTGTCTGTTTCCCTACTTGCATTGCAGCTTTAATTGCTTTCCTTGTTGGCCCATTTCTTAACATATAAATTATATAACTTCTTCTCAAAATCAGGTTAGGGGACAAAGGTCAACAATGCAAGCAAACAATTGCATGTTGTGGGTGACATGAAACCCCACAGCCAGCAGCTAGGCTCCATGCAAAGAGTGAAGGGTGGGAATCCAAGCCCCGACCATCAGGCAGGCTGTGTGGGAGGATGCTTTGCAACCCCTCCATTGCTGCTGTGTTAGAATATTGACACCGTTCCTTTGCAGGACTTCTGGGCCACAGGATCATACAAGTAAAGACCCAGTAGCCCCTTCTATCTCCCATTCCCCAGGCTGGACTGGGCTGGCACGTACACACCTCCCTGCACAGTCACCTATCCTGTGTCCCTACCAGGCATGGACGGTGAAGTGACACAAAAGGTTTTGTATAAACCCTCCATGTGATTGAGCACATATAACTCCCGTTGAGGTTGACTTATAACTGCTCAGCACCATTCAGGATTAAATCCAAAGTCTCTGATGCTTCCAGGTTCAGAGTCAAGTTACCCTTGTTGGGGAAGACAGATTTATTTTCACGTCTTCCCCTTTTCCCTGACATAACTGGCAGTGGGGCTTTAAGACTGTAGCTTTCACCCTAGTCAGGCCTATCCATCTCTGCAGTAATGACATTGCTGAGAATTGGAAATGTGTTGCCTTGATGTCTTACGTGCTGATTGTACTCAAGCCACTGTGGCGAGAGAAAGCACAACATACTGAGATCATCTTAGCAGAGAGGAGGAGGTGGGGAGAAGCAGAGCCTTGGCCGACTATCCTAAGGCTAACTGCAGAGATGAAAGACACACATTTGGAGAAATGCCAGAGAAAGGAAAAAGGAGGAGACAGTCAACCTAGATGTTTGGTAACACTGAGTCCCAAAGACAATATAGCACAAATGGGGAAAATAGCCCATACACAGAGCCGTCAACAATTCTTCAAGCTAAAATTTTGATTGAAACGTACAACTCTTTCCTCTCTAAAACAAGGCTTGTTATCTGCTCAGTAATCCGGAAACAACGGCCAATTCTCCTCTCTTCTGAATCCTGGATGGACACAGCCAAGCTATTCTAATTACAGTGCTACTCAAGAAGATCGTGGCCAGATTATTTCAATAAAAAATACAATTAGTCCTCTAAAAATACACATTTAAAATAAAACGCCCAAGTACATAGCTTCCTGAGCCATTCTTTTATCAATAAATGAAGCCGGTTAAAGTCCGACATTTCCTGAGGAGATGACACACCCATTTGGCATTCTGCTTTCGGCTTCGGATGGGCACTGCTTAAGCTCTGAAATAATATGTTCGAATTGCGAGCTTACAGCAAAGATGCTCCTAATGAACTGAAAGCTGAGACGTGTGCTCCCTGGGGGTCCCACTATGACATGCTAGGGGGTGGCCAGGAGCTCCATTTCATCAAGAGCTGTACAAATAAACGCTGTCCTCTCACCCCTCTGCATTGTATCGTAATTGCCGTTTTACCACTGACAAGGGACATAGTCTGCATACCTTCATACTCTACTTGAGCCCCAAATTCAGATCAGATATTTGATACCCACATCTTATTCTTTTCCTCCTCTGAGTCTTTTCCCTCTGTCCGTCTCACCCGTGTGTTGGGGTAGCATTTCAAGCCAGGCCGACACCTTGATGTTGCAAATCCCCACTCAGAAGAAACTCCCATTGGCCAAGAGTTATGATTGGATGAGGGACGACAGATGAGTCACAGCCCTTGTGCCGAATTCTATAACTAAGAATCAAGATATAGGGTGAGATTTTTAAAGACAACTAGGTGCCTACAGATGCAGATTGGTGGATAGTGGTATTTTCAAAAGCATCTAGGCAGATAACTCCCATTGATTTCAATATATAGCTACAGGCATACGTATATCTTCAGCCTGTGTGACCACACTAGATAATGGAGTACCACAAAGTCCAACCATTTACAAGGAAATCAAAGGCTCCCTTGAATAATGCCCATGCCCATTGCTCATTCATTACACAATCCCCTTCAAATCAGATCAGAGTTGTAGGCCAGCAAAGGGCAGCCAAAGAAAGTCCCTTTGAATTTGATTAATCAAGCCATGCCTTTGAACACGTTTGCTAAATTTTGTTGCCGTTGTATAGGATCTGGGTATGAAAAGAAGCTGAGACGCACTGCTCAGCCTCAAAGCTCTTGTCTGTCTATTTAAAAGCTGTGAGTCCTGCAGCCCTGATTGCTATTCCTGGAGGATCAGAGAATTAGTGTCCCACTCAAAAAGTCAGACTGGATATTTCATTGGCCTAGAATAAAAAAGACAAAAATAATTCAATCAAACCCCACTGATAAGAAAGATAGAAGCATGAATAATATGTTTGGCAAATTTGAGCATTGTTCATCCAATAATTATTCATAAGCAGTGTTTTTCCTTGATTCAACTAGATCTTCTCAAAAGAGTTGGCGTTTAGGTTCAGTTTGCAGCGACACCCCAAAGCTGGAGAGAGATCTGATCTTTCCTTCCCTTTTCACTTTGCAAAGCCAGGCTGGCATCCAGTGCTTCTAGCCAGAATCCAGGAATGCGGAGGAACAATAATGGAAAATAAAAGTAAACCCAATATTATTGATTTTCGAAAGAGGATCCTGTTGGGTGGAGCTGAGTGATGGATGAAGGCTCCAGGTCTGAGGGAGTTCCTATCATGAACCAATTTGCCTGTCTCTTTACTTCACAGTGGTAATTAGTGGGTTGTAGCAGTGATGTGATAAAATACTTGGAAAATGTGTTAATGATGTGGTAGCTCTGTGTTGTGGCTACCGCTTTATATACAAATAATGCAGAAAAACAATCTTGCCACAATGGAGTGAATTCAAGGGAGTTACCCAAGAGATGGAGTTGGCCCATTCTCTCATGTTTCTCCATGGCTCTGCATCTCACGTGTATCATTGTATAAATCCAGCTTTTGTGTTATGTGTACCTTAAAAGGAAAAATAAATGAGGGAGGAACTTCATATATAAAGCTTTTAGACCCCATTTCTCCAATTCAGGAAAACACTTAAGCACATGCTTAAATTTAAATCCCCGTGAAGCAACTTAATCATGTCCTTAAAGTTAAACATATGCCCAAATGCTTCCCTGAATTGGGGCCATGGGGCCTGATGCAAAGCTCAGTGAGGTCAGTGGAAAGGCTGTCATTGATTTCAGGGGGCTGTGGGGCAGCAAATCATTATTGCTTTTTCTCTTTAAAGCCAACAGTCTCAAACCTGCTGCTAACTACATTCAGTTTCCCTTGGGTAGCATACTCATCCCCAGCCTCCCAATCTGATGAGGGACCAATTGCAACCCATCCCGCAGCATGACACTACGCGCACACCCCCAGTGCTCGGCCACTGCCCCACAGCAAGCAGCTCTGCCGTGAACCATCAGGCGTTCTCAGCACTCTCATACAAACCAAGGTACTTGGAGCCCACATCATTAATGAGTGTTGGACGGTGCTCAGGGCTCCAGTGCACACGGCAGCCCCTCCCTGGGTTCTCCTTTCTGAACAGGCTGGTTTTCACTTGTGGGGAGGGGGAGACACCAACACTCAAATACATGGATTTTATAACGTAATTGATTTGTTCCATTTTGAGCTTCGGGACCATCTGGAAAGGTAATTTCAATCACACTAAAGTAGACCAAAGGGCAGGCTGTGTACTACGCTGCTTGCACAACCCTGCCCCATAGTTAGATACCAAGGTGAAAGGTGTCTTATAAATACTGCAGGGAAAACAGCTGGTTCACAGGGCCTGAAGTCATCGCATTAAAAACAAACACACACCCTAGGAAGAAAGAATAAAGCACTTAGTGAAATCGATATGGTTCATTCCCACTTTTGCAGCTGGTAGCTTTTACTCTATCCATGCGTTGTTCGGGTGATAGTATTAGCCTCCAGTCATGGCTAGTTCATATTCCTTTATGTTCTGAGACCCACACAGTTTTGAACAGGGCCAGCTTCATTAAAATGATTTCCTGCCATAGATGTTGACATGACAACAGATTTTCACATTCCATCCGCTGAATGCATTCAAATTTCAGACCCTATGTAAATGCAATCCATGCTTCTATGAAACAATGCCACAAGAATGATATCTTCAAACAGAGAGGAAAGATGGTCCAAGTGCACTGGTCTCAGACTTAGGATACCTGAGTGTAAGTCCCTGCCGTAGACTCACTTTCCGACATTGGGAAAGTCATTTAATCTCCCTGTACAGTTGTTCCCTATCCGTACAATGGGGATTATAATATTTCCTTTGTCCTGTTTATTTAGACTGTAAACTCTCTGGGGCACAGACCTATGTGTATGTGCAGCACTTACCACATTGGGGCCCTGTTCTAAGGTGTCGTATGAAAAATAATGGGGCCTGGTTCTGATCTCACTCACACCCCTGACTTCATTGGAGTCACTCCCGGTTCACACTGGCAACAAAGGGGTCACAGCCAGTCCCAATGTCCAAGCCCATCTGAAGGAGGAGTTAGAGGCAGGAGAGCTGTACTCCTCTGCAGTTCTGGGGGTACTACTGGCTCCCTGGCAGCTGTTGTGAGGTGACTTTCCTTACACAAGGCTTTAACTATAGCACAGCCCCCCTCATCAGAGAGAAGGCCAGACCTGGCCCGGCAACTTCACGGGTAAGGAGAGGAATCCAGAACCCTTTGGTGCAGCGCCTGGAATCCATCTACCTATAGTACCTATCTGGCCACCATTACCATACTACCTCAGCCTCACAACCCTACTGTGTGGCAGGGAAAGGCCATTATCCCATTCTACAGATGAGGAAACTGAGGCACAGAGGAGCTGAGTGACTTGCCCAAGATCACAAGGTCTGCTTCCCATGGTCACTTGCCATTCCAAAGGGGGCAGGGAAAAGGCAGAGCCACACACAACACCCCACCCCCATGCTGGTAGAGGACCTGGCCAGGCACGCAGGGGATTGTAAGCTGCACGCCATTACGGGTGCTGTGGCACACATGCTGTCCTGTCCCTCCCAGAGGCCCTTGCACCACCCTGTGCTCACGGCTGTGCCTACCAAGCACAGCTAAGCCCAGAAGGAGCTCCTAGGTCTGAAAAACAGGAATTTGTGTGACGGCTGCCATCTTGGCCAAGACACTGGGGCCTCTGGAGCTAGAAAAGCAGGAACCGCTATACGGCTTAAGCTAAAGCTCTGCAATTGGTGCCTCCAACAGACCGCTAATCCCCTGCAGATCAGGCACAGGGGGACCCAGTAACACAGCCACCAGAGGGTTACACTTACGCACACAGGATGGGATTTTTCCAAGAGAACGCATCATTGGCTTAACACCGCTCCCATTAACATCCAAAGGGGCTTTAGCACCGACTTCAATGGGAACAGCAGTGTTCAGACCATCTCTGAGCACTTCTGAACACCCTACTCATGAGGGGGAAAACGCTGCGCAGACACAGCAGTGCCCTTCAGACCCTGAGCAGATTCTGTGCCAATAAAACTTCCAGGCGGCTACGTGGTGCTTGTTTTCTTTTCTAAGCACTTAGGCTGGTTCTAGCATTTAATAATTAAAAACAAACAAAGAGTGGTGGCACACAAACTCCGCTATTTGTCTGCAATTGTCCGTAACATTTCAGGATGGCCTGAATTCTCATTACAATGTGAGATGTTCCTTGCTTTCATGTACATTTTATCCTAGTTTATTTCCCCCTTTTGGTCTGATTATACTGGCTACCCTGAAAGAGAAATGTTCCTGCCTCTGGACACTAGATGAATACAAAAAGCCCTCAGTGGGTGTTTATCTGATCTATTCCCATGATTAATGCAGTGAAAAGCATGTAGCACCAACATTTCTAGTCTCTCTGAAGAATTACAGTTAAGTCCACAGACATGTCACTGTAAATAAATGAGTCACCCAATAAAAGAACACAGTGTATTAATATGTAGTTTCTTTCCCAGTATGAATGCTAATTACTGCCAGTGCAGGGCTTTTGCCTTTTTTGCTGGTGTGAGTGGCATGTCTTGGTTTGTGCCATTTCTGGTAGCACTCCAAATAAACAACATTTTAGCTCCCAGCGTTCCTATTAAAGGGTGTGACACTGAATGTGTTTTTTTTATAGCTAAAGTTGTGTAATTTGAAAGCCTACAAAGCAAAATGGGGATCTATTGTAATTCTCCTTTCAGAGATTCATTTTATTGTGTACAAAATGGAATGGTGTGACCTCGGGGCCACGATGAGTGGGGCGGGAGTAGGGGCAAGGGCTCCCCTGGGCCCTAGACAGGGCCCAGAACCCCACTTCCAAGAACACCAGGCCACCATCGCCTCATGGTGTTTCGTCTACCTTCCGGGCCCACTCCAGAAGGAGGGATGGTAGCTCAGTGAGGACATACAGGGTGGACAGAACCCCATATATACACAAACACCTCTTGAAACACAACTCGTGCATAAAGCGGGATCCCAACGACATGGAAATTGGGAACCTCTGCGACTTGGCAGGTAACAACCCCCCCTTTGGAAAATTCTGATTGCATCCCTATGTAATATTATTGTCCTCCTCTTGAAAATGAGAATTATAGATGGCTTTCTGGTAATTTTAGTAGCCTAAGAAGCTTTATTTAAAGTATCAATATAATATTAGACTTCTTTCTTCCAAACTCAGTTCTGTAAGCATACTTGGGATTTCCCAGGGCAGTGCGGAGCGCTATAGGCCTCAGTGCTGTAATGGCTTACGCCCAGGCCTAATTGTAAGCATGAATAGTCTCACTGAGCTGGGTGAGACTACCCATGTGCTGAAAGTTAAGCAAGTGCACAGGCCTTTGCCTGAGTCAACAAACACAAGGCTCAGTTCTGCAAGCCCTGACGCACACAAGTAGTGCCAGGGAGCTCCTATGAATTAGAATTCCTTGTGTGAGCCAGTATTCACAAAAGCAGGCCAGCATAATAGGTGACCTCGAAAGTTTGAAGGTGAGGTAGAGATAAGCCCTGAAATGTATTAATACTTACCAGGCCTGAATCTTTTGAGGTCCACTTCCGTATCTGCCTCACAGCCTTCTTTCTCACTGCTTCCAACCCAGTCAGATATTATTTCTCCTCTAACCTACCTCAATCTTTCCTCTGACCCCAAATTCCCTCTGTCTGAGACCAACAGTCCACTCCTTCTCCTCAACCAGTCACTGATCACATAGGCCAACAGACTCTATCGGAAGAGACATGAATAGAAACAGGTAAAAACATTCTGGTGACATCAGGATTGGCTTGAAACTTCCCCCAACACTCGCACTGAACCAAAAACAAACTTCTCCTGAATTCTGAAAAAGTGAAGATGATGTGCATTGGTTGCCTTCGTTATATTTGCAGCCCTCAGCCTTTGCTGGCTTCATCTGTGAATAGCAGTGGAGATACACTACTAAAACACCACAACAAAGTCTGTTCTTGCCATGTGCCCTGCTAATCCAAAACAAAACATGCTGGAAATCTCTTAAGAAACCTTGATCCCAGGAGATTTCCAGCTCAGCTTCCAGAACAAGGAAGCTCAATTTTTTTCTATTTAAATTTTCATGTGAATTCAGTGTGTAGGAAAGGTGCTACATTAAAAGTGGCAGAATACTCTTTTATCTATCCATGCAACAGCCACAGCATGGTTGCCAGGTGTATGGAACTCTCCTTCCTGACCTACCAATGTACCTCCACCCTCTCCAAGCTTTTAGGGTTCAAAGCGTAGTTCATCAATTATCCGACAGGCTCTTTTTTCCTGATTGTGAGCTGTTTGCACCCTAGCACTGATTATTGTGAATGAGACTATTACACAGAAATACTCGCCCAACACTTCCAGTGAACAAATTTCAGCCCATGGGGTGTTTGTGAATTGGTCCTTGTGACGATATGATACTATTAGGGCAATGGGAGTGGCCACATAAGACAAAGAGGATTGGTTCTGCTCCGATAGGATGATGAAAACATTATAAATAAGAGAATAACAAATAGCAACCAATGGCTAATGAAGAGTGACTACTATTGTTCATGCCCAAATACCTTTACTTACATGCAGATACGGTTATTTATTTCAGGAACAGCTATTCCCCAAACATCCATGTGAATAAGAACTCCCAAATGTTCTTAGACAGCCAGAATTAAGTATAAAAACAAAGTCATAGATTATAATGTCAGAAGAGAATAAGGTGATCATCTAGTCTGACCGCTGTGTAACCGGCCAGAGAACTGCCCTAAATTCATTCCTGCTTAAGTTAAAAATTGATATTTTTTTCTATTTTAAAGATTGCCAGAGATAGAGAATCCACCACAACCTTTGGTAATTTGTTCCAATGGTTAATTGCCCTCGCTGTTAAAATTTGCACCTTATTTCCAGTCTGAATTTGTCTAGCTTCAACTTCCAACCACTGGATCTTGGTCAATCCAAACAGCCATTCTGGGTTCCAATGAAGATGCATAAACATTGTTTTGAACTAACTGACCAGCTCTTTAAAGATTCACCAGTCGTAAATCTCAGGTCTGACTCTCTCCATGCTGGACTCTCACAAGATGTCCACATCTGGATCTCATCTCTTCCAGAGCTGCCTTCACAAAGTCCTGTCATTGGAAAGAAGTGCACACAGTTCACGGCCCAGCAAAGATTGCCAGACCACCTGAGTCCTGTATCCAAATTCAGTGATGTGGCATCTTTGTGACTAAGGCAATTTGGCCCTCGAATGTGATGGAGCTCAATGTGAATCTGCTTCTGTGACAGCGAGTCAATCGAGAGCAAGCAGGTTTTCAGAGTGTGCAGCTTGCATTCAGTGGGCCCAATCCTGTTCCCACCCTAGTGATTTTAGCGCAAATTGATTTACAGCAATTACGTCAATTCTCCAGTAGATTTGAGGTGGAAAGGAAGAGAGCCAGATTCTCCTTCTGCTTTCCCAGCTGAAGCCGCACTGGCATCGGTGGTTTAAAGAAGAGGAGAACTTGGTCAAGTAGGAGCAGTGGTGGGATGGTAGCACCTGAGATTATACAAACTGCCAGCCAAATTCTCAATCCCACCCATGCACACTCCTCCGCACCTATACACTACTGCAGGCATGCAAATAGCCAGGGTCCATTAGTATTTTTTGCTACACTTAATGATTTGACAAAAATCAGCAAAAAAATAATTTACAGTAATTATATAGGAAGCACTCATCAACAGAGGCCAGCTGAGCATGCAAAGTTAATTTAATGGGAATATAAAACTTCTCTGTTTTGTGTTAAAACAAGCAGGACTATAATAAAATCAACTCCCTCCACCCCCACACCACCCCCCAAAAATCTAATAGCCTTTCACTCTACTGTCATTGTCATTCATTTTCCTCAGTGATAAAATGTACCCTTGGTTTTGCATTCAAATCATGCCTGAGTTTTGCTGGTCTCGTTAATTCTTGGAATGGAAAAAAAAATCCCTTCCTGTTGACTGCGTGATTTCTATCCGGAGCTATATATTGATGAGAGGAGGGAAATCTTTGAAAGGTGGCTCAAATCACTCAGCAGCTCATTCTAATTCTAGCCAGAGCAACGGTGACAAACCCATCGTGACTTGCAAGGGAATCAGACACAGCTTGTGCTGGCATTTTTAAACCTTGGTCCAAGGCAACATTGGTCCTTACAATGATTAGAGCGATGTAACTCCATTACAGCTCAGGCAATGGTCATTACAGCTAAATCACAAAACCCTTCTTTTACAAAAGGGTGATGCGACAGTGATATTAAAGCTTCCACAAAAATATCCTAGTAAACATGCCATCATGATAAAGCTATAATTAACTATGAAAGTTTTACCACAGACTTTAGTACCTCAAAGATACAATCCGGCTAACCCATTTATCGGAGTAAGGTTCGGTGGATGTAGTAAAAGGATTTTGATAGCACAGTGGTTCCTGAAATTGCATGTTTTTGAGCCAGTGGGAAAGCCTCTGCCAAGGCGGATTTTAAAGAGGCAGGTCTTCCAAATTCCCAATCACAAGCGTGTGTCATTGCTTTTCATGGGAGTAACCCCATTGCCTCTAAGGAGAGGAAAGGTTTGTTGGATGGGGCCTAGGAGTTGACAATTTTACAAATTCCTCATGAATACTCTATACCAAATTCTCCCTTATGTCCCAAACAAAGATGCACAATTCTCACAAAAGACACATTATGCCACAACAGTTTGAATATTCTTAATGAAACAGCTGTCTCCACAAGAATTTGGAAATCCTCTCTATTGCATTTCAACCTAGAAGAAGCAATGCAAGTATTAAGGACACTGGTCCTTTTACCTGCTTCTTAGCATGTCAGTTGTTCTATTTCCTACACTATAAAATAAGATGGCGAATATTTCTTACCAAATCAACACCAGGTAAAGGGAAAAGAATCCTTATCTGCAATATTTAAATCCCGAAACATTTATACCCCCACTTACAACTTCCTCATTCACATACCTGACATTCTCCTGTTACAATAAAATGCTTTGTTTTCCATGGGATTTTTTGGGTAAGCACTAGTGTTGTAAATTGCTAACACCTCTATATGCATTGGGAAGTATTTTTAAAAAGGTTAAAAATATAAATGTAAAATAATTTTTTTTTTTTGCAAATTACAAAAAGCCCAAAAAAAAAAAAATGTAACTTAACAATCCAGATAGGCCCAAAAATAAAAAACAAAACTGCAGCCCAAGGCCAGCGCACACAAACAAGCTCTCTGCTGCCAAACAGCCAAAAGCCTGTATCCCAACCCCAGCCAGCCATAAAAAAAAACAACTAAACCAAACAAAACTAATAAAATTACAAAAACCAGCAAAACACAACATTCTCACAACCCTAAAACTGGTGTGTTCTGGGAAAGCCAAGGAAGCCGCAAAAAGCCAGTTCAGACTGGTACAAAAAGCACAAAAAAACAAAAGCCCCTAAACAAAATGCCCCCCCCCAAAAAAATCCAGGGCTTAAAACCCTCCCAAAAGCTAAAGCAAAACAAAAATTTACAGCAAACCCTAAACAACCTGTGCACAGGGCAAAGCTCTTGTCTACCCTTCCCCCCTCTTCTTCTTACATTACACCCAGGCTTGGCCGGCATTGGGTTGTGTGTGTGTAAGTATAAAAGTGAGTTAGGGCTAGGGCACTAACATTTTCTCCCTCCCTCTGAGCAACGTGGGCGCGCCCAGCACTCACCGCTGTTATTTGGTTAATAAAGCTTTAAACTTAGTCACTTGGTGTGCTCCTTCATCTCCTCCCCTAAATCAGCCTAATCACCTGAAACCCCAGGCAAATTGGTAACATACATTTTTGATAAATTTTGATGGAAAAATGTGGGGGCGGGGGGAGCTCTGAGAGCGCACCAACTGTTCTAACCAGCTGTATTAACAAATTGTGTCGGCATGTTCAGAAAACAAGTGGTCATGATTGCGGACTCGGGAGTCCCACAGTTGTGGGCAATGGCATCAATGATGGGTTCAAGGCTAAACGCACGGGCATTAGGATTAGGTAGCGCGGACACGGGAGTCCCGCTGCCTGGCCCGCTGGTGTCATGGAAGGCTGGTGAACCTGATGCCCGAGCCACGGAGGGGGAAACAAAAAGGAACAGGACCCTGTTGCCTCTTTCAATGGGGGGTGAGGACCTCTCCCGGTTGTAGAGGGCTCTCACCAAAGTGGGACACAATCCCTGGGGTTCTGTGGTGGAGCTTCAAAAAAGGGTGCAAACTTGGCAAAATTTGTTAAACCTGTATGCCAAGTATAAAAAGCAAAAGGGTAAAAACTTGGAGGCAGCTGTGGGATTGGTTAAAACATAAACTTTTGTGTTTTGTACAAGCGTGGGCACAAAAAAATTATAAAAATAAAAAAAAATCATAAAAAAATATGTTTGGGCGGTATTTTCTATATAAAACCCAACTCTAAAAAATATTAAAGTATAAACAAATAATGGTAGCGCCTATATAAAAATATTTTTTAAAAAAAATCCAAAAACAATACTTTATTCAAAAAATTACTCCTTTTTAAAAAAAATCTTGCTCTGTTAAATCAAACCCTGAAAAATATAGGAGTTTGGGCAGCATAGTATTTCTTGTAAGTAATATTGTAATAATTTCACAATTTAAAAAAAATGTTTAAGGAAAGGGACCAGGAGGGATGGGGGCTAGTTGAGGAGCCCACCCTCCTTGCTAAATTGGTAGTAAAACAAAGCCTGTGTCCATAAAAAAAAAACAATTTAGCAAAAAAAGCAAAATCAGGCCCAAACAAGCAAGCAAGCAACAAATAAAAAAAATTAAAAACAGGTTAAAAGCCCTACGGGCATCGTAGCAAAAGTTAAAAAAGCAATAAGTACAAGCATACAAAATTCTAATCACTAAAACAATACTTAAAATGGTAAAATCTAAATTAATAAAGGTGTCATTTGAAAAAATAAGCAAATAATTAAAAATAAAAAAATAAAAAAATCAACTCTGCAAAAGCTAAAAAAAATTAAACAGTTAAACATTGTAAAAATATTTTTTAAAAATTCTTGGTTTCTTTGCAGCTATTCTAAAAGAAATAATGGGCCCTTTTCCAAAAAGAAATCTATAAATAAGCCAAGCAAACAAACCTATCTAGTTAAAATAATTTAACTATAAATAATTTAGTCAAATTTGCTAAAAAAAAAATAAGGGGGTTCTATTAAATTTTAACTGCCCCAAATATATTTTTAAAATGTAATCTATATACAGCTACGTGAAAACAAATCAGTGTAAAAAAATATGCATTTTTCCCAAAACATGTGCAATATATATATTATAAAAAATGCGAACATACCATGCTACTTAATTACAATCCGATTAGGGCTCCAAAGAAAGACACAATAGGTGTTTTCTTTTTCAAGTTTTTATATATTTTAAAAGCAAAAATTAAAAATTAAAATAATCAAAACTCTAATAAAAATTAATTGTGATACTTTTAAGACAAAGTCTCTAAGGTGCTAATGGCTTTAAATCCAAAAGCAAGCCAAAAAGCATCTGTGTTAATGCAAATTACCTAATAAAAATAAAAGCCATTAAAAACTGGCCTGCCTATAAAGCAAACACAACAAAATATGGGGGTAATTCCTCTGTTTTGCCTGCAATCAGCAAAAATATTTATAAAAAATATTTTAAGCAATAATCTGCCACCCCCAAAGGGGTAAAAACATGTTCTTTTTGTCTTTCAAAAAATCAAAAAAAGCTAATACCAACTAAAAAACAACTCAAAATACCATAAATCTACCGTCACAATAAAAATTGTGTTTTGTGTTCTATGTTTTTTCTTGTGTTGTTTGTCTTGTTGCTAGCACTGTTCTATATTAAAAAAAAAATACTGCAAAAAAAACCATCAGGTAATAAACACCATATTTAAAAAATTAATTTTAAAACAAAAATTATAAATACTATAAACCTAAAAGTAATTAAAAATAAATTAAGCTATTTGTCCCAGCTGCAAAAGAGCCTAATACAAAAACAAATAAAAATAAAAAAAACTTACTGCTATAGCTATAAAATGTACTAAAATGCAAATACTTGCTTGTCCACCTTAAAACACAGAATGTTTTGTGTAATATCAAAAAACACTAAGGTTTAATACACTTGCTAAAGCAAAAAAAAAATGACTGTTTAATACTTATCAATACAAATAAATCCAATATGTTTCTAGCATAGTAAAACCAAATCTTTTTATTAAAAAAATTGTTGTTAAAAATGCACACCAACAAGCTCTAAAAGCAAAAATATAAAAAGTTAGCCCACTCCTCATATGGCACATAAAATCCTTCTGGCTACCCCACACTTCAAGCCAGTAGGCTAAAAAAAAAACCTATTAAACACCAAAGGTTGTACCAAGTAAACTCCTCAAAAGTAAATGTGCTTGTCCTTGCCTGTTGCTCCAAAGTCCTGTAGTAAAAACATTTCATTAAATCCTATATATAAAATAAATTAAAATAAATAAATAAATAAATAAATAAATAATAAAACCCAAATACAATATAAGTAATGTATATGTATTAATTCCTAAAAAATATTTTAAAAAAATAAAAATATTAGCAACCCATTAATAAACAAATATAAATGTAATGTCAATACTGTATTTTCCAATAATCACATTTACTATTTGACGCAACCAAAAAGTCTCAGCTTTGCCCAATTGAAAAAAAAGCTATATAAAACCCACAACGCCGTAAAAGCCGCTTTAAATAAAAAAAAAAGCCAAGCATAAAAAAATCGTCATTAAATACATCCAAAAATAACAAATTAAAAACAAGATAATCTTGCAAAAGCTGAAAAAGGCAGCCCACACTCTGAACGCCAAGTGGGTGTGTCCGTACTCCATTGTAAATCACATCTTCCCGGTAGTGTACCAGCTTCAGCTACCAGGCAAACTAAAATGGGTGCATGCCAATCAGCTCAAAACATATGCTTCTCTGTAGATTTCTGGTTATGGCATCGTGGGCTTCAGTTGTGGCCCTGCCATCTGCCTGGACTATCCGGGTCGCCAGCTGCTCATAAAATTATCTAAATAATTATAATTATTTTTAAAAAGTACCTCCAAAGGCTCTCCCTGGTCCAAGCAGCTAATGGGGCCAATGCCACAGTGTGGCATAAAGGTAAAAAAAAAAAAAAAAAAAAAAAAAAAAAAAACCCGTAAAGGCAGTGCATAGTCCGAATAAACACAGTAGGGCCACAGCCAAATACCTGGTGGGTGGCCCCGAACCTCCCCTGAACCCCAGAGGGACAAACCCTGTTCCTCATATAATAGCCTAAAACAAAATAAAAGGCCCTTTAGCGAGTAACAGTAATTTCTAATCCCTGAATGCAATATTGTTGTTATAACCTCCTAAACCAAGCAAACAACATCCATAACAAAAAGTCAAAAAAATACTATAACAAAACAACTTTAAAAGTTTTTGTATGTGCCTCAGTTTCCCCAATAGGTGCATTTATTTTGTTCTTTTTTTCCCCCTTTTGCTTTGTTAACAGGACAGGGAGTAATAGCAAAAGCTCAGGGACACCCCGAACAGAAGTGGTGGGACTGGTCTTGCTGCTTGAGGCCTGCAAAATCCTTTATTGTAATACAATGTATGTATGGTGGCATATTTTTATGGGACTCTTTGGGTTTCCAACGCTTTTGCCCTTCTTTGTTAATTTTACCATTAACCAAAATTGGCCTTGGTAAAAAAAAGTCTATTATCCATTGGCAGGGGGGCAGTTACGGCACGTCATTCTGGGAATGTGGCACTGCGTATTACCGGGGCGTTTTTCCCTGGCCCTGCGTATCCCTCCCCAATTGGGTCCCAAATGGTGTTAACCCTGAAGAACCTCGTACCCCGCGAGGCAGCACCACCCGGGACAACATTGCATTCCATCTCCATCTAAGCACCCGTCCCAAAAAGTTTGTTTCCACCTGGGAACAATAGCCCCTACCTTTAAAAAAAAAAAAATCTCTATTGGTCCTGCCAACGCTTGTGGTTCCACTAAAAAAAACCTAAAAGCAATGGCTCAAGTAAACCACCAATAAAAAGCTACATGAAAAGGTTTTCAATATCACAAAAAAGTTCAACATGCCATCAAAAGTCAGTGCTCCACATTAACAGTTGCAATCGGAGTGTGGTTGCGGTATTGGCACCTGGATGGTGTAGGGTTCAACCCAATCCCCTTAGTTCCAAATGTTGGTATATTACTTATATCACCCGCTCCTACACACACACGTCCCGCCAGTGTGGGGAGGTAAATATCATGTGCCCCAAGCGATTTCCAACATCCCTTTTAAATTGTAGCCTCCTTCGCTTAGCCCACAGTCTTCAAAAAATAATCCTAAAAAAGCACCTCCACGTTTCCCCCCACCAGCGATGGTGGCAAATTTTACCAGCCACCAAATGGGAGGCAGCCACTCAACGTTCAGTCCTCCTCAGTGCCACCTTAAAAGCTTTAAACATTTACTTGCCTCTGACGCACTCTCAAGTCCCAGCCTTCCTTCCCAACTGTACTGGGGCGGGGTGCACCCCTCAACTTGCCCGCCTTACGCAAGCATTGTTCCCCCTAAAAAAGCGAACCTCGTGAGCTCCTTGTGGGATGGGGCCAATTCAGCAGCTAGCATTTGGAATATTCAGCAAGGGGCCACAAAAAACAAGGGGTTAAAACAATTGAAAAAAGCCCTGGGGCTGGTCACAAGTGCAAATCTCACCCACCATACAGTGGCCACCTCTGCCCTCAAACATACTGCTGAATTGGCCCTCCACATGCGGAACACCTTGCAAGGACTAATTAAGGCCATAATTAAGGCCAGGGACCAACTAGCTTGGAATTCTGTGTGCTCCCAGCTCCAACAGTATTTAACCCCAAAAGTCCGTAGCATCCAAAAAACATGTAAAAGCCTAGCCCTGGGAAATCCATTCCCCCTCCGGGATTCCCGGGAGCAATGGCCTTTTCGCTGTTCCTGAAGGCTCACTAACTAAAAGTGCACAGGCACAGCCTCCTCCTTCACAGCCTAATAAAAAAAAATATGGGCCCCTGCTATAAAAATCCAACCAGGCCTTTAAAAAGGGACTCTGGGACTAGGTGGTCCATTGCAACGTGTGGGAGGTAGCTCCCCCCAATAACACGGGTAAGTGGTATGTGCTGGCTGCATCCCCTGACTATCAGCCCATATAAATTGCAAAGGGCAACACCTAGCAGCTATGGCCTATAAAGCCCCCTCAAATAATGTGCAAAAAAAAGGAATGCCAGGTCCCTTTTATAAGGTGGGTCAACACATCTGCTAAAAAGGGAAGGCATCGGAATACGCCTCCACTAAGGCACATCTGTTTACCAATACTGCTGCGTGTGTTTAAAAGGCCACCTACCCCAGGGTGCCCCTCAACTTGGTGTTACAATCTCAAGTGCACAATTTTTCGGTGCATTGGCCCGCTGTTATTCAAAGTATTGTTAATATTTCTAACTATATTGTGTTTAATTTTTCATAAATGACACCCAATGTTTTTCTCCCATTGGCGCACACCCAGAAGCAACTTACCGTGTTCCAAACAAATGCCTCCTCCTTTACAGGTTGCAGCACACGTTCAATTTAAAAAAGCTCCCTTTGCCACAGCCATTCAAATGAAATGTGTTATGCTGTGCTACTAACAAAGCCAGAAGCCACTACTGCCTTGTGTATGCAATTATTGCTGCCCTAATAATTTTGGTTTTGCTATATTGCTGTTTGTGTAAAAGGCCAACGGTAACACTAGGCACAGTGTTGGAGGGAGGGTGATGACCCCTCACACCGGGGTGTTGATTCAGGGACAAGAGGGGGACTGTCACAATAAAATCCCTCCCCCCCATGGGGTCCCATGGGTAAGCACCAGTGTTGTATATATTGCTAACACCTCTATATGCATTGGAAAGTATCTTTAAAAGGGTTAAAAATGTAAATGTAAAATAAAAAATTCCTTTGCAAATTACAAAAAGCCAAAAACAAAAAACAACAACAACAATCCAGCTAAGCCCCAAAATAAAAAACAGAAACTGCAGCCCAAGGCCAGTGCACACAAACAAGCTCTCTGCTGCCAAACAGCCAAAAGCCTGTATCCCAACCCCAGCCAGCCTTAAAAAAAAAACAACTAAACCAAACAAAACTAATAAAATTACAAAAGCCAGCAAATAAAAACACAACAGTCTCAACCCTAAAAACAGCGTGTTTTAAAAAAGCCAACAAAGCCGCAAAAGGCCAATTCAAACTAATACAAAAAGTGTAAAAATTACAAAAGCCCCCAAAAACCACAGGGCTTAAAACCTTCCCAAAAGCTAAAGCAAAACAAAAATTTACAGCAAACCCTAAACAACCTGCACACAAAGCAAAACTCTCATCTAGCCTTCCCCCCTCTCCTTCGTACGTTACACCCAGGCTTGGCCAGCCTTGGGTTGTGCATGTGTAAGTATAAAAGTGGGTTACGGCTCAGGCACTAACACTTTCTTCCTCCTTCTGAGTGATGTGGGCGCGCCCAGCACTCACCACTGTTATTTGGTTAATAAAGCTTTAAACTTAGTCACTTGGTGTGCTCCTTCATCTCCTCCCCTAAAAATCCTGCAGCCTCAGCCTAGTCACCTAAAGCCCCAATCAAGTTGGTAACATAAATCTGTCACACTCCAACCCTTGCAAATTCAACATTGTGGAGAAAGGCAAAAAAATACAGATGTCTGGCTTGTACCTTTAATTTGATGAGTTACATTTGCATGATAGTCCAGATGTATTGGGTTACCAGCCTGGTGTACAGCATATCTAACCAAGCCAAGGCAGACTTCATTAAGGCTCCCGGCTGGTGCTGATGCTACTGAGTAGAATTTGGCCTGATATATGTAACTGATCATTTGTTTAAAAAGTCTAATCAGCAGATACTGGTAAAAAAGTAATAAACGTTTTCACTTCTACTGGTGCTTTCATGGAACAATCTCGAAAAGGTACCCTACTATAATAACTGAGTTACAACATGCCTGCGAGATAGGTCAATGCTACTGTGCACATGTTACAGATGGACAAAGAGAGGCACAGAAAGAATAGGGTTTGAGGTTTCAAAGAAGCATAAGGAAGCTAAGCACCCAGGACCTATTGGAATTCAGTGGGATTTGAAGATCCCACTCAATTAGTCTCATATGTTCAAGACCTTTACACCAAGAACTTAGATAAAAAAAAGAGAAATCCTCTCACTGGAAGGTGGCAATGTAACAGTACTTTATTTCTTAGAGTTCAGAGTGATAAGATACAAGAACCCAAAAACAGAGAGCATGAAACAGGCTGCACCCTAGAACAGAGAGGTGCAACGCACCCAACCTTACTATAGGCTGTCTGATCACACACTTGCCTAGAGAGCACCATAGCCTGCAAGGAGGACCAGGAAAACCTCTTCAAACTTAAAGTGCTAGCTTGTCATTTTAACATAGTCTTAAATACACCACAACTATTGCCAGTTACATCAGCGGCTGTATTGGGAATAGAACTCCTGGGAGAAATCTTGCCCCATGGAAGTTAGTGAGGGTTTTGCCATTCACTTCAATGGGTAGGGAGGCAGGATTGCACCCGGAAAATCCTGGCTCCCAATTTTCTGCACTCACCAATGCAGGAGAGGGACTTGAATAGAGCTGGTCAGGAAACATTTTTCATCACAAAATGCCGAGCCATCAAAGCCAAAAGAAAGGGTTGGTTTCGACAAATTTCTCAACTTGAAAAATGTTAGGAAAAAAGGGTTTTGAGATTGTTGAAAGGTTCCATTTCAACATTTCCAAAAAGAAACATTTCCTGGTTTCCTGCTTCAAAACAACTTTCCACCTAGAAACTGAAGCTAAATTGTAGTAAAATTGTAGTAAAAAAATTTTTTTAAATGGTCAATCAAAACAAAGCGTTTTGATTCATCCAAACTGATTTTTTTTTTCAGATTTTTGATTCATGAAAATTCTTGAGATTGACTTTTTGTGCTGATTCAAGACAAGAAATGTTGCTGAAAATTTTTGAATGAAGGGTAAAACCATTTCCTGCCCAGCTGTAGTCTTGAACTCTAAATCCAGCAACATTTTCCACCCTCGTTCACTTACAGGGTGACCTTTTTAAAATACTGGCCTTGTGGTCTTTTGGGCTGCTCTGTGAGTGAGAAAGATGGCCTGCAAGGCTTTTCTTTAATAATAAAACCAATTTGCTTATTTACACTTTAGAAGTATCTGGACCATAAAGACATAAAATCTGAACTTCCCAGAATTTGCTGGAGTACTAATGGGAAGTCTAAGGGATTTTTAATGTTTGTTCTTTAAGGTGCCACAGGACTCTTTGCTGCTATTTACAGATCCAGACTAACACAGCTGTCCCTCTGATACATTACAGAAATAGTAAGTAATAGCAAGGAATATTTGGGGGGAATAGGACTCCAAGTGGTCCCTTCCCTGATTCTTTGTCTAAATCACTTGGTGGTGGCAGCATACAGTTCAAGGACAAGGACAAGGGGGAACTTGTGCCTTGAAAATTTTTTTAACCTAAGCTGGAAAAATAAGCTTGGGGGTCTTTCATGTAGGTCCCCACATCTGTACCCCAGAGTTCAGAGTGGGGAAGGAACCCTGACAAGCCCACTCTGACTTTTCATAGGATAGCGCCTAGACATGGGGCTTGTCTGCACTGCAGTGTTAGCTTGAGATGTAATTCAAGTGTTGCCCTTAGCCTGACTCCCATCCATTCACAACAGTCTCTACCTCAGGTTAACTGGAGCTTTAGGCTTGGTCTACAGAACTACGCCAGCATAGGCTCCATGATGTAGACATACCCTTAGACTTGAGCTAGCTGGCTTCTCAGAGGAGGAGGACTGAAGCTCAAGCACTGCTGATGTTTGAGCTAGTAATGCAGTGGAGACTCCACTACTCCGTGCTGCTAGTCCAAACTCTGTGCAGCTCCAAGGTAGTTTTGCAGTGTGGTCACTCTCACTTGAGCAAGGCTAACTCGAAAGGAGTTAACTCAAGTGTAGGGACAGGTCTATACTACAAAGTTAGCTTGGCTTAACTACATTCCTCAGGGGTGTGAAAAATTCTTCTGTTGACCTAGCTACTGCCTGTTGGAGAGATGGATGTACTATAGCAATTAGAAGAACCCCTTCCATCTCTGTAATAAGTGTCTACACTATAGCAGCACAGATGCAACACTGCTGTGCCACTGTAGCATTTAGAGGTGTAGACTACACTACAAAGTTAGGTCAATGTAAACAGCCTTGCGTCAACCTAGCTGTGCATGTATCTACACTTACATTTGTTTCCCACCCAAGTAAGTGGTCCGTTACACCAACATAGTAACACCACCTCCCCAAGCAATGTTGAGCCCATATCAATGTAGGGAGGCGCAAGTGTAGACACTGTTACCTATGTCAGCCCTGACAGTCCTCCAGCAGCTGTCTCACAATGCCCCCCAGGGACCATCTGATCACCATTGTGAACTCCCATGCTCAGGAGTCATGTAAACTGGAATCACTCGTCCCCTTTAAAGCTCTGCAAATTTTTGAAAGTCCTTTTCCTCATTGCCTGGCTTGGTGAGAACACCTAGCAGCATCCAACTGCCAGCTGGCTACACACTCCAGACATGCTCTGGCCTGGAGTAGACAAAAGATATTGGATCTCTGGGGCAGCTCCAAACCAGCACAGAAATGTGTATGTCTATGAGCAGATTGCAGGAGAAGGGGTAAGACAGGAACCAGCACCAGTGCCATGTCACAGCCAACGAGCTGCCACTGGCCTACCAGAAGGCCAGGGAGGCCAACAATCAACCCAGTGCTGAGCACAGACCTACCACTTTTACAACGAGCTGCTTCCCTCCCCCCAATCAGAGTGGATACCTCTGAGGAGCCCGAGTCACAGGCCTCTTCTATGAACGGTGAGGAGGAGGAGGTGGTGAGTGAGGAAGAAGAGGAGGAGTATGGGGTCAGGCAACCGGAGGATTCAGCTGTGCAGCGAGCCAGGATCTGTTTTTGACTCCACTGCTGTCCAGCCAGTCCCAGTGGTGCACAGGTGAGCCTGATGCAGGGGAAGGAACCTCGGGTAGGTGTGTAGATAACTTTTCCATTACAGGGATGGCACCCCCAAAATGGCAGGACACAGCTGTTGACTTTTCATTACTTTTCTCATGCTAGAAGAGGGAGTGGTACAACCAAGAGAGGTAGAGTTGTTATCTGCTTTTCATTCCCCTCGAGAGTGGAGCCACCTGTTTATGTGGACCGGTGTGTGTCTTGTGAACCCTCCATCGAGATCTCGATGAAACTTTCATGGAGATGTCTGCAATCCCTTGCCAAAGGTTTCTAGAGAAGGCAGCCTTATTTCTTCTGCCGCGGTGGGACACTTTCCCATGCCAGTCAGTGATAACTTCAGCAGGCACCACTGGAGCGCACAGGTTAACAGCACACGGACCCTGGTGGCGTCGGGACGCTAGCAGCAGCTTTGCTCTCTCTGCCTGTGTTACCCTCAGGAGTGAGAGATCAGCTAAAATCACCCCGCCTGCGGGAAATGGTGCCAGTGCTCAGTGCCATTGCCTTGTGCTACTAGAGTGATGCCAGCGACCAATTCCCTCTGCATTTCCCCAAGCCCAGTGGGTCATACTCACCAGGCTGGTGCTGTGCGTGGGGCCGTGCACAAGCAATCCCAATCCCAAGCGAGAATATAGAGTTTACAACGTTGGGGGGGAAGGGGAGTGAGTTCAGCAGCAGTAGTTTCGCTCTCTGTAGTGAATGTGCCGACAATGTACCACCGTGTGTTGTATCTCAGCTGCTGCCACTGTGGCCTTCAGGGTTTCCCCCCACACACCCACAGGACACCTAAGCCAGATGAGGAGAAGAAAGAAGAGGACTCGGAATAACATGTTCAATGAGACCCTGCAAGCCAGCGCTGCATCGGACCACGAGCACAGGGCCTGGAGGATGAACATTGCGGACAGCCTGGAGAAGGGCAGTGGAGAGGAGACAGGCCCAGGAATCCCAGCAGGAAAAGGAGAGGGAGAGGCACCAGGACATAATGGAGCTTCTCAGACACCAAACACAGATGCTGCAGACTCTGCTGGACCCGCAGGTTCAACAAGCCTGGGCTCGCCTCCCTCTGCAGCCCATTACGAACTCAATAGCGGGACCTTCCCATGAACCTCCTCCCAACATGCCATGTGGCATCGGGGTCACTGTACTACCCCATCACTCCACCTGGGGGGACACTGAAGACAATCGCAGCTTCACAGACACAGACCTGTGAAAGCCATGGTTGGTGTACGTGTAGCTGAAACGGATGTGCATGTTCTTTCCCCTTCATTAGTTCTGTGCCTTAATTTGTCAAGTTTTAGTAAGTTTTAAATGTATTTCTTTTAACATTTCAGAGGGGGGTTTGCACTGAATTCTGTTACAAAATAAATGTCTATTTTTTAAAACATGACTCATCTTTATTAGTTTGAACCATCTGCTACCGAGTGCTTAGCAACTCTGAAAGCAACCAATTACTTGTTACTGACAGTGTGACACGACCGATAGGATAAGCCACAAACAAAATTACTAAGTGTATTGACAATGTTATAGTCCTACATGTACAGCGATCACCACACAAGTCCTAGCAGGGGACAAAAGAGCAGGGCCAGGCAGAGCACAGCACAGCAAAATGTGTTTCTCAGGCTCATTGTTAAAATGGTCTTTCAAAGTGTCCCTGAGCCATACAGCTCCGCATTGAGCTCTTCTAAAAGCCCTTGTGTCTGGCTGTTCAAACTCAGCAGACAGTTGCTTCACCTCCGCCCTCCACTCTGGTGGAAAGGTTTCCCCCTCTCCTTCACAGCTATCATGCAGGACATAGCAGGCAGCAATAACCATGGGATATTTTTCTCACTTAGGTCCAATCTTGTGAGCAAACAAATTGATTTCTGACTGACTGGTAGCAATCTGACATTGCAAATTTCCACAGTGTGATTGACACTGTCAGTGCAGCTCTCATTTAGGTGTCCCTGCACTGGAGGGCTGGGGCGAGCTTGGCACCCAGATCCAGGAATGTGGCCTTGCAAATTCAAGAGTTCTGCAGCCTCTGCTCATCATCCCAAACCTGCATTATGATGTAATCCCACCAGTCAGTGCTCATATTTTGGGCCCAGAAGCCCATTATCTGCAGCTGCTCTGTGAATGCCACCAACAACAACCTTGAATTGGTTCTCGCTCTATCCCACAGCAATCTGTCCTCCGTGGTTCTTCTTGCAGCTCTGCAAATATTTCAGGATCATGCGCCCTGTGCATGCAATGCTCATGACAATAGCGCAGAGCTGTGCAGACTCCATGCTTCTGTCAGAGATAGCGGACAGCAAGAAGGGACATGCGGGTTTGTGGGATTTTGAAAAAAGATGCAAAAATTCTGAGCTACAGATGACATTACTGGATGGAGACAGCGGCACACTGGGAAATTGACCCCATGCTCCCAATCAGCCCTGCACGATTCATGACGGCCCCATCATGCATTGCCAGAACTTACCACAAGACAGTGTGCTGGACAGTGGCAGGTTGTGCACTGGGATACCTACCCATGGTGCACCACACTCTGCATCGATACAGGCACTCCTGGCGAGCACTCGCATCACCGACACAAGGAGCCAAGGATGCATGCGCACAAGGATGTACAAACTGCGGCAGCTTTATGCTGGCGTAACTCGTGTTGACATAAATTTGTAGTGCAGACATGGCCGTAGTCTAGGTAACCTGAACTAGTGCTGCAGTGAAGACAAGCCAAGACTGGTGCTGGAAAGAAAATTGAGAAGGAAAGGGGCTGTTGACTGTCTAGTTGATGGCACCATGCAGTGGGGCTGGCAGGCTCCCTGCTAGCCACCGCGCTGCTCCCAGGAGGCAGCCAACCTGTCCGGTTCGTAGGCCTAGGGGTGGCCCAGGGGTTCCATGTGCTGCCCTGCGCCCTGCCCGCAGGCGCAGCTCTCATTGGCTGGGTCAGGGCAGGGGACGAACTAGCGCGACTCGCGAGCACTCAGCAGGTGGATGTTCAGGGATCGTGGTGAGTACCTCTCCTGCTGCTGCCTGGCCCTCTTCTCCTCACACTCCTCCTGTGGCTGGGCTCGAGCTACAGCGCATGCCCTGCAGCAAATCGCGGTCTGTCTGTCGCCCCCTCATCGGCACCCAGGAGTTTGAGGTATGAATCCCCATCTCCGAGTGCTGGGAATGGGACTGCTGGAGGGGAGGAGAATGAGACAAACCCAGTGCCCAGTCCAGCCTGGTAGCACCGCCCCCGCAACCCGGGACAGTTCTCTTGAGTCCGCCACTGGCCCCAGCAGCCCCGGAATCTGGGCAATTCCTCCCTCGAGCCCTGCACCCCCATCACTGCATCCCTCCCTGTCCCAACTGCCCTGAACGTCCATCCCCCCATCACTGCATCCCTCCCTGTCCCGCACCCATATCCCCGCCATCACTGCGTTCCTCCCTGTCCCAATCCCCCCACACCCCTATCCCCCATCACTGCATCCCTCCCCATCCCAACCCCCCTGAACCTCCATCCCCCCATCACTGCATCCCTCCCTGTCCCAACCCCTCTGAACCTCCATCCCCCCATCACTGCATCCCTTCCCGTAGAATCATAGAATATCAGGGTTGGAAGGGACCTCAGGAGGTCATCTAGTCCGACCCCCTGCTCAAATCAGGAACAAATCACAACTAAATTGTACCAGCCAGGGCATTGTCAAGCCAGGCCTTAAAAACCTCCAAGGAAGGAGACTTCACCACCTCCCTAGGTAACGCATTCCAGTGCTTCGCCACCTTCCTAGTGAAATAGTGTTTCCTAATATCCAACCTAGACCTCCCCAACTGCAACTTGAGACCGTTGCTCCTTGTTCTGTCATCTGCCACCACTGAGAACAGCCGAGCTCCATCCTCTTTGGGACCCCCCTTCAGGTAGTTGAAGGCTGCTATCAAATCCCCCCTCATTCTTCTCTTCTGGAGACTAAACAATCCCATTCCCTCAGCCTCTCCTCATAAGTCATGTGCTCCAGACCCCTAATCATTTTTGTTGCCCTCCGTTGGACTCTTTCCAATGTTTCCACATCCTTCTTGTAGTGTGGGGCCCAAAACTGGACACAGCACTCCAGCTGAGGCCTCACTAATGTCGAATAAAGAGGAACGATCACGTTCCTCGATCTGCTGGCAATGCCCCTACTTATACAGCCCAAAATGCCGTTAGCCTTCTTGGCAACAAGGGCACGCTGTTGACTCATATCCAGCTTCTCGTCCACTGTAACCCCTAGGTCCTTTTCCGCAGAACTGCTACCTAGCCATTCGGTCCCTAGTCTGTAGCAGTGAATGGGATTCTTCCGTCCTAAGTGCAGGACTCTGCACTTGTCCTTGTTGAACCTCATCAGGTTTTTTTTGGCCCAATCCTCTAATTTGTCTAGGTCCCTCTGTATCCGATCCCTACCCTCTAGTGTAGCTACCACGCCTTCCAGTTTAGTGTCATCTGCAAACTTGCTGAGAGTGCAGTCCACACCATCCTCCAGATCATTAATATATTAAACAAAACCGGCCCCAGGACCGACCCGTGGGGCACTCCGCTCGAAACCAGCTGCCAACTAGACATTGATCACTATCCGTTGAGCCCAACGATCTAGCCAGCTTTCTATCCACCTTACAGTCCATTCATCCAGCCCATACTTCTTTAACTTGGCGGCAAGAATACGGTGGGAGACCGTATCAAAAGCTTTGCTAAAGTGAAGGAAAAACACATCCACTGCTTTCCCCTTATCCACAGAGCCAGTTATCTCATCATAGAAGGCAATTAGGTTAGTCAGGCACGAGTTCCCCTTGGTGAATCCATGCTGACTGTTCCTGATCACTTTCCTCTACTCTAAGTGCTTCAGAATTGCTTCCTTGAGGACCTGCTCCATGATTTTTCCAGGGACTGAGGTGAAGCTGACTGGCCTGTAGTTCCCCGGATCCTCCTTCTTCACTTTTTTAAAGATGGGCACTACATTAGCCTTTTTCCAGTCATCCAGGACCTCCCCCGATCCCCATGAGATTTCAAAAATAATGGCTAATGGCTCTGCAATCTCACCCGCCAACTCCTTTAGCACCCTCGGATGCAGTGCATTCGGCCCCATGGACTTGTGTACGTCCAGTTTTTCTAAATAGTCCCAAACCACTTCTTTCTCCACAGAGGGCTGGTCACCTTCTCCCCATACTGTGCTCCCCGTCCCAACCCCCCCGCACCCCTATCCCCCCATAACTGCATCCCTCCCTGTCCCGCCCCATACCCCTATCCCCCCCATCACTGCATCCCTCCCCATACCAACCCCCCAGCACTTCCATCCCCCCATCACTGCATCCCTGCCTGTCCCACCCACCCCGCACCCCTATCCCTCATCACTGCGTTCCTCCCCGTCCCAACTCCCCCGCACCTTCATCCCCCTCCATACCCTACTGCACTCCGATTATGTCCCTATACACCCCTGTGGCCCCCACATGCTCATGCACATGTAGCCTTCTGCCTCCCCCAGCATCCCCATCCACCCAACATACCCCCCACATTCCCTCCTCTCTCCTTCACTGCCCCCTTTCACCCCCACCCTGCTCTCATCCTTGGCCTCTTTCCCTCCCCATCCTCTCTCCTCCTCACCCCCCCTTTTCCCCTCCAGCCCACCCTCCCCCTTCCTGGCTGGGTGATTTAGGCAGCCACTGGAAGAGTGGAGTCCTCCCGGGTACCATCATAATCAAAGAGAAAAAATAAAAAGGCAATAAAACCAGACAATGAAACCCAGCCAGCAGCCCGGGGCCCAGGCAGAGCAGAGCCCCCTCAGTGCCAGGCAGCCTCTGGCCCCTTCAGTCCAGGGCCCATCCTTCATGCGCTGCAGCACCCTGGGCGAGGGGTCCGCGGCACGGGAAGTCTCCTGCAGCTACAGTGACCAGGTGTCCAGTTGCCATCTCCCACATTCTGTTGCAGCTCCTGACCTTCTCCTGGTGCCTGTTTGGGCCTTGCAGTGAAAACAAACCCGTGAGCGAGGGTGGGGGAGAGCAAGCGATGGGGGGGGTTGGAGTGAGCAGGGCCTCAGGGAAGGGACAGGGCAGGGGTAGGGCAAGGGGCGAGGCAAGGGTGTTCGGTTTTCTGCAATTCAAAAGTTGGCAACCCTATTTGAAACATCTCCCTTTTAACACATCTTCGTTGGTGAGGCTGGAACTCTAACTAGTTTGGCACAGACAGATGGCTATTGCATATATACAGCTGAAGAGACAGGTGGATACTGCATGTACAGACAGACAGCACATGCAAAAGATACATATGTTATACATATGGCATCCAACCGTATATAGACAGAGACACAGTCTAGAGATTCTCAGTGTAGGGCCCAATGTTGGGGGTGCGATGGTAGTTTTGCACCAGGAAGCCAGCAGATCTGGTTGCTGTACAGCAGACGCTGTGGAGGGCAGACAGCCACACGGTGATTCTTACTGCAGCTGGAGTCAGCAACATTCTTCCAGTGAACCTTTTTTTCTGAAAAAAATAATGTAGATTTGACAACCCCAAAACATTTCATTAATTCATGTCACTTTCACCAAAATGTTTTGGGGGGAGGGAACCCTAACAAAAATTACCCCTGCCCCCCAACATGGAAAAGTTTAGTCAAAACAGCTTTTTGTTTCAAAATTTTCTTTAATTTAATATTTTTTTTAATGTTTTACAAACGCCCCAAATCAGAACTAAGCATTTTGCTTTGGGTCAAACAAAATATTTCATTGTCCACCCTAAACCACATTTGTATTGATTTTTTGATTTGCTGATTTTAAAAAAAATCATTTTTTGTTCAATCTGAAACCAACATTTGTTTTTGAGGTTTTTGAACGGCCACCACAGTTCATGGTTTGCCCAACTCGACATGCAGCTCCCATCCCCGTCACCATTGCACGGGGTGCATCCCGAGGAAAAGAGGAGCAGTCACTTTATCCCTCCTTCTGGATGCTCTCCAGGCCTAGACACTCGGGTAAGGAATTGGCTCCTGAGACGTTGTTTTTGTAGCACAACTTCCTGCCACATTGCATTATTTTTATATTATCACTTGTTCATGGTTTAAAAATAACTCCAATACAGCATTAGGGGAACATCTGTTCTTAGCCACTCAGGTGTAAATCTGGAGTAACTCCACTGATTTCTGCTTTTACAGCTCAGTAACTGAGGGCACACTCTGGCCCATAGTGTTTAAAAATAACTTGCCAACGCTGGAATCCGTTTGGCTGTGCCTGGCTTCTCCCCGCCACAGAGGCTCTGTGTCTAGCGGAGCAGCTCAGAAGTACCTCATCTGTTGCATTTATAGATTTGACCTGTGAACGCAGCTAGGAGAGGTTACACAGTGTGTCATCATCGGGGCCAATGGAGGAGGCAAAACTCTTTTTGTTTTTCATTTATTGACACCGCTGACTTGATCCCACTTCATTGCGAGTTCGGGCACAGACAGCAAGTGTCAAAAACTGGTCAAGCCACTTTGCTAATGTTTGCTGGTCATGATCTTATTATTCAAGTGGGATGCTCCTGGAGCAGAGAATGAGACGAAAGCTAGCAGCCACGCTAACCTCTCCAGCACGGAGTCCTGAGCTGCGGTGATATAAGGCATTGTCTATTGACAGACTAGCCTTGCGGGGGTCATTGAAGCCTTGAGAGATTTCAGACATCCCAAAGTGATTTGTAACCTTAACAAAAGCAGAGACTGGGAGGCAGGAGTGCAGAGCCAAGGCATGCAGTATCCATCCCTTCTTGCTAGGATTTGGATTTTGCTTTTCACTGGCAGAGTGTAGCCCCAGCTCCCAAACATCCTTTTCTGGTCATCCGGGTGACGGTGACTAATTGTTCAGCCCCTAAACCATTATTAAAACAAATCACCCAGTGCTTCCAGGAGTGGAAGCAGGCAACAGTCGGCCCCCAAGGAGGTTAACGCTTCTGGAAACAGGCTGTGCGGTCTGCCCCAAAAGAGACAGAAGGACTGCGAGGAATCATTGCCACTAGCAGAGCTTGACTGACAACAGTCATTTTTACTTTGATCCCACGTGTCAGCTGGTGTGCAGAGCAAGCCTGCTACAAGGAAATAATGAGATGGCAGCTACTCCTCAACCTAACCTGTGGCCCAGCTCTGGATCTGGGAACCATGCCAGCTTCCCTCACATCGCTGCTTGCAAAAAGCATTCTGGCAAAAAAAAAATCTAGCAATACCTGACCCTTTATTATAACAACATCCCTGGGCCTGATGCACGGAGCTTGGGCCAAAGCTTGCTTTGCATGATGCACGGCATGAGATCAGCTGCAATGGAGCCCTGGCAATGGATTGGTAGACAATGTACGTTCCAGGGTGTGTGGACGAAATTGCTAGGTGAAAGCTGGAGAAGACGCTATAGAGAATGGATAGATTGACTGAAGTGAGTGTCTCTAAATATGGCCCAATGTTTATTGTATCTCAGAAACACTCCCTTTACAAGTATAAAGAGGGTGATTATTTTCTACCTGCCAACCCTGCAAACTCAGCATGAGTTCTCAAGCCTTGTCTATACGAGGAAAATTACCCAGAGTTGACAACAGGGCTCAGCAACAGGCAATTGCTACACTAGTATTGCATGATTCAATGGCTAGTGTAGACATGTGCGCTGCCAATTGTGTGTAGACATGTGCCAAGCTGCCCCAGGCTCTCGTCTTCTGAAACGGTGCTGAGCAGCTAACACAGGTTCAGCTGCACCTGTTGCTCACTCCCACTGTCAGCAAGGCCCAATTTTCCCATTGCAGGTCGGTATCAAGTTCTGGTTTTTCCTCCTCACTTATCATCCCCCATAACAAAAGCCTGGCTGCTCAGCCTAGGCCCCCAGAGACATCTGGGCATACCACTGTCTGACCTAGGTTGGTACAGGTGTAACTGGCTGGAGCCTAGCAGTCATGCCCACTGAGATGCCCAGGAAGGAAGGGAGTCCTGCTCTCTCCCCCACAGCGGTGTTGAGAGGGCCGGCTCCAGGCACCAGCAAACCAAGCAGGTGCTTGGGGCAGCACGTTTTCAGGGGTGGCATTCCAGCCAGACTTTTTTTGTGTGTGTGTGTGTGTGTGTGTGTTGGGGCGACAAAAGCCTAGAGCCGGCCCTGGCAGCAGCAGCGCGTCCTGCACCGGGGGCGCCCTGGGGCCGCTGCAGTTCGTGTCGGGGAGCAGCGCCCGCACCTTAGGGCCGGGCGGGCTCCAAGCGTGGGACACTCAGGCTGGAGGCTGCCCCTCAGGGCACAGGGAGACGCCTGCAAGTGCTGCAGGGTGGCCGCCCCCCAGCGCCACAGCGGGGGCTGGGCGAAGCGGCCCGAGCCGCCCAGGGACTGCGGCAGGGCAGCCAGGAGCAGCAGCAGCAGCGGGGCCATAGAGGGCGGGGCGCTGCCATGCGGGGCCTGCGTCCCACTCTCCGGGGCTCCGCTCCCTCTGGGGCTGCCCTGCCCCGGCTCCTCAGCCCTCTGCTGGGGCAGTCCCCGGCTCTGCCCTTCCCAGGTCCCAGCCAGTCCTGGAGGCAGGAACCCTGGCTGGAGGGATCCTGGGCTGAGGCGCGGCCCGGGAGCCCCACTGCTTACCCCGACCCTGCCAGCGCTGGACCGGCTGGAGGCAAGGGGGGAGCGGGCAGAGGCAGTGCTGGTGGGGGGAAACCCAGCACTGGGGCAGCAGGCAGTGCAGGTAGGGTAGGGTGGGGGGGTTGAGCCCAGAGTTGGGGTGGCAGGGGGTGTGGGTGGGGTGGGAGGGAGAGCTCAGAGTTGGGGTGGCAGAGGGTGTGGGTGGGGCAAAGAGCCAAGGGCTGGGGTGGGGGGCAGCCAAAAAATATTTTTGCTTGAGGTGGCAAAAAACCCAGAGCGGGCCCTGGGTGTTGAACAGAGCTGGTCATGAATTTTTGGTTGAAATGACTGAGCCTTGTGGAGCATCAGTGGAGCCTGTACATTGGAAGATGGTAGCCTGGCCTGGGAGCTCAGTCCACAGGGGAGAATGGGGGCATGAGGCACCTGAACTACAAATCCCATGAGGCCGTGTGGCACCATTGGCTGTTCAATACTGAACTGACCAGAAATAATAGTGCAAAAATAGCTTCTATTGGACCATCTCAGAGCTCTTCTTTAGCACCATTCAAAGGAGAGTGATATCTACCTTAACTAGTCCCTTATGCTTGTGCTAAGCAATGTGTTCTACCTGGCATTTTCAATGATGCTGGAAGTTCCTTTCCCAGACCCCAAAAGGAGCTCTATGTAGTTCAAAAGCTTGTCTCTGTCCCCCACGGAAATTGGTCCAATAAAAGATATTACCTCCCCTAACTTGCCTCTCTAAGACCCTGGGATCGACACGCCTGCCATTACACTGCATAGTTCCTGTTCAGTTCAAGAAACTGAAACATTTTGATGCGGGAATGTCAAAACAAAACAGTTCAACATTTCCGAAATGGTATTTTGGGAACTTTTTAATTGCACCAAAAAAGTCAGTATTTCAGCCGGATTCAGTACAAAAAGAAACGTTGAAATATCAGACTTTCCTATGGGATGGCAATTCCAGCCCTCACATTGAATAAGCAGTACTAAGAGCATTACAAACAGCAGCTCTGACTCCTAACGCACACACAGACAGCAGATCTGATGAGTAAGAAGGTGCTGTTTTAACACTGTCATATTTCAGAGCAGAATCACTCTTGAGCAGCCATGTGTGCTGCTGTCAATGCATTGTTTTATTCAAGAATTAAAGGAACAAAGAGAAAATGAAATCTCTCACAGGCACTTATATAAAAACAACCCTCAGAGCCGGATTTGTCCCTGGGGTTCTGCTCACTGAAACTAGGGCAAGGAAAGTTTTGTGCTCAAAGAGTGATTTGTATATGAGAGAGGAAAACTGCCACTGAGCAAATAGAGCTGTTGCTGACATTTGTATTTGGTTGTTATGGTGAGAAAATTCACAGCCAGTGCCTGTCAAATCCCAACATCCAGAAGTTAACATACCATCCGGGAGCTCTGTGGGAGGGGTTGACAGTTGCACTGATTTCCCTTTCTAATGGAGACCATAATCAGGCTGAAAAGTTCATCTAGAATGCAATCTTGGGCTCTCTAGCGTGGTACAAGACAGGGGACACGCACAGGCAGAGACCAGGGAAGAGGCTAGATCTGCCTAGAGAGGAGTGTCATAACAAGCTGCTTACTCCTCTCTTCACATTCACTTTGAACTGTTGTCTCCTGCCTGTGCCAAGTCAGAGCAGAGCAATGCTAGAAGCAATGTAATTTATGGAAATAAAATACATTATGCAAATATGTCCTCACTTGCAGCTTAGAATTTTGTTCTTTTATAGTTAACAGGCACAAGTCTCATTCTCCCCTGGAAGAGACAGAATGGTTATGTTTATGCTCGAAAATTCTTCTGCTGCTTCGCTTTGAAGGAGGAAAAAAATTTCCTGTATGAAATATTTACACACTCCAATTTTCTTTTTAAAAAATCCCTTTGCTTAAATTTTAATTGTTTGCACACCGTCTTCATGATTGAGATTGCTCAATAGGATCTGAATAATAAAAGGGATGCAGAAAAATCCACGTTTGTATTCTACATTCGTTCCCCACAGGGGATCTGTACTTTCATCTTGTTAATGCTAAACTGAATTATTCAATTAATTCAAACATATTTGTGAGCTCCATTCCCCGATTCCTCTTTTGTAAGACCAGGAGCCACAGACTCCATTCACTGAATTCCTTTCTTTGGCAGTTAGTAAAGAAACGTGTATGTTCGTTACTACTATTGGTTCAACATTTCCAATCCAGGATAAATAGCAATGAGCTGCAATCAAACTACTCCTCGGAAGCAGGAAAAGCTGCTCTGCCCAGAACGTGAAAGAGACCCGGCTCACTGTTTGCTCTCCCCCTCTGGGGTCTCTCCAATCTGCTGGTGAAAAGGCAGTAATTCATTGCCACGTCTATTTTATGGACTTGATTCTCTGCTGCTGGGCACCTTGCCTGGTCATTGGCACCTGTGCAAAATGGGGATAAAATGCTGCCCCTGGTGTAAGGGAAGGGAGAATTCTCATTTGCATTGGTACAAGTGATGATACAAAATGTAGGGAGTTGGAGAATTGGGAACTACATCTATACAGTTATGGCAGATGTCACCAAGTGGTGCTGTTACACAGACTTCCACGTTCTTTATTCTTCATGTGTGAGCAAATGTTCAGTCTCAGGAAGACATGTTGGGTAATGTTAGTTTTGGGTTATGCAAAGTTCTGTGTAGAGGCAGTGGTCCTTAGAGTGGGAGCTGTATGAGCAACTGCAGAGTTAGCTGTCTGCAGTGGTCTCTGATTAGGGTCAATTCTGGAGGCAGAACTGTTTCCTGGGGACAGGCATTGGGTCAAGATTCCTGAAAGAAAGGATTGCCAGCATGCTGGGAGACGACCAGGACTGGGGTGTGTGTACAAATAAAGCAAGTTATATTTAGAATCCACCCAGAGTCCATGTCATTGATTGCTTTTGCTCTGGAAGATAAGCTTCAAGGTGCTAGACATAGACTACCAGAAGACATAGGGGCAAGAATAGGCCATTCGCGTTGGAAGAAAAGGCAACAATATAAAGAAAAGATGAAAAAGAGAAGGACAGAGAATATAGTTCATCTTTATGATCTGCATCCTGAACTTCAAACTTCAAAATGAGGTCTAGGTGTAGTCTAATTTGGTATCACTTTTCCTTAGTGAGGGAGGGAGAAATTCCCTGTAATCTTACCCTTCTTGAGCTTCATTACACTCCCCTCTGTCTTGGGGCTTGCTTTTCAGAAATGCTAAGCACCAACAACTCCAGCTGAAGCCAATGGGAGCTGCCAATGTTCCCTCCATGCCTCTGAAAAGCAAGCCCAAGGTGTTTATGTAACAGTCAGTTGATCAATGGCATTTCAACTAACTAAGTGCAATATTGGTCTCCTTCGCAGGCTAATTACCAGTCTCCCTGCACTCTTTTTGAATGGCATCCATCAAAAACCCTCACGCTTCTGCAAAAAAAATACTAATGCAAATGCTGTTTTTCATTCCATGTTGTTTTTCACAAATAGGCCTTAAGAGATAATATTAGTGTTCTGATTCTCTAATGCATTAGCCTCAATAAACAGAGTGCAGAAAAACATCTTTAAAAGGCTCCACATCCATTAAGAAGGAAATAATGTTTCAAAATTGCCATAATTCTGGTAATAGTCACTTATTATTGGACAATGTGGTTGATTTAGTGGCCTGTTGTTCTTGCTTGGGCCGATTTTGTTCCGATATTGCATCTGCAATATTTTTGGGGTAAACCCCCAGATCCATGAGAGGCAAAACGCCCATCCAAAGCCTGTTGGGAGCAGGTGGCATAGCAGTTAGTGATCTTTTACAACCATGCCTCAATGTACCGGGAACAGCTGCCCATTCAAAAAGTCAGTTTGCCTGCAAGTACCACACAGTCAGTTATTTTCTCTTCTAAGAAGAGAGAAAAGTGGTGCTAAATCAGATGCCACTGTGTTGTAAGTGTTGGCGAAGGGTGACCATGGTGAGTCAGTCTAAAAGCTGGGTTTGAGTAATTTACAACCTGGCTACCTCTAGAGTGGATTGTTGCAACAGCAACAGAGAAATTAGATAAAAAAAGACCTTTGGAAAGAGTTAGTGAAAATTGACTTTTGAAGGATTATTTACCAGAAAATTCATCCTGGGAGAGTGTTATTCACTATACATTCATCATTGTTCTTATTCCAGAAGTTTGTCACTAAATCATGGAGCAGAGATGACAACATATGACATAGGCAATTGATACCCCATGAATCACATAGTCAGAGCAAACAGTTCATAGTCAGAAAATTATTACTCCAAACTCTTTGGCTAATGCATACAAATAATGGACACACTCAAAGAAAATTCAGATTGATTCCTGAATGGCTTGCTAACTAAAAAGCTAAATCTGAACCAAACATTACTCATAGCAAATAGGTCACACTATTAGCTCATCTAACTCATTGCATGGAAGCCAGTGCAGAATATTTTCTAGTTCTTTGTGCATTCTAGTTTGGAATGCCCCAAGTCCTACATCCTTGGGAGAACCTGCCCTATCCCTAGCTTTCTCAACTTATTTTTTATCACATTATTCTTCCTTAGAATCCCTCGTGGCCTGCACACCTTAAACACTTTGCATTCCTCCTTCATGTTTCCTCTCTTCAGATATCTGTAGATGAGAACCATGTCTCCCCCTGTATCTGTCACATACATAATAGATTCAACTCCTTTAATCTTTCCTCCAGGAGCCAGTCCCTCCAGCCTCTTAATATCTTTGGGTCTTCGCTGAACTCTATCCAATTTGTCTCCATCTCTATAGTGTTTAAGGGCCGAGAACTGAACTATGTAGGCTCGCTGTAAGAAAGTCAGTTCAACCAGCTGACGATTTTGAGACTCACTGGTTAATGTAATTCATTCATTCGTTAAGAGTTTGATCACGGGAATGGCCCATTGAAAAAACAACTTGCTTCTGCAAAGGTCCCTGAGGGAGGGCAGAGTTTTGCTTCAGTCTACAAACAAATAAAAGATCCTTCACGTCTCAGAATTCTTGGATGAACCAGAGAAAGAATTTTGTAAAAAAGAAACTTTCCAATACAACTGCACCTAGATAAAGAAGAGCAGCACCACCCTATGCAGGCGCAAAGTAGGACAAAAAGTTTCCTCTGTCGGGCAGTACTTGTTGTAGTGCTGCTAAAGCTGGCAAATGCTGGGTGGGATTTTCAGAAGTGCATGGCTTTGGCCTAACCCTGCTCCCAGTAATGTCAGTGAAGCTCCCATTGACTTCAATGGACACAGAGTTGGGCCAGCGCTTTTGAAGATGCCCCCAGCAATGGGGAAATTGGGAGGACAGGACCATCAGCCAGTCAAAGCAGGGGCAGCAGGATTAAAGTGGACAGGGGAGAGAAACAAAGAAAGCACAGAAGCCTTTCTGGCTCAGATGGACTGCTGGCTGCAGGCGGGAAAGGGGTCAGGGTACATGTGTGCAGGAGGCTGTAGCGTGCTTGTATCCTGGGCTCTCCTGGCTGATACAGGAGAAGGTTCTGATCCAATCTGAACCTGGCAGAATAACACAAGCCCTTCAGGAATTGTTCTCTGTGGCAGTGTGCACGTGTGCTTTGGGGTCCTACGAGAAGGAATCCGCTAACCGGGAATAAAAGCACAGTGAGGCATCATCTCTGCACCTCTCTCGCTGGAGCCCACCACACTTGTATCCATCACTCCATGAGGCCGCCATCCATTCCTCCTCTACATACGCCCCTTCCCTAGCAACCTGCATATTCTCCGCAAGACGGGCTCACAAATCCTTGGGCAGGGGCATCAAATACACTCCAACCAACCATGGAGTCACCATTGGGGCAGGTCTCTGGCCTGTGTTATACAGGTCAGACTAGATGATCATAATGGTCCCTTCTGGCCTGAGAATCCATGAATCCATGAACCTGTGCTGTACACCACCTGTGGAATGGTTGCTGTTCAGTGGTGCTTTAGCAGGGTGGCCCTGCCTCTTTAAGCACTAGCCAGCCCTGTTCAGAGATGGAGCCCCCTTTGAGAACAGCTGTTGGGTTGGGTGGAAGGGGATGATCAGAACCAGCAGGCAAAGGCTCAGGTACTTGACTGATGAGCACCCGATTCCTATAGGGACTCCCAGAGCTCCATGAGGAGGGCAGCTACAAGAAGCAGACTGGCTCTGCAGCAGGGGGGCTCCCACGCAGACTGGATCGTAGGACTGCAGAAGAGCAGTCAGGAGCAGCAAGACTTTGGCAGGGTAGCCCTGGGTCAGGGAAATTGTTTAGCTGTTGGATTTATGTTGGAGTGTTTTATTTTGGGCTGTGCTGAAGGTTGTCAGTGCCACCGATGAGTGTCCCCACTGAGGCATGGTGACAGCATATGTAGAGCATTCATGATAAACATTCCTCAGCCAAGTACCGGGCAGCAAGCTAGTATGCTATACGTTTACATCCCAGCATGCCACGTACTAAACTCTCTGTTTAGTCAACCCCTAGCATCTAGACAGGTTCAGGCACCAGCCAACCCCCCATTCAATCACGCATTTATAGTGCATCAAGCAAAATGTCTGTGTAACTAACTAAACCCACCGGGAGTTCCTGAATTGTTTGTGTCTTTGCCTTGTTCTCTCCCTAGTTTTCACTTCTCCCTGTCCCTGGATGTGTCTTTACCTGCTGAGTAGTTTTTCTATTATTTATCCTTTATAAATGTTTGTTTTCTCTAAAATCTTCTCTCCTCAAGATGTTTTCCTTTTCTGACGGGTTATTTTTAACCTTCTGCAGATGCTTTGCTCTTGTTTACTGAAATAAAAACTTCAAAACAGAAACCAAAAATTACAGTTGCAACTGGAAGGAATCACAGCTACAAAAAGAGACCATCCAAACCCCCTCCACTCTAGACTTGTTGCCCTGAAAACGAGAAGGTTACTCCGGTACCATGGCTTTCCTGCCACCCATGGACAAATAGTTTGAACTAAAGTTTCAGGTGTGTCATTCTGTGCCTGAAGACAGACCAAACAGTATAAAAGCACTGCATTAACAACTGCCAGGGTCTCAAAAAAACTACTCAGCAAATGTCTCTCCTTCCTTATCAAGGCAGATGCTGAGTCCTCTGCTGTCTGAAAAAGTCCCAAACCCAACCGCCTGGCCATGCAACAGTGGAACTCTTAAGTTTTGAAGTCAACAAATCCCAACTGCAGATGTTAAAGGAGCAGAATAATAAAGTGCTTTGGATATGCATCTTAAAAGCAAGTCGCATCTAAGAGAAAGCCTGCTTGGCTGGTGCAGGGAAAAATACCTTCCCTTTTTCCCCCACCAGTTTCCCTATTTCCTAGTAATGCTGGAAATGAGTGCCCCCACCCACATGAACCCACTGAAAATTAAAGAACAAAAACAACAGCAGTAAGAAAACTTCAGGGCAGTCCATCCCCAAACCCCCATTTTCACTGGCAAGTAGACTCTTCTTCTCTTCACAAGGTTACATTTATTGACCCAGAGCATCTGAAAAAGTCTGACCAACAATGAACTAGGGGGAGGATATGCATCTGCCATATAAATGCAAAGAGGTAACGGGAACGTTTAATTAGCATCACCCCTTCTGCCAATGTCAGGGTCCATCTCTTCCACCTTATGCCCCGCAGGAGGCAAACCACTTCTCCCAGTTCAACGAGGCTACTGAATCACTGCTGAAGGGGAGTCCCAAAAACGTCTGTAATCCCAGGGGGGCTCATCACAATCTGTAACTCCTCCAGAAGGGCACAAGAGCACCCGGAAATCCCCACCCACAAAGCCTTGCTCTTCTTCACGTTAATCATTGCTTCTGCTGCTGCTGAATAGTTATGTAAAGCACCAAACAGCACTTCCGTGTCTTCTGACCAGAACACCAGCACTGCAATATCATCCACATGGGTAAAACTTTTCATTGACCCAGTGAAATTCCTCTCCCCTTGATCCTCATATTTAAGCCCTGAAATCCCGTTACCACACACTGCCCACAGTCAAGGGTCCATAGAAAATAATACAACAATGGACTCAGGGGACATGCTTGCCTTGCTCCAGAATGTATCTGTAGCCTCACCCCTCTACCTGTTTCCTAGTGGGATACATAGTGCCCAAACATGGGACAGCCACAGCCAGCTAATAAATGGGGGTGGGGGACCATACTGAGACGGGGCAACTATCAGCAAGGCCAAAACATAATGCTGCCACTCTCCCTGTCTCCCAATTTCAAATGCTTCCCACAAGCTACACAAAGCGATGCCTCTGTGTGACCTTTAACTGTTTTAGACTGACTGGGATGCAATCATCTCCCTGCTGTTTCCCCCACTCTCTTGGCTACAGCAGAAGTCAAAATTTTGTAACCCATGATCCAAAGGGCAATAGGGCTCCCCTTCCTGACATCTTCATCCCATTTCTGCCCCCAAAATTAAAAGGCTTCATAAAAGAAAGATCCCAATGTGCCTATGGTCACAGCATCACTGAAATCACGAGAACACCATAGAGAGGGATCCATGAACCTCTGATCAAATTCTACTGTCAAACCATCCACCTCAGGGAAGTTGTCTTCTTCAGTAACCCCCATCTCCTCTACTGGTCTCACAAGCAAGTCCTAATCCTCATCTGACAATACGGGAAAATCCGCAGTACTACCCCAACACTGCTGCTGCTAGAAAAGAGGGACGGTTTGTCCTTGAAAGAGCTCGCTGTAATATTCCTGACCTAACCTCCGCCTGCCAGCAGGGTCTCTGAGGACCCGTCCAGTGCTGAGATCCTGTAACACCACCATATCCCACTGCAGTCTCATTTCCTTACATCCTGCACATATTACAGGAGGCTGCCCCACCTTTTGTCCTAAAATCCTTTGCTAATTTAGCAGATTCCAGCTTTTTTCTGTGGCACTGAACCATTTCCGTCTTACCTCTTCTAAGACCCTTATTTTTATGCATGCCCCCTGCTTGCAGTCAACTTTTTGCGAACAGGGGCTGCTAACAGGGAGTGTCACGAGGGAGTTTGGAAGGGGAGTGGAAAGGGGCGAGGGTCCCTTGCCGGTTCTATCTGTTTTCCCTTTATTCCCCTTAAAACCTAAAACTTCTTGCTTAAACAACCCTTGCAGCAGGCAGGGGGCTGCAGACGGGAGTTTGACAGAGGGAGGCTTACAATGGTTAGGGAGACCCACAACACCTGTGCCAGCACTGCTTCTGTCTCCTCCACCTGCGCCTGTAGCCAGACAGAGTGCCTGAGCATGGATGCTTCTACCCAGATCCCGGTGTGGTTTTGCAGAGACTGTAACTTGCAATTTCCACTTACTGATATCCAGGCTGGGGGGACCATCCAATGTGAAAGGTGCCTGCTGGTGGAATCTCTCAGGCAGCATGTGGGAGAGCTACAGGAGGAGGTGGCTAGGTTGAGGAGCATCCGAATCCACGAGCAATTCCTCGACAATGTCCATGTGGAGACAGCTGAGGTAGCTGTCCCAGTACACAGGACTACTGATACACCACGGGTGGAGGAGGAGATGGCTCAGGGTGGACACTGGCAGCTGGTTACTTCTGGCAGCAGGCAGCGCTCCACCCCTGCTCCGAACCCTCCTGCCGTGGTAATAGGTAACCGTTATGCTCTTCTTGATACAGGAAAGAAGGCATCACCCCCTACAGTAAAGGAGGAGAAGCCTCGCACCCCTAAGGTTGGGAGGTCTGCTGCCACCACTGCGAATAGGAAACGTAGGGTAGTGGTGGTCGGAGACTCTCTGCTGAGGGGGACGGAGGCGCCCATCTGTCGACCTGACATTTCATCTCGGGAGGTATGCTGCTTGCCGGGAGCCCGTATCCGAGACGTTATGGAGGCATTGTCGAGGATTATCCGGCCCTCTGACTACTACCCCATGCTACTCATCCATGTGGGCACAAATGATACTGCGCAGTGTGACACTGAGCGGATCAAGAGTGACTACAGGGCTCTGGGAGTATGGGTGAAGGAGTTTGGAGCGCAGGTGGTATTCTCTTCAATTCTTCCTGTCAAAGGTAGGGGCCTGGGCAAAGACAGATGCAACATGGAGGTGAATGCCTGGCTGCGAAGATGGTGTCGCCAGGAGGGCTTTGGCTTCCGTGACCACGGGATGCTATTACAGGAAGGACTGCTAGGCAGAGATGGCGTTCACCTTTCGAGGAGGGGAAAGACCCTATTTGGGCACAGACTGGCTAACCTAGTGAGGAGGGCTTTAAACTAGGTTCAACAGGGACAGGTGAGCAAAGCCCACAGGTAAGTGGGGAACATGGAGACCTGGGAGATGGGTCAGAAAATGAGAGGGACAGAAAGGAGGGTCAGGACAAAACTGGGAGGAAAGATCAAACCAGTATCTTAGATGCCTATATACAAATGCGAGAAGTATGGGGAATAAGCAGGAAGAACTGGAAGTGCTAATAAATAAATACAACTATGACATTGTTGGCATCACTGAAACTTGGTGGGATAATACACATGATTGGAATGTTGGTGTGGATGGATACAGCTTGCTCAGGAAGGATAGACAGGGGGAAAAGGGAGGAGGTGTTGCCTTATATATTAAAAATGTACACACTTGGACTGAGGTAGAGATGGACATAGGAGATGGAAGTGTTGAGAGTCTCTGGGTTACGCTAAAAGGGGTAAAAAACAAGGGTGATGTCATGCTAGGAGTCTACTACAGGCCACCTAACCAGGTGGAAGAGGTGGATGAGGCTTTTTTTAAACAAATAACAAAATAATCCAAAGCCCAAGATTTGGTGGTGATGGGGGACTTCAACTATCCGGATATATGTTGGGAAAATAACACAGCGGGGCACAGACTATCCAACAAATTCTTGGACTGCATTGCAGACAACTTTTTATTTCAGAAGGTTGAAAAAGCTACTGGGGGGAAGCTGTTCTGGACTTGATATTAACAAATAGGGAGGAACTCATTGAGAATTTGAAAGTAGAAGGCAGCTTGGGTGAAAGTGATCATCAAATCATGGAGTTTGCAATTCTAAGGAAGGGTAGAAGGGAGAACAGCAAAATAGAGACAATGGATTTCAGGAAGGCAGATTTTGGTAAGCTCAGAGAGCTAATAGGTAAGGTCCCATGGGAATCAAGACTGAGGGGAAAAACAACTGAGGAGAGTTGGCAGTTTTTCAAAGGGACACTATTAAGGGCCCAAAAGCAAGCTATTCCACTGGGTAGGAAAGATAGAAAATGTGGCAAAAGACCACCTTGGCTTAACCACGAGATCTTGCATGATCTAAAAAATAAAAAGGAGTCATAAAAAATGGAAACTAGGCCAGATTACAAAGGATGAATATAGGCAAACAACACAGGAATGCAGGGGCGAGATTAGAAAGGCAAAGGCACAAAATGAGCTCAAACTAGCTACAGGAATAAAGGGAAACAAGAAGACTTTTTATCAATACATTAGAAGCAAGAGGAAGACCAAAGATAGGGTAGGCCCACTGCTTAGTGAAGAGGGAGAAACAGTAACAGGAAACTTGGAAATGGCAGAGATGCTTAATGACTTCTTTGTTTCGGTCTTCACTGAGAAGTCTGAAGGAATGTCTAACATAGTGAATGCTAATGGGAAGGGGGTAGGTTTAGCAGATAAAATAAAAAAAGAACAAGTTAAAAATCACTTAGAAAAGTTAGATGCCTCCAAGTCACCGGGACCTGATGAAATGCATCCTAGAATACTCAAGGATGCTAATAGAGGAGGTATCTGAGCCTCTAGCTATTATCTTTGGAAAATCATGGGAGACGGGAGAGATTCCAGAAGACTGGAAAAGGGCAAATATAGTGCCCATCTATAAAAACGGAAATAAAAACAACCCAGGAAACTGCAGACCAGTTAGTTTAACTTCTGTGCCAGGGAAGATAATGGAGCAAGTAATTAAGGAAATCATCTGCAAACACTTTGTCAAGGCTGCTTCCCCACTCTGAACTTTAGGGTACAAATGTGGGAGCCTGCATGAAAACTTCTAAGCTTAACTACCAGCTTAGATCTGGTCTGCTGCCACCATCCCAAAGCTAATTCCCTTCCCTGGGAAGCCTTGAGAGACTCTTCACCAATGCCCTGGTGAATACAGATCCAAACCCCTTGGATCTTAAAACACGGAGAAATTAACCATCCCCCTCCTTTCTCCCACCAACTCCTGGTGGATCAAGATCCAACCCCTTGGATCTAAAAACAAGGAAAAAAATCAATCAGGTTCTTAAAAAGAAGGTTTTTAATTAAAGAAAAAGGTAAAAATCATCTCTGTAAAATCAGGATGGAAAAATAACTTTACAGGGTAATCAAACTTAAAGAGCTCAGAGGACCCCCCTCTAGCCTTAGGTTCAAAGTTACAGCAAACAGAGATAAACACTCTAGCAAAAGGTACATTTACAAGTTGAGAAACTAACACGTCTTGCCTGGCTGTTTACTTACAAGTTTGAAATATGAGAGACTTGTTCAGAAAGATTTGGAGAACCTGGATTGATGTCTGGTCCCTCTCAGTCCCAAGAGCGAACAACTTCCCAAACAAAGAGCACAAACAAAAGCCTTACCCTCCCCCCTCCGCCCCCCCCCCCAAGATTTGAAAGTATCTTGTCCCCTTATTGGTCCTTTGGGTCAGGTGTCAGCCAGGTTACCTGAGCTTCTTAACCCTTTACAGGTAAAAGGATTTTGGAGTCTCTGGCCAGGAGGAATTTTATAGTACTGTACACAGGAAAGCTGTTACCCTTCCCTTTATAGTTATGACACACTTGGAAGGTGGTAAGGTGATAGGGAACAGCCAGCATGGATTTGTAAAGAACAAATCGTGTCAAACCAATCTGATAGCTTTCTTCGATAGGCTAACGAGTCATGTGGATAAGGGAGAAGCTGTTGATGTGGTATACCTAGACTTTAGTAAGGCATTTGATACGGTCTCGCATGATATTCTTATCGATAAACTAGGCAAATACAATTTAGATGGGGCTACTATAAGGTAGGTGCATAACTGGCTGGATAACCGTACTCAGAGAGTTGTTATTAATGGTTCCCAATCCTGCTGGAAAGGCGTAACGAGTGGGGTACCGCAGGGGTCTGTTTTGGGACCGGCGCTGTTCAATATCTTCATCAACGACTTAGGTATTGGCATAGAAAGTATGCTTATTAAGTTTGCGGATGATACCAAACTGGGAGGGATTGCAACTGCTTTGGAGGACAGGGTCATAATTCAAAATGATCTGGACAAATTGGAGAAATGGGCTGAGGTAAACAGGATGAAGTTTAACAAAGACAAATGCAAAGTGCTCCACCTAGGAAGGAAGAATCAGTTTCACACATACAGAATGGGAAGAGACTGTCTAGGAAGGAGTATGGCAGAAAGGGATCTAGGGGTTATAGTGGACCACAAGCTAAATATGAGTCAACAGTGTGATGCTGTTGCAAAAAAAGCAAACATGATTCTGGGATGTATTAACAGGTGTGTTGTGAGCAAGACACGAGAAGTCATTCTTCCGCTCTACTCTGCTCTGGTTAGGCCTCAGCTGGAGTATTGTGTCCAGTTCTGGGCACTGCATTTTAAAAAAGATGTGGAGAAATTGGAGCGGGTCCAGAGAAGAGCAACAAGAATGATTAAAGGGCTTGAGAACATGACCTATGAAGGAAGGCTGAAAGAATTTGGGTTTGTTTAGTTTGGAAAAGAGAAGACTGAGAGGGGACATGATAGCAGTTTTCAGGTATTTAAAAGGGTGTCATAAGGAGGAGGGAGAAAACTTGTTCACCTTAGCCTCTAAGGATAGAACCAGAAGCCATAGGTTTAAACTCAAAAACAACAAGGAGTCTGGTGGCACCTTAAAGACTAACAGATTTATTTGGGCATAAGCTTTCGTGAGTTAAAACCTCACTTCTTCGGATGGTTTAAACTGCAGCAAGGGAGGTCTAGGTTGGACATTAGGAAAAAGTTCCTAACTGTCAGGGTGGTTAAACACTGGAATAAATTGCTTAGGGAGGTTGTGGAATCTCCCTCTCTGGAGATATTTAAGAGTAGGTTAGATAAATGTCTATCAGGGATGGTCTAGACAGTATTTGGTCCTGCCATGCGGGCAGGGGACTGGACTCGATGACCTCTCGAGGTCCCTTCCAGTCCTAGAATCTATGAATCCATGAATCTATGAATTATTAACCTGGAAAAGTTCAATGGTGCCTTTAAATTCACCATTCCAAATGCTGAATCAATCATAAACTTTATAGGCTGCAACTCTTCAGCGTAACATGAAAGCCAGTGCAGAACATCCGCTTTGAGTATGTTTTCACTGAGGAAGAAAAGAGTCACAGGCTTCATAGCAGGTTGGAATTAAAAAACTGCTACTATTTGCTACTATATCGTCCCAATTCCTTGTTCCCTTCCTAATGCACAACCGCTCCCAGAAAAATTCCCCTTCCCTGTTAGAGGAAAAGCTCCCAGGCAGCCTCTCCTGCCTGGCTCGTGTATCACAGCTTAAGGACTTTAACAATAGTCCAACAACAGAATCGCTCCTGGGACATTTGACCATGTCCCCAGGCCATGCAGTCAAGCCGCAGGGCATCCTAGGGTAACGCTTCCATTGTAAGGCGTCTTCCCCAGAAACCCGATCCTGCCCGGCTGGGAATGCGGCTGGGATTTCTTCCTAGGCCTCCTCCTTCCTTACTGTCACTGTTCCTCAGTCACGCCAGGCCTTGGGCTCCCTCCTCAGCCCTGGGGCTTCCCTTTGTGCTGCTGGGAACCTCAAGGGCAAGGGAAACAACAAACCCCTCTTCAGGTTTTCAAAAATGCCTCTTTGGGGCCACTTTTCCCTCTGGTCAACTCCCCCCTGCCTCCTTTGTAACCCCCTGAGTGGAGTCCTTAAAGCGAATGGAGCCCACAGAGGTGACCACAGTACTACCCCTTCCTCCACGCACAGGTGTGCCAGCTAACCTGCCCGTTACCCCCATGTCTGATACAGCCCAACTAGCAAAGCTCCCCTGTATCCCTCCCACCCACCTGCCGCCAGCCCTACGCAGAGTCTGAAACAGAGGCCACGCCCTGCTAAACATTTCCCAGAGTAGGGGACCTAGTTCTACCCCCTCCATTCCAGGGGCTGCCTCTGGCAACTGCTCCCAAACAGCAGGGAGCTGCAAAGCAAAGGCTTTTTTCCTTTCGAACACCTACTCCTACAGTCTGTCCCTTCACCCCAAATCCTTCCCCACAGTTCCCACATCAGCTGCCCCACCTAAACCCCCAGCCACCACAGGAGCAAGGCTCATAATGTTGAGCAACAGTGCCACAGGATCCACCAGTCTGCGTACAGTAACTTCGACATCGTTCTCCCAGCAAACTGACCCTTCTACCATCTCAGCCAGACAACTTACTGGAGGGACAAAGCCTCCTTCAGCACCCACCCCCAACTTTGTCTCTTCCCCATATCCCTGTGATGAAAGCATCTTGAAGGACAGGTAGGCGACAGTAAGATTATGTGCAGGCCTGTGGGTCGGCATGGGTTCAGGCCTGGCACAGTGGGTCTGCTGGGCTCTCACCAGTTCCTATGCCTATTGCCTGTGCTCTGCCTGCATTGCCTTCACTGTGACCCTGGGAAAGGACTCATGGGAGCTGAAGACAGCTGGTTGCCAAATGTGAGGAGATACTGGGATAAACATCACTGTAAAAGGGCTGTGGGATGGAGGAAGGAAAGGGCAGGGAGCTGCCACTTAATCCAAACAGTCTCTAATGTGAAACAGGCTCAGACTGAGATTTATGATGAGGTCTCAAATAGTTGGGGGAAGGGAGATTGTTTTGTTTTTAAAGAGAGAGTTTGACAGATGCCTCAGTAAAATACTGTGGCTCATACATTGTTACCACCTCTCTCTCTCTCCCACCACTGGCTTGCAGTTATTTCTCTGTAGCCACTCATTGCCACAGTACTGGAGCACCTCATCCCACCGATGAACTTCACCGCCACAAAACCCCCACGAGGGAGCTTGGGACAGATCAAGCGACGTGCCTAAGGTCACGCACGGAGTCTATGGCAAAGCCAGGAATCAGACCCTGCGTCGAGACCATGTTTCATGCTTATGACGCACCCACCATGTGTGTCTACGGGAAAAGGCATGCCACGCTGTGCTTTATTGCTATAACATAGCTCCTCATCTCTGATATATTTCGCCAGCAATTGAATACTATTTTAACCAAAGCACCCTTGTGTAAAGCTCCTTATAGGCGGCACTTCAAATAAAACCTTTCTTACTGCACAGCATTATCTCTTCTATTAAAAAGACGACCCTCTAATGAAGACTGCGTGGCCCAGAATGCAAGCTCCCTCAAGTACCTAAAACAGAGGGGCTTAAAAATGTCATGACCATCTGCGTGCTCCTTCCTTTTGTGTAATTGGAAGCTCTGCTTTGAATTCACTACCTTGCTAGCCAGCTGCTGTTTTGCCTTGTTTAAATTAAAAATGGATGTGGCACTGGATATTCTGCCCGGTGAAATGGGGCTGCGTGTGCAAATTAATGAAGCTGCTATGTCTTGAGGTGTCTTCAACATTTATTACCCTGGAGCAGCGAGGTCGATCTGCCATTAGGTTCTTGCTTAGGAGGACGTCAGCCACACTTGTGTGCCCTGGGATTATTCTCCTGCACAATGGGGAAAGGAAGTGGTTGGTCCCTCACAGTAAAAGGTTTGGGGAGTACAATGCCCACTTTACAGATTCAGGATTTATAAGTATTGGGATGCTCTGTACTTTGGCAGTTCATGCTGGCTCTGGGTATCTAGCCACATGGAGGGCATCAGATGAAATATTGAAAACCGATTTTCTGTTGCATTGTATCTCTGCTCAATTTGAGTCATGTTTCCTAGCCTGCTTCTTTAGGGAAACAACTGAAAGCCAAGATCAAATACATTCAGAATTATAGGCTGTGGGATTATCATTCCAGTTCCCTAATGCAATTGTACAGTGCTGATTTTTGCAGGATACAATGGGAAGATCAAAGGTGGCTTCAGTTCTGTAATACAGTATAAACCCTTGCCATTAAGGGAGGAATAATGAGGATAACTCTTGTCAATCTGTTTATTTAGGGGTAAGGCAACAACTCTGTAAGAAAATCCTCCTTACCTGTCTATTTTGGGGCTGGATTCTCTTCTTACCCAGGTGTAAATCAGGAGTTGAAATCAATAGGATTGCACCAGTATGAAACTGATGCATAAATATGAGGAGAACCAAGCCTGTTATCAGTAACAACATACACAAGACCTTCGAAAAGGGGCATTAGATTGTAAATGGAGATTTTCCCTGTCACATTTTACCCTTTAACTTGCATGGATAATGAATGGTGCATCATATTCATATTTTCCCGTACTGAGAGATTTGTTATCCTGACAAAGCCTGTTTCCGTTTAAAGAATAGAGCACCCCACCAAGCATTTTCACAATACTGCAAAGGCCTGGCAGGAGACCGGTGAGAGCACTTTGGGGAAACAGAACATGACAGCTCTACCTTGGAAGAACAGGAGCTAGCAGGGAGTCAGAACACCCCAGTGATCACACGGTAATACAGTTCTCTGAATTAACTCCTTCTGCTCGGGACTACACGGAACTTAGATTTCAAGGCGTGCAATTGCTGACGCATTGCACCTGGAATGTAATTTATTCAGGACATCTCCAGGCTGGGAAGCCCCTTCCTCACTTCAAGGTCATGTTAACCAAACGTCAGCCTGATGCTTCTATCTCGACTGAATACTGAAATTCAGGGTGCACCCACAATTAACTCCGTGCATGCCACAGACTTGCTTTGTTTTACCCCTCAGTTATGGCGTACACTGTTGGCATGCACACAACGGGACGATGGAGGGTCTGTATTTCTGGGGCTAGCTGTATGGCTCATCAGGTAGACATCCTGCTGCTGCGTGGAGTGGTCCACTTCAAGGCTAGACTCAGGTCATGCCTGTACTGCAGTCTCAGACTGTGATCGCAGCTTGGGCACTGTGACAAAGTTCCTCCTCTATCTTGGTGGGTCCTGCGCTTATTGGCCGATTTTCTTGCCTCAGAGATTCACCAGGAGGGTTGGGGAACAGCCCAGAGACCTTCCCTTCTGGGAGAACCCACAGTCCAGGTCAATTAGGAGGTTTGGGGGAATCCAGGCCCACCCTCTACTCCGGGTTCCAGCCCAGGGCCCTGTGGACTGCAGCTGTCTATAGTGCCTCCTGTAACAGCTGCATGACAGCTACAACTCCCTGGGCTACTTCCCCATGGCCTCCTCCAAACACCTTCCTTATTCTCACCACAGGACCTTCCTCCTGGTGTCTGATAACACTTGTGCTCCTCAGTCCTCCAGCAGCACACCCTCACTCTCAGCTCCTTGCGCCTCTTACTCCCAACTCCTCACACTCACACCACAAACTGAAGTGAGCTCCTTTTAAAACCCAGGTGCCCTGATTAGCCTGCCTTAATTGATTCTAGCAGCTTCTTCTTAATTGGCTCCAGGTGTCCTAATTAGCCTGCCTGCCTTAACTGGTTCTAACAGGTTCCTGATTACTCTAGTGCAGCCCCTGCTCTGGTCACTCAGGGAACAGAAAACTACTCATCCAGTGACCAGTATATTTGCCCTCTACCAGACTCCTGTACCCCGCTGGTCTGGGTCTGTCACAGCACTCACACCTGAGCTAGCTTTTAATCTAGCTCGCTAGGGTACCAGAGCAATGAAGCTGCTGCAGCACTGACCAGCCGCCCCAGTAATTACCCAGCATTCCAGAGGGCTTGTACAGCCCATCCTGAAGCCCATGTTACTGCAGCTTCACTGCTGTGATGCCCCCAGACTCCCACAAACTGGGCTTGGGGAGAATGGCCCAGTGAAATGACCGGCCTCCGGGGAGGGGGCTTCCCCCACGCTCCCTGCTGCTGTTTCTGTACATGGCTACAGCTGGCAAAGCAGTTGGAAGGAGGAGACTGCCTATTTTCAATGTGCCTGAGCCAAGGAGAAGGTGAAATTCCCCAGCTCATACACTGACTGCGGTGGATTTTTAAGCTTGTGTCTTGACCACCTCCTGGCCAGTGTTGCCCAGGTTTGGGTAAAGCCCATGCCCTGGACAACAAACCCAGGGAAGAGTGTGAGAGCAGTTCTGCCTCCTGCACTTAGCTCTCGGGAAAGGCCATCAGAGAACAATGCAGTGACCTCCACAGAGACATGCAATGGCTCTTCTGCCACAACGTCCCGTTCAAAAGGTGTTTAAAGGGTAGCAAAGAGCGAAGTGAGGACTGTAGTGCCCAGACCCAGTTCAGCAGAGCAATGCACCCTGACATAAACAGTTTGTCTGAGGGGGCTGCTGACGTGCCCAGCAGAGGCTCTGGGAGGAAATGGATGCTCCTGGCACTGACCACTGGAGTAAGAGAGATGGGACTTGTTGTACTTTACCCCTGCCAGCCCCGCTGGAGCCTTTGCCTGCTGCAGGAGAAACGCAGTACAGCTGCTTCATCTCCCCAGCACAGGTGAGCAGGCGGCGAGGAGCAAAGACACACAAAGCAGTAGTTCCCAGACCCAAAACCATCGCACCTCCTTCCCAGACTGCAGAAGGGCCTGGGCTTTATGATAGGCTCTGTCCCTGAGCCATCAGCTATGCCACCTCCTATGGCCTGAAAGAAAGCACTCACCCCTGGCTTGGCCTCCTGTGAAATGACTGAGCCCTGATGAACAGAAGCTGGAGATTTCTGCTGTGTCCACCCCTCAGCTGGCAGCATTCGGAGCAGATCACGATCCCGTCCCACCAGCTGAACCAAGGACAGGTGTAGGCACAGGCTACCCTCTCATCAACTCCCTTTTACCTTCCCTGGCACTTCCACCATAGCCTGCAGAAAACAGTCCCCCTCTTCCTCCTAAATCATCCCTTTTCTCCCTCCCTCTCCTCTCCTCGCTCTGCTTCGCTGCACCTTCTGGCTGTGCCCCTGGGGAAGCTTGGCTCTTGTGTGGGAGTTGAGCCCTGGCTTTCATCTGGGCGAGGCCAGCTCTCCCTCACTCAGCCTCCTGCAATAGGGAATGAAACGAGTCAGCCAGTGACCAAGTCCACTTAGACCTATGCCTTTTGCACTCCAGTACAAGCCCACTGTGACTCAGGCCTGCACCCCCTAAGTATGCACACGTCCGCTGAGAACCCTGCCTGCCTATGATGACAGGGTTACGGAAATCTACACGTCATGTATTCTGCTACACAAATGGCTGCTGCGGGGAAAGGGTCTGGCAGGGGACACCACACTGCTAAAAACAGCAGTGTAGACATGGGAGGTGCTGCCCAAGCACGTACAGAGCAGTGCAGGGTGTACCCCTTAAGGTTGCGTTGTGTCCCTACTCTGCTTGCCTAAGCAGTGACCCACCATTGCACTGCTATTTATACCCCACCTGTGCTGGGGGGGGGGGGTATGCAGCGTATGTACTCTACACACAGTTAGACAAAGCCAGAGATGCAGAAAAATGAGGTTCAATTCCCAGGGCTACCCCAGGCTCCTTCTGTGACCTTTTGTGCCTCAGTTACCAGTCTGTAAAATGGGGATGAGCATTCTGATTTGTCAAGTTGGACTGAAAGTTCTCTAGGGCAGGGACTGTCTCTTACTGCGTGCATGTGCAGTGCCTAGCACAATGTGGTCCAAGATCTTGGCTAGGGCCTATAATACCCAGCTGTTAAATTGTACTTTTCATCAATAGATCTCCATGGTTTTACAATGGTCAGGATCGCTACCCCCATTTTACAGATGGGGAAACTGAGGCACAGAGCAGCAAAGTGACTTGGCCAAGGTTACCCAGCAGGCCTGTAGCTAAGCTGGGAATAGACCTTAGGTGTCCTGAGGAAGGGTGTCATTTGCTATTAGACGTGGGGGGCCATTCCCCCGCTCGGCTTTTCATAGGTCTGCATGCTCCATGATGTCTTCCACTTGTAACCCCACCCTTCCACCCAAACTTTGCAGGACGTACTATAATCACATAAAGTTCTCTATGCAGACCCAACTTTTCCTCCCACCAGAATTCTTTGGAAATGACACCCTTTCTCCTGAGTCCCAGCCCAGTGCACTGATCCTACCTCCTCAAAAACTAATGGCCCCTATGCTGTTTCTCTTCTCAGGCTACAGGTGGCGGGGAGGGCATGTCACATGCTGACCAAGAATATTTTAGCATATTATGGCAGATATTAGGCCATGGCCCTGCTCCCACCGACATCTGCTGTGATGGATCTATTCTCCCCTATAGGCTAAAATGACAATATTACGGCATGAAAACACGTTGGGGGAAAAAAGCAGCCGAATACATTTCCCCAAAGGATTTTGTTTCTACCATGCTGTAACCAAAGCCCAACCCTGTCACAGGAAACGGGTGCTGCTCCACATGTGGCACTAACGCTGGGGGTTTTTAGTGCTCCTGCTTTGGGCTGCAGAACCAGGGGACAATTGCTTGGTGCAGAGCTTCAACGCAGGCAGTGGGGACGGAAGCGGAGCAGACAGCTCGCACATACCCCTGCAGCTGATGGAAAGCGTTTGTATTGCTGGCACCCTGGGCTCCGGCTGCATTGGAATTGGAATTAAAAGCAAGTTTCTGCATCTTGAAGAGCCGGACAGGACATGGCCATTTGTTGGAGCTATAGCCTGGTAATAGGCCATAGAACTGTTCTAATCTTCCTTCTCCCAGCTGTCACAGGCTCCTGGCTCAAATCTATCCCTGGCACAACCCATCGCTGGGCTATAGAGTAGCCTCAAGAAGCATCTCTGCCCCTCAGAACACAACCCCGGAGGGTGGCAGGTTCAGGAAGGTGCTTGTGATGCCAAGGAGAATAAATCACAGAGTTCACTGAATAAATCATAGAATATCAGGGTTGGAAGAGACCTCAGAAGGTCATCTAGTCCAACCCCCTGCTCAAAGCAGGACCAATCCCCCAACACATTTTTGCCCCAGATCCCTAAATGCCCCCCCCCCCAAGGATTGAACTCACAACCCTGAGTTTAGCAGACCAATGCTCAAACCACTGAGCTATCCCTCCCCCAGAACGTCTATTTTCAGAGAGCGGTGCCACCCTCACTTGAGAGTTGTTGTGGCTCAGGCCAAAGAAACGGGTTGTGGGAAACCACCACTGAAACGAGACAGATCTTTCTTTGCTGTACTGTATCCCCAACTCCCAAGCTATGCTACAGCCTAATCCTTGCTCTGAAATATTCTGCCTACAGCACTCTGTGTCTTCCAGCCAACCTTATAAAACATAATAAATGCTCAGCTCCTACTGCAGCATATGTTGGAGACAAAGAACATAGGAATATGTCATTTCGTATAAAGGCCAGAAAGGGTGTTGTGACCAGTGAAGTGCTAAAATGACATTTGCACGTCGGTGACAAACAAGCCCATTCTGTGTTAATAAAGCCCATGTGCTGTTCGGCGATGACGAATGAATGCAAGGCAAAGACTGCCCTCTGGAGCGGGTTCTAGGAAAGACCAGGCCCGACAGATCAGTCTGCAGCAAAGTACCCGACTCCCTGCCTTTAGTGTAATCCGGGTGCTAGCTTGGAAGATGTGTGGGGTGACAGGGAGGGAGTTTTACAACCCCTTCACTTCCAACAGATAAGATCATCTGTCTTCTCCCTTCTATAGATCCAACAGCCACACTACACTCCAGGGAGGGACTGCGCTTAACATCCACTGCATTAATTGGCTGATACCCCACTGATGTTAGAATAATTGGCTGTGAAACAATAAGCTACCCACTATCTTAACTGTGTGGTGCTACCACGCCAGTATAATTTAAGGGCAAGAGACTTCTTATTCCTGATAACTATCAGAAAAGGATAACTGCTGGTGTGTGAAAACGTCTGCATTTTCTGTCTGGCGAGATTGAGGTGCTTCTAGATTTTAAACCACAGAGATCTTTGCTTTCCTGAGTAATATTTCTGTTGTCATCTCCCACAGGGGGGGAATTTGCTTAATGACTTCAATTTTAGAGTCACAGGAGCTGGAGATGGATAACACCTCTGCCGTCATCCAGTCTACCCTATGGCAGAGCGGGATTGTTTCCTACACTGTCTGTGTCAGTGTTTTGTCCATCCTAGTTTTAAATGTCTCAAGCCATGAGGCCTCACCATTTCCCTTGACAGACTAATCCACAGCCTAACAGATCTCCATTTGATTTTAATTGATTGTGAATTAAAAAGCTAATATTTAATCTCCATCAGTCAGTCGTTTACATTCATAATCAGCTGTTCTTTGGGCTTTAAACTAAACACAAAGTTGTCAGGTTCCTGACAGGGGATTGGGGCTTTACAAAAACTAAAAACACAGATTTGGCAAAGATACTGCATCAGGCAGGTGCAATGACCTGGAAAGAACCCCTCTGGTGTACAACAGGGCAGTGGAAGGACTGCAGTAGAGACAACCCCGCAGACCCGAGTATGTGGAGTTTCACAGAACTGTGCAGAAGTTGGATCTGTCTGTGGTGGTGTGGGTGGTGGAATTCAGGAAGGGGGTGCTGAAAGTCTGGCAGCTCTAGCAGGGCAGAGATAAAGTAACTGGGGCAGATCCTCTGTTGATGCAAACTGCCCAAAGCGCCATTGAGACTTCAATGGAGCTACAACAATTTACGACAGCTGAGGATCTGCCATATGGTGCATCATCTGTGATGTATGGTGCTAGCTGTGAGCGTCTCTGGCTGGAGGAGCAAAGGGTATGTGCTGCTGGTTGCTTTAACATTTCCTTGCCTTGCTTTGGTGGCTTTCTGTTAGGTACCCAGTGCATTTGACTAACCTTAACTGACATGCAATGTGGCATGTGTGTGCATTAATTCTAGACAGGGACTTAGCCTGCATTCAGTGCTGAAGGGAGGGCTGCATGGCCGTGTGGCAGGAGCCAAACGGCCCCTTCGCATTCCTATAAAAAGGAGGTGCTCTCAGATGCCCTGATTCTAACATGGCTGGGGAATCCAGGTGCCAGCATATGTTACTCCCTCTTTATCCCCTCAGCTCACGAGGGAGCTGAAGCATGTAGTCTCAGGGGCTGCCCCTCATTATAAAAGAAAGATCGGCCTTGGGTTGCATCGCAGGCCACACTTTGGTCACCCCTATGCTCCTTCTTTATCTTGAAGGTGACCCTTAGCCTATTAATACCAGGTTCTCCAAAATCACAGAGAGAGGATCACGTGTGTGTTGAATTTACTAGGGAGGAAGCCAAAGCTCAGAAAGTTTAGGGAAGCCTGAGAGACAATCTTGAGAACATTTGGAGGGAAAGGAGAGCAGTGGGAGACGCAGACGAAGGAGCAAAGAGCTTTTCTCTCCCGCTAATGATACTGGGGGACTCTGAAATTAAGCACAGTATGCAGGAAAATCCTGCCCAGATGTCAAAGGTTAATATGCGTTTATACACTGTACTTTTGAGTCCCACATCTGACTGTGAGACAGCAGACTTCAGAGAGACTTCTGCCCCATATTCTCGAAAAGTAGGCGCTTATACTGGATGAGGGGCTGTTTCTGGGTAACAAAAGCCCCCTCTGCATCACATATGGGTTAAACAAGGAGTGTTTCCCCCTAATTATCAGTCAGAGCTGAAATCTGACCTTGTGAGTACACACTCATACATTGACACACATGCACATGTATAGCTTGTTAAGCAGTGCCTCCTGGTCACAGCGTATCTTACCAGTGCTCTGGGATCTGCAGGGGCTGCCTCTTGATTTCCAGGTAGGGTTTAAGTTCTTGAGGTATAAATGCTTGGAACCTTTCTCCCTACCCACAACCATCAGTTACAATCAGCAGAGATCTTTGCACTCCATCCCCCTCATTGTACAAGGGATTGGGCTGCTGGCAACACTTTCACTTTAAAGACCCTGTCCTGACCAACCAGGCCCAAAATACCCTGAATTTGCTGAGCTAATGGGCATGCTGCTAAGGCCACTACTAGAGCCTGTTGGGAGTTTTCTGTCAATGATTTTTCTACAAGACACAATTTCCATCAAATCAAAGTTTTCCCATGAGAATTTTAATTGCACTTTTTTTAATTTTCAGTTAGGAAAATTGAAATAAAACATTTAATTTTGGGTTACTTTGACCCATGTTGAGTCAGTTCAATATTAAATTACATTTCGCTATGACGCTTCATGGAGGTTGTAGTTTGGGCCCCCACTTTTCCCTATGGGCCAGGCTCCCCTGGCTGGACTACAACTCCCATGATGCAATGCAGATTCCCCTCTGACCAAGCTGTGTGGTGCACCATGGGAGATATAGTTCAGCCAGGGAACCCATCCAATAGAGAGCACGGGGGCTTCAGGCTTCCCAACCACAACTCTCTTGCTGTTCCATATGAAAACGCACTTTAACATTGAAATGAAAGGTTTTGCTATTTCCAAAACAGAAATTTTTCAGACAAATTCCATGACAAATTTTAGCTTCTTGTCCTGTTTTGGGATGAAAAATGCTGGCATTTCCATGCCACTCACCTCTATCCCATCTCTGAGCAGCAACTGGGGGAGAGCAGAGGGTGGGATTTTGCCTAGTGGGAAAGGAAAAGCACGATTGGGGTGAGAGTTTAAACTGTATTGATCACATGGCTGATCAAATGCTGCATGCTAGGGTGGGAAGAAGGGGTGCTGCTGCTTCTGCTGACTTACTTTGCATCTCCCCTGTTGTCACAGAGCTCAAGGCCAGACTGACCACCAGATCATCCAGTCTGACCTTTTGCCTAACACAGGCCACTAATCTGCACTCAGTTACCCCTGCATTGAGCCCAATAGCCTGGATTAAACTAAAGTATTACAGCCCTTGCAAGAGTCAACTCTTCTGTGCCACAGGCACAGAAAGGAGGGACCGAGGTGCACCAAAGCCCAGGCCCCTGCATTGGCAGGGAATTGTTTCAGTGAGATATACCCAAATTATCCCAGCAAGTGACACAGACCCTAAGCTGCTTGTTCCTTTTACACTGGGCAAGGGGCCCAGCACTTGGTGTGAAGTCTGCATTAGACCAAAATTTAAATAAACAAGAGATTCTACATACACAGGATAACACAGAAGCACAGAGTTGTAATTGTATAAAAATCTTTCATAACGTTTTCAGTGGAGATCAAACCACTAGGCCTCAAGGACATTGCATGTTCAAGGCAAAAAACTACAATTGCCCCCTAAAAAGAGAATGCATATTTATATTTCAACACTGAGTAGCATCAATGCCTGCTGTGATATTCCAGGAAAAGCCATAGCTCAGTTACACAGTGTCATAATGAAAAGAAAAAAGAGGATCGGGAAGTTTCTTGAGCCATACAACAAGCAGATGGCATTCAACTATTTCATTTGATACAATCACTTCCTTTTTTTTAATAACAGTGACATCTGTACTCTTTGCAGTTGCCTTATTTCTTCTGTCTTTCAGTAACAGGAGAAAATCTGACTGTATTATCTTCACTTGAAACCACACACACACACACACATTGAAAGAGCTCACTTCGGTAAAGAAAAAGAGCTTTTATTATAAAATACAAAAAATATTCAGCTGCATAAAGGGCTGGAATTAAATATCAAACAACACAGACCTCAGCAACAAAAGGCAGAAAGAAAAAGCTCTGCTTACTCAATCTTGTCCTGGTATATTGTAATTTCCCACAGCTGGACTTATAATAGGTAAGGGCCCTATGTATTTCAGAGACACTATCTTCCTTTGATCTAGAACAGCTTTCCTGGATGTCTGCAGTAAAGCTCAGCAAAGGTTGAGACCTCCATTTCCTGGGTGGAAGCCAAAACCCCTTCCAAATTGCTTAAACTGATCTTCCACTGGTGTGATAGACATCTGTTTTCTGTGTCAGCTGTTTGCCTCACAAACTTTGTTGGACTGCTGTCAAAATACCTTCCTGCCAGAATTTCCTTCCTCTCCTGCTTCTTGCATGATTGCTATTGCTATTACAATGGCCTCTGTTGAAATCCACCCCCTGACCCTTTGTGATAGATGCTAGTAGTATATACCTCGATGGCATTCATCACCATGTATTTTGACAGGTTTCTGTGCCCCATTTAGGGCTTATGTCCCTCTCTCCATCCCCGTTAGTGTTGAAGTTTGGCACCATCAGCCATTTTGAAAAAAAATTATGTTTGCATAGGGGGAGTGTTGTGTGCTTGTGCTTTGATACATTTAGAGAAAAGGTTGAAAGAATAGAGTGAGAGAGTTTAAAGATTAAAAAGAAAGTTTGGGTAAGGTTTAGAGGAAAAAAGGAAAGAAAGGTTATTTGGTGAGGTTGAGTAAGCAGAGATGATTTTAAAGGCCTAGTTTGGCATGTTATTAAAGAATAGAAAGAGAACTTAAAGAAAAAAGGAGATTTTTGTTTTTAAACGGTTAGTTCGAAAGAATAGACGCAAGTTATTAAAGAAAAGAGATTTTTGGTGAGTTTGATTAAGGAAAGATGATTTTAAAGGCCTAGTTTGGCATGTTATTAAATAACTGTAAATGGTGTAGAATCATAGAATATCATGGTTGGAAGGGACCTCAGGAGGTCATCTAGTCCAACCTGCTACTCAAATCAGGGCCAATCCCCAGACAGATTTTTGCCCCAGATCCCAAAATGGCCCCCTTGAGGATTGAACTCACAACCCTTGGTTTAGCAGGCCAATGCTTAAACAACTGAGCTAGCTCTCCTCCCTTATTAAATATAAGGGTAGGTTAAGAAAAGAGCATTTAAAAACATTAAAAATTATGTTTAAAAGGGAATTTACTATGGCAGAGCCTGTTTAGTAAGCACATGGTAAAAACTATAAAGGGTGGCTAAGAAAAAGACATTTAAACTATTAAATATCAGGGTAGGTTAAGAAATGAGCATTTCAAAACATTAAATAATATTGAAAACTAGGTTTAAAAAGGGGTTTATTAAAGCAAAGCCTGTTTAGTAAGCACATGATAAAAATGTGAATAGAAAAACATTTAAATTATTAAATACAAGGGTAGGTTAAGAAATGAGCATTTTAAAAAGAGTTAAATAAAAGAGAAACATATAAAGAGAGAACAGGGCAAGAAAAGGGAAAAGAAAGCCCCTTTGCAAAGGGCAAAGATAGACAGCACGTGGTTGAATCAGAGAGAAAGAACTTTTATCCTTCCAGTCTTTCTGCCAAATGAATCAACTTCCCAAGGTTAGAGCCCCTCAGACTTGTTATCACCGCCTTTGGATCGGACCAATCAGCTGTTGTTCTACAGCAGCGTCCTAGAATTAATTTTCCAGAATCAATCCTATAGTCCCAAGATTTTAAACAAGAGTCAACTCCCTTCTCTCACCTCCCCCCCTTAACAGACCCCAAGCATTTTCCCCACCATGTAGCCCTTTTACATAGGGGCTTTAATAAAAGTTAAAATCATAAGCTTTTAGTAACAAACAATTTTTAAAAGTTTTCCCCTATGTTTTAGACTAACATGGGTTATTTTTTAGTAAAAACAATTTAAAGCAGCATGCTTTTTCAGCAAAAACAGACTTTGTAAGCCAGTGGATCAGAGAGAAGAAGATTGCTTGTTCTCCCACTTAATAAATAGAGGTGAAAGTTATATTAAATCTTGTAAAGGAATAAACACTTTAAAAGACAAGCCTATCTGAAGACACAGCCCTTCATTTAGCACCTTTGCATATGTGTTTCAATAAAAAACTAGCATGCAGAAACAGCCCAGGGTTAAAAACACAGAGAACCTGTTTATAAAAGTAAATTATAGTGATAAAAAAGTTTTTTCCTATGTTTTAGACAAATGTTGGTGTCAAGGCTGCTTCCCCACTTTGAACTTTAGGGTACAAATGTGGGGGCCTGCATGAAACCTTCTAAGCTTAACTACCAGCTTAGATCTGGTCCGCTGCCACCACTCCCCAAATGCTAATTCCCTTCCCTGGGTAGCCTTGAGAGACTCTTCACCAATTCCCTGGTGAATACAGATCCAAACCCCTAGGATCTTAAAACAAGGAGAAATTAATCATCCCCCTCCTTTCTCCCACCAACTCCTGGTGGATCAAGATCCAATCCCCTTGGATCTAAAAACAAGGAAAAATCAATCAGGTTCTTAAAAAGAAGGCTTTTAATTAAAGAAAAAGGTAAAAATCATCTCTATAAAATCAGGATGGAAACTAACTTTACAGTGTAATCAAACTTAAAGAGCCCAGAGGAATCCCCTCTAGCCTTAGGTTCAAAGTTACAGCAAACAGAGATAAACACTCTAGCAAAAAGGTACATTTACAAGTTGAGAAAACAAAGATAAACTAACACGCCTTGCCTGGCTATTTACTTTCAAGTTTGAAATATGAGAGACTTGTTCAGAAAGATTTGGAGAACCTGGATTGATGTCTGGTCCCTCTCAGTCCCAAGAGTGAAGAACCCCCAAAACAAAGAGCACAAACAAAAGCCTTCCCCCCACCAAGATTTGAAAGTATCTAGTCCCCTTATTGGTCCTTTGGATCAGGTGTCAGCCAGGTTACCTGAACTTCTTAACCCTTTACAGGTAAAAGGATTTTGGAGTCTCTGGCCAGGAGGGATTTTATAGTACTGTACACAGGAGAGCTGTTACCCTTCCCTTTATAGTTATGACAGTTGGTCATTTTTAAATAAGGATAATTTGAAGCAGCATGCTTTTTCAGCAAAGCCACTGTTAGCAAAAGCATCGTCTGTGAGTCAATGGATCAGAGAGAAGAAGGCTGCTTCTTCACCTGCTTTTCAACAAATACAAGTGAAAGTTATATTAAGTTTTGTAAAGGAATAATCACTCGAAAAGACAAACCTATATGAAGAAACAACCCTTTATTTTAGCACTTTTCCATGTGTTGTAATAAAAATCGAGCATGCAGAAATAGCCCAGGGTTAAACAAAAAACACAAGAAAAAATTAGCTTATGTAAAAAAGTTATCTGTTTTTACCAGAGATAAGGAGCCCCCGACACAAACACACTTTTCTGTCCCCCCCCCTTTTTTTCTTTTTTTTCTTTTAAAATCTAAACCGAGGACAAACAAATTTTAAAAAACCCACAGGCACAGAGATCAGGCCAGGGGAGGTAAGAAAGCTGTCCTGAGTTTTAGGGGGAATGTTGATAACTCTTTTAGTGAAACAGTTTTGTAAGCAGACATTCTGTGTTAGTTGTAATGCTTTAGCACAGGCAAGTGTTTGTCATTCGGCAGCACTTTCCCCCTGTATGAGGTATTATCTCCCCCATCCTACGGCCTATCAGAAATATTTACAAAAACAAACTTAAAGATACTCTGTAGCAATGCCTGCAAAGCAACAATTACATTTTTGTTGAACATTATCTTGTCTAAGCCCCTAGAAAATATATTTTTGTTTTGTTTTTATAAAACACTTTTATGCAAACTGTAACCCTAGATAATGTACAGCATTAAATAATTTGAAACAGTAGACGAGAGACCTGAGACATTGTTGAAATCAGAGGGGTCATGATTAAGTCCTAATGCAGAGGGTCCGTGGGGGAAATGAAAAGGTACAGCCGAAGCGGAAGATGGTGTGATTTAAGAGGAGTTCTGGGGATGCTTTGCAATGGTTCAGATGCCCCAACAGCCTATATCCCTCATGCACAAGCGCCAAGGCTGGGTGGGCCTTTGTTAGAGGAACAGGCTGCTCATATACCTCTCGTTGTTGTTGACAAACTGTAACAAAACTACACGTATACTACGGGGGCAACCTACTGCCCTTTTGACAAACCCCACATCCTTTGAACTCCATAAAAACACGCTTCACACAGTTATTTTCAACTGACATTTTATTTTACAACACACCATTTTGTTCCCAAAACACGCTCTAACCATTAGTGTTTTTTCTTAGCAAGATTTTGTAATTTGCTGAACGATGACGACATTCAACATTTCTCATTAAACATTTATCTGTTGGTTTGATGATTTCATCTATAACGCTATTTGGGTCCTCGGCCTCTGTCACTTTGTCCACCAATTCTGCCCCTAGAGTTAAATGTTCCTGGGTTAAACAGAGGCACTGCAGCGCGTATCACAATGTGATGATGATATTTAACACACTTTTCATACACAAACTACTGCTAATTTCTTTAATTTTACAGTTCACATCATCTACTTTTATAAATAGGTTCTCTGTGTTTTTAACCCTGGGCTGTTTCTGCATGCTAGTTTTTTATTGAAACACATATGCAAATGGGCTAAATGAAGGGATGTGTCTTCAGATAGGCTTGTCTTTTAAAGTGTTTATACCCTTACAAGCCTTAATATAACTTTCACCTCTATTTGTTAAAAAGTGGGGGAAGAAACAATCCTCTTCTCTCTGATCCATTGACTCACAGACACTGTTTTTGCTGCAGCTTCAAATTGTCTTCACCAAAAGCACAGGGAAAAGCTTTTAAAAACTTTTTGTTAGTAAGGGATTGTGGGTTTAACCCTGGGCTATTTCTGCATGCTCATTTTTTATTACAACACATGGAAAAGTGCTAAAATAAAGGGCTGTTTCTTCATATAGGTTTGTCTTTTCGAGTGATTATTCCTTTACAAAACTTAATATAACTTTCACTTGTATTTGTTGAAAAGCAGGTGAAGAAGCAGCCTTCTTCTCTCTGATCCATTGGCTCACAGACGATGTTTTTGCTAACAGTGGCTTTGCTTAAAAGCATGCTGCTTCAAATTATCCTTATTTAAAAATGACCAACATTTGTCTAAAACATCGGAAAAAACTTTTTTATCACTATAATTTACTTTTATAAAGGGGTTCTCTGTTTTATAAAAGTTCTCTCTCTTTGAGGGGAGCAGCTGAGGCACAGAGTTGAACTGATTTGCACAACATCACCCAAGAAGTCTGTGGCAGAGCAGGGAAAAGCACAAGTTCACCCTTCCTCTTCCAAGACAGGCCGTCTTCATCTGAGGGAGTGTGCACATTCGCTCTCCTTTGGGGCCAGAAGGTCACCTATTGCTAGGTAAGGCAGGCCTTCCACTGCTGCTGCAAAGAGGTCTGGGAACAGTGGTCGCGGCTGGAGTATGGGACAAACAGCTGTACCCAGTGTGCATCAGGCTTCCATTCAAAAGCAGATGAAATGACAGGAAAAAAGTGATTAGGTGAACTAGAGGCAGGGGAAAGCACAACATGGAGAAGGGGTCACCTGGAGTTAGGCTGCTTGCTCTTTAACTACATGTGGCACTCGAGTCAAGTCCAGTCCTGCAGCAATTACCCTGGAGAAACTGAGATATTCATTTTTATGCATGGCACAGAACCATCTCCTGGGTAACAGGGGCATTCTGAAATGTGCAAATATTTATGAACATGCCTCCAAACTGCATTTGGTAGCACCAGTTCCATAACACACAGTTTATATGGCACAATATTGGCAATCCCAGGTGTTCAAAACTCATGAGTCAAGCTTCCCCAAAATCATCAGATTTCTTTTAAAAACTCATGATTTTACACCAAATAATAAATGTAGGGTTCTTTTTCTTTGCCTTCTAGTTTTTGAGCCTTTAGGCTGAACTCAGGGCATGTTTTAAAGCATTTCTCTGCAACAAGGAAGGCTAGAACCTTGCTTAAATTTTAAATGAAAGCTGAGATTCTGATGTCGTTACAGGATTTCAGAGTCTGGGGCTTTAAGAAATACCAAATATCACAAGACCTTCTATAAAAATCACTAGAGTTGCCAGAGCTGATGGCACCCTGGGAACCAGAAACAACGGTACATGGCTGTCTTGTAGCACCTTTCAGCAGGAGATCCCAATCCCACAGTGCTTTACAAATGGGAGAATCACTAGGCTACCTTTCTACATGGGGAAAAGAAGGCAGAGACCTGCCTAAGGGCATGCAACAGGCTGGTGGAAGCATCTGGACTAGAACTCTGCTATCCTGACTCATAGCCCACTGCCTGATCTACTGACCCATGTTTCAAATACATTAAATCTTACACACGAATGATTTGACTCAGACTTTTATATATGGAATTTCATTCCATGCTTTTCTACATTATAAAATCAGGGCTACTTTTGTGTATGTCACAATAGCCATTTGCTGTATATGCATTTTCTATACAAAGCCTTCAGATCAATAGGTATATTTTTCCCCACCTGAGGTTGACTATATTAGCTTTTAATTGACCTTTTTAATTTTTAATTATGTTCTAAACAAGGCTGAAAGAAGTCTCATTTCCATACTCATTTGCATCTCAGGAGACACAGGGCCTGCACTGTTTACCTAGTGTCCCCCGCTTCACCTAATAGCATTCTTTCTCATGCCATGTGGCAAATGGGGAGGACAGAAAACAAACCAAAAAAAAAGATGCCACCAACAAAAACCAAGGTGCCCTCAAAGATGCCCAGTGAAAATTATAATCCAGGATGGATGCTCCTTCTCTCTTATTTCTGTGTGGTGGCAGAGGATCCTGCTGGAAAGCCAGAGTCAATGAGAACAGCTAAGATCACTGACTTTATAAAAGGCTGTATTTTTTGTAGCTTCTTTGCTAATGTGACCTGTTCCATTGCATGTTTGCCTATTATAATTTCCCCTCCCTCGGGTCCTGTGTACTGCGAATTGCAAGCCAGGAAAGACACATCCTGTATGCACACTTGGGTTATTTTAATCTAAGAGGAATAAAAGAACTAAAGAAAAGAGCACATGGTTACCATGGATGGTTGTGCCTCTTGTCTAAATAAACTGGTCTCTTAGCACTAACGGCACATGTACTCTATTAACATCTTGCCATTTGCTCATAAACCATTATGTATGCAGTGCCAAGTAAATCAATACACAAAGAGCCTCTGGGACAGGCACTTGCAGGTTAACAAGCATTTCTTACCTTCCAACAGCTTTGCAAGGTATAGAGGCGGCCACTACTCAGCTCACAGGCCACACGGCACAGGTCATGCCTAGAGAGCTATCTCCTGGAATCTGAAAACACAGTGGTCATCCTTCGTTGTGCAGTACGAGCTAAATATCATCCCTGCAGCACCATAATAAAACAAAGCATGCAAGAAGTGTCAGTCTTTGTACTGCTTCCGCGTGAGATTGTGCTGGATAATCAGAGCTGGACGTGGGCAGTGACTGGTACAGAAATCCTCAAGGAAAAGGCAGCTTGCTGCATTGATTCAAAGCAAGGACTTGACTGATTGCAGCCATTAAGGATCCTCCAGCTCTTTTCGGAAGAGTAGAGGTAATTGGCCTGGCTGTCACCACAAGGTCCTAGCCATCTAGGTAGTCACGCACACAACACGCTGCATGGTATGGGAGGCCTATCCCCCTGGGGAACAGAGACACATGGCAGCTCAGTGACTTGCCAAAGGTCACGCAGAAAGTCTGCGGCTAAGCCAGGAATTGAACGGAGTCTCCTGAGTGCTTGTTTGGTGTCCTATCCACCAGGATGTCTTTTCTCAGCTAGTGAAGAAAGGACAGAGCTCCGCTGACAGCAATGGAGCTATGGTCATTTACATTGCCTTGCAACCCAAGCACTGCTAGAGCAGGGAGCCAGTTAATAAGGCTGAGGAGACATGGTCTATGGGAGGACAGGAGACACATAGCGGTGAGGAGACAGAGTGGTGGGGGAAGAAGTGATGGCAACAAGCAGTTCCAGGCAGGGTGCTTACAAGATTAATCAATGTTTTAAAGTGCTTTGAATATTGCAGCTGCAGCGCAGAGGCTAAATATTATTAATGATCATACCAAGCTTCTATATAGATCCCACAGCACATTAAAGGAGGGTAATAGCCTTATCCCTGTTTTATAAATGGGGAAACTGAGGCACAAGGTGAGACGTCACTTGCCCAAGGTCACCGAGCAAAACTGGCATCTGAATACAGGTCTCCTCAGTCCCAGTGCAGTGCCCTAGCCCTTAGACCACACTGCTTCCATCCATGACAGGGAAAGAGTAGGTGGTGTGAGTCCAGTTCATACTCAGCCGGCACCCACATCACCACTGATGCTAACTAGCATGCTTCTGACTGCCTCACGTTCAAGGAATGAAAAACAGATAGAGCTGATTGGGAAATGGCAGTTGCTTTACATGAGAAATGTAAATACACCTCTACCTCTATAACGCAACCCAATCTAACACGAATTCGGATATAACATGATAAAGCAGCACTCCGGGGGAGCGGGGCTGCACGCTCCGGTGGATCAAAGCAAGTTCGATATAACACGGTTTCACCTACAATGCAGTAAGGTTTTTTTGGCTCCCAAGGACAGCGTTATATTGGGGTAGAGGTGTAATATATTTTTTAAGTTTCCCATGAACATTATTTCTTTGGTTTTTCAGTGGAAAACTGAAAAAAATGGGGGAGGTTAATTTTTCATTCCCCCTCCTTTGTCTTTTTTTCCCTTCCCTCTGCCCCCCTCCTTCCTTCCCCATTTTCCAGGGGGGAAATGGAAATATGGCTAGAAAGGGGGAGGGGTAACCCCCAAATTTTGAATTTGGGATTCTTAGAATTTTTTTCCAATGGAAAAAAGTACAAAATTTCAAAAGAAACTAAAATTTTCCACAGACACTTTCCTTTGGTAACAAAGAAGTTTTGACAGAAAATTCTCAATGGCTCTGAAAGCTATATTCCCTTGAGGGGAGAGTACAACATGTTGTGAGAGGCTTGTATTCCCACAGCATGTGCTGTACCTGTTCTGTGGATGAATAGCTGGTTGGGGCTCATGTTCTGCAGCTGTCAATCTGGCACTTTTCACTGATACTGAAGTCCCCAGAAAGGAAACTGTCTCTGTCATATGAACTAAGCCTGCAGCTAAGGAGATAAACAGGTGAGATTTCACACAGGGTGGGCAAACCCCTTTCCCTGTTGATAACTTCACCTGAAGAAGTAGTTTGCAAGATGCCTCTTTTCCTCCTGTTAAATAAAGTCACTGCTGTTCACAGGATCCTATCATTGTGACTTTTGGAAGTGTTCAGTAGGGCAAACCCAGCAAGATGTGAGCCTATGAAGGAGATTCAGGTTTGGGACTGGAAAAAAGTCTCACATTTGCTGCTGGCAAAGACTAGCATGGGCATCATACTCACCTGACAGATGCCAGAGCTTTCGAAGTGAACTGGTATTCAGACTGCCACTGTCTGGGGGACCTTTGCTGTCTCAGGCAGAGGGCACTTGCCCACACTGGTGACCAGAGACTCACTGGAGAAAGGTTTTGTAAAAATTAATTTAAAATTGATTAAATTAGTCTCTGGCTAGTGAGCCATCTTTTCCTCCTACCTTAGATCTCTGGAGTATATCCCTACTCCACCTCCTCCCCGTACTGCTAAGGAGTTCCTGTAGCTATCTACCTGGCAATCTAAGGAGAACCTGAAGCTTTGGTGAAGAGTAGGCTCCCCTCACTACCTACATTGTCCTTTTCTGCTGGAAATATGGCCAGTTGGTGCCAGGGTCAGGAATTGCCTCAGCCGGGAGTGACAGATTCAGTTGTCCTTGAAAAAAGCCCGGGGTGGGATGAGCATTTTGCAGCTCAGGTCCTTTTGGTGCCAGCAAGAGCATTTTTGTATTGTTCCCACTCAAAATGGCCGCTTGTCTCTGCAGACAGCAGAGCCCGTAAAGATGTCCGGGTGCACTCCACATAACATCAAAGTATAACATTTGTATAGCCAAATACATCACAACCTGACATTGGCATTCAGCACAGGCACTAGGAATGAGGTACAACAGCACACATACCTCTCAACCATCAACTTTCCCTGCGTACAATCCATTGAATCACGGGGTGACAAATAAGCAAAACGTGTTCTCTCTTTGCTCCACATTGTGCTTTAATTTAGAGATTATAGTGGTGTTTCACTACAAGCCTGTTCTCAAGGATGCTTTATTCTTACCATGTAATTAAATAAATCCATTGTTTCACAAAAAGGCAGCGAAATCAGAAGTTCTGTCATGAGGACTCCCCAAGTGGGTTATTAGCAGAGTTTGACCCTTCAGTGTCCCCCAGTGCAAACCCTTCAACAGCCCCAAGAGCAGGCTAGGGCATGCACTTCGCCAGCGGATGGTAGGCAGTTGTACAGTGTGGAGGTGCAGGTGGGGGTGGGTAATGTGCTTTACAGTGTGAGATTTCTAGAGCACACTCATCACTTGCACATTAACTGGCCCTCATAGACCCTTCTGGTCCACTTTAAGGTAGCACTGTTTGAAACAGTATTATGTTAAAGCACACTAAGAAACCTTTAGTGCACATCCACAGGGTCCGCATTGGCCAGTTAAGATGCAACACATTAGTGGCCTTTAGAAATCACATCCCTGTAGATTGCATTACCCCACCAGATAGACAAACTCCAAGGCTCATCCATACTCCTTTTCATAATGATTGTGCCAAATCTATGTGCTTCGCTCTTCTGTCCATAACCACTCCGATCCCCGAGACCACAGTCCCCTCCGAGGCAACCTCAGATTCTAATCCCTGTGAATTTATGCAACTTCTTAGTTAACTTATTTATAAAACAGGGGACAGGGACAATACCAGACACAGAAATATAGACAATGGTGAGTAGAAAAGGGGAGATCTGAGCATATGACTCACAGCTCAGGGCATTTTCCCCTAGGCTAAGGCGTATTTTGGTGGAGAGCACCCTCTTTCATGTCTGCAGCACATTGCCAGACTGCTGACATGATGGTGCTGTAGATCACTGTTACAGACTAGGGTCCGAATGGCTAGGCAGCAGTTCTGCAGAAAAGGACCTAGGGGTTACAGTGGACGAGAAGCTGGATATGAGTCAACAGTGTGCCCTTGTTGCCAAGAAGGCTAATGGCATTCTGGGCTGTATAAGTAGGGGCATTGCCAGCAGATCGAGGGACGTGATCATTCCCCTCTATTCGACATTGGTGAGGCCTCATCTGGAATACTGTGTCCAGTTTTGGGCCCCACACTAAAAGAAGGATGTGGAAAAATTGGAAAGAGTCCAGCAGAGGGCAACAAAAATGATTATGGGGCTGAAGCACATGACTTAAGAGGAGAGGCTGAGGGAACTGGGATTGTTTAGTCTGCAGAAGAGAAGAATGTGGGGGGGATTTGATAGCTGCTTTCAACTACCTGAAAGGGGGTTCCAAAGAGGATGGATCTAGACTGTTCTCAGTGGTACCTGATGACAGAACAAGGAGTAATGGTCTCAAGTTGCAGTGGGGGAGGTTTAGGTTGGACATTAGGAAAAACTTTTTCACAAGGGGGGTGGCAAAGCACTGGAATGGGTTAGCTAGGGAAGTGGTGGAAGCTCCTTCCTTAGTGGTTTTTAAGGTTAGGCTTGACAAAGCCCTGGCTGGGATGATTTAGTTGGGAATTGGTCCTGCTTTGAGCAGGAGGTTGGACTAGATGACCTCCTGAGGTCACTTCCAACCCTGAGATTCTATGATTCTATGATCAGGGAGCCTTATTTAGCTGACAACCTGGAACCCTCCTCAAAATCTGCAACACTTTAGAGACAGGACACATCAATATTCCAGAAATTACAGTTCTACAAGTAGGTTGCTTCCTTTCCTCCTGCTCCTTGACCTCTGAACCTGTATTTTATTGGTCTGTAAAACACCTTCAGCACTACATCTATAACAACAGGGGGTCATGTCATCAGGGCCGGCTCCAGGGTTTTGGCTGCCCCAAGCAGCCAAAAAAAAAAAAAAAAGCCGTGATCGCGATCTCCGGCGGCAATTCGGCGGGAGGTCCTTTGCTCCCAGCGGGAGTGAGGGACCGTCCGCCGAATTGCCACCGAATACCTGGACTTGCCGCCCCTCGCCGGAGCGGCCGCCCCAAGCACCTGCTTGTCAGGCTGGTGCCTGGAGCCGGCCCTGCATGTCATTGGTAATCAGCTGAACGTGAACTCCCAGTGTGGCCAGAAGAGCTAATGCGATCCTTGGCCAAAAGCAGGAGAATCTCAAGTAAGAGGAACAGAGGCAAAAGAACCTCTTATTTGGCCCTGGTGCAGCCACTGCAGGAATCCTGTGTCCAGTTCTGGTGCCACAATTCAAAAAGGATGGTGATAAATCTCAGTGTTCAGAGAAGAGCCTCGAGAATAATGCCTTAGAGCTTAGATTCAAAGACCTCAGTCTATTTAGCTTAACAAAGAAAAGGTTAATGGGTAACTTGATTACTGTCTGTAGGGGAACAAATAGTTAATAATGGGCTCTTCAATCTAGCAGAGAAAGGTATAGCATGATCCAATGGCTGGAAGTTGAAGCTGGACAAATTCAGACGGGAAATAAGGTGTCAGTTTTTAGAGTGCAAGTAATTGACCATTGGAACAATTTACCAAGGGTCATGGTGGATTTTCTATCACTGACACTTTTTGAAAGATCTGTTCTAGGAATTATTTTGCAGACTTTCTATAGCCTGTGTTATACAGGAGATTAGACTAGATAATCACAATGGTCCCTTCTGGCCTGGGAATCTATGACTATGAATGATAAATATTGATAAAACAAATGTTACTATTCCAAAGCGAGCGAGACACGGGTGGTTGCTATTGATTTGTGTGCTCGCACCAATTCTCCATTCATTTTGTTTAAGAAATGCTGGCAGAATGTTCCATGGACTAGCTGGAACACCAGGATTTCCAGCACACTAGCACAGCCAGGAGGTGCAGAGGCACATCACCCCCATCAAAACTGAGCAGGAGACACATTGGAGGGACTGAAATTTATTCTTCCTCTTATGAATGTGGTGTCATAAAAAGCATGAGTATGACTCCAGTTTTTAAACATCGTTTTTTCTCTGAAGAGCCAGGAAGAATAGCCACTGATATGTATGCACCAGTATAAAATATATTAGGCAGTAGCTTATCTGAATAGAGGGGTGTTTTATCTGAGGCCGGAGGAAATAGAATGGATTTTCATCTGACATCTGTGCCTTTCCCTAGAACAGAAGGGGCAGTGCACCATCTTGTGGGCATATACGACATGTCAGTTTTCATTCCTAGAGATGTTTGCTATATGCATGCAAGAAATAAAAGATGTGAATCAAAGCAGAGCTAACTCCTAACGGTTACCCCCACAAAAATGTAGTGGTGTGCAGACTTCTACAGCAGCTAAGGTAATTACAGACATGCACAGACTTCATTCTACTACTGTAGCTTCCCTCTGCCTTTTGGTAGAAAATCCCTCCCAGGTGCCATGCTCAGATAAAGGCAGCATTGGAGGGGATGTTTCGCCCATGAGTCAGTACCAAAGGAGTTGTTGTACAAGATAAAATTGGATCTAAATAAAAGCCCCTTCTCCCTTATGCTTCTCTCTGGGAACTCATCCCAGGACTCCCACAAATCCACTTTAAATAGCCTTCTTTTTAATGTTAGGTATCGATAGGTATTGTGGCAATTATACACACTGAGTACCAATGAGATCAGAGATAACTGAACTGAAGGATTTTCTTGTCAGTCCAAGCATTATTGGTTCCCACTTTCTTTGAACACTGGGTCTTCTTGCACCTCTTGAGGCATCGTGCAAATTTAAACAGGTCTTTTGTCTGCTCAAGTTCTTACGTGCCACTAGGGTGACCAGATGTCCTGATTTTATAGGAACAGTCCCGATTTTTGGGTCTTTTTCTTATCTAGGCTCCTATTACCCCCCACCCCCTGTCCTGATTTTTCACACTTGCTGTCTGGTCACCCCACGTGCCACCATTATTTATTTATTGGCAATGCTAGAAGCAAGTAGATTACCCTGCTATTTCTTACCTCTGCTCCGCATTCCCCCCACACACAGCACCCAGAAAAGGCCTCAGCACCATTTCAATACCCCTTCGGCCCCCAAAATAGAATTCACAGGGGTGAACGGCCTCCAACAGGAGTTGCTTGCACCACCCTGGTTTTGGTATCAGCTGGTACTGAAGGACTTTTCTGCCATCTCAGAATATGTTGTTTACACTTACATATCAACACTCAGGGATGCCATGCACTGATTGGCTAATACAGAAAGCGCTAAGTAACACAACTAATCCTGAAAAGTTTGCTTGGTTATGTTTTAAATAAATATGGGTCATGGCAGCGGCATGGGCTGTACGTGGGAACCTGAGTATGGCCTCAAGCAGCTAGTCCATGCTGCTGAGACTTCACTGCTGCTAGATCAAAGCTAGCTCAGTTATGTCTACACATGCTGAGTCACATCTCTGACTGCAGTGGAGACATACCCTTAAAGGTGCCAAATACTAACCAAGTAAATGCCCTTCTTTAGTGCTTGTATAGCGTCCACAGGGCACCAGGTGCATGGACCATGCCAAAACAGAAGGTAATAGCCAAATACAAGTGAAACAAACTTGTTCAAACCTCCAAGGAAGTTCCACTCAGGTTTAGTTGGTGTCTGGGGTGAAAGTTCAGGTTAGTTATTTTATAGAATCGATTTTCCAGTCCCTATGATTAAGTAACCACCAAAATCTAGTCCAGGGATTTACTAAATTTGAACAGCAAAGACTACACTGGTGTGAAATGGTTAAAGTGGTTTTTCAATCTTTAAATTCACCCAGAAGAGGGAAATACTATATGATGAACTGAATGTAATTAGGTGTCTCTGTAATGGACTGTGGGGCATCCCTATGCATAGATCTCCGGATGCCTACCTTTTTGCTGCTGTTGTGTGTCAGCATTAGTTAAATACGTTCATTTGCCTCCATGTGATTTAAAGAATATGGTCCTCAAGGCTAGGCTGTAGGAGCTGAAAGAAGACGGCGGGTGAGATTCAGATTACAGATGATTTATGGGGGGAGAAGTGAGTTTTAAGCTATAGATCATTTTCCTTTTAGTCTCATCTTTTTAATGTAGCTTTGGAGCAGTTTTTCTAGCTCAGGATTAATACAGCCCAGAGAATCAGCAAGTTCACAATTTTCCTAGTTAATATAAACTCCTCTGTATGCAGTGTGTAACCCTGCCTTTTACTATTTAAAAGATAAAGCCTCGGAGTTAAATTTTCCAATTATTACCTGTCTAGTACAGTTGCAACAGGACCATATCAAGTATTTGAGTTTTACTGAGGAAACGTAATTACAGTTTGAAAAATAGTGGTGAATGCATTCCTAGCACATCCTGACTAGCAGTTTATATGCTAAAGAGAAAGACGCTTAGGGCTCAATTCATAAGAGCTTTATGCTTCATTTACATTTTTCTGTACAGTTTGCTTGGAAACGTGCATAATGCACGTTTTTCAAGTAATATATATATTTTGGTGATTCATTCATTTCCCACTATACGCAGAGAAAGCCAAATCCTGCTCACCTGACTCACCATAGCATCTGCTTGTTTTCAGTAATCTCTTATGGGAGAAATTGTCCACGGATGTTGTATCAACCTAAACTTCCTTCTAGAATTGTATTTGCGGGATCCTGATGTTTCCTAAGCCTTGAGTTTTCAAAGGAGGCTAATAGAATTAGCCATCCAAACACCAATGCGATTCAGGTACCTAACCAAACCTTGGTGAAACCCTTCTTGATGTGAAACCCTACGTTTCATGTTTATATCAAGTGAACCTGGGTAATGTTCACATTACTGTAAAGGCAATTTTTTTTCAGCATATGCATGTTACTGTGTCACCAGTCCCAAAAGTTCAGAAACCCTGGCCTCAAAAAGTCATGAGAGAAAAATCCTGAGTTTATGCCAAAAAATAATAAATTCACATTTTTTTATTTGCCTTCTGAGCAGTTAGGATTCACGCGGGTCACATTTTCAACTTTTTTCTCTGCACCCAGGACGGCTAGAAACTCATGTTTTGTTTTTTTAATTGCAGCTGAGATTCTCATGAAATACTATGACTCCAGTAGCTGGGACTTTAAGAAAATCATCAACTATCATGAGACACATGATAAAACTGCAAGAATTGGCCACACTGCCATTATTTTTGGTGGGTTGTGTAATTCACACACCTCCTGGGTGTGGTGTTCTGGCCCACCTAGTGGCACCGAGACCACTTAAAGAGAGAGAGAAAATGAGTCTACTCTACAGACCTAGCTAACAGGCAGCTGGCTTTTAGCTCATGCTGTAGACACTCATGCACTAAGCTCCAGAGGTCCCAAGTTCAATCCCGCCCGCTGACGACCGGCGTCTGTCTGTGTTATAGTTGCTCCTTTATTAGGTTTTGATTTGATACTTTTAAAGCTTTTTCCTAGCTGTCCATAGACTATGAAGTGATAAAGAAAACCTTCTATCCTGCAGAATTCAAGGCATCTCCCAGCTTTAAAAAAAGCCAGCTTAGAAAAAGAACATTAAATTCACATTGCTTTTTTAAAAACGGTGTGTTCTCTGTAAAAACAACCCTCTTGGGAGAGTGCTAGCCATTTAAGTAGACAAAACACACTGAGGGCTAGTTACAGCCCTGTAACAGGGTTACAGGTGTTTCTTTTGACCCTTCCTATGGCGTTGGAAGCCTGTTAGTTGATTGCAGGTGGATCATTGTCGGAGGTGTGGCTCATTAACTCCACCATGGAGATACAGGCTTTGAGCACGGGGGGCGGGCGGGTTTCTTTGGTTAGAGGTCTCTGGACAAAGAGGTGTCTGCAGGGAACCCCTAGGTACAGGCAAGCTTAAGGCTTTGTTATTTGAGTTACCGTAAAAATTAATCCCAGGATGGGGGTAAATTTGAACTAAACACTGGGGCTGTGATCTTCCACTGCCTTGCAGCTTCATGTTTCCTCAGCAATGTGCTATGGCACAGGCAGAGTTGTAAGAGATCGTTATTCGGTATGCTGAGTAGCCTGTGTTCTATGCTGGGAATCTAGGGTTTGTGTTCCGGGTTTGCATTCCTGAGCCCCCCGGGGCCATATGGAACTCAGGCCCCTCCTGAAACTGGATTCTCTCCCTCCAGCGCCACTCTTCAGACTATAGTTGTGGCTGTACAACACTGCCAGGTCAGAACGGTAGCACTTCCCCCCAGAGGCAAGGGAGTGGAGAATCAGCCTAGTGCACATAGACACTGTTCAGAGTAGAATAGGAATGCCACATGCTCACAGAACCCCTCATAGGACCATGAATCTGAAACAATGGACTAATGGGTGGGGGGGATAGCTCAGTGGTTTGAGCATTGGCCTGCTAAACCCAACGTTGTGAGTTCAATCCTTGAGGAGGCCAGTTAGGGATCTGGGGTAAAAATCTTTCTAGGGATTGGTCCTGCTTTGAGTAGGGGGTTGGACTAGATGACCTCTTGAGGTCCCTTCCAACCCTGATATTCTATGAATGAATCAGGATGGGGAAACCAAGCTGGGTCTTCATCTGAGTTGCTAACCTTTACTAATCTGGCTGTCCTTATATATCTCACATTTTTACATCACTGAATTGTATTTGTCCCCTTCTCACATCTCTTTGTAACTCACTAACTTCTTTTCTCACTGTGAAATAGATCAGATTTTTTTGTGGTAAGAATTCATTAATCTATAATCCAATTGATGGGAAAAAGTTAATAGGGATTTTAATAAAGGGCCAATTCATTGCCTTTGCTATGGACAGCAGAAACATGACTCTCAGTGAGATCTAGAATGTAACAGACACTAATTCCTTATGTGTCAGTTTGTCCTATGCAGTCTTGCCTCCTGAGTATTGGAAGAGCTTTTCTTCTTGTCCAGCCTCCAGAAACATCTAAGTGGGGAATCTGAATAATTGCAAGCACTGCTGCTGAATTTGTCAAGGTACAGGAAATGTCATTTCTCTTAGTCATGGTTTTCAGTAATCTACAGCTGCCCAGACAAAACGGCACTCAAATACTTTGCAAAGTTCTCCTTTGGGGCCAAACCTTCCCAACAGGGAGCCTAACGTCAGGCTCCTAAATCAATAGTTAAGCCCCTAAATAAGTTTTGCCTGATTTTTCAACAGTGCCCAGGACCTGGTACCTCCCATTGACTTCAGTGGGTCCTGTTGGGTGCTCAGCACTCTTGAAGATCAGGTGCTAAATTCTTTCTTGCTATAACTACAGTACACTCCCATTGATCAGAAACCTTATTATCCAGACCTCTGCATTCTCCAGATCCCGTCCTTGTCCCCCCGCATGACAGATATGTGAGGAGGAGGAGGAGATGACTGGCCACAGAGGAAGCCATTTAGCAGTGAGGTGGCCAAAAGGCCCTCTTGCTTACCCAAACTCCTGACTAGCCAAATAAAATCCCTTGCGCACGTTCACACACGCACCCTCGCCCCAGCTATTTGGATAACCGGGAGTATACTATATACGGAAGAGCTTGTCTTCCCTGCCAAGCTAAGGGACCTTATAACTGCCCCTACCTAGAGTCGCATTCACCCACAAAACTCCTTTACTTGAGTGTGGTGGTGCTTTTACCCGGAGCTGACTGGCCTGCCAGGGGATATGTGCTAACTTGAGTTATAGCCTAATGCCTCATCTGCTAACATGATCACGCTGCAGTGTGGATGCAATCCAGCACTATTCAAGTGCCATGAGTTCTCCCATGCCTTCCCACAATTCCTGCTGCACACCCAGAGCGGACAGGCACTCTCCCCTAAGTCACTGGGCAGGATTTCCTGGCGCACCACAGCTCACTGCAGCCCAAAGAACCCTGGGATGTGGCCCCAGGAGCCTTAGCGCCACACGCGATCAAGTGCAGTGCCACGCGGACACAGCAGCAAGTGGTTTCACAGTGTGGCCACTCTCACGCCAGAGGAGTAAGGCAAGTGCAGAAGCTGGAGTGAAGACAGACCCCTGTCAGTGGAGTGACGACAGCCGTTAATCTGAGGCCTGAAGAAGGACTGTGGTGCCTAACAACAGGCGTGGTGGTTTGAAAGCCTGAGCCGGCACACTTTGCAAAAATGGAAGCTACATCTGGACTTTCCTTGGCAGTCTCTCATCCACGTCCTGACTGACCCTGCTCGAGATGGGAGCAAGGAATATTACGAACAAGATCAACTCTGATTTTTAAAAGAAAGAGGTTTGTGAACAACCACTCTACTAGAAACCAAAAATCATTGTAATCAAACAAACAAAGAGAAGAAAACAGACCATTAGACTCTGGTGGGGCTCACTCACCGCAGGTGCACCTCCTGTGGCTAGGCCTGGGAATTAGCTCTCGCTCTGTCTGGTGACCCCTTACAGCAGCTGCTCCCACGCTCAGTGCTCCCCCCCAGGAGGTGGGGTGCTCCTCTGTTTGACTCAGTTTTGGCCAGCTCACTATATAGTCCCCCCTTTTCCAGTCTAACAAAGCCCCGCCAGACAAGCAGTCTCAGACTGTCTTTTGTTCCAAGTCTCCAGGTCCTGTGCCACTTTCCCAGTGGCTGGTAGGGGAGCCTGGGCCCACTTGCTATGCTGGATTCCAGCCCAGGGACCCTACAACTAGCAACTGAGGTCTGCTCAGTCTCAGACCTGACTGCTGTTTCCCTGGGCTCCTTCCTCCCCCACCTCTTTCTCCTTGCCTAGCTCTGAGTTTAGTCCAAGAGCTTCCTCAGCTCCCAATAGCTACTTCACCCCTCTGGACCTCTTGAAAAGCCCTCTACTCCCGTGCAGGGCTGGACCGAACCCCAGAGCTCACTCTTCCCCTGGATTGCCTTCTATTCCCTAGTCAACTCCCTTTCCCTGTACGGAGAGCATGCAGAGCTCCTTCCTGTCCTGGCTTTCTAATCCTGTCCCAGCTCCTCCCCAGCTAGGCTTCAGCTTCAGCTAGTGTTATTAATACCTGGGTGCCCGCCAGGTGCAGTATACAAGGTTAATTGGCCTCTTCGGGCCCGCATTAGTCTTCTCGGGATTTGTGTGAGGTGGGCACCCAACACATAGACTAATTCACTCTTCATCAAGAATACATTAATTAGAGCACTCTGCTATTGTCTAAGTGCAACAATTATAATGTTATAAGTCATAACAAGTAGCAATGGAGAGCACCTTTTATATCTTCTAGTCCAGGGATAGGCAACCTATGGCATGCATGCCGAAGGCGGCACGCGAGCTGATTTTCAGTGGCACTCACACTGCCCGGGTTCTGGCCACCGGTCCGGGGGACTCTGCATTTTAATTTAATTTTAAATGAAGCTTCTTAAACATTTTAAAACCCTTATTTACTTTACATACAACAATAGTTTAGTTCTATATTATAGACTTATAGAAAGAGACCTTCTAAAAACGTTAAAATGTATTACTGGCATGCGAAACCTTAAATCAGAGTGAATAAATGAAGACTCGGCACACCACTTCTGAAAGGTTGCCGACCCCTGGTCTAGTCCATCCATTGCCAATGCAGATACTACAGGATTTATCAGATAATACCATAATAATAGATACCACACTTGATCATAGTCAGGGCTGCTAGCACCACGTATCAAGGTTGCCCAAAATGTTCCTTATAAGACTCTGTTTTCAATTGCTTATAACTTTGCCAACCATCAACTGTTTAGGTTGAAACTTTCCAGTCTGGGTATCTGCCTCAGACTGAATGGTTCTGGGAAGTTTCAGCCCAAACTGTTCAGCCATTTCCAAGAGGTGAGGGGGTAATATGTTATTTTCCCATGTTAAAAAATTCTGCTGACCTTTTCTTTAAGAAGCTCTAGCATTTCCATGTCTTAGAGCAAGGACTTGAAATTTGGCAGGGGAGTGGCTTTTGTGTCAGATATGTGCCTTTTGCCATCCCCATAAAAATCTTCCAAAATTTAGCCAAGTTATAAGCTGTTGAAAAATCTCAGTTCTCACATGCTCAGTAGACACTTGCTAGAGCTTAACAGCCAAATTCTGTCCACACTGATCATGCTCCAGCCCAGGGCTGAGCAGATCTGTGCCTGCAATTGTAGCTCTGGCCTGCTGCAAGCTATGCTGGAGCTGGGTATCAGAATGGAGAGCAGGGAGCCTGTCTCTCCTGTGCTCTTAGTACTCCCGTCCTGCTGTGTCCAGGCAGTGTGGAGAAGAAAGCAGAGGGGATAGGAGTCAGGCTGGGGTGGGGGACGCAGATGGGGACAAGAAGTATGCAGGGAGGGACTGGAGGCTAGTGGTGGGAGGGAGATGGGACTGGTTGGACAAGGTAATTGGGGCAAAGGAGGCTGTCTGTCCCGGCAAGGAGACTAGTATTGGCTTCACAAGGAGACTGAAACGGGGAGCCTGGGAGAGCCATGGGTTGGGGGGGAACTCAGATACAGGAGACTGTGATGGAATGAGGAACCAGGGAGGAGACCAAGACTGGGACTGGGAACCACTGGGACAGGGAAAAGAGGTGGGAGAGGAGGATGGAGGGATCTGATGAGGAGCCAGCACATGGAAGAAGAACTGGCACTGGGTGGGCACCACCACCACATCCTCCTTTGCCTTTGTTAAAATGCTTGAAATCTAAATGAAAAATTTCAAGATGGGTGGAATGAAACTTTTCATTTGACCTGTTTTTTTTCCAACTTTTCAATTTGCCACAGGAAAAAAAATCCCTTTTGGTGTGATCTGAAGCAAAATTGTTTTGATTTTTCAGATTGCCAGCAAACCAAAACTCCATCATTTGCCCAGCTCCACGAAGTACTCAGAAAAACAAGGTCATAGGGGTCTCGAGCTGGGCACCAAATATGAGTCGGTACTTTTGACCTTAATCTCTGTGCCTCAGTTCTCCATCTGTACCATGGAGATAATCCACAGAGGAGTTGTGAAAATAACGTCATTCATATAGCACTCAAGTACTACAGCGAAGAACATCGTAGTAAAGCCCATAGTACCTATGTCTTCAGAGCAGGATTTGAATAGTGCGCAGTAAATAAGGCCTGGGACCATACATTGAACAACAAGGAGAAAACAAAACATTGACTAGCTGTTTATTAAGCAGCACTGTCCATTCTGTGCACTGAATGAAGCAGGAGTGCTGCGGAGGGGAAAATACTGTGTGATCATGTTTCAGAGTAACAGCCGTGTTAGTCTGTATCCGCAAAAAGAAGAACAGGAGTACTTGTGGCACCTTAGAGACTAACAAATTTATTAGAGCATAAGCTTTCGTATGCATCCGAAGAAGTGGGCTGTAGTCCACGAAAGCTTATGCTCTAATAAATTTGTTAGTCTCTAAGGTGCCACAAGTACTCCTGTTCTTCTTTTTGTGTGATCATGTTTGACCTCGGCCTGTTCCTGGCCCTGCTAGGTGCTGGAGGACCAACTCTCGCTGGTTCTGCCTACAAGTGATCATGGGAGGCTGCTCGAGGTAACCCCTGGAGAGCTAAATTCACTGTCCTTCCCTTCCAGCAGGACTCATTCCTAGGGTGGTGTGCACCAAGGCAGTGAAGGTGTGAGGCCTCTGGCAGGGGGCAGCGAATGCCTGACACCCATCATAGGGTCAAAAAATGGATGGTCTAAAAACAAAATATTTTGATTTATATAGGCTGCCACAGAGCCTCATGGGAGTTGTAGTTTGGATTTCTCATGACCCCATTCTCTTCTCTGGGCCAGTCTCCCAAGCGGGCTATATCTCCCAGGATGCACCATGGCCAGGGATTCCCATGATAAAACTGCTTTCCCTCTCCAGGAGAGAAAAAGAACCAATTTTTCGACAAGGTGTAGTTCCACTGCTCCTGATACCAACCAAACCTGAATGTGCCGGTCCTTCCTTAACTCCGCTCCCATTTTGTATCTAGAGGGTGTGTCAGAGACAGGCAGGCAGCTTTTAGCTGGCTGTGGGTCATCATCTCTATGGGACTGGAATGGATCTTACCTTTTGTTTAATCACTCCTTTTGGAACCAGGGACACCACAAAAAGCTGTGACATAAAGGTCAGCAGTAAAACCATGTTAGCACCTGGGCTGCTGGGTAGTATCCTGGAGGTATTAGTGTCCTGTCCAGTTGGAATATACCCCAGGCATCCGTATGCAGAGTCTGATGATGCAAATTCCACTTATCATTAATTTCTGGCATTTTTATCCATTTCCAGGGTCTTCTGCAGGGTCGGAGTGGAGGGCAAACCTAGTCAGGTTCCACGGTTTTGTTCTTGGCCTGCTCCTGTCCTAGCTCCCGCTCTCATCAAAAGCAAACCTGCCTGCTCTGCAGAGGCAGGGGGCTGATTTCCCAGAAGTTCATCTGGATTGTTTGGGATGCAGGTGTCCCAAAGCTCCTTCAGCTCTGGTGAATCCCCACTTGATCTCGGCAGGATGCTGCATTCTCACATCTAGCGATGGCATAACCTTGCTCTGGGCAGGAGCGTGGCTGGGTATCGCTCTAAATGTGGGAAACAAATCCAACAAATTACTCCTTTTAACACCCAGCTCCAGGAACTTCCCCAGCCTTTGTACTTCAATGGGCCAATCAGGTGATGTGATATAAACATGCTGCCTGAAAATGAGACATTTCTATTCAGACGTGCCTGTGAATCAAACAGGGCTTTATTCCAATTGGTACCAGAGTCAGTTATCCTGTGTAGTATGTATTGTTGACATCTCTCTGACCTTCGCTACTCCAGGTGAAATTGCTCTCTCAATAACTTCTCCCTCTCTCTTACTAGTTATTTCTCTTCAAACAAATCAACTCTCTGATGCAGTCTCTCTCTCTGACTTTCATGAGGCAGTCAGCTGAAGTAACACTTGAAAGAAAAGGGGGGAGAAAGGAGGTGGTACTGTATTTTCTGCTAATCACCAGTTCAATCAGAAATCTGGCAGCCTGGAAATGTCATGCATTTCCCGTAATATGTGTGGAAAGTACATTTTGAAATGGATTAGGGGGATTTTTTTCAGAAACTGGCAGATGAAGTAATCCTTTCTTCGCTGCAGCTCTGTGTATACTTTCCACACCATTTGTCTTCTGTGTGGGATTCTATTCCCCTCCCAAACGCCTGCCACTGCCCTTCCCCCACATATATATATATATATAAAAATAATTGATTGTAATGCTGCCATTTGCACTGATGTCGTTAGGATTCTGTCCATTCCTGTTATAAACCTCTCCTTTGGAGGGCTTGTAATGCAGCTGTGAAACTCAATGTCCGAGAGCTCAGCCAGAGAACACATTTCATTTGTAACTCTGTATATAGTGTGGGGGTTACAGAAAAGAGATCCAGAAGTAGTTGCAGAGTTTTATTTTCTTTTAACAATCCCCTAACTCAATAATGGCAGGTGCTGGAACAGAGGGAATCATAGGATCATAGGATCGTAGAATATCAGGGGTGGAAGGGACCTCAGGAGGTCATCTAGTCCAACCCCCTGCTCAAAGCAGGACCAACCCCAACTAAATCATCCCAGCCAGGGCTTTGTCAAGCCTGACCTTAAAAACCTCTAAGGAAGGAGATTCCACCACCTCCCTAGGTAACCCATTCCAGTGCTTCACCACCCTCCTAGTGAAAAAGTTTTTCCTAATATCCAACCTAGACCTCCCCCACTGCAACTTGAGACCATTGCTCCTTGTTCTGTCATCTGATACCACTGAGAACAGTCTAGATCCATCCTCTTTGCAACCCCCCTTCAGGTAGCTGAAAGCAGCTATCAAATCCCCCCTCACTCTTCTCTTCTGCAGACTAAACAATCCCAGTTCCCTCAGCCTCTCCTCATAAGTCATGTGCTCCAGCCCCCTAATCATTTTTGTTGCACTTCACTACAATTATCTCAGCCTCTGGGTATGTGGGGGTGTGCAAGGGGAATAATTTCTTGTGCACACTCCCCCATTGTAATAATAATCTCCTAGGAAGAGTTAACATGAAAAACAGAGTCCAGCACTTACCTGACAGAGAACACAGTGGGGCCAGATTTGCAAGAGAGTTCAGCCCCAAGCAGCTCCCATTGTTCTCAATAGGGGGCAGGAATGGAGGGGGATTCTCCTTTCTTCTACTAGGGAGCTACCTGGTGCTGAACCCTTCTAAAAATCTGCCAGCAACTGGTAGATAACGGCACCAATAATCTCTTAACTAAAACTGGAAGCAGCAGGAGTGGGTGCCACCCCCAGGTAAATTCATACACACTGGAGGGAGGGAGGGGAAGGCGAGAGCAGGACCCAGAGGGGTTGGAGCAGTCGCTGCGGCACCAAGGACTGGGGGGGGGGAACAAGGAGCAGGGCCCCAACCTGGAGGGGCCGGAATGGCACCTAGGAGCAAGTAAGTACCTCCAGGACCCTCTCTCTTACCCTGGAGCTGGCTGCCTCTCTGCTAACTCTCAGTACCTTCCCTACTCCCCGCTCCAAACCCTCTGCTCCCCTATGTGCAGGGAGCTTCCACACACAGACACAACTAAAATTGTCTCAGTCCGCTATAATCATTGCAAAGGAAACACATTGCGGAAGCTCCCCTCAACATGACAGGAATAAAGACTACACTACAGCTTAGCAAACCAAGGCTTCTCCCTAGTGGGCTGGTGAGGGGCCCACACACGGCAGGTGCTGGGAGACGTTTCCTTAATAGCTAGGCTGACGCAGCAATTTACCTCCCACTTGGGTAACACAATGTTACCTGAGTCTAGTGTTTTTGTATCCTGCCCTTTATCTCATCCTTGCATAGAGATGGGCTCTGGGTTTAACAGACTTCTACAGCCAGAAGGGACTATTAGTCCGGCCTCCTGCATGTCACACAGTGACTCCTGCATCAAGCCCATAACTTCTGTGTGAGGTAGAGTGTAGTTTTAGAAAGACATCCAGTCTTGATTTAAAGACTGCAAATGATGGAGAAACGACCTCATCCCTAGGCACATTTTTCCAATTGTTAATTGCCCACACTATTAAAATACCACCCTTTATTTCTAGTCTGAATTTGTCTGGCTACATTAATTTTTATTTCTATTGCCCTGTGTGACATTACCTGATTAAAATATGACCATATAGAGCAGGGATCGGCAACCTTTGGCACACAGCCCATCAGGGAAATCTGCTGACAGGCCGGAATGGTTTGTTTACCTGCAGTGTCCGCAGGTTTGGCCGATCGCAGCTCTCACTGGCCGCGGTTCACCGTTCCAGGCCAATGGGGGCTGCAGGAAGTGGCAGCCCACATGTCCCGCCACTTCCCGCAGCCCTATTGGCCGGGAACGGCGAACGGCAGCCAGTGGGTGCTGCAATCAGCCAAACCTGTGGATGCTGCAGGTAAACAAACCGTCCCGCACCCCAGCAGATTTCCCTGATGGGCTGCTTGCCAAAGGTTGCTGATCCCGGATATAGATCATTGTTGCAAACATTATTATATATTTGCAACAAATCTTGTACAAAGGTTGTCAAGTAAGATGTCTATGGAAAGGTTATGATTTCCTGAATATGATTATGCTATTTGTATGCATGTATCATTTTTGTCTTTGATCTATGAGTATTGGCTCTATACCTGGATTTCAAATATTTGCTCCTGGGGTACCACCCACAAGGTATTTAGCCTGCACATCTTGAAGGGACTATTCAAATTAAGTGGCTCATCAAGCAGCATTTAACTCACAATGGAAGATGCCCATCTACACTGAATGTACTGTCCTGTAAATGTGCTGTTTGAGGTATAGATAATGACTTCTACTGTGACTAATCGGAATCGTGCATGGACATGTGACTTGCCCATGTGACTCCAAACACCAACTTGTCACCTATCAGAGGGGTAGCTGTGTTAGTCTGTATCCACAAAAACAATGAGGAGTCCGGTGGCACCTTAAAGACTAACAGATTTATTTGGGCATAAGCTTTCGTGGGTAAAAAACCCACTTCTTCAGATGCATCTTTTTACCCACGAAAGCTTATGCCCAAATAAATCTGTTAGTCTTTAAGGTGCCACTGGACTCTTCGTTCATCTTGTCACCTGTGATTTTCCACTAGCTGTGCTGAGGGCTTTGTTTGAAATAATGGGTTTCCCTCCACATGGCAGAAGCTATAAAAGACCCCGAAAACACTTTCATTTTGCCTCTTTCCTGCTCAAACCTCTGGACTATGGACTTATACTAATGGAAGCATTCTAACCAAGGGATCAATGACCTTCCAGTAATTTGGAAGCAACCAGAGACTTGACTTAAGCCAACAATTTATTCCATCACTGCTGCAAGCCTGATTCAAGAACTTTGCAATTGTTGTTTGTATTTGATTCCTTTAACCAATTTTAACTCTCACCTTTCTTTCTTTCTTTTTATAAATAAACCTTTAGATTTTAGATGCTAAAAGACTGGCAACAGCGTGATTTTTGGGTAAGATCTGAGTTGTATATTGACCTGGGACTGGGGCTGGTCCTTTGGGATCAGAAGAATCTTTTATTTGATGAAATTGTTTTTAAAGAACCACTCATCTCTCAGTCTAGGCCTGGAATGCCTAAGGAAACTGCTGGTCTGACTTCTTCTTAGCCAGTGTGGTGAAACAGAAGTTAACTTTTGTTGCTGGTTTGGTATATCTCACGGGAGAATAACCTCTAGTTTTGGGGTGTATCTGCCCTATTTCTCAGCAGTTTGTCCTGAATTTGGTATTCTCAGTTGTGACCCACGGAGGCACAATTTGAATCCAGATCTGCTGACATCATAAGCCATATCCCTAGGCCAACAAGTCACTTGCCCAGGCCATCTCCCTGAACCTTGAGGTTTTAATATGTATTTCCCAACTCAACTTTCTGCGATTCTTTGAACCTATCATCTTCACAGCCACACAGGATTTTCTACAAATGTTTCTTTTTCTTTTCTTTTTTTTTAAGGAAGCAAAGAGTCTATTGCCTGGAAATTATCTCCGTGAATGCTGTGCAGCATTACCCTGAGAATTATCCAAGCCCAGATGCAGTGATACTATGCATCCAACTTGTACTGGGTATATTAGCAGTGAACTTCACAGTCTGTTACCAAATGAAAGGCATCCATTCCCAGATACATGTAGACATCTTCCTAGCAAACATGCCATTCCTCTGGGAAGAGAGGATGCGTTTTTAAAGCAACTCAAGGCAAACTGCATGGGACGGATAATCTGCAAGGCAGACAAGCGGGCAGCATTAACTGTAGCTGTCCCCAATGCTAGCCCAGGAATAGCAGTGCTGCTCGCTTACTAAACTCCAGAGACCAATCACATCACTTGCACCAGTTCTTAATTAACTGGGCTCTGCTGCTTTGAAGAAACCAGAGTCCAAAGTTATTCTGAACACAAATCGCCCTTGTGCTGCCTCGGTAGGCTGGGATCAGCCTGCATCCTTGTGTTTACTTCAGTCCTGGGAAGGGCAGCCCACAGACAGCTGGACCTTTATGGCAAAATCCGATAGAATTCAGTAAGGATGAAATCAGCATAATTAAATATGTAATCAAGTTCTATGGAAATTATTCCAAACAACTACACTCTGAGGGAATAACCTCCTTTCTCTACTTTTAAACCACCCTATGGAATTCCAGAGCAGGGATAGAATCCTCTATTACATTTTATAAGATGGTTTGAAAACAGATAGCAAGACTATCATTTTCTGTTAAGGTCTACGGGACATTTCCATGCAACCAGGATAGGGGGAGAGAGAGGGTGTGTGTGGGAATTAACTATCTTTGATGTAAGTTGATCAGTTTTTCATTTTGCCAGCACTAATTGAAAGACACTAGAAGAATACGAATTATCCACTGAAAGCTACAGGATGTCTGCAAACCAACTCTATTACCTACTTCAGTGGCAATGCTGACTTCGCAACACTTTTCAAACAGACTTTTTTGGACATCACATAAAACAGTCTCTTACCCGTACCATTTACATTTAAATATCACAGCAAATAAATTATGAAAGCAATTGGAGCGGAATTTACTGTTTCAATCAAAAATTCTCTTTTCGTGCAATGCTCATTATGCATCTTGCATGCCAGCATTACCGAGTCAGACAATTCCAGACAATGGTTTTGTTTCACTGTGTTGTCTGCTCTGCCTATGGCATGTTTTGAAGCAGAAAGCTCAGTCCTTATCCAAAATGAAAGTTAGCTACTGATTAGAATTCAAGGAATTATTTTGATCATGTAAATTTGGGCAGAGCTGCTAGTCTTTACAGAAGTTCCTTCTGCATCTAAGCTGCAGTGGGTAAATACATCTTTTGAGCAACATTATGAGCAAATCAATGACTATTTTGAGATTTTTTTGGCAATATTTATTAGAGCTGAGCTAATCCTGTGTAGCAATTAATTTATAGGATACGTTTTTCTTTTTCTGCTCAGGAATTGTCCACGAGCCGCTTACAATTTTTCAAAATTAATTATTAATTGGACATATTTTCCAATAGTTCCACAAATAATTCCTGCTCTATAGAGCGTCTGCTGCAGTTTGCTATATCTGAAATTCAAGATCTGAGGTCTGTTGGTTAGATTGCACACTTAAGTCACTGACATTGTTTGTCACCTTGAATAGATGAGCACAACTCTAAGGTCTGGCCTACACTGGGGGCAGGGATCGATCTAAGTTACGCAACTTCAGCTACGTAAATAACGTAGCTGAAGTCGACGTACTTAGATCTACTCACCGCGGTGTCTTCACTGCGGTGAGTCGACTGCTGATGCTCCCCCGTTGACTCCACCTGCCCCTCTCGCTCCGGTGGAGTACCGGAGTCGATGGGAGAGTGCTCGGTGGTCGATTTATTGCGTCTATACTAGACATGATAAATCGACCCCCGCTGGATCAATCGCTGCCTGTCGATCCACCGGGTAATGTAGACAAGCCCTTAGTATCACAAAGCTATATTTGTATTGCAATATCACCCAGAAGCCCCAGTCAGGAACAAAGAGCTGGGTGCTATACAAACACACAGGAAGACACAGTCCCTGCCCAGGAAATCTTGCAGCTATAAGAAGCACCTTACAATTTTTTTCCAGTGTGAATACTCAAATCTAAGAGTGCAGGATTTTTCTTATGTGGCATCTCTGTTACTAGAGGTTTGCAATCATGGTCACCCATTCTCTATGATCCTGTGCTAAGCTCTTTGTGGATAAAAAGTCCTTTTGATCCACCCATGATACCACATTGTCCATCCATGTTTGGTTTTTTTGCTTCAACGTTCTGCCATTAACGTTTCCTTCCAGTGCGCATAAATATGCATTGCCTGTTGACCTATTTAAAATATGCCCTGCAAATCAAATCTTTCTTTTCATAAGATCTCTACCTAGCCTGTGCTGAGTTCCAGTTATCTCCAATATTTTTTTGTTGGTTACATTGTCTATACGTGATACTTTCAGAATTCTTCTATAAAACCATAAGTCAAAGGATGGTAGTTTCTTTACTATTGTTTGTTTTAATGTCAATATTTCACAGCCATAATTTAGCACATATCAAATGGCTGTGCAAGTTTCACCTTCAACCTAAATTCTGCAGACATTCCTACTGGTCCCCTTGTTTTACATAAGTGAACAAATATTCATGGAGTATTTTTTAATTATTCACACAGCTCTAATATTTTTAAATCAAATTATTAAGAAATAGCTTGGGAACTTTGGATGCAGTCAGAACTTGGTGACTGGCTGTCAGTGTGTTAAAAGCATGTCTACAATCCAAATTCTATTTCAGAGTAACAGCTTCCAAGATGATCAGTCATCATTCATCTTTCAGATTTGTGCCTCCTTAACAACACCACAATCCTAGCTCTGCTGTAATCACCTGTGGTCCTGTGCTGTGGTCCTTTCAATTCTTATTACTTAAATTACCAGCTTATAAAACAAATGTCATGTATTAATACAGTTCCAGGTTGACATTTTAATCCAAGCATCTTTTCTGTGAAAGTGAGGTATTGGGAGGCAGGGGAGGGCAATACATTTTTATTCTTTTAAAATTCATGCGGTAAAATATTCTATGAAAAGCCGAATCATAGACGATGCAATTAAGTTATAAATTGATAATTAAAGTAAAGACATTTCACTAATTTTTTCAGTACTGCCAACCATCACTGAAATGCAGCCACTTCTGGGGCAGAGGACACTTGGCAGGTGCATACTGCACAGGTGTCAACCGCCTTAAGTCTATGTCTACCCTAGTGGTTCCCAACCAGAGGTACGTGTCCCCCCGGGGGTACGCAGAGGTCTTCCAGGGGGTACATCAACTCATCTAGATATTTGCCTAGTTTTACATCAGGCTACATAAAAAGCACTAGCGAAGTCAGTACAAACTAAAATTTCATACAATGACTTGTTTATACTGCTCTATATCCCATACACTGAAATGGAAGTACAAGATTTATATTCCAGTTGATTTATTTTAGAATTACACCTCTACCCCGTTATAAGGCTGTCTTTGGGAGCCAAAAATTCTTACCGCGTTATAGGTGAAACCGCGTTATATCATACGTGCTTTGATCCGCCGGAGTGCGCAGCCCTGCCCCCCCCCCCGAGCGCTGCTTTACCGCGTCATATCCGAATTCATGTTATATCAGGCCGCGTTATATCGGGGTAGAGGTGTGTATGGTAAAAGTAAGCAATTTTTCAGTAGCAGTGCGCTGTGACACGTTTGTTTTCTTATGTCTGATTCTGTAGACAAGTCGTTTTTAAGTGAGGTGAAACTTGGGGGTACGCAAGAGAAATCAGACTCCTGAAAGGGGCACAGTAGTTTGGAAAAGTTGAGAGCCGCTGGTCTACATTATGGAGCCTGTGTTGGCGTAGCTCTGCCAGTGTAGTCCCCTAGTGAGGACACAGCATATGCTGACAGAAGGAGTTTTTCTGTCAGTGTAGGACCACCATCTCCTGAACATTAGCTATGTTGAGAGAAGCCCTCTTCTCGGGAGTTTGTCGGCATACCTATGTCGGTCAGGCAGGTGGTTTTTCACACCACTGACCAAGGTAGCTGTGCCGATGTAACTTTTAAGTGTAGACCAAGCTTTAGTTTGATTGAGACTGTCCCTATAATCTGTCTCAGAAAGATCCACACAAAAAAGGGAATGCATTGCAGGGGGCTTGAGCAATTGGTGCTAAGGATGTGCAGAGGTATAGACAAGCCAAAGCTGCTGGAAGGCACTGAGCAGCTAAGAGCAGCCCTGTGCCTCTTATCAGAGCTTGGTAGGGCTATCTAGTGAGGGGCAGCACTGGGGACAAGGGAGGGGTCACTGATCAATGAATTTTTAAACACCAGGCTGGTGCCGTTGTTTGCTTCTTCCTGAGGAATAGAGTAGGCAGGAGAGGTGGGTTGGGCGGCAGGGTTAAAAAGATGGTTTTATACCCAAGAGACTCGGGAATGTTAGAGCCGTTCATCCATGACGTTGCTGCATATCCTGCTGGCGCTCTGAGAGCTCACATAGATAATGGGCTCTCACACCTTCACTGAAGATGTGGGGGGAGGTTTTTGCACCTAGCGCATTTGGACACTTCCAGAAACAAATAATACATTGTGGGGAAGGGAGAAGCAATCTGGCGCAGCTGGCAAAAATGTGATTCCCCCTAGCACTCAGGCATGCACAGGGTTGCCCAGCAGCAGGCATCTAGCAGCCCGGTTGGCTCCTTGTGTGTCCAGAAGAAACACAGTTGGTACTGGAGCTTGTCTGCAGGCAGCCCCTCTGCATCTCCCCCCTGCCACCCTGACTGCTCCCCTGCAGGACCTCAGCTGGGGAAGAAGCAGGTGAGAGGAGCAGGCGGTGGCGTCCGGGAAAGAAGGAGAGCGAATGCCATGCTGGCCACAGCAGCGAGACCCAAGATTCCTGGAAATCCCAGACCCAGCCAACCACCTATCCCAGCTGGCCCCCAGGCCCCCACCCACCCCAACAATCTCAGCACCCTCCAGCACCTGTCCATCTGCCTGGAAGGCCCACTTCTGTCCAGCACCCCCACCCCAACGCCAATCACCGGTGGGAAGTGTTGTGCAGCTCCATGCCCTGCCCCCATCACTGCTCGGGGCTCACTGCATTGGCCATAAGCTGAACTTTAAGCACATTGGCAAATCATTTGCAGAGATGTAAATTAGCTCACTAAATAAGAGCCATCAGATGCCACACCTCGAGTTGTGCAAAAGGCCTAGGAGGAGACAGCCAGAGCATCAGCCACCGAATGACCTCCCTCTGGTCCCATCCCTCTCTGGACCTACACCACCACAATCCCAGTGGGACTCCAAGGGGAAGCAGCACCCAGAGCTGAGGGATAGTAAATACTAGTTTAAGAAGTAACCATGGCTCTTCTCCCCGGAGTGGGATGGATGGAGCTAAGGGACACCTCTGTGCTGGGTAGTAAGAGCCGAACAACCTCAATCTCCAGAAAGAACGCACTGCGCTCTGGCGGCTTGGGCACGAGAGGCCCCATAGCTCTGACTTATGGGGATATATGCCCCTGGAAAATGGTTTCCTATGGGGAAATGTTTACTTTCTGCACTGCAGCAGGGATTGGGGGAAACTACAGGCAAGGGCACAACCCTGCTGTCAGGAATGGTGTCATGGGGATCGACGCAGACAAAAAGTCCTGTTTGTAAGTTATCTGAAAGACACACATTAAATGAACTGAATTGTCCTCGCTATGATTTGAAGCTGTGGCATTCGGGCTGCCAGCTAGTCCAAGCCTGATGCTTAGATGGCCAACCCATCCTCTGCAAGTCAGCATGATGACCTTGAACGGGTCACTGCAGACTACATGGCTCTGGGAAGAAGGATAAAGGAGTTTGAGGCACAAGTCATGTTCTCGTCCATCCTCCCTGTTTAAGGAAAAGGCCCAGGTAGGGACCATGGAATTGTGGAGGTAATGTGTAGTTATGCAGATGGTGTCGGAGAGAGGGTTTTGGATTCTTCAACCATGGGGTGTTGTTCCAGGAAGAAGGATTGCAAGGAAGAGACGGGATCCACCTAACGAAGAGAGGGAAGAGCATCTTCGCAGACAGGCTTGCTAACCTAGTGAGGAGGCCTTTAAACTAGGTATGTCAGGGGATGGTGACCTAAGCCCAGAGGTAAGTGCAGAAGTGGGATAATGGGAGGAAACACAAGGAGGAGGGTGCAACAGGGGAGGCCTCCCGATTCATACTGAGAAAGTAGGTCAATCGGCTAGTTATCTTAGGTGCCTGTACACAAACGCAAGAGGCCTGGGAAACAAGCAGGAAGAATTGGAAGTCCTGGCACAGTCCAGGAACTATGATGTGATTGGAATAACAGAGACTTGGTGGGGGAACTCACATGACTGGAGTACTGTCATGGATGGATATAAACTGTTCAGAAAGGACGGGGGGGAGAAAAGATGGAGGAGTTGCACTGTATGTCAGAGAGCAGTATGACTGCTCAGCACTCCAGTATGAAACTGGATAAAAGCCTGTTGAGAGTCTTTGGGTTAAATTTAGAGGCAAGAGCAACAAGGGTGATGTCGTGGTGGGCGTCTGCTATAGTCCACCAGACCAGGAGGATGAGGTAGATGAGGCTATCTTAGGACAACTAACAGAAGTTTCCAGATCACAGGCCCTGGTTCTCATGGGGGATTTCAATCACCCTGACATCTGCTGGGAGAGCAATACAGCGGTGCACAGACAATCCAGGAAGTTTTTGGAGAGTGTTGGGGGCAACGTCCTGGTGCAAGTGCTGGAGGAACCAACTAGGGGTCATGCTCCTCTTGACCTGCTGCTCACAAACAGGGAAGAATTGGTAGGGGAAGTAGAAGTGGGTGGCAACCCGGGCACCAGTGAGCATGAGATGGTCGAGTTCAGGATCCTGACAAAAAGAAGAAAGGAAAGCAGCAGAATATGGACGCTGGACTTCAGAAAAGCAGACTTTGACTCCCTCCGAGAACTGATGGGCAGGATCCATTGGGAGGCTAATATGAGGAGGAAAGGAGTCCAGGAGAGCTGGCTGTGTTTTAAAGAAGCCTTATTGAAGGCGCAGGAACAAACCATCCCAATTGCAGAAATAATAGGAGTCTGTCCTGGGGCTGGTTTAGTTCAACATCTTCATTAATGATCTGGATGATGGGATGGATTGTACCCTCAGCAAGTTCGCGAATGACACTAAGCTGGGAGGAGAGGAAGATATGCTGGAGGATAGGGTCCAGAGGGATCTAGACAAATTGGAGGTTTGGGTCAAAAGAAATCTGCACTTAGGACGGAAGAATCCCATGCACTGCTACAGGCTGGGGACTAACTGGCTAAACAGCAGTTCTGCAGAAAAGGACCTAGGGGTCACAGTGGACGAGAAGCTGGATATGAGTCAACAGTGTGCCCTTGTTGCCAAGAAGGCTAACAGCATTTTGGGCTGTATAAGTAGGACCATTGCCAGCAGATCGAGGGACGTGATCATTCCCCTCTATTTAGCATTGTTTAGGCATCATCTGGAGTACTGTGTCCAGTTTTGAGCCCCACACTACAAGAAAGATGTGGAAAAATTGGAAAGAGTCCAGTGGAGGGCAACAAAAATGATTAGGGGACTGGAGTACATGACTTATGAGGAGAGGCTGAGGGAACTGGGATTGTTTAGTCTGCAGAAGAGAAGAATGAGAGGGGATTTGATAGCTGCTTTCAACTACCTGAAAGGGGGTTCCAAAGAGGATGGACCTAGACTGTTCTCAGTGGTACCAGATGACAGAACAAGGAGCAATGGTCTCAAGTTGCAGTGAGGAAGGTTTAGTTTGAATATTAGGAAAAACTTTTTCTCTAGGAGGGTGGTGAAGCACTGGAATGGGTTACCTAGGGAGGTGGTGGAATCTCCTTCCTTAGAGGTTTTTAAGGTCAGGTTTGACAAAGCCCTGGTTGGTATGATTTAGTTGGGAATTGGTCCTGCTTTGAGCAGGGGGATGGACTAGATGACCTCCTGAGGTCCCTTCCAACCCTGATAGTCTATGATTTTTAGAATCATAGAATCCCTGAGTAGGACTTTATCTGGCTGAAGACACTCTAATGAAGGAGTGTGCTTAAAGCACAAGGCTCTAGAACAGCCACCTGGGGTGTCTGGCTCCTTCTCTGCTGAAGAAATTGGACTATCCTTTCTGAGCTGCCCAATCATAGAATCATAGAATATCAGGGTTGGAAGGGACCTCAAGAGGTCATCTAGTCCAACCCCCTGCTCAAAGCAGGACCAATTCCCAATGACGACAAGCAAGGGCTGCTACAGAATTATCCCCTCAGCTCTGTATCATTTCCTTGTGGTGATTTGAGGCCACTCTGAATATGGAGGGCCAGTATAGAAATTTGTTCCCTAAGATATAGATCTCTTGTGCCATTAATGTGATTTTAGTGAATCAAAGACAAATTAACCATGGGTGTCTGATGCTAATAGGGGAAGCAACAATGCTGCAGTCAGGCTCTAACAGATCTGTTGCTTAGAATTTCACAGATTTGCATTTTCACTTGATTAGCTGTATATGTCAGCCGAGGATCAGCAGAAGTTTTCATGTTTTGAAAACTCTGATCCAGGCACATTTAATCCTCTTAGCTATGGACACAATTAGTTGTTTTCTGACATGCAAAGAAAGAGCATAAACATTTCCTCCTAAAGGCAAATTTAGCATTTAGTTCAACTATATGCAAATCATTTAATCTGTTCTTTTAATTTGCTTGGTTCTCAAAGGCAATGCTCTCTTTGTAGATTAGCCAGAATTTAGTGATGGCTTAATTCACATTTACTTACATGCATGGCTTAACATCCAACTCAAGCTGCTCTCTCACTGTACATCCTGAAAACAACTCCTTTTGTTGAATAAATGTGTGTGAACTCAAAGAGGCCCCTGTAAACTGCCGTCTGTAGGAGTCATGGGATTGGTAATGAGACCTAATCCCCAATCCCTGGAACTATTTACCTATACCAACACTCTGTGGTAATGGGTTTTTCTTGCCTCGTAATCCAGCAGGGCAGCTAGAGGTGCAGGGACTTTAGAAGCCTAGAACCGTGTCCTCTTCTTTCCTTCTCTGCTTGGATTGAGGGTGACAATAGCTGCCATAGATTAAGAGATTTCACTTTTTTTTTTATCTCCTCAATATAAACTGTCTTTAAGGGATGAAATCTTGGCTCCAATGAAGTGGATGGAGGTTTGCCATTGACTTCACTGGGGCCAGGATTTTGACCAAATTAGGAGAAATTAGTGATTTGGGTGGCAGGGCTGACTGACAACATTTTAGCATCTGAGGCGGGGAGCTCAAATGACACCCCCATGTCCCGTCGCTTGGGCCAGAACTTTGAAATGTCTCGATTCTGCCTTCTTCCTGTTCTACTCCTCTCATGGCACTGCTCTGCTACTTACCCCAATAAAGCAAACTAACAACTTAAAATGCCTTGTTCAAAAATGTTAAGTTAACACTTAACTTTCAAACGCCTGAACAGCAAATGTAACTTTTGTGTCTGCATAGTAAACATTGGCATTTTTATCTGTTTGAATAATCAAAGTGGTGCTTTCCGTGCCTTCTTGGCTGCAAAGATTTGAACTGCTTCCTGAAGGACCACAGTCTGGGCCAGCTCATGCTCTATTGAGATGACCAGCCTCTCCTGTGTCATTGTGGAGCGTAGATGTGTTTTTATTAACTTCAGCTTGGAGAAGCTGCGTTCTCCACTGGCAACTGTTACAGGAAGTGTTAGAAGTATGCGCAGCGCAACAAAAGCATTTGGAAAGAGGGTGGTCATCTTATTTGTGCACAGATATTCCAGAACAGCCTTTGGAGTTGATCCTGCTGAAATGTATCTTGAAAGGGCTTTCAGTTCATCACCTAAATCACTCGCATCAATATTGCGCATGTCATCATGTGTCAGCACTGTCTCTAGTGCCCTGCATTGCTGGTGTAGGTCTTCTACAGGCATAGTGAGGAGTTTTGGAATATCATACAACATCCCAGATATACTGCTGTGTTCCTTGAGCTGCATGAAACGTTCTTCAACTGACTGTATTGGACAATCTAGCATCTGGTTAAATAATTCAACTTTCAATTGTTGTTTGAGGTCTCTTATGGGATTATCCCGTGCCTCATAATCAAAACGTCTTCTTCTCCGGTGACTCTTGTATTCTTGAATGGGTTGGAAAATAGCTTCAGCGTGAAACTCCTCTGACAACTTCTGTGCACTCTGCAGAACATTTTGAAATCCCTCATCTGACCAGTAAGACTGTAAGTATGACTTTGCTTTGTCCAGTTGTTCCATTGCTCCAGATATATCAAGGTCAACACCTTGGAGTCTCTTGCTTACAACATTTATTTCAAACAGTATGTCATGCCACAACACTAAGCCACACAGAAATTTGAAGTTATGTATGTTTCTGGTGAGTCCATTTCCCTCTGCCACTGTTCTCCCACAAACAGTTCCCGTCATACCATTATCCTCCATAATGGCAACTATGGCATCATCTATCTTCCCAATTTGGTGTTTGATAGGCTTTATCACCTCCACTCGACTTTCCCATCATGTGGCACTCAGCGGTTTCATTGTCAGAGAGGATGTTCCCAGATGTTGCTTCAAAATTTGCCATCGATGAGTTGATGCAGAGAAAAATACATAGATGGCTTTGAATTACATTAAGATGTTCAGCAGCCTCACTAGAAGCTGATGCTGCATCACTGACCACCAAGTTCAATCAATGAGAATTGCATGGGACAAAAAGAGCTCGAGGGTTTAACACTCGGATCTGTGTCTGCACTCCTCTGTTCTTTCCTTTCATGTTGGCACCATTATCATAGCCCTGACCTCTCATATCAGCTATCACAATTCCCATATCTTCCAGCTTTTTAAGAAACACATTTGTCATACCAGCTCATATCATCAATGTCAATAAATTCTAGAAAATGCTCTCTCATAGTCACCATTGCAGGGACATTTTCACTAGGTTCTGTTGTTGTTACAAAATGCACCATTAAAGTCATTTGTTCCGTATGGCTGATGTCAGGTGTGCAGTCCAGAATAACAGAGTAATATCTTGCTGACTTCAGATCTGCCACAATCTTCTGTTTGACTTTTGTTGCCAGTAACTGTATGATCTCATTTTGAATTGTTTTTCCAAGGTAGTGGTGTGTGTACATTTCTTGGGTGATGACTCATCTTAGATGTTCCTGGAGTACAGCATCAAACTCAGCCATGTCATAATCTAGCAACTAGTCACGGAAACACTATTATCTACATTCTCCTATCACAACACATCAATGGCTATTCATAATGAGTTTTCCTTAAACATGTCTGGAGGACCATTTTTCAGTAATTCATACCAGCACTGACACATATAACCAAAGCTTGTTTGGTGCAAGGATCTAGGCTCCCGGTCTGGCTGCCACACAGAAAATAACAGTTCCACTATAAAAGAGCTGGTACCTAAAAGAATTAAGTGTAAAGTAGTCTAGTGCTATCATATTAGGGATAGGTCACAACAGAGATGTCAACAGTCACTGTTTATGTTGTCTCTTCCCTAGGTCAACCACACAACATTGCGGCAAGGCAAGCTGCACCTGTTGAAACAAAGACCCATTCAACTCTGCCTCAGACCATTTAAATTTTCATCACCGCAATCACTTTGAGCCCCTCCTTTGACGAGAGTGTTATATTGGGAAATAGGAATCTGGGAGATTAACATCTTGCTTCTTTCTTTCTTTGTTAGAAAGTACAGCCCTCAGTTTACTTTGCAGAGAAACAGAGGACAATCTCAATGAGTAATATTTATACTTATTGCTTTCAAAGGGCTAATTTCCCAAAGCTGAGGAAACTTATGAGTGAAATGATTGGAAGGAAAAATTTAACTGAAAAACCTGAGTGAAAACTGGGAATATTTTAAGGAGAGTTTATTAAATGGCCAAAAAGCCAAGATTCCACAAAGAAAAAATAGTGCAACTTTGGGTGAAAGACAATCCTGGTTCAGTGGAGAAATGAAGGCAACAATTAGAAACAACCAACAAAAAGAAAAAAACAGTGATCAGTATAAATTACGAGTTGTGAAGTGTAGCAAATTGATAGGGGAAGTTAAGTGCATCAGGGGAAATTCCATGTCTGTCAGGGTAAAAGTAATAAGAAGTTTTTAAAGTATATTAAGAAAAGAAGAAATCCTAACAATGGCATAGAACCCTTACTAGCTGGAAGTGGTAAGACTATTAATCATGATGCATAAAAATCAGAAGTGTTGAATAAATATTTCTGTTCTGCATTTGGAAAGAAGCAGGATATTGTACTCAGATCACATCATGATGATGAACTACTTTTCAGTCCATTAGTTACTAAGGAGGATGTTAGAGAGTGTCTACTAGAGACAAATATTTTGCACCCAAAAGTCCTAAAATATGCTAGTTTTTAAACAAATCTTGGAATATCAGAGAAATTCCAGAAGACTGAAAAAGTGTTAATGTTGTGCCAATATTTTTAAAAGGACAAGTAGGATGACACAAATAATATAGGTTGGTTAGCCTGACCTCAGTCCCAGACAAAATAATGGAAAAGCTGAGATGGGATTTAAATGATAAAGAATAGGAATATAACTAATACGAGTTCGAATGGTTTTATTGAAAATAGGTCTGGTCCAACAAACCTGATTTCATTTGTTGATAAGATTACACATTTGGTTGATTAAATTAACTGAGTAGCTGGCTTTTTTAAGGTATTTGACTTTGTACCACTTGACATTCTGATGGAAAAATTAGCACTATATAATATAAATAAACCACATGTTAAATGTATTAAGACCTGGCCAGTTGACAAATCTCAAAAAGTAGTCACTAATGGGGAATCATCACTGAACTGGGCTGTTTCTAGTAGGATACAGAGTGATCTGGATTCACTGGGTAAGCTGGGCCCATTCAAACAAAAAGTGTTTTATTATAGCCAAATGCAAGGTCATGCCTACAGAAGGAGGACTGTATCCTGGAAAGCAGTGGTTTTGAAAGGGATTTAGGGGTCACAGTGTGATAGAGTGTTTTTCATCTTTTAGCATTTTTTCTGTGAGTTCATGCAAGAGCATAGTTATTGTCTGGTTTCACCCACATAGTTATTACTGGAGCATTTAGTGCACTGGATGAGATACACCACCTGTTGTGATAGGCATGTGTAGGATCCATGGATCTTGAAAGGTGTATGGGGGCAGCTGATCATTGTAGCAGTGGAGAAATGTCTGCAGGTTTTGCATCTGTTCTGGCAGGGTCTGGTGCCACTTTGAGTTGGTGTGTCCTGATCTGTGGGGAGCTTGCTTCTGATGATGAGTTTAGAGAGATTGGGGGGTTGCTTGAAGGCCAGAAGAGGGAGTTCAGGAAAGATTTCTTTCAGAATGGGGTCCCCATTGAGTATGGGTTGTAGTTGTTTGATGATACCCTCTATGGGTTCCAGTGAGGGGTGGTAGGTGACAGCTAGGGGTGTGCAGTTGGAGGGAGTGCTATTTCTGCATTGAAGCAGGTTCTCTGAGGGTATTTGGGTGGCCCGTTCCATGATGCGATCTACTTCTCTAGTGAGTGTCCTTGTCTGGTGAAGGCAGTTTTAAGTGTGTTACAGTATATATCCTGGACTTTCTCCTCAGAGCATATTCTGTGGTATCTGAGTGCCTGGCTGTAGAGAACAGATTTCTTGGTGTGTTTGGGGTGATTACTGGATCTGTGAAGGTAAGTGTAGTGATCCGTGGGTTTCTTGTTTATGGCTGTCTGTAGGGTTCCATTGCTGAAGCTGATTGTGGTGTCCAGGAAGTTGATGCTAGTGTGCGAGTGTTTTAGAGAGAGTTTAATGGATGGGTGGCGGTTGTTGAAGTTGTGGCAGAAATCTATGAGGGAGTGTAGGGCGTCTGTCCAGAGGATGAAAATACCCTCAATGTATCTCAGGTATATCATTGGTTTTGTGGTGCACTGGTCCATGAAGAGGCTGGCATATTGGAGATAGTAGTACCCAGGGCTGTTCCCTTGATTTGGACAAAGTGTTTGTTGTTGAGTGTAAAATTGTTATTGGTGAAGATGAAATGGATGAACAACAGATGCAAAATCTGCAGACATATCTCCATTTGTACAATGATCAATACCCACTACAACACACCTTTCAAGATCCATGGATCCTATACATGCCAGTCACCACATGTGGTGTACCTCATCTAGGGCACTAAATGCCCCCAACAACAACTAGATGGGTGAAACCACACAATCACTGTGCTCTCAAATGAACTCACACAAGAAAATGACAAAAGATAAAAACACCATATTACCTATGGGTGAACACTTTTCACAAAGCGATCACTCTATATCTGACCTATCAGCCCTTATCCTCAAAGGAAACCTGCACAACACTGTCAAAAGATGAGCCTGGGAGCATAAATTCATTACTCTGGTAGACACTAAAATCATGGAATAGAGGCACTGGATTTATGGCTTACAAGAATAATCTGTAACCCACTAACCCCCTCTTTTTGTTCTATGACTGCAGAGGTGTTAACGGCCCATTCTACCTTGAATGGTCCCTTACCATAAGTAGTTATCACATACTGTAAACAATCTTGCATCTTGCTGCGATGCAGGGTGTGATCAGAGAAGGTGCAGGTTGCTCCTGCCTAGTGGTTATAATCCAATACGGTGGCAACCCCACCTAGTGGCAACAGTTCAGTATGGTGGCAGCCTCACCTAGTGGCTATAGCCTCAAGCAGGACTAGGGGAACCCTGGCCCACCCTACTCCACCAGGTTCCAAACCAGGGCTCTGTGAGGCTGACTGGGCTGCTCACCCGGCTCCGTATGGTGTTCAGCCTCCCATCAGCTTCCATGAGCCACTTCCAAATCCAGCCCACGTCTCATCTGGCCACTGCCCAACGCTGCGGAACATCGCCATCAGGGGTCCCAGCCCTCATCCCATCCACCGGGTGCTGTGTTTCTCCTGCTTACCAGCCCAGTGCAGGCCCAACTCTGGTCCACCCTGGGACCTCCCACGGTACGTCCCGGCAGGTCAGCCCCAGACTGAGCTGTCTGAATGTTTTTAAACCCTGACTCCAATCCAAGCATGCTTGGGGAGGGCGTAGGGGTGGGGCTTCCTTAGCCCATAACTATTCCTTAACCCCCTTTTGGCCAGTGAGGGGTCTAAACACCTCGTCATACATGGAGTACCTTTCCCAGAGCTGAAGAAGAGCTCTGTATGGCTCAAAAGCTTGTCTCTCTCACCAACAGAAGTTGGTGCAATAAAATATATGACCTCACCTACCTTGACTCTGTAAAGGGCTTTTTAGTCTAGCGGAGAAAGACAGAAAAAGAACCAATGACTAGCAATTGAAGCCAGACAAACTGAAAATTAGAAATCAGGCACACATTTTTAATAGTGATAGTGATTAACCACTGGAACAAACTGTTCCAGGAGGAAAGACTGCTAAGCAGAGATGAGGTCCACCTATTGAGGAAGGGGAAGAGCATATATGGATACAGACTGGCTAACCTAGTGAGGAGGGCTTTAAACTAGGTTCGAAAGGGGCAGGTTAGAAAAGCCCACAGGTAAATCAAAAACATGGAGACATGGGAGAAGGGTTGGAGTCTGGGGGGAGCATGGGCTGTTATAGCCGGCATAAGGTAGAGACAATACAGATCATAGGGCGGGAAATCAAATCAGTGTCTTTGATGTCTGTATACTAATGCGAGAAGTATGGGGAATAAGCAGGAAGAACTTGAAATGCTAGTTAATAACACAACTATGACATAGTTGGCATCACAGGGACTTGGTGGGATAATACGCATGTCTGGAATATTGGTATAGAAGGGTACAGGTTGCTCAGGAAGGACAGGCAGGGAAAAAGGGATGACTTGTTGCCTTATATATTAAACATGTATGCACTTGGACTGAGCTTGAGATGGAAATAGGAGACAGACTTGTTGAAAGTCTCTGAGTAAAGATAAAAGGGTTAAAAAACAAGGGTGATGTCATGATAGGGGTCTACTACAGACCACCTAGCCATGAAGGAGAGGTGGATGAGGTTTTATTTAAACAACTAGGAAAATCATCCAAAACACAGGACTTGGTGGTGATGGGGGATTTCAACTACCCAGATGTCTGCTGGGAAAATAACACAGCAGGGCACAGATTTATCCAACGAGTTCTTGAAATGTATTAGAGACATTTTTTTTATTTCAGAAGGTGGAGAAAGCTACTAGGGCAGATACTGTTCTAGATTTGATTTTTGACAGATAGGGAGGAACTGGTTGAGAATTTGAAAGTTGAAGTCAGCTTGGGTGAAAGTGATCATGAAATAGTAGAGTTCATTATTCTAAGGAATGGTAGGAGGGAAAACGGCACAATAAAGATAATGGATTTCAAGAAGGCCGACTTTAGCAAACTCAGGGAGTTGGTAGGTAAGATCCCATGGGAAGCAAGTCTAAGGGGAAAAACAGTTCAAGAGAGTTGGCAGTTTTTCAAACAAACATTATTAAAAGCACAAGAACAAACTATCCCACTCGTAGGAAAGATAGGAAGTATGGCAACAGAACACCCCTGGCTTAACCAGGAGATCTTCAGTGATCTGAAACTCAAAAAAGAGTCCTGAAAAAAGTGGAAACTTGGTCAAATTACAAAGGATGAATATAAACAAATAACACAAATCTGTAAGGAGAAAATTAGAAAGGCCAATGCACAAAATGAGATTAAACAAGCTAGAGACATAAAGGGTAACAAGGAAACATTCTACAGATACATTAGAAGCAAGAGGAAGACCAAGAACAGGGTAGGCCTGATATTCAATGGGGGGGAGAACAATAACAGAAAATGTGGAAATGGCAGAAGTGCTAAAGAACTTTTTTGTTCTGGTTTTCACCAAAGAGGTTGGTGGCAATGGGATGTCTAACATAGTGAATGTCAGTGAAAATGAGGTAGGATCAGAGGCTAAAATAGGGAAAGAACAAGTTAAACATTATTTAGACAAGTTAGATGTCTTCAAGTCACCAGGGCCTGATGAAATACATCCTAGAATACTCAAGGAGCTGACTGAGGAGATATCTGAGCCATTAGCGATTATCTTTGAAAAGTCATGGAAGACAGGAGAGATTCTGGAGGACTGGAAAAGGGCAAATATAGTGTCAATCTATAAAATGGGGAATAACAACAACCTGGGGAATTACAGACCAGTCAGCTTAACTTCAGTACCCAGAAAGATAATGGAGCAAATAATCAAGCAATCAATTTGCAAACACCCAGAAGATAATAAGGTGGTATGTAACAATCAGCATGGATTTTTCAAGAACAAATCATGTCAAACCAACCTGATAGCTTTCTTTGACAGAGTAACAAGCCTTGTGGATGGGGGGAAGCGGTAGATGTGGTATATCTTGACTTTAGTAAAGCCTTTGATACTGTCTCGCATGAACTCATAAACAAACTAGGGAAATGCAACCTAGATGGAGTTACTATAAGGTGAATGCCTAACTGGTTGGGAAACCATTCCCAGAGAGTCGTTATCAGTGGTTCACAGTCATGCTGGAAGGGGATAACAAGAGGGGTCCTGCAGGGATCAGTTCTGGGTCTGGTTCTGTTCAATATCTTCATCAATAATTTAGATAATGGCATAGAGGGTACACTTATAAAGTTTGCAGATGATATCAAGCTGGGAGGGGTTGCAAGTGCTTTGGAGGATAGAACTAAAATTCAAAATGATCTGGACAAACTGGTGAAATGGTCTGAAGTAAATAGGATGAAATTCAATAAGGACAAATGCAAAGTACTTCACTTAAAAACAGCAAAGAGTCCCGTGGCACCTTATAGACTAACAGACCTATTGGAGCATAAGCTTTCGTGGGTGAATACCCACTTCGTCGGATGCATGACTCTTTGCTGTTTTTACAGATCCAGACTAACACGGTTATCCCTCTGATACTTCACTTAGGAAGGAACAATCAGTTGCACACATACAAAATGGGAAATGATTGCCTAGGAAGGAGTACTGCAGAAAGGGATCTGGGGATTTAATCTGGAGAAGAGAAGACTGAGGGGGGATGTCAAAGGCGGGTTTTGAATCTGAGGCCAGCAGTACCACCTAGTGGCAATACTCCAAACAGGAGCCTGTGGCTGTGTCCCCCAATGGTGAAGTCAGTGGATAGGGGTAGGGGAACCTGGGCACTCTCTGCTCCACCAGGTTCCAGCCCAGGGCCCAAAGAAACAATCATTCATCTAGTCTTACCTCCTGTCTAAGACAGGACAGAGAACCTCGCACAGCAACTCCTGCATCAAGCCCATAAATTCTGCTTGAGCTAGAATGCACCTTTCAGAAAGGTATTCGGTCCTCAGTTAAACGAGAATCCACCACAACCCCTGGCAAGTTGTTCACCTTTTCTGTTAAAAAAAAAAATGCCTTATTTCTAGTCTGAATTTGTCTTCCTTTAGCTTCTAGCCATTGGCTGTCATGCCTTTTTCTGCTAGATTAACAAACCACCTACCCTCAGAAATCTCTTCCCCTTGTAGGTGCTTGTAGACTGTGGTCCTATATCCTTCTCTTGGACAAACTAAAATGATTGAGCTTCTTAACTCTCTCATTACAAAGCATGTTTTCCAGAACTCAGATCATCGTGCTAAGCATTGTATAAACGGAGCGAGAGAGAACCTGCTGGAGAGAGGTGGGGAAACAGCCACTGCATGAGATGTAACATATTCCTCTTTGGAAGAGGCGGAAATGCCACACAAGACTGAGCAGCAACAGCTTGTATTAGATCCTTTGTAACACTCCCGCTAGAGGGTTATTATCCATGCTGCTGCTGGCAGGGAGCCAGTGGCAGTATGGCACAGAAGCTGGCCATGCAGAGAGGAGAAGGCATGGGGGAGTGGAGGAGATTGACAGCTTTCCTAATGTCATGCTCTGCTGCTCTCTGGCCTCCATGTAGATTGAAGGCTAAGCCCCATATCCCTTTGGATCTGCCTGCCTCCCCACCTCACCTCGGACAGCCTGCAGTGTGGTTCTTCACAACAGGAGAGGAAGGTTGGCCCAGTGCTTAGGTCAGTAAGCTAAGATTTAAGAGACCAGAGTTCAATTCCATGCTGCACCAAAGACTTCCTGCGTGAGCATGGGCAAGTCACTTAAGGAATGTCTGTAATGCAATCAGCAGGTAGCTAGCTAGACCAAAACTAGCTTGAGTTGGTCTACACAGCAAATCATACCTCCTGACTGTAGTGTAGACAGACCCTTAGTCTCTCTGTGCCTCTCTTCCCCATATGTATAATCAGAGTTTTTCCATTGACCTCAAGGGATCCAGGATTTCACCATTAGACTGTAAGGCCGGAAGAGCCCATTAAGACTTCTATGTCTGACTTCTTGCATGACACAGGCCAGAGACCTCCACCCAGCAATTCCTGCATCACACCCATGAACACCGGCACAAAGCGAGCGCAAAGCAGGTATAAATAGTTGCACTGGGTGGAAAATGGAAACTCCCTCCCCCACCCCTGAAAATTGTGGGTTTTTTCTGAAAAAAAAATATTATTTTTTTAATTTTTTTGGCTGAAAACCACAAAATTTGTCCCCAAACTGAAAACATTGGTTTTCTAATAAACATTTGAAACTTTTCTAAGAAAGCAGATACTCTCTTCAAAAATGTTCCACCAGAAAAAAATATGGATGGGAGATTTTTAACCAGCCCCTTTAAATGCACACTTTGTCATCTGGTAGAGCGTTACAGCTCCTTTGCACAGTGCAAATAACCACACCCTGAAAGGCTGTGGAGAACCAGACCCATTATTGTTAATACCTCGACAATGTCAGTTTAAGCATTGTAAAAACATAGAATTGCTGCTCATAGCTATCCAACCCTTCATTAACAGACTGTCAATGATAGCCTCAACCCAGCTGGAAGCCTCTCACTCTCATGTTATATAGGCTAACATGGGATGCATGAATGAGCTATGAAGAATTCTCACAATTCCTTGTCTGGTAACGAGCTTTCAATTTTCATTTCAATACTGCTGTATCCTATGGGGTATAGTTTGGTCTCTCCATTACACTTTTTAGGGAAATAATTACCAACTCTTGCACTGATAGAAAATGTATTTGTAATTTATTCCTTCAATCGCAAAAGGAACAATTAAAAGAAACATTCAAAACACTTACTGTGCTACTCACGTTACAAGCCAATTGAGAAATTCTGCAATTTCAGAACACAAAAGGCCTGTTCATGGACCATCCGAGTTATAACCGTGACATGTAAGGGGTATGGAAAGAGATTCAGAAACATTACACTACCGCGCAGCGTGTGCAGTTCCAGCTGGGTCAGGGTACCCATCTTAAATCCCGGTTTTCAGAGGATAGTTGCACAGGCATAAAAAATTACTGGAGGTTGGAATGTTGCACAGAAGATCTCAACCTGACAGGGATTTGTACAGAAGGTGGATTGTAGACTAGAGGAAGGGGAGGAAACCGGCTGCATCTCCAAAGATTACTGGAGGGTCATGAAGAAGGAACTGGGAGTAAATGAATATTGGTGAGCTGTGTGGTTTGACCCAGCAAGGTGCTAAGTGCCCTTAATTTTCATTGGCTTCAGTGGATAGAAAGGTCCAAGTGAAAATCTCTGACCCATTTTTCACATAGCTCTGATACACCTCATGTGTTATCACTGTGGCATTGGGAAGGTGCTGTTGTGCTGTTGCACTGGCATAGCTCATAGAATCATAGAATCATTGAATATCAGGGTTGGAAGGGACCTCAGGAGGTCATCTAGTCCAACCCCCTGCTCAAAGCAGGACCAATCCCCAACTAAATCATTCCAGCCAGGGCTTTATCAAGCCTGACTTTAAAAACCTCTAAGGAAGGAGATTCCGCCATCTCTCTAGGTAACCCACTCCAGTGCTTCACCACCCTCCTAGTGAAAACCTTTTTCCTAATATCCAACCCAAACCTCCCCCACTGCAACTTGAGACCATTGCTCCTTGTTCTGTCATCTGCCACCACTGAGAACAGCTGAGCTCCATCCTCTTTGGAACCCCCCTTCAGGTAGTTGAAAGCAGCTATCAAATCCCCCCTCATTCTTCCCTTCTGCAGACAGAACAATCCCAATTCCCTCAGCCTCTCCTCATAAGTCATGTGCTCCAGCCCCCTAATCATTTTTGTTGCCCTCCGCTAGACTCTTTCCAATTTTTCCACATCTTTCTTGTAGTGTGGGGCCCAAAACTGGACACAATACTCCAGATGAGTCCTCACCAATGTTGAATAGAGGGGCATGATCACGTCCCTCAATCTGCTGGCAATGCTCCTACTTATACAGCCCCAAATGCCGTTAGCCTTCTTGGCAACAAGGGCACACTGTCGACTCATATCCAGCTTCTCGTCCACTGTAACCCAAGGTCTTTTTCTGCAGAACCACTGCATAGCCATTTGGTCCCTAGTCTGTAGCAGTGCATGGGATTCTTCCGTCCTAAGTGCAGGACTCTGCACTTGTCCTTCTTGAACCTCATCAGATTTCTTTTTGCCCAATCTTCTAATTTGTCTAGGTCCCTCTGTATCCTATCTCTACCCTCCAGCGTATCTACCACTCCTCCCAGTTTAGTGTCATCTGCAAACTTGCTGAGGGTGCAGTCCATGCCATCCTCCAGATCATTAATGAAGATATTGAACAAAACTGGCCCCAGGACTGATCCTTGGGGCACTCCGCTTGATTCTGGCTGCCAACTAGACATGGAGCCATTGATCACTACCCGTTGAGCCCGACGATCTAGCCAGCTTTCTATCCACCTTATAGTCCATTCATCCAGCCCATACTTCTTTAACTTGCCGGCAAGAATACTGTGGGAGATTATATCAAAAGCTTTGCTAAAGTCAAGGAATAACACATCCACTGCTCTCCCCTCATCCACAAGCCAGTTATCTCATCATAGAAGGCAATTGGGTTAGTCAGGCCTGACTTGCCTTTGGTGAATCCATGCTAACTGTTCCTGATCACTTTCTTCTCCTCTAAGTGCTTCAGAATTGATTCTTTGAGGACCTGCTCCATGATTTTTCCAGGGACTGAGGTGAGAGATTCAGTTAAAGTAGCATTCAATTTTGCACTTAAAAACAGAAGTTCAAACTCCTTGTTTTATATGAAAAACACAGTGGAACTGCCCCAAATATTCAGCACATACTAGCTGAGCAATGATTGAATTTTCGGAAGAGTTTCAAGAATATCGGTTAATTAGTTTCTGAGTTCTAATCGATTAAAAATAGGCCCCAACAAAATTCACATTCTGCAGCTCGTGGATTTTTTGGTCTCCTCTAGCTTAAAAACTGCAAACTGTAGAAAGTCAATAATTAAGGTCTCTGGAATTATAAAATTATGTTGTTAATTTAACACAAAGAAAAAATATTAGGGTTTTATATCACAACTGTTGGTTTATGTCATGCTTCTTAGCTGAGGGACACTATGATTTGTGACGATTAGTATCTTGTGTGCAGCAGTAGCTCTTGGCCCATCATAGCCCAGGAGCTTGGGCTGTGTAGCTGGTTTAGGACTGCACCTCAACTGGCTAAATAGATTAGCATCCTAGAAATGTAGGGCTGGAAGGGATCTCAAGTGGTCTTCAAGCCCAGCCTCCTGTGCTGAGGCAGGACCAAGGACACCTAGACCTGCCCTGGCATCCCCAACCTTCCTTTGAAGTTTAATCCACGAAGACCAGGATCTTCACCACGGCTGCTGTTGCTCTGTTGAAGTCCAGGATGGGTGTAAAACTGTGCAGCTGGTCCAGAAGCTCTGCCAACCACATGAGTGTGATTTTCTAGAACTGTGCATAACCGTTAGTGGGAAGTGGAGGATGTGGGGGGCGGGAGTTCATGGTGGTGGGGAGCTGGGGAAAGAGGGTGCAGGAAGGCTGGAGCAGAGCTAAGGTGGTGGTCTATTGTCTCTATTGCATGGCAGTTTCCGTGTCTCTCTCTTAGGGTAGAGCATCAGTTAAAGGGTGTAACTGCTTCTTACCGTGCTTTTGTTAGATATGTTATGTACAGAGCAACCTTAACTCACATATCATGTAGTGTGTTTGTGTACTAATATAGAAAACTCATTTAACTCTCATACCCCATGTAAGCTCATGCCAGTTGTTGCTAGTTTCACTTGTATAAAGCCAAATTCTCTTCTAGGCTACACTGGTGCATCTCCAACTGACTCCAGTGAGAGGTGCATTTGTTTAACTGACAGCAATATCAGGCCTGTGGTCTGTGTTTGATTTGGTCTGGTTTGGTTATTTGTTCCTTAATAAAAATGTGAGTGTTTGGTTTTTATTCCAAAATTAGCGGTTGGAAGTGGTCTATTTCCTGTGAGGCAAAATAGCAACTGGGTGTGTCTTATTAATATGGGGTGCCTCGTTATTTGGATGCCCAGTTGAGACATCTAGGGCCTGCTTTTCAGACCAGCTTAACAGAGACAGTTGGCTGGCAATGAGAGACCTGGGAAGAGAAAACAGATTTGAATGCTATGCATGTTCCTTAGACACTGTTCTAGGGAAGGCAAACAGGTTTCAATCCACATTTAAGCTCCAAAGTATGAGATCTCTCTGACTGTATAACATGGATGTTGATTTTCATCTTTAAATCTCCTGTGTTATGTTCAATATTCAGAAAAAAGCTCACCTATTTAGTGACCTTCAGGCTGTAGATGAAGCACAATGTCCAAGCAAAAAGCTTATGAATATTGGCTGGTAAGACAAATCAGGAATTTACCAGCTGTGAATCCTTCCCTTGCATCTCTTGCCCTGGTTTTGCTATACACCTCCCTGAAAGGGTTCCTTATAATTTTACTTATTTACTGGCTTAAATGAAGCAATATTCTTGCTCCCCAAAGATCCGCTTTGAGATCTATGATGTAAAGTGCTATAAAAGAACTAAGAATTATCCTTAGATGAACAATTTATCAGCTTCACTGAAAAGCAGAAAGTTATCTATAACCAGATTGTAAGCTCTGTGGAGCAAGGACTGCCATTTTGTTCTGTGTTTGTACAGACCCTAGCACCATGGGGCTCTGATCCGTGACTGGGGGCCCTTTGGCACTGTACAAATAACAAACAATAATAATATACCCAGCATAACAGTTTGACAATGTCTACACACCAATATGGCCTATAGCAGATTGTAAATTAGACCATAGATCTTGACAAACACAGCTCTCATCATGATGGCTGTTATAGATAAACACTTTCCCTGAATCCCCCATGCCCAGAGATATTAGTGTGTTGTACAAATGTGCATACAGGGGGCATCTGGCGCATAAATCAGAGTACTCCCAAAACAAGACACTCCTTTGAAAACCAACTGATGGTGCTAATTAGAAGCACCAGGAATCCAATTTAGGAGAACACTTTACTGACAGGCTGTTTCTCAATTTGTTCCTGACAGATTGATCTGGCCTCTCATTGAGAAATGGCTTGATGAGGGGAGAATGAGTCTTGCAAGCTTGTGGAGTCCTTGCTCAGACAAGACTCCCAATGATGTCAGCAAGTAAAGTCAGACCAAGTAAAGACCAAATAAAATGGAATAAATCTGAGTAATGACCTCAGGTTTAAGCTCTTTGTTTTTTCCAATTAGGTCAATAAAAACAACATCCGCAACTTATTCCTGTTTATTATTATTTGCACCCTCTATGCAGATAATAGGCTCGATCTAGCTCCTGTTAAAGTCAATGACAACATTTCCATTGACTTCAATTGGAGCAGAAGTAGGCCCGGATGGAGGGCCTGATTCTCCACAGCCTCGCACCTGTTCAGAAATGAATTGTATTCCATGTTGAAAAAACCCCACAATGTGACTGAGCTGGCCAATCAAAACCAGCAACCAAAAAACATGAAAAGTGACACATTCCCCAAAACAACCAGCTGGTACATTGTTCATATAAAGTCCCCCCCCCCCCCCCCAAAAAATGTGAAAGCCAGAAAATGCTATTGAAAATTAGAAACCCTGCTTTAGCCCCCTGCCCCCCCCCCCAATCCTTCTTTGTAAACTTATTTACAATCAGGCCCTGTCTACGCTACAAAATTATGTTGACCTAACTTACATCAGCATACAGCCACTGCAGTTATTAAATCGCTTGTGTGGGCGCACACTTGGCTTCTTGTGTCAGTGGTGCACGTCCTCACCAGGAGCGCTTGTATTGATCGCATTGTCAATGTGGGACATTATGGGATAGCTCCTGAAAGAAAGTAACAGTTGATGTAAGCAAAGTAATATCTACACTGACACTGCATTGACCTCATTACATCAACCGTGACTTTACGCCTCTCGGGGAGGTGGTGTTACTAAATCAGCAAGGAGAGGCACTTATGTCGGTGGGAGCCAAATTTATGTGAAGACACTGCCACAGCTAGGTCGATGCCAGGCTGCTTACATTGACCTAACAGTGTAGTACAGACCAGGCCTCAAAATCTCCTGTGATTAGCGGCACAGAAAAGAACCCATTTTTTCCCCACTGCTATCTGTCCAGAGCAAGATGTTTGACTTGATTGTAAGTTGTCTCCATGACGGCCACATCCTTTTCAATCAATCATTCTGCAATAAATTATTCCTTGCCCTCCATGCTTTCTCTTTCCTCCAGGTGGAATCCAGCCTAAGACGTTCCTTGTGCTTCTGGCCTGGGGTAGTCTAGCAACATGGCCAAACCACCATGGCCATCTCTCTAATTATTGAGTCCACCGTCTGCTGACCCATGCATCTCACACTTCCTCATTGGTCACAATCTTGCCAATGAATTCCCAAGATTTTTCTTAAACAAAGCTGGTGAAATGCATTCAGCTTCCATCACCTGCCATGTTTCTGAGGTCTACAGTAGTGTTGGGAGGACAATAGCATTGTGTGATCTCATTTTAATGTGTAGATGTATCTTCTTACTCCTCCAGATGTTTGACAAATGGGAAAATGTTCCACTGCCTTTTCCATTTCTTGTTTCCACTTCTTTACTGAGCTGGTCATTAGTAGATATTGTACTTCCAAGACAGACAAAGTCCTCAACTCCATCATGATTTTCTCCATCAACTGCATGTCCACCAGTGCTGACAGCATTCTCTACCTCCATGACCTTGATCTTCTGTGTAGTGAAGTACCACTTTGACAGCTTCTGCTTTTATTCTCAAAGATTCACTTCATTCTATCCTTATCCTTCTTCCCTCACCCCTGAATCTGTAGCCACTCTGCATCCCTGCACAAGTTGGAGCATCTTGAAGGCTGCTCTCACTTATGCCAGTTGTCAACAATCCTAAAGGACCACTTGGCAGCCAGAGATTGCCAGGGTATTGGGACATCCTAGCTACACCCCTTTACCCAGCTATGCCCCCGGTGCAGAAACCTGCATAGAACTTTGAAGGAGGAGCACAGATGGGAAGAGTTTGAAGGAGACACTAGCAAGTCAATCTGTGTGCACATGGCTGGAATGCTAGCTACAATTGCAGCACTTCTGCAAATAGTTCACTTAATAAAGAGTCAGTTGAATTTTAGAAACATGGAGTCTTATGTTATGACTCAACATGCAGTATATGAAATATCCAGCACTGGCCACAGGGAGAGTTAGGGAATTGGAGCTCAATGCCACCCAAGGACCCCCCCTGCACTGGGGTGATCCCCTGGCTAATCTGGCTTCAGAGCGGTGTTGCAGCTGAAGTGAATTCAAGGAGAAATGTGGTCTAATGTGTGTACAGCTAGCATTAGACACTTGAAATATGGCACAGTGAGTTAATTGCTTCGCTATGCAGCAAAGGAGGTCTTCCCTGCTGCCCCATGCATCACACCTTTCTGCTTTGAAATAATACTCAAGGCAAATTTCATGTGGCTCCACAGTTTAGCGCATGGATGGCACCATCTTGTGAGCAAGAGGGTGTAGATAAATAGACACATGAACTGCAGAACCTTGCAATGAAGGGCATTTATCCTGAACCCTGACACTGCACTCTGCCCACCAATCCATACCCCCAGGACTGATCAGAACATTCCAAAGCTATGAGCAGCTTCAGGCATCTCCTTTAGAAATAAGACAACAGCCACCCTCCAGAGAAATGCATCCTCGTCTCCTCCCAAGGGTGGAATTTCTCCCACAAACTCATGCAGGTCTGAGGCCCAGGATGGGTCTTACTAAATCCAGCATGACTGGCAGATTTAAGGTCTGTTATCTCAGGACACATTGCAGCTTAGAAATGAGGTTCTGAACAGTGAGAGACGCGAACTAATCATCATAGGCCCTGATACACTGGACTTTAATACGGAGACACCTCTGACATTACCCAGGGTACAATCTGGACTGTTGAACAGCTGTATCCCTTTAATTCTCTAGCGTGGTGTGCCTTTGACACTGCTTTGCTGTCAGAACATCCACTCCTGACCTGTTCACACAGCCTTCAGCATGCACATTTACTCCCAGCTAAATGCATGAGCACTCTGGCCAGTCATTCATGAATTACATATAGGGTGACACTAGCAAATTCCTAGTCCCGGCCTTGTCTCCTCAGAAATGTGCATCCTGTACTGGTCAGTATCCTCTGAACAGTACAAGCTCATACAAAGTCTGTCATTTCATCAAAGCAAATTATATGCACCTACCTTGTTATCCCACACACCTTAATCCAAACACAATGGTTAGGATAAAACAATAAGATATGTTTATTAACTACAGAAAGATAGATTTTAAGTGAATACAGCTGAGGATGCATAAAAGTCAAGATGGGTTACAAAAGAAATAAAAGAAAATTAGTCATTAGTTTGCATTTAACAAACTAACAGAATCCAAAGCCAAAGTTTTCCTCACCCTACACTGCAGTAAATATCACAGGCTGCATCTCCTTTCAGACTGGGACCACTCTCCCTTAGTTCAGTGCCCTCCAGGTATTCATTGCTGTCATGAAAACGGGGAGGGAGGGATAGCTTAGTGTTTTGAACATTGGCTTGCTAAATCCAGGGTTGTGAGTTCAATCCTTGAAGGGGCCCATTTAGGGATCTGGGGCAAAAAAAAAATAGTTGGGGATTGGTCCTGCTTTAAACAGGGGGTTGGACTAGATGACCTCCTGAGGTCCCTTCCAACCCTGATATTCTATGAGCAGAGAGATGGGAGGAGTGAAGTCAAGTGTTTTCCTTCTCCCCTCTTTATAATTCAATTTCTTGTGCTAGACAAATTCCTTGCTAAGTTATCGTGACATGCAGTCTGTTGTGGACATGAGGTTTGAATCATCCCTGTGATGGAATGTAAATTTTTTGTTGACATCTTCCCCTCTACTGGAGAATGGCTGCTTAAGCAGCTTAAGCTTTTTAACACCTGGCTGGGTGTTGGTCTGTTCTTTGCTCCTGAGAAACTGGTTTGGGCCTCCTTTTCTTAATCATGGAGCATGTTATAACAATGTTATGCAGTAGAATCTTGTAACTTTACATACAATATTGATACACATATTGTACCAGGACAATGATATTCTGCAGATTACACCTTTTCAAATAATACCTCACAAGGCATACTTTGTACAAAATGTATCAGACTCTTGTAAAAATGGTGAACATAATAATATGCAGGCCATCACAATGCCATTTACAGAATTGCTTTTTCATGCACATATTTTAAAAAGGAATTTTAGCTATGATTTCTCTCTCTGAGCTCTGTCCAGCTTGATATGTGGCCTGCTCCCAGGTGGGGTCTCCCCAAGTATGAAGAAATCTTCAGTGGGTAGAGCAAAGACAGCTGAAGTTCCCTTTCAAATTTCAAGCAATATTCATGGACAATTACCATTCCCCTTTTATGGGCTTGTGCCTGGAAATATTCTTAAAGAAACAATTGAGAAATATCAGACTAAAGATAAACGCTCCCTGATTTGCAGTATCTCCAAGGATCTGTGACCTCAGTCAGCATCAAGCTGCCAAACTCCCTGGAGACTCCACCAGATGAAGAGATTCCCATGCAGTATTGCCAGTCTTATGCATGCAAACACCGTGAGTCATGCCCTCAAAGTCACGACATTGGCTTAAAAAAATCTTATAACTTTTTAAAAATAAAAAATGTGGGGTCCCCTCTGTTTGGCTTTTGGGTTGTGAGTCTTTTGGGTGCACTTCGGTCAAGTTTTCAAGCTTTTCTCTGCAACAATTAGGGCTAGAAACTTTTTTAGTACTGAAAGCTAAAATTCTTACCTCATCACTTGTCTCCAGGGGCTGGAACTTTAAGAAAAATGCCATCTGTCACGAGATGGATGATAAAATTGTACAAGTTAGCAACACTGTCTTGGTCCATCCAAGCTGCCATGGGGCTGGCCCAAAGAACTTATCTATATCGTTGCTCTGATCTAGTGTGGCGTCTCTTCCCAAACAATTCCAATCTGCTCCTGCTCTTCCCCAGGCTTTCTGCTTATTGCAGCTTCTTCCTCATAGAAAAAACCCCGTCTGGCTTTTCCTAGCCCAGCTCCATTCGGTTCTGCTTTCTCTTGCTGCAGCGTCTCTGCTCTCACCCAAAATCAACATCACCAGCACTTCTTACCTCGGAACCGCTCCTCCACACTCATAGTCAAAGCATTTCAGCTTCTTGCCATCCTTTGGGTGGCATAAATTCTTCCCACACACACACGCGCAAATTAAACAAAGAAACCTAGATACAAACACTGCTGTCACCAGACCAACAGTAACCTCTGCAGGGCCTTCCTTATACAAATCAGCAAACGGTCTCCAGCAATACAAAAAGCCTGGGGTGAAATCCTGACTCCATTGAAGTCAATAGCAAAACCCCTCATGCATCCCCCTCCACCCAGCTTGCACCAACAATTTCTTCCTTATAGGGTCCTTAGTGCTTTCCTTAAGGATCCTTTAACTCTGCCTAAGAGCAAGAAGGATGCCCCCCCCCTCTCATTGCTGGACTGCAGGAGAAGAACAATTGAAGCTGTCACTAGGAGTATGTCTAGATGGGGATAAAAAACCTGCAGCTGGCCCAGGTCAGCTCACTCAGGCTTGTGGGGCTCAGACTCCAGGGATGAAAAACTGCTGTGTAGACGTTTGGGCTCAGGCTGGAATAGCAGCTCTGGGCCCCCATGTCTACACTGCAATTCTTAGCCCTGCAGCCGGAGCCTGCTGTCCCAGGCTAGCCGTGGCCATGCCACGTAGCTTTTAGCCGTGTGCAGACCCAATGGCCCTCACACTGTTAATGATTCTATGTTATCGTCTCATGGGAATATTATTAATATGCATCACGCCTGAGGCAGTAAACACAGATTGGTAAAACATAAAGGTAATGTATTTGTGATGGGGTGTCCACCCCATACAAAGCCTGAAGTGGTAAAATAGGCCAATTAACCTATAGGCTGCAACTGGAAGAAAGTCAGGGACTGGTGAGGTCTAATAGCTGATGAAGCCCAGCTGGGGGAGGAGCTGGGATACGTATAAAAAGAGGAAGTTGGTGGTAAGCTCTGCAGTTGCTCCCTAGAGAGGATGGGAGGCAGCTAGGTACATGGAGGAGCCCTAGAGGGAGAGTAAGCCCAGAGATTCTGCCTTGAACTATAGACTCTGGCAAGAACCCTGAGAAGGGGTCAAATAGCCACAGGGAGCAGAAGAAGCTCCAGTAGTGACCCAGGGGTGGACCCAGGAGCGCCGCCAGCTTTTCTGCTGCCCTAGGCGGTGGAAGGTCCCGCCCTGAAATACCTCCGCGGTCGCCGCCCTCCCCAAATTGTAGCGCCCTAGGCAACCGCCTAGGTCGCCTAATGGGTTGTGCCGGCCCTGGGTGGACCAGAACATAGGGGGAAAAGGCACTGGTGTAGTGGGGCCGGATGGTGGTGGAATGGCAGAACAGCACTCTTGCCACATGGAAGGTGCCATTTTGAGAATATACAGGTATGTCCTCAACATAGCATAACCTCACATGCAGCATGTATGTGAGGTCACACCACAGGGAGCACACCATTTGGTGGAGCAAAGTGGCGTTCTCTGCACAGCATGGTGCATGTGAGGTCAAAGTGGAGGGGGTGTTCTGGCAGATGGCCATTCAGGACTGAACGACTGGGAAAAAAAAGGTAGGAAAGAGCCTAGGGAAATAGCAACAAGGTCATAGCTGAGCATAGGATCTCTGGGCTGGAACCGAGAAGAGTTGGTGGGCCCAGGTTCCCCTACCAGCCACTGGAAAAGTGTCATACACTGGGCAATGGATCAGTCTGTCCAGTGGGACTTTGATACCCCAGAAAGGGAGCACTGTAGTGGCCTGGCCAGAAGTCTGAGTCAGGGACAGAGAAAGACCATGGGGCAAGCGACTGAGGGAGGGATGGCAGACCTGAGGAGAGCTAATCCTAAAATGAGCCACAAGGAGGCGCCGCAGCAGTGAGTAGTAGACCCAGGGACAGTAATCCATTGCCAGACGAACAAAACACTAGAAATTTAAAACAGAAAGTGAGATACCAGACTGAAATTAGCCAAGAAGATGGAGAAGTTTATGATGTTTGTCAGCTCCCTCCTTCCTGTCTAAACATAATATTCAGCATATCCCATGACAGCCACTGCTTCTACCAAATCACTAGCTTTTATGGAGACAGTAATGAACATAAGATGCCGTAGTAAGAGTCATAAAATCGTAAACATTTCTAGCACTAAAACACAAGTGGAAATACTTTGTAAACGGAAAACATTCAGATAACTCCAGGAAATGGGGATGTTTCAACACTGGCTATAAAGAGCGGCTGGTTTATGAATATAGTATTTCCTCTGAACTTACAATAAATTCACCTTTCCTGATTCTGAGTTCTTTAAAAATAGTTTTGAAGATGCAAATCCCAACTGATTTAAAAACAACGGCAACAACAAAATCAATCCATACAGCAAAGGCCTGGGGAAATAGATAAAAATCCCATTGAAACTCAAGATGCATTTTAGATTTTTTTTTCCCTTTGTGTGAAAGGTCCTCAGTGTGTCCTTGCGGAGAATGAGTTTTATTCACAGGCTTCAGGCATAAAAGTCAAAATGTAACATCTTTCTTACTATTCCACATTGTAGGGATTAAGACATTTCAGATCCCTCTGAGCTACAGTGTGTGAAACCCCAATGGCAGTTCAGGTATTAATATGGATTGCATTGATGTGACTTTAATAACCTTTTTATCTAATCTGTAATACTATGCTTATTTACTGTTCCTTGACAAGTACAGAACCTGACTGAAGAGGGCTCTGGCAAACATTAAGGATTCTGAAAAAACAGGTAAAGATAAGAAAAAAGTATTAAAGGATTAAGGGCAAAGACAAAATGGAAATAGGTATAAAAAGAAAAATTGAAATAACTCTGAAGGGAGGTTTTTGAAAAATTGGCATTTGTTGAGACAGATTAAATTAACCAAATGTAATTCTATTTGTCCTGTTGTACATATTCCATAGTATTAAAAGAAATGTGTTTTACCCTCTTGTGACTGATGTTGTTCAGTAAGATAGACTTCAAAGTAAAGTTTCAGGACATAATGATCTTTGACGATAGTAGTTATTTTAAAGAACCACTGCGCCTTCCTTTGGAAAGAATGTCATTCCCACATGCTGACTTGACAGAACCATAGAGAAATTGCTGCTGCTGCTGTTGCCTTAATTTAATGGACAACATACCCCTGAATACAGTAGATGGACAGCAAATATCCTTGTTTCATTGGCATACCAAATTACTGGAGAAAATATCACAGACATTGTCAGTTAGCAGGGTATTGCACTATTCTTATACAGTAAAAAGTGAGATAAAAGTCCTTAAATAATACCGGATGTATCCCTGTATTCACACCTACACACCGCTGTAATCATCTTTATATCAATTATGCCTTGTGGGGTATCATTGCAAACTAATAACTTGCTGGTCAGTAATAGCCTGGTGTAATGTATGTAGCAACAGTCTATGTAAAGTTCTGGACATAAACTGAAATGAGGATGAAATGTGTTTACCAGACAGGTCATGGGAGGGGTAAACCTGTTCCTCAAAGATCAAGAACAAGCGGATGCCTCTAATCAGGTGTCATCAAAGTTGATGGGCAATCTCCTGTCAAGTAGTCATTCTTTGGCAAGGGGGATGCAGGAATAGAACAATCTGCATTGTAGCAAATAATATGGAACCTGTTTCAGCCAGGAGACTCCATGTCCCCATCCTCACAGCAGGAAGGAACTTTATCTAGGGGTAACCCTCAGGAAAATGCATTTCAAAGGGTGACTGGGCTATAAAAGTGAGAGGCAAAAACTCTCTTTTACTTGCTCACTCTCTCTTTCACCTAAGACGACAACGGAACCAGCCCTTTGGACTTTGAGAGCAGACCCTGACTTGAAAATGTGGTCCACCTTGTTGCTGAGAATATGTTAGAATTTTACCTTGAACCAAGTCTAGTTTATTATGTTTTAGATACTAGTTTTATCTTTATTTCTCTTGTAACCATTTCTGGCTTTAATGCCCTATACTTGTACTCACTTAAAATCTCTCTCTCTGCAGTTAAATAAACTTGTTTTATTCTTTAATCAAAACAAATCCAGTGCTGTGTTTGAACTGAATTGCTTGGTAACTCCAATTAAAGTAGCAAACTATTGTACAGTGTCTCCTTACAGGGGCAGTGGACCTCTAATATGGCCAGGAGAGGGCTGGATAGTGCAAAACACATGTTTTGGGGAAAATATGGGACTGGGAGTGTGTTGGGGCCACCCTGCAAACCCTAACCAAGGCTGGTGGAAGCCAGAGTGTAGCTGGCGTGTTGCTGGCAGGCTGCTGGGGTCAGAGCTACTGGACCAGGTCTGCAGCTCTACACAGACACCCAGGGTGTGACTTGCATGTGGCCAGGTTGGGAGCTACAGCAGCAAAGCATTGTGAGGCACCCCAGGTTGCAGGGCAGGTGGTGAGACAACCCCTCACTGGTCTCAATTGCACCCCACAATGTGATACTCAGCTAAAAGTTTTGCTAGAAATAACCAGGCCTTGAAATTTGCATTTCAGTTGACTAGTCTAACAGCAGTAGCCCACAGAACTGTGTCATGGGAAACACAGAGTTACTGGACAACGGTTTTCGGGATTCATCCTTTTGTAAAGATTGGCATCTGATTTTACTGATCCTTTAATAGAGCAAAGTCGTTTGGACCCTTGCACCATCATCTACCCTTATCACCGACAATAACATTTGTGTGTTCATTGTATATTGTGTTCCCAGACATAATGCTACATTCAGACTATATATCAGTAACTTCAGGTTAAAAATCATGTGGTCATTATTCACAAAGTAAGTTTTACAAACCTAGAAAATTCAGAGTTAAGGTTAAAAATTAAACAAAGTCCAAAGATCTTACAGTATGGAAAGGATCAGTTAAACAACCTTAACTCTGCACTGTAAGGATGCTATACAATAACCATATGATTATGATTAAAGCATTTTAGTGTTTATTGTTCCAGAGAAGATTGATTTTTAAAGATATATTAGAATGATGGGGAGGGATTTGGGGGGCGTGGGGGTTGCTTTTTGTTTATTCTTACAGTGTCACTAAAGAGCAGAGTTAAGGTTGAGTGGAAACACGATGAGGAAACAATATGAAAAAAATCAATGTGTCTTTAAAGATCACTTCCCCCTAATCTGGGACCACAAACAGAATGGAGTTAAGGTATAACTAATGGATATTATTAACACAGATTTTTGTTACAACAACAGACACCTGACAGGGGAAATTTCAGCCCCTATGGTGAAAGTCTAGCAAAGTTACACTCAGTTGCAAATAGGTTCTTATAATGGGAAAGGTCAGACAAACTTAATTATAGGTGGCGCTACCTGCACTTCCTTTAATACAGTAACACATTAGTGGGCATAAAAATGTATACATCTCTATCAAGAAAAACTAAAACCAAATGGAAATATTTTGTAAAGAGGAGATATAGTGAATGTGTGCTTATATATCAGGAAATAAAATGTGAACCTATCGTCCCCCCATCCTCCCCACACATGCACTTGTTTGTCTTGCATTTTAGATTATAAACTCTTTGAGGCAGGAATTGATTGGTTATACATTGTGTGTATACAGTGCCTAGCAGAATGGACCTGCTCGAGCTCTCTACATGTTATTGCAATGTAAATCTTTAATGATAACAACAAGAACTTTTAAGATCATTCAGATTTGGAAATTAAAATGGTTAAAATGTTTGTGACTACTTGTAATGTGTTTATTAATTTCAGCGCTTTTTAAAAAAGCCTCTCTTTAGAGAGGGATGTACCATATAAAAACAATTATTACAGAATAAACCAAGGCCAAAATACATGTTCTTCCTTATGTGCTCAGCCAATCAGGCCTAAATTATCACACCATTGACCCACTTACCTCACCTTAATCACCTGCTTCCCTGAAGCCTGGGAGAAAACAGATCATCACAGTGAGCCGATACAGACTCAGGCCCTGTCGGACCAAGAATGGGAAGCAAATTGCCAAGCTGAATATGCCCTGCCCACAGCCCCCACTTATTTTAACAAGGGGACCGGTGACCTGTATGCCTCAGGTGATCTCGCCTGCTAGGACACCTCAAGGAGAGGGAATAAGCCATCCACCAGGAGCCAGAACCAAACCAATTCAGGTCTTTCTGTATCAAAGGCAGGCCCTGGGAGCCAATTACAAGGCAGTGCAGATCTGGGAGCACTGGGGTAAGTTGTTCCCTGTGGGAAGTGCCACAAAGCAAGCAGGCCTCAGCATTTTTGGGCTGATCCTCATTTGATACTCCATGGGAAGCCAGTGTGAGAAGGGGAGGACAGGTCTGATGGACTTGCAATAGCCCATGTTGCTGAGGAGACACGCTGCAGCCTCCTGTACAGGTTGGATTTTCCAAGTGCTGAAGGCTTCGTGCCCAGGCCTATCGCATTGCTGTAGTTCAGCCAAGAGGTGAGGAAGGTGTGAATAGCTGAGGCCAGGTCACTGTCTGCCAGGATGGGATGGTGTCTCCTAGGCAACTGGTGATGATAGAATGTGTCACTCAGATACCGCTGTGTGAGCATTTAGCCTCAGCAAGGCATCCAGGAGCATTCCTAAACTAAGGACTGAATTGACCAGTCGTGGGCACGTGCTTTCAACCAAAGGGACAGCACCGTGGCTGCAAATTCTTAAAAGGGCTTTCCTCTGCTCACCAGCATGAGCTCTGTCTTGCATGGGTTCAGCTTCACCAGTTGTTCTTCCGCCGTGAGCTGATCTTATCCAAGCACTGGCCCATCTTGGTTGTCGCGGTGTGGCTGCGTAGGCAGAGCTGTGGGTGATCTGCATAGTGCTGCACTTGGACAGTCCATCTGACCAGTTCACCTCATGGCTGCCTGTAGACATTGAACAGGACTGGAGAGGGGATGGATCCTTGTGGGACTCCGCAAGTGAGGGCTCTAGTGGTGGAGGTGCAATTTCCCATCACTGCTTGTTGGGTGCATCCCCCAGGAAGGAGCCAGCCTATTCTGGCTATCTGCTTGGTAGGGAATACCCACTGTGGAGAGCAGCACACATTAGCCAGGCACTTGTTTGTTCAGAGAGTTTGAATGGCCTCCAATCAGGGGCGGCTCTAGCTTTTTTGCCGCCCCAAGCACGGCAGGCTGGCTGCCTTCGGTGGCATGCCTGTGGGAGGTCCCCGGTCCTGCGGCTTCGGCGTACCAGCCACCGAATTGCTGCTGAATCCAAGGGACTGGCGGACCTCCCGCAGGCAAACCGCCGAAGGCAGCCTGACTGCTGCCCTCGCAGGGACCGGCAGGGCGCCCCCCGCGGCTTGCCGCCCCAGGCACGCGCTTGGAGCGCTGGTGCCTGGAGCCACCGCTGCCTCCAATTGTCAATGTGCTCGGTGTTGTATCTCCAAGAGTAATCCAATGCGCACACATGTTATTGATGGCACTTATGGGAAAGCTTCTGTCCCTCATCAGAGAATCCTTTTAACTTGGCTTCCTGCTTGTCACATTCACTCTCTCAAGGGGGGGTGGGTGGGTGTGTGTGTGTGTGTGTGTGTTAAGACTCCTCCTGTGGACTTTAAAGTCCAAGTCACAGCAGTAGCTCATTCTATATTGTTCTCTTGTTAAGCCGCAACACATGTACAGTAGCAATGCTCACTCTTCTGGGAGATAATGACATTTTTGGAGGTTTTGCTGTAATCATTACTCTTGCTTCTTTATTAAGAGAATTGACTTTAATCTTCTGCTTCAGCTATATGGTTTGTCTTATGAATATTAATATGCAACCCAAAGGGATCTAGCCTGTGAATATGAATTAGAGAGATTTTTTTTTAATTATTAAAAAAATAGAAAGGCATTTTATGGTGAGTGTCTTTCAAGGGTGCACTGGTTCTAATTTAATCAGCATGTAATCATCATGTATGCCACCAGCACTCCAGGCACTAGAGTAATTGAAATGATTCCAGCTTATTTAATAAAGTAATTTCAATTACACCAGGAGTTGTCTCAGAAAATGTTAGCTGAACAAAGTTTATGTTGCTCAGGATAAGCAACACTTTGTGAGAGGTGGGACGTAGGGACAGAACAGTGACTCAGACTGTGTTTGACAAACAGGTCAGGACAGGACACTCAGCTACATGTACTGGTGTGGAAAGAACAAGGGGAAGTGGCCCAGCTAACGAATGCAGTGGAAGTCTACAGGGATCATGTTGGCTCAGGTATTTGCTGTTCCTTGCTAGGGCACCTGTCACTCCCCGCCATCCCCCAGGTAACGGTGACATCGGTGCTGAGAACTGGCAGCTCCCAGGCAAGGCAGTGGCGGTTGCGGTTGGTCAGAACGTTGGGGGAGCGAGCCCACAATCTCCAACCAGTTTAAATCAAACTGGATTTTCACAAATAAACACATGGGCCCCAATCCTGGGCTGCATCCAAGCTGCGCACTCTGCAGTTGGAGGGGGAGGGTGGCGAGGAGTATAAAGGAAGCTTTACATCACTGTCCTATATCATTTATATGTCTCCACTCCCAATCCTGCAGCTGGGCGAGCACCTGCCTGATCACTCCCTCTCTGATCCCTCTTTATTCCAGGCTGAACACAGGGCCTTCACCGCTGCTTTGCGTCTTTGCCAGTCTCCTCTGCAGTCTTAGCTTCTTCCCATGTCATTCTGACAGCTTTCCATTTTGCTTCTCTTGTGCGTTTCCATGTTATCCTTGATCTGCCTCATCACCTCTCACCCTGGGGGTTCCAGTCCAACAACGCCTGTCTTGTTGTGTTATTTGGATCTTTCCTCCGTATATAGGGTGACCAGATGTCCCGTTTTTATAGGGACAGTCCCATTTTTGGGAACCTTTTCTTATATAGGCACCTATTACCCCCACCCCGTCCCGTTTTTTCACAGTTGCTATCTGGTCACCGTATCCATGTATGTCCCAGCCACATGCATTTTCACTGCATTATTTCCTGTCCTATCCGTTTCTGTTTTGTCCTGCTCCAGAGTTCTTCATTTGTGACATTTTTCTGTCCATCTGTTATCGAGGATATGTCTAAGGCAGATGTTTATGAAAATTTGAAGTTTAGATAGTAAGGTCTTAATAAGTCTCCAAGATAGAATAAGACCAACTTTACAATGGTGTTATATATTCAAGGTTTAGTTTGGAGGGCAGGAGTGCTGTTTCTCCATATCAGCTTTAGAGTTAGAAAGGCACATCTGGCTTTCATGTCTTTGTCTATTCCACATGTTGAACTCACAATGCTGCCAACACATATGAAATATTGGATTTCTATGTCAGTCCCAGAAAGTGGTATTGGTGTTTCTCATTGTGTGTTGATTCTCATGGTTTTAGTTTTCTTGGTGTTGCTTCACAACACTACTAATTGTACATAGGCCTGGAGAACATTTGTTTTTGGCTTCATGTCTCTATGGATATGGGACAGCAAGTTGATGTCATCTGTAAAGTCAAGGTCCTCTAACTTCTGTGTGAAAGTCCATTATCTGCCTCTTGGTTGCCTGATGGTCTCTCTCATTCCAATCCACTCCCAGTCAAAAGATCATGGTGACATCCTTGTCTGACACCCGTAGTAACTGGCTTAGTCAGTTCACGGTTATGTATTACTTGGCATGTCATATTTTCATAGACGTTTTGATGATGTTCATAAATTACTAAGAGATTTCATAGAGGTTTAGCAGCCTCCATAAAACTGTTCTATCGACTGTACCAAAGACTCAATAAAAGTCATATAATGTGATTTTAGTCAATTGGTCAACAACGTGCCATCACAGGTAAATAGTATCAATGGTCAATGAGGGTCTGGCTGGAGACTCTTGCCTGCATGCTCGGGGTTCTACTGATCGCCATATTTGGGGTCGGGAAGGAATTTTCCTCCAGGGTAGATTGGCAGAGGCCCTGGAGGTTTTTCGCCTTCCTCCGCAGCATGGGGCAGGGGTCGCTAGCTGGAGGATTCTCTGCGACTTGAAGTCCTTAAATCACAGGATTTGGGGACTTCAACAGCTGAGTTAAGGGAAAGGGGGTGGGTCAGCTTTTGTGGCCTGCATCATGCGGGAGGTCAGACTAGATGATCATAATGGTCCCTTCTGACCTTAAAGTCTATGAGTCTATATAAAGTGGTGACTGCCATTTGATTGACAGTTCTATGATACATAAGGTTACCATCTTATCTATGTATGATTTCTCCTGTCTGAACCCTGCCTTTTCTTGTCATAACTTTGAACCTACTGCTTTCTTTATTCTGTCTAGAATAACATGGGTAAACACCTTGTCTGATATACACATCAACTGAATCCTGTCCAGTTTTTACACTAAGATCTCCTTTCTTTGACAGCTTCACTATGTGACCATTTTTCCATTCATTTGGGATTTTTATTTCTTCCCATATCTTTTGTCAGAGGCCTATCAAAATGCCTGTGTTCTTCAAGTCTGCCTCAAGAACCTCCATTGGAATGTTATCCAGATCTGGTGCCCTTCCACCCTCTAACCAATTAACTGCCCTCTCTACTTCTACTTCAGTGCTAGTCCTAGTGCAACATTCACATCTTCTCCTTCTGCTACATTGGGGGTTTGGCCACTGGTTGCCATTCAGTCATTTAGAAACAAAATGGTGACAGATCCACAGAATGCTGCAGCACAGAATGACACAAAGACACTGGTCAACATCATTAGATGGTTGTCAGGAAGAAAAACAAATACCAACCAAACAGTTCAAGACAATGAGGGCAACTTAACAACAAAGACATCAGAACAATTGCATATAATGGAGACAGTACTTTAGTCAGCTACTGAATGGAAAGCCAGTGGCCAATCCCTGGGCCCAATGAAAAGCAGCTTCAGCTTACACCCAGATGGCTATTGCCCCAAGGGGCCATTCTGGCAGCTGGGACTCACTGGGCCATGGTGATGCCCCTTTCCCTCTGGCCAGGCCCCCTACAATGACAGTTGTGGGGGGTGTCATATGAGCTACTCTATGGCACCTGGAAATTCCTCCAACAGGATCATTCTTTCACTGACTGGGCAAGTTGGTAAAACATCTGCTGAAGATCTGACCCTGCAATGTTTAGAAAGCCAATAGCCAAATCCAGAGGCGCCAACTTTCTCATTTCCCCTGGGGGTGCTCCGCCCCAGGCCCAGCCCCCCCTCCAACCCTTCCCCCATCTTCCTGCCCCTGCCCCCAAGCACACCCCACCCTCACTCTGCCTCTTCCTGCCCCAACACCTCCTGTACGCCACTAAACAGCTGATGAGTGCTGAGCACCCACGGAGTCGGCGCCTATGGCCAAACCCTATGCTTGTCTTCAGAACCGGGAACTACGTCACACTCAGAACTCGCGTGAAAATGTCCATTTCGAAGTGTCCCCATCAGCCAGAGCGTGACACCGGTTGCAGCAGCTGAGTTAATGGAGCTGCTCCAGATTTATACCCCGGTGAATGAAATCAGGACCCGCCTGTAAAAACAAAGCAGCCATAGGGTAGTGATGAATCTGTCCTTTAGTGTACGTAGGCAAAGTGCTCACTCACAAAAGCTTTCACTCCTAATACAAATCTCAAAATGCAAAAGCCTCGAGAAGAGCGGACGTCACAAGAATCTGACTAGATTGGTGGTGACTTTAAAGAAAGGATCCCATCCGAAAACAGCTTGTACTGAATTGACTCTTCTTGTTTTGTTTGAAAGTGACTGTCGTGTACATTGTAGGTACAACTGATCCATCCCAGCAGCAGCTCTCACAGCTGTTAGCACAGCCCCTTCCCGCTCTCAGGGCAGTGTATGAAGCAGACTGTGGAAGTCCCCATAAGCAGAGAGGAAGAACCCAGAAGTGAGAGCATGGGTCCCATTGCTGGGGATTGATCCCCTACCCAAAATAAGTAGCAGTGAGAGAACAGGATCTGGGCTGTGTGCCCAGCGACCACACTGATACCTAGTATCCTATGCCTAGAACTAGGCACCTAACTCCATATTTAGGCACATAAATCAAAGTCTCTGGTCTTCAAAGGTGCTGGCCTGGGATCACTGTGAAAGCTCACAAACCTTAGTGAGTCTTTCATCCCCCTTGGCATGAGTTTCAAGTTCATAATGACAGGCCAAAAGCCAGCTAGTTCCACACGCTGTCAGGTCCAGTTGTGAGCATTCCACAAAAGCGGTGCCCTGACATTATTCTGCAGTTCTTCATTCACACCTATAATATCCAAATCTAATGGAATGAGAAAGGGGTAGAATACAAGAGCAAACTGAGGTACGAGCTTTGCCCTCAGAGTTCTTAGGGAGATGTAAAGTGAGATCATTTTAAGCTTTGAGAGCATGCAAAAAATTAACATTTATTGTACTTCCTGATCTGTTTAAACAGCTCAACTGCCATGGAGCTCAAATAATACGAAGCTTGATAAAGGAAGTAGAGGTATTTTTACCCTTTCAAAGGGACAGGAGTCCTGAACAGCCCTAGTACGTTGTAGCACAAGTTCAGATTCCATTCTAGGCACTTTTCGTTTCAAAGCACTCAAGTGCAAGATAGAGGACTGCTTTTCTTTCCAAACATTGTTGTCAATCACACCCTAATGAAAGCGTGTCCTTCTCGCCTGCAGAAGCTGGTCCCGTAAAAGAATGTTGTGTCTCTAACATTCTAATGAGTCATAACCCCTTTACTACAATTGGATGGCATAACGACAGCCATAGTTAAGGTTGCTAAGTGTTTCCAGTCTAAGGACTCAGTGCAAAATGAGGGGAAACTGCTACTAAATCCAAATCCTACACTCACTTGTTACACGGGAGGCAGTGTTTTACAGCCACTTTGCACGTACTTTACACAGACTGGTCAAGGCAGTAGAGAATGAGACCCTAGACAAGCGGTTCTCAAACTTTAGCAACCGGAGGACCCCCATTTTGATTTAAAATTTTTCAGGGACCCCCAAGTCCCCCCACTAAGCCCTTGCCCCATCCCCTTCCCTGCCCCTTCTCTGAGGCCCCGCCCCTGCTCACTCCATCCCCCCTCCTTCTGTCGCTCACTCTCCCCCACCCTCACTCACTTTCACCAGGCTGGGGCAGGGGTTGGGGTACAGGAGGGGCTGTGGGGTGCAGGCTCTGGGAGGGAGTTTGGGTGTGGGAGGAGGCTCAGGGTGTGGCAGGGGGTTAGGGTGCAGGAGGGGATGCAGGGTGTGGGCTCTGGGATGGGCAAGGGATTGGGGTGCAGGAGGAGGTCAGGGGTCAGCGCTTACCTCAGTCGGCTCCTGAAAGCTGCCATCCCTCTGGCAGTGGCTCCTAGGCGGGGGGTGCCAGGGGGTCAGCAGCAGCGCACAGAGACCCCCTACCACTCCTTAGCCCGTAGGAACATGCTGGCTGCTTCTGGGAGCAGTGCAGGGCCAGGGCAGGTAAGAAGCCTGTTCCCCGGCACCCTGGGATGGAGGGGGAAGAAGTTTCTCAGCAGGGCCCATGAACCCCCAGGAGTCTGTAGACCTCAGTTTGAGAAATGCTGCCCTAGACCTCATACAACACTTCTCAGCCAGAATTCTCAAAGGAAGTTGGTATCATTAGCCCCATTGTACAGATGGGGAAACTGAGGCACGGAGGTGTGACTTGACTTTCCTGAGGTCACCCAGGAGGTCAGTGGCAGAGCTAGGACTAGAACCCAGGGCACCTCAGTCACCACCTAGTGCTCTGTCCTCCAGGCCAGTGTTTTATCAACTTTCTGGATACCAAGGACTGGTTTGCTGCCTTCCTAAACTGTCAAGGAGATCTCAGGGACTGGTGCCAGTCCACGGACCGATCATTGAAAAACACTGCTTTAGGCCACACAGGTTCCTGGTAGCCTCTGCTAGGTTGTTTTCTTACGATGTGAGATGTCCTGCAGCTACCTAAATAAACTTGCCCAATTCTTTTCCCTTTGGAAGCAGTCTGTGCCTGACTCACTGCAGAACTCAGTTTTCTGTCTGGCTCTGGAGTGTCACGCTAATAATGTTCCATCTTCAGTATATGAGTCTGATCCTGCTCCCATCTGTGCTCAATTTGCTCTTTGATTGCAATGGGATCAGACCTGATTGCATCATTCTCCCTATGGGGTTTTATTACATTTACATGTACAAACGTTTTTCACCTGCCTCTAGTGTGGGATGCACTATCTGTTTAGCAGCACAAAACAATACAGCATTGTAGGTCAAGGAATGGAGAATACCCTATCCCACTGAAACTGCAGCATGACTTGTTGCTAGTTGTCAAGGCTGATTCCCCACTCTGGCACTTTGAGTGCAGAAGATGGGGGCCCACAAGGATTCTAAAAAATAATACTGGCCACTCCCAGCTGCTATTAAACTCCCAAGGTTACAGCTTTTCTCTGACCTTGTATGGGTAGATGCTGCCAGCACCCAAGTACAACCCCACCCCCTTTGAGAACCCAGGAAGGAGCACTTCCTTCCTCAAGCCCTTTCACACACACACACCCACCCACCCACACACCCTCCGGGGAAGAGCTGAGAAAGAAACAAAGGAAATCAGCTGTTGCCACCAGCTAATTAAACAACATGTGCACAAACCTCTTAGGACACAAAAAACCCAAACCTGTTCTTGAAAAAGGTAAATTTTATTAAAAACAAAAAGAAAGAAAATACACCTGGAACTTAGGCTATTGCTGGATTTAAAAAGAGCAAATACAATAATTAAGCATCAAAAATGGTTTTCTTGAGGTCCAGCTTAATGGTTACAAGCAAAACAAAAGCATTTGGGGGTTAGCACAGAGCCTTACAGAAATAAAGGAGAGAAACCTAATCATGTCTTTTTAGACATTCCTGATCTACTAACATATCTGAGGTTTCAAACTGAGTAGTTTTTAGGTATGATCTGGTGATGTTCATACCTGGTTCATAGGTTTTTACAGCATAGCTTCAGCCCTGTCTCTGCTCTGTCCCCTCTCTGTGGGAGAAAAACACAGATAGGCGAAGGGGAAGTTTTTTCCCCAATTTTAAAAAGTTCTAGCCCTCCCATTGGCTCTTTTGGTCAGGTGCCCACTCCCTTCCTTTTACCTATGGGCTTTTTTAACCCTTTACAGGTAAAGCAAGTAGAGAATAGCTACTAACAGGGCTTTTGTAACTAACTGGCTGGCTGGCTGGCTATCCATAAAAGGGAGCTATTCCCCCCCCCCCCTTCATTTATCACACTAGTCAATACTTAAGTACCCTGATTAGAATTTAGCTAGGCCACCAGGGCTAACATCTGAAATGTGAAGATTTCAGCAATATCTTCTAACTTTTATATTGCTTTCTTTGGGAATATGCAGTAGAAATGGTCCCCATTTGTTACAGTAATAATTATCTGGGTTGGGTAATTGGCACTAAAAGCATTTTGTGGCATGCAGTAGTATAAGCCAAGAAGGATGTTTTTATTTCAGTTGACTCCTGAACTGAAATAAAGCTCCAACCCCTACTACTTTCTTCTTGCACTCACCTTCAAGACACTCCATAGCTAAGACAAATGGGATTTGGACATTACTGATGCAGAATCCCTTCAGTGAGGAAGGGAACTATTTTAAGAAACGTAATCATCCATTTTCAATAAGCCTTCTTATACTGGTCTGTGCTGCTGTTCATCCAGAGATCACAAGGCACTTTGCAAACCTTAGTTAATTAAGCCTCACACAACACCCTGGCAAAACAATCACAGATTTACTAGATCTGCCATTAGCCTCCTTGTTGCCTACCAGTGCCAGGGTGGGACTGAGATAAGGAGCAGAGGATTATGACTTTCCCCTAGGAATGGGGCAGATTGTCAGCTTCAGAAAAAAAAGGTGTAGAAGAAAGAAATGCACCTGCTTTACAATAGGAAAGGGCTACGTGCATGCCATGTGTGCTCAGTGCTACAAGCTGTGGGTGAAGCACGGAGACTGCAGCGAGCATGCTTAGTGCACTCTGCTCCACTGACATATAAGGGTGAAGGGCAGCACGAAAACTGCTCTTGAGCTGTAAGGTCTAGTCCTTTATGGCGGCTGATAGGCACCTGTGCCTCAGAAGCTACATCACTGAGGTTGGTCATCCTTGATTCACTAGAAGGACCTTGACCTGCAGAGCTTTTGTGCAGTGTTTGTGACACACAGCAGCATCTCCACTTATAACCTCTCCACCACACCACGGCTCGCAGGAAGCAAACGAGGATTGCTTCCTAAGAACAAAGAGACATACCAGAGAAGTGTAAATTCTGCGTATTGGCTGAGCAAAGTGGGGCCCTGCACTCTCTTCGGTGGTATTTCTCCATTTGTCTGCATGTCATGCAATTACATGTGAACGCTGCATCCAATCAATTCCAAAATTGCAGGGAATGTTGTCGGCATCCTTGAGTATACCCTGGTGATGTCGGTGAACATTAGAAAACTGGAAAAGCCTGAGTTCCACTAAAACCACTATTTGGTCACTCCAGAGATAGGGTGAAACAGCAGCGGCCTCATAGGCCCGTGGCAAGGGAACAGAATCACTCTGGATATAGGAGTGGGGCAGGGACCTCAAGGTGAGGGTTAGAAGGCATCTGCCCCTTTCCCACACTCACACTTCTGGTCAGCTCCCCCAGACCAGCCTTTTGCCCCCACTCTGGCCAGGCCCACAGCTGCAAGAGAGCACAACTGGGGGTGGAGACTGAGTGGTGTCAGGGCAAGGGTCTTGGCTGGGTTTTCCAGCTCCGCTTACGTGAGCAATGACCCTCTCGTAGCAGGCGTTTGTAAAAGTATGTTACGCTTGGTAAATGCTGTGGAATGGAATGGATGTAACCAACAACTAGCTAAACTGGGACACCAGCTGGGTTATTGCACTGCTAGTGTTTGATTCAGGAGAGTGGGTAAGGTGTCGCTGAAAAAAGGAGAGAGCTAGAAACGGACAAAGTGATTACAAGAAACAGCTATAGACCTTCAGGGCAGAATGAGGCTGTGGCACTTAGCATATCTGTGCAGATGAATGTTGCCTGTAAAATAGTTGGCACACTCCTCGTGAAGGCATTTCCATCCCCCGGGATATGGAGTGGAATAAGTACAGTGCATAAACCAAGTAACCAAAGGGGAAATGGGTTTTTCTGAAGATTATACAGGTGTAGATAGGTGGAAGGGATGGTTATTTCATATTTGGTTGAGTAATCTATAATAGCAGAGGCTATTTCAGACTGCTTGTCTACAAGACAGGTATGGGAAGTAAGATATAGGTGTTACAACCTGGCCCAGTAACCCACTCTACAGTTGTTAGTCAGCACATGCTTCCAAGCCACCTGGGTATGGGTCGAGTCTAGTCACTGTTTCTAGCTATAGGACCCTAGGGCACACTTCCAGGCTCAGACCTCTTGCCGGACCAGACTCTGGGATTAGGCTAGGGGAATGGCTTCCAAAATCTTGCTGATGTGGGCTGGTGAATGGGAGCGGAGCTAGTTGGCTGGCTATTCTAGACCTGACTATAGCTGGCAGGGCAGCCCACAGCAAATCTGGTCAGCTGAGCTGAAATCAGGCAGTTGGAGCAGTCCACAACAGAGAAACCTGGATGCAATCTGAGACCACACCCCCTTGAGTTCTGCAATGTTCAACTGGATGAGCAAAGCTTTGAGGGAAAGAACGGGGAGGATGTGACACCTGTACCCCTGTTCACCAGTTTTTATATAGTTATGATATATTTTGTACAAAGTATGCTTTGAGAGATAGCATGTGAAAACTCATAATCTACTGAAGATCATTATCCTGTTAAAATGTGTGTATTAACATTGTACGTGGAGCTATGAGTTTTTACTTATGATTATTTCTGAAATATACTGTAGTTCTGGGTAACACCCCCAGACCATTTTCTTACAGACAAAGGCACACTGGCATGTCAGCGAGGTGCTAAACGGTTTCAGAGATTCACCAGCAGGGGAGTTATAAACAACAAATTTACAATTCACCTGAAGGACAGTTGGCAGCTCACGTATACCATGGAACTGCCTGACCCCAAGACCCAGGAAGGGCTTTTCTAGTAAAAAAGGGTCAGGATAAAAGAAGGGAGAACAAGGCCCCTGCTCTCCTCTCTACCTTATATCGCTCTGCTCATATCATCAATGATTACCTGAAGAACACTGAACTAACAGGAATGATCCCAGACTGAAAGGAGACCTAGCCTGTGAACTGAGAATTGCCTGCTGCATCTGGTGTGGTGAGCATGATGTTTGCTTCAAATCTTATTTAAATTAGAAAAATTTAGGAATTAGTTTACAGTTTCATCTTTTTATTTCTTTTGTAACCAATTCTGACTTTTATGCCTTAACACTTGTAATCATTTAAAGTCTATCATTCTCTAGTTCATAAACTTGTTTTACCTAAACCAGCGTGTTTGATTGAAGTGTTTGGGAACTCTCTAGTCAGGTCAATGGAGACGGTGCATATTCATTACCCTTTGTTGGAACGACAAACTAATTTATGAGCTTGTACAGTCCCGGGGGCTAATGAACGGTACAAGATGCACCCTACTAGGGGCCAGGCTGGGACTGAAGGATTTGTGGGTGTCACCCTCTATCTATTCATGGATGGCTGGGCATAGCATTCATATACTCAGCCTGGAGTGACTTTGAATGGATCTTCTCATGTTTGTGATTTCAAGCAGTGAGACTACTTGATAGCCTGCATGCTATTCATAAACAAAAGGAGAGAAATATATCACTGCATAGCACTTTTACAGGGTTTGATTTTTCCAGTGACCATTTGAAAGATGGACATGAAACTCCCCCACACACCTTTTTTAACCATTGCTTAAGTCTCATACATAATCTTCACACTGTACATCTCTCTATAGTGAATACCTGTTCTCTACCAATACAGACAGTGATGGGCTGATTCCATGGCACAAAGCAGCAGAATGGTGTTTACCCAGTGTATTCATGGTGATTGACCATGTCTTCTTTGGGAAGGAAATTTCAGTGCTTGTGAATTTGTCAGACCTGAAAAAAGGTTCTGTAGCCATGTCTGACCTAGACAGCAGTGTTTGATTCCTCCACAGTCCCCTGCCAATGTGCCCCGGTGCTTGGCTGCCAATGTTTTTAGCAAGAGGCTTCCCCAAAAATGTTCTGGCCCAGTGGATGGTACAGATGACTTTCCCTTTCACACACACACACACACACACACACACACACACCACACACACTCCATCAATTCCACACTCTTCCACCCTAAATAAATCCAGCAATCCCACCACCAGTGCTTCCAACCCCAGCCCTCTTGGCCCACAAGGCTTTACTTTCCAGCCTCTAGTGGAGGCCGGGGCTCCCTGACGTGGCAGCTGGCCCGTACATCAGCAGTAGAAGGGAGTGCTCTGCAGCCGTGCTAGCAGCCAGGTTCTGATAGTGGCAAGCAAGTCATCCTGCAGCCTGGGGGAAGCAGAATGTGTCCCCTCATGTCAGGCTAGAAAGATGGGGGCTTTTTGATCTCTAGAGAGAGTGGGTCTCCCCTAAGTGCTGGCAATGTATAAGGGGGTCAGGAGGAGAAATAGGATTCCCCTGGGAAGTAATAGGGTAGGGAATGGAGGTTTTTCTCTACTGGATTTTACATTAGAAATCCAGGTTGTCTCTACCCATCACAAGAGCCATGAGAATAAAAACTGAGCAATTGGAGGGATATTTACTCAGATTGCTTGAAGCCATTTGGGTTTGATTAACACCGATTTAACCTCAGTGCCTAACAAATGCTTCTGAGAAAAGATGTCTTTGCTGAAATTTCAACACGCTTGTTCCTTTGGCTAAGGTGTGAGAGTTCACAGTCTGAGTCTCTAGAGCCCCTGTAGATCCTTCCCAAAACAAAGGTGCACCAGACTTGACACTCCTGATACTTCTAAGTAGAAGGGTAAGTAGAAACCACCCCCTCTAATCTTTCTGTTTAATATAGAACTTTCAAAGCTGTGTTCTACATCATAAACGAATAACTGGCTCCTTGTTTTAAAAATCCTTTGCAGGTCCCCTTTAATATGCTTTGTTAAGAAAATAAAAGTCACAACAGCGAATTGCCAGGGGCTGCCATTGCATCTACTCCCTGCTAACTATCCAGCAGTCCTGCCCCTCACCAAAGGCTCTTACGCAAAGGAAGCTGCCGTGGGATAACAGGGAAGGTTCTCTCATGGATCAGTAACTGGTTGAAAGACAGGAAACAAAGGGTAGGAATAAATGGTAAGTTTTCAGGCTGAAGAGAGGTAAATAGCGGTGTCCCCCAGGGGTTTGTTCTGGGACCAATCCTATTCAACATTCATAAGTGATCTGGAAAAAGGGGTAAACAGTGAGGTGGCAAAATTTACAAATGATACAAAACTACTCAAGATAGTTAAGTCCCAGGCAGACTGTGAAGAGCTACAAAAGAATCTCACAAAACTGGCTGATTGGGCAACAAAATGGCAGATGAAATTCAATGTTGGTAAATGCAAAGTAATGCACATTGGAAAACATAATCCCAGCTATACATATAAAATGATGGGTCTAAATTAGCTGTTACCACTCAAGAAAGAGATCTTGGAGTCATTGTCAATAGTTCTCTGCAAACATCTACTCAATGTGCAGCGGCAGTCAAACAAGCAAACAGAATGTTGGGAATCATTAAGAAAGGGATGGATAATAAAACCAAAAGATCATGTTGCCTCTATATAAATCCATGGTACGCCCACATCTTGAACACTGCATGTAGATGTGATCACCCCATCTCAAAAAATATATATTGGAATTGGAAAATGTTCAAAAAAGGGCAACAAAAAATGATTAGGGGTATGGAACGGCTGCCGTATGAGGAGAGATTAATAAGACTGGGACTTTTCATCTTGGAAAAGTGACAACTAAGGGTGGATATGATAGAGATATATAAAATCATGACTGGTGTGGAGAAAGTGTCACGGAGTGTGGGGGAGTCAGGGCCATGCACCCCCCACTTCCTGTGATTCACCGTGACTCTCAGCCAGCCAGTAAAACAGAAGGTTTATTAGATGACAGGAACACAGTCTAAAACAGAGCTTGTAGGTACAGAGAACAGGACCTCTCAGTCAGGTTCAACTTGGGGAGTAGGGAGCCCAGACCCCAGTTCTGGGCCTCCTTCTGTTTCCCCAGTCAGCTCCAAACTGAAACCCCCTCCAGCCCCTCCCCTCGCCTTTTCTTCTTTCCCAGGCAAGGAGGCCACCTGATCTGTTTGTTCTCCAACACCTTCAGTTGGCACCTTGCAAGGGAGGAGCCCACGCCATAAGTTGCCAGGAGACAGGGTGTTGACCATTCCCTGTGCAGACAGCATCACACACCCTCTGTGCAGACAGCATCACACATTGCCCTCTAGGGCTCTGCAACAATCACACACCCTTATCCCACCACCTAGACACTCAAGAAATGCATAGGGGAAACCAAGGCACCCACACAGCACTCAGAGAATACACCAAAAACATTCCCACTTTGTCACAGAAAGTAAATAAGGAAATGTTATTTATTCCTTCTCATAACACAAGAACTAGGGGTCACCAAATGAAATTAATAGGCAGCAGGTTTCAAACAAAAGGAAGTATTGTTTTCATGCAACACACAATCAACCTGTGGACCTCCTTGCCAGAGGATGTTGTGAAAGCCAAGACTATAACAGGGTTCAAAAAAGAACTAGATAAGTTCATGGAGGATAGATCCATCAATGGCTATTAACCAGGATGGGCAGGGATGGTGTCCCTAACCTCTGTTTGCCAGAAGCCGGGAATGGGCGACAGGGGATGGATCACTTGATGATTACCTGTTCTGTTCATTCCCTCTGGGGCACCTGGCATTGGCCACTGTCAGAAGCCAGGATACTGGGCTAGATGGACCTTTGGTCTGACCCACTGTGGGCATTCTTATGTTCTGTGTTGGAGACACTGCTGCTGTTTCATATGCCCAAGTATAGAAAAATGTTGCTGTTTCAAGCCTCACTGCACAGTGACTGCTGGCATATGTTGTTTTTCTAATGGAGACCACTACATCTAATGATCTTTAAGTTTCCTTGTGCCTTTGTATTTTTTTTAACCATCACATTTTATGACTTCCACTTCCAGTCTTTAGAGATCTTGCCTAGACTCAGGTGAAAAACAAAATAGTTCCATTTCTTTCCCTTGCAGCACTCTTAGCTGTTTCTCTTGTCAGTACTGAGTATGCTATTGAGTGTAAGAGCTTGTTATCTTTTCCACAGCTATTCCTGGTGTTATAAATACACTTCCTAATTGCTCATCTTTCCTAAAAGGTATAGTAAATCCCCAACTCCTTTATAGGTGAAAAGGACAATCCAAATAATTGCTAAATATACCTGCATCTGGCTTTGTCTTCTGCTTCTAATTCCTTGCATTCAGAATAGTTTCTCTGAAAACCTGGCTAATGTGTGTGCGTGTATCTGTATATATATAAAAATAAAGAAAATGTTTACATTTATGTGCTGTGCTGCTTAATAGTTTTATTTTAGCTTCTCTCCATTTGCTTGTGTTGTTATCATCAACTGGGCCTTTTCTCGGTAGCCACTTTTACACAAGACTATTCATTAGCTATTCAGGAAGGATATTAATACATCAGGCGTCTAGTGTTCTGAAGTAGTCATGCACAAATAGACCCTGATCCCCCACAGAGCCGCTGGTCAGGGCTGTCATTTCCATTAGCCTAACACGGTACATGATTGACTGGAGATGGCACACAAGGAGGCTGAAGAGCAAGGAAACGTCCACAGCATCAGTTCTTGAACCCAAAGCTTAAACCAGGGTTCTGACCACAACTGTGCAGGCATGTAAACTGGGCCCCTACGTTACACGGCATCCATGGGGGTGAACCTCAAATATTCAGTTCCAATGAGCAGCCAGAGCTCAACCAAACCTTCGGCCTGGAAATCTTGGGAGTTCAGTCCCTTTAGGGTTTGATTCCCATAACCCCTGTTTCCTGTAGGCTGGAAATACAGTGAGAATGGCTATTCTACTGGTACTGTGGCTCTTACACTTCCAGATTCAACCAGAAACTGTATGTTTTGGGGAAAGGTTCAGGCCAACTGTTATGTTATATAAATTAGTTTCCCTTGAAAATATCTGAGGCAGATTAACTGCATGAGAGGAAAATGGTCTAGAACTTGGCTGCAGGGCAAAATAAAGACATGCCATACATGGACCCTTTCCAAGGTAAACTGCAGTGTGTGGGTAATACGGAGATCCACGTTGATGTTCCAGCATCTCCCATGACTCTACTGTCCTCAGGCCCATGTATTCTGGCCAGGGAACTGGTGTGGGCCCCTCTCTACTTAGCTATATTTACACACAATTCTTGCTGTGCTCTGACAGTTTTATGGATTTACAAAAACATGCGATACACAAGGTGGGATCTAGAGACTTTAATGGAACTAGCTCCTTCTTTTAGTGTTATTGAATGTATTCTCTTTGAAGCTAATCTCTACCTTGTCCTGGATCAAACCATTTTATACCATTACATTCTGCTAAGACCAACTTTTAGAAGTACTTAGACATGAGAAGAAGCCCCGCATCCCTGGCAGGTTATTGGTTGTCTGGTCTCGGAGAGGAAGGGGTTGCCCACTTTGGGATGGTTTGCCCTCCTGGGGCACAAGGAGGGGTAAGTCTCTGCACTGCCCCCTACAGCTCAAGGATTGCATTCCTCTCTGGCCCATGGAAAGGATCAGGGGAACATACCAGTCAAGGACAGCCTAGCTTTCCCCTAGCGGCTGGTAAAGAAGTGGCATTTGCATATGTAAGCAGGGAAGAAGACAGTGTGCTTTGGTCAGGAAGATTTTAGATGTTTTGGAGCAGTTGCGTTACATGGGTGTTACATAGGTGGCTGAACAATATTGCCTTCATTGTCTTATCTATCTTTTACTTATTTTAAGCCCCACTCGGGGGGTCTTCTCACATAGCCAATCCTCTAAGTAGAATGGTCAGGAAAATGTGATTTCACTTCTTTGCAGGTGGCGCTAAATGGAGGTTGAGATAAAACCAGATAATAGGGAATGAAGTGGTCAGATATAGGGCTCCCCTCCCGTTATCAGGACACAATTGTGCAACTACTGAATCCTTGCCAAGGCAGAAGTCAGGTACAGACCAAACAAAGCCCAGAAAAGTGGAAGGATTGACAAACTCACAGAAAACATGAAATGCAGAGCTAAGGGTAGAAATTCAGCCAGGTACTTTCGCCTGCACTTAAGCTGCTGTGCTTTTCCTTTTACCCCAGTGCCAATGACGCTTGAAGTGTCTGCAGACGGGTTTACAATGGAAAACACGGAGAGAGCCAAAGCCCTAACAGCATGGGGGAGTGCTGTTTTAATGGTGTAGCTCAGAGCACTGTCTGAGGAGGATCTGCTAAACAGGAAGGTGATGTGTTCTACTGACCAAGAAAGAGATTTGATGGCATTTCTGCCCGTAGCGGTGATGAACATCTTGGCAGGGGGTTAGACTACATGACCCTTGTGGTCCCTTCTAAACCTATGGTTCTAAATCAAAGAGCATCACTGATGGATAAATGGAAGTTCCCTTTGGCCTAAAAAGTCTGAATGCTTAGCCAAAGGTTATTTCAACATGGCCAGACCTTTAAAGACCCTCTGAAAGGATCTTTTGCCCCCTGCTGATTCATTCAGCTGCATTTATGTGGCCAGTAATCATGTCAGAGGCTACAATACACTAGATTGTGTAGCCACCGAATTAACCTTAATTACGGGTTTAAATTTGCCTAGGACTAAGGGCTTTCTGCCTGCATTCATCTATAGAACACTGAGTAGCACACACTTGAAAGTGGTCACTTTAAATTGCTCCTCATTCTTCTTTTCGTATATTTCTCCAAATCTCCTAGGCACCTTGAAAATCTCAACCTACATGTATTAAACTGAGTCTAAAGCCACTTATCGGTTCTTGCAATTTTACCATGAGACTGATGCTATTTGGTATTTTCCTTAAAGCTCCAGCTTCTGGAGTCAAGTAATCATGTGAGAATCTCAGCTTCCATAAGAATATAAGAACGGCCATACTGGGTCAGACCAAAGGTCCATCTAGCCCAGTATCCTGCCTTCCGACAGCGGCCAATGCCAGGTGCCCCAGAGGGAATGAACAGAACAGGCAATCATCAAATTATCCATCCCCTGTTGCCCATTCCCAGCTTCTGCCAAACAGAGGCTAGGGACACCATCCCTAAAAATGAGATTCTAGCCCTGCTGGATGTGGAAGAAAGCTTGAAAATATGACCTGAGTGTACCTAAAGACTCCGATACCAAAAGATGTAACATAGCAAACCCCAATTTTATTATTTTTAAAAATCTCATGGTTTTTAAAATCGACCTTACGATTTTTTGAGGCCTGACTCATGATTTTGGAATGCCTGAGGTTGGCAATATTGTGCTTGGAAAGATTATATTTTTATCATTAAATGTCAGTAAACAGTGATTTCACTGTATACACACACAGGCTGACGAAAAAATATTTTCATTGATTGGAAATGTAAGAAAAATGCTGCTTCCGAACTTACTAGAGTCCCACCATAATGCATATAAAACGTGTTGTAATGCTGGCACTGGTGGAGCTGGAATAGGGGCGCCATTTAGGTAGCTTTCACTTTTTGAATCTTGGGCATCATCTGTCATTGACTAATTACCGTGCCCCCTCCCCCCATTTCCTGTAAGTGTAAAAATGTATATCTATAAAGATAGAGGGAAAATGCTTAAAAATAAGCATTGGTCTCATCCATTGAAATTATACAAAAATAAAAATTGAATTTTCCTAGCCTGTATACAGCCCAGTTCTGATCTCACACTCATTGGACACCACAGTACCACACTGGCTTCACTGAAATTCTTGCTAATATCCACTGGTGTGAGTGAGATTAAAAGCAGACTCAGCGAGAACATATGATGGTGAGGTGATGTATAATCATTTTACTGGCTGCATTATTCACAACTGGCAAGGCAGGGGGAGCCAGAAACAGTTACTCTGCAAAACGCCAGGGGTTTCCTAGGGTACCTGGATCACAAAGAACCTAGGTAGCTCCTGAAAGCAGGTGAAACTATGAGGACTTGGGTACCTGGCAGCACCCCAATCTCTGCCAGGATAGCTGGCAACTGTCTGCTAGGGGCCACATTACAGGGGACAAGAGAGACAGCCCCACAAAGCTCAGAGGACTGGGGGTGACGGGAACACAGGAGAGTGCCTAAATAGAGCTGTTTGGGAGATTTTTGACTAAACGCTATTTTAGAAGAAAGTGATGCTTCATCGAAACTGAAACTTCACAGAAAAGGATCAGTTTCAACCAATTTGAAAAAAGTTGCCAAAAAAAGTTTTGAAATTGTCAAAACATCATTTCAACACTTCCACAAGAAAAGATTCTGGTTTTTGAGTTTGAAACAACTTTCTGTTTCAAAATTTAATCTACCTATTTTGAATAAATACATTTTCAAGTGTTAAAATTGTAATAAAACATTTCAAACTTTTCGAAATTAAATGTTTCAACTGATACAAACCAAAATTTGTGGATTTTCTGTTTGTGAAAATTTTCGAGATTTTGACTTCACCCTGATACCAGTCCAGAATTTGTGAATTCTCAACAATTTTCCTGGGATGGAAAAATCATTTCCCACCTAACTCTCCTCAGCTTTGGCCCTTATTTTTAAAGGGAAATTAACAGAGGAAAAAAGAATCTACTACCTTTAAGTTGCTGGTTGAGCTGATCAGAAAATTTCAATCAAAAACAAAATTTTTCAATTAATTATTTTGAGAAAATTCATTGTTTTCCCATTAGATTAAGTGGATCACGATCTTAAAAAAAAAAAAAACTAACATTTGTCACTGTTTCCTAAGCACTCTAACACCACTCAGGAAAATTAATCCAAATTAACTAAAGGTGCAAATTTAAAGTGGATTAGTTAAACTACATTGAGAGTGTGGACACTCTCATTCAGTATTAAAGTGGCCTTAATTCAGTTTAGTTTAATTAAGTGTCCTCATGTTGACAAGCCCTTAATTAATTTTAAAGCTGAAACATCGGTATGCCAAGTAAACTTTGTTAAACACACTCTAAGCATTTAAAAGTAAAGAAATTAACAGTTTAAGCATGACAGATACATATTCAAATACCCTCATTATTCAGTCCATGCACAATATCATGTTTCACATTTCTGAAATAACCTTAAATCTGCCCTACCTCCCCCCAGGCCAGAAGCCCTTTGACACCCACACCTCACAAGGTTTATAGTCTGAGTCCCCTGGATGATGCCTGTGTGAGGCTAAATGAGGATGACTAAATCAAGTGCTCCATGTAAGCAGAAGGGAGAAACTCACCCAGTGTCTTAGAATGTATGCATGCAGTCCAGCAGGGGGTACCCTAATAAGTGAGGTTGCAGTAAGAGTCCTGGCCATTCCCACAGCACTGTCTCTATCGCTCCACACAGCAACAGCACTGAGTACAGCATCTGGGAAACAGCAAAGACAGATGTGATGAGTTGGAGAGCACTAACAAATATATTAAATACCACCCACCCAATACCAAGCCTTGGGGCACCACGGTCTGCTGACAACCTGCTGGTAGGCTGAAATTGAGCATTTATCCCTTCTCTTCCTTTCCTGGTGTTTATCCAGTTTCTGATCCAAGTGTCCTGTGCTCCTTACAAAGTGTACCTAATATGATGGAACCATACGGACCCAGTGGGGTCCAGATTAGCATGTTTACTAACTATATGCACCATGCCAGGTCAGAACAGCAGTGTGTGTGTATGGCAGGGGTCTGTTGACTTCTAAAACATAGAAGATGCTGAGGGCCACTAGCAGGCCCACAAATTTAAAGAGACACTATCCAATTCCTATACACGACATACGATAAATGTGTCCCTAATAGTCTCTTTAAGGAGGGATTCTGTCAAAGGCTTTTTGAAAGTTCAAACCAACTATATCAACTGCCTTTAACTAATAGTTTGCGGACATGCTCAGAAAATTCTAGTAGGACGATTTTCCTATGCAAAAAGCCATGCTGGTTTTACGCGGTCATATCAGATTTATCTAGGTGTCTCTTCAGTTATGGTTTCAACCAGTTTATCTGGCTCTGAGGTAAGGCACACTGGTCTGTAATTCCCTGGATCACCTTAGCACTCTCTTTAAAGATAAGCACATTTACTCTCCTCACAACACTGGTTCAGTAGCTGACTGTAATGACAGGTTGCACATGTTTGCTATACTTAAGGTCTTCCAGAACTTCTGGAAGTTCCATCTTGTCCTGGTGCCTCTTTACTCTTTAATCAGTTTGTTTCTTTCAACACCTCAATCCATGACACTGCCCCTTCTTAATTATTTGGCAAAAGTAGTTCCCGGGATAACTATTTCCCCAACATCCTCTGTAGTGAAGACTAGTGCACAAAAATCTATTAATTCTTCTGCAATGTACTCATCCTCTTTAATTTCCCTCTTTATTTCCTGGTCGCTTCTGATATATTTAAAAGATATGTAGATAGAGGCATGGAGTTTAAGACCGGAAGGGACCATCACGTCTGACCTCCCGTACATCACAGGCCACCAACAGCACCCACACATGAAAACCAGCCACCAAAATTAGACCAAAGTATTACAGCCCTGAGGACAGAGAACAGGAGGGACTGAGGTGCGCTCAGGCCAGAGGCCCACACAATGGCATGAAAATTATTAAGTGAGATACACCCAGATAATCCTGGCAAGTGACCCGCACCTGCACGCTTCAGAGGAAAGTTAAGCCCCCAACCTCACTGCCAATTGACCTTGGAGAAAATTCCTTCCTAACCCCACCCATGGTGATCAGTTAGACACTGAGCGTTAGAGCAAGAACCAGCCTGCCAAGAACCTGAGAGAGTGTGTGCTTGGTGCCACCTCAGAGCCCTGGCGCGCCCTGTCCAATGTCCCATCTCCAGTGGAGACCATTCCTGATGCTTCAGAAGAAGGAGATTAAAAAACCCACCCAGAATGCACTAGGGAGAATCCCTTGCTGACCCCTACCTGTGGCCATCTGACACGCTGAAGCATGAGCGTTAGGAACATCAGACATAAACCGGAAACTCAGGGCTGTTGAGCCCTGACCCCCACCAGCACAAGCAACCTTGTCATACAGTGCCACTCATGAATGTGTTAAACTCTCTCTTCAAACTAATTAAGTTGTGTTCCCCTTTTGGGGAACAATTAAATACAATTAAATATTCTGAACTAAATTAAAATAAAAGCACCTCAAAAATGCAACAGGTAAAACTACTGACAAGGTCCTTTTCATAACTTACAAACACAATGCTGGACTTTGCATAGAAAGTCCCCTGAAAGCCCACGTTTGAGGCAGATAAAGAAAATATTGACATATTATGGTCATAGCACTATCTAAGCCCCCTTGTCGTACCTCCATATAGACTAAGGGGCACTGTGGCGGGGCGACGACTCACCAGCACAGCGCCTCCTGCTGGTCATCCAGGGAATTAGCTCTTTCCAGCCCAAAGCGCCTTCTGCAGGCCGGCATCTCACCTGCCACTGGCCCTGTGTCCTTCCCAGACCCCTTTGCCCAGGGGTTCTGCCCACCACAGTACCCCCTCACTCTGGGTCTCCCCTCCCAGGGGAACCCCCAACCCCCTATCCCCACCTTGCCTCAGTGGCTACTGCCAGTCTCCATTTGGCCCCCGCTCACTGGGGCCGACAGCAGTCTGTAAACCACCCATCATCGGCAAGGGGGTTTGGACCTGCTGCCTTTGCCTATCTCTGGGCTGCCCCTCTGCAGCCCCAGTACCTTTTTAGGCCCTTTTAGCAAGGCCTGCAGCCTGGGGTTTTGCCAGGATGGAGCTCCCCAGCTCCTTCTGTCCTTCCCCAGCACTGCTCCACCTCAGGTACCCTGCTCAGCTCCCAGGTCCTTCTCTCTCAAGAGGCTAGAGAGAGACGCTTTTTCCTTCTGGCCCACTGCCTCTTATAAGGGCCAGCTGGGCCCTGACTGCACTGGCTACAGCTGTGGCTGCTTTCCCAGTCAGCCCAGCTTTTCCCCTCTGCGGCCCTCTCCAGGGCTGTTTTAACCCCTCGAAGCAGGAGTGGGGTGACTACCCCGCTACAGGCACGATAATACACACATAGTGAATTATGATACTGAATTATAAAGATGGAGAATTGCTGAATGGTACGATTCAGCCTTGTTAGTTATAATTTAATAATTTATCATTATGGATAGTGAATGAGTTCAGATATAGGCCTAAGCCTCAGCCTAACTCGGTCTGGCGTGCATGTTGCTTTGCCAGCTTTCCTCTTACATAGATTTCCTTAAATAATGCTACGGCTGACAGGACAAAGGGGATGTTTGGTTTATGCAATATGGGGCGCTGGAAAATTCTAGGCAAAAGAAAATGTTAATTAGTACGATAAATACACAGACCGAGAATGCTGAAAGTCCCTTTTACTGGGAAAAATAAGGGCAAGCTGCCATGAGAACATGAAAATTGTATAAACAGTGAAAATTGTGTAAATTGAAGCTTGGCCATGTGTATTGTACAGGTTACATATCATAAATGTTTAACGTCAATTGGAGAAAAGTTAATGAATATGTAATATGGAAATGTATAAGAATGCAGGTAAGGGGGCCCAAGTTGGAGAAATACCGGACTAGAAACTGAAGCAATGAGACTGAAGGACCAGATCAGGGGTCAGAGGCTGCAACAACCATTGAAATGCAGAAGAGCTTCCCAGTATGCCAGAACTGGGGAACTTGACCCCCTACCTGTACCATCTTGTCTGTTTATTGTCTGACATCTATCTATCTATATATATATGTCCAGACACCAGAAGTGACAATAATTCTGTCTGAAATTTTATAAAGGCAAACATTGATTAAGCCTAAATTGGGTGGATTTGTGACTCAGTTTCCCTGCTTACCTTCCCAACACCTCCACAAAATCTATTGGGAGGCTATTCCAGAACCTCACTCCTCAAAAGAGTAGAAGCAGCCTTCTAATTTCCAGCCTGATTTTCTTCATGGCCAGTATATGTCCATCTGTTCTTGTGCCAGCATTGTCCTTTAATTTAAATAGCTCTTCAACCTCCCTGCCATTCCTCTCCAACCACCCCCAATGTATTTATAGAGAGCAATCAGATCTCCTCTCAGACTTCATTTTGCTAGGCTAAACAAGCCAAGCTCTTCCAGTCTCCTTGCCTGAGATCGGCCCTCCGTTCCCCTGATTATCCTAGTAGAATCATAGAATATCAGGGTTGGAAGGGACCTCAGGAGGTTATCTAGTCCAACCCCCTGCTCAAAGCAGGACCCTAATACCAACTAAATCATCCCAGCCAGGGCTTTGTCAAGCCGGGCCTTAGAAACCTCTAAGGAAGGAGATTCCACCACCTCCCTAGGTAACCCATTCCAGTGCTTCTCCACCCTCCTAGTGAAAAAGTTTTTCCTAATATCCAACCTAAACCTCCCCCACTGCAACTCCTTCTTCTGTCATCTGGTACCACTGAGAACAATCTAGATACATCCTCTTTGGAACCCCCTTTCAGGTAGTTGAAAGCAGCTATCAAATCCCCCCCCCCCCCCCCGCAATTCTTCTCTTCTGCAGACTAACCAATCCCAGTTCCCTCAGCCTCTCCTCATAAATCATGTGCTCCAGCTCCCAAATCATTTTTGTTGCCCTCCGCTAGACTCTTTCCAATTTTTCCACATCCCTCTTGTAGTGTGGGGCCCAAAACTGGACACAGTACTCCAGATGAGGCCTCACCAAAGCCAAATAGAGGGGAATGATCACGTCCCTCGATCTGCTGGCAATGCCCCTACTTATACAGTCCAAAATGCCGTTAGCCTTCTTGGCAACAAGGGCACACTGTTGACTCATATCCAGCTTCTCGTCCACTGTAACCCCTAGGTCCTTTTCTGCAGAACTGCTGCCTAGCCACTCGGTCCCTAGTCTTTAGCAGTGCACGGGATTCTTCCGTCCTAAGTGCAGGACTCCGCACTTGTCCTTGTTGAACCTCATCAGATTTCTTTTGGCCCAGTCCTCTAATTTGTCTAGGTTCCTCTGTATCCTATCCCTACCCTCCAGCATATCTACCACTCCTCCCAGTTTAGTGTCATCTGCAAACTTGTTGAGGGTACAGTCCACGCTATCCTCCAGATCATTAATGAAGATATTTAACAAAACAGGCTCCAGGACCGACCCTTGGAGCATTCCGCTTGATACCGGCTGCCAACTAGACATGGAGCCATTGATCACTACCTGTTGAGCCCGATGATATAGCCAGCTTTCTATCCACCTTATAGTCCATTCATCCAGCCCATACTTCTTTAATTTCCTGGCAACAGTTCCAATTTAAATTCATCTTTCTTGAACAGGTGTGAACAGAATTGTTCACTCCCGATGTGCTCTTACCAGTGCCTTGTACAATGGCATTGTAACCGCGCCGTCCTGTTTCCGCCACAAAACTCAGTCGGAGACCACCTCAAGTGTATGCACCAGTGCTCTTTTATTCCTTTATCCCACCACCAACTATTTACACTTTCTTCAGGCTAACACCCTGGGAGACTGCTAGCTTTGTCTACCAGCAGGGACCTAGAGCCATACACTCCTCCCCTTCCTGTGTCCCCCCCCTTACTTTCCCCCCTGCCAGCTTTATACAGCCAGCTGGCTAATCAGGCCCACAGGTGCCTACGCTCAAGTTATCAGGGTGCGGTCTCCCCTGCCATCCCCAACTAATTCCCTTTAATTGGAGCAGGCTAACAGGGACCTGGCCAGGATCCCCTGGCCAGCACCCTGTTACAGGCATTAATACTAATCTATGCCTTGCCTGATACATCCTAGGATCACATTTGACCTTTCCACAGCCACATCACACTGGTGGCTCATAGTCATCCCACATACCCAGGTCCCTCTCCTGCTGTGTTGCTTGCAATTGATGAGCCCCCAACTTATAGCAAAAATTCTTAATCTTAAAGTTTAAGTGCATGGCCATTCAGTTTAATCCCATTTCTCTCACTCCCGTATGCAAGGTCATCCAGATCTGTATCATAGTCTAATCCTCCTCTGTATTGACGATGCCTCTCAACTTTGCATCATCAGCAAATTTTCATTAGCGCACTCCCACTCTTTGTGCCAAAGTCATTAACGAAAATCTTGAATAACATTGGTTCTAAGACTGATCCCTGAGGAACTCCACTAGTAACCTCCCTCCAGTCTGATAATTCACCTTTCAGTCCAACCCATTGCCTTCTCCTCTTTAGCCAATCCCTTATCTGCTTTACAATATTTGTACGGAGCCCCATCTTCCCTAATTTAACTAATGATTTCCCTTGTGGTACCATTTCAAGTACTTTACTGAAGTGCTGGTATATTAGATCTACTGCATTTCCCTTATCTAAAAAAATCAGTTATTTTCTCTAAGAAGGAAATCGGGTTAGTAATGACAGACCTACCTTTGGTAAACCCACATTGCATTACATCTCTTTTACCATTTACCTCTGAATTTAATTATCCTTTCCTTCACAATTTGTTCTAAAACTTTGCATCCGACTGAGGTCAGACTAATAGATCTATAATTACCTGGATCACTTTTTTCCCCTTTAATATAGGTACGACATTAGCTATTCTCCAGTTGTATGGTCCTACCCCCAGGGCCACCGAGAGCGGGTTCGGGCCCCGGTGAAAAAAATTTTTCAGGCCCCCCAAAAAGGGCAGACCAGCTAAACAGGGCCAAAGGTGGGGGGGAGCCAGGGAAGCCGGGCCCCGGGCCCCCTTCCAGACCACCGGGCCCTGGTAATTTGTACCAGCTTTCCCCTCCCCCCCGCCCTCGTCGGCCCTGCCTACCCCAAAGAGACAGATGTATTAAAAATCCTTGCTACTAGACTAGCAATCGCATGTGCCAGTTCTTTCAGTATTCTGGAATGGAAATTATGTGATTTCCCCCTAATTTGAGTTCATTAAGTTCTTTAAGCTATTCTTCCACCTCAGATGTAGTCATTTCCATATCTAGGAACTCGTTTGCATCAGCCATGCTGCCTTCAGGTACAATGTTCCAGATTATCATCCTTATTGAAAACCAAGGCCACATCTAAATAACCCTTAAACTCCTTCCCATCCACACTGTGGAGTGGCCCAACCTCATCCTTCTTTATTTTATTTATATAACTAAAAAAACTCAGATTAAGTATTTATATTTCATAAAAATGATTTGTCTTCAGCTTTTTTCTTCCTCTTAGCCCCATATCTGCCATCTTACATTTTACCTGCTTCTTCTGTTTGCTTCATTTGCTGGATTCCCATTTTCTGAAGGAAACCCCTTTTGCCCAAATACCCTCTTGTATCTTACCATTTAACCAGACTGGTGAGTGTCCTTGCCCTCTTGCTTCCTGTTTTGGTTTGGAGCACACAGCCATCTGTTACTCAATTAGGATATATTTAAACAGTCCCTATGCTGAGTCTCAGGGTATGTCTACACTACGCAATTAGGTCGATTTTATAGAAGTCGATCTTTAGAAAGCGATTTTATACTGTTGATCATGTGTGTCCTCACTAAGCACATTAAGTCAGCGGAGTGCATCCTCACTACCGTGGCTAGCATCGACTCACAGAGCGGTGCACTGTGGGTAGCTATCCCACAGTTCCCGCATTCTCTCCTGCCCATTGGAATTCTGGGTTAAGCTCCCAATACCTGATTGGGCAAAAACATTGTCGCAGGTGGTTTGGGGTATATGTCGTCAGTCTCCTCTTCCTCTCTCCCTCCCTCCCTCCATGAAAGCAACAGCAGACAATCGTTCCACGCCTTTTTTTCCTGGGTTACCCGTACAGACATCATAGCACGGCAAGCATGGAGCCCGCTAAGCTCACTGCTGCTGTTGTGAGCATTGTAACACCTCGCGCATTATCCTGCAGTACGTGCAGAACCTGGCTAGGAGACGCCAGCATGAGGACGATTGTGAGGAGGACATGGACACAGAGATTCCTGAAATCACGGGATGTGGTAATTGGGACATCATGGCAGCCGTGGGGCAGGTTGATGCAGTGGAACACCGATTCTGGGTCCAGCAAACAAGCACAGACTGGTGGGACCGCATAGTGTTGCAGGTCTGGGATGATTCCCAGTGGCTGTGAAACTTTCACATGCGTAAGGGCACTTTCCTGGAACTTTGTGAGTTGCTTTCTCCCGCCCTGAAGTGCAGGAATATCAAGATGAGAACTGTCCTGACAGTTGAGAAGCGAGTGGTGATAGCCCTGTGGAAGCTTGCAAAGCCTGACTGCTACCGGTCAGTCAGGAATCAATTTGGAGTGGGCAAATCTACTGTGGGAACTGCTGTGATTCAAGTCGCCAACACAATCACTGAGCTGCTGATATCAAGGGTAGTGACTCTGGGAAATGTGCAGGTCATAGTGGATGGCTTTGCTGCAATGAGTTTCCCTAACTGTGGTGGGGCGATAGATGGAAGGCATATCTCTATCTTGGGACCGGAGCACCTTGCCAACCAGTACATAAACCGCAAGGGGCACTTCTCAATGGTGCTGCAAGCACTGGTGGATCACAAGGGATGTTTCACCGACATCAATGTGGGATGGCCGGGAAAGGTACATGACGCTCGCATCTTTCGGAACTCCGGGCTGTTTAAGCAGCTGCAAGAAGGAACTTACTTCCCAGACCAGAAAATTACTGTTGGGGATATTGAAATGCCAATTGTTATCCTTGGGGACCCAGCCTACCCCTTAATGCCATGGCTCATGAAGCCGTACACAGGCAGCCTGGACAGTAGTAAGGAGCAGTTCAACTATAGGCTGAGCAAGTGCAGAATGGTGGTTGAATGTGCCTTTGGACCTGTACTGGCGCTGTTTGCTGACTAGGTCAGACTTCAGTGCAACCAATATTCCCATTGTTATTGCTGCTTGCTATGTGCTCCATAATATCTGTAAAAGTAAGGGGGAGATTGAGGCAAATCACCTGGCGGACGATTTTAAGCAGCCAGACACCAGGGCAATTAGAAGAGCACAGCAGGGCACGCTGCGCATCAGAGAGGCTTTGAAAACCAGTTTCATGACTGGCCAGGCTACGGTGTGACAATGTGTGTGTTTCTCCTTGATGCAAACCCGCCCCTTTTGTTGATTTTAATTCCCTGTAAGCCAACTACCCTCCCCACTTCGATCACAGCTAGCAAAGGAAATAAAGTCACTATTGTTTTGAAACCATGCATTCTTTCTTTATTAATTTAAAAATAAATGAGATAACTGACAAGGTAACCCGGGTGGGGTAGGGGAGGAGGGAAGGACAAGGCCACATTGCTTATTGTAGCCACACTACAAATCAAAACTGCTTGAATGACAGCCTTCTGTTGCTTGGCCATCCTCTGGAGTGGAGTAGCTGGGTGCCCGGAGCCTCCCCCACCCCTACCCCCGTGTTCTTGGGCATCTGGGTGAGGAGGATATGGAACTTGGGGAGAAGAGCAGGCGGTTGTACAGTGGATGCAGCGGTGGTCTGTGCTTTTGTTGGCCTTCCTGCAGCTCCACCAGATGCCTGAGCATGTCCATTTGCTCACCCATTAGCCTCAGCATCGCATCCTGCCTCTTCTCATCACGCTCATTTAATGCTTTCCTGGAGTCTGCCACTCAATGCCTCCATGCATTCAGCTGTGCCCTATCAGTGCGGGAGAACTGCATGAGCTTGGAAAATATGTCATCACGAGTGCGTTTTTTTTCGCCTTCTAATCTGAGATAACCTCAGGGATGGAGAGGATAGAGGGAGCATAGAAACATTTGCACCTGCGGGGGGATAAAAAGGGAGAATAAAATTTAAGATGATACATTTCTGAGAACAAAAGAGAGACTCTTTCACAGTGAATCAAGCAATTCACAGCAGACAGCACATATGCTTTAGGTACAAGGTTGCATTTTGCCTTTTATATTGAGCGCCTGCCGGTATGGTGACACATCACACCCGGCTGGGCAACAGAATTCGGTTTCCAGGCAGCCATGGTAAGCCAAAGGGTATGCAGGGTTGGCTTCTTCCGCCTTCATAACTTGGGAATAGTTTCAAACTGCAGCGCCCTCCTTTCCCATAGCAAGCAATGCTGGTTGGGTTTGCCATTTAAACATAGGGGCTGCGGTTTTCGGGTGGATGTGCAGCACACACCTCCCCCCACTCCACCGCATGGCTATTCTCAGGGATGATCCCTTTCAGCCAAGCCAGCAGGAACGGGGTCCTTTTACTGTTCTCTTACAAAAATTCCCCTATTTCAACCAGGTGACCATGAATGATATCACTCTCCTGAGGCTAACACAGAAAGATATAGACCGAATGTTGCTTGAATGCGACCAAAACCCAGAACCATTCGCTGCCATGCTTTGTGCTGCAGTGATTCCAGACTTCTTGCTACTGGCTTGGAGTGGTAAAGTGTCTACCGTGGAGGACGAAATAAGGCTGCCCTCCCCAGAAACCTTCTGCAAAGGCTTTCAGTGTATCTCCAGGAGAGCTTCATGGAGATGTCCCTGGAGGATTCCCGCTCCATCCCCAGACACGTTAACAGACTTTTCCAGTAGCTGTACTGGCCGCGAATGCATCCCAAGTCTTCAGGGCAAATCAATCATTAAACACTATTGCTTTTAAACCCTGTACAAATGTGCACTCACCAGAGGGGCCTTCCCCACCTTCAGGGTTGAGGATCCCGCCTTGGGAGGATATTGGCTCCAGGGTGATGAAAAGGTCCTGGCTGCCAGGGAGAACGGATTCTGTGCATTCTCCTCCTCCTCTTCCTCATCCACAAAATCCTCATCCCTGTTGCGTGAGACTCCCCCCTTGCAGGTGTCCATGGACAGTGTGGGGTAGTGGTAGGGTCCCCCCCTAGAATGGCATGCAGCTGTTCATAGAAGCGGCATGTGTGGGGCTCTGACCTGGAGTGACCATTTGCCTCCTTTGTCTTTTGGTAGGCTTGCCTGAGCTCCCTAACTTTCACACGGCACTGCTGTATGTCCCTGTTGTAGCCTCTGTCCACCATGCCCTGTGAGATTTTGGCATATATATTAGCATTTCTTCCTTGTTGATCAGAGTTCAGCCTGCACAAATTCTTCTCCCCATAGAGCAATCGGATCCAGTGTCTCCCGTTCGGTCCATGCTGGAGCTTGTTTGCGATTCTGGGGGGACTGCGTGGTCACCTGTGCTGCTGAGCTCGCCACGCTGACCAAACATGAAATGAAATTCAAAAGTTCCCGGGGCTTTTCCTGTGTACCTGGCTAGTGCATCGGAGTTCAAAGTGCTGTCCAGAGCTGTCACATTGGAGCACTCTGGGATAGCTCCTGGAGGCCAATACCGTCGAATTGCGTCTGCTCTACCCCAAATTCGACTCAGCAAGATCGATTTTAGCACTACTCCCCTTGCCGGGGAGAAGTACAGAAGTCAATTTTAAGAGCCCTTTAGGTCGATGGAACAGGGTCAGTTGTGTAGACGCATTGCTTATAAAATTGACCTAACGCAGCTAAATTCGACCTAACCTCGTAGTGTAGACCAGGGCTAAGAGTCTCAGGGCTGCTCTGCACTGAAAACTTACATCGGCATAGCTACGTCTCTCAGAGGTGTGAAAAATCCACAACCCTGCAAGACACAGTGAAGCCGACATAGCACCCAGTGTAGACAACATTAGGCTGATGGAGGAATTCCTCCATCTCCCACCTCCCAGAGAAGTGGATTAACCACAGCGATGGAAGAACCCCTCCCGTCACTGCAGGAAGTGTCTACACTGAAGCACGACAGGGGCACAACTGCAGCGTTTTAAGAGTAAACATAGCCTCAATTTCTTTTCTCCCATCTCCTAGCATAAACAACAACCCCCGATCCCACAAACCTGGCCAGTGTTCTGTGCCAGGAGCCTGGCTTCACTTTGGCCTAAGTGGAAGCAATTCCATTGTATGAGCTCTTCTATCCTTAAATGTTCCCCAGTACCCCCTCCTCTTTACACCATCTTCCCATCCATGCACTGAGACCCTGCATGCCCCCTGTCTAACTGGCCTCACAGAGCGAGCCTGGGACCTAACACAACCCAGAACCTCTTGTGTGGTTTCTAGGGAAACCTTGAGATATCCTTATATACATCTCAGGCCTCAGACTGTAGCTAGAGAAACCATGACAGCAGTGGGAACACACTTTTTCCAGCCACCATCCCTAGAAGTTCCTTTACTGAAGGTCCTTGGAGGAATGGTCACCTGTCACACACTGAAGATCCCAGGAGGAGCCTATCTCTTTCCCCAAAGACCAAGCAGAGCCCAGAAATTCCAAGAGGACCTGCAATGATTCAAAAAAAGTAAGAAGGAGCCACATGTGTGCTGGGAAGAAGGGTGTAGCTGAAAGGAATTACATAGTGACTGAGATGTTGCATTCTGACCATGTGACTTAACCTTGATGCCTCATGGAAGATCCCTTGAGTAAGTTGCTTTTGATAATGACGACTGACTATAATACAGACAGCTTCCCAAACACAGGAGATCTTGGTGTCATGATTCATTCCTCAGGAGATAGTATTTTCCATTTCCCCCATCATCACCATTTTGGGGAGAAGAGATGGGTGAGTTTTTGTACTGGAGCAGGTGGGTAGCCATATAGTATGTTTATAAACACATACTAAACATATCCTATTCTAGTGCCGTATATTTGTATATTTACATTCCATGTTTTTTTTTCAGATGGAACACTGAATCATAGAAGATTAGGGTTGGAAGAGACCTCAAGAGGTCATCTAGTCCAATGCCCTGCTCAAAGCAGGACCAACCCCAACTAAATCATCCCAGCCAGGGCTTTGTCAAAAACCTCTAAGGAAGGAGATTCCACCACCTCCCTAGGGAACCCATTCCAGTGCTTCACCACCCTCCTAGTGAAATAGTGTTTCCTAATATCCAACCTAGACCTCCCCCACTGCAACTTGAGACCATTACTCCTTGTTCTGTCATCGGCCACCACTGAGAACAGCCGAGCTCCATCCTCTTTGGAACCCCCCTTCAGGTACCTGAAGGCTGCTATCAAATCCCCCCTCACTCTTGTCTTCTGCAGACTGGCTTAAAGCCTTTTCAGGAGTCTATAGCTTTGCATCTATAACACCTGCTGAAGCATGCAGATTTTTTAAAGTCCATAACCCCGCCCTATGGTCTTAAAAACGTAGAACCATATTCACTACGGCATTACTTAAGTTTTACACTGGAGTGACACTGAAGTCAATGGTATTATATTCGCATAGAACTAGAGGGGAGGATCTTCCTCCTTAAAATTTCATAGCTTTCTTAAATTTGGGGGTTTTTTTTAAAAAAAAGTTATGCCATGACACCTAAAAAGCACTTGACAATTGCAAGGTACCCGGTCAGCTGTGACTGCTTCTTAGTATACTAAACATAATCATTTCACTCTTACCTAACTCTGAGCACCTAACCCTAAGCAACCATTTTAGCATTTTATCCTGCCGTCCATCGCCATGGTATCTTAACGCCTTCCACATAAAGTCTATAGCAATGGTAATGTCCCTCATGGACTTCATGCAGTCTCCTGGCTCCCTTCCTTTTGGGGGATAAAGCCTCTACTTGGGGTATCATAGAATCATAGAATATCAGGGTTGGAAGGGACCTCAGGAGGTCATCTAGTCCCACCCCCTGCTCAGAGCAGGACCAACCCCAACTAAATCATCCCAGCCAGGGCTTTGTCAAGCTATGATTCTATGATTTTTTATGATTTTTTTTATTAGTTTGTTTCCTCCCCTTTTGTTTGTTGTACCCACCTTGTCTTGTGCTAAAACCGTAAACTCTTTGGGGCAGAGACTGTCTTTTTATTTATTACGTGTGTGCAGCACAATGGGACCGCGATCACTAACTGGGGCCTCTAGGTGCTAAATATGTACAAATAATAAATCATACTTTTTGAATTCTAATTATGTCTTTTATAGTTTTTTTCCATGGTGACATGGGTATTTTCTCATCCTTTGCAACAGTTTAACAATGGAAATTATATAAATTTGCCCCAAATGACACAGACCTGGACAGATTATGATCTCAAGTTACACCAATGTAAATCTTTAGTACAGGGCCTAATTCAGGGGCGGGCAAACTTTTTGGCCTGAGGGCCACATCGGGTTTCTGAAATTATATGGAGGGCTGGATAGGGGAGGTTGTACCTCCCCAAACAGCCAGGGGTGGCCTGGCCTCCTGCCCCCATCGACCCCCTCTGCTTCTCGCCCCCTGACAGCCCCCCCGGGACCCCTGCCCCATCCAACCCCCCCAGTTCCCTGTCCCATGATGGCCCCCCCAGGACCCCTGCCCCATCCACCACTCCCTGTCCCCTGACCACCCCCCCGCCACCCCATCCAACCCCTCCTCTCATTCCTGACTGCGCCCCTGGGACCCCTGCCCCATCCAACCACCCCTTCTCCCTCACCACCCCCGGGAACCTCTGCCCCCTGCTGCCCCATCCAACCCCCCCCCTCCTTCCTGACTGCCTCCCTGGGGACCCCTGCCCTCATTCAACCACCCGTTCCCCGCCCTCTGACCGCCCAGCCCCACTCCCGACCCCTGACCACCACCCCGAACTCCCCTGCCCTCTATCCAACCCTCCCATCCCCTTACCGTGCTGCCTGGAGTACTGGTGGCTGGTGGCGCTACAGCCGCGCCGCCCAGAACACCAGGACAGGCAGCCGTGCCTCCTGGCTGGAGCCAGCCACACCACCATGCAGCACAGAGCACCAGGTCAGGCCACGGCGCTACAGCTGCGCTACCTGGCAAGAGCTCGCAGCCCCGCCGCCCAGAGCATTGTGCAGGCGGCGCAGTGACCTGAGGCTGCGGGGGAACAGCAAGGGAGGGGCCAGGGGCTAGCCTCCCGGGCCAGGAGCTCAGGGGCTGGGCAGGAGGGTCCCGCGGGCCAGATGTGGCCTATGGGCCGTAGTTTGCCCACCTCTGGCCTAATTCAAAGCTCATTGAATCCAATGGGCATATTTCCATTGACTTCTAGGTGCTTTGGATCTGGCTCTATGGCCCAGCTGCTCAAAGGTATTTACGCGCCCATCTCCCGTTGATTTCAATGGGAGTTAGGTGCCTAAATACCATTGAAGATCTGGGCCTAACTCCACTGAAATTGGTAGTTACCTGAGATTTACCCAAGATCAGAATGTTGCCCAGTACTCGACTTGGTTTTGGAGATAGAATAAAAGCTCTTAATTGCTGGTGGAACATTAATTCCATTGTAGAATTAACTGGAAATATTTACATATCTAATATCAAAATCCAGAGAGTTTATGGGATAAAGCACACAACGGGAGGACCTGCTTTAATAAGAGGATTCTTGGTTATTCTACTATTGAAATGGAAGATTAAAGGAGTGCAACCGAACATTTTGAACACACAATGATTACAAATTACAAAGAGGAATTTATATGCTCTGGGAAGTCTGTAAATCATTCTTTGTGGCGGTTGCATTCTCATTATCATCTTCCTAGTTGAATCATGTTTGCAAAACTCTTTGCCTACCCTTTTTAAAGAAGGTCTTTTTGTGGATTTATTTAGTTCTGTAATTGAGCTGGTTTTATGCCTTTCTCTTTATTCATAAAATAATAAAAAATTTAAATCTCTAGCTTTAAAATCATTCCTCTTCAGCTACTGTAGAATTCCCCAAGCTGCTCTCTTCAGTCAGAGGAGAATGTTAACATTAATTAATATGAATTAAGGTCTATTATTATTTAAGTGCTCCATTACCACGAGAGCTGGTCAACTTATTCATTAGAAATATATTAGCCAATGAATATTGGGCCAGACCCTCAGCTGGTGTAGATTGGCATCGCTCAATTGATTTTAATGATGCCTGCCACTTTATATCGGCAAAGAATCCAGCCTTTGCAGACAAAACTGACTTTTACAAAAGCTTTTCTTATCTGTAATTGTTCAAATAGTTTATGCGCTCCGATACTGTGGTGATAGGCACCAGTAAGAGAACATAAGATACATTTGTACAGTTTACCCCAGCGGTTCTCAACCAGGGGCCTGGAGCCTCCAGGGGGCCACAAGCAGGTTTCTGGGGGTCCGCCAAGCAGGGCCAATGTTAGACTCGCTGGGGCCTAGGGCAGAAAGCTGAAGTGCCGCTATGCAGGGCTGAAGCCCAGGACCCTGAACCCTGCCAGCTGGGGCTGAAGCCGAAGCCTGAGCAATGCAGTTTGTGGGGCCTCCTGTGCCATGGGGCTCCGGGCACTTGCCCTCCTTGCTATTCTCTAACGCTGGCCTTGGCTTTTATATGCAGAAAAACAGTTTTGGGAGCACAGGTGTGTCATGGCGTTTTTATAGCATGTTGGGGGGACCTCAGAAAGAAAAAGGTTGAGAACCCCTGGTTTAGCCTATGGGCTGTTCACACAGTGTTGAGTTCAGCTGTTCACTGTTTGCTATTTATGGGGTGTGATTCATCGCTGAATGTTGCAATGGCTAACTTTTAGGTTCCCTGCTGCCTCGTGGAATTCACAACCCCAGCTTAGGCACCCAGGCTCTTTGTACAATGCATGGGAAGAATTAGGGGCCTAAAAAAGGGATTCTTAAAAGCCAGCATACTGAGTCAGGAAGTTACCCAAGCTAACCAGAAGGAAATACCCAGGAGAGGGATGTGGCCTAAGCCCAGCACCTCAAAGGAAGTTAGATGCCTAACAAGGCTGGAGTGGAACAAATTCAACAGCAGAGGTTGAGAGCCCCCCACACCCAGAGTACCATGGGTAGCCCATTGGTTTGGGGCATTCACCTGGGTGATAAGAGACCTGGGTTCAAGTCCCTGCTCCACAGCAGGCAGGGAAGGGATTTGAACCCCTGTTCTCCCACACCCTGGGAGAGTGTGCTAACTAGTGGGTTACTGGGTGTAAGGCAGCCTCCCCAGCACCTATTCTTCCTCTGATTTAGTTGGGGATTGGTCCTGCTTTGAGCAGGGGGTTGGACTAGATGACCTCCTGAGAGCCCTTCCAACCCTGATATTCTATGATTCTCTGTTTTGTGATGGTCCCGATCTTAGATAGCCTCTGTGCACACCTACTGAATCACACCTTGCAGGAAAAGCTAGGCAGAGAATGCCAGTGGTGCTTAAATGTTGGACTTAGGTATCTAGCTACCACTGGAGGTGCCTAAGCTCCCCTCGTGTCTGTAGCTGTAGCGGGGTGGTTACCCGCTCCTGCCCTGAGGGGTTTAAAGCCACCCCTGGGAGAGGGCTGAGAGAAAAGCTGGGCTGATTGGGAGGCAGCCTCAGCGGGAGGACATGCCCCAAACAGGCCCAGCTGGCTCTATAAAGGTCAGGGCAGCCAGGAGTTCAGAGGCTCTCTCTTGTCTGAGAGGGAGCAGGGCCTGGCTGCCTAGCAGAAAGGGTACTAGGGGTGAAGCAGGGCTGGGGAAAGCCAGAGGAGCAGGGGAGCTCCTGGATGGCAACTCCCCAGGCTGCAAGGCCTGGATTAAGGCCTAAAAGGGTACTGGGTGGTAGAGGAAGGCAGCAGGTCTGAAGCTCCTTGCCTGTGATGAGTGGCTTATACTGCAGTCTGCCCCAGGGAGTGAGGGTAGATGGTGACTGGCAGTAGCCCAGACTGAGATGAGGTGAGGTGGGGTTAGTAGGTGGGGGTTCCTCTGGGTGGGGAGACCCAGAGCCTGAGAGTGTGGGGGTACTGCCAGGGGGGCAGCAACCCAGAGAAAGGGGCACCAGAGTCCGTGAGGGTCACGGGGGCCAGTGGCGAGCAGGACACCGGCCTGCAGTGGGTGCTCCGGGCTGGAAAATGAGCTAATTCCCTGAGAGACCAGTAGGAGGCGCCGCAGGGGTGAGTCCACACGCTTACAGTAGCCCATAGTATTTTTAGTTCTCCCTATCTTGACTAACAGTATTTAAAGAAGAGAACTACTACTAATTATTATTCATGTTCCGGTAGCACCGAGAGGCCCCACTGTACAAACACACAGTAAGACACAGCCCTTTCCCAGAAGGGTTTCACTCTAATGCAGTGGTTCTCAACCAAGGATACATGTACCTCCTGGGGGTACATCAACCCATCTAGATACTTACCTAGTTTTACAACAGGCTACATAAAAGGCACCACTAGTGAAGTCAGTACAAACTAAAATTTCATATAGACAATGACTTGTTTATACTGCTCTATATACTAAACACTAAAATGTAAGTACAATATTTATATTCCAGTTGATTTATTTTATAATTATATGGTAAAAATGAGAAAGTTAGCAATTTTTCAGTAATGGTTTGCTGTGACACTTTTGTATTTTTATGTCTGATTTTGTAAGCAAGTCATTTTTAAGTGAGGTGAACTTGGGGATACACAAGATAAATCAGACTCCTGAAAGGGATACAGTAGTCTGGAAAAATTGAGAGCCACTGCTCTAATGTATAAGAAATTATGACTGCTGTTATTCATGCACAAAAACCTTTTGATTATATGATATTAGGGTATTTATATAAAGAAGAGGCCGGTCCTGAAACATGTATGTGGTATGGGTGCAGGCAGACAGGGGAGAACTCCCGATCATGAATAGGGAATAACGAGGGCCATGAAAATGGATGACCTGAACAGCTGTTCGGAAGTGGAGCAAACATTTCTGAGCACTGTCATTGCAGCATTCAACCAGCTCTAATTACTATGTTAAATTCCACCCAAGCTAGCTCCTCTTGAGAGAAGGCGACGAACACAGACTGATAAGCTTCTTGTGTGTGTATTAAAAATTGAACAAAAGGTAATTCTACCATTTTAAATATTTATTCGTTATGAATTAGAACTAAAGATTCATGACTGGTCATGTGGCAAGAAACAAGACATTATGCCCAGGGGAAAGCTCAGCACAGCTTTGCCCAGGCAAGACAAGGATGTGATAAAGGTATCTGGGGCAATGAGTGGTGTGCTAGTTAGGAACAAATTTCATGTGTCTATTACAGCAGAAAAGCTGCTGTCAGAAGAGTGCACCAGTTGTCCATTTTCTTGCTGTATATGAGATGGCACAGCAATGCCAAGGAGCAACTTGTCTGCCTCCAAGACATTGCCCACGGCTGGCCTGTATGAAGACAACATTGATATGTTGGGAGTTCTGCTCATGAGTTTGTGTTTGTGAAATAAATTAGTCACGCAGAAAAGTGGCAGAGCCTTAGGTATGGCTGGAAGTGTTGGATGCTTTGGAAGAGGGAAAATCTGTATGAAATATCATTAAAGTTCTCTTCACAAGTCCATGGGTCCAGATCTAAGGCATCCAAGGATGCTGAGGGAGTTGGCTGATGTGATTACAGAGCCATTGGCCATTATCTTTGAAAATTCGTGGTGATAGGGGAGGTCCCGGATGATTGGAAAAAGGCAAATATAGTGCCTATATTTTAAAAAGGGAAGAAAGAGAACCTGGGGAACTACAGACTGGTCAGCATCACTTCAGTCCCCAGCAAAATCATGGAGCAGGTCCTCAAGGAATCCATTTTGAAGCACTTGGAGGAGAGGAAGGTGATCAGGAACAGTCAAAATGGATTCACCAAGGGCAAGTTATGCCTCACCAACCTGATTGCCTTCTATGATGAGATAAATGGCTCTGTGGATATGGGGAAAGCGGTGGATGTGATATATCTTGACTTTAGCAAAGCTTTTGATACGGTCTCCCACAGTATTCTTTTCAGCAAGTTAAAGAAGTACGGATTGGATGAATGGATGATAAGGTGGATATAAAGCTGGCTAGATTGTCAGGCTCAACGGGTAGTGATCAACGGCTCGATGTCTAGTTGGCAGCCGGTATCAAGCGGAGTGCCACAGAGGTCGGTTCTGGGGCTGGTTTTGTTCAACATCTTTATTAATGATCTGGATGATGGGATGAATTGCACCCTCAGCAAGTTCACAGATGGCGCTAAGCTGGGGGGAGAGGTAGATATGTTGGAGGGTAGAGATAGTGTCCAGAGTGACCTAGACAAATTAGAAGATTGGGCCAAAAGAAATCTGATGGGGTTCAACAAGGACAAGTGCAGAGTCCTGCACTTAGGATGGAAGAATCCCATGCACTGATACAGGCCGGGGACCGACTGGCTAAGCAGCAGTGCTGCAGAAAAGGACCTGGGGATTACAGTGAAAGGCTCCGGCAGGGGGGAAAACTCCAGCAGTTTTTCACTGCCGTGTGGAGCTGCTTTCCCTGAACAAGCGACAGCCCTAGTTTGAGAACCACTGCTCTAAGGACTGCACAGCTGGCTAAGAAAACGATGGACTATTTTCACCTTCCTCTGATTCATCAATTATTGTCTGCTGCTTTTGGCAGGCTAGCAGGTTAACAGACTGGTGGTCTGGTACAGTATGATAAATCCCATGTTCTTGTGAAAACCTTTACTGAGAATTGACAAGTCTGTTCAAGTCCAGGGATTTTCAATGCCTAATTGAGACTCTCCATGCCTGGGTCTATTTTCTGAGACACAGATATTCATCCTAGTTCCAGTTCAATTTCAGGTTCAAGTTCATTGTAAAGTAATTTGATTGCAGGTCACTTAAGGTGACTGTTTTCACAAGTGTTCTCTACAAAATCCCATGGATTGTGCAGCTTTTACAGTGGCCAAATTAAAGACATTGAAATAATATCAACCAGATAGCTTGATCTGGAGGAGAGCAGTGACTTCTGTTAATAACTTCAGCCTGCTGAACTACGTGGAAAACACAGGCTTCTTTTCAGATAATCTATATGATCTCTTTTCAGATAAGATAAGGATTTTGCATTTACGGCAAACTAGATTTCATGGGACTATTGTGATTTTTGTCAGTGCAAACCATGGCAGAGGATTTGTGGAAGGAGCTGACTTGTGAAATGCCTGACGTACCACAAACATTTTATTTCATGATTGAAACTGCAGGTGACCAGCTTATTACCCTGAATTTGCCAGCAGGGAGTTACTTGATTCTTTCTCTGCCACAAGCAATGAAAAATCTTGGGAGTCCTAGTAGAACAGAAGCCATCAAGAGAATGAAAGCGCTAATTGAAATAAATGAAAATGATCTGAATTGTACTGGACATGCGAGAGAAAATGCACCAGGTTCATAAGCCTGAAAAACACCGTACCTACAGGTAAAGGACTCTCAAGTCAGCATGTAGACAATACATCTGAGGCAAAGTAAAGGGTATATTTCATAGTATAAAGCAGAGTAGGCAATATCCAAAGAAACTTGGTCTGATTATCTCCCTATAGCTCATGCTGTCATTTATACCTGCGCAATATGAGAGTAAAGCGGGTTTATACTTCAGTAACTTTTTACACCTACTTTATATCACCTGTGTCCTTTGCCAGTCCCCAGGGCTGCTGTGGGCTGGTTTGGAACATGGCAGCCCCCTGAATTCAGGTGCACAGAGTAAGAGGCTAGCAAGTTAACAGACTGATGGTCTGGTACAGTATGGCAAATCTCATGGTTTTTATGAAAACCTTGACTGAGAATTGGTAACTCTGAGTTCACTGGTTTGCAATACCTAATTTATCTGCAGCGATGCTAAACTATCAACTCTATCTTGTATTTAGCCATGACGCTCTCCATAGGTGCTAGAACTCGGGGTGCTGCCACACCCCTTGGCTTGAAGTGGATTCCACTTATTCAGAGGTTACAGTTGGTTCAATGGCTCTCTGCACGCCCACTATAAAAACTGTTCCAGCCCCCCTGATGCTCTGAGAACCTTTCCCAGACCTGAGGTAGAGCTCTGTGTAGCTCCAAAGCTTGTCTCTCTTGTTAGGGGACTTATTCCTTCAGCCACTCACTTCCCTGGTCCTTCTCGCATGAACAGAGAGCAACAATACCCGAAGTCCGAAGGTGCCAACAATTCGATGTTTATTGGGGTGAACTTTTAGCAAGCTTGATTCCAGTTTCCTTCCTCTGTGTCCCCCTTCCCAGCTCTGACACCACAGAGCCTTGCCTGTGTCCCTGTCCCCATTCCCTGTTCCTATTCCCCCCCTTAGCAAAACATGATTCCAATTCTCCCACCCCCATTCCCTGTTCTCATCCCCCCCCTTACTTCCTGATTGAGTGCAGACTATATAGTATAGCTAAGCAGAACTCAAGTTTTACCTTAACCAATCATTTTACTGAAATTTAACCAATCCTAACCTATTGTAACATGATTATCTAACCAATTATGCCCACTACCTTAATTGGTTTATACCCAACAAAATTAATTATACAGCAGCAGAAACAATCACAGAACCAGACAGAGACCATGCAAATAAACAAAGCAAAGTGGGAACTATAATGAACAAAACAATACAGAAGTGAGGATTTCACAACTACATCTATAAAGACATAAGGGTTTCCCAGCTCTGTCTATTGATAAGAGTTTTCTGTTTGGTAAGAACTCAATCAAACTAAATTTCCTTTCACATCTTCTAGGCTCTCCCCTTTCTCTGGAGGTGATGGGAATATCAGGACAGGATTGTATTTCTAACAGCCCAATAGCCCCTTATTTCCATGGGACTAGTTTGGGATGTGAGGATGTGACCGTTCACTTCCCAGATTATGGCTGCCTCTGCTGCTTAGCCAAAGGCCTTGGGCTAAGAACAAGGCCTCAGACTGTCACAGTAAGAGAAGGCCCAATAGTTTCTAGCACCAAAAGGGTTGCCTCAAGAGTTTGTCTGCTCTCCCTCTCTGCCAGTTATGGTGGCCTGTGGCAGATGCCTGCTACTAACGTTCCTTTGTTTTTTCAAGTTTTGTCTCCTTGCCCATAGAATTGCATCACATGGTGCACCCATGTCTTGAATACTGTGCACAGTTCTGGTCACTGCATCTCAAAAAGACATCTTAGAACTGGGACAAGTACAGAGGAGGGCAACAAAAGTGATCAGAGGAATAGAACAACTTCCATATGAGGAGAAATTAAAAAGACTGGAACTGTTCAGTTTAGAAAAGAGAAGACTGAAGGGGGACATGATAAAGGTATATAAAACCATGAATGGTGTGGAGAAAGTTATTAGGGAAGCACCATTTACCCTTCAGAATGAGGGGAAATTAATAAGCAGCAGGTTTAAAACAAACATGAGGAAGTATTTCTTCACACACTGCACAGTCAGCCTGTGGAACTTGTCGCCAGGGGATGTTTGGAAGGCCAAAAGTGTAACTGGGTAAAAAAAGAACTGGATCAGTTCATGGGGGATAGGTCCATCAATAGGTATTAGCCAAGATGGTCAGGGATGCAACCCCATACTCCAGGCATCCCTAAACCTCCAACTGCCAGAAGCTAGGAGTGGATGACAGGGGATGGATCACTCAAAACTGCCCTGTTCTGTTCATTCCCCCTTAAGCATGGGGCACTGGCCACTATCAGAAGACAAGACACTGGGCTAGATGGACCATTGGTCTGACCCAGTATGGCCATTCTTATGGGGAGCGGAATTAAGTTTCCCTGCAGAGAATAGTTGGCTTTCTCCCCCCGCCCCCAGTAGCACTAGCCCTAACAAATGTGTTTGAAGCCCATCCTGGGTCTTTCGGTCTCTCTGCCTTACTCAGGCCAGGGTAAGGAGGATGGCCTAGGTGTTAGGGCATTGACCTAGGCTTTAGGAGCTGGCAGCTTAATTCCCTCCAGTTTCATTTGGGCAAGTCAGTTCAGCCTCTGTGTGTCTCAGCCCACATCTGTAAAATGGGGATAACAGCACTTCCCTGCTATTGTGATAATGTATGTACCTAGAGGGACTGGACATTGAAGACTGCGAGATGCTCAGCTATCATGGCAATAGGGGACATTTAAAGATACATGTCCACTTACAGTGGTGTAGAGTACAGACACCGCACCCCCAGCTAGCACAGGTATAAATAGCAGTGTAGACATCTTAGGCAAGTACAGTAGAGGCCCCTACACCTCTGAACCCCCAAGGCAGATAGACTGCATGCTTAAGCAGTGCCTCCCATGTCTACCATGCTATTATTAGCAGCGTAGTGTCCCACTCCTGGAGCTCTTCCCCACTGCAGTGAAAGGCTCCGGCAGGGGGGAAGCTCCAGCGCTTTTCACTGCCAGAGCTTTGTACTGCCGTGTGCAGCTACACAGGGAATGCCTGTACTCTACCTGCCACTGTACGTATAGACATAGTCCGTATCCTCTCGGCTGAGAATTCCCACAAGCTGCCAGCTGGGATCGTGGTCTCTGGGTCATTAACACACACCTCCCCCCGACTGCCCAACAAACTTCTTTCACATTTCAGAGGAGCAGCCGTGTTAGTCTGTATCCGCAAAAAGAACAGGAGTCCTTGTGGCACCTTAGAGACTAACACATTTATTTGAGCAAAAGCTTTCGTGGGCTACAGCCCACTTCATCGTATGCAAAGAAGAAGTGGGCTGTAGTCCACAAAAGCTTATGCTCTAATAAATTTGTTAGTCTCTAAGGTGCCACAAGTACCTCCTGTTCTTATTTCACATTATATGTTTATTTTGATATAGAGCTAGCTTTATTCTATAGATTGTGTCGGGGCAAAGCATGCTTTATAAATATTTATTAAGTATGTATTCTCTTTACTAATTATTCTGCTTAGAGTACTTCTCCTTTCTAGGGATTGTCTAAACTCTTACACATGAGTAAGTATGCTATGTAAGTAGTTCTTCAGTGAGACTACTCATGGGCATAAAGTTATTTATGGGCATAAGGGGTTGGAGAATCAAGGCCAATGTTTTTATTCCACTTTCTCCTGAAAGCAAATGTCTTGATTTTAGTGAGAGAAAAGTGAATTCCCGGCTGCTCTTCAGCAGGCTACAAAGCAGCTTGTATAACAAAATAATTACCTAATTAAAGTGCTCACTTAAATAAGTTACCACAAGGCCAATTAAACCAAACTGCCACCAGGGTTGTAATACATTTGATAAGACGTAGAAGTGGTGAATAGAAAAAGAGCATTTCCAGTTAAAATCGGGGACGGAGCTATTTATCCTTTCCTTTTCAAAAGTTCCAGTATATTACCGAAGGAAAATCATTTTATTTAACATATCGCAGCAGCTGCCTTTAACCTCAGTCGGGGTGAATACTAAGCAAGTGACTGGAGTGGATGGTTAGTTATTTACTTGTTCAGTGAATATCCAGCCTTGTGGTGCGGAAATAAGAAACATGTTAATAATTGATCTACCGTGCCACAGCAATGTCATTTTTCCTTCCCGTTGATACCCTCATTCTGTATGCCCAGTAATAGATTTAATGCCAGGTTTAGATCAGGCAACACAACCTAGTTCAAACTACCTGGAAGCCAACTAGATAGTTCTGAATGGAGAGGGTTCCTTTGGGTAAGTGGCATAATAGCCTACCTGCTGCAGAGCAACTCACTTATCTGCACCAACCACAAGAACATGTCAGAAAAGTGACTCCCTTTAAATAAATTTGGGTGAGATTTTTCTGAAGGACTTAGCATTGGCCTAGCTCTGTGCCCACCAGATCGGGTCCAACAGCTGAAAATAACAATACCACAAGATGGGAGCTCAATGCATGCAAAATAATTGTTTTCTAACAATAGTTAGCAAAATATGAGGATAACTGAAGTATGGACAAGTTAATGTTTCAGTTCGACATCAGCTTTATTTATATAGGGCCCACATAAATTCAGGGCTCTGTCCTGTTGCCACCGAAGGCAATGTGAGTTTTGCCATATATCCATACAAGATCATGCCTGCCGCAAAAAATTAGCACCTACTGGGCAGCAGCTCCTGGTCCTGCGCCGCCCAGTGCCCTGCTTTACTCAGGCCAGGAACCCACTATAACTGCAAATGCAGACAAGGACGAACCATGTTCAGCTGGCCCTTTGCTGCCCTTGCACCAGTTCACTTGCACCCATTGTTGACACCTGTTGTCAGCAACAGATACTCCTCCTCGGGTGGAAAGGCTCAGGACACCGGCAGGAGGGACTTCACCACTCAGTGAGGATAGAATGGTAGCTAATTTTTTACACTCTGAGTTTCTTTTATTAAAGGCAAAAAAAAAAAGCCTTTAGTCTCAGTTGAGTGTTATGGAGGTGACATTACCGAAATTGTATTTGGAGGGCTGCTCCCAGCTAGGGAGACAGCATTGCCTAGTGGATAGAGCACTGGACTCTTCCTGGCTATGCTGCTGGGTGACCTTGGGCAAGGTACCCACCCACTCTGTGCCTCAGTTTCCCCATCTGTATATGGGGATGATGAGACGGATCTCCTTTGTAAAGCATTTTGAGATCTACTGCTGAAGAGTGCTATATAACAGCAAGGTGTTAGTATTACAATAAAGGCAACAGGCACAATGTCTCCACCCACTCACACACACAGATATTTGTGGGGTTGAGGTCTGTGCTTTCTTCTTGTGAGGGTATTTCTGTGATGAGCTCACACCAAACCATGGAATCCCAACACCTTCAGCTACGTGGATACGTTCTACACTTCATAGCTCCCACCACTGCTCTAAAGTCATTTAGTTAAACAGGCCTTAAAAATGTGAGTGGTTTACTAACAATAATGTTCTAAAACATCCCTCACATCTGAGTAAACACAACATTACTCTATGCCTAAGAATAACCATAAATATTCGGGTCAAATGGGGGTCACTAAATCAATTTTAAAACTGATTTTAGTTATTATTATTAGTTGTATTACCCAGTCTCTAGGAGCACAGCCCCTTTGTGCTCAGACAATTTTATTTTCTATGTCTGGTGCCATTACATTTTTAAGACCTCTGCCTATTTACATGGACAGTTGTTGCCAGCTATATAACAGAAAATACATGCCATACCCTTTAAGGGAGGCTGTACTGTTATTCATTCTTGTTGATTTTTCTTAGGCTTGGTCTACACTAAACCCCCAAATCGAACTAAGGTACACAACTTCAGCTAAGTGAATAACGTAGCTGAAGTCGACGTACCTTAGTTCGAACTTACCGCGGTCCAGACCCGGCAGGCAGGCTCCCCCGTCGACTCCGCGTACTCCTCGCGGCGAGCAGGATTACCGGAGTCGACGGGGAGCACTTCTGTGTTCGATTTATTGCGTCCAGACAAGACGCGATAAATCGAACCCAGAAGTTTCATTGCCTGCCGCCGAACCAGCGCGTAAGTATAGACAAGCCCTTAGTCTAAAAATAAGTACTTTCAGGCTGAAAGCATATGGCTGTTCATGGAGAAACAGAAGTGATGCAACAAGGCAAACCTTGCCATAGATTTTTTTTTTAACTTGGAGTGCATCTGGCACCACTGTGTTCTCAAGAACTTAGTTTTTTAGTTATTCTTACAGATTTATTATACAAACTCTCTTACATTTTAGTTTCATCTCAGAAACAGTGCAATGACAAAGGAATGACTAATAGAGGCTTTGAAGGGAAATCAAATTTAGGACTTCCATTAAATTCTCATAGTCTATGGTGATCTTAGAGATTCTTTCCTCCCCCTCCCCTCCCCCCGGGATCATTTCTATGTAAAGTGGATAAATATTTCTGTAATTCACAAAACCTCAAAGAAATAATAGACCTCATTTTCTTCTTGCTTACACTGCAGTAAATGAGGAGTAAATCCAGAAGTAAGGGTGATGGTGGAGCAGCGTAACTCTGATGTAAATCAAAGAACAGTTCCCATTGTGATGATAATTGTAGCTCTGATTTGTCCTGTAAATTGAACAGCGCTGCAAGGCTGACTATGCTCTGGTCTACACTACGAGTTTAGGTCGACTTTAGCAGGGTTAAATCGAATTAAGCCTGGACACGTCCACACGACGAAGCCCTTTCTTTCGACTTAAAGGGCCCTTTAAACTGGTTTCTTTACTCCAGCTCTGACGAGGGGATTAGCGCTAAAATCGGCCTTTGTGGGTCGGATTTGGGGTAGTGTGGACGGAATTCGACGTTATTGGCCTCCGGTAGCTATCCCACAGTGCTTCATTGTGACCGCTCTGGACAGCACTCTCAACTCAGATGCACTGACCAGGTAGACAGGAAAAGCCCCGCGAACTTTTGAATTTCATTTCCTGTTTGCCCAGCATGGAGAGCACAGGTGACCACGCAGAGCTCATCAGCACAGGTAACCATGATGGAGACCCAGGATCGCAAAAGAGCTCCAGCATGGACAGAACGGGAGGTACGGGATCTGCTCGCCATATGGGGAGATGAAGCAGTGCTAGCTGAACTCCGTAGCAGTAAACAAAATGGCAAAATATTAGAAAAGGTCTCAAAGGCCATGAAGGACAGAGGCCATAACAGGGACGCACAGCAGTGCCGCGTGAAAATTAAGGAGCTAAGGCAAGCCTACCACAAAGCCAGAGAGGCAAACGGAAGGTCTGGGGCAGAGCCGCAAACATGCTGCTTCTACGTGGAGCTGCATGCCATTCTAGGGGGTGTAGCCACCACTATCCCAACCGTGTGCTTTGACTCCGTCAATGGAGAAACACAAAACAGGGAAATGGGTTTGGGGTACGCGGAAGATGATGATGATGATGATGAAGACAATGAAGATAGCTCACAGAAAGGAAGCAGAGAAACCGGTTTCCCCAATAGCCAGGATATGTTTATCACCCTGGACCTGGAACCAGTAACCCCCGAACTCACCCAAGGCATGCTCCCAGACCCTGAGGGCACACAAGGGACCTCTGGTGAGTGTACCTTTGTAAATATCACACATGGTTTAAAAGCAAGTGTGTTTAATGATTAATGATTAATTTGCCCTGGCAATCGCGGCCAGTACAGCTACTGGAAAAGTCTGTTAACGTGTATGGGAATGGAGCGGAAATCCTCCAGGGACATCTCCAGAAAGCTCTCCTTCATGTACTCCCAAAGCCTTTGCAAAAGGTTTCTGGGGAGGGCTGCCTTATCCCGTCCGCCATGGTAGGACACTTTACCACGCCAGGCCAGTAGCACGTAGTCTGGAATCATTGCATAACAAAGCATGGCAGCGTATGGTCCCGGTGTTTGCTGGCATGCAGACAACATCCATTCCTTATCTCTCTTTGTTATCCTCAGGAGAGTGATATCATTCACGGTCACCTGGTTGAAATGGGGTGATTTTATTAAGGGGGCATTCAGAGGTGCCCGTTCCTGCTCGGCTGAACAGAAATGTTCCCTGCTGTTAGCCACGCGGTGGGGGGGGAGGGGTGAAGGGATCATCCCAGAGAATTGGGTGTGTGTGGGGGGGGGGGGTAGTTGGGTTTGTGCTGCATGTTAACCCGGAAACCCCAGCCCCTCTTTTTACATTGCAAACCCATTTTAAATGGCCAACCCAATGGGTCCTTGGTATGGGAAATGAGGGCGCTACTGTTTGAAGCCATTCCCACATGTTATGAGGGTTAAAAAAGCCAAAAGACTGTGGCTTACCATGGCTGCCTGCAAGCCGAATTCTGTTGCCGGGCACCGCGTGAGTGATCTCTCATACCAAACCAGCAGGCCCTCAATATAAGAGGAAAAATGCGACCTTGTAACGAAAGCACATGTGCTGTGTAAAGTGAACAGCAAAATTTAATGTGAAAGAGTGTACCCATTGTTCTCTAAAATGTGTCTTTTTTAACCATCTCTCCCTTCTCCTCCACCAGCTGCAAATGGTTCTCCTTCACAGAGGCTAGTGAAGATTAGAAGGAGAAAACTGCGGACTCAGGATGATATGTTCATGGAGCTCCAGATGTCCTCCCACGCTGAAAGAGCACAGCAGAATGCGTGGAGGCAGTCAATGTCAGACTACAGAAAAGCACAATATGAACGAGAGGAGAGGTGGCGGGATGAATCGCGGGATGAACAGAGCAAGTGGCGGGCTGATGATGATAGGTGGCGTCAGCTTGCTGACAGAAGGCAAGAGTCGATGCTCCGGCTGCTGGAGCATTAAACTGATATGCTCCAGCGTATGGTTGAGCTGCAGAAAAGGCAGCAGGAGCACAGACCGCCGCTACAGCCCCTGTGTAACCAACAGCCCTCCTCCCCAAGTACCATAGCCTCCTCACCCAGACGCCCAAGAACACGGTGGGGGGCCTCCAGCCATCCAGTCACTCCACCTCAGAAGGCTGGCCTTCAATAAGTATTAAAGTTTTAAAGTTTTAAACTGCAGTGTGTCCTTTTCCTTCCCTCCTCCCCCACCCCTCTTGGGCTACCTTGGCAATTATCCCCCTAGTTGTGTGATGAATTAATAAAGAATGCATGAATGTGAAGTAACAATGACTTTATTGCCTCTGCAAGCGGTGCTCGAAGGGGGGAGGGAAGGGTGGGTGCTTGGTTTACAGGGAAGTAGAGTGAACCAGGTGCGGGGGGGGGGGCGGAGTGTTCATCAAGGAGAAACAAACAGAAGTTTCACACCGTAGCCTGGCCAGTCACAGAACTCGTTTTCAAAGCTTCTCTGATGCGCACCGCGCCCTGCTGTGCTCCTCTAACCGCCCTGGTGTCTGGCTGCGCGTAATCAGCAGCCAAGCGATTTGCCTCAACCTCCCACCCTGCCATAAATGTCCCCCCCTTACTCTCACAGATATTGTGGAGCACAAAGCAAGCAGCAATAACAATGGGGATATTCTTTTCGCTGACGTCTGAGCAACTCAGTAAGCTGCGCCAACGCGCTTTTAAACGTCCAAATGCACATTCCACCACCATTCGGCACTTGCTCAGCCTATAGTTGAACAGGTTCTGACTACTGTCCAGGCTGCCTGTGTACGGCTTCATGAGCCATGGCATTAAGGGGTAGGCTGGGTCCCCAAGGATCACGATAGGCATTTCAACATCCCCAACGGTTATTTTCTGGTCCGGGAAGAAAGTCCCTTTCTCCAGCTTTTGAAACAGACCAGAGTGCCTGAAGATGCATCATGTACCTTTCCCGGCCATCCCACGTTGATGTTGGTGAAACGTCCCTTGTGATCCACCAGGGCTTGCAGCAGCATTGAAAAGTACCCCTTGCGGTTTATGTACTTGGTGGCTTGGTGCTCTGGTGCCAAGATAGGGATATGGGTTCCGTCTATCGCCCCACCACAGTTTGGGAATCCCATTGCAGCAAAGCCATCCACTATGGCCCGCACGTTTCCCAGAGTCACTACCCTTGATATCAGCAGGTCTTTGTTTGCCCTGGCAACTTAGATCACAGCAGCCCCCACAGTAGATTTGCCCACTCCAAATTGATTCCCGACTGACCGGTAGCTGTCTGGCGTTGCAAGCTTCCACAGGGCTATCGCCATTCGCTTCTCAACTGTGAGGGCTGCTCTCATCCTGGTATTCTGGTGCTTCAGGGCAGGAGAAAGCAAGTCACAAAGTTCCATGAAAGTGCCCTTACGCATGCAAAAGTTTCACAGCCACTGGGAATCGTCCCAGACCTGCAACACGATGCGGTCCCACCAGTCTGTGCTTGTTTCCCGGGCCCAGAATCGGCGTTCCACGCCATGAACCTGCCCCAGTAACACCATGATTTGCACATTGCTGGGGCCCGTACCTTGTGAGAGGTCTATGTCCATGTCAATTTCCTCATCACTCTCGTCACCGCGCTGCAATCGCCTCATCGGCTGGTCGTGGTTTTGCTTTGGCATGTCCTGGCTCTGCATATACTCCAGGACAATGCGCGTGGTGTTCATAGTGCTCATAATTGCCGCGGTGATCTGAGCGGGCTCCATGATCCCAGTGCTATGGCGTCTGGTCTGAAAAAAGGCGCGAAACTGACAGAGGGATGGAGGGGCGACTGACGACATGGCGTACAGGTACAGGGAATTAAAATCAAGAAAGGTGCATCAGGGAGAAACACAAACAACTGTCACACAGAATGGCCCCCCAAAGATTGAACTCAAAACCCTGGGTTTAGCAAGCCATTGATTTCATGGAGGGAGGGGGAAGCAAATGAATACATCTATTTTTTACATCTTAAGCTGGCAGCAGACGGTTCAGCATGACTGATAGCTCTCGGCATCTTCTGGGTGCTTGGCAGAAGATACTGTACTACGACTGCTAGCCATCATCGTCAAGACGGTTCATAGGACTGCCGGCAGGACTGAGTCTCCAGGAGACAAAGCATGTCTGCCCAGGTGCCTCTGATTGAACTGGAATACGACGATGACGGATATCAGTCTTAGTACACCGTCTACTGCCAAAAGGCCAGGGGCTGCTGCTGTGTAGCAATGCAGCCCCACGTCTGCCAGCACCCAGATCGCCGATGAAGGCTACCAGTCATACTGCACCGTCTACTGCCAAAAGGTAATTAGCTGCTGCTGTGTAGCAATGCAGTACCACGTCTGCCAGCAGCCAGATGACATATGGTGATGGTGAGCTGAGCTGAGCGGGCTCCATGCTTGGCGTGGTACATTGTCTGCACAGGTAACCCAGGTAAAAAGGCGCGAATTGATTGTCTGCCGTTGCTCTGATGGAGGGGGAGGGGCCTGACGGCATGTACCCAGAACCCCCCGTGACACTGTTTTGCATCATCAGGCATTGGGATCTCAACCCAGAATTCCAATGGGCGGCGGAGACTGCGGGAACTGTGGGATAGCTACCCACAGTGCAACGCTCCGGAAGTCAACGCTAGCCTCGGTACTGTGGACACGGTCCGCCGGCTTCATGCACTTAGAGCATTTTATGTGGGGACACACACAATCGACTGTATAAAACCGATATCTATAAAACCGGCTTCTATAAATTCGACCTAATTTCGTAGTGTAGACATACCCTTAGCTTCCCACTAACTGCACTGCTGTTCAGATCCCCTTTCTAAAGATAGGTTTCAGAGTAGCAGCCGTGTTAGTCTGTATCCGCAAAAAGAACAGGAGTACTTGTAAGAAGTGGGCTGTAGTCCACAAAAGCTTATGCTCTAATAAATTTGTTAGTCTCTAAGGTGCCACAAGTACTCCTGTTCCTTTCTAAGGAGTGATTTGAAGAGGACATTCACACTGCACGCCCGGGAGGCCCATGCCAAGGAGAGGTGGGGTGAGTTCAGGGGCTGCTCCAGTCTGCCCAGGGGAATGTTTTTCTGGAGTGATTTTTGCTCAGGGCTGGTGGAGTTCAGCAGATACCATCACCTTACCCGATACGTTCGATTGCAATCTGTAATTGTTGTGTGTGATCCTCTACTGCCGGGGATGGTCATTCACACCTGTGTAAAGTGCGGGCAAAGTGGGCGTAAGACACACTGATTGGTGTGAGAGGAGAATCCCGATACAGTAACCCTTTACACCACATTGCACTGGGGTAAATAGCTACAGAGAGGGCAAAACAATGGAGAATCTGGCTCTTTCTCTCCTCCTTCTAGTCTTCTCTACAGACAGCCAGCCCCAAGTCACCACCCGGAGCTATGTACACGTGGAAACCTTTCTTAGCAGTTGACTTGTAGACATGCTGGGCACCTCCTCCTCTCCAGCCAGCTACTGGCAGGACTGCTTCAAACCAGACAATCTCAAAAGGCAGCAGGAAGGAAGAGGGAGCAGCAAAGAGCACGTCAACCTCCGACACATCTGAACACACAGTTTGTCACAATGATACAGGTGGGGAGGGCCCACATTCGATGTCCTTTTACTACAGGAATTCCTTTCTGCAGTTTTGCTACTACGTTTTTCTTAAAGGGTTGTGAGAATGGAAAACACATAACTCACACATGTACCGCGAACCTTGAGCTAAGTTTCACCCTAAAACTAATTTGGTGACCTATCAACTGTGCTGACATTTCCTTGCTTCGCACCAAACTTTATGTACCAGGACCATGAAGAGTTTCTGCTTTTCATTCACTTACGTTCAGGCAGAGGGAGGAGATGGTTTCTGGTAACTGAGGCACTTGGTAATTGAGTTGAATTCTCTTATTTAATAAAGAATATTTCAGAGCGTAGCATTCCTGGAAAAGGCTGCAGATGGGGCTCTTTGCAGACAGCCCGTAGTAAGTGGCTGGTTGCAGGCACAAGGCTACAGCGGAGCACCTGGAGCCAGCTGTGTCTCAAGTGAGGTCCGGCTGGATTTAGATCCAGCATAAACGAGCTAGCCTGACCTAAATGTGACCACTTTTTCTAAACTGGAAACGCCTCAAAGAGGCACATTTCCCGCCAGGACTCCTCTGTCAGCCTGGGAAGGAGTAATTTGTGCCACCCCTTTTCACAGGGCATCACACTTCCTCTCCTGCAACACAAGCCACATCTGCTGACTAGAGCATAGGAGGGCAGAGCCTTGGCTCCTCCCATTTCCTGATTCTTCTGGCCCCAGTATACCGAAGAGGGAGCACCTGGAGCTGTTAAGCAAGTAGCCCTCAGGGCCACACCCGAGGTGGATAAGGGAAGGATCTTTGTTCTCACTGACTGCCCTACACAAGTGCATAAGGACAAGGTGCAATCTAGTCCTAACAATTCAGATCCCCTTTGCTGGAGATGTCGTCAAACCAAATTGCGAGGGCCAGAAGAACATTCAATCCACCCCAACAGTTGCCCATGCTGATTGTCTTTGATCACCCTGCTATAGTCGTTGAGCCTGGTTGCACAGAGGCAGACAAAGACATTCTGCTCCTCATGCAAGTATTTGCAAGGAAATTCTGTTCTCTCCTTTTTGTCAAACTGCAGAAAAAAATTCCTGTCGGGCTCCTCTTCCTACATGGAGTTTCAAAACTACCTCTCAGCAAATCTGCCCCCCAGGCATGCTCCATTTTCCTTTAGTAAAGCAGCAGGATCAAGGGGAAAGCTTGTAGCAAGAGAAGGGAGATTACAAATGTTTTGAAAGCAAGGAGGGGTCAGGAATGCAAACCTCAAAGATGAGGAATTAAATCACAAAAAACAACCCCTCTCTCCTCTGTCCCCAAATGTGCTGCAGATCAAGGTAAGTTCAGGACATGGGATTTTTCACATTCTGGTGGGGGGGGCGGGGGCTGTAAAAGATTACTGTCAGGAAAGGGCTGTTCGTGCTAGAGTTTGCAGAGCACTGAAACTGAAACCTGCCTGGCCAGCACGTTCATAACCCAAGATGGCTCTCCAGACAGAGCCTCATGCCCAAAGCCCCTGTCCTGCAAGGCTTTTTGGCCCAGATCCTCAGGGGTATTTAGTCTCCTGACTCCTTTGATTTCTGGGCCTTAGTGCCCACAGCTCTCAGCGACTTCCCTCGGGGCCCTCAGCACCCAGGTGCCTTTCAGGAGCTTGTTCACACAGGGACTTTTAGCTCCTGACCTAAAACTGGGCCTGAGTGATACCCCAGGATCTGAGCACCCCAAAACGGCAGGGAAAATCAACTCCAAGCTCTAGTGCTGGCCCTTTTCCCTGTGACAGGCCAGGTCCTCCGGTCCCAGCAGCACTGAACTTTGGAGCCGAACTTTGTTGCTCCAGCCCACCCCCGTTTAAACTGCTCTGCCTAAACATGGTGTGCCCAGGCCAGCATGGCTGGAGCAACACCAGGTTCAATATTGATTTGGAATCCACACCAGGCTTTGTCTGTGCTACACTTGCATGGGGAATCTTCTCCCGTTGCATTGCTACGGCCTCAGCTCCACCCTAGCTAGACAGGACGCAGGCAGGTGCTGGAGTGTCAAGGCCCCGTTGTGTGGGGCCTCCTGAAGCCTTGCCTGTGCTAGCACTCCCATCACTGCTGCCACTGGCACCGAGGAACCAGGGGAGCACCCGTAGGGAAGGGGGAAGTGCCTCCCAAATTGAAGAGGAGGCTTAGGGGAGCTGCTGTGCTAGGTGAAGCAGTAAAATACCCGCTCCGTATCAGCCCACAGTTTTACAGAAACATATTTTGCTGGCCTAGTTTTCTCTTATGCCTGTCTGGCAGAGCGGGGCCTAGGTTTAGCCATAAATCACAGTGGGCTTAAACCAGTTCAACCTGGATGGGTTTCAGGGCCACATTCCCCTGTGTGCCCTGGCTGCTTTGCAGGGCTCCTGTGATGCAAAGCAGTTGAAATCCTGGCTTTTTTAGTGGGCTGAGCCAAGTTCAAGGCTGCTTTGCCCACAAAGCAGCTGGAATGAGCTGGTGAATCTGGCCCTTTTATTGGAACCGACATGTTAAACATAGTTCCTAGGCCAGGCTAGACAAGGCCTAACCCCCTAGCTACAACACCCCTCTTGAACCATGTTAAGGAATTCCACCTAGTAACCAGGCCCCACTCATAGATTCATAGATTCATAGATTATAGGACTGGAAGGGACCTCGAGAGGTCATCGAGTCCAGTCCCCTGCCCGCATGGCAGGACCAAATACTGTCTAGACCATCCCTGATAGACATTTATCTAACCTACTCTTAAATATCTCCAGAGACGGAGATTCCACAACCTCCCTAGGCAATTTGTTCCAGTGTTTAACCACCCTGATAGTTAGGAACTTTTTCCTAATGTCCAACCTAGACCTCCCTTGCTGCAGTTTAAACCCATTGTTTCTGGTTCTATCCTTAGAGGCTAAGGTGAACAAGTTCTCTCCCTCCTCCTTATGACACCCTATTAGATACCTGAAAAATGAAAGACATGCAAATGAAAGACAGCACAGGGACACAGATGGTCCTACTGGCTTCAACAGACCAATCCACATGCCTAAAGTTAAGCATGTGACTAAAATACTTGCAAGATCAAGCTTAGAATGGTGATGCATACACCTGCTCTCAGGACACTCGCCTCTTCGTATATGGTATATGCCAAAGCAGACATGCAAATGTCAGATAAGATACTAAAAATCAAATAAATCCTTGTGTGACATATTCTTCACAGTAATGTTATTATGGAATGATTATGACATAATTATGATGCATTTTATACAAGATGAGTCACGTAAGGTGTCATTGAAAAGATTATGATTTGCTGAATAAGATTATCCTATTTGTATACATGTATCTTTTGTGTATCGGAAGTTATGAATATTGAGTAGGTCTCTGTATTTCAAATATAGTTAAACCTGGGTAATGCCCACTAGACAAGATGCTTTCAGTCTAGATAGTGGGTGCGGAAGGGTCTATTAGGGGCAATGGGCCATTAGGGAAAAACAATAGGCCTCAGGAGAAGCTCATCTCCCACCTGGTGATCCTTCCTGAGAATGCTACAGACAGCCTGTGAGTGATGGCTGCTATGACCCTACAAGTCCATGTGACGCTGGACTCCATCTTGGGATGTCAGTGTTTTTCCACAGACCGGTCTTGGAACCAAGCTTTGGAACAAAGGGTTCCCGCCATATGCAAAAGCTACATAAGGCAGGGAGTGACATCATCTGGTGTTCTTTGCTCCCCACACAAGAAGACTCCTGGAAACACCTGAGGAACAAAGACTGAACAGGGGGACGTGCTGGACCCAGGCTAAAGGGATTTCTAGCCTGTGAATGAAACACCTGGGGATTCCAAGCTGCAAAGCAAGTGTAGCTTGCCCGTTAAGAATCTGCAGCCTGCTTGTATCATCTCTTAGGGTGAGAATCTGCTATTCATATCCACTCTATTTAGTATATTAAGCTTAGTTTGCGGTTTTTGTTTATTTGCTAGGTAATCTGCTTTGATCTGTTTGCTATCACTTAAAATCTATCTTTTCTAGTTAATAAACTTTTTTGTGTTTTAATCTAAACCAGTAAGCTTTGACTGGAGTACTAGGGGAAAGTCTCTGCATGGTTACCACAAATGTGCATTGTTTTCTTCACAGTGAGGGAGAGGTGGACCAGGTGTTAAACCCATACACTGCCCAGATTTGACCAGGGCAGGACAGTACTGCTCTGGGGTCTCAGGCTGGGAAGCCGGTGGTTAGAGAGCCTGCCTGTAACTGCAGCTGGGTGTGTCCCTACCTGTGTGAATGCTGGTGAAAGTGCAGGCTGGAGGGCTTTGCAGCTTCTCACAGCAGCACTGTGTGAGAGAGAGCCCAGGCTGGTGGGTCCAGGCGGCACCCCGGGGGGAACCTGTCCCAACTTGGTCAGTCTAATGCCCCTTATTCCTTGTCTTCTTGCATGTGCCCCTTTCCCCAGCACGCCACTCAGCAGAGATTAGTGCTATTGACTGGAGGCAGGAAGCTCTGTGGCTGGAAAGCTGAAGTGATGCAGAACGCATGCACGCAGCACACTGGGCTGAATGGAGTGCTTGGAAACTTGCATAAACCCTGTCACCTTCATTATAGCCCTCACTAAAACTTTCAATGAGTTATTGTACACATTAAATTGTCATTTAATTGTGCCCAAGCACCATCATAAAAGCAAATGAAGCAAATCGAGCAGCACAAAAATGAAAAAATCCCAGACTAGCTACATGTTAAGCACAAGCTCGGCGTGGTTACTGTCACTCCCCCGCAAGGAAGGGAACTGCTGCCGTCATACTTAGCAAATGGTTTATGGGCACCTCACTCAAAGACTTGCTCTTGGCCACATGGCGGCAACTTTATTGCCACTTCCACTCAATAGGGTCAGGCCTGAGCCAAAAGGTCACTTGTACAAGCAAAATCGGCATCCCTCACTTGCACCGTTCTACTCGTGGTGTTCCAAAGGGCTTCCTCTTGCGCCTCCGTTCCAAAGAGGACATGCCAGCCGCTGCTGTGCACATTGCCATCCGTAAAATCTCCCTGAGGGGCTTCCTTGGGGGCCCCAAACTCTGCTCCCTTTGTGTCTCCGTGGTACTCAGCTTATGTGCATGGCTGCACAGCCCCACCTCAGGGGTTCCCGATGGCCCTGTGACCCAGCCCAGGTGAGTGGGAGAGAGGGAGGCACCCGGACAAGTACCTCACTATGGACAGCCAAGTAGGAGCACGCTCACCTTCAGGGCCCTAAAGGTTAGTGCATCCTCATGTAGACTTACTCTGCCCCGTCCCACATGCAGTTCCCTCTCAGCCTTGTCTTCTCGGCTGCCCCACGTGCCAGCAGCAGGGCCCTGATTGGTTGGGAAGCAGGCTGGAAATCTCACCCCTCACTCCCTGCTGCCAGCTCTCCCCCCACTAGAGGATGGGGCGGCCACTCAGGAGGAGACCTCATTGAGTGGGCTGGAAGCAGGAGCTGCTGCAAGGATGCAGCAGGCCCAGAGACCAAGCTCCAGGTGAGGGGAACAGCCTAGGAGTAGCCCCACCATGAGCTTGCATTGCACATGACACTCTTTCACAGCCCAAGAGGGAGTTGCCCTAACTGGGGGCTAATGGCCTGAGGCAGGAGGGGGCACTTTGGTGATGGCGCTAGAGCGCCTTTGTTAAGGATTTACAATTGTATTAACTCTCTGTTCCAGTCTGTTCCATGTAGATTTTTATACCGTGCGCATCGCCCTAGTCTCTGAAGATCTTCCTGAAGTGCATTAAGCAATGTGACTAAAATTTGTCATCTGCTGTTTGTTCTCCTGTCTTTCCACAGAGGCAGAAGTGTGCCTGTCGTGGAGTGTCTTGTTTTGGTAGGGTGTCTTTTTTTGTCAGTGAAATAAACATGCCTGTCGCTCTGTGTTCATGTTGGAGAAGGCAAGGCCAAGGAACTGTGCCTTGCCCTCGGAGCGGAAAGCAGTGAGGTCAGCAGCGGTTCTTAGTTCCTGGGGGAGTTCATTGCACAGTCTGGGGCCAGGCCTCGGAGAAGGTGCTTTCTCCCGTGCAGACCAGCTCTACTCTACTCGGGTGGGAGGGATAGCTCAATGGTTTGAGCATTGGCCTGCTAAACCCAGGGTTGTGAGTTCAGCCCTTGAGGGGGCCACTTAGGGATCTGGGGCAAAAATCAGTACTTGGTCCTGCTAGTGAAGGCAGGGGGCTGGACTTGATGACCTTTCAGGGTCCCTTCCAGTTCTAGGAGATAGGATATCTCCATGAATGAATGAAATTGTCGAGGGTTACGAAAAAAAGCCAGCAAAAGTGAATCTGTGTAGTGTGATAGAACATTTCCGGGAGATAAAGAGCCAGATTCTCCAAAGAGCTTAACACCCAGCATCTCCCCTTGAGAACAAGGGAGAATCCCCACCACGACTGAGAACAATGGGAGCTGCTGGGTGCTTTGAAAATCAGTCACCCCAATCGTTTCATAGCTGTTAAAGCCAGAAGAGACCACCATAATTAGGGCCCTACCAATTTCACGGCCATGAAAAATGCATCATGGACCGTGAAATAAGCAAAGAAATAAAAATGCATCCTTTCCCATGAAATCCAATGTCCCCTTGTTCCTAGGAGCCCCCCTTGCTGGGGGGCTCCTAGCTCTGGCTAGGCTGGGGAGGGACAGGACTTGTCCATCCCCTGCACAGCTCCTCGGGCAGGAAGAAGGGGAGATCAGACGCACCTCCACCTCTGGGTATATCCTGCAGCTGCAGGAAGCTCTGCGGTTGCTGCCTTCAGAGTCCAGCTTTGAACTTTCAGAGAACCTTCAACAAGTCCCCTCACCAAAGGCTCTTAAGCAAAGTAAGCAGTGATTGGGAAAAGAGGGAAGGTCCTCTCATAGATCAGTAACTGAGTGAAATATAGGGAGCAAAGTGTAGGAATAAATGGTCAATTTTCACTTTGGAGAGAGCTGAAGAGCTGTACTGGTGCTGTTCAACATATTCATTAATGAGCTGGAAAAAGGGGTGAACAGTGAAGTGGCAAAAGCTGCAGATGAGACAAAGTCATTCAGGATAGTTAAGTCCAAAACAGACTGCCAAAAGTTAGAGGAATCTCACAAAACTGGGTGACTGGCAACAAAATGGCAGCTGAAATTCAACGCTGATAAGTGCAAAGTGATGCACACTGGAAAACATAATCTCAACTCTACATATAAAATGATGGATTCTAAATTAGCTGCTACCACCTAAAAAAGAAATCTTGGGGTCACCATGGATAGGTCTCCGAACATGCCCACTCAATGAGCAGCAGTGGTCAATAAAGCTAACCATGTTAGGAACTATGAGAAAAGGGATAGAAAATAAGACAGAAAATATAATATCATTATATAAATCCATGGTGCACCCACACCTTGAATACTGCATGCAGCTCTGGTCACCCCATCTGAAAAAGGATATATTGGAACTGGAACGATACAGAGAAGGGCAATAAAGACGATCCAGGGTATGGAACAGCTTCCACATGAGGAAAGACTAAAAAGAGTAGGGCTGTTCAGCTTCGTAAAGAGATTATTAAGGGGGGATATAATAGCGGTGTATAAAATCATGAATGGTGTGGCAAGAGTGCATAGAATAGTGTTATTTACCCTTCCACATAACACAAAAACCAGGGGGCACCAGATGAAATGAATAGGCAGCAGGTTTAAAACAAACAAGAGGAAGTATTTCTTCATGCAATGCACAACGAACCTGTGGAACTCATTGCCATGGGATGTTGTAATAGCCAAAAGTATAACCGCATACTTGTGGCAACCCTGCACCTCTGACTGCCGGAAGCCAGGAGTGGAAGACAGGGGTGGATCATGCCATAATTGCCCAATTCTGGACACTCCCCCCGATGCTCTGGTATGGGCCAGTCAGTGACAGGATACTTGGCAAGGCAGGCCATCTGACCCAGTATGACTGATCTTATTTTCTTATTTATTGGCACCCATGGCATCAGAGCAGCTAACATCTCCAAGGAACAGATGAAGAGGCTGGGACGAGGGTGCAACACCAGCCTGCAGAGGCTCAGGAAATAAATAATTTAGACAGAATTAAACAAAGGAACAAATTAAATGCTGCAAATTACTCATGGACTAAAAGGAGCTGATTATTCATCTGTAATTAAAATATACAGCTGGAATAGCAACTGCTGGTGTAGTAATCAGCGAACACTACGACTATAAAAATGTAATTCAGTTTGTGCAGCCAATTAAAGGAAAACAGCCAAATAATCAACCAAAGCTGCTGACTTGTAATATAAGGTCACAGGGCAAAAATTAACAAGCTCCATGAACTTATGGATGACAAAGTGGGATCAGACTGGCACCGACCATACGTTATCAACATTGGCCATGATAGCCACACTGCCATTAATCATCTGGTCTAATAAGAAGTGAATCACATGCCTAGTCTCAGCAGAAACATTTTCTTTCCACTGACTGTATGATGCGTTGCCTGTGATAAGAGGAGGCACTGGACTTGATGACCCCCAAGAGGTTCCTTCCAGTCCCACGTTCATAGGAGATCTTGGAGCTATAATCTCCATGTCTCATACTGTTTGCCCAACTCCGTTTTCACCAGGGAGACTGTAACTCCCCAATGTATTAAACGTGGCTTACTGGGAGCCAGCTCATTGGAGCAGAACAGGGAGCTTGGGACTCAGATTTTGTTCACCCAGTATCTGACACCCTTGCCATTTATTGAAAATCGAAGATGAGGGTCAGATGATCAATGGATTAGACAGAGTAAAGATGTTTCGATAACCAAGGGACTGCTAAAACCCAATGGATGGCAAAACAACACAGTCAAGAGTGGACCTTCTGTTGGAATAACACAATCTTAATGAGACAAGGTAGGCTGGGAGAGGTAATATCTTTTATTGGACCAACTTCTGCTGGTGAGAGAGACAAGCTTTTGAGCCACTGAGCTCTTCTACAGGTCTGGGAAAGGTGCTCTGAGCATCACAGCTAAATAAAAGGTTGAACAGATTTCTTAGCATAAGTACTTAGCACATATTTCAAGGGACCATTCAAGGTGAAGTGGCCTGTAACACCCCTGTAGCCATAGGACAAAAATGGGGGTTAGTGGGCTACAGATTTTAATAAGCCATAAATCCAGTGTCTTTATTAAGTCTCTAAGGTGCCACAAGTACTCCTGTTCTTTTTGCGGATACAGACTAACACGGCTGCTACTCTGAAACCTTTATTAAGACTATGATTTTTAATGTCTAACAACATTATGAATTTAAGCTCCCAGGCTTGTCTTTTGAAAGTGTTGTGCAGGTTTCCTTTGAGGTTGAGGACTGATAGGTCAGATATAGAGTGATCGCTTTTGTGAAACGTGTTCACCCACAGGTGATAGCGTGTTTGTGTCTTTTATCATTTTCCTGTGGGAGAGCATAATGATTGTCTGATTTCACCCACATAGTTTTTATTGGGGCATTTAGTGCCCTGGATGAGGTACACCCCCTGTTGTGATCGGCGTGTGTAGGACCCCTGGTTCTTGAAAGATGTGTTGGGGGGAGGGGTACTGATCATTATAGCAGCAGTCGTCTGGCTGCACGTTTTGCATCTATTGTTCTGTCAGAGTCTGGGGCTGCTTTGAGTTGGCGTGTCCTGGTCTGTGGGGAGTTTGCGTCTGATGATGAGCTTGGAGAAGTTGGGGGTTGTTTGAAGGCCAGAAGAGGGGTTTCAGGAAAGATTTCTTTCAGGATGGGGTCCCCATCGAGTTTGGGCTGTAATTGTTTGATGATCCCTCATATGGATTCCAGTGTGGGCTGGTAGGTTACAAGTGGGGGGGAGGGGCAGGAGGGGGGGTTTATTTCTGTAATTAACTTTCTCTCGGGGTATCTGTGTGGCCTGTTCCATGATGCGCTCTAGGTCTCTGGTGGAGTGTCCTTGTTTCGTGAAGGCAATTTTGAGTGTGTTAAGATGGGGAGCCAGGAACATAGACACAAAAGGAGAGTGGGACCGAGAAAATTAATATTGCAGAAAGCTTTACATGTAAGAGATTCATTTCTTTGACATAAATCAGTTAATCTGTGGCCTGACAATGCAGCCTTTCACACTTGATTTTGTTGGGATTAATTGTGTAAGTGCACATCAGTGTGAGCAAGGGATGCACAACTGGGGTCTTTATTTTTAGTCAGTACTGCACAAGTGTCTGAGCTGCAGACAGCTTGCACTAGTGCCTGGGAAATGGTCACACATCCATGTGGCTCTGAAATGAGACGCCGGCTTGGCCTTCCAGGCTTGGCTTTTCAAATGGACCTAAAGGATTTAGGTGCCCAGTGCTCATTGAATTTCAGGGTGGGTGCCTAACTCTCTTTGGCTCCTATGGAGCCCTGCCCCTCCTCTGAGCTGTCTCCTTACTGAGACCTCTCTCGACATATATTTTCCCCAAGTCCATTTCAAGCATTTGATGCATAGAACTGTTATTGATGCCAGGTTTCCCCTAGGTCCAATGATTTGCTCTGAGAAGTAAATTCCTACAGTACAGCCCAAGGAGCCAGGCACCCGGCTGTGGCACCAGGCCCTCACGCGGATGAAAAGCTGTGGCTGACGGCAGCGACCAGGGATCTGTCTGATCAGCAGGGCAAGAGGCCTCGCCTCAGTGAGCAGCGGTACAGGTACCTCTATCCGGGAGCAGTGGTAAGAGAAGTGAGTCACTTGGACACTACCGCACCCAGGCTCTTCCTCAGAGCTACGTGTCCTGCAGCCCTCATGAGGCCCAGCTCCCGCTGACTGCACTGAGAGCACCCCAAGCAACATCTGCAGTGCCAGCCCCTGCCATTCCCTCCCACACAGACACAAATTGCTGGTGTTTCCCTCTGCAGAAGCCAATATCCGGCATGTCAGGATCCCAACAAGGGCAATCGGGACCAAGCATCAGAGCAGGGGCAAAGCTGAGGCTGGGAGTAGCGGAGCAGCCCGTAGTCAGGTTCCAGGCCAGGGGCAATGCCAAGGGACACATATGCCGAGTTAGGTTTGAGGGCCTGAGCCAGGAGGCGAAGCCAAATCAAGCCAAGATCAAAGCCAGGAGTTCACGAGCAGGAATGGTCATGGCAGGAGAGCTGCACTGTTGCCTGGACTCTCCCTGGAACGCCCCTTGGGGTATATAAGGTGGGGAGCCAATCAGGCGCCATGAGGTTGCTGCCTGTCAGACCCTTAGGCGGGACTTCCTATGGTCTATGTCCACTGCGGGTCATGGGCAATGGAGCGCAAGCTGGTTACAGCTGCTGCTGGGTGGCAGCCTGGATATGCCAACTGCCTGGCAGCTCTGCAGGCCAGGGTGCTAGAGCCACAGGGCCTTACACTGAGGGTGTGGAGGAGAGAGTCTGTGACAAGAGACTCCCTAGCAATGGCTGCAGGAACTCAGGCTGGCTTAAAAATCCATTTTGATGCCCTTCAGGGCAAACAATTCCACATGTTGTGCCTCTGTACAAGACAGGAAGAATATTAGAGGGCCAGGGATGTATTCCCTCCAGTTTCATGGGCTGTTCCCAAGAAGGGTTGGCACCAAGCAAATCCAGTTAACTCTGAAGCTTGGCAAAAGGGAATGTGGAGGATGGCTTAGAAATGGAAACTGAAAGGAGAAAATACTGATACAGCCATTAAAGCCAAAGTGCCCTGCAGGAGGAGACACCTAACTGAGCGAGCTCAGACAATAATGCTATAGTTGATAAAGCTGAGAAGCCGGCTGATAAAGCACTCGTTATTTATAGGATAACCATTAAAAAACCTACAGAACATAGAGGCTTGAAATGGAAGGTAAAACAGGAGTGCATTCCATTCCACGGGATTCAAACACACACCGCCATCAGAAAAGCCATTGGAAAAATGGATAGCTGCAACATGAATAAGGGCACCTTTGGAAAACATCTTGGATGCATCCGAAGAAGTGGCAGTAGCCCACGAAAGCTTATGCTCTAATAAATTTGTTAGTCTCTAAGGTGCCACAAGTACTCCTGTTCTTTTTGCAGATACAGACTAACACGGCTGCTACTCTGAAACCTTTGGAAAACATGAGCAACAAGAATTAAACCAGTCACAACGAAGAGGGAAGAATGATCACACAGGGAAAAGTAATTGAAACACATCCCTCCTCTTACTGTAAATGGAATAAGAATAATAACCTGCTACCTAAACCAGAGTGAACCGTCGATATTGCTTGCTTCTTATTTGTAATGGTAATTGGCTGTGGGGTCCCGCGTTGTTTAGTGATTCAGGGATAGATAGCACTTAATGCAGGATACATATCAGCACTCTCTCATGTACAGTATGTGCCTGTTAATATTTGAGAACAGGGATGGTATTTACCACATCCATATTTCCTAGCTAGAAACACACATCTCTTAAAGTTGGAGTGGGGGGGTGGTTATTTTGCTTTTTGGCCTTCTATATACACGCCCTCATCATTAGCCATTAACAAACTGTAAAATGAAGCAGGGGGGTTCCTTTTAAACCTTTTTCTCTGTAACAGATAAACTGTATATTGTATGCTACTTGCACATGGGGTAGAATCTGGAAGAGAGAGTTTTAGAAATAGGTTAATCTATCTTATATTTAGCAATGATTATGCACAATGATTGAAGATTTGTTTACGGTTGTCTATGTATTGTCTGCATTACTCGCGATATAAATTGTAGGAGAAGAGGGAGCTGGCCCTTTAAGGATAGAATAGGGGCAGCTGGCATGTGCTGTGGCAGGGGCTCTGGGTGGGGGGTGGGGCTGTGTTGGGGGATAGGCTTGTAGTTGGGGTCTAGAAGGACTCTGCCTGCAGGAAGCTCCCGAGGGAGGTTAGACTCCAAGAGTGAAGCAAGTTCTGAAGTGCCCCAGCTGGTCATGGACGGAGTGACTAACAGAGGACCACTGGGAGGGAGAATAGGCCCACTTCATCGCTACTGTAACTGCACTGCCATCAATGGAGTCACCGCAGGGATTTATTAATGCGTATCAGACGAGTAGGGGAAGCAATCCAACTGAGTCAATGGGAGTCCTCCCTTTGATTGCACTGAGAATGGGCAGGGCCAGTGCTACCATTAAGGCAAACTAGGCAGTTGCCTAAGGCGCCAAGATTTGGGGGTGCCAAAAAGCGGTGCCCCCAATTTATTTTTACAGCGTTCCTATGCTGCAGGGGGGGCGCCTCAGAGCAGGGGGGGCGGGGAGCTGCCGCAGGGCTGGGGGGTGAGGGCAAGGTGGAAGTTTCGCCTAGGGCGTGAAACTTCCTTGCACCGGCCCTGAGACCCTAACTGGCGTTTGTGGGTGATTATTAAACACCGAGAGGAGAGCTCTTTGTTCAGCAGGGGGCACTATTTTCACTGCTCTTTTGCAGAAGTGACTGCAATTCCCAGCAGTAACCAGCCCACCCCAGGCTGGGGACTCCAGCACAGCCCATCACAAGGCACTATGGATTGGCCACTGGGCCCGCCCCTTGCTCTTTTTTCAATTTCTAGGAGGTTTTAAAGGAAGATACAGCACCCATCCTCTGGTCACTGCAAAATCCTCGGCACTGGTGCCTCCTCATGAGCCCCACACCGCCTTTTCCTCCCATGACTGCTTACCTCCAGCCTGTGGGGCCACCTCCCAGGAATGTGCAGAGTAGTTGCTTCAGAGAAACAATGAGACACTTCAAGTAAATGAATATCTCACACATTACCCGCCTCAGATGGCTACCTGAGTATTTTAAATCATTCATGAGCTCCCTGCCTTGACCTGAAGGACACAAGGGAGAGAATGCAGCAGCAGATAGTCTTCATTGGCTATCGTAAACAGTGCGGGCAGCTGGCCCTGTATGCATTATAATAATGGGGGGAAATACGAAAACCATTACAATACAGTTAAAGGGAAAGCAAAGTATTTGGTGAGGACTGGAGCCCTAGAGATCACGTGACACACTTGTCACAAGAGCTGTTCATACCTGTCAATTAAAAGCTACTTAAACCCGCCAGGAAGGCTTTAGCCTGGCCACAGAGGCACCATTTAGGGGGAGCAGGGGAGGGCTCTAGCCCGCCGCCCCTCCCCCCGAGTTTTGTAGGGGAGGTCTACTCACACCCTAGCCCCAGATGGAGCTCTTAATTGCAACAGCTTGAGTGTGAGATGTGATGAGTTCCGAAGCTGGGAGCAGCACAGCCCTGGGGGCTGGGAGTTTATTTATAAACAGAGGCAGGGGGATTAAGATAACAAAAGGCTTATCAGTAAAGTAAATTAAGGATCATTAGATGATCCTGAAAGCACTGCCAGGCACTTCAGTTAAAAAATAGGAACCAAAGGGTAGGAATAAAAGGTGAGAATGGAGAGAGGTACATATTCAACATATTCATAAATGATCTGGAAAACAAGGTATGCAGTGAGGTGGTAAAATTTGCAGATGATACAAAATTACTCAAGATAGTTAAGTCCAAAGCAGACTGTGAAGAGTTACAAAGGGATCTCACAAAACTGGGTGACTGGGCAACACAATGGCAGAAGAACTTCAATGTTGATAAACGCAAAGTAATGCACTTGGCAAAATATAATCCCAACTATACATATAAAATGATGGGGTCTAAAGTAGCTGAACTCGTCAATAAAGAGATCTTGGAGTCATTGTAGATAGTTCTCTGAAAACATCTGCTCAATGTGCAGTGGCAATTAAAAAAAACTAACAGAATATTGGGAATCGTTATGAAAGCTATATGCATCCGAAGAAGTGGGCTGTAGTCCACGAAAGCTTATGCTCTAATAAATTTGTTAGTCTCTAAGGTCTGGTCTATACTACCCGCCTGAATCGGTGGGTAGAAATCGACCTCTTGGGGATCGATTTATCGCGTCCCGTCGGGACGTGACAATCGATCCCCGAATCGGTGCTCTAACTCCACCAGCGGAGGTGGTAGTAAGCGCCGCCGACAAAAAGCGGCAGAAGTCGATTTTGCCGCCGTCCTCACAACGGGGTAAGTCGGCTGCAATACGTCGAATTCAGCTACGCTATTCACGTAGCTGAATTTGCGTATCTTAAATCGACTCCCCGCTGTAGTGTAGATGTACCCTAAGGTACCACAAGTACTCCTGTTCTTCTTTTTGCGGATACAGACTAACACAGCTGCTACTCTGAAACCTGTCATTATGCAAGGCACTGCATTTAGCCGTATGGAATGGAAATCCATCAACCTCATGAAAAGCTATATGCATCCGAAGAAGTGGGCTGTAGTCCACGAAAGCTTATGCTCTAATAAATTTGTTAGTCTCTAAGGTGCCACAAGTACTCCTGTTCTTCTTTTTGTTATGAAAGGGATAGATAATAAGAGAAAAATATCATATTGCCTCTACATAAATCCACGGTATGCCAACATATTGAATAGTGCGTGCAGATTTGGACACCCCATCTCAAAAAACATATATTGGATTTGGAAAAGGTACAGCGAAGGGCAACAGAAATGATTAGGAGTATGAATACCTTCTGTATGAGGAGAGATTAAAAAGACTAGTATCAGGGGGTAGCCGTGTTAGTCTGTATCTACAAAAACAACAAGGAGTCTGGTGGCACCTTAAAGACTAACAGATTTATTTGGGCATAAGCTTTCGTGAGTAAAAACCTCACTTCTTCGGATGCATAGAGTGAAAGTTACAGATGCAGGCATTATATACAGACACATGGAGAGCAGGGAGTTACTTCACAAGTGGAGAACCAGTGTTGACAGGGCCAATTCAATCAGGGTGGATGTAGTCCACTCCCAATAATAGATGAGGAGGTGTCAATTCCAGGAGAGGAAAAGCTGCTTCTGTAGTGAGCCAGCCACTCCCAGTCCCTATTCAAGCCCAGATTAATGGTGTTGAATTTGCAAATGAATTTTAGTTCTGCTGTTTCTCTTTGAAGTCTGTTTCTGAAGTTTTTTTGTTCAATGATAGTGACTTTTAAATCTGTAATAGAATGACCAGGGAGATTGAAGTGTTCACTTACTGGTTTATGTATGTTACCATTCCTGATGTCCGATTTGTGTCCATTTATTCTTTTGCGGAGGGACTGTCCCGTTTGGCCAATGTACATGGCAGAGGGGCATTGCTGGCACATGATGGCATATATGACATTAGAGGATGTGCAGGTGAATGAGCCCCTGATGGTGTGGCTGATGTGGTTGGGTCCTCTGATGCTGCTGCCAGAGTAGATATGGGGACAGAGTAGGCAACGAGGTTTGCTACAGGGATAGGTTCCTGGGTTGGTGTTTCTGTGGTGTGGTGTGTAGTTGCTGGTGAGTATTTGCTTCAGGTTGGGGGGTTGTCTGTAAGCGAGGACCGGCCCGCCTCCCAAGGTCTGTGAGAGTGAGGGATCATTTTCCAGGATAGGTTGTAGATCGTGGATAATGCGCTGGAGAGGTTTTAGCTGGGGGCTGTATGTGATGGCCAGTGGTGTTCTGTTATTGTCCTTGTTGGGCCTGTCCTGCAGTAAGTGATTTCTGGGTACCCGTCTTGCTCTGTCAATCTGTTTCCTCACTTCCCCAGGTGGGTATTGTAGTTTTACGAATGCATGATAAAGATCTTGTAGGTGTTTGTCTCTGTCTGAGGGGTTGGAGCAAATTCGGTTGTATCTTAGGGCTTGGCTGTAGACAATGGATCGTGTGATGTGTCTTGGATGGAAGCTGGAGGCATGTAAGTACGTATAGCGGTCAGTAGGTTTCCGGTATAGGGTGGTGTTTATGTGACCATCAATTATTTGTACTGTAGTGTCCAGGAAGTGGATCTCTTGTGTGGACTGGTCCAGGCTGAAGTTGATGGTGGGGTGGAAATTGTTGAAGTCCAGGTGGAATTCTTCAAGGGCCTCCTTTCCGTGGGTCCATATGCTGAAGATGTCATCAATATAGCGCAAGTAGAGGAGGGGCATTAGGGGACGAGAGCTGAGGAAGCGTTGTTCTAAGTCAGCCATAAAAATGTTGGCATACTGTGGGGCCATGCGAGTACCCATAGCAGTGCCACTGACTTGAAGGTATAAGTTGTCCCCAAATCTGAAGTGGTTGTGGGTGAGGACAAAGTCACAAAGCTCAGCCACCAGGCTTGCTGTGGCCTCATCAGGGATACTGTTCCTGACAGCTTGTAGTCCATCCTCATGTGGAATATTGGTATAAAGCGCTTCTACATCCATGGTGGCCAGGATGGTGTTTTCAGGAAGAACATCAATGCATTGTAGTTTCCTTAGGAAGTCGGTGGTGTCTCGAAGATAGCTGGGAGTGCTGGTAGCATAGGGTCTGAGGAGAGAGTCCAAATAGCCAGATAATCCTGCTGTCAGAGTGCCAATGCCTGAGATGATGGGGCGTCCAGGGTTTCCGGGTTTATGGATCTTGGGTAGCAGATAGAATACCCCTGGTCGGGGTTCTGCGGGTGTGTCCATGTAGATTTGTTCCCGTACTGTAGCTGGGAGTTTCTTGAGCAGATGGTGTAGTTTCTTTTGGTATTCCTCAGTGGGATCAGAGGATAGTGGCCTGTAGAATGTGGTCTTGGAGAGTTGCCTGGCAGCCTCCTGTTCATAATCTGACCTGTTCATTATGACTACAGCACCTCCTTTGTCAGCCCCTTTGATGATAATGTCAGAGTTGTTTCTGAGGCTGTGGATGGCATTGCGTTCTGTACGGCTGAGGTTATGGGACAAGTGATGTTGTTTGTCCACAATTTCAGCCTGTGCACGTCTGCGGAAACACTCTATGTAGAGGTCCAGTCTGTCATTTCGACCGTCAGGAGGAGTCCACGCAGAGTTCTTCTTCTTGTAGTGTTGGTAGGAGGGTTCCTGTGGGTCAGTGCACTGTTCAGTGGTGCGTTGAAAATATTCCTTGAGTCGGAGACGACGAAAGTAGGCTTCCAGATCACTGCAGAACTGTATCATGTTCGTGGGGATGGTGGGACAGAAAGAGAGTCCCCGAGATAGGACAGACTCTTCTGCTGGGCTAAGTGTGTGGTTGGAAAGATTGACAATGTTGTTAGATGAGTTGAGGGTACCATTGTTATAGCCCCCAGTGGCAGGTATTAGTTTAGATAGCTTACAGTCCTTTTTCCTCTGTAGAGAAGTGAAGTGTGCATTGTAAATGGCTTGTCTCATTTTTGTAAAGTCCAGCCACGTGGAAGTTTGTGTAGAAGGCTGGTATTGTATGAGAGTCTCCAGTTCTGAGAGCTCATTCTTGATCTTCTCCTGTCTGCTGTACAGGATGCTGATCAGGTGGTTCCTCAGTTTCTTTGAGAGTGTGTGGCACAGTCTCTCACCATACTCAGTGTAGTATGTTGATTGCAATGGATTTTTTACCTTCAGTCCTTTTGGTATGATGTCCATCTGTTTGCATTTGGAGAGGAAGAGGATGTCTGTCTGTATCTGTGCAAGTTTTTTGTTGAGGTTGATGGATTTCCACTCCATACGGCTAAATTTAGTGCCTTGCATGGTGTCAAGTATCAGGGGGTAGCCGTGTTAGTCTGTATCTACAAAAACAACAAGGAGTCTGGTGGCACCTTAAAGACTAACAGATTTATTTGGGCATAAGCTTTCGTGAGTAAAAACCTCACTTCTTCGGATGCATAGAGTGAAAGTTACAGATGCAGGCATTATATACAGACACATGGAAAGCAGGGAGTTACTTCACAAGTGGAGAACCAGTGTTGACAGGGCCAATTCAATCAGGGTGGATGTAGTCCACTCCCAATAATAGATGAGGAGGTGTCAATTCCAGGAGAGGAAAAGCTGCTTCTGTAGTGAGCCAGCCACTCTGGGGAAGTGAGGAAACAGATTGACAGAGCAAGGCGGGTACCCAGAAATCACTTACTGCAGGACAGGCCCAACAAGGACAATAACAGAACACCACTGGCCATCAATCTTTCCAACCACACACTTAGCCCAGCAGAAGAGTCTGTCCTATCTCGGGGACTCTCTTTCTGTCCCACCATCCCCACGAACATGATACAGTTCTGCGGTGATCTGGAAGCCTACTTTCGTCGTCTCCGACTCAAGGAATATTTTCAACGCACCACTGAACAGTGCACTGACCCACAGGAACCCTCCTACCAACACTACAAGAAGAAGAACTCTGCGTGGACTCCTCCTGACGGTCGAAATGACAGACTGGACCTCTACATAGAGTGTTTCCGCAGACGTGCACAGGCTGAAATTGTGGACAAACAACATCACTTGTCCCATAACCTCAGCCGTACAGAACGCAATGCCATCCACAGCCTCAGAAACAACTCTGACATTATCATCAAAGGGGCTGACAAAGGAGGTGCTGTAGTCATAATGAACAGGTCAGATTATGAACAGGAGGCTGCCAGGCAACTCTCCAAGACCACATTCTACAGGCCACTATCCTCTGATCCCACTGAGGAATACCAAAAGAAACTACACCATCTGCTCAAGAAACTCCCAGCTACAGTACGGGAACAAATCTACATGGACACACCCGCAGAACCCCGACCAGGGGTATTCTATCTGCTACCCAAGATCCATAAACCCGGAAACCCTGGACGCCCCATCATCTCAGGCATTGGCACTCTGACAGCAGGATTATCTGGCTATTTGGACTCTCTCCTCAGACCCTATGCTACCAGCACTCCCAGCTATCTTCGAGACACCACCGACTTCCTAAGGAAACTACAATGCATTGATGTTCTTCCTGAAAACACCATCCTGGCCACCATGGATGTAGAAGCGCTTTATACCAATATTCCACATGAGGATGGACTACAAGCTGTCAGGAACAGTATCCCTGATGAGGCCACAGCAAGCCTGGTGGCTGAGCTTTGTGACTTTGTCCTCACCCACAACCACTTCAGATTTGGGGACAATTTATACCTTCAAGTCAGTGGCACTGCTATGGGTACTCGCATGGCCCCACAGTATGCCAACATTTTTATGGCTGACTTAGAACAACGCTTCCTCAGCTCTCGTCCCCTAATGCCCCTCCTCTACTTGCGCTATATTGATGACATCTTCATCATATGGACCCACGGAAAGGAGGCCCTTGAAGAATTCCACCTGGACTTCAACAATTTCCACCCCACCATCAACTTCAGCCTGGACCAGTCCACACAAGAGATCCACTTCCTGGACACTACAGTACAAATAATTGATGGTCACATAAACACCACCCTATACCGGAAACCTACTGACCGCTATACGTACTTACATGCCTCCAGCTTCCATCCAAGACACATCACACGATCCATTGTCTACAGCCAAGCCCTAAGATACAACCGAATTTGCTCCAACCCCTCAGACAGAGACAAACACCTACAAGATCTTTATCATGCATTCGTAAAACTACAATACCCACCTGGGGAAGTGAGGAAACAGATTGACAGAGCAAGACGGGTACCCAGAAATCACTTACTGCAGGACAGGCCCAACAAGGACAATAACAGAACACCACTGGCCATCACATACAGCCCCCAGCTAAAACCTCTCCAGCGCATTATCCACGATCTACAACCTATCCTGGAAAATGATCCCTCACTCTCACAGACCTTGGGAGGCGGGCCGGTCCTCTCTTACAGACAACCCCCCAACCTGAAGCAAATACTCACCAGCAACTACACACCACACCACAGAAACACCAACCCAGGAACCTATCCCTGTAGCAAACCTCGTTGCCTACTCTGTCCCCATATCTACTCTGGCAGCAGCATCAGAGGACCCAACCACATCAGCCACACCATCAGGGGCTCATTCACCTGCACATCCTCTAATGTCATATATGCCATCATGTGCCAGCAATGCCCCTCTGCCATGTACATTGGCCAAACGGGACAGTCCCTCCGCAAAAGAATAAATGGACACAAATCGGACATCAGGAATGGTAACATACATAAGCCAGTAAGTGAACACTTCAATCTCCCTGGTCATTCTATTACAGATTTAAAAGTCACTATCATTGAACAAAAAAACTTCAGAAACAGACTTCAAAGAGAAACAGCAGAACTAAAATTCATTTGCAAATTCAACACCATTAATCTGGGCTTGAATAGGGACTGGGAGTGGCTGGCTCACTACAGAAGCAGCTTTTCCTCTCCTGGAATTGACACCTCCTCATCTATTATTGGGAGTGGACTACATCCACCCTGATTGAATTGGCCCTGTCAACACTGGTTCTCCACTTGTGAAGTAACTCCCTGCTCTCCATGTGTCTGTATATAATGCCTGCATCTGTAACTTTCACTCTATGCATCCGAAGAAGTGAGGTTTTTACTCACGAAAGCTTATGCCCAAATAAATCTGTTAGTCTTTAAGGTGCCACCAGACTCCTTGTTGTTTTTATTAAAAAGACTGGGACTTTTCAGCTTGGAAAAGAGCTGACTAAGGGGAGATGTGATAGAGGTCTATCAAATCATGACTGGTGTGGAAAAATTGAATAAGGAAAAGTTATTTACTCCTTCACATAACACAAGAACTAGGGGTCACCCAATGAAACAAATAGGAACCAGATTTAAAACAAACAAACAAAAGTATTTCTTCACAGTCAACCTGTGGAACTCTTTGCCAGGGGATGTTGTGAAGGCCAAAAGTATAACAGGGTTCCAATAAGAACTAGATAAGTTCATGGAGAATAGGTCCAGCAATGGCTATTAGCCAGGGTGGGCAGAGATCCAATACCATGTTCTGCGTGTCCCTCACCTCTGTTTGCCTGAAGTTGGGAGTGGGCAACAGGGCAACTTGATGATTTCCTGTTCTGTTCATTCCCTCTGAAGCGCTTGGCATTGATCACTGTTGAAAGACAGGCTACTGGTCTAGATGGACCTTTGGTCTGACCCAGTATGGCTGTTCTTATGTTCTTATATAGAACCCAAATGTATCTGCTCTAGGGTGACTAAATAGAAAGAATAAAAAATCAGGACAGGGTGGGGGGTAATAGGTGCCTATATAAGGAAAATTCCCAAATATTGGGACTGTCCCTATAAAATCGGGACATCTGGTCACCCTAATCTGCTCCCCGCTGTAACCCACTAGACCCTGCTCTCCTCCCAGAGCTGGGATAGAACCCAAGAGTCCTGATGGGGTCTCTCTCTCCACAGAATTAGTAATAAAGTAAGAATATACATTAAAATTTTAAACCTAACCAGTGTCCCTTAAGTAACTTGCCACAAGATGTCAGAACACATTGTTATTAGAGCTGAGTGGGTCTAATATTTATTTAATTTTCTTTTTTTTACATAGGAATTAGATACAGGGCTCCTGTCAGCTAATTGCTAAGTTATCTGCCAAAAACTAGAGTTTTCAGTAAGTAGCCCCAGGAATCATGGTTTAAGGTGCCCCCCCCCCCAGCAAAATCTGAAATGGCGCCCCTGCCTGGACATGTTATTTGTAAGGGTTCTTATTTAAAAATTTTGTCATTTTCTGGTGCCCAGGCCAACAGGAAGGAATTGCAATCAATGGGGAGGGTGGTTAAAGCATAAACCTGCGTTCTCCTCCAGCCACTGCCAGAGAACTCCTGCGTGACCTTGGCTAAGTCAAGGGTGCTGTCTGTCTCAGTCTCCTCCCCTTGTACAATGATGTATATATAACCCATCTCACAGGGGCAAGGGTGAGGCTACTTGGCTTAATATTTCCAAAGCACTTTATGGAAGTGCAAAGTATTCTTACCAGTGGTAAAGCAGCAGCCTGGGAACTCAGAAGAGCGCTCTGTGGCCCCTGTTACCATAGCACCTAAGCACCTTTACCTGTCAATGCATTTGCCCTCGCACACACCCGGGAGGTAGGGAAGATCTGTTATCCCCATTTTACAGATGAGGAACTGAGGCACAGAGGGAGTAGACAGCTTGCCCAAGGTCACACACCAGGTGTAAAGCTGGGCTGGGAATGAACTCCGGTCTACCAAAACTCAGGGTAGCACCCGAACCACTGGGCCATCCTTCCTCCATGCTCTGACTCCGCCACCTCCAGACTTCTGTGGGACTGTGGGTGCAGGCCTCACCAGAGCCCTAAGCATGGCTAACAGTATGACCCAAAGGCTGTGAACCAAGTAGGTCTTGTAAGAATGCGATGCTGGGTGTCAGCTAATACCAAGTAAGCACACTCCTGACCAGAGAGGATGGTACAGGAACTCTCAGAGGTCCCACGTAACTACGTAACCACGTGCCTAAGAGATGGCACAAGAACACACCAACTCCTGGTAAAGATAAGGAGGGGATGACAGGCTAATGGATGAGGATGCTTTGTTCGAGCTAGCGGGTACACGGTATATGGGTGGTAACTAACAACCTCTAATTGATGGAGGGGAGGGCAGACAGTCTGTAGACAGGTCTTTCACACCCATCCTGCTTTCTGGATGGTCTGTGTCAGGGGTCAGGTTTTACCCCCAAAAAGGAAAATTTACCACCCACAAATGCCCCATGGGATGGGACTTGGGGTATATCTAGGGACAGAATTTCCAATCTTGTCTCCATGCTAATTGGTCAGAGGAGAAAACAGAGGGGGAGCTACCACCAGAAGACCCACCCACTACCCACCGCACATTGTGCAGGCGCAGGATTTGGAGATACAACGAGGGGTGAGGTTTCTAGGCCTGTCTCCACATGGTTTGGTCTGGGGGCAGAGTTAGGGGGCAGGGCTATAACTGAAGCTCCACCCTGACTCTAGTGGACATGTTTCTGGGGGCAAAATTAGTGGTGTTGTGGTCGCTAGTGGGGATGGATCCTATAGCCCAGGGGTGGGCAAACATTTTGGCCCACGGGCCACATTGGAGTTGCAGAACTGTGTGAAGGGCCGGGTAGGGAAGGCTGTGCCTCCCCAAACAGTCTGGCCCCCACCCCCATCCACCCTCTCCCACTTCCCGCCACCTGACTGCCCCCCTCAGAACCTCCAACCCATCCAAAACCCCCCCAGCTCCTTGTCCCCTGACCACCCCTTCCCGGGACCCCCCGCCCCTAACTGCCCCCAGGATCCCCACCCCCCTATCCAACCCCCCTTCTCCCAGTCCCCTGACTGCTCTGACCCTATCCACCCCTTGACAGGCCCCCCGGGACCCCATGCCTATCCAACCCCCCCTGTTCCCCGTCCCCTGACCCCTATCCATACCCCCACCCCCTGACAGGCCCCCTGGGACTCCCACACTTATCCAACTCCCCCGTCCCCTGTCTCCTGACTGCCCCCCAGAACCTCTGCCCCATCCAACCACCCCCTGCTCCCTGTCCCCTGACTGCCCCCCAGGATCTCCTGCCCCTTATCCAACCCCCCCTGGCCCTGGCCCCCTTACCATGCCGCTCAGAGCAGCATGTCTGGCAGCCGCCCTGCCCAGCCGGAGCCAGACACACTGCCGCGCTGCTCGGCAGGAGCGCGCAACCCTGCTGGCCAGAGCGCTGACAGCACGGCGAGCTGAGGCTGCGGGGGGGGGGGGGATATGGCAAGAGCGGGGGGCTAGCCTCCCCACCCGGGAGCTCAAGGGCCAGGCAGGATGGTCCCGCGGGCTGTAGTTTGCCCACCTCTGCTATAACCCATAACCAACACCAATTGGTCAGGGGGCAGGGCTAAAGGAGTATGATCAGCTGTCACTCACTTACCCCTAGGCTAGCTCTAGACTATTTTTCAATTATGATCTAAGGACAGGGGTGCGGGGGATGTCAAGGGACATTACATACACTTTCAGCCGCTCTTCAGAGGTCATATTCCATTCTTGTTTGGTCAGGCTGCATCTTGCCACACTCTCCTGATGTGAAGCATGTGAACTACTTGCTTAACATCCCATTGTCAGCAGCACTGAGGGACATCTGGAAAACACGCATCTTTACCTTCAAAATTTCCTTTGGCCACAGGCAACAGCATGGAATCCAAGGTAAATACTGACACAGTGGCTGAGGAAAGAGACAACGGTATCATTCCACAATACAAGGAGCAACTCTGCCTCAACGCAGAAGCCAGGGTCCCAGCTGGGGTTTAAGTCACTTGAATAAAGAGAGATGAACCACCACTGGAAAAGAGAGAGAGAGAGAGAATGTTCTGAACTAGGAGCAATGTCTGGGGGTTATTGAGTCAGTAGTCACTGTACTTTTAGTTAGGATTATCAAAAATGCCTAAGGGAGTTAGACACCCAAGTCTGTCATCAGAACCTAACTCTCTTAGCTCCTTTGAAGATCCAAACCTCGATGGCTGTACACTCCAAAGATTTCTATACAAGATGAGAGTTGTTTGTGCCCTGGGAGAACTATCCCACATGCACTGTGGATTTACATCACAGAGATTAGAAAACCCATGCGATCGTGTCTGAGTTGGCCGCTAACTGTCATGGAAGGAATAACAGGTTCAGAAAAAGCTAAGCTATTTTTTAAATGTCATATTATATCTCATCTCTTTGGGTCAACAGTTTTATCCTTTCACTCTTTTTCCTATGTTTATGACCTTCTCTTTCTTAATCTGTTTTTTAAATTGCAGGCGCCCCTCTCCCCCATTTGTTTTTATGTGTTTATATTTTACGAGGGTAGCATTTGATTAGGTTTTTATTAGGCTGCTCTTGCTTTACTGTGCTGTGCTCCCCCTGCTGAAGTGGGGAGTGGAATACAGAAACAATAGCAAAGCCAATAACTGTTTGATCTGTATTTATTTCAATTATTACCAGACTGAGAAGCTGCGGATGCAATGAGATTGTCAAGATCAGCAGGACTCCTGAAGCATAACAGAGATGAGAGAGATCTGTCAATCTCAGGCAATATTTGCCTCACTAAAGGTTTGAATTACAAGTTGTTTGTACCAACTGGGGCAATACTACTCTTTTGGGAGAGCCGCAGTAAGCATGTTCATTTATATTATGCTACTTTGAACAGCACCGTTTATAAATTTGCTAAAATGGAACTGTCTTTACTTTTTGGCTGGGATTTTTCAGACTTTCAGCGTTGATCTAATTCAGTGGTACAACTCCTATTGACTTCAGTGAGAGCAGAGGTGACCTTAAGCAAATGCCATCCTCTGTACTGAATGGTGGGAATTCTGCAAAACCTCAGACATTTCAATAACATTGTCCTTTTCCACTTTGACTGTTTAGACCAGTGGTATATCCCACCACCATAGTGAAGATGCGATGGGACTTGGATTATATCTAGGGGCAGAATTCCATCCTGTCTCCATATTAAATCAGTCAAAGGCAGTGGGTAGAGGTGAAGCTATTAGTGGAAGACTCCCCACTGTGCATACTCCAAGGGCAGGACTTATGGGCTTGGCTATGGGTGGGGTGCCTGGGCCTGTTTCCCTCCTGATTGTTCTGGCAATGGAGTTGGGGCAGGGCTATTGCAGAAGCTCCACCCCCACCTTATTGCACAAGCTCAAGGGGGCAGGCCTAGGAACAGAGCCTATGACTCATACTTGACTTTGATTGGTCAGAGGGTGGGGCTAAGGGAGCATAACTTGGAATCTCTGCGGAATGGGAATAAAATAATTAATTATATAAGGACTATAATGGTCTCAACCTTCACTTTCAGTATGCTTCCTTCTTCATATGACCTACCAATGCTCTATGAAAGCCCCCACTCTGGGGCTAGAGGGTCCTTTCTTCACAAAACTACTGTGTCCTCATATGGATGATGAGGAAAGAATTCATTTTATGAAACTTTCATATGTAGCAAAGCGACGACTCACCAGCGCAGTGCCTCCTGCTGGTCTTCTTGGGAATTAGCTCGTCCAGCACTTGGAGCACCCTCTGCTGGCCGATGTCTCGCTTGCCTCAGGTTCCCGTGTCCCTCTTGGACCCCGGTGCCCCTTTACCTCGGGGGGTCACGAGGTTATTATATGGGGAGTCGCGAGTTGTCAACCTCCACCCCAAACCCCGCTTTGCCTTCAGCCTTTATAATGGTGTTAAATATATAAAAAAGTGTTTTTAATTTATAAGGGGGAGATCGCACTCAAAGACTTGCTATGTGAAAGGGATCACCAGTAAAAAAGTTTGAGAGAAGTATGCGCAGAGCAACAAAAGCATTTGGAAAGAGGGTGGTCATCTTATTTGTGCACATATATTCCAGAACAGCCTTTGGAGTTGATCTTGCTGAAATGTATCTTGAAAGGGCTTTCAGTTCATCACCTAAATCACTCGCATCAATATCGCGCATGTCATCATGTGTCAACATTGTCTCTAGTGCTCTGCATTGCTGGTGTAGGTCTTCTTCAGGCATAGTGAGGAGTTTGGGAATATCATACAATATCCCAAATATACTGCTGTGTTCCTTGAGCTGCAAGAAACATTCTTCAACTGACTGTATTGCACAATCTAGCAACTGGTTAAATAATTCAACTTTGAATTGTTGTTTGGGGTCTCTTGTGGGATTATCCCATGCCTCGTAATCAAAATGTCGTCTTCTTCGGTGACTCTTGTATTCTTGAATGGGTGGGAAAATAGCTTCAGTGTGAACAGGGCCAGCTCCAGCTTTTCTGCTGCCCCAAGCGGCAAAAAAACATTTAAAAAGACGAGCGGCGGCACTTTGGTGGCAGCAAAATCGTGCCGCTTCTTCGGCGGCAGTTCGGCGGCAGGTCCTCCCTCTCTTCCTCTTTGGCAGCAATTCGGCAACAGCTCAAAGAAGAAGAGAGGGAATGGGGGACCTGCCGCCGAATTGCTGCCGAAGACCCAGACGTGCCACCTCGATACCAGACGGACTGCCGCCCCTTTGAATTGGCCGCTCCAAGCACCTGCTTCCTACACGGGTGCCTGGAGCCAGCCCTGAGTGTGAAGTTCCTCTGCCAACTTCTGTGCACTCTTCAGAACATTTTGAAATCCCTCATTTGACCGGTAAGACTGTAGGTATGACTTTGCTTTGTCCAGTTGTTCCATTGCTCCGGATATATCAAGGTCAACACCTTGGAGTCTCATGCTTACAACATTTATTTCAAACAGTATGTCATGCCACTGTAAGGATTTTTCTTTTTCAGGACTATCTGATCAGAAGACTTGGGGGAGCCTCACAGTTTACCTCCCACTGGGTCCCCCTTTTAGCCCATCTATCACAGCTGGTTTCAATAAACACCACACACGAATGAACCACAACACTTTATTTACTAAAAGGAAGGGAAAGAAGAGAAGCAGGATGGATTAATGACTCTGGAGATTTGGAATAAAATACATACACATGCACACATACACTTAATGATACAAAGATGTTCTTGTACCTTTTCCAGGGGCTGCCGATGAAGAGGCTTCAGGATCCGGATCACCGAGATCAGCAACAGACACCAACGATGGATGGCAGATGGAACAGACGGGTACGTAGCCCTATCTTAACCCTCACACTATCCCGCTTTGCGTCGTCTATGAGTGTGAGTTTAAACTAACTAATCGGACCAGGTCCGTGTGTGTGAGTTTGCTTTCCCAAAATAAAATAACCAATTAACCCAAAATACTTACTGAGTGACTACTGCAGGCCAGCAGTCAGTGTGGAAAAGTATACCACACCGCCAAGAGAGAGTCTAGGACCTTTTAGCTCCAACCACTTCAGACTCCAAGGAACTCAGAAGGAACCCCTGGCTCCTCCCCTCATCCACCTATATAGGGGCTTGTTGCCTAGCAACAGCAGGTTCCCGCTCTTCCTGTTTCCCGCCTTTTCTTGGCGTGGGGGAACAAGAACCTGACACAAGATGGAGGTTGCCTTGTCCTTTTGCCAAATCAAGATGGCCTTTCAATTTACAAACCTTAACTTCAACTTAGTGTGTATATATATATCAATAATTTGGCTAAACTAAACAGGGTTTAAACTGAAACTAACACCACAACAGTAAGTCACACAGAAATTTGAAATTATGTATGTTTCTGGTGATTCCATTTCCCTCTGCCACTGTTCTCCCAAGAACAGTTCTTGTCATAGCATTATCCTCCATAATGGCAACTATGGCATCATCTATCTTCGCAATTTGGTGTTTGATAGGCTTTATCGCCTCCACTCGACTTTCCCATCATGTGGCACTCAGTGGTTTCAGTGTCGGAGAGGATGTTCCCAGATGTTGCTTCAAAATTTGCCATCGATGAGTTGATGCAGAGAAAAATACATAGATGCTTTGAATTACATTAAAATATTCAGCAGCCTCACTAGAAGCTGATCTCAGCTGCATCACTGACCACCAAGTTCAATCAATGAGAACTGCATGGGACAAAAAAAGCCAGAGGGTTTAACTCTCGGATCCGTGTCTGCACTCCTCTGTTCCTTCCTCTCATGTTGGCACCATTATCGTAGCCGTGACCTCATTCCTGTATCTTCCAGCTTTTTAAGAAGCACATTTGTCATACCAGCTCCTGTAGTATCATCAATGTCAATACATTCTAAAAAATGCTCTCTGACATTCACCATTGCAGGGACATTTTCACTAGGTTCTGTTGTTGTTACAAAATGCACCATTAAAGTCATTTGTTCCGTATGGCTGATGTCAGGTGTGCAGTCCAGAATAACAGAGAGATATCTTGCTGACTTCAGATCTGCCACAATCTTCTGTTTGACTTTTGTTGTCAGTAACTGTATGATCTCATTTTGAATTGTTTTTCCAAGGTAGTGGTGTGTGTACATTTCTTGGGTGGTAATTCTTCTTAGATGCTCCTGGAGTACAGCATCAAACTCAGCCACCAGCTCCATTGTTTGGCACATACAGCTGATCTGAAGTGCCACACAGTGCTAGGTTTCGGGTAGCAAGCATTCTCACAGTGGCAATGAGCCTTTTCAGAACATTTTGCCAGTAAAGAGACTCTGATGCAATCTTCTCTTGATGCTGATCATCTATGGTGGCCTTTAACCTTAGTCTCATCTCAAGCTCTTTCCACCTATGGAATGCTCTCTGGTGAATTGCTGCCTTCTCCTGGCATGCCAGATTTCTAGCCACATTTTTCCAGTCCTTTGTTCCTGTAGAACCCAATGTGGCTGAAACATTAGACTGGTAGAGTTTGCAACAAAAACAGTATGCAGCATTCTGGGTTTTTGAGTACGTAAGCCATGGCCTCTCCACTTTGTCACCATTGGGGATTTCACACCAGTAATGTGTTGGATGGAAACTTCTATTTTCATTGTCTTTGGGGAACATGAAGTTTTGCACTTGCTGTGGCCCATGCAGTACAAGGAAGTCCCTCAGGCTACTGCTCAAGTGGGTCCACAGTCCTGGATCATCTAGACTTAAGGAACTAAACTCAGCAGCAGCTGTTTCTTGCACCTCCACCACACTCTTCTCTGATTGACACTTTTCTTCAGGAATGGGCATGGTTACACCAATTTGAGATGGAGATATGGATGCTGCAGTAGCTGCCAGGTCACCTGCACTCTGACTAACTGGACGATCAGGCATCTCCTCACCACTCACATCCTCACTGGGGCCGGAAGGTTCACCGTGAACATTTGTGTCTATGTATCTCATGAGAGCTCCTTCCTGCTTAGATAGAAAAGCTTCTTTTGCTTTCTTTCCTTTTCTGAATGCTGCCCCAAAGGGGCATTTTCTTCTTTCACTCATGACTGCTGTTCTGTGCCACCTATAGTGGCTCTCAACACTCAATTGAAGGGGACAAATAAGCAGGCTGGTAGCAGAGTCTGAGTGAGGGAAGATATCAGCGTCTTAAGAGCCTAACTGGCTCCTACTACTTCAGTTGACTGCCTGTTCTCCTCAAGTGGGTTCAGGGAAGCAGCAGGAAACAGGAAGCTCCCTGAGAAGCTGGTGTTAATCAGTCCAGGCTCCTGGGGGTGCTGGAGAAGTACACAAGAGGCTCCTCCTCTTCTCTCTCACTGCAGCTCCTGCTGCTTTCTGTTATTCCCTCTCACCTTTTCGCCTGCCTGCCTGTTATGTCTCTTGTGCCCTCCTTCCTCCAGCACAGCACTCCACCATCTCTGTGCATCTCGAGCAGAGAGAATACATAGGCACCCGCAGCAGACACAATTTTCTACACTCTGGCTCCTAGTGGCACCCCCAATCTGGCACCTGAGGCGGCCGCCTCAGTTCGCCTCCCTCAAGTGGATTGAGGAGACACAAGGCCAATAGCTGAATGATCCAATAATCACAGGTTCTGTTGCATCACTTTAATTCACACGCACACACAGTGTTGTTATTTCTATGCTTGTATAATATTGGGATTTTAAAGGCCACAATCAAATACTTCCTTTTTTTCTGTTTAAAAAAAGCATTTATTAGAGTATTGCTTTAGACACCAAAGCAAATTTTCGGAAAAGTAAAATCATGGTTTATGCAGGCAGTTACCACGTAAATTAAATGCACACACAATCAGATGTACACCCAAATGGTCAGTTACAGGTGTAACTACCATGACCACTGGCACAAATTAGTTACATGATTGGGAGAAGAGATTGCTGAATATTTAGGTCTGATTGTTCAAAGCCATGTTCTGATAACACACTGTTTAGGGCTTTCTGCGCATCAGCTCCCAAAGGTGCACAGCTTGTCAGCGGGGTCAAAAAAAGAGGAAAATCCCGATGTTTCTGAGCTTAAATGGATTTGAACATAACAGACCAAGATTTTGCTCTTCAGATTTAACCACAATGCAGCTATAGCTTGAATCCCCACCCTCCTATTTAATCTTTTCTATCTTATCTATGTCCCCCTCAGTGCAACATGCTCTCATTGTGTCCTTTGCAGCTCACCCTTAAACTAGCAAACCAAAAGAACAAATAACTTAGAATTAACCACCATGAGCATGGACAGCCCACGTCTCTCCTCACCCCCGAGCAGCAGTCACTGCTGGCACATTCTCTCCACGGCTAGATTCTGCCGATGCTGCTTGTCTTCATGCTGGTGCTGCCTCCCACTGGCCCCCCCAACTTGACTGCCATTCTCTTGTTTTCCAGGCGGAGTTTCTCTTAGGGAAAGCCCCAGCCTGCACTGCGGTTTGATGGGGGTTGTTTTCTGGCCCCTCCAATGCCTGGCTCTCCTAGTCCTTTGAGAAACCTTTCCCACTGCCTGGTTAGTCCCTCACTAAGTTCCCCAGAATGCCCTCAGTGCCAGGTCAACATAGCTCATTCTTATTATTTGTATCACAGTAGTTCTAGAGCCCCCAGCTGAGAACAGGACTACATTGGCCCTACACAAACACTGAGGGTGTCTTCACTGCAGAGTTAACCTGGGTGATCAGCCCCCAGGTTGGCTTAGCCTGGGGGTGAGCAGCCAGACAGCAAAGCCCTACCCCAGTGATTGCTTCCTCACTGGTGCTGCGCAGGAGTGTGGCTCTAGAATTTCTGGGGGCACATCCCATGGTTCCTAATGCTTCAATGAGCTGCGCTGCTCTATGATTCCTTCCCAGTTAATTCTGGGAAAGCCTGTCCTTTTTTCTGGGCACATGGGGGGGAGTTGTGGGAAGGCCCTGGAGACTGTCAGCATTCATGTGGGTGAGCCTGGGTCCTCACTATAAAGTGGGTGGGATGCCAGTAGAGCTGGTTGGCAGTTGGGCAGCCCAAATAGACACCCCACAACGAGCCTAGAAGCCCTGGAGTTCCAGGCCCGAGGGCCGTCTGCATGGCAGGGCTGTCCTGGAGCCCCAGACTCTGGGAGCCCTGGCAGATACTGACTAAAACTGACATTCTAGTCAGATTCACAATAGGGGTTAGTCACCTAAATAGCTTTGAGGATCTGGGCCTAAGTATCTATCTGTCATGGTTGTAGAGAAAGCCTCCAAAATGGGAGCCCCATGTACCTGATGCAGACGTGTACCTGAGTTAGCAGAGAGCCTGAAACGTCTTCGTTCATTTCCGAGGGTACTAAATCTGATGCCCAGTTATTTCCCTTTAAATGTCAACATGGTGAATGAACTCTTTCACTGTCTATCAAAGCATCCAAGAAAGAAGAGGAAAGATCATATTTTGAAGATCTACACAATATACGTGGCGTGACTATACATTTCAGGTAGGCAATACAGGGCAGGCTTCCTGTGGGACACTGTGATTGGTTTAATTTTTCTGCACAGGGGCTCAGCTTCCAAAAGTCTGGAAGTGCTGCATCAATGTAACTTTTAGCAAGTTCATGATTGCGACTGAGATGGTGACGAGCACATATTAAACTGAATCACGATCAGTGGTAGACTGACGCCCTGAAAAGCTTCGCTAATGAGGTTCACCCTTTTCATTACAGTTTATTAAGTAAGCATACCCAGAAGTCGTACATGTTTGAAAGATTGGTTACTTTTGTCCCCTCTAGGGCTGGATGGGAAACAGTTTTCCAATCTTGTGAAAGTTTCATATTGTCAAAAAATTTCCCATCCTGAAGCAGGATGGAAAGTTGAAATCTAGGAAGTTTTTGTGAACTGAAAATCTAAAAAAAACAATTTGATTCAGGTCATTCGAAACTGTTTTGATAATTTAAAATATTTTTCTTTCCCTTTTTTTAGTGTCATATTACTGAAATTTCAAAACACAAAGTCATTGTGATCAAAACACCACAACTTTCCAGTTCAATAATCTTGAAACTTTTTTGCCAAAAAAAAAAAAATGTCAAGTCGGATGTTTCACGAACCAGCTTCAGTTTGGACAAATCAGCATTTTTCACTGAAAACATGTTTTGTCAAATAATTCCTGACTAGCTCTAGTCCCCGTATTAGCAAGTGTCTGCATCTTGTCTCACATTGTGTGTGTGTGATTAGGCAGAATCCAGGGATTCTGAGACTTACCCTTCGTAACTGTACAACCTTCATTCATAGTCCCTCTGGAGCTTGAGTGTTCAGGTATCAAAATTGTTAATTAGCCGGTTGGGCATTACGGCTCACCTTGCGCCCACAGAGTAAGGTGCCTAAATACCCTTGAAATCTGGGCCTATGGCACCAGTTAGCTCTTTTTTCGTACACTATCACACCAGAAATTCTTCACTACTCTGTAGCTAGTAAGCTTTGATCCACAAGCTGTTTTTCTTCTGGCATAGATCAAATAAGTATTGCCTCATTTCAAAGCATTTGTGTGATGCCAAGGGTGAGGGGATTTATGACTGCACAAGCCTTTCCACAACAAAGCCAGTTACGCACTGCATGCTATGCTGTGACTGCTAACGCCACGGTAAATTCCAGTAGGTAGCCAGCCTGAGAGGTGGCAACAATGCCCTTTTGGGAGACCCTTTTAAAGTTAATTGATTTCTTCTCTCTAGGACAGCTGTTTTGCACAGAGACAGTGTGAGACTCATTATCTGCAATAACAAATACAGGTCAGACTAGATTTTCAGCAAGACCGATGATTTGTAGTAAGAACGTTCTCAGCATCATACAAGAGCACTCACCTGTCACAATTATCAACAGAGAGACAAGGTGGGTGAGGTAATAATATCTTTTTTGGGGCCAGCTTCTGTTGGTTAGAGAGACACGCTTTCGGGCTACACCAACCCCTTCTTCTGGTTATCAACAGGTGGTTATAAAGTCTGTGTGTCACCGTGACTATAGCATTCCAGCTGCTACCCACAAATGCTACACTCTAATGCATATTTAATAAGAAAGACGTATTTCCTTATCCAGGGTTTTTGAATTGCTCACTGCAGCTCTCTGGCACCTGCCTACAATCCATTTCTACATCTGAAAGCTCAGAAATAATCACAAATCTCACTGGCGATGGGGGATGGCAATTAGGGGTGCAGGGCAGCCTAAGTTTTGGTGTTGCAAACCCTCCATGGCTGGCTGGCTTTAACCGTAGGAATGCTGGTCTGCACTGGACACACGGAGCCGCTGCTGGGGGAAGAGTGCCATGAAATGCGTACTTTGATAGCGAGTGAGACACGTCCAGCCTGCGCTGATACAAGGCTTCACTAACATATACACCCCAATATGGCAGAACGTTGCTGGGAGGGTAGGGGAAGAATTGAGTTGATGGAAAGTGGTTGCAACTTTTATTCCCTGTGGAGTCAATAGTAAGCCAGCAATGTCCCCAAAGTGGGTGTGGTCTGTTGGGAAGAGGGAGTGGCCAAGGGGGCAAGGGGATGCACTGCTGGTCTGAAAGCTCCTGGACAGCTCTGGCTGGAAGCTAAAGCTCCCTGCCCAGAAAGCCACAAGGACTGTGGTACTAGCAGCACTGGCCCCAGGTAGATTCTCCCCACCCCGAGGTGCCGGCCCCACGCTGCTGCCCAAGCAGTGTGGTTCGCTGGGTGCAGCTCTCACCCACTACGTGCAATGGAGGTGAGCCAACATTAGTACATTTTGCCAGGAGCAATTTGGCTCTGGTCCCATTTGAGGTTCTGTTCTGGCCCATCTCTACCTGCACCACAAGTGTTAACTTCCCACTCCATCTTGTTACCCTAAGACAATGCTGGGAGTGCACAGGATGAAAAGAACAAGATATATCAGTGGCCTTATTGAGTGACATTATTTATTAAACAGCGAGAAGCCAATTTCATGAATATTCAGAGCTTTCTGCTCTGCTACACGGAAAATAATAAGAATGAATGATTCACTGTCAAGGGTTTTTTTATATCTTTATGCTAAGGCAAGAGCACAAAATGCTACAAGTCAACCAGAAATCAAAAGGATGCGTAAATGCCAACAGCCCTCTCCAACTATTCCTGTAGTTCTGCCGACCAGGCCCTTTGTAGCCACTGCTGGAGCCTAGCAGAAAGCAGGACCCAGTTCTGCACAGCCCGTTCGTATGCCCACACCTATGTATAATGATCATCAGTGTCCCAGATCCTAGCACCAGGTCTCACAGCTGTCACATCTCCTCCTACAGAGGTTACATACAATCCCAGCCCACAATTATACACAGTCTTAATACAATAAGGTCTTTCCAGGATATTACAGGAAATTGCCCTCTCACAATCAGAACATAGTTGTTGCTTTCTCCAGCCTCCTGAAGGAGAATGGATACCTAGGGCACACACTATGTGGAGAGAGGGGCACCTCTCGCAATTTTCATCTCTTTCGGGGGTACATGGGAGTCCCTTCTGTAGACTCCTCCCTTCGGTATTCCTTGGCTCTTCCTCACCCGTTACCCCCACACATTCGCCTTGCTGTTACCAGTGCAGTGCACCAAATGTTTTCGGATAACTGACTGCATGTACTTAGTAACTTACCTTGGTCTGTCTGTTATTACTTGGAACCACTTAAATACTACTTTTTATACTTAATAAAATCACTTTTGTTTATTGATAAACCCAGAGTAAGTGATTAATACCTGGGGGAGCAAACAGCTGTGCATATGTCTCTATCAGTGTTATAGAGGACAAATAATTTATGAGTTTACCCTGTATAAGCTTTATACCGAGTAAAACAGATTTATTTGGGGTTTGGATCTCACTGGGCCCTGGGTGTCTGGGGGCTGGACACAGGACCACTTGCTAAGCTGTTTTCAGTTAAGTCTGCATCTTTGAGGGCATGGTTCAGACCCTGGGTCTGTGTTGCAGCAGACTTGCTTGTCTGGCTCAACAAGGCAGGGTTCTGGAGGCCCAAACTGGCAGAGAAAATGGGCTCAGAGGTAGTCTCAGCACATCAGGTGACAGTCCCAATGGGGGTCTCTGTGACCGAACCTGTCACACCCCAGTCTCACAACACGGGAGGATTTTCCAGGGCTCCTGGGAAGGAAAGGGAGCCAATATCATATTCAGCTACAGAAAGAAGATGCACTCTTAAATGGCTCTTAAGTGGTCAGTCCAATATGGGAGTGAAAGAACAGCCTTGCCTCTCAGGTCTAGTAGCTGGGAATGCCCCTTCCAATCCCTCTTCTTTAGTACCAGATTACAACACCCTTCCTTAAAGTAATAGTATCTTACCCTACAAGCACAGCCTGACTACAGCAGGACCAGGCATTACGCGACATGAAACTATCTGGCCCTTAACAATTTCATCCATCTCAGGTTATTTCTGGTACTTACATGACACCTTGGCCAATGCACCAGAGGATTGAATCAGGAACCAGAAAGTGCTAGAAGGAGGAGTGCTGGCACCTTGAGCTAAAGAGTCAAGCTCTTCTGGTGAAGAGAGGGCATAACAGACTCTCACCTTCTATGGACTGGGCACCGAGCAGTGAGGTCTGTATCCCGCACTGATCAGTGGGTTACATTCAGGGAGTGGCAGCCAAGCTTAAAGCTATGGCTACATATCAGGCGGGGCTGTGAAGAGGCGTGATCCCTGACCAATACAGCTGCACTGGCAGAAGGCTCTAGTGTAGATGCAGAACTTTTACTAGGATAGCTTGTTTTTTTTCAGGGGTGGTGGAATAAACTATACCAGCAACAGTTGCTGGTATTAGCTGCATCCACACAAGAAGTCCTTTCCCAGTAAAGTATACCTACACAGGGACAGAGACCCTAGTGTAGACAAAGCCAAAGAATGGATTTTTGATCCCATGTGGCCAAGTTATTTATTTAGAAACAGAAAGAATACCAGATAAAAGTGAATATTTCCTTAGTGCCTAGAGACCATGCCAAGGGGTTACTGTGCTAATGAAGCCAGCCTCCACTGTCTGTACTCCCAGTACATCTCTAACATGACATACACTCCACTAGTCTCAGGAGTTTTGCACAATGCAGGTGTGCATCTTTGGGTGTCAGAGGATTTGCAGACACCTGAAGGGATCTGTAACTTTATAGTTTCATCGGGAGCTGTCAGCTGTACAGAGCACTCCTGGTATCACATCACTGTGGGCTGTAATAATGTCTCTACAGCACTGAGGTAGCCAAACCTGAGAAGGGCACTCTGCTCTAACTCAGCAGTTAATATCTTTCTCCAAAAAATTCCTTTTGGGCAGAAGTTCCACATGTTGGCTGGGCTCCAGCCAAAAGGAATTTGTTCTTCACAAATATATTTTTTTTAATTCAGCTGGTTTGAGTTATATAAAGATGAAAATACTTATTTTGTGCTTTCAAAATATTGATCCAAGGATATAGCTCTATTATACTTTACAGTCAACGCACATAAAGCAGGTTTAAAAAAAAAAAAAAAAGGTGGTGACCTACAAATGATTGGGTTTCTGCCCTTTGTTTTTGCTTCTTTATGATGCATAGAGAAATCTTGAAACAGGTTTTGTTTGTTTCCCTTATAAATACCAGGTTTGTAAAGACTGGAGATTGTTGGTTTTACTGAAGGACCGCCGGGGCAGAGGAGAAGGGGTGGGGTCAGAGCCCTATATTGCGTTTTCTCACCCCTTATTTGAAAGAGGGGAGGGGTTTGAATCTTTAACAAAGACCTCCTTTCTTCTAAGTGGTCATGAGGCACTGAAGTTAAAGAGGTGTCACAAAAAAAAGCAAAGCATTTTAAGACAGTCTGACTAAAACTCCCTTCTTCTCAACTGCTCAGCTTTCATGGGTTGGCTCTGGGGGTGTCATTCTTTGACTCGCTCTCCAGTAGCCCAACTCATCCAGAGTTGGCAAAACCTGAATTCCAAATGTAAATGACAAGCAGAAACAAACACTTCCCTCCTCGGCCCTTTCTGGGCTTCTCACACAGCGTAAGGAAACAAAACATTTTATTTTAGACCAATTTTATTCTCTTTCCAAGTTTCCTTTAAATGTCAAATATGGCGTGTGACTAATCCTCCTTGAGCAACAGCCACCCTGCTAAGGGTGAATTCATTCCCCGTCTTCTACCCCACCAATGACAAAGCCCCTGAACCCATCCTTCCTACCAGCATAATCCCTCCCGCGGTCACATTGCCAACTGCAAACACAAGGGCAGTCAGAGCTCACATTCAAATACACAACAGTGAGAAGATTTTAACATGTGATCTGGTCGTTCACTGCATACGTAGTGGCATTTATTCATTGCACCTGTCCCTGGGAGAACTCGGAGGTTGGGAACACGTCTGCAGCTGGAAAAGAATGTAAGGGGGAGATTGTCAGTGTACAAACCCAAGTGACACTGGAAGCTGGAAGGAGTTGGATGTCTTCCTGCTGTCTTCCCCCTGGATTGTGAAATGGGCATGGGGAAGGTAAGCACTGCCCCCAATGGGAACAGACTTCTCTAAGGCAGTAAGGAAAGGGCTGGCTGGAAGGAACACCTCACTTCTTATCTCATCTCTGCCCATGATTTGCTGGGTGGCTTTGCACAGGCTGCTGTATTTCTCAGCCTCATCTGTAAGGATACTAAGTAGAGCTAATATTTACACACAGGATCCACCTAGTAAGGGCTGGGGAGACTAGGTAGCATTGGCACAATGCTTTGATGAAGAGTGGTCAGATTAAATAATGATCATAACTATGTGGAATGGGAAGGAGGAAGGGGGGATGTAAGACCCAGGTGAGTAAAGCTGTGATAGAGGGGTCATGAGCTTTTTGTTTTGTACAATATTAAATTATTGCTATCATTTATATTGAGGCAGCACCTAGGAGTCCCAGTTGTGGGCCAGGCCCCCCTTGGTCTAGCTGTTGTACAGACACTGCCCCAAAGAGCTGACAATTTCAGTAATAATGTACCCACAACGTGTGCGGAACTCAATAGCAAAATGCACCGTGGAGTTCCTGTAGCAGAACACGACTGATATCCCCCCAGTCTTGGCCCACATTTACAGTTTTGCTATGTACAAGTGGGCTGTTCCTCGTGCTATGGAATTCATAGATTCATAGATTCTAGGACTGGAAGGGACCTCGAGAGGTCATCGAGTCCAGTCCCCTGCCCGCATGGCAGGACCAAATACTGTCTAGACCATCCCTGATAGACATTTATCTAACCTACTCTTAAATATCTCCAGAGACGGAGATTCCACAACCTCCCTAGGCAATTTGTTCCAGTGTTTAACCACCCTGACAGTTAGGAACTTTTTCCTAATGTCCAACCTAGACCTCCCTTGCTGCAGTTTAAACCCATTGTTTCTGGTTCTATCCTTAGAGGCTAAGGTGAACAAGTTCTCTCCCTCCTCCTTATGACACCCTTTTAGATACCTGAAAACTGCTATCATGTCCCCTCTCAGTCTTCTCTTTTCCAAACTAAACAAACCCAGTTCTTTCAGCCTTCCTTCATAGGTCATGTTCTCAAGACCTTTAATCATTCTTGCTGCTCTTCTTTGGACCCTTTCCAATTTCTCCACATCTTTTTTAAAATGCAGTGCCCAGAACTGGACACAATACTCCAGCTGAGGCCTAACCAGAGCAGAGTAGAGCGGAAGAATGACTTCTCGTGTCTTGCTCACAACACACCTGTTAATGCATCCCAGAATCATGTTTGCTTTTTTTGCAACAGCATCACACTGTTGACTCATATTTAGCTTGTGGTCCACTATAACCCCTAGATCCCTTTCTGCCGTACTCCTTCCTAGACAGTCTTTTCCCATTCTGTATGTGTGAAATTGATTTTTCCTTCCTAAGTGGAGCACTTTGCATTTGTCTTTGTTAAACTTCATCCTGTTTACCTCAGCCCATTTCTCCAATTTGTCCAGATCATTTTGAATTATGACCCTGTCCTCCAAAGTAGTTGCAATCCCTCCCAGTTTGGTATCATCCGCAAACTTAATAAGCGTACTTTCTATGCCAATATCTAAGTCGTTGATGAAGATATTGAACAGAGCCGGTCCCAAAACAGACCCCTGCGGAACCCCACTCGTTACGCCTTTCCAGCAGGATTGGGACCCATTAATAACAACTCTCTGAGTACGGTTATCCAGCCAGTTATGCACCCACCTTATAGTAGCCCCATCTAATTTGTATTTGCCTAGTTTATCGATAAGAATATCATGCGAGACCGTATCAAATGCCTTACTAAAGTCTAGGTATACCACATCCACCGCTTCACCCTTATCCACAAGGCTCGTTATCCTATCAAAGAAAGCTATCAGATTGGTTTGACATGATTTGTTCTTCACAAATCCATGCTGGCTGTTCCCTATCACCTTACCACCTTCCAAGTGTTTGCAGATGATTTCCTTAATTACTTGCTCCATTATCTTCCCTGGCACAGAAGTTAAACTAACTGGTCTGTAGTTACCTGGGTTGTTTTTATTTCCCTTTTTATAGATGGGCACTATATTTGCCCTTTTCCAGTCTTCTGGAATCTCTCCCGTCTCCCATGACTTTCCAAAGATAATAGCTAGAGGCTCAGATACCTTCTCTATTAGCTCCTTGAGTATTTTAGGATGCATTTCATCAGGCCCAGGTGACTTGCAGGCATCTAACTTTTCTAAGTGATTTTTAACTTGTTCTTTTTTTATTTTATCCGCTAAACCTACCCCCTTCCCATTAGCATTCACTATGTTAGGCATTCCTTCAGACTTCTCGGTGAAGACCGAAACAAAGAAGTCATTAAGCATCTCTGCCATTTCCAAGTTTCCTGTTACTGTTTCTCCCTCTTCACTAAGCAGTGGGCCTACCCTGTCTTTGGTCTTCCTCTTGCTTCTAATGTATTGATAAAAAGTCTTCTTGTTTCCTTTTATTCCCGTAGCTAGTTTGAGCTCATTTTGTGCCTTTGCCTTTCTAATCTTGCCCCTGCATTCCTGTGTTGTTTGCCTATATTCATCCTTTGTAATCTGTCCTAGTTTCCATTTTTTATATGACTCCTTTTTATTTTTTAGATCGTGCAAGATCTCGTGGTTAAGCCAAGGTGGTCTTTTGCCACATTTTCTATCTTTCCTAACCAGCGGAATAGCTTGCTTTTGGGCCCTTAATAGTGTCCCTTTGAAAAACTGCCAACTCTCCTCAGTTGTTTTTCCCCTCAGTCTTGATTCCCATGGGACCTTACCTATCAGCTCTCTGAGCTTCCCAAAATCTGCCTTCCTGAAATCCATTGTCTCTATTTTGCTGTTCTCCCTTCTACCCTTCCTTAGAATTGCAAACTCTATGATTTCATGATCACTTTCACCCAGGCTGCCTTCTACTTTCACATTCTCAACGAGTTCCTCCCTATTTGTTAAAATCAAGTCTAGAACAGCTTCCCCCCTAGTAGCTTTTTCAACCTTCTGAAATAAAAAGTTGTCTCCAATGCAGTCCAAGAATTTGTTGGATAGTCTGTGCCCCGCTGTGTTATTTTCCCAACATATATCCGGATAGTTGAAGTCCCCCATCACCACCAAATCTTGGGCTTTGGATGATTTTGTTAGTTGCTTGAAAAAAGCCTCATCCACCTCTTCCACCATTCAGAAGGTTACATTTTTAATTTACTACCAAAATGATCTCACTGAAACATACAGCTGTTTCTCAGAAAAGGTGATCCTCTTTGTTCCATATCTTCTGTTGATTTCTCTTAGCATTTCTGTCTTCCATCACAACACTCAAGGTAATAGCTATGCCCAGAACAGCAAGAGACATGAAACCAGCCTTCATCAAACAAACCCAAGTGTTCCGTGCATGTCCCAGCTGCTAAGTGCAGCAATCTACTCTCTCAATCGAACGCAGGTACAAATGACTCACCCGCTCCCATTGCAATGAGCCACAATCCAGCTGAAAGTGTTGGGGTTTTTCTTATTCTTCCAAAACCACAAAGGATACAAAACAACCTTAGGAGATAATAAACTATCATCTCTCCCCAATGAAATCAGAACTCCCAAAAAGCTGAGCACTGCAACCATAGCACTTGATTACATTAAATGAAAACATGATTAAAATTAAATGAGATATCCTATCTCCTAGAACTGGAAGGGACCTTGAATCCAGCCCCCTGCCCTTACTAGCAGGACCAAGTACTGATTTTTTGCCCCAGATCCTAAGTGGCCCCCTTAAGGATTGACCTCATAGCCCTGGGTTTAACAGGCCAATGCTCAAACCACTGAGCCATCCCTCCTCCCCCCTCTGCATGATAAAGAATACCTTTGGCATTGACCTTCAAGGCCTCTGCCCTACCTAAAAGTGATGATACACAACCAATGTAAAATAGTCTCTCCCTGCTACATGAATTCCTTGGGTATTTCCTTCTCCCCCCTTACATTAGTGCACAAAGTGATCAATGGACAAGAAGTCAAGTATATCCCAGGGGACAAGAATTCAGACAAAATAAAACATTCTATTTGGTCATTTCAACTGTTTACTCCTTCATGCCCCATCGGTTCTTTATTATATATAATCATTTCACTTGGCTGCAAAAGTAGAAGGCTGTTCTTACATGCCCAGGGCTTGTGTGCGTTATATCAATGTTTTATGAAGTAAGGCCTTTTTAAATGAGTGTGAACTTGAGAGGCCCAGGTCAGTAGCCTTACATTAGGATCTGAAAGCGAGCTCTCTCCTAGCAAGACCATGACAAGGTCATGATGCTCTAATTAGACCATCCCTGACAGGTGTTTGTCTCACCTGCTCTTAAATATCTCCAATGATGGAGATTCCGCAACCTCCCTAGGAAATTTACTCCAATGCTTAACCACCCAATGTCCAACCTAAACCTCCCTTGCAGCAATTTAAGCCCATTGCTTCTTGTCATATCCTAAGAGGTTAAGAAGAACAATTTTTCTCCCTCCTCCTTGTAACAACCTTTTATGTGCTTGAAAACTGTTATCACGTCACCTCTCAGTCTTCTCTTCTCCAGACTAAACAAACCCAATTCTTTCAATCTTCCCTCATAGCTCATGTTTTCTAGACCTTTAATCATTTTTGTTGCTCTTCTCTAGACTTTCTCCAATTTGTCCACATCTTTCCTGAAATGTGGCGCCCAGAACTGGACACAATACTCCAGTTGAGGCCTAATTATTGTATGAGTAAAGGGCAGCAGAACTGTGCTTAGCCTGCCCGGACTGAGGGGGTCTCCCTAAACTGAAGGAACCTCACTTGCTAAGCAGAGGTAGGGATGCCAAATCCCAGGGAAAGAGAAAAGGGGAGGGCTGAGTGTTTGTACTTGGAGGCGTGTACTCTGCTTAGGGAGTCCTAACCACCAGCTGACTTCCTCTCTGCGGTTTTTAAGGCAGAGCTGCTTAGGCTCCGTTGAGGGTCCTTGTTTCTGTTCAGTGGTTATCAGAGCTGAAGCCCTGAGGAGCCGGTCTAGGGGCTAAGCCTTAGACCTGGTGTGGGACAGTATTGTAATGAAAGGCAACTCAGAGGTTCAGTAGCACTGGAACAGAGTGGGGGTGAGAGCTGCGCCCCCCTTTACCGCTGTCCGCATCCCTCACCTCTCCCTAGAGCTGGAGCCAGCAGCAGGGCCACGGCTTCGGGAGGGGGGATGCGGATGAGGTAAGGGGGCCGAGGCTGTGGCCACAGCTGGGGATGGGTGTGCAGCTCGCCCATGGGGCTGGCAACTGGAACCCCGTGTGCAGGGCTGGCAGCGGAGTCCCTGGGTGCGGGCCTGGCAGCCTGGACCCTGTGCAAAAGCTGGGGGTGCTGCAGCACCCCCAGTTCCCACACCTATGCAGAGGTTGTCCTTGTAGTGCGGTTCTCAGCTACCCGGTGAAACCACTAAGAGCTGCAGTCCCTGGGAGTGGCGTAAGCAGTGGAACCTCAGAACGCGGCATCGCAGATGGCTGTGAGTGGCCAGCAGCGGCGGAGAAAACAGCAGCAGCAATAAGCCAGTTGCAGAGGGGCACGGCAGCAGCAGAGACATTGCTTGATGTGCTGCCCCCACCCCCTTTCAGGGAGGTGAACCCATGTGAATGCACTTGTGAATTCTGGGTCTTTGCTTTTCAAGGACAACTCACTGTGCGTGGGTGCAGTGGAGGGAAAGGGGAGTGGGGTGTTAAAGGGACAGTCATTTGTTGGACTTTCACGCCACAAGGTGGGGAACTGAGGCAAAGGACACTGCCCAACGTACTACGGGATGGGTGTTTGCTTACACTTAGACACTTTTGAATCATGGATGTGGAGTTTTCACAAATTAATGCTGGGTTCCCTTTTAATAAAAGTTATCCTTTGTTATACACAGACTCAGTGCTTGTGAGTCGGGAAGTGTTGCCTCGTAGAGGTGCACAGGGGTGGTGTTTATTTTTCCCAGGTTACTGGGTGAGGGCTTGAGCTGATTCTGTTTTGTATTGTTTCTGCTCACACCACCTGGCAGAAGAGTTACATACACACACTCACACACACACACACGGCTTCTTGAGGTATCCGGAGCTTTCAGGTGCTTAGTTCACCAGCAAGTTATTCCTCACTGGTTTAAACCTGCATTTTGTTTTTCAGCTTGTTTGGTTCTTAATTAACATCTAGAGATGACAGAGCCTGCTGCACAAGAGAGCGGGCAGTTACTCTCATCTGGAGCATAGCAGGGGTTCTCCTGAGCTAGACCAAGAGAGACGGAAGTCTCATCCATAAGTAAATTATAGGAGTCTTTGGTCTGAGAAACTAACAGTGGTTGGAGAATTCCTTATCAAGCATCAGAACTTTCCTTTCCTGGGAATTGTGTATTTTAGCTGCAACTTATTTAATGCTCCCCAGGCAAGATGTCCCACCTGTTGGGATGGGCCTATTGATTCTCATTGTCTTTAGCTCTGAAAGGAAGCAAAGGTTTGGGATATGCAGAAGGGTGACTGCAATCAAATAGTTAAAAGGGCACAGAAAGAAAGAAACCACATTTCCCAGGCCTATTTGAATGTCATCTTATACTCCACACTCTTTGCTAGGGAAGTGGGGCATTTCTCCCACTTTTTTACGTAAATTATCAGGGCTGATCTTGTGGCACCTAAGTTGCAGCCCCCTGTGATGACAAGCACTTGTAGTGTGTGCAAAAGCAACTTTCGCCAGATGAGCCTGTGATGCGGGAGCTGGGCGGTGCTATGGAGAGAGAAGTCTGGAGCAGAAGGGGGCCGCGGGGAGTCATCCTTGTGGTAGCAGAGAGACCTGAGTGGAACTAGGAGGTTCCTGCAAGGGGAGAAGGAAACCAGGAGGGGAAGAGACAGGCCTGGAGCAAGCTCCTGTGACTGACCCTGACCCAAGGGCAGGAACCCGACCTCTGGGTGTGTTGATAAATTGTGTAGTCCATTGCTTGACACACTTTGCTTCGTTATTTCGTTATGAAATCTACTCAAGAGACCAAATAACCAGTGTCAGTCAGGTGTATTAATATGGTACAGGGCAAAAGGTTCTGTACAATACCAATCTCTGAAGAGCAGTCCCATGCAGCAATGCTACTTTCACCTTGCCCAGAAGGTCTGCTTCCCGAAGTTACGTCCCTAAAGCCATCTTTTTATACCCTATTGTTTACCAGTAAAAGGTTCTATATTCCAGGCATGGTCAAACTGTGGCTTGTGAGCCGTATGCAGGTCTTTTACAGTTAACGTGCGGCTCCCAGAGCCCCCCACGCACCCACCCCCATTGTCTACCTACAAGACTGGGCAGAGGGGAGCTCGAGGCTTCTGCCCTGCGGCGAGGTGGTGGGACTAGGGACTTTTGCCGTGCAGGGAATGGCTTTAGCTCAGCAGGCAGCGCCTCATGGGGCAAGTTGTGTGTGTCTTGCCGCTTTCGAACTTCTGAAGATTATTGTATGTGGCTCGGAGAGTCAGTAAGTTTGGCCACTCCTGGTATATACGTCACCTGAAACTAGATCCAATTAATCAGCCTTTTACCTTGTTTGTTTCTGGTACCATGGTGAACCCCTTTATCCCTTGTTCTGAGCACATTGATCTCAGGTCCTAAAGCGCATGAAGACACTTCTTAGGCTTGTGAGGGTAACTCCTCTCTTGTTGCGATGAAGAAACAATCACATGTCCTGATGTCCTGTCTATTCAAGTCAAGGCTTATAATGTGAGGTGTTATGGGATATTTAACATAAGTGAACAGGAGAATAACAAAGGTACAGGCCAATCTGGGCTATGTAAGTGCTATACTAATGCTTAATAATATGTATACTTAAATGCTTGAAATACGTATTATGGGTAGTATTGTCAGCATAATCTATATGTATGCTAGCCAGCATATATCAGTCAACAAGAACAGCTCTTCCTAGCATCCTCCCAAAATGTGGCCACTCCTGCCCTTTTGTTCATGGTACTGGGTGGGAAAACTTGACTGTCCACCAAACTTGACTTCCAGAGGACAAAGGAAATTAGCCTGTGGACCTGTGAGATACTTTTGGCGGACTCCCAAAGCACAAGTCTAGGGGGCTCTGTCTATACTGCAAAGCAACAGGGCTTGAACTCTGTGTCCTGGCTTGACTTGGGCTCAGACCCTCCACCCCTATGGAGTCCTGGGACCCTGGGTCAGCGTGATTTGTGTGTAGATGGAAGGATGGTTAGGTTTCAGCCTGAGCTGGAACCTTGGGCTTGCACTGCAGTGAAGACATACCCTTGAGACCTAGATAATACTTAGTCCTGCCATGAGGGCAGGGGACTGGACTAGATGATCTCTTGAGGTCCCTTCCAGTCCTATGAGTCTATGAATAAGGATAACAACATTTCATTACTCCTGCGTTCAAAACTAAACTAAATTGTAACCCAACACCAGCCAAACTTGATCACTATGGCAAAGGAGCACCATCTTCTAGGCACCTAGGCAGAGTAGGTGCGTCTATGCAGATACAGTCTGCTCCTGAAGTCTTTTTCCTGCAGTTCATCACTAGATGTCAGGGGAGCGCTCATTCAGACCCTGCTTACACACACACACACACACATATTCACTCCAACTTAGAATTGTACATTTGTTTGCCTTATGAATCAGATGTGCATGCCTCTATGTCAATAATCTGTCTTGTTCCTCAAATGCAGTGTCTCATATCCCATGATAAGTCTGGAAGGATGTGAAATGAAGAGTATTAGATATAATCAAAGAATGTAAGGATCATGTCTGTGACAGAGGACCTTAATGAATCAAATTAAACCTCCTTGCATTCAGTTTCACATCTTTGGAGTTCATTGTATTAAAAATGCGACAGTTTGTGTGTTATTGTGAGACTGACTGTTACTACTCTAGGAGAAGGGGGGTGCTAATGTAATTCCTCCTGTTATCAGCCCTTTCAAGCCACCCCTGGAGAGGTTCATATATACTACTTCAAAATGAATTTTCCAGAAACCAACAGACAAAGAAAGGATTTTTGGATAAACAGCCAGGTTTTAAACATACTCAGGGCCTTCCCCCGATCCAGCAAACAGACAGGCCCTCTGGTCCATAGAGGCCCCAATCCTTAGGGAAGGGTTGGAAGGGCTGGGCCCACTGAGGTCCCATCGTTTTGTGTGCTAGTTCTGAGCTGAAGCTGTTATGAACTTGTGATAATAGAAGAGACCCTTCTGGGGGGTGAAGGACTGCTGTTGCCCATATAAGAGTTGGGATGAGCTCCGGTGAGCGTATTACACATGCATGTAGGCTCTTTTATTGGTTTTAATGTTTTCTCTGTCGTACTTACGCGCAGGACATGCTGTGTAGTACCATAAAACTGTGGGCAATTATTCTGTTATTAGTCTCTGAAGAGACGCCTGCTTAGGTACCTGTCTTTTGCTGTGAAAACCACAATGAAGGTTCAGCCTGGAGATACCCTAATCAGAAGGGAGAGAGACGCGTGTGTCTACCCAAGAGAGGTGATGGCCGGGGAGTCAGCACTTGAGAGCAAGCGCCCTCACTGAACCAATGAGGGGAAAGACAGGTGAAGTTGCCCAGAACTTTGACAGTGTCCACTAGCTTTAAAAAACTATAGAGGATTTTGTTTGTTTTCTTTGTAAGTAATGGTTGCAGCCTAGAAGTGATAAGAATTGTATCACACAGAAAGGAATATTGACAGATATATCAAGTATCAGAAGGGTAGCCGTGTTAGTCTGGATCTGTAAAAAGCAACAGAGTCCTGTGGCACCTTTAAGACTAACAGATGTATTGGAGCATGAGCTTTCGTGGATGAATACCCATTTCGTCAGACGCATGGCAGATATAATCACGCTTTTGACAGATATAATCAACCTAACCAGGATATAACTTTGGAATATTAAGAGAAATTGTTTAAAAGCGGCGGGAGGGTGTCCCAATTAATAGTGAGGCTAACCAGGAAATACAATCCAAGAAATGAAGCAAAGACTCCAACTAAAAGAAACGTTGAAGAAATTTGTTATGCATTGGTGCCATCTATTGGATATCAATGGAAGCAGCAGAGAATCAAAGAGCTGAGAGTCATTTGGCAAATGACCAACAGAAATCAGAGGGACCCCCTGCTAGGAGCCCTGAAATCAGGGTATTTAAAACTGAGGTCCCCATGTGGAACCCCAGAATTTGCTACACCCCTGCAGACAGCCTCACCCCTTGTCCACGGTCACAGGACAAAGAAGAGTTCCCCCAGCTAACTGAACCCCTGTGCAATGAAGACTCTCCCCATTGCCCTGGTCACAGGATCAAAAGTTGACTGAAGACACAAAGATTCTGCGACCAATGCCCAGGCCAGCCTGCAGAAAGGAGTCTTCTTTATTCCAGGGTGAACAGGAGAAGGAGAAGGAGTGTTGAGATTTCATTTCAAAGATTGTCTTTCCCCTTCTGTACTTCAACATAAATAACTGTAAGTCTTCTTGTTTTGTCTACACTCTTTAGTGAGACAGCAAGTAACCATATTTTAGATTTTAACTAATACTATATGACTGGCCTCCTTTAATAAGTCCAAGCAAATTGGCCTAAAAGAGATGTTAAGTATAACTATTGATATTTCTAAACTGGTCCTTTTTGACCAATCCATTCAAACAGCAGGGACTACACTCCTGAAAGTGCCTTACAGACAAGTGCATCCTTTCTCTTTGGAGATACTTTGGAAATGTGATAAATTGTCAGGTACTAAAGAACTGATGATCATAAGTCAAGATTATAAAAACTCTAGTTCTCTGGTATAACTGCGGAGTCTCAGCCATAGTTAAGTTGAAGCTTTTGTCACGGGTACTTTTAGTAAAAGTCACAAACAGGTCATGGGTAATAAACAAAAATTCCTGGGCGCCCAGGACCTGTCCCCGACTTTTACTAAAAATATTCAAGACTAACAGTCCAAGCCCCGCCAGGGGCTGACCGCCAGCTGCTGCTCCAGTCCTGCCACTGCTCCTTAGGCAAGGGCTGATTGCCGATGCTCAACCCAGCCCTGGGGACTGACTCAGACATTGTTCCAGCCCCGTGGGCTGCTCCAGCGACCAGCCCTGGGGGGCTGCTCCAGCCCCAGCCCAGGACACTGACCCAGGCCCGGCCACTGCCATGGGGGCTGAAGCCGAAGAAGTCACAGATGTCTGTTAAAGTCCCAGAATCCATGACCTCCATGATGAAATCACCTCCTTAGCCATAGTTGATGACAGTTGCTTGCAGGACTGTCCTAGTATGTGCAGCAGCTGCCTAAAATAGGCTTCGAGCCCCCATGCAAACACAATACCCTACTCTCCACCCAGCTCCGCTATCCCTCCACCCAGCTCCTATGCTACCCCTGCCTCATAGCTCCTGCTCCCTTGCCCTCTACTGCCCACCAGCCCCTGCTCCCTGGTGCCCCCTGCCACATCCCCAGCTCCTGCTCCCCAGTGTTCGCCCCTTGGCCCCAGCCTCTAGAAACCCCCAGTCACTCCGTGATGGAGCAGGAGCTGAGTGCACTGTGCAGGGGAGCCTGTTCCATCTCCATTCCCTGTCATCCTGGCAGCCTCTCTGGTCCCCAGTCTGGTTCTGCGGGGTGACGTGTTGCTGCACAATTTGCACAGGCCCAGGGCTGGCTCTGGGTGCCACTGTCTGCAGACTGGCCCTGACTCAGTATAACCTGCACCTAGTAGTGCCAGTGTGGACCGGGACTGTGTATTCCCCCCTCAGCACCAGGGCTAGCCACAGCGGGAGCTGGAAGCTCAGCCACCTCACTCATCCTCCTGTCAGGGAACAATCAAGGCCGAGCCACCCCAAGTAACCCAATGGGGTGGAGGGAAAATCAGGGCTACCCACACCCTCCACCAGCCTCTGGAGCCTGGGTGTCACGGTACCCTGGCAGTAGCCAATACCTCTCCCCGACGCGCAGCACAGGGGTAATTCCAATGTCCTGGGGGGTTGTCAAAGCAGCAAGGGGGAGTTCATGCAAGAGGATGCTGTCAGGGTCTCAGTGAGCGTGAAGGAGTCTAACTTACACTTCCTTGGACCTCTGTCCTGACCTGAACCCTGGACAGCCTCCGGTTGCTGGGCTGTGTGTGTGTGAAGCCTATTGTATACCACTTGTTCCCAGACCAAAGCTGCATTGAGGTCACTGCACTGATCCCCCCGCAACGAGATGGGGGGGAAGCAAATGCCCATTGCAGTATCAGTCTCTTTGCCATCAAGGGAGCCCATAGCAGCTGTTTCCTTGAGGGTTCAAGGAAGTAATAGGACATCTTATGCTGTCCCTTGCTCTGTTGGCTTTTTTATTAAATAGAGAGACATATTAACAAATTAACAAAGAAAAAAACCCTGATGCAATCTCAGTAAGACAATACATGAAAGGGCTCTTGATATCATATCTCATAAGTTTAAAACGTGGCCTACTATGCCCCACAGCTTAATTAAAAAATCTCTAATATATTCTACCAATAGCACAGTAAATGCAACCAGTCAACATTCTGAACATGTAATCCTTTCTCAAGGTGAATGAACTAAAGCAACACAAATCACGCTTCTTTCATTCAGAGACCATTCTATCAGGAGTGGCAGGGCAGGAAGGAAATACTACGTCAATAATAATGCTGTGCACTTTTAGACTACCTTTCAAACTGCATTATAAACATTAATTAATGGCACATCCCTGCACCCCTGTGAAATAACACAAATCAGTGCATTATCCCCAGTTTAATAATGGGGGAAAACGAAGCACAGAGAGGTTGAAGGTCATTCTGACTGTCTGTGTCAGTGCTGGGAGTAGAACACAGATCTCCTGTCTCCCAATCCCGTGCTTTTTAGTGCAATTTCTGCTCTGAAGGTGATTATGAAAATGGCATTGGGCAGTTCCCTGTTTGCTCAGTGAATCCAGGACAAATCTGCTTGATTTGCAAGTAAAAATCTTCTCTCCCTCTGCCCCCCTCTTCCCCTGTTCCCTGCCTGCCAGATCTGCAAACTGAATCTGGCTCTGAATGTCAAGCTGCATCTTGTCTTGTTTGCACCTCATCAGCAGAAAGAAAGATTGGCTGAAATTGTCAAAAGCAACTAGTGATTTTGGATGTGTCATCGTTTGGGTGTCCAACACGAGACAAAAGAAAAAACAGAGACACACAAAGTCACTATTTGCTTTTGAAAATGTGGACGTCTGCAGTCAGAACTTAGTTAGCAATTCTCCGTACAGTGGAACACGAGTCTCTGGCTGACTGGGCTCTTTACAAACTACGCCAGAGCGACACTGGGGTTTCTTTGATATGAGTGTAGCATGAGAGGGAGCAGAGGAAGGAGCCTCCTCCATCACCTGTGCTCCTGGACTGAAATGCCCCTATCACAGAGCTAAGACTCCAGTTCTGAAGGTGCAGTGCATGAGCTTTTCTACAGCTGCATTGTTCCACACCAACAAGGCTGCTGGTGCTACTGCACAGCGTGTCACCGCTTATGGGGCTGGACCCGTGTGCAAAGGAACCTTCCCGCTCTGCATCCTTCACAATCATTGCACTACCCCAAGTCCAAGGTGACCCGTCTGGGGCCAAGTTATTTCCATCACTACTGCACACCAACCAGCAGAGCTGCCCATCTGGATCCTCTCAAAGTGTCTTCACTCCTCCAGGACTCCTGGGGGCATGGTGCCTGCCTGAGGAACGACGCTACCCTGAGTCCCTACTGAGGTCATAAGTCTGCGCATGACTCTCCAGGCTGGGCTTTAAGCCCCAGGTGGGCCCTTGTATTGCACTGCAGCAGCATTATGTAGTGACCCAGAGGTCTCCACGTCATGACACAAACATGCTTCTCACAACAAAACCACCACCATTGCAATGTGATGGTGCTGCTGAGCTGATCCCAAGGAAACAGCTGAAATACTTTCAGTGTGCTGTGAGTCCTAATACTGACCTGAGAGAATGTGCTCTCCTTTCACCTATCCGCATGCACAATAGCCCATTAATTGCCTCGAAGCGATACCTTCTGTAGAGAAAATGTCATCTGATGGACCAGAATTATTAAACTTTTAAAAAACACTCAAACGGGGCATGTTCTACCATCTTCTCAACCTGAAGAAAATTCATCTGAGCAGCCTAGGAATCTGCTAAATGCATTTGATTTAAACTGCAGATGCTAAGATACTTTCAAGCCGCTGTTAGTTGATGAGCTTTCTGTTCCTATACAAAGAAGTTAGAATGACAGTGGTCTGGTGGAAGCAAACATTGTTAGGTGCATTTTTCCATTCTTTGAGGTGTATGCTGGAAAATGTAATAAATGTTTTAGGCAGCCTGAATCTGTAAATATCAGTTAATATTAGGGTGACCAGATGTCCCGATTTTATAGGGACAGTCCCGATTTTTGGGTCTTTTTCTTATATAGGCTCCTATTACCCCCACCCCCGTCCCGATTTTTCACATTTGCTGTCTGGTCACCCTAGTTAATATCCAGACACTGTTATACACAAACCAATAGCACAGTATGGTCACTTGGCTTGTAGCAATGCATGAAGAATATCAGCTTAGCTCAGAATTCAGTGTGATTTCCTTCACTCTGAACTGGGATCCTATTTAAAGCAAGGGAGTTATCTATAAGGAGGAATTAATGAAGGAATGTCTGCAGCTATTGCGGGAATAGCCTGAGTTTCAAAATAGTACTCTTGAGAAATGTAAGATAAACTGGGTTAAGTATAACTGGGATTTCCCAGTTCACAACTGCTGAGTGGTTCAGGCAGTGTGCTGCTGTCTGTGCTTCTGCTTCCCCCTCCTCGGCTAAGAGAGTGCTGGGAGTGACACAAGAGACTTTGAGGTTTGCATTGCTGTAAAGAGGACACAGTTATGATTATACTTAGAGACAATGGGCCAAATACGCAGCAGGTTACTCCTGGAGATCAGTGGAGTCACACCAGGGGTAACTGTGGCCTGATGACTAAAATGACTAAAATCTCCTAACAACAGTGGGCTGATAAATCACTCGCAGTCTCTATCACTTATTTCTGTGATACAACATCAATAGAGTAGATACAGACCTGGTTTGCCATGAAAGGACGAAGCATGCGGCTGCTCCAGCTGAACATAGGAATTCAGGAGCAAAGGAATTGTATCCAGGATCATCTCCCAGCTCTCTCCTGTTTCATAGCATGGCTGATGTTTGAGCAGCTCTGGGGACAAAATGAATGATCTGGCCAATGGAAGCGTAGGAATTGCCTATGCTGTTCTGAGTGAGATGCAATAGAATCCCTAACAAGAATTGTGGGTCAGTTTTGTCTGCCCACATCACCACAAGTCTCATGGGCTCTGGGTGGGCACCATGTATTCTACAGTGTTTTGCTCATGAGGATTGTGTCAGACATTTTCTACGTTCAGCCTTTACTTTTTTTAATGTGTTATCCTGGAAGTGGGTTTGGGATCTGAACAACTGCGTTCACTACTATTCGCTATGATATTCTACGCGTCTATATCCTTTCACTGCTGACCAGTCATCAGCTAGCCTTGTAAATTCTGGTACAAAGTTAAATAGTCAAGGCCACCCTAGTCAATCCGTTAAGCTAGAGACATTTTTAAATCACCTTTAAAGAGGGGAGAAATGGGCTTTTCTCGCACACACCTTTCTCCAGTCTGTTTGTGAAATAGACAAGATGGAATTCACAGGGGGCTTCAGTGATTGTAAAAAAATAGGAGGTTTGTGACAGAAAGTTCAGTGGGAGACCTCACAAAACCACTGGGTTAGCAGACACCTCCTCCATGGTTATCATTTTCTTGCTCAGAAACTCTGGGAAGTTGTAAGAAAAAGCATCTTGCTTCCTCAGCATCTATTTATAGCATTAATTATATCACATTGGTAGATAGGCACCTGCAAGTGTTCTTAAAACTACAATAGCCACCTGCTGAAGTGAAGAAACAGATTGACAAAGCCAGAAGAATACCCAGAAGTCACCTAGTCCAGGACAGACCCAACAAAAAAAATAACAGAACGCCACTAGCCATCACCTTCAGCCCCCAGCTAAAACTTCTCCAGCGCATCATCAAGGGTCTACAACCTATCCTGAAGGACGATCCATCACTCTCACAGATCTTGGGAGACAGGCCAGTCCTCACTTACAGACAGCCCCCCCAACCTGAAGCAAATACTCACCAGCAACCACACACCACACAACAAAAACACTAATCCAGGAACCTATCCTTGCCACAAAGCCCGTTGCCAACTCTGTCCACATATCTATTCAAGGGACACCATCATAGGACCTAATCACATCAGCCATACCATCAGGGGCTCGTTCACCTGCACATCTACCAATGTGATATATGCCATCATGTGCCAGCAATGCCCCTCTGCCATGTACATTGGCCAAACCGAACAGTCTCTACACAAAAGAATAAATGGACACAAATCTGACATCAGGAATCATAACATTCAAAAACCAGTAGGAGAACACTTCAACCTCTCTGGTCACTCAGTAACAGACTTAAAGGTGGCAATTTTGCAACAGAAAAACTTCAAAAACAGACTCCAATGAGAAACTGCTGAACTTGAATTAATATGCAAACTAGATACCATTAACTTAGGCTTGAATAAAGACTGGGAATGGCTGAGTCATTACACAGATTGACTCTATTTCCCCATGTTAAGTATCCTCACACCTTCTTGTCAACTGTCTGAAATGGGCCATCTTGTTGATCACTACAAAAGTTTTTTTTCTCCTGCTGATAATAGCTCATCTTAATTAATTAGCCTCTTAGAGTTGATATGGCTACTTCCACCTTTTCATGTTCTGTGTGTATATATATCTCCTTACTATATGTTCCATTCTATGCATCGGATGAAGTGGGCTGTAGCCCACAAAAGCTTATACTCAAATAAATGTGTTAGTCTCTAAGGTGCCACAAGTACTCCTGTTCTTTTTGCGGATACAGACTAACATGGCTGCTACTCTGAAACCTGTCATGTTTTTAAATGTAATTCATAGTTTGCAGCTCCAGCATTCTCAGATTTTAGATACTAGCAAATGCTTTCCTGACTGGTTAGTGCACAATTTCCCCCATTAAATGTTTCACATGTGTATCATATAATGTTACAGAACATGATAAGCTGTTCTATCTGTGTGACACTAGCTGACCATATTAGAGTGTATTCAAGTCAATTCACTTGTGTAGATCAAAGTAACGGTTAGATGTATAAGTGTGTATGTTACTTGTATTGTTTTCGCTTATCTATTCCTGTCATAATGTAATAGCAAACATTTACATGGTAATACCCTGGTAACTATATTACTCATCAAAGAAATCTTGTGAAATGCTTAGAAAGGACTTAAGAACTTTAACAGAAAATGCTAATTTCAAAGTGAGTGGCCATTATGTTTATGGTCAGAGGTCGAAAGTCTAAATGCATTCCTCATGCACTGTTATCAAAGGAAAAGCCCACATGGGTACAGACCCTGTCAGCTAGCTTTCTATGTAAAGGAGATATAAAAGATGGATTCAAGGAAAGATCCTGGATCTCTGGACTGTTTGGATTCCAACAAGGCAGATTAACTGAACGAGAAGAGAGAGATCCCCAGAATTATTCTGTGTAGCCCTGAAGGACTTCGGGGAAATTAGCAGTTTATTACATCACCTGTTATTATATTTTACCTGCTTTAACCTCTCAATAACCTCATTCTTTTTTCTTAGCTAATTAACCTATAGTTAGTTTACTATAGAATGGCTGTCAGCGTAGTCTGTGGTGTGAGATCTTGAATACCAATTGATCTGGGATGAGTGACTGGTCTCTTGGCCTCTTGGGACTAGGAACTTAGGTTTAAGTGACTGTTATCACAAAGTCCATAGAAATGAAAGATGGGAAAGACTAGAGTTGTGCCAAACACAGCGGCTTCAGTCTGCTTCACGCTTCCTGAGATTCAGGTTCAAATTAATAAAAACTCTGAGCAAAATTCAATGGAAACAGTAGCATTTCTCTGATGTTCACGTGAAAGCCGGACAAAGCCAATAACTCCAGGACCACCCAAAACGCAGCCTTAGAGTCGCTCTCAGTTCATCTAAGCCGGTGTTTCTCAACCTTTTCAGGTTGGCAGCCCCTTATCTGAAGTCAAAAATGTTCATGGCCTCTTACATTTGCTATGAAAGTAAGAGTAAAAAAATGTATCCATGATAACAATGATAGGCCTCTATAATGTGTGTGTTGAGGTTGACAGAGAATACTTGACCTGGAACAGTAAGGGTATGTGCGGAGTAGGGGAGCAAGATTTTCTTTGCTTTAGATTTTAATAATTTTCAATGCTTCACAACCCCTGGCCTGCCTTTCAGAGGCAACGCATGGGAGGGGGAGCAAACAAGGTCATGTGTCCCCTCCCCATGCCCCCGATTTGCTGCTTGGCTTGTATTGAGCATGCTCAGTAACACTGCTGAAGCCAGCTGCCCTCACTCTGGCCCCCACTATCAGCTCTTTCGCCTCTAGTGTCCCCTGCCAACGGTTGCTCCAATCTGCCTCTTCTCACCACTTGGCGCTCTGGCGAGGGTATATTTAATCCCACCCCTTCCAGGATAACAGAGAATCCAACAAATAATTCCAAGACCTCAAGTCCGGTCCCTGGCCTGACTCTGGGCCCCATGCTCCTTACACCCTTCTCTCAGAGCTTTACATCATCCTTGTCCCCTTACCTCAGGGGGCTTCACGCTACTTTCTCAGGGGCTGGAGGAGAACCCAGGCCCTCTTTACACAGGGTTGCACTCCAGGGACCCTAGAACAAGCAGCCAAGGTCTGCTCCCTCTAAAACCTCACCGCTGCCTCCCTGAACTCCCTCCTGCCATTAGCCTTTCCTCAGGCCTTTACCCCAGCCGCTTCTCGCATTCTTTGCACCGCGCAGCATCTCCCAGCACTTCTCCTCCCCCCCTGTGCCAGGGTCAGCCACAGGCGCTTGCTCCAATCCTGTGACTTCAGGTGTATTCCCCACCCCACAGCTTCCGCCTCGCTCTTCAGGACCCTTCCTGTTCCCCACACATCTCCCCCCTCTATACGACCAAAGGGGTGACTGCAGAGTTCTCCCCTTTCTCCTTGCCATCACCTTCTTCCCAGACTCCCCCTCTTCACAGCCCCACCCAGCTGGGCTTCATCTAGCATTATGCCTGGCCCATCTCCAGGTGCAGCCAGGTGTGTTAATTGGCCTTTTAGGCCAACATTAACCTTTTTATCACCTGTATGTCGTAAACTCCCCATCACACCATCTTTTCCACACCTTGGTCAATACAGGATAATTCCTGAAAGTAACTAGTTCTTTCTTTGATACATTTTTAGATGAGTCAAGCAACAGAGCTTCCCCAACCTCCCGTGGAAAATTATTCCAGAGTCTAAAAGCTCTTTCCATTAGGAATTTTTTCCAGTTTAAATTTTCTTTTGTTCAGTTCCATCCAATCACATCTCTGAACAATCCCTCCTTGACTTTCACAGCCTTCTACTTCTTAGAATAAGATATTAGAAGCAGGGCTGGTAGTGCCCTGTATTATTAAGGTTACCTGTCACTTTCTATTATAAGATCCTTGTGATGGAGTTCCCGGGGTTCAACCTGGACTGTGGGACTGCTGTACCCTCCATCCCACCAACCTGGGGTATCCCTCTCACTCTGTGATGCTGTAGCCAAGCTACAAGTCTCTGACAGGTGCTGTACTTACTCAGACATCCACGGACAGGGACACACCCAACAGAGTTACATGAATGCTTTCGCAGCCACTCATGAACCAACAATAGAGAGGCTCCGGCCAATTCTCCTCCCACCCTCCCTCCCCCAGTTCCCCAGAACTGTACTGTCTAGCACTGGTCAGAAGCTGGCCAGTGTAAGTTCATTACCCGTCCACCCCTCCCTTGATGTGGAGAGGTCACACACCAGCCTTTGTAAACTCAGCTGAGATTTCCCAAGCACTTCAACCAAAACACACTGTTTTAAGTAAAATATAAAACAGATTTATTAACTACAGAAAGAGAGATTTTAAGTGATTATAAGTAGCAAGCAAAGAGATCAAAGTTGGTTAGCTAAGAAACAAAAATAAATGTGCAGGGTGAATTCTATAAACTAAACAGGATTTGAATCAAAGTGGTGTCTCACCCTGACAGATGGTATAGTTTCTCAATACACAGACTGGGACTCTTTTCCAGTCTGGGACCACCCTCCCCAGTTCAAAGTCTTTGTCCTCCAGATGTGTTTCCAAGTGTTGAGTTGTGGGGGGAGTGACACCAAGTCATGATGTCACTTCCCCTCTTTTATAGTTTCTTCCAGCTTGCTGGAAAGATCTTTTGACATGGGAATCAGGTAGCCCCCATTCATCAGGAGTCCCCATTGTCTACATGTTCTCTCTGAGAAGTCTTCTGGGATGGCCATCGGTAGTGGATTCCCTTTAATGGGCCATCAGTACATCTGGCTACCTCACTGCTGTACCTGAAAGGCCGGTTGTGGGTGTTCCCAACACCACAACATATTTCACAAAACTTTGTAACTTCACATACAATAACAGCACATACAATCCAACAGCATATTAATGTTCAACAGATTAAGACTTTTAAAATGATACCTCATAAGGCATACTTTGTACAAAACATATCATAATTATATGACAATGGGGAATATGGGGGTTCCAGGGTGCTGCTTTGAGGGACAGAGTGCCACAATGTTCTTTTCGGTTGCTTATATAACTATGTAAAACTTTAACCATTTGAGATGAAATTCTCCATACTGAGTGTCTGCATCAGACTGTATTCAGCCAAAACGTCTGAGTTCTTTCCAAGAGTGAGGCTGGGGTAAACATGTTGTTACAAAATGTTTTTTAAAATCTTAAAATTTAGTTAAAAATGATATCATCCTCATCCTTTGGAGCGGGGACTTGAAATTTGGCAGGGTTGCGGCCTTTCTTTGAGGTATGTGCCATGTACTTTTCCCATGAAAATCCTCCCAAATTTGGCCAAGTTAGAAACCTTTGAAAAATTGCGGTTGTCACATGCTCAGCAGAGATTTCTTAGATTTTTAGCCGCTAAATTCCCTGAAAGTTCCATCTGCACTGAGCATGCTCCAACTCAGACTAAGCAGGGCTTGCCGTGTAATTGCGACTCTGGGCAGCTGGATACTGTGCCAGATCTAGGTCCTGGTCCATGTCCAGGCATCTGAACAGGGAATCTGTCTCTCCAGTGCTCTCAGTGACCCCCCTGTTGGACCCAGGTAGCATGGAGGTGGAAGCTGCCTGATCCAAAGGCAGGGGAACAAACAAGACAAGACAAGACAAGACAAACAAGACAAACAAACAGACAAGAGATGGACCTGTGGTGGGGGGAGGATGTTGATTGGAACAAGGAGCCTTGCGGGGAGCCTGGGACTGGAGGATGGGGGGCAGAGGGAGAGGAGACTGGGAGCTTGAGTGATGAGGAGACTGGGACTGGATAAGCAAGTACAGGGGAACAGTCGGGAGGCTGGGAGCCAGCGGGTGGTGGAAGACTGAGATCAGATGAGGAGCCAGGGGGAGACTGGGACTGAGAAACAGGGCGGGGGGGAATGTGGGAGACACAGGTCTGATGAGGTTGGCGTGCAGGGGAGGAAATGAGACAGGCTCAGCAAAGAGACTGGGACTAGGAAATCTGGGAGGGGAGACAGATTGTATGGGGAGCCTGGGGAGGGGGATTGGAACAGGGAGCAGAGTGGAAGGGGAAGGTGGATGGGGGTGAATAGGGCCAGGGTTGAGAGGAGAGTGATTGGATGAGGAGCTGGAGAAACTGAGACTTGCTGGGCAAGGAGCTTGGAGACAAGGAGCTGGGAGAGATTGGAAATGGCAGGGCAAGGAGACTAGGACTGAGAGTGGGGAGGAGACTG